>NC_090310.1:22515000-23765000 GCF_039906515.1 Pseudorca crassidens
TTCCAACTCTGGCCGGTGGGAGCCCCTTCAAGTTGGCTCCTGAGTCCTTTGGCAGACTCCAGTTTTGGGCTTTGCCTTGCTTCCTGATATGAAGAAATATTCCAGATTCATCATGTACATTTCCTGCCCCCAACCAGGAATCAGTCATTTCTCAAAGGAGCCTTAGTTCCTTCTAGTGTGTCCCCGCTTCCCGGTAACCCTGGCTCCAGACTCCAGCCCCGAGCTGCTGTTCCCACCTGGCTGAGCACCACTCGCCCCTGCACCAGCAGCCAGGAGGTCGAGGAATCACGGATTTGGATTCCGGGGCTTCTGTAATGGGCTTCTTTGCTCCCACCAAGCTGACAGAAAGGGAAATTCCCCAAACATGGGGAGGAGGGTTAGACGACAGCCCCCCAAATGCCAGATGCCCCCATACCTCTCTCCCCCTTTACACTTTCTTGGCACATACAGCCCAACAGTCCCTGAGTTCACACATCCTCCCAGCTCAAGTGCAGTAGGTATCGAGTCCCAATTCTAAATTTCCAGAAGCTTTGGTCTGATTGTTCCAATCTGAGTCAAGTATAATTTAGCCTAAGGGCAGGATCATGCAATACACACCTGCCCACAGGGCCTCCCCACTGAACAGAGAAAACAGGTCTCAAAGAAAGGGAGACCTGCCTGAGCCAACACCCCCAAAAAGACACCCTCTGCCTAGAGCCAGAGTTGAGAACTGGATGATGATCCAAACTTTGGAGGCTTTGCATTCTGGAATCATAATGGACCCCTTTCTGCAGTTCCCAATGTGTGGAGCTCCAAAGATCACACCCTAAGTCCTCTACAAGCCTACCTGGCCTCTTGTCTCAGTGACCTCAGTTACTGATCCCTCTTCCTTCAGCTAACAACCACAGTGCACATTTACAGAGTCCTCACTGCAGGCCCATCACCTTGCTACCCATCGCACGTGTCTTGTTTCTCTGACTACTTGATGCCTCCTGTGGTGGGCACTATTGTCTTCGTCCTCATTTTTCTGATGGAGAAACTAAGGTTTGGAGATATTAATTTCATCACCCTACTGGTAAGAGGTAGAGCCAGGATTTGAACCTAGATGGTTTAAAGCAGAAGCCTGTGCTCTTCAACTGGACACCATCTTGCCTCATCAGCATCTGGGAGCACTTGAGTCTTCCCCTGTCCTGTAGCCATAGAATCTAATGAAGGTGACCATCTCTCTAATTTCATCTAAGTATCTCCCTTCTGAAGTTATCTCTTAGCGAGCCACCTGATTTTAAAGTCAGCGTCCACGCACTAACCACAAAATAGAATTCAAGAGCCAAACTGTCTACTGTGGTCCCATGCAAGGGAGTCAAGTTATCATAACAAACAAACAAAGCCTCATCATAAAACTTGTACCTATTAGTGTAGATATTGTGGGCTTTTGTGACTATCAGAAAAATACAAACTCATATGTTGAAACCTAATCCCCAATGTGATAGTAGAAGGAGGTGAGCCCTTTGGGAGGTGATTAGGTCATGAGGGTGGAGCTCTCATGAATGGAATTAGTGCCCTTATAAAAGAGATCCCAGAGAACTCTTTCATCCCTCTTCCATGCGAGGCACAGCAAGAAGGCAATCTGTGAAGCAGGAAGTGGACCCTCACCAGACACTGAAACTGCCAGCATCTTGATCTTGGACTTCCCAGCCTCCAGAAATGTGAGAAATCAATTTCTGCTGTTTATAAGCTACCTGTTTATAGTGTTCTGTTATAGAAGCCCAAAAGGGCTAAGATGCTCATTTGATCATGTGAGAAATACCTGTTAAGAACTGTTTTAGACATGGGCAGTAGAGTAGTTAACAGATAAAATGCTGGAGGCAGCGTGGAGCAGTGAGACAGGCAGAAAACAGGAAAGACAAGTAAATATATGATATATTAGATAATGATGAACTCTTTGGGGAAAAAAATTAAAAGGGAAGATGAATATAAAACGTTGAAGGCAAGGAGTTAAAATTTTAGATTGGGCAGGAGGAGGTCCATGGAAGAGTCATTTGAATAAAGTACAAAAGGAAGTGAAGTAGTATGTCACTATCTGAGGGATAACATTCCAGGCAGAAGGAACAGCATGTGCAAAGGCCCTGAGGTAGGAGCCTGACTGCAGGGTGCTCAAGGCACAGTGAGAAGGCCAGGGTGGGGAGAAGAGAGGAGAGGCAGAGCAGTGGAGGTGAGAGAGCCCTGAGCCAGTGCTGTGGGGCCTTGATGGCCAAGGTGAAGACTTTGACCTTTACTGTGGGTGAGGCCAGAGCCAGTAGAAGAGTGACATGACCTGACTTATGTCTTCACAGCATCACTCTGGCTGTGGTACAGCAAAGAGACAGCCAGCAAGGAAGCCAGGAAACCAGTTAGGAGGCTGTTGCAATAATCCAGTAGGAGCTGCTGCGGTCTGAACCCGGGTGGTGGCAGTGGAGGTGGATATATTTATCTTCCTTCCTCACAAAGGTAGAAGTGACAAAACTGATGTGGGATGTAGGAGAAAGAGAAGTGTCCAGGCAACTCCCAGGTGTGGCCTGAGCGAGTCCTCCAAACTTTAAAACTTCCAAGTGAAACAGAATACAGCTCAAGTCACCTCTAAGTTGGCCATGCCTGCAGCCTGAAGAGGACTTTTTCTTTCCTGTTATATATTTTCTTTTTCTTTAACAAGGCCAGCTTAAAGGCAATTTGTTTATAACTTTAAAACTCCAAAGGATCTCTGCAGGTAAAAATAGTGCCTCTCCTCCCTAAAAGATGCCCTCTGTACTTTCAGACCACTAATAAGATCTTCTCTCACTGCTTGCCCAGCCCCTGCCCCAGACACGCAAAGATGTTATTTTCCTGAGAGCCAAGTTCAAGTAAAAACGTATTTTTCTGGCTTACTGTCCCAGGCAAAATTCCAATACAGTGCTTAAATACTGTCAGCCAATTAGTCAAAGATCTGTTAACTCACACCAGTGCTACCGACTAGGAGTGTGTGTGGATGTGTGCCTGTGTGTCTTTAATATACACTGTTTTTCAGAGTATGCTGAAATCAGGAGAAAACTGGGGAGTAAGAAAGAAGTAGAAAGAAAAGCAGAGCTGGGACAAGAGAAGTTAGACCTATGAATTTAAGATAGCAAATTAACAAGCAGTCGGGTACTGAGAAAGAGGAATTTCAAACAAAAACATCTATCTCAAATCTACTAATGTACACACACTCACACGCACACACACACATACATTAAACACTTGTCTCTAGGAAAACATCTTTAGACATTAACCCATTAACCATGAAGTTAGGTTTCTCCCCCTATAGATTTGCAATGCTCTTTTGCAGTATACTGAATTTATCTTTGGAACTAAAGCATTTTGATAGACACAGGCATGTCCTATCACAGAAAGAAAAATAATGTCCTCTAACCACAGCTGACCAAGAATTCTGAGCTTGAGGCATAAGGCATCCTATCAACTGACGTATTTCCTGGCCAAGAGGAAGTTTAGTGGCATGGCTGAAAGCTCTAAACACAAGTCCCAATTCTGCTTCTGTGGAAATCTTGCACAAATGACTTAACCTCGCTACGCCTCATTTTCCTCATCTGTAAAATGGGAACAATTATATTCTACCTGCTAGAGGAGCTGTGGAGATCAAATAAGGGAAAGCCAACTTCAGCTTAGCACAGTGCCAGGCGTACAGTAGGACCTCAGTGGAGGTTGGCTACAGCCATGTCATTACTAATAACAAGGCCTGGGGGTATTGATGGCTCGTCCCCAGACTCACCACCAAGCTTCCCTCCGGGTCTGTTGTCACACCCCATCAGTGAGCCGTGAATATTTAATGAAACACAGAAGCCTGTTCCAACAGCATGTTTTCCTTCATTGGACTGCAATTTCTTAATTGCTTTAAAGCAGATGTACTTGGTTTGCCAGCCAAGTTGCAGGAGATTGGTTTTAGCGTTCGGGTTTCAAAACACGACATTGGCACCGGGTTGTTTCACGTTTGCAAGACCGTCTCTGGGAGTGATATGAGCAGGGCTGGGGGTGGGAGGTGGGGAACGGTATTTTCTGGCTTAATTAGGACGTGCCTAGGAGTGTGACCCCTCTGCGTCCTGCCCACCTAGTGACCTAGACACAGACCACAGGATGGGAGGGGGAGGGCTCTGGCGGCTGCAGTGAGCCCCAAATATAGTAAGAACTGAGGGAGAAGACTTCGGGTGTCATTAAGAGCAGAGGCTGTCAAACTGTACTTCGCAGAGCTCTGGAAGGGGGTCCACAGGCCCTGTCAGGCCCCCCAACCTCCCTTTTAATAGCATTGATTATCATGATGATCGGGGCCAACATTTATCGAGGACTCACACTCTGCCGAGCACAGTCCTAAGCACTTTGCACAGGCTGAGGCAGTACATCCTTCAAGAGTTCCCAGGGGGGCTTCCCTGGTGGCACAGTGGTTGAGAGTCCGCCTGCCGATGCAGGGGACACGGGTTCGTGCCCCGGTCTGGGAAGATCCCACATGCCGCAGAGCGGCTGGGTCCGTGAGCCATGGCCGCTGAGCCTGCACGTCCGGAGCCTGTGCTCCGCAACCGGAGAGGCCACAACAGTGAGAGGCCCGTGTACCGCAAAAAAACAAAAACAAAAATCACCTCAGAAAGACTGAGTAGATATTAGGCCTGTAGAATGTTAATGTAACCTGATTGAATGAATTAACAGAGCCAAATACAGAAAGTGTCAATCAGAAAGAGATGGGCAGGTGATTGAGCAGCCATGGAGACAAGAGAAGGGAGAGAAACTACTGTCACACTCCGCCCAGCACTGTCCATCTTGAAGGAAATCTTAACCAATGGAATTTTTCTTTTTCTTTGTGGTACAGTTTACATATGCTAAAATGTTGAGTGTTCAATTAAATGAATTTTGACAAGTATACACAACCACCAAAAACAAGATATGGTACATTTCCTTAATTCAATTTGGTGCCTTTAGCAAACCACAGTATCTATTTAGATTTTAATGGTATTGTCTTATTTTATTTGTATTTATTTTGCTTTCTACTTCTGGCAAGTGATACAGGTTCAGTAGTTGCGGAGCACAGGCTTAGCTGCTCCACAGCATGTGGGATCTTCCCGGACCAGGGATTGAACCCGTGTCCCTTGCATTGGCAGGAGGACTCTTAACCACTGTGCCAACAGGGAAGTCCAGGATTATTGTTAATTTTGTGAAAGTGATAATGGCATGACGGATATGTAAAACATGGCCTTGATGGCCTGGTTTCTCTAACAAATAAATTGCAAGGGAGAAAAAGAGAGAAAGGGAGAATCCATAGGTTAAAATACTTTAGAGACATCTCAACCAACTGTGACATACGGTCCTTGTTGCTACACTGACTCAGACAGACTGTAAAAAGAAAAAGGCCAAAGAGAGAGGGAGAGAAGGAGGAAGCAAGAGAAGGAGAGAGGAGAAAAACAATAAAACAGTATGAGATGATCAGAGAAATGTGAATGTCAACTGAATGTTTGATGGTATAAAGGAAATAATTGTAAAATATTTAGGTGTGATAATGGTATCATGGCTATGTTTTTTCAAGAGTCCTTATCTCTTATAGATACATGCTGAAATATTTACAGATAAAATAAATCTGCCCAATAAAGTGCCCAATATTTAATAAAGTGCCCAATATTTGCTTCAAAATAATTAGCAGGGGAGATTAAGGGGAATATAGATGAGGGCGCAATGCAGCAAGACCAACCAAGAATAACTGTCGAAGCTGGTGATGTATACAAGGGAAGTTGTTATATTATGGTCTCTACTTTTGCCTAGGTTTGAAATATCCACAGGGAAGTTTTTCTATATGTTCACATAAGTCAGAGATACAAACTGACATATTTGTGAGATAACGTTATGTCTGGGATTCACTTTAAAATATTCCAACAAAAAGATTTTAAATGTAGGAAGAAGGATTAAATAATATGGCCATGACTTAATTGCTGGGGTTGAGTGATGGATCCATGGTTGTGCGTTATTCTATTCTCTCTGCTTTTGTTTGTGTTTGAAACTCTCCTTAATACAGAGGTGGGCTCTGGACCTACAGCACCTCTGTCTTCATATGGCTCTCCCATTTATTAGCTTTGTGGACTTAAGCAGTTTACATACTCCCGCCTCAGCTTCCTCATCTGTAAAAATGGGACAGAATAAAACCTGTCCATAGCAGCTTTCTTTGAAATAGCTCAAAACCAGAAACCACCAAATGCCCATCGACAGGTAAGTGGATAAACTGTGGGGTATCCATACAGTGGAATACTACTCAGAACTAAAAAGGAATAAACACTGATATATGCAACAAAATGGATGAAGCTCAAAATGATTATGCTCTGTAAATTACCCAGACCAAAAAAGAGTTCATATTGTATGATTCCATTTACATAAAATTTTAGAAAATGCAGACATATCTATAGTGGCAGAGAGCATACAGCATTTGCCTAGTGAGGGGGGGTAACCAGGAGAGGTGGGATGGAAGGATTATCAAGGGGGACGAGGAAAGTTTGGGGTTGATGGACATGTTCATTATCTTGATTGTGGTTTTTTTCTCACAGGTGTGTACATGTCAAAATTTATCAAAGTGTACACTTTAAATATGTGTTCCTTATTGAATGTCAATTATATTTCAATAAAGCTGTTAAAAATAAAGTAAAACTTATCTCAGAATGTTGTGAGAATTAAACAAGTTGATACCTGTAAAGTACATAGAACCATATTAGGCGCCTGGCCAGCTCGCTCAGGCAAACATTAGTAGATGTCAGATTCGGTGCTAGATGCTGGGAGTACAAGAGAACACAGGACAGACCAGGGTCTTAAATCCTGCCCTCATGAGGCTTTCAGGCTTCCCAGGAGAGAAAAGAAGCAAATTCTAAAATATTACAATAGGAAAGGACCACAGGGAAGGGAGAATATAAGGCAGTGCAGACTTCTTGGAAGAAGGAACGTATCAGCTGAGTAAGAGTTGTCCAGTAAAGAGCCTGGGTGAAGAATGTTCCAGTCAGAAAGAAAGAATGTGCAAAGGCCCTGAGGCAAGAGAAAGCATGGCACAGTCGGGAAGTACAAATTGCTGCCATGGGTAGAGTACAGAGAGCATTAAGTCTGCGAGAGGAAGTGGCAGAGAAGAGACTGAAATGAAGAAGAGAAGGGGTGGGGGGGAAGGAGGTGGAGGAGAAGAAGACAAGAAGAAAAGGAGAAGAAGGAGGAGGATAATCCCTAGCATGCATGGTTTCCTGTGAGCCAGGCTCTATACTAAGCATTTTATGTTCATGAACTCATTTATACTCAATAACAAACTTCTTAGGTGGGTATGATTACTCCTGTTTTACATATGAGGAAATTGAGGCACAGAGTGATTAAGCCTCTTTATCCAAGATCACACAACTCTTAAGGATGGCAGGGGGATTCAAATACAAGCCTGGGTGATTCTAACTTTCAACCATACCCTAACACCCTAGCTCCGAAGAAAGGATCAGAGAGTTGTTGCAAGTATCAAAAACCTCACAAAGTTCCCCCGCTGTACCTTCTACCCCCATCTCTAACCCTTGGCAACTTCTAATCTGTTCTCCATCTCCACAGTTTTGTTATTTTAAGAATGATATGTAAACATAATCATGAATTACTTAATCTTCGGAGACTGACTTTTTAAAATGTTTCCCTCGGCATCATTCCCTTGAAGTTCATTTCAATTTTTGCATATATTCATAATTTGTTCCTTTATGTTGCTCAGTAGTATTCTATCATAAGATTTTATCACAATTTGTTTCAACATTCAACCATTGAAAGACATTTGGGTAGTTGCCAGTTTGGGGCTATTATAAATAAAACTGCTATGAACAACAACAAAAAAAAAGAGGTGTTAACGACAGCCTAGTACCCAACTGAGTCTTTCTCCTCAATGTAATGAAAAGGATTGAAAGAGATTTGAAAAGGGAATGACTTTCCCTGAAATATCATTTGTGGGAAACATTGCCTTGGCAAATATTATCAACCTCCACTTAATGAATAAGGAAACTAAGCATCAGAAAAGTCAAGTAACTGGCCCAAAGTCACAGAGTTGGTAAGGTCTGGATTCTGACTCCAAATCTCAGGCAACACCCTGTCTTGAAATTACTTGTCCCTGAAGTACCATCTCACCATTCCCCTTCTGTCCCACCCTTCCCAGCCTGTGCCTCTGCAGGGCTCAGGACTTCCATCTTCCTTTCCTTTACCAATGCCTGGCATCCGGCAAAGCTCTCTGAGGAAGGTCATCATGATTGCTGTGGGCAGAGGAGGCCATAAGACCTCTACCTCTTGAAAGTGCGTGTCAGAGTCATGACACTACTCTCAGTCAGCCCCTCTTTCCTATTGAATTAGCATGCTTGACACAATCCCTCTTTTGCCATTTTAATGTAATAAGTGGCTAATTTGATTGGGTTCAATGAGACGTAAATGATTGGATTCGATAAAGAGCCAGGAAGTTCTTCCCTCCACCCTGCTGACCTCATTTCTCACTGGAGGTACAGCTTCCTGCCCAGGAAGACTAGAGAGGAGATGGAAGGCCTTGTTTGTACCTTACTGATAAGGAAGACTCCAGGCTCCTCTCTCCTGCAGCTCCAGGGGTCCTGCTGGGTAGGCAAACCTTGATTCTGTAAAACAGGATCACCAGATACCCATATCATTACCATACCAGATCTCTTTGCCTCTAAACTCTTCCCTCTTCAGGGGCACCGCCCCAAAGGGCAGCCTCAGAGTGTTTTGTTCGGGTCCCATCACGTCACTCCAAAAGTATTATCACCACTTTACACGGAGGTGCAAAGCAACCAGGACACTCCCAAGCGGGGTGGGAGTGGCAAGTAATTAATGGAGTGAAGTCCCTTGAGGAGAGGTTCTGGGGTCCAGATAGGGTTTCCAGATAAAATGTACCCCAGGTAAATTTGAATTTCAAATAAGCAATACATAATGTCCCAAATTTTACATGGGACATCTGAAATTCAAGTTTAAATGGGCATTCTATATTTTTATTTGCTACATCAGGCAACCATTGATCCACAAGTATGGACAAATTAACCTCCAACAGGGGACATAACATGTCTTCCATTGTAAGAGGAGAGGATGAAATTTATACTAAATGTAGTGTGACTTGTTCAAGTTACTTAACCTCTCTCTGGGCTTTGTTTCCTCCTGTATAAAAAGGAGATGATAAGAATGCATACCTCCCAGGGTTCCGGTGAGTTAATATATGTAATGTATTAAATGGGTTAATGTATGTACATTGCTTAGAACAGTCCCTGGCACATAATCAGCATTAATAAAAGGGATTGTGAAGATGATATTGATGATGAAGAAGAGGAGAAGGAAGAGGATGAAGAGGTTGCTAAATCTGAAGGTGGGTATAACCACAACTTCCCATTAAAACAGTGAGTAAAGATAGTCCCCATCTGATGGCTTGTATTTTCTCTGTGAAACTTCCAGAGGGCAGGAGCCATACCCCCTGTTGTTTAGTCACTGCTGATTCTCCAATGCCTGTAAATATATCTGCCACATACTAGATGCTCATAAGTATTTGGTGAAAAAAAGGACAAAAGGAAAGAAAGGACGGTATGCGAGGAGATTTAAGGCAAGTTAAGAAAGTTGGAAATAAGTGTGTTGGCTATGGTAACACAAAAGGAATTCTAGGCTACATTGAGAATGGATCCCTTGAATTACAGTGGTGCCAATAAAGAGCTTTCTAGGATTTAGTCCAGGAGAGCTCACCAGAACAGACATAAGTGCAGGTAGTAAGAAAGATGGGGAATTCACTAGTGGTACAAGAGTGGGACAGTGAAACAAGGAAGTTGAAGACATTCCTAAGAAAGTAGCTCAAATGATGGACTGTTATTCATAGACTTGACAGGGGAGGATGTGCAGACATGTGGAAGCTGACTGGCGTAAAGTAAATTGAAGAGGCAATGGCCAGCTTTAGAGGGAGTAACTGAGTGAAAAGTTTGAAGGACAGGAGGGTGTGACCTGAGTGCAAAGTGTTCACATTTATGATTTTAGTGATGGAACAATTCTGGGTGACCATGAGATTCAGGTTATGGCCAGAGAGATCTGAGTTCAACACTCTTATTTAAAATGTAACAGCTTAAACTTATAATGGACACCTTCATATGTTAAGCTCTGTGACAAGCATGTTCTTTTCATCCACTATCTTTTCCACTTACCTCATTTAATCCCCACAACACCCCTGGGAACTACTCTAATTATCTTTGTTTTAAGGAAGGGGAAATTGACACTTAGAGGGGTAAATATCTTAAAGGGTCACAGGACTAATCAGGGGTAGAGCCAGGATTCACATCCAGTTAAGCACCAATGCCCATGGTCCTAGCCTCTTCACTATACTGCCTGGGTAGGGCTCAAGGAGAAAACAGAGAGCCAAGAATGAGCCATGACTCACCCAGAGTGAGGGACTCAGAACCTAAACCATTTTCTTCTGACCTTCAAGGAAAGTACACTTGGTAAAGTATCTGGCACAAAGTGTCTGGCACATGGTAGGAGTTCAATTCCTGGGGTGGCAGCTAACTTCCAAGATGGTACCCAATGATCCCCACCTCCTGGTATTCACACCCCTCTGCAGTCCCCTCTGATACCGTACCAGTGCAACCTATATAATGACAGAATAATGACAGAAATGATGGTAAGTGATGGTAACCTAATCACTTCCAAGATTAGATTGTAAGAGATACCATGGCTTTTGTCTGGGCTTACTCTTTCTCTTGGGTCACTCACTCTGGAGGAGTCTGGATGGCGTATTGTGAGGACACTTGGGCACCCTATACAGAGGCCCACATGGCAAAGGAGTGAGGCCCCCATTCAACAGCCAGCCAGGAACTGAGCCTGCCAACAACCACAGGAGTGAGCAGGGGAGCAAAGCCTCCCCACTTAAGCCTTCAGCTGAGTGCAGCCCCCAGCACCACAAGAGACCCTGAGCCAGAACCACCAACTAGGTGATCCCCAATTCCTGACACACTGAAACTGTGAGATGATAAATGTTTGTTGTTTTAAGCTGCAAAGTTTTGGGGTAACTTGTTACACAGCAATAGATAACCAATACATCTAGTGACTATTCTTCAAGTCAAGCCTGTCTCTGAGGCTCCCTGACCCTCAGCTTCCTCATGAATTTTTTTCAAGAAGTAGACAATAAAAGGACACATCATTAAAACACCGAATGTCCCTCAGTTTAGACCTTTCAGTCAAGAATGGGATCTGAGCCAGTCTGTTCAGGTCTGTAACCCAACTCTAACTGCATGACCTTGAATATATTATAAACCCTCTGAGACTCTGTCTCCTCTTCTTCAAAATGAGGGTAATATTAGCACCTACCTCAGAGAGTTGTACAGATGACACAGAATAACGA
Organism: Pseudorca crassidens; assembly: GCF_039906515.1. Lineage (NCBI taxonomy): Eukaryota > Metazoa > Chordata > Mammalia > Artiodactyla > Delphinidae > Pseudorca > Pseudorca crassidens. The sequence continues at coordinate 22,526,381 of NC_090310.1, forward strand.
CTAGCATAAGAGCCTGACACATAATTAGTACTTAATAAACATTGGCTATTGTGGTATTATTGTTAGAATTAGTAGTAAAAGGCTAACTGCAAAAATTAAAAAAAGAAAAACTATAAGAATTTCTGTTACCTAAAGTAACGGTTTAAAGACTAAACAGAGGTTTGAAATAAGAAAACAAACAAAAACAAAAAACCTGCCAATGCAATGACCTGTAAAGGACACCGATGAATGTTGATCGTACAAGGCATGGAAAATCACCCCAAATGGTACTCCTGGGTATCCCCACCTCAAACACCCAAAGGTGTACCCCGACATTGGGCCCAGATGCTGGCAGATGGCTGACTTCCAGGTGCCGCACATTCCATCGGAACTGGGCTTCTCAGGCCATAACAGAAGTGAGTCAATGGCTTAGTCACTGCTTGGCAGGTAGCAGAGGTCAGATTAGGGGAGGAACTGAACCCAGAAGCAGAGGCTTGCTGGGAAAGACCTCAACCGTTCCATCTCTCCCTGGTCAGTAGAAATCCCTGCTTGCTCCAGAGCTGCCCCCACTTTAGGGGAGGCAGGCAGGGGATAGGGAGTCCAAGATGAAATCAATCCTGTGTTTAAAGGTATCAGCCAAACCCCAGTGGAAAGAACTAGAACTCCAGGGTCAAAACACAGCTCAATGCCAGCCTCAGTTCAGCCACATACTGGCTGTGTGCCCTTGGGCAAGTCACTTTACACATCTAGGCCTCATTTTTCTCAACATAAAATGGTGCAAACTGATGCCTACCTGGCAGGATTTTGTGAGGCTAAATCAAGATCACACATGTAAAGCAAGGTACCTAGCACACAGTAGGCCCTCAATAAATAGTAGCTAGACATTTACCAGGGTTTGCTCCATGGGGATAATAAAACTGCCTTCAAGTCATTGCTAGGAGGATGAAACAAGGTAACAGAAGTACAGTATCAGGCACGCTGCACACAGTAGGTCCTCAAGTAGGTGAATTCCATTCTTTCTAGCAGTTCCTAAAATCTCTTCTCCAGAGTCTTCCCAGGCTAATCAGAAGAGGAATGATAAATTTCTCTAGGGCTTCTTGACCAAATTTAAAGATCCTTTGACATGATCACTGAGGCAGAGACTGGCTAGTTGGTCACCACACCTGTTTCCTCTCCTTCTTGGGTGCATGATTGGACCACACTTCCCAGCCTCTCTTTAAGTTATATGTGGCCAGGTGACTGAATTCCAAGCAAAGGATGTGGACAGAAGTGATGCCTTGCCCTTGAAGACCTCCTTCACTGTTCCTCCATGTTCTCTCCCCCATCCCCTGGGTGGATGCAAAAGAGTCCAAAGTCCTAGATGGGGGAGAAGAGCCGGAAGATGGAAAGAACCTCGGCCCAGGAATCATCCCGTGAACAACCACCCCGGTGACCAGGAATACCTACGTTGGACTAGTACATAAGCAAGAAATATACTTTTGTAATGTTAAGCTACTGGATTTAGGGATTTGTTTCAGCATCTGGAGAATCCCGCTCCAAGTTCCCACTATAAAGTGGACCTAATGAATAAAATGAACTTGGCTGCTCCAGGGATTTGAGAGCTAGATATTCCACCAGCAAATATGAATTATCTTAACTTCAAAACTGCCATAAAGGAAAAGCTCGTGGGGGATTAACCTAGGAGGTACTGCCCATAATAATACCCAACACTTCTGAGAGCCTGCTTTGTGCCAGGCACTGTGTTAAGTGTTGCACAGCCCTTATCTCAGATACTTCTCATAATAACCATATGCAATAAATATTATTAAGCCCATTTTACAGTGGAGGGAACTGAGCATCACAGAAATTAAGGAACATTTTCTCTTTTTCACAGCAGAGAACTGGTTCTATGTCACGAGACACTGATGGTTCCATTTTGTCCAGAGAAGGGGGAGGAATAGGTGTGCCCTGGAGTCCTCTGGGAGCCAACAGGGAACAGGAGGGTCCCCAGGTCCCTGAGTACAGAAAGAGGAGAATGCTGCCATTTCCAGATGGTGGGGAAAAACCAATGTTCATACGTTGAAATATTTACCCCAGGTCAGCTGTGCCCTGTGTCTCATGCTTGATGTAGATATTATATTTGTCTATTACCAGTGTCCACTGGAAGCATATTCACATCTGTGGTTTTGGAAGCCTTCCCCTACCTTTTTAGGCCAACCATTAAATGGTTGTCTTTTGAACTCTCATTGCACTTCATTTGTATCTCTCACTGTGTGAACTCAGGCAAGTTACTTAACCTCTCTGAGCATCACTGGTCCCATCAACAGTATAGAGATAATAATAGTGCCAACTCCCTTGGGTTGCCATAAAGATCAAACAATGTGATACATGTAAAGTGTTTGACTCGGCAGACAGTAAATGCTCAGTCCGTTGGGTGTATGCATGTGTGTATACGCATGCACAGACTTGCTGAGTACCTGCCTAAAATAGAGATAATATTAACTCCTTTGGTACCAAGAGAATTGACTAAAATAACATATTTCCAGTCATGACAGCACCTTGCACAAAGAAAACAGTCAAAGAACCTTAGCTGGTGTTATTATTTCAAGCCATCCGCCATTAGCACTGAACTGGGATGAAGAAGTTCCTGATTTGAGTTCTGGGTCTCCCGGGTGGCAGCCTCGGCCAGGGCAGCTCATCTGTCCATGCCTTAGTCTTTATGTCAACAACATAGGGATAATGAAGGTCACCGCAGAGGATTTTTTTTTAAGCATTGAATAGTATATAAAAATATTCTGTAGATGGTAATAAACTTTTAAATGTATGTAAATAGAGTTATTTGGGGACATGACCTTTATTCTTCTTGTTAACAGGAAGCAGAGTTTGCTTTGTTAGTCCCCCAGTACCCAATACAATGACTGGCACACAGTAGGTGCTCAAGAAATGCTGAACAACTGAGTGAAAGAACAAATATATGAAAGAATGGGTTGAATGTCTGGGACTGTTTTAAGCTTCCAGAACTCAGGGTTTTTGTCTCTGATGCAAATTTCTCTTGGAATAATCATCTATATAATCCACTGGCCCAGGACTTCCAGCTTGATTTTTGATACAGTGATGAGGCCTTTCTAACCCTTTCCAATCAGCATAACAATAATAATAATTGAATGCTTTACTTTCAAAAGGCCTTTACATCTACCATTGCATTTTATTCTGTCAGCACCCTTATAAAAGTGAGTTATTATTCTCATTTTGCAAATGGAAAAAAAAAATTGAGACGGAGAGAGGAAATGCAATTTTTCCAACTCTGCAAGCCAGTGGCCTGTCTGGAATTTCTAGGATAAACTTGATTTCAGTTATTCTTTCCCCTCCTCAGAAATCTGGCATCTTGATTTAGGGATCTGGAGAAATGCCCTCATTGTCGGTGTCCCTCAGAGTTCATTCCAAGTTAGATATTTGCTCTACTAGCTAATGGCATCACCTTCTACACCATTGTCCAATCTAGAAATTCGGAAATTATCCTGGGTTCTTCTCTGTGTCTCAGGCCTCTCTAACCCATACCCCACACTCTTTCCCACTGAGGCATGTGCATTCACAAACCAGTCACCAAGTTTTGTCCATTCTTCCTCCAAATCATCTCTAGAACCTCTTTGCTCATCTCTATTACTCCCACCGTAGATGGGGTCACCATCACTTCCCAAGTGGATGACTTCAATTTCCTGATTGACTACTTTGCTTCCATCCCAGTCCCTCTGACCATTCCCCACATCCTAAGTGATCTTTTAACCATATACATTCTATTTCATGGTCTTGGAATAGAATCCAAACTCTTCACCATGACCCACCAGCCCTTCAAGATCTGCCCTCTGCCCTCCTGACTTCCCCTCTGGCCACCATCATCTCAAACTCACATTCCCACCACAGAGAAGTCCTTGAAATTTCTAGAGTGCTCCCTGCTCTCTCTGGCCTCTGACCCTTCACACACATTGTCCCCTCCTCTCCATATCCTTCTGTTCTCCAAGACCTGCCTCCTCTCTATACCCTTCTATTCTCAAAAAATCATCCTAAACATCTCAGACTCAAGGAACTCTCCCTTGCTCTTGCAATCTCCGTATTCATGAATTCAACACACGTTGTTTTCTGCATGCTCCCATCACCAGCCATGAGAGCTAAGTAAGATTGCATTGAGCCACCACTTCCCAATGATTTCCACTCTTTCCCAGAGCCCTTCCAAAGACTCTGTGAATTCCAGGGCAACAGAGGAACTTCATGGGTTCCTCTGGCAGACCACATTGTGCCCAATGGGAAAACTCAAGCTCTTCTCCAACTGTCACATTAGAAAACCACTCTCACTGATACAAAGGGGATTGTTTGACCTATAATGTTTGGAGGTTCTCAGAGAGGTATCTCAAGATGTTGTGGAGAAGCACATATCCTTTTGCCATTTTACTGGAACGTTCTCCATTTAGATGCCCTTCACACTCCCCCTCCTTATCTCCTGCAAAACAGCTTAGCAAACCCCTCAACCAATATGGTAGCCAGTAGCCACATACAGCTACTGAGCACTTGAAATGTGGCTAGTCCAAATGGCGATTTGCCATAAACATAAAATACGCACTGAGTTTCAAAAACTTTGTACACAAAAAGAATGCAAAAATCTTATTAGTAATTGTAATATGATAATATTCAGATATATTAAATTAAATTATTTCACTGTTTCTTTCCAACTTTTAATGTTACTAGAAAATTTTAAACTTCATATGTAGCTCACATTGTATTTCTACTGGACAGCATTTATCTAAACCACTGAGCTCACCAATGGCAGTTGTCTCCTCAGGAGAAATTCCAATGCCAAGGTTTTAAGATGATGTTTAATATCTACATCCCCTTCATACACTATCAAGTGAAGACACTATAGCACAAAAGTTCGTCTTCTCTTAGTCTGTTTTCCCAGTGATAAAATAAGGAAGGTTGTTCATTTGACAAACAGCTCTGGAACTCGACAATATGACTGGCACTGGGGATACAGGGGTGAAGGAAATGGAATAGAGCCCACACTCAGGGCTGGACCAAAAGGTGCTTCATGATCCCTTCTATCTCTGAAATGTCCATGTCACCTCAAAGCTACAATTTTCAGTTGCACAATCTAGAATTCCTGTATTTGTGGTCCAAACACGAGAAAGTCAGGGTCTTGTAACTTGAAAGCTATTTTTCCTTAGAAGATCCATTATAAAACATAAAATATAAGGCCCCAGGCTACCCACACATAAATTTATTTAATTAATAATTACAGTAATATATTATTGATTCTGTAAACACTGAATTTTTAGGAATTGTCTCATTTAATTTTCACATCAACCGTGAGAAGTTGACGTTAATATATTGGCTTTTCAAATGAAGGAACTGACGTTCAAAGAAGTTTAGCAATTGCCGAAGTTCACAAAGCTAGAAAATGCTAAAACTGGTATTTGAAGAAAAGTTTGGGCATGTGTGGAGGAGAGGGGGGCTGAAAACCATGGCACGTTTCATTAAGCCAAAGTAGAACTGGAGACAAAAGCTCTTCTTCCTTTCCCTCTACCCTACCCGCTATTAGATTTTCTTGCCGGGTCCCCTGGAATTTGATCCAGAGCATGAAAGCTATAAGGATCCTGAAACAAATGGGACTTTTTCAGTTACAACTCGTAACTTGTAAGGGATGGAAAACCCAACATACCCAGGTTTAAGCCAAACAAAGACGAAAGTGGACTCAGAATGACTGGCGCAGCAATTTCAAAGTTCACGAGTATTTGGCTTCCAGAGTAGCTTTCAGGAGTTCAACCCATGTCATCAGGCCCTGGTTATCTATCCATCTCTTGGCATCTTGTTCTGCTGAGTCCTCTCCACGCTCTTCCTTCTCCTATGCTCTAAGCTCCTACAACCTCTAGCCTTCATGGCAACAAGATTCTCTTCCCTGGAAGTGCCACCAAAACTCCATAATTAGCTCTGATTGGTTTTAAGTGAGTCACATGCTCATTTATGAACCAATCTTTGTGGCAAGGGGAATGGAGTGTTCTGATTGGCCAAACTAGATCACATGCTCACTCTTGGACCTGGGGAATATGGTCAGTCCCACCCAAACCACTGGCCTGAGGTGAGCGGGCCAGCTCACCAGATATTCTTTTTCCTCAAAGAAAATCTGCTGTTACTGGAGGAGGCAAAGGAACTGATGGTGGACAGGCAAAACCCGCAAATATCAACTGTAGTTGTTATGAACCAGTATGCAGGTAAACTGGCTCTCAAGAAAATGAACAGACCCTGATTTGTAACATTTGAAGATGTCATTGATGTAAATAATCCCACCATGGCTAATTTCAAGCTACCAACAGTTTAATAACTGCTTCCAAAATTCCTGAATATTTAACAGTGTGTTCTCATAAGCCCGTCAGACCCGGCTTTACCACACCACTGCATCCTCTAAAGGAAGAAGAAAAGAACCCTTGCAGAGAAAGGTATTATAAGAGGAAAGGGATTTTTTAATCCCCTTTATTTTTGGTATTTTATTAAATAAAAGTATGTCTCTCATAATCTCAGAAAATGTCCTTCCTCTAATCCTCAGAGTTCATGGAGAAGCAGGAGACAGCTCCAGTGACCTCAGGACAGCCAGCTCTAACTCTTCAGATACTGTAGAAAGCTCCGTCACCAATTTACCCAGAATCTCTCTGCAAAAACACTTATGGGCCAAACTAAAGCTCCTCTTTCTACCTTAGGATTTGTGTTTAATGTTATTATCAAAGCACCAATTCAAAGAAAATTCTGCCATCTGTGAACATCTGTTGTCACTGATTAGAAACCACTCAGAACGAAGCCATTTCCCATCTTGCCCAATATTAACTGCATACAGACACCATGGCCAAAGTTCTTCTAAATAACTTGTAATAAACTGGGATGCTTCCTTAAATGTACATGCAGATGAGGACTCACCATAGCAACTATGAGTGCCAGGATGTGCAATGCATACTGCAAACGTGGAGGTAGCTGTATTAGTCTGGGTTCTCAGAGAAATAGAACCAATAGGAGATAGATATGGATATAGAAATTAATGATAAAGAATTGGCTCACATGATTATGAAGGCTGAAAAGTTTAAGATAAACTGTGGGCAAGCTGGAGATCCAGAAGAATCAGTGATGTGAGTTCCAGTCCAAGTCTCAGTATTGATGGTATAATTTTCAGTCTGAGTCCAGAGGCAGGAGAAGACTGATGTCCCAGCTCAGTCAAGTAGAGAGGATGGATTCTTTCCTGCTCAGCTCTTTATTCAGGCTTTCAACAGATCAGATGAGACCCACCCACTCTGGGGAGGGCAATCTGCTTTACAGTTTTCTGATTCAAATGCAATCTCATCCAGAAACACTTTCAAAGACACACCCAGAAATGTTTAACCAAATGTCTGGGCACCCCCATGGCTCAGTCAAGCTGACACAAAATTAACCATCACAGAAGCCATTTCCCCTATATTCCAAGTGCCCAGCAATAGTCTGTTAGTCTGAGACCTTATATTACACATTTTATAATGGAGTCTCTATAGAAAAATACCCCACAAGTTCGAAACCCCTGACTTCCTCATGTTTGGATCCCAAGTGAGTGGAGGGATTCCTAGGCTGCACCACGGAATATCGGAAATTTGAGGTGAGATGGATGTTTTCAAGCTGGATGGGACCATAAACCTTTCTTTCCACCCAGCCCTTAGGGTTAAGAACTCAGCTTTGGGCTTCAGATAGACCTGGGTATACATCCCATCACTGTCACTTTCCAGCTGAGTGAACCTGAGCATATTTCTTACCTTCTCTGAACGTAAGTTTCATATCTGTGTGCTGGGAATACTACTACTACTTCCCAGAGAAGAACGGTTTGAGAAGATACTAAGAGTTTTAGCACTGAGTCTAGGGCTCCCAACTGATAGGCTCCCAAAGAATAACAAATAGTTTTTAAATAGCTTTTTTTTTGCATTTTATTCTCATTTTAATGAGATTTTCAACAGCTGCCATTTGGTTTGTAGAGCAAATCTTTTAAAAAGTAACTATTTTTCCATTTTTGATATTCTTATGAAAAGTATTTTCTTCAATTTTAAAGCCCTGCCCCTCTCCCGAAGAAGTATGAATAGCTATGATGTAATGTGTATTTAGGGGAAAAAACGAACTAAAACAGCTTTTAAAACACTGGAGAAATAGGGATAAAGGTCCAAAGTCCAGGCCTGGGCCTGCTTTAGGTGCTAAGCTGCCCTGGCATGCTGGGCGCTTCACCATCCCCAACAGCAGATGCGTGGGCCGTGCACAGACCCCCTGGGATGTACCACAAAGTCCAATCTCAATGTTATCCCCTTATTGAAAATGCCCCCGTGACTTAGGTGTTAGGTCACTGAAAAGAGAGTTGAGAAACACATGAGCTGTATTTAAGGGGTCTATAAAAGAGGATGTTTCACAGCCTCTTTGCTTTAAGGAATACAAGACTTCAACACAGGTGAGTTTTGAACTTCCTTTGCTTGTGAAGTGTTTCTTTCCATCAGCATTTATTATAATCTACTACACTAGGTGCTGTAGGGGTCACAAAAGAAATAGAAGACATGGAAGATGAGGAAATGTGGTGACCAGTGTGTGGACTTGGAGAGACAGCCTTGGATTTAAAGCCCAGCTCTACCACTTTTTAAACGTGTGACCTTGGGCAGGTTATCTAACCTCATCAGGAAAATGAAAGGTGTCCCCTACCTGGCAGCACGATTTTGAGGATTGAATGAGATAATGCCTGAAAAATATCTGGTACTCAGTTAAGAACAATGTTAGAACCCTTCTCTGCCCACAGGTAGGAGCTGATTTTCTAGGAGAGAAACTAAGATACACAGAGAAGTTAAAGTTACCATTTGTGTTATGTTTACAATGGACCAGGGTTTTGCATGTTGATTTATCATGTTCTTCACGCTGTCGTAGCAAACGACAAAAAGGTAATTTCCCTGCCCCCATCCATGCTGGAATAAAGGGGCCTTGTTGGAAAAAACGCTGCCCCATCAAGGAATCAAGCTGAAGCGACCTGAGAGGGGGTGGAAGGAGAGCGAATGGAGCACAGAGAGGGAGGTACCCTAAGACGGGAAGCACCCAAGGGGGCGGGGCGATCTCCTCAGGAGAAGAGTCCTGGGCCTTGTTGGCGCCCCGCCCCAAGGAGTCAAGACCCCACTCAGCAAAAACATCTTCCAGGGCCTCTTGGTTTGGGCAAGGCTGGACAGGCCAGGTTAGCCCTGGCAAGAGCACGGCTAATGCCTTAGCAGGAGCTCCCTCAGAGGCTGAAGGACCAACACTCAGCTAGGAAAACCACAAAAGCAACCTCAAGGAAGAAAGACCAAACTCCATCAACCAAGCAGATGAGCCTTGAAGATTGATTTGATTTGTTTCAGTAATAATAATAATAATAATATATTTCTTGAACCAGAATGTCATTTATAGGACTATAAGGCTTTACTAAGGACTTCCATTCATATTCTGTACACCAAATTGTTTAAATCATCCTGTGAGACAGGCTTCAGTACTTCCATTTGACAGAGGAGGAAACCGCGGCTACAAGGGTTGCAACAAATTGTTTTGGGTCACAGTCGGTGAGAAATGATTAAAGACTATTTATAGCACCAACTACATATCTGACATGGAGTAGGTGTTTAATACATATGTGTTGAATTGATTGAATGAACAAGATACCTTCTCAGTAAAGTCCAATTGAAATAGCAAAACTAGGGGGCTTCCCTGGTGGCGCAGTGGTTGAGAGTCCGCCTGCCGATGCCGGGGACACTTAGTGGGACATTTAGTGGGACAATTGGGGAAACTTGACCATTGACTGACCATAAGATGAGAGTAAGGGAATATTAAATTTTCTTTTACGTGTGATGATTGGTACCGTGGTTATGTTTTTTAAAAGTGTGTATCTCTCAGGCATACAGCAGAGTCTACAGATAAAATGATATAAAGGCTAGGATTTTGCTTGAAAATAATCGAGATTTACAGCAAAGGGATAGTGTAGAGGACATAAGAGTATGCAAAGGTTAATGGTTGTCAGGGCTAGGTGGTGGGAAGGTTCATTGTACTATTCTCTATTTTGGACTATGTTTGAAAATTTCCATTACAGAATGTTAAAAAGGAGGGGAGAATAACAAAGGGATCCAATGGGACTTACGTTAATGATCTGTTCATGGAGCAGTCTGATCATAATCTTCCTTCTCTCTGTGATCTGCCAGTAAAGGTAAGTGATGATTCTGGAAGAGAAGAAAAGAAAGAATGGCAGGGCCTCCCTGGTGGCGCAGTGGTTGGGAGTCCGCCTGCCGATGCAGGGGACACGGGTTCGTGCCCCGGTCTGGGAAGATCCCACGTGCCGGAGCGGCTGGGCCCGTGAGCCATGGCCGCTGAGCCTGCGCGTCCGGAGCCTGTGCTCCGCAACGGGAGAGGCCACAACGGTGAGAGGCCAGCGTACCGCAAAAAAAAAAAAGGAAAAGAAATAACAAAACTGGGTAACAGTAATAGCTGGCTTATGCCAAAACTGCTTTAGAACTAAACTCATCTAATCCCCAGACAACCTTAAGAGATGCACTGTCCCCATTTTACAGATGAGCAAGCCAAGGCCAGAAAGGTTCAGATGTTTGCTCCCAGTCACATATCCAGGAAGTAGCAAAGCCAACATTTAAACTCAAGAGGTCTGGCTCCACAGGCTAAGTTTTTAAGTAATGTACTATCTCGTGAGTGGATGCCATACAGAGTGAAGGAACAATCCTTGGAATTGGCACCAGGACCTCACTTTTTCTTTCTAAGATTGTGAAACTGATAACATGAAGGTTAAGAGCAAGAGCTCTGGGGAGAGAGAAACTTAACCCCAAATCCCAGTTCCAACACTTTCTAACTCTGTGATCTCAGGCAAGTGACTTAGCCCTTCTGAGACTCAGTAGGATGGAGGAAACAATAAACTGTGGAGAGAGGCAAATGTTAGAGCCTCATCTCAGTGCACAGGGCCTGGTGGAATGGCAATCAACGGTGTTAATCATCATAATAATAACAATAACTAGCATGGCAGCTACGATAACGTCGTTGATGATACCAGTGATGAGGAAGGAGGACGAGAAGGCAGATTCCAGGAAGAAGGGACTTCTAAGATGGGTTGTGAAGGTAGGGAGGAACACAAGATCAGAACAGAGAACAGTCCCCAAACTGGGCAGGGGTGTCGGGGTGGATAGCACATCAAAAGGCACAGACATAAACCTTGGAACACACTCTTTGACAAGCATGTGTTAGACACCGTGGAGAGGAGAGCCCCAGGAAGGTAGATGGAAGAGGTAGCTCCTGCCAACACAAGGCCCAGCAGCCCTAACCCCTACAGCCATTTTTCAGCAAGTCCGTGAGTACAGCCCAGGTGACTTCACTCAGGGACATCAGCTGGCACACGCCTCCCTCAAATCATAACAAGATTGAACCTCCAGCCACATCCTCCACATCCGTTTTGGCAGAGATGTTATTTGGAGGGACCCATCAGAAGGGGCATCTTAAATGCAATCCCCTTAATTGGAGTGACCTCCTCCCAGGGCCCTGAGTGCCTCGGCACACCTGCACAGACACTGCTTGTGTTTGAAATGTTAGGTTTGCCTGAAGCAGTTGAATGGACACCCAAATTCAGAGAACAGTTTGCCACTCGTGAGGAGTCATCACTCAGAAATGCAGTGACCGGGCTTGAAGACTCAAGGCCATCACCCGTGGCTCCTGTGTTGCTCTATTTAGCTTGGATGACCTGGAGGCATGGGGCCTCCAAGATTCAGAGTCTAACAACATTTCCGTTAACTCGACAGAGACCCCATCCACTGGGGCTAGGAGCCAGAGAAGCCAGAATGAGAAGCAAAAAGTCAGGAGAAGACAGATTGAGTCTCACGCTTCTTCTTCCCTCTTCTGTCAATGGGATTATGACTTGCGGTCCTCATAGACCTTGGTTGTTCAAAGCCTGGTCCTGGACCCGCAGTGGCAGCCTCACCTGGGAACTTGTTAGAAATGCAGAATCTCAGGACAAATCCCAGACTTGCTGAATCAAAGTCTGCATTTTAACAAGATCCCAGGTGATTCCTGTGCACATTGCAGTGTGAGAAGCATGGTTTGGGGGGAATCACAGCCTCTGAACCCATGTACATAGCTGGAAACATATCACTCTAAATTTAATTAAAGGCAAAGCAGTCATACATTTATGAAAGAATCAGGACATTTGACAAGGGCCCCTGGCATGCCAAGGACCTTCCACATATTTTTCTCATCTGTCCATCTCCCCACTCTCCAGATTCAGCACTGAGACTCAAAGCAACTTGCACAAGGTCATCCATGTAGTAAGTGACAGAGCTGGGCCAGTTATGGTTTATCTCCAGGGGCAAGGGATACGGTTCACTTTCCCAGAGCACAGGGCCACAAGTTTTATTATCAAGGAAGAGGGAGACAGCTCTTGGATGGCAGACCAGTGGTGTACGCCACGGCTGGACTGCAAGAGTAGAATTCTTCCACAGAGCCCCGAGGCTCATGAAATGAGAAACACATCTCTCAAGAGAGAGAAGTCATCGTCTGAGAGAAGGGAGGCTCTAAATCAGGAAGTGAGCCCTCTGCTAGTGCCTGGGCACCTACGTGCTAGTTCTGAGCTATCGCCAGTCCTTACTGTAGCACAGGAAGGAAGGGAACTAACCATGCTGGGTGCTTGAACCACGTGATCTCACTCCTTCCTCAAATAGGCTCTGTCATTGTTCTCACTATATAGAGGAGTAAAGTGTGGTTTGTAGAGGTGATAGCGATTCCCCAAAGAGAGCTGAGACTCAGATCCTGTCTGGTATGATAGCAGAACCCAAGCCCGTTTTCCAATATGGCACACAGGATGATAAAATCCTGAACTACGAGAACAGCATAAGAAACGAGAAAGGAGATAAATGGAGGAGACTCCACAGAAGTAGATTCTGCCAGCCTGGGTGTTTCTTTGGATGGGGAGGGAAAGGCAATGTTACAGGTCATTCTAAATTTCAAGTTGACCACTGTTAAGCATGGTCAAGAGACTCATTGTCTTTATCAAAATAAAATGCTTAGGATTGAATTCCCAAGAGTTTGAGACAGATATTGACCTGTTCAACCACAGGGCATCCGCTTCCTTCATGTCCTTCTCCCTAATGCTTGCAGTAATTTCCAGAAGGAAGATAAGTGAGATCAGAGGCAACAACCCCCAAACAAAATACCCCTTGTCCATGGGGAAGACATGGCCAAGAGAGCCTGCAACATCCCCTACCCGCCGGAGAGGCCTAGGCCTAGCCACACCCGGCTCCACCCGCCATGCTATTACTCATCTGATATCCACACACACACTTTTCTCGTCTCACCATCTTTACTTGCATTTCCTCTCATGAAATTGGCCATCCATCTTAAGGCATATGGAAATTCCTCCCACCTCAACTCCCTATCTCCTCCGAAGTTGAAGAATCCTTTGGAGCAAATATTTGAATATTAAGGAAGCGCTTTTCTCTAAGCACATAAAACTACTGTATTTGCTAAGCCTAGTTCCCAAAGGAAAACAAATCCAGAATGAATGTTAACATGTCCTCCCACGTATGGAACCCTGGTCAAAGCTGATGCGTCTACAGAAAAGCAGAATCTTGGATGCAAGAAACTGTGGCGATGGCCTCCTAATTTCTCATTCAATTCTCTATTGATTGAGAATTTACATCTACCATTGCCTCAGTCAAATCGCTCTTCCACACAACTTTCAGAATGATGTTTTTTAAAAATCCAAATCTGATTATGTCATTCTTCTGCTTAAAACATTTCAATGACCTCTCATTGCACTTAAGATAAATTCCGAACCCCTTAACATGGCCTGTGAGGTTCTACGTGATTGGGTCCCTGCCTACTTCTTGCAAATTCTCTGGTGCCTCTTTATAAGTAAGTACCACCCTTGGATCTGGAAAAAGAGGGGTCCTCATGCTAGGCCCTCACAATGTACACAGCCCACATACCACAAACACTGAAAAATAAATTATTAAAAAACACTAGGGCGGGCTTCCCTGGTGGTGCAGTGGTTGAGAGTCCGCCTGCCGATGCAGGGGACACAGGTTCGTGCCCCGGTCCGGGAAGATCCCACATGCCGCGGAGTGGCTGGGCCCGTGAGCCATGGCCGCTAAGCCTGCGCGTCCGGAGCCCGTGCTCCGCAACGGGAGAGGCCACAGCAGTGAGAGGCCCGCGTACCGCAAAAAAAAAAAAAAAAAAGAACACTAGGACCTATACCCTAAACATCCACTCTCATGACTAACACCATTCAAGCCCCAGGGAAATGCTTCTCTGCATCCTTTGCTCTGTATCTTTAAAAGAAAAGGCAACTGCTTTCAAATGCCATGAAGGATTGTCTCTGATGCCCCTGCTGATTTTGGAAACAAACGATGCCTTGGAAGGCAGAGATTTCAGCATTGAAAACACTTAGGTAAGAGAAAATGGGAATTAATTAACTTGTCACATCCTTCCTCTCAGATAGCACAAATGGGACACATTCTTACAAAATGAAGCAGTGTTTCCTAGTAATGCCAAGCAACCGTTTTCTTGCTTCCCTTCATGTTTCAATTCATGAGTCCAGAGGTACTCACAGATTAGTATAGTATTTGCAATGGTTGGACACGGTAGCTGAGAAATATTCTGCAATGTTAAATGATTTATATTACTCTGAAGTTTATATATATGTGGGTCTAGAGTCTATTCATGACAAGCAAAAAGCATGATATCTAATCTTTACATTGACAACTAGCTAAACTTTGAATGTTAAAATGAGTTAATGAATTTGAAAAGTTCTTAAAGCACTGATTTGTTTTACTTAAATCATTTTGATTTGGATTTTGATATGCATTATAATTCATATTTTACTGGTTAAATTTAATAAATAATTGAAAATATTTAGGCATAAGTTACACTGGCCTCCCTTGGGTTCTGAAAATTTTGCCATTGAGGCTGCTTTACATCTCCAATCTCAATGGAATTCCTTGAGTTCCTCAAGTGCACTGTCCTTTCTTACCTCAGGGCCTTGCACATGCAGCTCCCTCACCTGGGTCATACTTCCCCTCAGTATCCTTCACCTGGACAACTTCTCCTCACACCTTATATGTCGCCTTAAACTTCTCATCCTTTAGGAAGCCTTCCTTGGTTCCCCTGACTGGGTTCCCTTATCGTGCATACCCATAGCACCTGTTCTTCTCTTTTCTATGTTTTGGTTCAATATCTGCTTTCCCCAGGAGACTGTAAGCTCCTTGAAGGTAGGGACTGTCTTGCTCACATCATTCTCTCTAGCACCTGGAAGAGAACCTGGAGTACAGCAGCTGCTCAGTAAATATCACGCGACTAAACAAATAACTGGGCAGAGCGTCGGCTCTGATCACACTGAATTGTAATTACTTATTCAGGTCTCTCCAGTTACCATGAGGCTGAAGCCAAAACCTGGCAACCCCCGGGCTACATTTGGCGCACAGTTTGATTAGTTTGTCCTGCAAAATATTGCCCATACCATGCCTTTAAATTTTTGAATTAACTGCCAATGTTTAAGAACTGGGAAATTTCACTTGAAAAATCCATTATTTTTGGCTTCTCTTGGAAAAGCCAAAGATTTGGCAACATTTCCCACATGGCAATGACCCTCTGAGCTGAGACACGTCTGCTCGTAGACAGAGCTCAGTTGTCCTGCCTGCCACAGTCCTGATCTACTCTGCCTCACTCCTTCCATCACACTCCTATGGCCGCGACTAATATTCCATCACCAAACCTTTCTCCTCTTCTCCCTGAGCTCAGAGCTGTATTACATTTGGCAGCCTTCCTTGCAGCTAGGAGAGGCCATGTGACTGAGTTCTAGCCAATGAATTCTGATAACATGTAATGAGGATCACGTCTGGTCCTGGCCCATAAAAGACTTCCATGCAAGGTCCTCTCTCTCTTCCCTCATCTGTCAGCTGGATATTGATGGCCAGGGAAATCCTGGAAGGCACACATTAAAGATGGAAAAGCCCCCATAAGCCTAGGTTTCTGAAAGATTGGGTAGAAACTTCCCCATCTACCTGCTACCCACCAGGAAGAGCCACATGGGACTGTTTCATTAGAGAATAAAACATTCTTACTGTCTGAAAACCACTGAAATGTTGGGGTTTATTTTTCACAGCAGCTAATGTTACCCCAACACAGCCTCCGTAAGGCATTTGAATTTGGTGTCCCTGCATAAGCTTTTGGAAAACAGAGATGATGTCTTGTTTACTCCTTTATCTGCAGAGCCTGGCACAGTGCTGGGCCCATAGTGGACGCTCAAAACATGTTTGCTGAATGAATGAATTACAGGAACACAAAGAATCCATGTAAGCTGCAATCAGAGCTGAGACAGACTAACTCTACCCCATGACCCTCATTAATGGCAGCAGCATCCCTGCCCATCACCAGCCCCCCTGCCCATCACCAGCCCCTAACCTTGCAGCCGAGCTTTCTCCTATAAGACCCTCTCCAGTTGGCCTCAGATCTCCCTTATCTCCTGCGCCTTCATGGCCTTCACCCGTGCAGAAGACAGCAGGAGGTGACATGTGGAACTGGTAGGAAGAGATAGGCGTGCAGTGTTAGAAGCTGCTTGGAAAGTAAATTTCATGGAATTACCTGCTACTCCTACTCAAATCTCACCCAGAAACTGCACTTCCAGTCCCTGATTCAGCTCCCTTCTCTTGGTCGCAGAATGCCCTGAAAAAAGAGTTCCATTGGACAAGAGGAAGAACAAAACAGAATCTACCTTCAGAATTGTGCATCACCAAATATTTATTACATGACCAGCTCAGATAACAGTGAATGCTGAGCAACTTCTGTGCATGCCTTCTTGTCTAGATATTGAGAATAGTAACAACTAATATTTTATATCACATCTTTAAAATCTCATTCACTTACATTATTTCATTTAATATTCAAACATCTGTGTGATAACATGCAGGCAGGATAAGGATGAATGCATTACACAGTTGCAAGAAGTTCTCGAACTTTTGCTTTGTATGTGTCAAGCACTCTGCTAAGGACGTCATGTTCATTATTTCATTCAAAGCTCAACAGGGTTCTATGAGGCATGTTCTATTACAATTGTGTCCAGTTCACCAATGGGGACTCTGAGGCCTAAAAAGATGGAGTTGCTCTGAGCCATGAGATAGTAAGAAGTAGAGCCAGAAACTGAACCCCTGTCTATCTGACTCCAACATGCTCTATACCCCTTAGCTTAGGGTAACACTGAGTTATTTTTGTTATGCATATGTCTGTCTGCTCTAGATTATGAGCTCCTTCAGGCAAAGACCGAGCCATAACACTCTCCCCAGTGAGTACCATGCCTGACACTTCCAACAGTACATATGTGGAGGATGACACACACAGAAAAGAAAGAGTGAGTGAGGGTTTAAATAACCTGTCCACAGCCATGTACCTAATAGCTCCCTGACTTGAGACTCAGAGTCTTGAATCCAAGAACTTTTCAATAATAATAATAAGAATAGCTATCATTTATTGAGAACTCCTATCAGGCATTTTTATGCCTATACTATTTCATTTAATTCTTGAAAGAACCTTGTCAAATGGGTGTCATAATACCCTCATTTTGATCTCAATGAGATTCAACACCTTGCCTAAGGTCACCCAGCTAACTAATATCGAAGACTCAGTTTGTCATATCTGGGTGACTTAATGCTTCCCACCTTCCTCCTCTGAGAACTGGACCCAGTCTCTGTAGCTGTTCCAAGCTGATTGAATCCTTCCCACCCCATATCCCAAACCATGACCCCCGCCCATATGACTATAAGAACCCCACTGCTCAGACATTCCTGTGATGAGCTCCACCTCCAGAGGAGGCCTTTTAGATGTGGGGGACACCCTCCAGAATTATACCAGAGAGGCCAGGAACAGGAGCTCCTGCATCAGGCAGACCAGGTTCCAGTGCTCTGCTGCTTTCTCACTGCATAAATGGTTGGAAAAAAGAAAGACAGGACTTACTGCAGACTACTATTTCTCTATCAAGTGTGGCCTGGGATCCCTAACACATCTTATGTCCCCACTACATATTTCATAGTGCTCCGTCCATCCACCCATCTATGCACCCATTCTTTTTTTACCTATCAATCCATCAACCTTGCATCCTTTCCTTTCTTTTATCCATTCTTTTACCAATGTCCCCTTCCATCATCTTTCCTTCTTCCTTCATTCACCCCTTCCTTTATTCCTTCAATCCATCCACTCGACAAACATTTGTCAACTGAAAAATACGCACAACCTAAAAGTTGAGAATTATGTCTTATTCGGTAGACACACTGAGGACTTAAGCCCAGGAGCAGCCTCTCAGATAGCTCTGAGGGACCTTTCCAAAGAGGTAAAGGAGGAGCCAGGATATATAGGAGGTTTTGCAAAACAACAACAACAACAACAAAAAAAAACAGGTAGTCAGAACATCAGAAGATTACTGTTAATTAAATAAAACCAGACATCTTAAGTTAAAGAATTTAGCGCTTTTCTATGTATGGGAAGATGCAAGAGCCTGGGCTCACTGAAATCATTCCTTTGATATGCACCTCAACTCTCTAGGGCAAATATCCTGTTTTCTCCATCCTGAATCTCTTCAGCGTACACAGTCTGGGGCAGCAGCAGTGGCTACTGACTTGATGGCCACAACATCCTTTGTTTACTGGTATGGGAGGTGACATTCTTTGTCCACACATTATTGACCAACTACTGTGTTGCCAACATTGTACTGGTCTCTGGGTTTACAAAGAAAAGACACAGCACATGACGTAGTATAGTGGTCAAGAATGGGGTCAGCAAGCAGAGAGAACTAAGTTAACATCTGGGTTCTGTCACTTGCAAGCTGAATGCCCTTGGACAAGCCCGAGCTTCTCTGAACCTCAGTTTCCTCCTATATAAAATGGGGGGATGGGAGTGTAGTACATAACTCATCGAGTTGTTTGTGAGGAGACAAGATGAAGCACATAGTGAGTGCACAAACACCATCAGTTGGCATTGTTATTATAAAACCAGTTCCTGCCCTGGAGGAACTCAAAGGAAGGCACACTGGTAAATACGTTAAGACTTATGATATGAAACCATAAGTAGTGGGAGGTGATTAAAGTCAGCCTGAGGCATTAAGGCCCATCTCAAGAAAGATGAAGATCCCAGCTTCTTTTCTAATAAAAAGGCACCTCTTCCAGGAAAAGATTCATCCTGAATTACTTGATGACCTTGAGGCATTTAAAATGACTTTCCGAATAATCACCTCTTTCCTCCCCTTGACCAAGGTCTTTGCCAAAGTATTTTCAGCACTCTGGTTTTGTGCTGGTGTCCTGTGGCTGTTTCTGAGTTTAACAGATCTTCATTCTCCCATAGATTGCTTCTAGAATGTCCTTGGAGCATAATATATCTTAGATTCATCATAAAATTACAGCAGTGAAAAGTACCTTAGGTACTATCTACCCTACACTTCTGCACTCACTAGAAGGGAAGACCCAGAGAGGTTAAGTGAGTTGTCTGAGATCACACAACTAACCTCGTGACCCAGTTGAGATCAGATACAAGGTATAGTGAAGCCCACTCCAAGGTTACTTCCAGACTACCATGCTGCCTACTCCTCTAATTTCTCATGCCACCTAACACCCACCCTGTAGTCCTCTTTCTGTGTATTTCTTTATCTCTTTCTCATCCATGGTGGGGAGGCAAGTTGAGGGCCAAATTATCTTGAGAAAATTACTTTGCCTTGCCTCTCTGAGTCTGTTTTCCCATCTGTAAAATTATGTTGATAAGACAAACTTCACAGGTTTGATGTAAAGATTAAAGGAGAGAATTTAAGTGAAAGTACTTCAAGAAATGCTATATATTGTCTTTGATTCCCAGTACAGCCTATAAGTGGTGGAATCAGGACTCAGACTTAGCTGGATCTGAGGGCAATGTGTATGTGCTTTACACTACATTTCTGACACTCAGTAGATGCTTAACAAATAAAAGAAATTAGCTTCCAAGAAGGTCAAGTAGATGTACTTTTCCCTATTCCTCCTGCTAAGTACCACTGAAATGCATGGACAGTATATATAAAACAAACATAAGTGCAACTTCTACTTCTACCTGAAAGTAACAGTGCAGCACCACTCACTTCCCCTACCAGAGCAGTGTCAGAGAAAATCAGCCGGAACCAAAGGCTTTACGAAGATACAAGGTGACAACTGCTGAACAACCATGGACAATAAGACACTGGAACTCACCAAAAAATATACCCCACATCCAAAAACAAAGGAGAAGCCGCAATGAGATGGTAGGAAGGGCGCAATCACAATAAAATCAAATCCCGGAACTGCTGGGTTGGTGACTCACAAACTGGAGAACACTTATACCACAGAAGTCCACTCACTGCAGTGAAGGTTCTGAGCCCCATGTCAGGCTTCCCAACTGGGGGTCTGGCAACAGGAGGAGGAATTCCCAGAGAATCAGACTTTGAAGGATAGTGGGATTTGATTGCAGGACTTCGACAGGACTGGGGGAAACAGAGACTCCACTCTTGGAGGGCACACACAGAGTAGTGTGCACATTGGGACCCAGGGGAAAGAGCAGTGACCTGATAGGAGACTGAACCAGACCTACCTGCTTGTGTTGGAAGGTCTCCTGCAGAGGCAGGGGGTGGCTGTGGCTCACCACGAGGACAAGGACACTGGCAGCAGAAGTTCTGGGAAGTACTCCTTGGCGTGAGCCCTCCCAGAGTCTGCCATTAGCCCCACCAAAGAGCCCAGGTAGGCTTCAGTGTTGGGTCGCCTCAGGCCAAACAACCAACAGGGAGGGAACCCAGCCCCACCCATCAGCAGACAAGTGGATTAAAGTTTTACTGAGCTCTGCCCACCAGAGCAACACCCAGCTCTACCCACCACTAATCCCTCCAATCAGGAAACTTGCACAAGCCTCTTAGATAGCCTAATCCACCAGAGGGCAGACAGCAGAAGCAAAAAGAACTACAATCCTGCAGCCTGTGGAACAAAAACCACATTCACAGAAAGATAGACAACATGAAAAGGCAGAGGGCTATGTACTAGATGAAGGAACAAGATAAAACCCCAGAAAAACAAATAAATGAAGTGGAGATAGGCAACCTTCCAGAAAAAGAATTCAGAATAATGATAGTGAAGATGATCCAGGACCTTGGAAAAAGAATGGAGGCAAAGATCAAGAAGATGCAAGAAATGTTTAACAAAGACCTAGGAGAATTAAAGAACAAACAAACAGAGATTAACAATACAATAACTGAAATGAAAAATACACTAGAAGGAATCAATAGCAGAATAATTGAGGCAGAAGAACGGAGAAGTGACCTGGAAGACAGAATGGTGGAATTCACTGCCACAAAACAGAATAAAGAAAAAAGAATGAAAAGAAATGAAGACAGCCTAAGAGACATCTGGGACAGAATTAAACAAAACAACATTTGCATTATAGGGGTCCCAGAAGGAGAAGAGAAAGAGAAAGGACCTGAGAAAATATTTGAAGAGATTATAGTTGAAAACTTCCCTAACATGAGAAAGGAAATACCCACCAAAGTCCAGGAAGTGCAGAGAGTCCCAGCAAGATAAATCCAAGGAGAAACACACCAAGACACATAGTAATCAAACTGACAAAAATTAAAGACAAAGAAAAATTATTAAAACCAACAAGGGAAAAACGACAAACAACATACAAGGGAACTGCCATAAGGTTAACAGCTGATTTCTCAGCAGAAACTCTACAAACCAGAAGGGAGTGGCATGATATATTTAAAGTGATGAAAGGGAAGAACCTACAAGCAAGATTACTCTACCCAGCAAGGATCTCATTCAGATTTGACGGAGAAATCAAAAACTTTACAGACAAGCAAAAGCTAAGAGAATTCAGCACCACCAAACCAGCTCTACAACAAATGCTAAAGAAACTTCTCTAAATGTGAAACACAAGAGAAGAAAAGGACCTACAAAAACAAACCCAAAACAGTTAAGAAAATGGTAATAGGAACATACATATTGATAATTACTTTAAATGTGAATGGATTAAAGGCCCCAACCAAAAGACACAGGCTTGCTGAATGGATACAAAAACAAGAACTATATATATATATATGCTGTTAACAAGAGACCAACTTCAGACCTAGGGACACATACAGTCTGAAAGTGAGGGGATGGAAAAAAGATATTCCATGAAAATGGAAATCAAAAGAAAGATGGAGTAGCAATACTCATATCAGATAAAATAGACTTTAAAATAAAGAATGTTACAAGAGACAAGGAAGGACACTACATAATGATCAAGGGATCAATCCAAGAAGAAGATATAACAATTAAAAATATATATGCACCCAACATAGCAGCACCTCAATACATAATGCAAATGCTAACAGCTATAAAAGAGGAAATCGACGGTAACATAGTAATAGTGGGGGACTTTAACACTCACTTACACCAATGGACAGATCATCCAAACAGAAAATTAATAAGGAAACACAAGTTTTAAATGACACAATAGACCAAATAGATTTAACTGATATTTACAGGACATTCCATCTGAAAACAGCAGATTACACTTTCTTCTCAAGTGCACATGGAACATGATCCAGGATAGATCACATCTTGGGTCACAAATCAAGCCTCAGTAAATTTAAGAAAATTGAAATCACATCAAGCATCTTTTCCAAACATAACGTTATGAGATTAGAAATAAATTACAGGGAAAAAAATGTAAAAAGCACAAACACATGGAGGCTAAACAATATGTAACTAAATAACCAAGAGATCACTGAAGAAATCAAAGGGGAAATCAAAAAAACCTAGAGACAAATGACAAAGAAAACATGATGATCCAAAACCTATGAGATGCAGCAAAAGGAGATCTAAGAGGGAAGTTTATAGCAATACAATCCTACCTCAAGAAACAAGAAAAATCTCAAATAAACAATCTAACCGACACCTAAAAGAACTAGAGAAAGAAGAACAAACAAAACCCAAAGTTAGCAGAACGAAAGAAATTATAAAGATCAGAGCAGAAATAAATGAAATGGAAACAAAGAAAACAATAGCAAAGATCAATAAAACTAAAAGCTGGTTCTTTGAGAAGATAAACAAAATTGATAAACCTTTAGCCAGATTCATCAAGAAAAAGAGGGAGAGGACTGAAATCAATAAAATTAGAAATGTAAATGGAGAAGTTACAACAGACACTGCAGAAATACAAAGCATCATAAGAGAATACTACAAGCAACTCTATGCCAATAAAATGGACAACCTGGAAGAAATGGACAAATTCTTAGAAAGGAATAACCTTCCAAGACTGAACCAGGAAGAAATAGAAAATATGAACAGACTAATCACAAGCAATGAAATTGAAACTGTGATCAAAAATCTTCCAACAAACAAAGGTCCAGGACCAGATGGCTTCACAGGTGAATTCTAGCAAACATTTAGAGAATAGTTAACATCCATCCTTCTCAAACTCTTCCAAAAAACTGCAGAGGAAGGAACACCCTCAAACTCATTCTACGAGGCCACCATCACCCTGACACCAAAACCAGACAAAGATACTACAAAAAATATATATATACAGACCAATATCCCTGATGAATATAGATGTAAAAATCCTCAACATAATACTAGCAAACAGAATCCAACAACACATTAAAAGGATCATACACCATGATCAAGTGGGATTTATCCCAGGGATGCAAGGATTTTTCAATATATGCAAATCAATCGATGTGATACACCATATTAACAAACTGAAGAATAAAAACCATATGATCATCTCAGTAGATGCAGAAAAAGTTTTTAACAATATTCAACATCTATTTATGATAAAAACTCTCCAGAAAGTGGGCATAGAGGGAACCTACCTCAACATAATAAAGGCCATATACAACAAACCCACAGCAAACATTCTCAATGGTGAAAAACTGAAAGCATTTCTTTTAGGATCAGGAACAAGACAAGGATGTCCATGCTTGCCACGCTTATTCAACATAGTTTCGGATGTCCTAGCCACAGCAATCAGAGAAGAAAAAGAAATAAAAGGAATACAAATTGGAAAAGAAGTGAAACTGTCACTGTTTGCAGATGATATTATACATAGATAATCCTAAAGATGCCACCAGAAAACTACTAAAACTAATCAATGAATTTGGAAAAGTTGCAGGATACAAAATTAATGCACAGAAATCTCTTGCATTCCTATACACTAACAACAAAAGATCAGAAAGAGAAATTAAGGAAACAATCCCATTCACCATTGCAACAAATGGAATAAAATACCTAGGAATATAGCTACCTAAGGAGGTAAAAGATCTTTACTCAGAAAACTATAAGACACTGATGAAAGAAATCAAAGATGACACAAACAGGTGGAGAGATATACCATGTTCTTGGATTGGAAGAAACAATATTGTGAAAATGACTATACTACCCAAAACAACCTACAGATTCAATGCAATCCCTATCAAATTACCAATAGCATTTTTTGCAGAACTAGAACAAGAAATCTTAAAATTTGTATGGAGACACAAAAGACCCCGAATAGCCAAAGCAATCTCAAGGGGGAAAAAACGGAGCTGGAGTAATCAGACTCCCTGACTTCAGACTATACTACAAAGCTACAGTAATCAAAATAATATGGTACTGGCACAAAAACAGAAATATAGATCAATGGAATAGGATAGAAAGCCCAGAGATAAACTCACTCACCTATGGTCAACTAATCTATGACAAAGGAGACAAGGATATACAATGGAGAAATGACAGTGTCTTCAATAAGTGGTGCTGGGAAAACTGGACAGCTACATGTAAAAGAATGAAATTAGAACACTCCCTAACACCATACACAAAAATAAACTCAAAATGGATTAAAGACCTAAATGTAAGACCGGACACTATAAAACTCTTAGAGGAAAATATAGGAAGAGCACTCTTTAACATAAATCACAGCAAGATCTTTTTTGACCTACCTCCTAGAGTAATGGAAATAAAAACAAAAAATAAACAAATGAGGCCTAATGAAACTTAAAAGCTTTTGCACAGCAAAGGAAACCATAAACAAGACGTAAAGACTACCCTCAAAATGGTAGAAAATATTTGCAAATGAATCAATGGACAAAGGATTAATCTCCAATATATATAAACAGCTCATGCAGCTCAATATTTTAAAAAATAATAATCTGATCAAAAAATGGGCAGAAAGTTAAAAAAAAAAAAAAAAAAAGGGCAGAAGACCTAAATAGACACTTCTCCAAAGAAGACATACAGATGGCCAAGAGGCACATGAAAAGCTGCTCAACATCACTAATTATTAGAAAAATGCAAATCAAAACTACAATGAGGTATCACCTCACACCAGTCAGAATGGGCATCATCAGAAAATCTACAAACAACAAATGCTGGAGAGGGTGTGGAGAAAAGGGAACCCTCTTGCACTGTTGGTAGGAATGTAAATTGATATAGCCACTATGGAGAACAGTATGGAGGTTCCTTAAAAAGCTAAAAATAGAATTACCTTATGACCCAGCAATCCCACTACTGGGCATATGCCTAGAGAAAACCATAATTCAAAAGGACACATGCACCCCAATGTTCATTGCAGCACTATTTACAACAGCCAGGTCATGGAAGCAACCTAAATGCCCATGGGCAGATGAATAGATAAAGAAGATGTGGTACATATATACAATGGAATATTACTCAGCCATAAAAAGGAATATAATTGAGTTATTTGTAGAGACATGGATGGACCTAGAGACTGTCATACAGAGTGAAGTAAGTCAGAAAGAGAAAAACAAATATCATATATTAGCACATATATGTGGAATCTAGAAAAATGGTACAGATGAGCCAGTTTGCAAGGCAGAAATAGAGACACAGACGTAGAGAACAAACGTATGGACACCAAGGGGGGAAAGTGGGGGAAGGGGCGGTGGTGGTGGTGTGATGAATTGGGAGATTGGGATTGACATATATACACTAATATGTGTAAAATAGATAACTAATAAGAACCTGCTGTATAAAAAAATAAATTAAATTAAATTAAAAAAATAAAGATTAAAAAAAAGCAGATACAGAGTCACATAGCATAATACAAAAATGTATAGGCTTTAACAAAAAATCACTCATCAGACCAAGAACCAGGATTATTTCAAACTGAATGAAAAAATACAATTAATAAATGCCAACACCAAGATGCCAGAGATGTTAAAATGATCTGACAAGAAATTAAAGTAGCCATTGTAAAATTGCTTTTTTTTTTTTTTTTTTGCGGTACGCGGGCCTCTCACTGTTGTGGCCTCTCCCATTGCAGAACACAGGCTCCGGAAGCGCAGGCTCAGCAGCCATGGCTCACGGACCCAGCAGCTCCACGGCATGTGGGATCTTCCCGGACCGGAGCACGAACCCGTGTCCCCTGCATCGGCAGGCGGACTCTCAACCACTGCGCCACAAGGGAGGCCCTATAAAATTGCTTTAACGAACAATTACAAACACACTAGGGAAAATGAAAAGATAGAAAACCTTCATAAATAAATAGAAAGTGTCAGCAAACAGAAGTTATGAAAAAGAGGACGGGAATAAAGACACAGACCTACTAGAGAATGGACTTGAGGATATGGGGAGGGGGAAGGGTAAGCTGTGACAAAGCGAGAGAGTGGCATGGACATATATACACTACCAAACATAAAATAGATAGCTAGTGGGAAGCAGCCGCATAGCACAGGGACATCAGCTCGGTGCTTTGTGACCGCCTGGAGGGGTGGGATAGGGAGGGTGGGAGGGAGGGAGACGCAAGCGGGAAGAGATATGGGAACATATGTATAGATATAACTGATTCATTTTGTTATGAAGCAGAAACTAACACACCATTGTAAAGCAATTATACCCCAATAAAGATGTTTAAAAAAAAAAAGAAGCAAATGATATTTTTAAAATGAAAAAGCCAATAACCAAAATTTGAAAACTCAGTGAATGGGATCAATAGCATAATGGATGGGAGAGGGGAAATAATCAGTGAACTGGAAGACTGAACAATAGCAGTTACCCAATCTAAACAACAGAGAGTAAATAGGCCGAAAAAAGAAAAGTGAAAAAAGGCTTAGGGACCTGTGGGACTGTAAAAGGTCTAAGATTCATGTCATTAGAGTCCCAAAAGGAGAAAGAAGGTGAGTCCAAAAAAGTACTCAAAGAGATAATGGCTGAAAACTTCTCAAATTTGGCAAGAGCCAAAAACCTTCAGATTCAAGAAGTTAAAAAACTCCCAAACCCTGGGACTTCCCTGGTGACACAGTGGTTAAGAATCCTCCTGCCAATGCAGGGGACACGGGTTCAGTCCCTGGTCCAGGAAGATCCCACATGCCATGGAGCAACTAAGCCCATGCGCCACAGAAACTGAGCCTGTGCTCTAGAGCCTGTGAGCCACAACTACTGAAGCCCGCACGCCTAGAGCCCGTGCTCCGCAACAAGAGAAGCCACCCCAGTGAGAAGCCCACGCACCACAATGAAGATTAGCCCCCACTCACCACAACTAGAGAAAGCCCAGGTGCATAAATGAAGACCCAACGCAGCCAAAAATAAATAAATAAATTTATATTAAAAAAAAAGAAACTTCCAAACCCAAAGAGAGTCACACTTCATAAACAACCTTCTGGAAACTAAAGACAAATAAAAAATCTTAAAAACAGCCAGAAAAAGGACACTTTACTAACAGGGGAAAAAAACAATTCAGATAACATCAGATTTATTACCAGAAAACATGGAGGCTGAAAGGAAATGGCACAACATATTCAGGTGCTGAAAGAAAAAAAATTGTCAATCCAGAATCCTATACCCAGTGAAAACATCCTTTAGGAATAAAGAGGAAATCAACATATTCTCAGGTGAAGGAAAACTAAGAGAATTTGTCACCAGAAGCCTAAAGAATGGCTAAAGAAAGCTCTCTGGACAGAAAGGTAATTTTCAAAAAGGAAACTTGAACAATCAAGAAGGAAGAAAGAACACAGTAAAGAAGATACGGGTAAATACAACAGGTTTTCCTTTTCCTCTTGAGTTTTCTAATCTATGTTTGATGGGCGGAGAAAAATAGATAAATCATCATCATAAAAAGAGAAAAATATTTGGAACTTAATTTATAAAAATTTGGAAATTTCTTTATAAAAATGTCTCTTGATACGTGCATTATTTAGAATTTCCAAAAACTTCATTACTTCACTTTACACTTGCCCTCTAAGAAGCACAAGTCTCAAGAAGATCTATCTGTGATACATCACTTCTCCCTAGTCAGATCCCACCCAGGTAAGGCACAATGTGCCCAGCACCCAGAAAATTCTCCTTTGTCTCTCTAAAAATTTTCCTTAAACATGGCTAAATTAGAACTCTTTGATTGCAAATGACAGATACTCAGTTTGAACTTTTTTAAGCCAAACAATAGGAAGGTCAGGGCTGGTGCTAAGAAATGGCTAGAATCGGTGTCTCCAATGCCATCAGCTTACCCTCCATCTCTGTATCTCATCATGAAATTGGTATGCCTCTTCCTGCATATCAATTTCATGATCTCCTATCTGGGCTTTCTCTGAGTTTACTTCCTAACAGCCCTGGGCCCAGAGTAGAAAAAGATTTTTCTCCTCTGCCTCCCATTTGAAAAAAAAAAAAAAAAAAAATCTCGGGAATTCTCTGGCAGTCCAGTGGTTAGGACTCGGCATTTTTACTGCCAGGGCCCGGGTTTGATCCCTGATAGGGGATCTATGATCTTGCAAGCCACCGGGTGTGGAAAAAAAAAAAATCTCAAGGAAGGACTCTGGTTACTCCTGGGTCTTTTCTTCCCTTTTGACCAATCTCCTAAACCTATTCCTAGGGGGTGGGATCTGTTAGCAAAAGAGAGCCTTAGATGCCGGTCAAACAAAATCTGTGGCCTGTGAAATACTTTAAAAGCATGAAATCAAAACAAGCCTTGACTATTCTCCTCCCACTGACTTCATCTTCCTTAGTTAAGAATCCTTAAGGAATCTGATCATAGCAAAGCAGGGTTTCTCAGCCCCAGCCCTACTGATGTTAGTTGCCAAATAAGTCTGTTGTACGGAGCTGTCCTGTGCGCTGTAGGATGTTGAGCAGTATCCCTGGTCTCTCTACCCACTAGATGCCAGTAGCAGTGCTCCATCTCCCATTTTTAAAACCCAAAAATATCTCCAGACATTGCCAAGTGTCCCCTGGGGAACAAAACTGCTCCCAGTGTAGTCACTGCAGTAGAGGGATGGGAGATGGGAGAACAGAGGGCATTTTCCCAGAAGCTATTACCAAAGTGGACATCTTGTGGGGTGAGGGGAAGATAAGGGGAAAGCCATGGAGGAAGGGAGGGAGGGGAGGATGGAGATGGCAGTGCTTCCAGCACCTGTCATTTTTCCATTAGCACCTTAGAACCAATTAATTTATCATATTATCTAGCTGTCAACTTGGAAGAAGAGCTAGGGCACCAGGGCATATGAAATAGAATGAGGCATAGAAATACTTCAGCCTGCGGGTGTGGGGAGGGAAGGAGGGACTAAGGATTCAGACTCCTTAATGGAGCTGGTAGATGGTGGTAATTCAGCATCAGTGACCATAAACTGAGGGTGCTGGACTATGTTTCTTGTGTCTACTACCAACTGTTATCCATATTAACAAAAGTGATCACTTGTAGTTCAGAGTTTTCATTGGGGTTTCTCAGACCCAATCTTATTTGATTCTCCCCTAAACCATACGAAGTGGGCAAAGGAATGTCTTGTTATGCCCATTTTCATATGAGGAAACAACCCATTGTATAGGAAATAGAGACACTATCACGTGGGCACTAAAAGTGTGGGGCTTTTAATACCACAAACCAGGCTTCACTTCTTAGAATCACGTTCCTCATAGGAACTTCCTGTTGTGAGACAACTCAGGCAAGCGGGCCTGGCCAAGGCAGCTGGTTTCAGTCAACCGTTCCCTAACAACCTGCCCCCTGAGAGACTTCATACTCAAGATACTTCTTGGGAATTGGGGTGGAGGTCTGTTTCTTCTGTAACTACTTCCTGCTGGGAATGGGTGCCGTCCTGCCTAGTAGAGTAGAAGTCTCTCTCCAGCTGTTCTATCCTTGTATCTTTTTTTTTTTTTTTTTTTTTTTGGTGGCTCATGGGCTCTAGAGCACAGGCTCAGTAGTTGTGGCACACGGGCTTAGTTGCTCTGCGGCATATGGGATCTTCCCGGACCAGGGCTCAAACCCGTGTCCCCTGCATTGGCAGGCAGACTCCCAACCACTGCGCCACCAGAGAAGTCCCTCTCCACCTGTTCTAAATCAAGGTATTCCGTGTCTGAAACTGGCTTCCACCCTCATAGTAACAACAATTTAGCCTGAAACTGTTGGACCCTATTAGATATAAACCTTGTAAGCAGACAGGGACCAAACAGGAGGCCTAACAGAATGTTCATTGCCGAGTCCAGAAAAGGAAGGCAAAACTTGGGGTGAGGGCTGCAGGGGGTGTGACTTTCTTCTGATTGGTTAGTGGTGAGGTAACAGGGCGGTGCTCCAGGAATCTTGCACTCAGCCTGAAGTTACCATCCTCCACCTGGGTGGGACCCCCAGTTCTACAGAAGAGCTCCAAGATATTGTTATGCATACTCCTGAGGAGGAACCAGGGCCCTGCCCCAGGGCAGCACCACCACTTACTGCTCCTCCCCTGCTTCTGCATTCCCTACCTTCCCTGATTAGCAACTGTTTGAATCTGCTCTTTTGAACTCAAGGAAGGTCAAGGAGGCTGAAACATGGGACACAGAAAGGATTTGTACCTGGGAGCTCTACAGGGTCCTGCTCAGTTTCAATTCCCCCTTTTCTTTGAAACTCCTCAGTCTCTCCGGGAATGGAGCGACAACCACTCTGGCCACTTTTTGCCGAAATGGGGCATAGTCCTGCCTCGATCTGGGGAATAGACACCAAATTGGAAATATTCCTGAATTCCAAGTCCTGGATCTGAGTCTTTTATGATTAAGATCTCAATTCCTTGGTCTGTCATTTTGGTGTAACCGACCCAATTAGAAGTAGTTGGAAGAGTGACAACTGGAATTTTAATAGACAAAATACATCTCATTCCCCAAGGAATTCAGAAGAATAAGCTTGAAACCCAGTCTGGACCTCGCATCTTGGGGAGACTTATAGCCAGGTAGCCAGTTGTCTAATTTTACCTAAGTAGGTTTTAACTTCTGATGTAGCATTAACATATACATAACAGGAGCTATTGGCCACTACACGTATGTCTCCTCTTTTTGTTAATATCTGATCTAAAGCAATTTCATTGTCTAAGAAATTTAATAGTTACAGGAGGATATCTTGAAACCATAAGGTTGCAGCTACCAGAGGCCAGCAGATATTGTTTTGAGAATGGCTGGTGGATCCCATGTCTGATGCAGCTCAGAAAACTCAAGTTCTCAGCAATACAAGGACTTTGAAATCATGTCCATAATGCCACCTAATGTTACCTTGGATGTCTGAACCGCAGCTACCCCATTTTGACTTTCAATTGCATTTCTCTCCTTAATGGCCAAAGCAGATGTCACTGTTAATGATGTCAGTGCTTTTCTAGATATGAGAAGATGCAAGAATTTGGGCTCATAAAATCTTCTCCTGAAAGTATCTAACTATCTGAAGGCCTGTTCTGCCAGTTTTTCCCAGAGCACAGAGCACCTCATTCCTGATCTCCACCCTGAATTCCTTTCAGGGTGTGTTGAAGGTCAGTGACCACAGTAACCATAGACTTAATCCTTGCAGAGGCAGTTGACAAGTGCCAACTTTCAGCTGGCACGGTCCCATCATGGTCATAAACTTTCAGCTGGCAGGGTCCCATCATGGTCATAAACTTTCAGCTGGCAGGGTCCCATCATGGTCATAAACTTTCAGCTGGCAGGGTCCCATCATGGTCATAAACTTTCAGCTGGCAGGGTCCCATCATGGTCATAAATTCGACCATGGTTTGACAGGTATTTCATGACCATTTTGTTCCACGGTGCTAGGAATGCTCATTCCCAGGTCTGGCAAAGATTTCGCTAGTAGGCCCCTCAATGTGCTGTTACTGGCCTAGGCCTTATTAACAGTAGCCAAAGGTCTCTAGACCACCTGTCTTACTAGTCTCTTATGGAAAATAGTCCCTCTTGCTGCTTTTTCCCGTAGCTGGAGTTACACTATTACAATCCTTGATCTCATAGGAACATACCATCATTTTATCAGAGGCTCAGTCACACGTTTGATAATGCAAGAGACAACAAGTTTATAAAACAGGCACTGTAAAAAATAGTACAGCTAGCAGTATTAGTGAGGTCGTAAGCAAGAATTTAAGTCAAGAACTTCCATTAGGTGCAGCCCAGTGTATCTCAGGTTGTCTGACTTAGTCTGTTCTGTACCAATCCTTATCTATAAGGTAAATTTTATATTGGCATTGTCCATAAAGCACCCAGCCCAATTTCCTAGTGTTACTAGGCTGGTTATCACAAGTATGGTTTGATTGTTCCCAACTTAAGGGAGCCTTTAAATTTAAATGACCATAGCCTGGTGTTAATCTCCTGTTTGCAAATCATGAAGCATTTGATCTTCATTCAAAAACAGATTACTGAGTTAAGCTTCAGAAACAAACTTAGAGTGCCCATTTAATAATTCAATTAAACTTTACAACAATATAACCTAACAGCAAGGAACTATCTGGGAAGTGAATCTTAGTGAATACAGACCTCAATCAACAGAATTAGAATTTGATATCCATTGATACATCTCTTTCTCTCTAATATTACCCTCACTTTTGTCAAATCAAGACTGATTCATCTGCAAATTAAGTCTGATTAATGGATAGAAGGCCCCCTAGGGCCAGGAAAACCATGCCAAGGGCTTCTCACAGATTCCGCCTTACAGATTTAGGTGAATTCCTCCCTTTTGAGGTCCACAAAATACCTTCAGATTCCTGCACCTGTTAGGAGGTGGCCTTCCTAATTTAATTTACCTTATAAAGCTGCTGGGAACCTAAGAATTTCCAATCTCTGGAGGGATCGGGGAGAGAGAAAAGAGAAATGCCGTGATTTTGCTCACAGAGGTGTGATTTACCAAGTTGTTGTTAAGTCATAAGTAACTTGAGGGGAAGGCATCCCTATATCTGGAAGACACAAATCAAGACCAGTATAACCATATTCACCAGTTCACTCAGTAAACAATCCTCCTGTTAACTTTTTATGAGCTATCAAGCTTTCATTTAGGACTCTTTAATTTCTTACCCAGTTCAGCATTATGGTCTGAAAGTCAGAAACTTGTATTTATCCAAAAGTTCTTTCTATAAATCTTCTTGAAGAGGAAACTTTTTTTGCAAAAGCATCAGAGTAAAACCATAGCTATCTAAAATGACAAAAGACCTAAGAAGGCACGTTTAAAATCTGATTACAACGCAACTGACAAAGAAACTTGATTACTGCTGTGACATACACTTTCAGATAATAACTATAATTATGACTGATAACATTTTACCAGGACATATCAGATTCTTAGGAACCCTATATAATTTCTAGGATATCTCTATTAATAACATTTACCATACAATAGAGCCTAAGAAGATTTATTACTCATTTGACAATACTTCCCATGTAATTTAACATACCAAGCGAACCTAATAGAGTTTAATATCTCTCTTTGGGATGTTTCAGGGGCCCTTTGAAGCATCCCAAAGTTAGCTAGCAGTCAAAAGGACTTCATTAGAATTTGATTTAGGAAGTTTTGTCCAAAATTAAAAATACCAAAAAGGATTTAAAACGCTTGGTCAGATAGGATCATAGGTCACTGTGAAACAACAGTTATTCACTTAGCCAAAGTGACAATGAAAGATTTCAAAGGTAAATACAGAACTCTTCACTTAAAAGGTAAAGAAACTTAAAATCTGTTATCAAAGTCACTTCAACATTTTAAGAAAACTTGTTCTTTTAAAAGAGAGAAAAACCAAATTCAAGTTTGGCACCAGCTTACTTTTAAAATTCATTTACTCATTTAAATTCATTCTAAACTCAGCCAGTCCCAACCACGCACAAAACTCAGTGTCTGCTTCCCACAAACCTTCCATCACTTTCTGTATCTATACTAGCACATCCCTCATTTTTCCATCCCAAAACAACCAGCTCCAAGATAGAATCACTTTCTTTTTCCTTAATAAAATGTAATTCCATGCCTCATAACTTCTTCACTGAAAACATACATCCTACTTTCCTTAAGCAACCATGAACTGTCTTTTACATTAGCCTTAAACATAAATGCCAGTGATAAATTCTAAAAACATCTCAGGGAGGCACCAAACATATTCATTAATAGTCCAAAATACCTTTAGTTTCTCTGTTTAATAATTTTATTTGGGAATGACCCAGCTATTCAATAAACTTCCATCATTTAACTTAATTTAACACAACTCTAAAATTTAATGTTGCCAAATATGTGGAGAGATCATCCTCAAGTAGACATTCCTAAAACAGAATTATTCCTATAGAGTTTACCTAAAAGCTCTTATATCATTTATATTTACTTTCCTTAAAAGGTTTTTTTTTTAGTTACTTTCCTTGTTGACAGATTTGTAACAGATATAATAAGGTTTTATTTGACTTCTATTAAACTTAGGTACAATAAAGGTATTATACTTAATGTTGATGACTCTAAAGACATGTTTATAGTAATTAAATTTACAAACTTAAACTAAGTTTAATACCATATATTAATTTAATACTGAATATTTCCCAGTTCACGTGAACCTGAAATTAATTCTGGCCAGTTACCTTCCGTATTTTTAAGAATTTATATAAGCGCTTAATTTCCTTTAAGCCAATTAAGTAGAACTCATTGACAAATTAATCTGATAATACCATCCAAAGGTAAGGACATATATATAATGCACACAGGCATATAGAAAAACACAACTAGAGATCTCATAGCTTCATTTTCTAAACTTAGTCATGAATTGGGTGTTAAAATATAAAACTCACTAGTTTATAAATAACAGTTGGAATAAGTAAAAATTTTAAAGGCTTTTTTCCCCTATCTTTTTTTCCTCAGTCTCAGGAATTAGGGATGATCTAGATAAGTGATCCTGAGTGCCCTGGTCTCAAGGCACAGGGTGAGAAAAGCAAATTCTTCTAGAAGGACTTATTCCCTCAAGGTCAGAATTCTGAAAAGATGTTTTATCAAGCTTGCTTTTACTAACTGTACATGCAAAAAGCACCAGTTTGGGAATTTTCAAGAGTTTTACCTAAACCAACTTTCTCTGGAGTCTAAAGAATATTGTGGCCACACAATGTTATAATAAAATATCATCTTTTCTTAGTCATAGGCTCATAGCTAAAATCTTTCCAGTCAGGCAGAATTTGCCCAAGAGGGCTTCACAGTAGAACAGAACCAGAATTTCCCATTTTACGAGACAGAATGACCATCACAAATCATAGCACAGAACACAAAGTATTAAACACACATACTCACAGCTGTCCTAACCAGAGATTCCCAGAGATTCAGTTTCTCAGAAAACCTCCTACAGAGACACAGAACTTCAGATCAGAGTATTGACAGAGTAAACGGAAATATCTCGGGTCTTCAATGATTTCAAACGGAGGGAAGACGGCCAGGTTGAAAGAAGAAGGGAAGGAGGAGAGACAAAAGGGGTGGCCTTACGGACGTCTCCTGCCACCCGCAGAAGCCCAGGCATGACAGGACTTTTCCCTGGGCTTACAGGAAGGGAGGACGGGAACTCAGCCCTACCAAAAACCAGAAACCAGATACCAGATAATTTGAGTTCTCTGCCCATCGGAGGTGATCAGTCTCTGGCCCTCAGATCAGGCTGAGACCCTTCAACCAGACTCCTGTGTCCAGGACAGAAGAAAGGAGGGGACAGATAGGAGGGGTTGAAAAGAGGAAAGGGAGAGGGTAGGGGAAAGAGGGCAACAAACTCTCCTGTTCCTTACCCGGTTGGAGCACTCTGGTCAGTCGTCCATGTCAGGAGGAGACCAGGGACAAAAGGGTCCCGGTAGCAGCTGCTGGGTCTGGTCCATCAGTGGGTGAGCTGGTCCCCAAGAACCCTGAGTGGTCAGGATGTCAGTTGTAGCAAAGAATGGGTCCCATCAGAGTCATCAGCTGTTGCAGAAAGGGGGATCCCTTTCAGAACCTGAGAGTGGGCTCTTGTCTAACACTCGGAAATGATTGTCCGAGGAGACACACATGCTGACAAAGCAAAAACTTTACTGGGGGACTTCCCTGGTGGCGCAGTGGTTGGCAGTCCACCTGCCGATGCAGGGGACGCGGGTTCATGCCCCGGTCCGGGAGGATCCCACATGCCGCGGAGCGTTTGGGCCCGTGAGCCATGGCCACTGAGCCTGCGCGTCCGGAGCCTGTGCTCCGCAGCGGGAGGGGCCACAGCAGTGAGAGGCCCGCGTACCGCAAAAAAAAAAAAAAAAAAAAACTTTATTGGGAAGGGGCGCCCAGGTGAACTGCTTTGCCGCATGGCTTGCAGTCTTGGGTTTTATGGTGATGGGGTTGGGTTAGCTTCCAGGTTGTCTCGGGCCGATCATCTTGTTTGGCCCATTGTCTGACTCAGGGTTCTTCCTGGTGGTGCGCACATCTCTCAACCAAGATGGATTCCAGCAAGAAGGACTCTGAGATGTTGATCATCTCCTCCCTCTTTTGGCCCCTCCCGAATTCTGCAGGTTACTTTTCAGCAGCTGCACCATGTTCCTTATAGGAACCACCTGTTGTGAGACAACTCAGGCAAGTGGACCTGGCCAAAATGGGTGGTTTTGGTCAACAGTTCCCTAAGAGTATGAAGCCCTACCGCTCATGCTTTTGCAATTCTAGTGACTGGTTGAAGTGTGGGATGGCAATACAACTCTGGCCATGAAGACCTGAAAAGTCTCAAAGACTAAGGGAGCTTTTAAAAAAGCTTTCCTTCACTGAAAAAAATAAAGGTGCACAGGGGAAGAAATGGCCCCTCTTTGGTGTGATATGCACAGAGTAGCTGCCACCATCTTGCAAGCATGAGAAGAACAAACTGGAGAGGAAAGTTGAAACATCAAAGACAGCAGAGCAGATGATAAAGATACCTGGGCCCTGACGATATCACTCAACCAAGCACTGATTTAACAGCCCTGGATAGCTCTGTCTTAGGACTGGTTTTCATGGGAGAAAATTAATCTCCTTTTGGTTTCATCCATTTGAATCAGATTTTCTGTTATTTTCGGCCAAATTCACCCCGATAAAATCAGCCATAATGATACCTTCACTACTAAGAATAAGATTCATTGTACACTTACTACGTTTCAAATACTGTACTAAGCTTTTTAGATTTGATATTTCCTTTGAAATATTACATGTTTCACCCTTACAACAAACTCATAAAGTAAATACTATTATTAACTCCATTTTACAGATATGTAATAAAGCAGAAGAAAGAAAACCAACATTTGTAGATTACAAGCATACATACTTAACCTCTTGGGACATTGAGGAGATGGCTAAGAGTGCAGACTCCTGAGTCAGACCATCTACATTCAAATCCAGTTTTATCTCTTACCAGCCCTGTGATCTTGGGCAAGTACTTATAAAATATTATCTTTGAGCCTCTGTTTCCTCATCCTTAAAATGGAGATGATACTTGCATCCATCTCAAAGTGTTGTTAGAATGAAAGGAAATTCATTGAATCAACAAATATTGTGTGCATGAATCAGGGTGCTGGGATTCAAATCTAACTAGGTTTCTTTTGGTTTCAAAGAAATTGGTGTGGCTACATGACAAAGGCTGTTTGGGTCTGAGATTGGGACAGAGAAGTGGAAGGATGAACTAAGCACTGGTTGTGAAGAGCTCTTCATGTTTGGTCAAGGAATGTGGGGAACACATTTCTGAACTGAGGCTGTGGGACTGTGAGAAGAAGGCAGCATGGTCTAGAGCTGGCAGTGGAGAACAGGAGAAGGTGAGCGCTGCCAGATGGGTGACCCTCAGTCTCCAGAGATGCAGTCAGTCTCTGGGGATACACTCTCCAAGGATGGCTATGGGATTGCCTCATTAATTATTAGATTTGCTTGTGCACTGTGATATTGTGATTTTTAATAAGAAATATGTATTTGTCTCTGTCCTGTTTCTGGCACAGAGCTCCTGAAACCCTTAGAATTTCCTAAGTGTTAGGAGTGATTAAGGTGTCTTCTGTTATGTAAATGAGGTGAGTTTTGGACCGCATCTAGATGAGGGCTGGTTACCAGAAAAACGAACCCTGTGATTGAAGGATTGGAACTTTCAGTCCCACCCTGCTGACATCCAGGGAGAGAACTGGAGACTGAATCACTAGCCAACAGCCAATGATTTAACCAATCATGCCTATGAAATAGCCAGAGGGAGGGGGTTCAGAGTGCTTCCAGGTTGGTGAACATGTGGAAGTGCTGAGCTCCATTCCCCCTCTCCCCATACCTTGCCCTGCGCATCTCTTCAACCTGGCTGTTCCTGAATTCTATCCTTTTATAATAAACTAGTAATCTAGTAAACAAAATGCTTCTCTGAGTTTTGTGAGTCACCCTAGCAAATCAATTGAACCCGAGGAGGGGGTTGTTGGAACCTCCCATCTATAGCCAGTTGGTCAGAAGCACAGGTGACAACCTTGACTAGCGATAGACATGTGGAGTAGGACAGAGTGTGCACGAGGGACATCCTTGTGGGACTGAGCCTGTAACCTGTGGGACCTGACATTATCTCCAAGTAGATAGTGTCAGAATTGAGTTGAATTGTAGGACACCCAGCTGGTGTCGGAGAATTGCTTGGTGTGGGGGGAAAAACCCTACATATTGGAATGGGTATCAGAATATTATGCACTTTTGTTGCCCAAAATCCATAAGATGTTGCTGATGGTTACGGTTCAGTCACCTCTCCATCAGCCAACCTGGGCACAAACTGACCTTGAGTATTTGGGCAATCAGGGCCTCTGAAGTCTCAAACTATCTTATTCTAAAAAAACAAAAACAAACAAACAAAAACATGATCAGGTAGCTACAGTAGGAAATTTGGCGTCGGCCAGAGCTGGCCTGGAATCCTTCGGATCTAGGTGATCTTACACACAATGCTCGACCCTTAGGCCCTCAGTATAATTGTTCTGGAGTCAGACTATCTGGATTCAAATCTTGGGTCCGCCACCTACTGGCTGTGTAACCTCAGATAATTTACTTATAAGCTCTCTCCGGCTGTTTCCTCGACTGTAAAATGGGGAAGATAGCTTTACCTACCTGTTAGAGTGGTGGAGATGAAATTATATGAGTCATATATTCAG
This sequence comes from Pseudorca crassidens, assembly GCF_039906515.1. Lineage (NCBI taxonomy): Eukaryota > Metazoa > Chordata > Mammalia > Artiodactyla > Delphinidae > Pseudorca > Pseudorca crassidens. The sequence continues at coordinate 22,565,707 of NC_090310.1, forward strand.
TGAGTAGTTACTGAGAACCTCCTGGATGACCGTCACGTTCTGGTGGTGACAAGACAGACTAGATCCTCGTTCTCGTGGAGCTCACACTGGAGTGTGAGGTAAGACATGATACGCGTATAATTAAAATAAAAAATAATATCAAGCAGTGATCAAACTAGAGCTGCTTTTGACAGAGAGGGAAGTTTGAACAGAAAGTTGAATAATGGTGGAGCAGGGGCAACAGCAAGTACAAAGGCCCAGAAGCAAAACTGTGTTTGGCACAATCATGGACGAAAGTATTAAAAGGCCACTGCATCTGGACTGAGCAAAGGGAAGTGAAGTGCGAGAGGTAGACAAGGGCTGGACCCTGGGAAGCCTCATCACTCTTATTTCGGAGTTTACTTGAGAAAGGAAAGCATTGGAGGAGGTTTTTAAATAAAGCAATTTCTTACCAGATTGCCATATATTCTAAAATTCATACCCAGGGTTTGTTTTAATGAGGTATGGTTAGACACGCAGACATGGAAATGACTGTCATGAGGGAAGAAGTTTATACTCACAGATCCCTAGAAACAGGAGGCAGGGCCACACAGGGAAGCACCATGGTCAGTCAGGAGTCAGAGGTGGGATATGGCAGAGTATGGCCCAGAGCCTTTATTGGGGTACTAGCAGGAAAGAAAGGGTGAGGCAGGGTAGGTATACTGAGTAACTTTAGAAACGGATGATTGAATAATTTTGATGGGCTCTGGAGTATAGGGGCAGTCCCTAGTTGCCTAGTACCTGGCCCTGGAGTGATTTAGGGCAGGGGGAACATTGGTTTGGTGTGTGAGAGTTTGATAAAGGAAATGATTGGGGGGTATGGGATCTGTATTGGTTGGTTTGTATATCAAAAGCACACTCAGAAAGAGTTGTTTGCTGTTTCTAGGAATTAGCTAGCCCTGGAAGGGGCCATATCTCTAGCATCAAGGCCCTAGATGTCAGAACATCAAGAATACAGAAGATAAGAAAATATAGCCAATACATTACCACATAACAAGATTTCCATAATTGATATCTATAGTATTATCTAATAGAGAGGTGGGGGCAATGCATCCTGTTCTGAAGAACTGTGAGAAATGATTGTGCAACGTGTGCAAAGAACCAAAAACATAGGAAGTCCTCAAAATTGTTCTTTCTTTCCCTTTCCTGCTACAACACATTTTGACCTCTAATGCTGTATTTAGACCAGAAAATACGCTATAGCAGATGGGTTCTGACCTGCATTTTAAACTGAGAACAAAGTTTCACCTTCTACAAACCAAATCAGCCCTGGCAACTGATTTAAAAAAAGTGTATTCATCATTGGATGTGTTGCCACCATGTTTGACCCTCTGACAGTCACTTAAAAAGTAGCAATGACAAAAGGACAAGGGAAAGAGAATAAACACGTGTTAAGTATAGTCTATGGGCCAAGCACTACGTAAGACAAACATCATCACCATGTTTCCCCAAATATAGTCACAAAAATGCTATGGTCTGACCGTTGTGCCCACACTTCAAATCCATGTGTTGAAATCCTAACCCCCAAAAATGATGGTGTTAGAAGGTGGGAGCTTTGGGGTTGATTAGGTCATGAGGGTAGAAGCCTCATGAATGGAATTAGTGCCCTTATAAAAGAGGCCCCACAGCGCCTCCTAGCCCTATCCCATCATATAAAGACACAATGAGAAGGCTCTGGCTGTGAACCAGGAAGTAAGCCCTCACCAGCCAGTACACCATATCTGCTGGCACCATGATCTTAGACTTCCCAGCCTCCAGAACTGTGAGAAATAAATTTCTGTGGTTTATAAGCTACCCACACTTGTGGTATTCTATTATAGCAGCCTTACAAACTAAGACAAGAGACTATGGGGAAGATAATTTTAGAGGTTCCTATACCCAATACTAAATGACATTGAATCACAAGGAGAGAGAGTTCATTCCTTTCCCATCATTCCAGTTGCAGCAAGGGAAAGTCTCAAGTGGGTGCTAGCATACCTTTAATGCCTCTCTAACACTTAACAATCTCCCCTTTCAACAAAGAATGAGTTAAGCCTCAGACTCAGAGCCTTGGCAGGCTACAACACTAGCTAGAATGCTAATGACATTAGTTTTTTTCCCCTTTGATTTCTTAAATGATTTCCTTCTTTATGAGCAAGAGAGGCTACTTTGACTATATGTGATAAAAACTAATTTAAAAATTAATTTGAAATATCTAATTTTTAAATAGAAGTATTTCTAAGTGAATCAACTTAAAGAAAAATACTATGTAAAATAATAGTACAAGCAGCAAAAATCATGCACATGGTACTCAAATTGCTAAATTTCAGGAAATACTAGGTTATTTCTTTTATCTTAAACCTATGAGGCAGAAGCCTTATTTATCTCTGGTTTACCTGGAAACTGGAACACAGACAGGAGAAATGATTCAGCCAAGGTCACATAAGCCTCTTCAACACAATTCCTTCAGGCTCCAAAGTTTGAAATCTTACAACACTGATAGATCATGGTGTTTACTTCCAGAATCAGAAGTTGTCGATTTGGGAAAGCCTATGTATCTCTTAAGGAAGCTCAGGGACCTGCCGGCTTTAGAAATTAGCAGCCAGGTGTCTGGGTAACCCTCACCTGGGAAAGCCTGGGCAGATCACTCAATTCTCTCTTCACGTCTGCTGCAGCTTCTCCTCCCACAGCACAGCCATAGAGAAAGGCAGAGCAATACTAGAACCAGACATTTCAGGTATTCAGGACACTGAAACTTTCCCGAGCAGGACAGCTCTTTCCTCTGCCCCCACCTAGCCTGGTCCAGCCATTAGATGACCTACCTGCTGGCCTTTCTAGCTGCTCTGCTTCTGTGCCCACTGCTGCGTGGTGGGACTGGCCTTATCTGTACATTGATGAGTCATGCTTTCTGTACATTTCAGTGTTTTATCCCTGCGGGAAAGATTCTGGTAAATACCTTCACTCTCACTGCTCTCAATACCCTGTGCCTCCCTCTTAGGACTATTTCTAAGGCTCTTAAAGAAAATTGAATTTTTGGCAGTTATAGTGCAGTGATTGGAGGAAAAAAAGCTCAAGGAATAGGGGAATGTTCCCATGATAGATGGCTGGAAAGGATATTCAAACCCTCTCTTCTAGTTTGACAACCTGAGTGCCTGGAATGTTCTAGGTGTTATATGGTGTGTGAGAATTCTTTGCCTCTGTAACTCTGCAAATCAAATGAAAATGACATTTGGTAACTTTTTACTCATACAATACATAGACATGATGGTAACTCTACTGTTATTGTCTCTTTTGAAGCCAGCTCTCCATCGTGCCAAGAATGGATTCAGCTTTGAGTTTTAAAAGCTGCATTTGTGTTCCAGCTCTGACACTAATACTGTGTGTGGTCATGGACACCTCACTTGACTTCTCTGGACCTCCATTCTCTCAACTGTAAAGTGGGGGAATTGGACAGAATTCTCTCTGTGGGTCCCACAGCTCTCAAGCACCAGGTCATCATGGGCACATTGCTTCCTCTCTCTGAGCCGCGGATTTCTCATGTGCAAAACGAGCTAATTAAGCCCCGGCCCCTTCACACAGTAATGACGAGGATTCACACAGGCTGGTTTATGCGACCACACAGGCAAACCTGGGAGATATTGCGGGTTCAGCTCCAGACCATAGCAATAAAGCAGATATTGCAATAAAGTGAGTCGCACGAATGTTTTTGTTTCCCGGTGCACATAAAAGTTATGTTTACACGAGACTGCAGTCTATTAAGTGTGCAACAGCATTATGTCTAAAATAATGCACATACCTTAATTAAAAAATACTTCAGGTAAAAAATGCCAACCAACACCTGAGCCTTCAGCTAGTCGTAATCTTTTTGGTAGTGGAGGGTTTGAAATATTTCGAGAATTACCACAGTGTGACACAGAGACACGAAGTGAGCGAATGTTATCGGAAAAATGGCGCCGATAGACTTGCTCAATGCAGGGTTGACACAAACCTTCAATCTGTTAAAAATGCAGTATCTGCAAAGCACAATAAAACAAGGTATGCCTGTACTTGGTTAAAAGTAAAGTCCTATCAATTATGAAGTGTTACTGTAATGAGAACAAAGAATCTAAAAAACAAAAAAGCGGATATATGTGTATGTATAACGGATTCACTTCGCTGTACACCTGAAACTAACACAGCTTTGTAAATCAACTCCAATAAAAATTATAAAATAAAATCTTCGAATTCTAAAAAAAAAAATCCTTGGCTGATCAGTGCGTGTCCTTTAAATGAAAGGGAGGGTTTTAGGGGCTTTTTTGAGAAGTACTCCTCACATCTCTACAGAGCCTTATCTAGACCATCTTTATGTTTGGGGGATTTTTTTTAAAAAATTGTGGTGAGAACATTTAACATAAGATCTACCCTTTTAACAAAGTTTTAAGTGTATAATACAATATTGTTAACTACAGGCACGAGGTTAAAGATAATATCTCTGGAATTTATTCATCTTCATGCCCCTTGAGTAGCAACTCTCCATTCCCATCCACCCCCAGCCCCTGGCAACCACCATTCTACTCTGCTTCTATAAGTTTGTTCTTTTAGATACTCCATGGAAAGGGAATCATGCAGTACCTGTCTCTCTGCCACTGGCTTATTTCACTCAGCCTAAAGTCCTCCAGATTCATCCATGTTGCCACAAATGGCAGGATTTGCTTCCTTTTTCAAGCTGAATAATGTTCCGTTGTATGTATACACCACATTTTCTTTGTCCATTCATCCATTGATGGACGTTAGGTTGTAGCCACATCTTGGCGACTGTGAATAATACTGCCACGAACATGGGCGTGAGGAGATATTAGAGGGCTCACAAGGAAGCTGGAAGCCATAGATCTGGGAGTTGGCAGGAAACATGAATCACAGAAATGGACCCAGAGCAGGTGAGTCCTCTTGGGCCGTCCCCACGGAGATGAATGAAATCTAGCTCTCCTGCCCATGTTCTACTCATTCAAGATTCTAAGCCCCGGAGGACGGAGTCTAATTGACCCAATTGAGGACACCTGTGTGCCCCTGGCTGTCCTGGCTCAAAGGATCTGGCCTCTTCTGCTTCCATAAAGTGTTGGCAGGCTCCTGAATTCACTCTCCTGAGAGCACATCCAGCGGGGAGGCTCACGCTCTAAAAGGAAATCAGGATGTGTTAAGAAGGGGAATAAGATCCTGCACAGCCCCTAAATGTGAAATAATCACTGCCCAGAGACTACTTAAATGCTTAAGTAATCACCATGTGTCACTCTCAGATACGACTTCTTTGTTTTACTTTTTGCCAATAAACACGTTTCCCCACCTGATAGGAAACAGGTTATTCGGTGAGACAGACTGGTTTTGTTTCTTTCCTCCATCTCCTGTCTCTTTTCTCCCTCTCCTCCAACTCACTTCTGTCAGGTAAGATGACAGGAGCAAAGTGAGTCTTAAAGGCTATTCAGAAGTCTCACGTGTCTCTCTGAAGGAGAGAAAAGACTGTGCTCCTCCTGCTGCAACAGTCTGGTCAATTACACCCTCCCTCAATCTACCACCCACACACACCCGTACAGACACACACACGTGCCCTCCCTCAATCTAACAACTACACACACATACACCCGTGTGTGCACACATACACACACATATACACGTGCAGGTACATCACACAGGCATGCGCACACATGCACACATATATAAATACCTGTGCGTGTATACACGTGCATGTACATGTGCGCACACACACACACACACACACACTCGCTCTCTCTCTCTCTCCTAACCCTCACCTCCCTTCCTCTCAAAGGCCCATTTCCTTCACCTCATCAACAGCTATTCTTTGCCTGCTGATGAAATTTACCCAGCTGTGACTTGGACTCTTTTATCCCCCCACTGGGCTGTAGGGGGAGAGAAGCACGCAATTGCGGAAATATTCTCTTCCTGCTCTGTGGCAGCCCCTGACCACTTGACAGGTCAATGACAAGCAACAAAAGACTTTATCCAAATTCTATGAGAATCGATGCACCTCTCAAAGAACTTAGCCCATGGCTGTTACACACAGTGCTGGAATGAATCCTCAGCAGCTCACCAAGACGGCCTCAACCACAAGCCATGCCTACGGAGTAAAACCAACACAGCCCCAAAACGCAAGGAAAGCAAACAAGAGGCTGCAGACAAACTGGTAAGAGCTCTAGCAGAGCTGGCCAACGGCAGCAGAGAACCCGGAGCATCAGGGGAAAATGCCAGGTACCATTCTGACAGAGTAATAGCAGGGACGGAAGGGTCTCCCGCAACATCTCTGAAGGCTGGATGTCTAAAGAGCTGCACCACCACCAGGAGGGGTTGGTTTCAACAATAGCTTGTAATAACCTGCTTGGCCAAGAGAACTTACACAAGATATTTTTTCCTATATTTTGCTATTAGAATTTTCAAGGATACGTAAAAAGTGAAAGAGAGTGAAAACTCATATACCCATGACCTAGACTCTACTATTAATATCTCCTGCTTTAACACATATCTATCCTCCCTTCCCTCTAGTCACCAATCCATTTCATTTTTTGTTGCATGCCACTCACAGTGACACACTTAACTCCAGAATTTCAGTATGCATGTCACTAACTAGAGTTCAGTGTTTGTTTATGGTTCATACACAAGATACTTTTGACATAAAAATAAAAGGGGGGGTTAGGGAAAGGGAGAGAGGAATAGGTGAAGCACAGAGAATTTTTAGGGCAGTGAAAATATTCTTTATGATGCTACAATGATGGCTAATGTCCTTATATATTTGTCCAGACCCATAGAATGTGCACCACCAAGAGTGAAGGCTAATGTAAAATATGAATTTTGAGTGATAATAGTGTGTCATGTTCATCAGTTGTAACAAATGTGCCACTCTGACAAATGTGCCACTCTGGTGCGGGATGTCGATGATGTGGGAGGATCTACATGTGTGAGGGCAGAGGAGATATGGGAAATCTCCCTGCCTTACGCTCAATTTTGCTGTGACCTAAAACGGCTCTAAAATATAAGGTCTGGTTTTTAAATTAAATAAATCATTTTAAAATGGAACAAAACCTATGACTTCGCTATGACAGAGGACTAGCAAACTGGCATCCCATGGGCTGAATTCAGCCTGCAGATGTGCTGGTTGTACCTGCCCAGCATCTATCCCCATTTCTCCTGTTACAGAATTCCAAGTTTCCTTTGGATACATGGTCTACCTTATCTCACAGTCCATGTGGTTTGGGAAGAACTGACCCCTTCTTCTGGCTCCATCGCTGGACCCGTGAGCCCCACCCGGCCAACCAGTGCGTTTGGGTCTGTCTTCAGAAATCCAACTCAACTCGTGCGTTGGATTGAGATGGGCACATGAGAAGGGCTGGTCCGACAAGAGCGAAACTTCTATTTTAGCTCAGGTTACTAAGCTGTTAGGATACATCCAGGGATGCTGGAGTCCATCTTTTTATGATGTTGTAAGAGCCTGTATAAGAATGTAGCTAATCCAAAGCAAAGCAGGGCCCATTGGTGGAAAGGGACAAGTACTTTTTGCTCCTGGATCCAGCAAGTCCTAAAGTTCAGCAAACTTCTATATTTTTCAGTTATGAGTTGATACATTCCTTTTTAAAGTTTAAGCTGGTTTGAGCTTTGTTATATTGATTTCAATAAAAAGATTCCTGATGAATACACAGTAGTGAGCTGATCTGGGATTCACGCCCAGGTCTATGTTCAAGGACCCACTACACACCCCCCAGTGAATTCCTACATTAAGAATTCAAAAGGGAAGGAAACTGACCTTGCCCATGAGGCCATCTGAATCCAGGAACTGCAGGTAACAGGTAACACCTGAGCAGCAGCAGGGTGTGGTGTTGTAGAGGAGGGGGGATCTGTGCAGGGAGCTACAGGGGGTGTGCAGACTAGGAAAGGCTTCGAGGGTGAGAAGTCTGTAAAAGGGAGGAGGGACCAGCGGAAAAGTTACACTCTTATGGGAGGTGGGGGACTGGGCAGGTCCGCACCGTGGGCCTAGGGTGCTCTAAGCGCCCTTTCACCAGCCCTTCCATCCTGAATAATTTCAGTCATAATCACTATGTGTGTCTCTCTCCCTATCAGTCTGTCTGTCTTTCTGTCTATTCGTCTATTCCTTGCCTCCCTGTGTCTCTCTCCACTTCTTTGTCTCTCCCTCACTGTCTCTCTTTTTCTTTTCCTCTCTGTCTCTCCCTCTCTGTCCAGGTGTGTCCCCCTCCCCCTCCCCTTCCTCCTCCCCCCACCCACGCTCGCTTTCCTATAACTGCTGGGAGGCAGTCCGCTCCATCACCATCACCACCAGAGTTCAACACAACATCAGTTCTCACATGTCCAACTTGACAGCCTCATGACTTGTCTTCCCACCCCCATTCTTGTCTCCCTTCCATCAGTCCTCCACCTCTCTGACAAAGCAAATGTTTTAAAATGCAAATCTAAACCTGGCACTCCCCTGCTGAAAACCAGAGGTAAAGACCAAACTCCTCACCACAGGCCACAAGGCCCTTCCCACTCTCCAACCGCAACCGGCTCCATGTACTCTCCAGCTCACTGCACCCCAGTCTCCCTGGTCTTCTGGTTCTTCAAAGAGTCCTTCTCACTCCCACCCCAGGACCTTTTCACTTGCTCTTTTTTCTCCCTGAGATGCTCTCCTCACTCCCAGCCCCGCATCCCTTCCTTAGTTAACTATTATTCATCTTTCACATCTTTTTTCAGGTCTAAATATTGCTTCCTCAAAGAAGCCTTCCCTGATTGCCAAACCACATCGGATATCACTAGTATGTGGTTTCTCATTCCTATGACTTTTTCTGTAAAGCATTTATCTAAGTTTATAATTATGTGTGTGTGTGTGTGTGTGTCTGTCTGTCTGTCTGTTTATGGTATCAGATGGATTAATTCATGCCTGTCTTTTGCACTTAAGATCCAGGAAAGCAGAGACCAACTTTTTAGAACAACTGTATACCCTGAACTCAGTACAGTGGCTGGCAGACAATTCTAGTTTGTTATAGTCCCCACTTCTCCCTTTTGCCTTCCCAACACTGAATAAAGTGTTAGTTACAATTTATATTATATTTGTGCTACTGTTTTTCTTAAAGAATTATTACTTTATACCACTGTCTCTGTCAAAGGGCGGAGAAATGAAAGCTCGACCAAAAAGGCTAGGTGTCACCAGAAAAATGGGAAATAGCCTATTTCCTTATGGAACTGAAGAATGAACAATGGTTCTGCCTCACTCATGTTTATTACCTGCCCAGGCTCATAGGTATTTGAGTTTGCAACCCCCATCCCTAACACTCTCCATATCTATCTATTATATTTATTTACTCATTCATTTAAGATTTATCGCTGGACACCTACCTGGCACTGTTCTTAGCACTGGGATACGGCAGAGGACAAGACAGATGAAGTCCCAGCCCTAGTGTCACATGGAGCCCACCTTACATTGTGTAATAGTTTTCTGTTGGATACATGTCTCTCCACTAAACTAAGCTCCTCCCAGTGGTTACAGCACAGGCTCTGAAGCCAGACCACCTGCAACCTAATCCCAGCCAGGTGGCCTTGGCAAATTACTAAACTTCTCTGTGCCTTGTTTTTCTCACCTGTGAAATGGGGCTAATAACTGTACCTTCCTTCCAGTGTTATCATGAGGATAAAATGAGTGAAGACATACCTGTTTCATAAGTCCCCAATCAATGTTAACTCTTATTACCCACCTCTGTACCCTAAGCAGGGCCAGGTTCATGGGCGTGCTGTCACACAGGCCCCTCGCTTAGAAGGGCTCCATGTTTGGTTTAATGCTCTGCTGTTACCACTCTGAAATGCTTAATTTTTGAACAAGGGCCCCACAGTTTCATTTTTGCAACAGGCCCTGCAATTATGTAGCCAGTCCTGGTCAACACATGTCAAATGTCCAGTGAAAGTCTGTTGAAAATAAATAAGTATATGAATTTCACCAACCACAGTTGTCAGCTCACATACTCCATTGTCTTACAGAGCCAGTCAAGTGGGTCAGCGCTTGAGCAAAATTAAACAGACTTTGTTGTTGACTCATCATGTCCCTCCCCCAGGACCAAGAACACCCAACGCCTGACCTTGGACCTTAAAGTTCTTCTCTTCCCACCCATCCATTTCCCAGGAAACCTGGACATTGACAGGCTGCCAAGGCTCTCAATAGAGCAGCAGAGAACCCAGTCCAATTCCCTGCTCTCCAGAACTGCAGTCTGCACCATCTCTGCTACTCCATACCATTTCTCCCTGCTCCGCATCCCTAGAATGAGGCATACCTGGTTTCCTTCATCCCCATTTTACAGATGGGGAAAGGGAGGCTCAGAAACAAGACGTGTTAAGATTCCCCATGCAGCCCAGTCCCTCTGCCCAGTCAAGTCTCTAGTTTTATAAAGAGTCTCTAACTAGAGTCCCAGAATCAAACCACACAAATTATTTTTAAAGTAGCAGCCATATATGATAACGACATGCTAAACCTAGGATTGTGCCCTACCCCAACCCTATCAGCATCCAATGTGCTGACACTCCACAAAGACAAAGATAAACTCATTTTCCCCTGCCCGGCACGCCCTAGGTCAGTTGTGCTGGGACCCTCTATTCTTTCCATGTTTGTTGAGAATCTGCAAAACGCAAGCTCTGTGTAGAAGCACAGACAAGAAACAAACTAAATAATTAAATTGTATACTGTATGTCCATGGTGCTAAGCGTATGGAAAAAAATCAAGCAGGGAAGGGGCAGAGGAAGTGAGCGTTCTGGACAGGGGTTGTGTGAAAATTTCCATTTTAAATAGTATTGTCAGGGAAAGCTTCAATGAGAAGGAGACGTATAAGCAAAGACCTGCAGAAGCAGGTTAATTCAGCTTTATGGAGAAAGAGCACTTCAAGCTGAGGGAAGAGCCAGTGCAAAAGCCCTGAGGCATTATCCATGGTTCGCAAGGTAAGGAGATCTCTGAATAGACGGGGAGCTTTGTCAAATCACATACACCTGCCCCTCCCCAACCCCAGTTTCGCATCTCAGTCTAGTTGCCTGTAGACACATCTAATCTATAGGTTCTTGAACAATTATTTGTCAAGCCTCTATGATGACACTGCTCTATTTATCAATGCACTGGGGTTCTTTGTTTTGTTTTTGTTTGGGGCAGTCACATTTAAATGGGAGAGTACACAACAAACTTTTGATATCTAACTTGGCTTGAGATATCAGACCTGGCCTCACTGGGCCCACATGACTGTGTAATAATCTAACAACGATATGTAATGATCTAAGAATCCTAGCAGTGATGGGAACTGGACACAGGCCCCTTGTTGGGCAGAAGGGGCAAAGGTCTCCTCCATCTTGGGAGACCTGGAGAGGCTGGGGAAAGCCCACCCAGTCCCCTTCCCCCTGCAATAAATGTTATTGAGGGGGGGCTGTCGGGGCGCAGAGTGGGGTCATAGTCTTTTCTGAGCCCATCACATGCTCCTGGGATGACAGCTGCTCAGCCCCACCTCTCCTTGGGATTTCTGCAGAATCTTTAACTCTCTCACATGCACTGCCTTGAGCCCCAGGTGTATCTCCCTTCCCAATTCTCTTGTGGCCCACAGAAGAGCTGCATGGGGAACTCTCCCTCTGCCTACCCTGAGGAGAAGGGGGTGCCCGTTCACCCCAACTCTCCAAGATTGCCTAGATCCCACCTGCTTTACCTCTCTTATCCTTCACTCAACCCTCAAACACTAGACCACCCCCAGGTAGCTCCCACGTGAGTCTGAGTGTGTGTTTGGTGTGTCGCGTGAGTGTGGTCATTGTGCACGTTGACAAAGATGCCTCTGTGTTTTCACGTGGCTGGATGTGGGATGAGAGGGCTTCCACATGCCCCCTGAGAGTGTGATTGTGTCCCCATGACTGAGTATCGCGTCTGTGTGAGTGTGGATGAGTGTGTCTGAGTGGCTGCAACATCCCATCCCTGGCAGGAGGGCTCCATGTGGAGGGCTTCTGCAACCCTGCCCACGTTCCATTCAAAGGCACTCAGCTCAGGGACAGTCCACCTCTGGCCTCCCCCAGAGCCAACACACACACTCAGATGAACGCACACTTCCTTTTTTTTTTTTCTGTTTTCTTTCTTTTTTTTTTCTTAACATCTTTATTGAGTATAATTGCTTTACAATGTTGTGTTTGTTTCTGCTGTATAACAAACTGAATCAGCTATACATATACATATATCCCCATATCCCCTCCCTCTTGTGTCTCCCTCCCACCCTCCCTATCCCACCCCTCTAGGTGGACACAAAGCACCGCGCTGATCTCCCTGTGCTATGCAGCTGCTTCCCACTAGCTATCTATTTTATACTTGGTAGTGTATATATGTCCATGCCACTCTCTCACTTCGTCCCAGCTTACCCTTCCCCCTCCCTGTGTCCTCAAGTCCATTCTCTACGTCTGCATCTTTATTCCTCCTGCCCCTAGGTTCATCAGAACCTTTTTTTTTTTTTTTTTAGATTCCATATATGTGCGTTAGCATATGGTATTTGTTTTTCTCTTTCTGACCTACTTCACTCTGTATGACAGACTCTGGTCCATCCACTTCACCACAAATAACTCAATTTCGTTTCTTTTTATGGCTGAGTAATACTCCATTGTATATATGTGCCACATCTTCTTTATCTATTTATCTGTGGGTGGACACTTAGGTTGCTTCCATGTCCTGGCTATTGTAAATAGTGCTGCAATGAACGTTGGGGTACATGATTTTTTGAATTACAGCTTTCTCAGGGTATATGCCCAGTAGTGGGATTGCTGGGTCATATGGTAGTTCTAAGCTCAGCTCCTCTGGTCCAGGAGAACGGACAAGCCTAGAGCATCTTCGCTCCTACAGCCTCCTCTTCCCACCCCCTGCCCTGGGTGGAGAATTCTCAATATGGAGATGGACTCGAAGCCCTGGCAGGGGGTGGGGCGCGGGCGCTTGGGGGAAAAAGAAGTGGCTGGGGGGAAGGTTGAGAAAGGCAAACTGAGGACACGCTGGAGGAGTACGGAGCCTTTGCGGGAGAAGCAGGTCCCACCCACACCACGCCCCTCCCATGCGGTGGGGAGATGAGGGTAGTCTGTTCCCACCCAGACTTCCTCTGGTGTTCCCAGGTCTAACTCCATCTCTAATCCAGAATCCGAAGCCGAGAGAGGCAGCTGGGACCCCCTCCTCCCGAGCATCTCCCCCCTCCACCTCCACCGCGTCCAGGCATTGCTGATTGGCTGCGGGGAGCGGCGTCCCAGCCCCCCGGCTCCGAGGCGGGAGCCTAGAGGGTCGGAGGTGGGAGGTGCACAACCGGGCTCCGGGAGCCCCTCCCGAGTCCCTGCGCCCTGCGCCCTGCGGGAGGGCTGAGCCGGGACTCCAGGCGAGCAGGTGCGGAGGGAGCAGAGGGGACCACGGCCGAGGGTAGAAGCAAGTCCTGCAGGGAGAGGCGCTGCTGCTCCAGCTGCTGCCTCGGCGGCAGCCACCACCGAGCCGGCGTCCAGAGCAGGGCTGGCAGGCCGGGCGCAGAGCTGAGGCGAGCGAGGGGCGCGCTCATGGAGCACACGCACGCCCACCTCGTAGCCAACAGCTCGCTGTCCTGGTCCCCCGGCTGGGCCTGCGGCTTGGGCTTCGTGCCCGTGGTCTACTACAGCCTCTTGTTGTGCCTCGGTTTACCAGGTGAGGGGCGTGGGGGACAGGGAGGGAAGACGGGAGCCCCGAATGCGGGGTGACCCTGCCCGGGATCCCCAGGCCTAGCCACCTTCTCGGAGCGATCCCTGACGCCCCCTCTGAAAAAGTTTACGCCTTAAGGGCAACTGCGGACATTTCCAGGCTGGGGGAAAGGAAGTTGCGGTGGCCTGGCGGGGACCGTGCGTGTGTGCGTCTCACGAGTGTACGCGGCAGGCGATGGGCAGGGTGTGAGTGCGGTCGGTGTGAGTGCGCGGGATTCGAGCGTGTCTGTGTGTATTTGTGTGCGCGACTGAAGCGGTCGGCGCCCGTGAGGGGGTCCAGAAGGGCTGTGCGTGTGACTCGACTGCAAGTCCGGACAGATGGTTTCGCGGGGGCCTCCCCTCTCCCGTCGCCCCCAGACTAGGGGCACCTCTGCCCCTCTGCCCCGCGGCGTGTCGCCGCCTGACCCGAGATGAAGCTGGAACCCCTGATCCTGGGCACTCTCTGGCCCCCGGGGGGCGCTGGGATGGAGCGAGGGATGAGCCCCCGCTGCCACCCTGAGGAACGGGTCTCCAGACCGGCTAGAAAGAGTCGGGGCGGCTCCGGAGCCATGCCCTGGACAGGGCAAGGGTGCAGAGATACACGCGGGCTGCCAAGGCCGCCACCTCAGGGGGTCACAGTCTCCTTGAGGACATGCCTCACCCCTGGGCTTTGCCTCCTGGTCCACCCACCCTAGGCAGCTCAGAGCTGCTGCACATCTCTGGCGGGTCCCACATCCTAGCCTCCTGTCCAAAGTATAGCTGAGACTTGTCCTGAGTTCCTGAAGAGAGCTGAGCTGTTGGGAAGGGGCTTACTGAGGGGGGAGGGGGGAGTTGGTGCTGGCCATGGTCGCCTGAGGCGGGGGCGGGCTTCCTGAGGCTCCAGCTTGAGAGGGACCTTTCTTCCAGCTAGTCCCTGAGACAGTCTCTGTGGCAGAAAGATTCCTAAAGGTCACTTCCATGCAGATGGGAGAGAGCGACAGAAAGAAAGGAAAAAAAAAAATCCAATCTATGTAAAGCCTAGAATCGTAGCTTCATCAACCCCACTGTCTTTAGCATCCTGGGATCCTGGGAACTTGGGAGCTGGATTTCTGAGAGCCTTGTGAGATTTCCTTTCCAAAACATTCATCTTGGTAGTCACGGACCCTGCTAAGGTTGTTTAAATAAATCCTCCCTCCCAAATTTGGCAGGTTCGAGAAACCATAAGTTTGCTAAGGCTGAGCCTCTCCCCCAGTGAGTGATGGGAATTTTATCACTAACATTGCTCTGGCTGCCCTCGCAGAGAGGCTAGCCTGGTTCGCCCTGCTGGGGTGGTGGCATGTGTCCTGTAATTACCTAGAGCTGGAACTGATTTCGGCCCAGTTCCCACCTCCCCATGTTGGCCCCCCTGAGCCTCTCCAGAGCTCTCCTTTGGGGAGTGTTTTTGAGAAGGTTGGTTATTTGCTGAAACAGAGAAGTGACAGGGCCCCTTTCTGACTCCTACCCTTCACCCCTCCATCTCCTCTTTGGACTCAAGAGTAACTACTCTCTCAGGCTTTTCTTCTGAAAACTCCTTAAGGGACAGAACCGTAAGGACGAGGAGAGACTCTAAGGGTCCAGAGCAGGGAAATGAGGATGGGGAGAATGAAGGAAAGCTCAGACCTTCAAACACCTCAAGGTGGGAGTCAAGGTACCACACACCTTTACGGCTTAACTCCTATGCCAGCTAGGACCTTCCTGACCCATTGACATTGGCACCTATTATATACCAGGCACATGCTCTTCAAGGCTGAGCTCAGGACTTAGAGACTTAAAAGAGTGGGAGATTGTGGTTAGAACTTGAAGGGCATTGATGTGTTCATACATTCAGAGTTATGACCACCTACTGTGTGCCAAGGGCTAAGGAGGTGTAAAAAAGGGACTCAGAGACCCCTGAGACGCAGCCTCTGAGGTCAAGGAGCTCATACATGGAGCTTGTGATGGATGCAGAAGGACCAAACATTCTGGAGAAAATCGATTGGAGAAGCCAGGCTTGCAGGAAGATCATGGGTTTTGTTAATGGCTTGCAAGGTGGTTCGAAAGTGAAATCCTTAAGTCATTCTCTCAAAACCGTAAGGGCAGACAAGTATGTCCTAGTGACTAAGAATGCAGACTGTAGAATGAAGCAGAGCTGGGTATTAATCTATGAACCTTTCATGTCTCTGTCCCTCAGTTTCCACATCTGTAAAATGGGCATTATGAGAGTACCTACCCCTGAAATTGTGGTGAGAAGTAAAGATGTGGATGGAGGCAAGGGTGCAAGTGAAGCGCACAGCTCAGTGCCTGACACACCACACATTGATTGCTGCTGTGCTGCTGTAGTTGTGGTTATCATAAAGCTGCCTTGGTTATAAGGAGGTGGGGGGTTGCTCAGCCCTGCCTGAGCCAGAGAAGGGACTGGGAAGCATGCTGAGAAGAGCACTCAGCTCAGTGCGGTGCTTCTCTGTCTGAGCTCACTACAGTATTCCCTGCCCTGCCCCTAGCCCCAGCAATTCGCAAACCCTTGCTACCTGGCCTCCGACTGGGAGGCTCAGCTATGCTGGGTGTGAAGTAACAGACCACAGGGCTTGGTAATATTGTTGAAAACTGAGATTTTAATTGAGTCACTTTTCCTGGCAGTGGACTCACCCCAATTCCAAATTCTCGCCATGGTGGTTGGAGAGTGAAAGAGCGATGGGGAATAGCTGTTTGGCAACAGGGGAGCTAGTAACTAGGGGAAAGCCGGGCTGTTTCTTAGCACTTTCAGCCTCTAGATTGAAAGGAAGAGCTTGGGAAAGGCCATGTGGTCCAATCCCCTGCCTCTAGGAATTACCCCAGACAGTCCAACTTAACTGGTCTGGTGTGGGATCCAGAGGGTTCTAATGTGAAGTATAGGCAAAGCTCTGCCACTTAAGAATTCTTATTCTCTGTACCACAATCTTCCCTACCTATAAAATGGTGGTAACGGTAGTACACAGGCAGTGTATATTAAATAAGATAACCTATGTTAAAATGGCTTAGCACAGGGCCTGGACTGTGGACCACACTGGATCTTTTCCTGTATTAAATGCTTGTATTATTGCAGTGAATCCCCACCACATCCCTGTGACCTGTACGTGCCCTGAACGCATTTTACAGAAGAGCAAACTGAGATTCAGAGAAGTGGAGCGTCTCATCTACAGTCACACAGTCCAGCCAGCGTGCAAACACCTTTCCATTGCATCCAGTGCCTTCATTACTGCCTTCATTACTACTAGTTCTTTTAACTAACTTCAGTTCTCCGTGCTGTGGGCTCACTGGAGAAAATTGGTGTCCCAGCTGTTCCTAAAACTCCATCTCTTTCCTCCTCCATTTTAAATAAGCAAAATGTTTCCAACTTTTCAAAACACATACAATAAACCAACAAAGCAGAGTTGGGGACACTGATTGGGCCACAGCTGGGACAAGACAGTGCAAAGCAAAAGGCAGTGCAAGAGGGAAAGATGAGCCTGAATGCCTGGGGGAAGAGAGTGGGAGGGAGGACGGCTGAGCCCCCCTGATAAGGAAGGAGTAGTGGAAAATTAAACTGAGATTTGAAAGACATTTTTAAAATTTTACCTTCTGAAAGGCACAGTGGATGTTAAGGGAGACAAAGTGAAGAAGATGAAGCCTGAAACTGCATGCCACCCAGCAGAAGGGAGCATTTCTACAACTGCCTGCCTGCCTCTGAGGGCTGGTGCAAGATGAAAGGAGATGATGAGTCTGTAGCCTGGCAGGTAGTAAGTGCTTTGACATGTGCTAGTTACTGTTGTTGTTAACCACAGGTGGAAGAATGGTGGCTGCTAAGCTGGGCTGAGCCCTCCAGATGTGTTCTCTTTCGCCTGTAAAATCTTTAGAGAAGATGTAGTAAACAGATTAAGAGTACAAAGTCTGGAGCTGGACTTCTGGAGTTTGAGTCTTGGCTTTACTACTTATAAGCTGTGTGACTTTAGGCAAGTGGCTTTAACTCCTCTGTGCCTCAGCTTCCCCACCTATAAAGTGGGGATGATGATGATAATGGTACATACTTCATAGAGTTTCTGTAAGTATTAAATAAGTTAAGCACGTAACGCAATGCCTGGCACACAGGAAGCGCTCTATAAGTCATTGTTTCACCATTAAAAATTAGGGAAATCAAGGGAAAATTCCCTACTTGCTTTATGACATCAGCTTTACCCTAATATCAAAACCAGACAAAGACATTACAAGAGGGCTTCCCTGGTGGCGCAGTGGTTGAGAGTCCGCCTGTCGATGCAGGGGTCGTGGGTTCGTGCCCCGGTCTGGGAAGATCCCACATGACACAGAGCGGCTGGGCCCGTGAGCCATGGCCGCTGAGCCTGCACGTCCAGAGCCTGTGCTCCGCAACGGGAGAGGCCACAACAGTGAGAGGCCCGTGTACCACAAAAAAAAAAAAAAAAAAAGACATTACAAGAAAACTACCAGCCAATAGTCCTCATGAACATAGTCATAAAAATCCTCAACAAAATCTTAGCAAATCTAATCCAGCAATATATAAAAAGGATAATATGTAAGACCAAATTGGGTTTATCCCAGGAATGCAAGGCTAGTTCAACATTTAAAAATCATTCACCATAGTAACAATGTGATTCACCATATTAACTAAAAAGGAAAATCCATATAATCATTTTAACAGATGCAGAAAAATATTTGACAGAATTCAACATCCATCCATTTGATGAAACCTTATCAAACTAGGAACAGGGAGAGAACTTCTTTAACCTGATAAAGGACATCTATAAATAATCTACAGCTAGCATCACATTTAATGATGAAAGTTGGAATGCTTTCCCCTCAAGATCTGAAACAAGGCAAGGATGTTCTCATCACTCCTATTCAGCATCATACTGGACGTTTTAGCCAGTGCAATACGGCAAGAAAAAGGAAAAAAAACCCAGGTATACAGGAAGGAAGAAATTAAATTGTTTCTATTCACAGATGATATAATTACCTTCATAGAAAATCACAAAGACTCCACAATAAAAGTTCCTACAAACAAACTGAGTTCAGCATGTTTGCACACTGTTAATATGCAAAAATTCTATTGTATTTCTACATATTAACAATTTGAAATTAAAAATTGGGATTTAAAAAAAAAATAGATTTCCAGGTTCCCTTAAAAAATCAGAACTGAAAACATTAAGCTCATGTTCCCAGAAAGTAGCAATTGACTAGAGCTGAGTAATAGGCTGCTTTTCCTATGCAGCTGTGTGTGTGTGTGTGTGTGTGTGTGTGTGTGTGTGGACATACACACACATTAAAAAGGTAATAACATTCATATTATTTGAAAACCTAAAAGTATAAAAAAGGCACACATTGCAAAGTCTCCCTCCCATTCCTTTCCCCTGCTCACCAGTTCCCAAATCCACCCCATCATCACCACCACCACACAAGTAACCACTGCATTAGTATCTTAGTTTCCTATTTATTCTTTCAGAGTTTTTAAGTATATATACAAGCAAATATGAATAGAGGATTTCAACTCTCCCTTTTTTTTACTCTCTCCAAAATGAGCACATTATTCACACCATCCTATATCTTGCTGTTTTTTCGCTTAATATATCACCCAGAACAGTATATATAATGCTTTTTTCATTCTTTAATGAAGCTGCATAGTATTCCATTGTATATTTGTACCATAATTTAGTGGTTGCCCCCTCAAAAGCACACATGCACCCCAGTTCAAAACATTCCCTACATGGTGCACCTAATTCTCCTCTAAAACCTGTCTGGCCCCTCTTAATGCTCATTTGGCCTTAGGATTCTTGTTATAACAGTGGGAGAAAGACTACTACATGAGGAATCCTGAATTCCAGGATTGGTTCTGGTAATAAGTCACTGTGAGACATTGGACAAGTCATTCTTGATGGGTCTGTCAAAGGCCCAGGAAAGCTGGACTCTGCTTGTGTTACTCAGTTGGAGACATGGCCCGTAGATGGGACATAAGTACAGACCAATGAAGTATCTATGCTGGAGGCTGCCTGGGCTGGCCTTGGGTTGGGGTTCAGAACAGTAGCTTTGTAATCCTTGTCTCTGACTAAGAGTTCAATAAATGTTATTAAACTTCTGTGCCCTGTATTGTTTTGTGGCAATTTGAAATAAAACATGCAAAGGCTTCTTTTGTTTTTTAAATTTTTATTTATTTTTGGCTGCATTGGGTCTTTGTTGCCGTGTGTGGGCTTCTCATTGCAGTGGCTTCTTTTATTGAGGAGCACAGGGTCTAGGCGTGCGGGCTTCAGTAGTTGTGGCACGCGGACTCAGTAGTTGTGGCTCACAGGCTCTAGAGCACAGGCTCAGTAGTCGTGGCGCACGGGCTTAGTTGCTCCGCGGCATGTGGGATCTTCCTGGACCAGGGCTCAAACCCGTGTCTGCTGCATTGGCAGGCAGATTCTTAACCACTGCGCCACCAGGGAAGTGCACAAAGGTTTCTCATAGTCCCTCGCACATTGTAGAGGCTCAACAAATAGTAGTTCACATTGTTTTTATTGCCTAACATGTCAATGTGTTCAAGCCCTGAAGCCACACACTGCTTTGTACATAGGTCTTTTCCATAAATGCACAATTCCACTCCACGTGTACCCACCAGATATGAAGCTCCATGTCCTGGCAAACTAGGAGAGAATGATCCAGTGGATTAAGCAATCAATGCCATCATAAGCCTAGGGAATTTGTACCCCTAAGAGGGCTGCCTGTGGTTCAGTGAAACCTCCAGAAATAATATCAGTTCAGAACACGAAATGGTCTTCAGCTAAAGCTAGTGCAGAGAATGACAAGCACCACCAGCAAGATCACCCTGTATGCTGCAGCCGGGATTGCGAACAGAAGTGGAGCAGGGAGGGGAACACAGATCCCGCCACTGAACCTCCATGTAGATCTGAAATACGTGGACGATGTTTATAGGGGAAGCAGCCCTGCAATGCTAGGGGTTGGGGAGGGCAGGTGTCTTGAATTCAGATACCTGCATGGGGCAGTCAGAGAGTATAAATGAACAAAATGGGCCAGTTTTAAGAACTGCTTCACTTATCCATAGAATTGTGCTTCCTTGCTGTTTTTCTGAAAATACGTGGCTCTCAATGATAGAGACATATGCCAAAAACACTGCCCTTTCCTCTTAATAATTGCTAGCACTTATGTAGCACTCATTATGTGCTAGAGATTCTTCAAAGCACTTCACATACATTAGCTTATTTAATTCTCACGACAACCCTTTGAGGCATGGATAAATATTATGCCCATTTTCCAGATGAGAACATTGAGACACTTACCCAAGGTCACATAGCTAGAAAATGACAGAGCAATATTCAGTACTGCTGTCCAGCTTTATTATAAGAAAATGGCAGCACACGTGTAATGACAGCTGACAACTGACAGTCAGGCTGGGTTGAGGGGTGGGGGTGATAACAGGGAGGAGGGGGACCTGGGGGAGTTAGAAAGCGCTGCCACCACTCAGCTTTCCAGCCAATGGTCCAGTGTTGCCAAATTGTTCCCAAAACTCTAGAAATCCAGATTTTTATTTGAAATGTCCCAGCGTTTAAATGTTGGCAACTAATTCACAAATTTTAAAAACACTATGTGAGCCAGCATCACCTGAGCCAAATCAGACATGTCTGCAGGCTTGATACGGCCCACCAGGCTGCAGTTCACAAACTCCAGAGCGGGTACATCTTCCAGAAGCACCAAGAAACACCAAGGGGGTAACAGGGAGTGGAGAATAAAAGCAAGAAGCTAAAAGGAGGAGCAAGAAATAACAGAGATGGAGACCCAAAGAAAATGTGGGTAAATCAGAAAAGCATGCCAACTCAGGAAACCAGGGACGTGGCATAAGCTGGAAGGAAAAGCTCCAAGAAATACCGCACATTTCATGTTGATTATGTTTTGAAACACAAACCTACCATTTGGGGGGATGGGAGTTGCCCTGAGAACCTGACAGCGTGGGCTCAGTGGTCCTCACACCTGGATCCAAGTTCTAACTTTGTGGCTTCTATTGGTGGGGCTCTGGCAGGTTGCTCAAATCTGTCTGAGCCTCCACGTTTCCGCCTGCAGGAGTGGAACAGTGCCTTTCTCACAGGGCTTATGCTGTGGACAAAATGAGACAGTTCGCGGCTAGCCAGGGCCCAGAGCCTGCCACTCCATGGCTGCTGGTATTTGGTGAGTCCAAACACTTCCGTTTCACAAAATGAGGAAACTGAGACCTCACCCAGAGTCACAGAGCTGGCAATGACAGAGTCTGAACCAGAACTTAGTTTTTCCAAGTCTCGCTTAGTTCACTTTTTGCAAGATCACATGCTAGTGGTCTCTGAAGAGGAAGCAAAATGATAAGAGTAAAGGAGCAAAAGGCTACAGAATTTCAGAGTGCAGAGTGATCATCTAGATTTGGGTGGTCCGTTGATGTTTTATGCAGGATCATTTTAGGTGGTACAAGGCTGCAGCATTCAATTCCTTTTCAGTTTTCTTAATCCTTTTGATTCCATCAAAAGGAGAGTCTCAGCTAGGTGCCAGTGTGTTTTTAACACCTTTACATATGTGCCAAATCTCCCTTTTTAACAGACACAGAGCAGACCTAGGGCTCGGCACCTCAGCAGGCAGCAGTATCTAGCTAGAATTTAATGTCACTCTTGTATTGTCATTGTATTTATTTTTAAGGCTACCTTCTGTTTACAACAGGAGGTGGGTTTGTTATCCACGATTGTCATATGTCCATGCTGTCCACTGTAGTCACCACCAGCCACATGTGGCTGTTGAGCACGTGACATTTATTTATTTAAAAATTTTTTTTTTATCTATTTATTTATTTTCGGCTGCATTGGTTCTTTGTTGCTGCACGCGGGCCTTCTCTAGTTGCGGCGAGCGGGGGCTACTCTTCGTTGCGGTGCGCGGGCTTCTCATTGCGGTGGCTTCTCTTGTTGCAGAGAACAGGCTCTAGGTGTGTGGCCTTCAGCAGTTGTGGCACGTGGGCTTCAGTAGTTGTGGCTCGCGGGCTCTAGAGCACAGGCTCAGTAGTTGTGGCGCACGGGCTTAGTTGCTCCGCAACATGTGGGATCTTCCCAGACCAGGGCTCGAACCTGTGTCCCCCGCATTGGCAGGCGGATTCTTAACCACTGCGCTACCAGGGAAGTCCTGCAGTACAACATGCAGAACTGAGTTTATTATTTCATTTCATTTTACTTAATTTACAATTAAAATCTGATACTTGACTCAATTATTAGAAAATAACTGTGTGCTTGGAACAACTTGAGTTGTTCAACTCTTTCAACTGTACATTTTATGACATCTAAACAGAGATCAAGGATTTCCAGTGAAAATTTAGCATCCATAGAGAGATCTGCTGGAAGTGTAAAATACACAGCAGACTTTGGACATTTAGTATGAGAAAAAGTTAAATATCTGGGTAATTTATAGTGTTACATTTTTGGATGAACATGGTTAAATAAAATATATTGTTAAAATTAATGTCGGAACTTCCCTGGTGGTCCAGCGGTAAAGAATCTGCCTTCCAATGCAGGGGACGTGGGTTCAATCCCTGGTTGGGGAACTAAGATCCCACGTGCCATGGGGCAACCACAACTACTGAGCCCGTGCACCACAACTACTGAGCCCGTGCACCTCAACTAGAGAGCCTGCGTGCTGCAAATTACACAGCCCACACACTCTGGAGACTGCATGCCACAACTAGAGAGAGAAAAACCCACATGACACAACTAGAGAGATGCCCACACACCACAACAAAAAATAAATAAATAAAAATAAAATTAATGTCACCTGGGGCTTCCCTGGTGGCGCAGTGGTTAAGAGTCCGCCTGCCGATACAGGGGACACGGGTTCGTGCCCCAGTCTGGGAAGATCCTACATGCCGCGGAGCGGCTGGGCAACGGGAGAGGCCACAACAGTGAGAGGCCCGCGTACCGCAAAAAAAAATTATGTCACCTGTTTCTTATTGTTTTAAATGAGGCTGCTAGAAAATTGAAAGTGCATATGTAGTTCATATTACATTTATATTGGAGAGTAGTATTATATAAAATATAAATTCAAGAAAAAAATGGCAAACCACTTTAAAACAAGATGTTAAGTAAGTAACAGTACAGGGGACATAAGAACATGGCAAAAGTCACAACACTGGTGGGCCAGTTACTAAAATCTGGGGAACACTGATCTAGTACAATGCTCTTGATGAAAAAACTGAGGCCCAGAGAGGGCAAGGAAGTTCCCCCAAGGTTTCAGAGCTAATTAGGGGTGACCTTGACCCCAAACCTTCCAGATTCCAAATCAAGTGAGCTTTGGCCATTGCAGGGGGGATAATCCTGCCATTTCTACCCCCACCAAGGGAAACGTAAGGAAGGTAGGGTCAGGGTGTGGGGAGGAAGTGGCTACCCTGGGCCCCGGTGGGCTTCAAAGGGAGGGAACTTCTCTGTACGGACGACCCAGGAGCTTGGTCTTCCTATCAAGTGGAAGCAGAATGACTGGGGCTTCTCTTGAGGAAAGGCATGACCAGCTGAAGTACACTGAGGGGAAGCTAGGGCTTTTAACCCAAAGGTATGTTTTCATTTTGCCCCATGATGAAGAAGGATGAGATGAGAGACCAGAGAGCACAAAATTCAATCCAGAGAGCATCTGAATTCATTGATTCACTTATCCACCCATCCGTCCATCCATCCATCTGACCATGTGCCCGGCAGTGCCAAGTACCAGGCACTGTACTAGGCATATGGCAAACCAAAGAAGACCCCTGCCTTGCCTTTGTGCGCATGTGCACACAACTACACACACACACACACACACACACACACACACACACACACAGATGGGGAAGACCAGCATGATCAGAAACCCGAATAAATGTAAACAGTCACCTGTGAAAAGATCATGAAGGAGAGAGAGGCACATGGAGAGCTCTTTATGGGGTCCTGCCCAAATGGGGAGCCCAAGGATGGGGACCCTTGAGGGGAACAGCTGAAAACTGAGGCGGAGGAAGGGAAGGAAGGAAGGATGAGGGCGACGGGAGCGGGCTGTGCAGCCACCTGTGGCAGGAGGGGAGCTGGTGCCCGCACAGTGGGACAGAAGGGTCACCCAAGTCTGGGGGCCAAAAGGTGGCTGAGGTGGGGGCAGAACGTGGTGTGAGATGAGAGCCAAGGGGAACAGGAAGCCAGAGCTTCATAAAAACCACGCACGTTGACCCTGAGTTGGGACCACACGCTCTGCAGTGTGAGGACTGACGGGTCCACCAGCGACTTCTTTCCTTGCCCATCGTTTGCCATCGATAGAGCTCAGGGAATTGCTTTTCTGCCACAGACATTTCTTACCATTTTCAGCTAAGTGCAGAGCAAACTATCAGCCACATCCCTTCAACTGAGGGCCTCTACACACACACAGATACACAGAGATGCGCAGACACGCACACGCACACGCAAACACACAGACATATAGACAGACACACACACACAGACACGCACACAGATACCACACTCCACAAAGTCATAGAATGGCCAGCGATTCCGTCCTGGCTGCAGCCCTTGCTTTTAGCATTCCTCGCCTCACCCCACGGTTCAGCTCCACAGAACCGCTGACAAGAACCACCATCTGCCTCTTGAAAGAAAAGCACCGGCTTCCCTGGAAGGTGGTAGAACAGAGCAGTGACCGCAGAGGGAACTCGAGCCAGTGGGGCCAGTTTTTGAGGAGGGTGGGGATGGATGTTCCTTAAAGGAATCACACGACCCATGCTCTTGACCTTCACAGAACGCGGTTCCTACACATGTCCGCCCTCCACACGCAGGACCCTTCCAGAACTCCACTGCTCCTGGCCAGAGGGATCAGGGAAGTAACATTGGTTTAGGAATTGAGTTCCACTTTGCTAGCTGTAAGGTCTGGAGCAGGTAGTTTGCCCTCCTTCGAGCCTCCACTGAGCGTATGCATGTGGAGGCCCTTTCACGCGCCAGGAACCCTTGTTGTCACTGGAGGAAAAGCAGAGGGACAAGCAGTCAGCAAGTAAACCACGCGTCCACAGAGTCATGTTAGCTAGTGATGCGCGCTACGGGGAAAAGAAGACGTGGTAGAGTGATAGGGGGCAGGCAAGGGCTCTCCAGAGAGCTGATGTCTGAGTGGAGATTGGAATGACGAGAAGGTGGGAGTGGCAGCGGGGAAGGAAGGGCGTGCGGGCAGAGGGACCAGGAGGGTGAAAGCCAGGAGTGGGGACTGCACGCTGCCTCGGGGCTGCGATGTGACGAGCGAGAGGTGGGGACGAGGGAGTCACCGGCTGGATGCTGCGGGCCCTTCGGTCCGGTGAGGAGCTTGGATTTTACTCTAAGTGTTGCAAGACACACTAAGCAGGTGACATGACCTAATGTGAGGTTTTCAAAGGCCTGTCTAGCTGCTGTGAGAAGAATCGAGGGAAGGTGGTACGAGGGGAACAGCGAGCAGCTGAGGAGGTGGCTGCCGTGGGAAGGGATGTGAAGGGTTTGGGCGCCGGCACAGGGCACGCAGTGGGAGTGCAGGTCAAGGGTCACGTTCACAGCCCTCACATCCCACTCCTGCCCTTTCCACCATCTCCTCCGTCTCCAAGTAAAACAGAAGTAGCCAAAAGAAGTGAGCCAACTAACGATGTTCTGGGACGTGTGCCCACCCCGGGGCCATGGGGGGTACCCGCGTTGGGAGGGCCATGGTCTCGGTCATGGCCATGGGCAAGTCCCGCTGATGACCCAGCTGTCAGCTGCAAGAGTCCTGATCAGAAAGGAAGCTAGTGCCTGGGTGAGAAGAATGGGGTCACCTTCAGCTCTGTCACTTGCAAATGAACGGGAGCGAGCTGTGGCCAGTTGTGGCAGAGGGACATTGTCACTGTGACTGCATTCAGTTCTGAGGACCAGGGTCCAGCAAGAGGAAGGGAGTAATGTCCCCAAGACTGAGGTGGAGACACTGAGGACATCTTGACAATGAGCAGAGAGAGCTCGCGGAAGAGGGAAGAAAAGGCTGGTCGCCTCTTGGATTTTCTCGGAATAGACCTTCTGGCCAGAAGAGGTGGGCTCTGAGAAAAGAGAGGGCTTTTTTTTCTTAATCACTGTCAGCACTAAATGCTGGTCAGATGCTTGCTGGTGAACACCCTTCTCAAGCCCCTCATTCACTTTCCAAAGAGGCCTGGACTGGGGGTCACAGTCTCAGAACTTTCAGAATGTGAGAGAAGCCTGTTCAAGGTTTTCTTAAAATGCAGCACCTTCCCTATTAACATTCAGAGACAAGCTCATAACAATTCCGATTTCTCATGACTCTTGAGAAATTTTAAAGTCTGGCAAAACTGAGCTCTCCCTGACTGTCATCAAGTGCCCAGAACAAGGCAGCTCTGGTCACTTTACATGAAGCTGGTGCCGTCCAGTTCACCTCAGCCCCACCTCTCCCTACTCATACCCAGCACAAAGATTATTTTCTTCTATCTGGCCTGCTTCTTTCACTTATGTCTCCTGCCTTGCCCTCTAGGATTTGGAATTTTCTGTGTTAATGCCTTTCCTCAAATTTAACTATGTGTACAATACACACACACATGCCATATCCGTTTACACCATCACACGTTTGGCCTCACAGCCACTTTCCTACCACTCTAAATGCTTTACTGCAAGAAAGGAAGCTGGTAAGACCTGGATTTGAGATCCACTGGACTTTCTAGGTGTGTGTAGTTAACTTCTCTGAGCCTCTATTTCCGTATCTATAACATAAGGCTACCCACCTTGCTGAGAATACATGAGACGATATACATCATGGGCCTGGCATATAGCAGGTGCTTGGGGCCAAAAAACCAAAACATAAACCAAAAGCAATGCAATATTGTAACAAATTCAATACAGACTTTTAAACAGTGGTCCACGTCAAAAAAAAAAAAGGAGAGACTGACAAGGATTTCTCATCTGATCCCCACTGGTACTCTTACGCTGCATAAAGGATCAGGCTCCATTTCATAAGGCCCTGCTTTGTGCCGAAGGTTATAGGGGATAACGATGTGGGAAAAGACAAAGATGATGGTGAAATGGTCCCTTAAAGCACTCACACTCTAGTTAGGTAGGAAGGCAAATCAATAATCATGATACAATGTGACACATTCTATAACAGAAGTGAGGGTGAGGCATTTAAATTCCTGTAGGGACTCAAACTTATCTCTGCCTGGGAGCATCAAAAAGATATTGAGGGCTTCCCTGGTGGTGCAGTGGTTGAGAGTCCGCCTGCCGATGCAGGGGACGCGGGTTCGTGCCCCGGTCTGGGAAGATCCCACATGCCGCGGAGCGGCTGGGCCCGTGGGCCATGGCCGCTGAGCCTGCGCGTCCGGAGCCTGTGCTCCGCAGCGGGAGAGGCCACAATAGTGAGAGGCCCGCATATGGGGGAAAAAAAAAAAAAAAGATATTGAGTCAAGCGATGTGCCCTTAACAGTAGGCATAGAGTCTAAGTCATCTCTTTGACTCCAATGCCCTCTGGCATTGGCGCATGGCACGTGGTAAGAGGCTTGTTAAGTAGTGGATGGGTGGATGGATGGATGGATGGATGGATGGATGAATAAGCAGATGACTGCCTTCTTAATTCCTTAAGTGTAATTTCCTTACTAATCTTGACGAGACTGAAGAAAACATCTTGACTATAACCATCATCATCACCATCATCATCATCATCATCGTCATCACCACCACTACCATTTATTGAGCACTTACTCTGAGACAAACACTAGATCAAACATTTTCTCCACGATGCCTCATTTAATCCTCACGGCAGTGGCTGTGAGCCTGGAAATTCTAAGCTCACTTGGCAGATGGGGAAAGCGAGGCTCTGAGAAGTAAAGTGAGCTGCCCAAGAGAATTCAGCCACTGAGCGGCAGAGCGGAGCTGTGACAAGCCTGTGCACCCCTGCTGGTACCTGTGCTGCCGCTGGGCCTGCAGCGGACATTGGTATTCAGAGCACTGGAGAAGACAAATGCTGTGTCTACAGACCTCTGCCTCGGTTCACCCTTCCAGCCTGGTCTTTGCAGGCATCTTGAGGGACTATGTCTTCCTTCGTGATCGAGGACTCTCCCGGCGTCCGCATTGCCCTTTCCCCAAGCAGAGAGTTTAATTACTTGAAATTATTTTTAAGCAAGGACAGGAAGGTGAATTCCCTCTCCACTCCACACCTAATCTACAAAAAGGAAATTGAGTTGCTTCTTTTCTTTTCAAGTGGCACATTTTGATGAAACAACTCCCTGGAAAACTCTGCCGTCTTCCAGAGCCTTCCAAGGTCTCCTTTATCAGCCAGAAGTGGACTCAATTCAATCAAGTGCTCAGAATTCCAAATCTAGTCCATGGGGTAAATGTTTATTGACCACCTATTATGTGCCAGGCTCTGTTTCTAATGCTTAAAAAGAGTCATCAGTAATAGCTATTAATGTCAATACAGTGTTGGCTAATATGCAAAGTGAATTAAAATTTACAAAGGGCTTTCTCATCCATTATGAAACTGAAGTTAGGAGGAGTCAAATAGCTTTCCCAAGTTACTCCTAGTAAGCGGGCCTGAAAAACCAAAGCTACATCCTTGGACCTCAAACCAAGGGTTCCTTGTTTCACTAAATATACAAAGCTGTTAAAGATAGGAATGAGTCCCCACAAAGGGAGCCACCCCACTGAACCCTGCTAGGACTTTCCAGTATTCATTCATTTGAGAACTGAGCACTTCCTACAGGTGCCACAAATAGATCTGGGACCCTGCTCTCAGGGAGGGCACAGTCTAGTTGGAGAGATGAAAAAGCAGATACCTCAATGTGAAGCTTGAAGTGTGATATACTAGAAGGGAGCCTGTGTACCATGGGACAGAGAGGAAAGCATCAACTCCCATCCTGGGGTAGGGGCAGTGCTGGGGATGGGGTGTGGCTATCAGGGCAGATATTTGCCCCTGCTCTCTGGAACTCCCCTTCCTCCCTTCTGGGATGGACATGCTATGTGTGTTCTGACCACAAGTCTTTTCTTCATCACACACACGCGCTGAGCACCTCCTTCAGCATCAGAACCATTGCCAAGGACTGGGGACCAGAAAGAGGAATGAACTTTGCCCAGGCTTTCAAGACATACACAGTCCAGTAGGCAAAAGAAGTAAATTGAAAATGATTAGGCCACTTTTTGCCTTTTAAAATGTCCATTTTGTATGGTTCAACCTATTATCCTATAAATGTAATAACATGCTGTTCTGAAGAAAAACTCAGGATGATGTGAAAGCCCCCCACCCTCAGCCGAATAAGGCACACGTCCTCCTCCGCCACCCCCCGCGGCAGTGTCCATGGTGAAGCTTAGAGAGCGCGGCTGCTGAAGCCTTGATGGTAGAAGCATAATGGACACTAATCGAGTGCCTGCTACCTATTGGGCACTGTTTCAAGCACTTTCCATGAATCAACTAATAGAATCCTGATAAGCCCACAAAGTAAATTCTATTAGTACCCCCATTTTACAGGTAAGGAAACTGAGGCACATGGTAAGTTGTTAAGTGGCTCGAGGTCACGCAGTTAATGCCGTGGCAAAGACAGGTTTCTGACCCAGACGCTGGGAGCCAGAGCCTGTGCGCTCCTTGTTAGCTGCAGCAAGGGATGGAGATTTCCATCGCGCTTTCCATCAGTTCTGTGAGAGACCTAGGGAGATTTCAGGCACAAGCAGGGCTGCTTCGGGACCCAGGAGACAAAGGACAGCCCAGAGTCATCGCAAAGGAGGCCCTCCTCCCCACCTGTGGGCGCTTAGAACGCTGTGAATGGAATCTTCTTCCCATTCCATCTTCTGATCAGCCATTGCTGTTATGTTTGGGCTTTGATACTCTTGAGGTCTCACTTACTGGTTCCAATAAAGTTTTGACTACTTGTCTTGAGTTCTCTAAGCATACTACTATATAATCAGCAAATAAGAATAAGAATAATTATGCTTTCTTGAATAGTGTCACCTCTTTGTTTAGTTTCCTACCTTAGTGTTTTGGTTAAACTGTAGATTGGGACCCTTCACTAGTAGCATTAGTATGTAACATTAGTTAAGTTAGTTTTACGAATAGTATTGTATTAGACTGAGGAAAATGGATTGAGGTTTTGAGCAAATGTAGACAAATGGCTTCGGGAACAGAGGGGCAGGGGCCAGGGTGGAGCTAAGAAGTTCCTGCGGTAACTCACGTGTAATATGATGCCATTCAGACTTGGACACTGCACTAAACAAATATTTATCAAGTGCCTACTATCTGTCAGACACTGTGCTAGTGACTAAGAATATGTCCCAAAATGAAGGAGACATAGACCTGTCCCCCACCCCAGTGTCAGGGGAAAGAGAAGAGACATCTAAGAAGTATTTGGATAAAGAATTAGCTGGATGTGGCCTTATGGGTGGGCAACAAAAATTCCTACAAGTCTCAAAACCTGCTAGTGTAATTGATAATGACCAGAAAATTGACTGAATTTTTATTAGAGTCCAAAATCTATTACAATTCACTAACCTGAAAAACAGATGAGAGCAATGAAATGAGAATTTTTCATTTATGAATTCTTTTGAGAATGTGGATTCAAGAGAAGTTAGCAGGTATTTTAATTTTCTGCTCTCTCTTTCCCGATACCAATGAGGCTTCTCCAAAATATCTTGTGATAATTAACATTTGCCTAACGTCTTTCCAGTTTGCAAAGCCGCTTCCGTGCAGCGTCTCCTTTGGTCCCCACGACAACCCTGGGAGTTTGCAAAGCAATTTCACTGAGGTTATCACACTGGAGACTTGAATTCTCAAACCTCATTTCCCTGTGGTCCACATGCCAGCCAAGCCTGTCACTTTACAGTTCTGCAAACACAACATGGTTTCACATTGGCTTGATTTTGTACTTGTAGTTCCCTCTGCCAAGAAAGTAGCCCATCCCTTCCCTGTACAACCAAGGAGTGCCCTCTTCATTCTGGAAAACCCTGGGCAGGCAGGGAAAGGCCTTTTTCCCTGGGACACCCTGGAGTCAGGAGCCCCCAAGGATGGGGCCCATGTCAGAGGCAGACCAGCAGGCCAATGAGCACAGGGCCTGTCCTACAGCTGATTTGGGTGTCATTAGAAGCAATGGTCCCAAGGCCTTCTGACTTCTTAAAGAGTGTAGCAGTTAACAATTTGAAGTTGGACAGATCCGAGTTCAAATCCTGGCTTTGTGACTTACTAGCTCTGTAAACTTGGGCAAGTCTCTAAACCCAGTCCCGAACTCCCTCCTTTATAGAAAAGATCTGATAATACCCACCTTTAAAGTGAGGGGAGCAGCAGTGACTATTTTTTTTTTTTTTTTTTTTTGCGGTACGCGGGCCTCTCACTGTTGTGGCCTCTCCTGTTGCGGAGCACAGGCTCCGGACACACAGGCTCAGCGGCCATGGCTCACGGGCCCAGCCTCTCCGCGGCATGTGGGATCTTCCCGGACCGGGGCACGAACCCACGTCCCCTGCATCGGCAGGCGGACTCCCAACCACTGCGCCACCAGGGAAGCCCAGCAGTGACTATTAAGTGTAAAACGCTTATCACAGTTTTTAGCATATAATAGATTGCTAAGTGGAAGCTATTCTTTTTATTATTAAGACCACTTCTGTCTGCATCTCTGTTCCTGTCCTGCCGCTAGGTTCTTCAGAACCTTTTTTTTTTTTTTAGATTCCATACATATGTGTTAGCATATGGTATTTGTTTTTCTCTTTTGACTTACTTCACTCTGTATGACAGACTCTAGGTCCATCCACCTCACTACAAACAACTCAATTTCATTTCTTTTTATGGCTGAGTAATATTCCATTGTATATATGTGCCACATCTTCTTTATCCATTCATCTGTCGATGGACACTTAGGTTGCTTCCATGTCCTGGCTATTGTAAATAAAGCAATTATACTCCAATAAAGATGTTAAAAAAAAACACTTCCAGGAATTCCCTGGCGGTCCAGTGGTTAAGACTCCACGCTTTCACTGCTGAGGGCCCAGCTTCAATCCCTGGTTGGGGAACTAAGATCCCACAAGCCGTGCAATGCAGACAAAAAACAAAACAAAACAAACAAAAAAATAGCAGCCTGGAGAGCTGGGTTGAATTTTTTAAAATAGTAATATTATTAAACAAAACAAAACACTTCCCTCATGGCAGAAAAAGGTATAGAATCACTCATCATCCTCATCATCACCGTTGCTGCCACTACTGCTATTATTATTTACATTTTCTCTTATTTCTAAAGAGAGAAAAAAAAACCACTTGCTTTTCTACTGACACTTTCCCTGTCCTCTCTTGGAAATGATATTTCTGCTCAGAAAAAAAAGGGAGGCAGATTGTTGTGTCATAAGCAGGGCTACAGCAAAGCATGGGGGGCATCAATCCAGGGGGCTGGACAAGCTGACTCCTGAAGGGTCAAGGACAAGGGTCAACCAGATAAAGTGGATGAAGAGTGTTCTGGGAAGAGACTACTGCATCAGCAAAGACCCAGAGCCGGAGACAGTGAGGCTTGTTTGGGGAGCTGCACGTGCTTTGGTTCCTCTCCGCTGGGACAGAGGGAAGGCAGCACTCGTGAGTGAAATGGGATGGAGAAGGGAGCCGAGGCCACAATTCCAGGGGTGTCGACTCTGCAGCCCTGACTTCTGTAAGCACTTTCTATGCATTGACTTATTTAGTCCTCACAATAGGCTTCATTTCACAGCTGAGCACATGGAAGCACAGAGATGTTAGGTAACTTTCCCCAGGGTCACACAGCCAGTAGGAGTCACACCTGGATCCAGTGCCCATGCTCATCACCACAGCACTAGGAAGGGCACTGCTCCTTTTCTTCTGTGACATTCAGGTGTGTGTCCCCAAGCTAGAAAAGAAAGAGACCCCCTCAAAATCACAAGGAAGCAAGCCGACTTTCACCTGCTGAACCCAGCTTGGGCAGAATGGAAGCTACGCTCTCTCTCTGCCACCTCCCAGCGTGCAGAGGTGGGTCTTTAGAAGTTCCCAAACATAAATCCATTTCCATATAATTACACCTCCTTGACCTACATGTCATTCGGCCGTGTGGCACAAAAATCAATTTCTCCAACCAGAGAAAATTGCTTCCTGAGGCCCCCAGGTAATTAGACATTGTCTTCTGGGCATGGCCTGTTCCCTGTCCGTCCATGTCCTCTGGCACAGGTGCTGCCGCTTCAACCCCGCATCTGCTGGGAGAATGCAGGTCCCGTCGTGGAACACAACCACCACCAGGACGCTGGCCTTGGAGAAAGTGCAGCCAGGTGGTGTACATCAGGGAATTTTCCAATGTTCTTGGACATCCAGATCCCATGGAACTTTCCCCTGCCGGCCTAAGAGGGGAAGGGGACACGTTTTGCAGGAAGATGGTACCTCTCGGCATTTCTGCTGCTCCTGTCAAATTTTATATAGGAGGAAGCTACAATACCAACCCATGTTTGAAAGTTTCAATGAGTTATATAAAGGACTCTCTGTTCTCCACCACCCCCCTCAACTACCTTCAAGGACGTCTAAATAACAAGCATCTTACTTAGTAAAACCCTTTAATGCTTAAAGCCCTTCACTGAATCTCCATCACCTCAGGACAAATTCAACTCAAACCCAGTTTGAATCATTAGAATCAAGTGCTGTTACTTCTCTACCTCTTCTCCCGCCAGGCCTCCCTCCAACTCCCTCCCCGGCTCTGGGCAGGGGCAGACAGATGGCAGAAATGAGTGCGGCCCATGGGGACTTGTTGAGCTGCAGGGTAGCCCCAAGTGGAAATGTGGGCCCAGTGTGGCCTCTCCTTCTGATTTTCAAAAGAAGTTCAAACCCTCAATTGGACGTGAAATACTCCAATTTGTAAACATGGCAACTGATTCAAAAATCTTAAAAACACATCTGCAGCCTGGAATCGGCCCCTTAAGCCCCCAGTCTGTGGCCTCCATTCCATGCTGAGCTTAGGAGCTGAGCTGCTGCAATGGCCATCCTCTTTCTCTCGCCTCTTGGCCTTCGCACATTCTGTTCCCTCTTGTTGACACACTTTGCTCCCCAGTCATTCGACTGGCTCCCATTCCTCCATGTCACTGCACACGTGCCACTTCCTCCAAGAAGTCTTCCGTGATCCTCTAGGCTAGACTCGTTACCCCTTCCTAAGTGCTCCCATAGCACGATGCCTCCTGCTGTCATGGAGCTTCTCTCTGGTGATCTATCTGGCTTCTGCCAGGATAGGAGCCACAGAAAGGAAGAAACCATTTCCTCGGGTTTACTATGACGTCCACGGCTGTAGCAAGGTGGCTGAATCCAGCAGGGAGTCAATGTCTATAATAGAAGGGTCTGGAAGTCGGCCTGAGTAGTCTTGGTGAATATGCAAAATTCTCCTCAGCCCTGAGTCTCTTGGGTTGGGCTGGTGAGCGACAAAATTAACACTTACTGAGCACTCACTATGTGCCAGATACTCTTCTAAGCCCTTGATTTAATTCCCACAAGAACCCTAAGAGACAGGCATCATTATCCCCATTTTACAGATGAGGAACTTTAAGGCACAGAGTTATTTAAGTAACTTAGCCAGGGTCACAAAGCTAGGAAATGACAAACTTGGGATTCAAGCCCACAAAGTCTGGTTTCAGAATCGGTGCTCCCCACTTTCCAACAAGGGAAAGAGTCAGTGCTCTAAGAAAGAAACTATCACACCCAATAGAGAAATGAATAATACTTTTGAGTACATACTAAATGCTAGGCATAGTAATAATGCTTTTATATATGAAGTTACTCAGTCTTCTCAATAAGCCCTTTGGGGAAATGGTATTTTCCCCCTTGCACAGGTGAGGAAACTGAGTTAAATCATGCCTGGACAAGTAAATGGGGAATTTGAGTCCAGATCCATCAGCCATCATAAGAGGAAACAGGAAAATGTTCCCGAGAGGCTACCTAGAGAGACTGGGTTTAGAGAGAAGACAGAGGGAAGGGATAAGATCAAGTCGTCACGGATATAATGGAGTACCACAGAAGTGACAGCCAGCAGATGAATACTCCACAGAGAGCGCCTTGGGTAACCCATTCATCCACCCATCCATCCATCCATCCGTCACACTTTTATTCCTCTAACACTGACGGAGTGCAAACTCTTTGACTGCCCTGTGATAGGCCCTCAAGGTTCAGAGAAAAAAGATACAGTCTCTGCCTTCCAGAGAATGGGTGATAAAGATTTTGAAGGAGATCAGTACCAAAATGTTGTAAATACTCTACCCAGTGAGGTGCTTACCTCAGTGCACTGAGATCAGGAAAGGCTTTAAAAATAAGAAGTCTGCCAGGCAAAGTGCTGTAGGCAGGGAAGGCCTTCCAGGCAGAAGAAGTAGCCCATACGATGCTACAAAGCCGAGGCAGAACACGGCACATTTAGGCAATAGCTCGTAAAGTGAAGAGCATTTGCGTGGGATGCAGAAGGGCGCTGATGGTGTGGGGGGTATCCGGTCGGCTGTGCAAAGACACTGGAGTTTGCTACAGAGCAGAGGTCTCAAACCCATGGGCCACCCCCTGTGTGTGTGTGTGTGTTGCCTGCAAGCCTCTCTTGAAACACTGGATGACCTGGCCACAGTTGGCTGTCATTCCCTCCTGGGAAACCACCAGGGGGAACTAAACAGTGGCTGCCCTCTTGAAAGGGGGTATAAGCTGGGCAGCTCACTAAAGGCCCCCGCAGGCTCACCTCACACATTGATGTCACCTAACTGGTCCCTTGTGCCATTTGAGTTTATAAGCCCTGGCATAGAGCCATTGAAGGTAGCAGGGAGTTTGAATGACTCCTCATGCTGCCTTGGGATGACTTATTCAGTAAGCTCTCAGCACCCTGAGTGCAGGGTCTTGTACTCCTTGAGAGTCTGACCCAGGCTTGGCTACATAGTTGAGCATCACTAAATTTATGTTGAGCTGAAATTGGATTCACATGGAAGATTCTGGCACAAAACCTCTTCTGGAGAAGCTGATAGTCTCTAAAAGATCTCACACAGTGAACACTAAACTAATTTCCAGTTACCCTTGATCACATCACCTGACTCATTTTCTGCAGTAAACACTTAGCAGTCTTCCAGTCTATTCAAAACTATGACAAAGCCCTTCTGCATGTCTAAAATGCCATGTTAATCTATGTTCATAGTCATTCATTCATTCATTCAACATATTTAGAGCACCTACCATATGCCCAGAACTGTGTGAGAGGTTGGCAATATATTAATAGTAATAAGAAAAGCAAACACACTTCCTGCTCGTCTGGATTTCTAACCTAATAGTTATGATGGTAAAATTATATAGCCTGTATGGTACCAGGCACTGTGCTTGGTACTTTCCATATATTAATTCATTTAATCCTCACAAAAGCCTATGATAAGTGCTGTATCATCCTTTCCATAGATGAGCAAACTGAGGCATAGAGAGGTTAAGTAGATTGTCCAAGGTCACACAGCTAGAGTGGCACAGGCAGGTTTGAACCCTAGCAGCATGGCTCCGGAATCTGTACTCTTTGCCTCTTACCATTCTGGGATGACACTGGGAGTCCCTAAAGTGACTCCCAAATCATCAAAGTGATGGTTGTGATAGTTGTGGTCAGCACTGGTGGTGTCTATAGCAATGGAACCCTGGGTAAGTAGATTAACCATAACAACATGTTCTGGGACCTTTGTATATAATAGTGAGTGTTTTTTTTTTTTTTTCCTGACATCACATGGTATTGCTTTTCCTTCTTTTAAGTTGGAGACACTTGATGCAGACCTAATACTAGAAAGCAGCTGGAGGCGCGAAGTGACAGCTGACTGCTGCAGTTTATACGTGGCCTTAGCTGCAGGGCAGCCAGCTGCCCCTCGGAAGTGGCCCCTGGGAAGAGAAGCCTTCAGGCTATAAAGACAGCTTGGGTCATTAGCTGAAGAATTATTTGTTTAATTTATCTGTTATGTTCCTAGTTCTTGACTGTGTTGCCCACCATCCTGCTTCCTTTGCCCATGTGGCTCCTGGATCCCACCAGCCCCTCCTTCACGCTTCCGTGCACCTTTCCCAGGCCCTGAGGTCAGAACTCATTGCCATTTTCTCCCATGGGCCTGAGAAAATGCCTGGGCCACCTGGGTCATGCTCGCTGCTTGGTCGTGCAACCTCTCTCCCTTTCTACCTCGCTTGCTAGTGGGGAGAGACTTGTCTCTCCACACCAGCAACCTCAGTGCTGTGAATGGCACATAGTATATGCCCAGCACATGCTTTTTGAATGAAAAATGGTCCAGAGAAATGTGTGACCCACCAAAAGCCTCAGAGTTAGCAGGCAGCAGAGCAGACCTCAACTCTGTCAACATAGATCGTAAGCCCCATGTGGACTCACGCCACCTGTGCGTTTGCACATTGCTGCATCCACAGTGCCTGGCCCAGTGCCTGGTGCATGGTGGGCAGCTCAGTAAATGTTTGTGGAATGAGCAAATGAGTGCCAACCTCCTTTAATTCTTCTGTTGTCCTTGCCTGTGTGGAAGAAGACAGGCAACAGGAATGAAGGCTTTGTGTTGGCTGCGTTTTGCATGCACAATTGATAAGCTATTTGCCCACAGCTAAAAATACCTACCCCCGACAGCCAGTGGGAGACGGATGGTGCTTAGTGCAAGACATTTAATCAAACAGCAACAACCCGAGCAGAGCCACAAAAGCCTCTGACACCACGGTGAACTCCAGATGAAGAGCCCAGAAGCCTCTGACTTCCTGTTGGTCCCCTGACACCCAGTGACCATCACTCTGGGTCCACAAAACAGCAAAACAAATGAGCATTCTGTGCACATGGCAGCCACCAGCTGCAAGTCTGGGGACGGCCATGTGGGCGGAAACCATGCACCTGGGGTGAATCCCAGGGAGAATTAGCCCGCGCGAGCACCATTCCATACAGGAGGCGCCATGGAGAGGGTCTCGGTGGTAAGCCCTGGACTTGGAGGAAGTGATTAGACCCTCAGAGGCAGAGACGAACCCCCTGTCTCTTTACCCTCGCTTATTCCCAGGGACTGTGAGTCGTGGGTGTTCTGGAAGGACCTACAACTCCTCTGAAGGGAATTCTTCCCTCAGTTACCTCATGCCACCATACATGCCAGCTGATACACACTGTTAAAAAAGAAAAAGAAACAAAATACTGACCCATTTCTACTTAATAGTTCCCTCAAGCTAATGATGGAAGCGTCTGGATAAGCAGGTGCACTGAATGGGCTCTAGAGTCTAATAAATTGTTTTTGAATCCTTGGTCCAGCATACATTTGATGTCTGATCTGGGCCAGTCTCTTAACCCACTGGGCCTCAGTGTTCTCATCTCTATAATGGGGATATTAATAGCATCTATCCCTTTATGTCATGTGAGGATTAAATTTGATGCCAGTAAAACCTTTAGCAAGTGAGTCACACATAGCAAGTGCCTAATAAAGGGAATGGTTGTTAATAAATGTACCAGTTATTACTGCATGTGCTCAGCCCTTGTATTACAGGTCTGCGTGAATGGAAGAACTGGAAGAGGCATTTGACACTTTTGCATCCAACCTCAGTCAACTTCTTCACCCTCTGAGCCTCAGTCTTTCTCATCTATAATAGGGGATGAAAATAGTACCTACTTTATTAGCAAGGATTCCATACTGGATATTTAATGTTAGATATTATAATATTAGATAATGTTTGATATTGTAGACATGAAATATGCTTCATGTACATGAAGCAGTGAGTTCAGGGCCTGACAAACAGCAAACAGCTGCCCTGAGGACCTTCCTCCTTCCTGCCTTTGCACGTGCTGTTCACTCTCCCTGGGAGCCTCTCCTTGTCTTGTGTGCCTGTTTAACCCCTGCCCACCTTTACCAAACGGGAGCTATGATACTATTTTTTAAATTATTTCTTTACTATTCACCAGCTCACTTTGCAGATATGGAAACTGAGGCTCTGAGAAGGGAAGGGGCTTGTCCAGGAGCACACAAGCGTCTATGTGAGAACTCAGTCTAACCCGAGGGGCCTCCTAACAAAAATGGAAACGCTAAAGATGCTTTCTTTTTTCTTTCACAGTTTTACTGAGATATGATTGACTTACATCACTGTGTAAGCTTAACATATACACATGATGATCTGACTTACATATAGTGTGAAATGATCACCGCAATAGGTTTAGTTGGCATCCGTCATCTCACAGAGATACAAGAAAAAGCAGAAAAGGAAACAAAAATGTTTTCCTTGTGATGAGAACCCTTAGGGTTTACTCTCTTAACAACGTTCATCTGTAACATACAGCAGCATGAAGGACACTTTCACTGACCGAATGTGAGAAACAAGTTAGAGGTCTTTTCTACAGCCAGTTCTCCCATCCTCAAGAACTACACCAGGAGAAGCCCCACCTAGATTTGCGGGCGCTGCTTCGCCTGCACCAGGCCTTCGCCTGGTTCAGTTTTTCACCTTCACAGGACTGGTCATCACACTCGCAGACAATAACTGTGACCACTTATACTGCACACTCTCCCTGGGCCAGGCGCCGTGCTAAGAGCTTTGTGTGTGTGAGAGATTCCCTCTAACCCTCACAACAGCCCTCTGAACTGGACAGCATCGTTACTCCCATTTTATTGATTGTTCCTTGTGTTTACTTGCCCAAGAGTGCTAGCAAGAAATGTGCAGATCTGGGGTGCAGCCCAGCTCCTCCAGACTTCAAAATTCATGCCTCTCTAAGGAGCCTGTCCTTTCCGATAACTCTTCTGTTCTGTGTTTGCTGGAGAGCCACCTCAAGCCCTGCCCCCATCTGTCTCTGTGACAAACCCCCAGAGCTGAAAAAACACAGTCGCATCCATCACTTAGTACAAAAGTTGACCCAGAATGGCACCGTCAAGTGCTTTCAGAATGCTTCTTTGACTTCCCAGCTGTGCCGTCTTGGACAGGTGGCTAAACCTTTCTGAATATTAGTTTCTCCTCATTTGTAAAATGGAGATGAGAGCCTACATTCTGCTTGCACTGT
Organism: Pseudorca crassidens; assembly: GCF_039906515.1. Classification (NCBI taxonomy): domain Eukaryota; kingdom Metazoa; phylum Chordata; class Mammalia; order Artiodactyla; family Delphinidae; genus Pseudorca; species Pseudorca crassidens. Next base: position 22,606,352 of record NC_090310.1, read on the forward strand.
CATCTCCTTAAATATTTCTTTAAGTCAGTTCACTTTTTGGATAAAGTTATTTTATAAACAGGCTTTTATCACTACCCTAAATGGAAAAATAACATTCCTCTAGTACCACTTAAACTAAATGTATAACTTTGAAAGTAAAAATGTTCATCAGCAAATCTCATAAAATCATCTCATCTATACAGAGCCACCCAGCACACAGTAGGTGCTCAGTGTATGGTAGTCATAAAAAAATGAAGCTTGGCATTGAGAAGTATGGTTTGGAAACTTTTGAGTCTGTTGGCCAACTTGAATGTGATTTCCCAGTTGAGAATCTAGTTGTTGTCATGCTTACCCAAAGAAGCTGTGCATAGTCAAAAAGCCAGAAGCAATTTTACTGTCAAGAGAAGGCCAACTGATTGGCCTGTAGCCTGGAGGAGGACTCACTTCTCCCCATCGCCCTGAGTCAGACTGCCCTGGGGTAGCCATCTTAGCTCTTGCTGACTACTCAACCACAAGGGCAGGCTTGCTAGGTCTCAACTAGTCCTGGTCTATAATGGAAAACACTACTTTATTAAGTTCTGGGAAAAAGGAAACCTGCACCATGTATCCAGGTCCCAAGACTTCCTTGTGGCAAATCCACAGCATTTCTTCTACCAAGGCAGGCATCACCAATTCATTGCAGCACTGCTAAACCCAGGTGTGGTTTTGGAATGTTTCAACATGGCACCCAGCAGCCCCTACCAGTCAATTGAAGAGTAAACATTTTTGTCATCCCTGCCTCCGGCTATGCTATCACCCTGGGCAGGAGATCCTAGAAAGGGAGATTCAAAGAAAGGAAGAAACACAGATCCTAGCTTTGAAAAGGATCCACTCAAGTGCTAAATGTGGTGACAAGTAGGGTCTCCACAAAAAAATAACAGTGAAGGGCATGATAGTAAAGCTACAAAGTAAATTAAAGAGCTGTCAAATAAGAACTAAAATTTTAAAAGAACAGAAGCTGTTTCAGAGAATGCAAGAAACAACTAAGTTATCATATAGTAATGGCTCTTAAGGGTATAGTTCCATAGATAAAGACCGATGTTTTTCTCCACCAAGCAGAGAAAAATAGAGAGGGGTTGTTGGTGGGACACAGCTGCAGCTAGAGGAATTGGGAATGAAGAATTTCCAGGGCTTCCCTGGTGGCGCAGTGGTTGAGAGTCCGCCTGCCGATGCAGGGGACACGGGTTCGTGCCCTGGTCCGGGAAGATCCCACGTGCCACGGAGCGGCTGTGCCCGTGAGCCATGGCCGCTGAGCCTGTGCATCCGGAGCCTGTGCTCCGCAACGGGAGAGGCCACAACAGTGAGAGGCCCGCGTACCGCAAAAAAAAAAAGAATTTCCAGATAAGGTGACAGGACTATAGTGCCTGGAATGATCCATGGAGGTAAACGAGAATCTTCCATGGATTCCTTGAGAGCTCAGACTCTCTCCTATTCAGCTCTGCTTCCAGCAAAGTGTCTGGCCTCTAGCTCAATAATTGTCTGCTGAACTGAACTGGCCAGGTGTGAAAAGTAACAAAACTAACATTTACAGGGTGCTCACCATGTGCCAGGGGCTGTACTAAGTATTTTACACGTTATTTCCTCTATTTTTCTAATAACCTATGAGGGTGCTATTTATATTGATGCCGATTTCACAGATGTAGGAATTGAGGTTCAGGGAGATTAATCACTACACTTCACAACCTCTTCCAGCTACGATAGGTTCCTTTTTTCTTTTTTTTCTTTTTAAGTGAGAATTTTTTTAATTATTTATTTATTTTTTGGCTGTGTTGGGTCTTCCTTGCTGCGCGGGGGCTTTCTCTAGTTGCAGCGAGCGGGGGCTACTCTTCGTTGCGGTGCGCGGGCTTCTCATTGCGGTGGCTTCTCTTGTTGCGGAGCGCGGGCTCTAGACCGCAGGCTCAGTAGTTGTGGTGCACGGGCTTAGTTGCTCCGCAGCATGTGGGATCTTCCCGGGCCGGGGCTCAAACCTGAGTCCCCTGCATTGGCAGGAGGATTCTTAACCACTGCGCCACCAGGGAAGTCCTATGATAGGTTCTTATGTACCTGTATATGTGGGGTGAAGTTCAGCCTGCAAAGAGGAAAAAGAACAAATGGCCCTTCAGAGCCCTTGCAGGAACCTGGAAGCTATCCCTCAGGGATTGCCTTCACATGAGCTGGGGCCCCACTGCCTGACCTCCACCCCACTAGTCCACAGTCAGTTTCGTGCCCCTAATAGCCAACTTCAGGAAGTATGTTCCACATTCCCTGGCTTCTGCCCTGGAGCAAGTGGAACAATGGGAAACAAGATTGGCCACTGGCCAGCGGGCAGTGCCTGGGGTTGGGACCACATGGATGGACAGCTGCCCTTGGGAAACCCTTCCCTGCTCCTCTCCTAGAAGCCCTCAGGGCACAACTGCCTGAAGACCTCCTGGCACCATCCACAGAGGTCAAAAAGACTGAACACCAAGTCCCGTCAGCATCATCTCCCCCCATCCCCCACTGGAGACGAGATTTTAATAATGCTGATGGGGTAGGAAAGGCCCGGGGGGCATGCGGGGCTGAGTCAGTCAGCAAATGCATAAGACCTGGGCATGTGGGAGTAGGTTAGGACATATTCACCGTTCTTGGGTTCCGTGGCTCCTTCTTTGGGGAAGGGAGAGAGCATCTAGAGGGGAACCAGTCAGAGAGCAGTGAGGGAACTGTTAGGGACTGGACAGCTGAGAGCTCCTAACCTGAGAGGACGCAGCACAGAGGCACCAAAGTCTGTGTGGGGAAATGGGGAAGGGCAAGGGTTGGCTTCTTGGGGAGGGAGCCAACCTTGGCCTGGGTGAGCTCTCGAGAATACCTGGTGTTCCAAGCAGAGTGGGGCAGGACCCAAGGCCCCCTCGCTGTGGGCCTCCTTAAGGAGAAAAAGGCATTCAGGGAGCACCCCCCCCCCAAGGGGTGCTAGAATTGTCCTTCAGGCTCAGCTGGGGGCAGACGAGGCACCAAGGCACCAGTTGTCCGGGGTGGGGCGGGGCAGCCTCCAAGCTAAGCGCCGTCCTGCTGCCAGGTCAAGCCCTCCAGGGAGCGCACGACGTTGATCTGCTCGGCCAGCACCTGGCCCTGCCCTTGAGGCGCCGCAGGTGTCAGGCTGAGCTTTCAGGTCCTTCCTGGTGCCCAGCAGGAGGATGTACACCTCAGGGCAGTGGTGACACACTTCTGGATGCCACTTGTGCCGCACGTTCTCTGGCAGTGGAGACATAGATGACAAAGACGTTGGGCTGAGGGTGGGAGAGTGTGCGAGACGGTCATGCTCCTGGCCCCGCGTCCCACAGGTTCGGGCTCACCGTGTGCCAGTCAGGTGCACTTCGGGCACTGTAATCGTCGAACGCCACAGGGTGGACTCCTTGGGGAAGGCATCAGCTGTGTAGCAGAGGAGCCCCATCACCTACCACCACTCGCTTGATGCTGTGCATGGTGGGTGCAGCTGCCGCGTCGAGGCCACGCCTCCCTCCCCTTCTGGCCCCTCTGGACGCAGTGACCTGGTGCCCTGCCCACCACGGGGGAGCTGGGGCAGCAGCAGCGGCTTGGTTCAGGGTTCCAGAGCCAGCACCAGCATCTTATTTCCCCTTTCCCCTTTATCTCCCCTTGCTCCAAGATCCCTCCGAGACCTGTAGTGGAGCAGGTAACAGTAAGGGAGATGACAGCCCTCAAGAGCAATGCCCCATCACCCAATTCAGTGCCCACTCCCCAGATGATCTAAACAAGGGCAGTGCTGACTTCTTGCCTGCGAGGCTTAGAAATGGCTTTTCCTAAAAACCTGTCCTTGAGGCACCTTCCAGCAACCATATAAATAGCACCACTGGAATGGCTCACAGTGTCAGGGGTCGTCATGTGTCTGTAGGACATGAGGGCTGACTCTTCTAGTACAAAAGATAGGCACCTTGAAGGAGGGAGGGATGCATTTAAGTCACAGGGGATGGGGGCTGAAAGGGGTGAATTGCTCTCTTTTTGGAAATTCACGAAAATATAATTTAGGATGCAGAGAAAGAGGATTTGCAGAAGGTAACGCCAGGAATTTAATCAGCCCAGATACACAACTCTTTGTTCTTTTCAGAAGACCTGCGTGGACCAAACAGCTGTGGTGTCAGTGGCCTGCTCTCGTTCACATAACTACCACTGTAGTCAGAAAGTGCTTCTTGGTGTCTAAACTAAATCTTTTTGTAGCTTCACCTTGAGCTCTTTCCCTTCTTACAAATTCTATTAGCTGCCTTTAAGAAGAAAGGAGGGAGAGAGGGAGGGAGGGAGAGAGGGAGGAGAGAGGGAGGAAGGGGAAAAATGTGTGTTACCCTTTAAGCCAGCATTTCTACTTTTGAGAATTTATTCTACAGAAATATGCAAGGATGTTTAATGAAGCTCTGTGGTGGCCAAAATAATAAAATAAAACAAAATAAAATAAGTAATGTCCAGCCATAAGTGAATATTTCATGAATATAATTGACATACAAAAAAATTCACGATTTATTTCTAATTGATTAAAAAACCAACTTGGGGCTTCCCACATGCCACGGAGCAACTAAGCCCGTGTGCCATAACTACTGAGCCTGCGCTCTAGAGCCCACGAGCCACAACTACGGAAGCCCACACGCCTAGAGCCCGTGCTCTGCAACAAGAGAAGCCACCGCAATGAGAAGCCTGCACACCGCAACGAAGACCCAATGAAGCCAAAACTAAATTAATTATTTAAAGTTTTTAAAAAAGAGAGAGAAAAAAGATAATAAAAAACCAACTTGCACAACAGTATTAGTGTATGATCTCATTTTGTGGTGATAATCTTATTACTAATTATATTTATAATTATAGGCATATAAGTATCCTAGAGATACAAACACCAAATGGTTAATAAACCTCTGTTCTGGTTGCAGCATTGCAAACCACCCGAACACTTAGAGGCTTAATACAGCCATTCAGGATTATTTGTCCTGGTTCTTAGGCTGACTGGGCTCAGCCGGATGGCTCTTTCTCAGGGTCTCTCACAGTGGCAGCCGCAGGGCACTGGGACTGCAGTTATTTGGGGGTTCCATGGAGCTGGACATCCAAGAGCGCTCACTCACATGACAGACACATGACACAGACACATGACAGACAGTTGATGTTGGTTGTCGGCTACGAGCTCACCTGGGGCTTTCAACCAGAGTCCCTACACACGACATCTCCGTGTGGCTTGGCCTTCTCACAGCTGGGCTCCAAGATGGAGCGTCCCAAAGCAGGTATTCAAAAGGCCCACGTACAACCTGCTCATGCAGTGTCACTCCCACAGTAGTCTATCGGTCGAAAGTGAATCACAGGGACTTCCCTGGTGACGCAGTGGTTAAGAACCTGCCTGCTAATGTAGGGGACACGGGTTTGAGCCCTGGTCCAGCCTTGGATGGGGGAAGATCCCACATGCCGCAGAGCAACTAAGCCCGTGTACCACAACTACCAAGCCCGCATACCACAGCTACTGAAGCCCGCATGCCTAGAGCCCGTGCTCTGCAACAAGAGAAGCCACCAGAGAAGTCACCACAATGAGAAGCCCGGGCACCGCAACGAAGAGTAGCCCCCACTTGCTGTAACTAGAGAAAGCCCATGCGCAGCAACAGAGACCCAACGCAGCCAAAAGTAAATAAATAAATTTATTTTTTTAAAAAAGTGAATCACAGGACAAGCTCCAATTCAAGGGGAGGAGACTACACAAAGGCATGAACACCAGGAGGTATGGTTCACTGAGGACCATCTAAGAGACTAGATACCATAATCTCTCTAGAAAATGCGATTCGGACAGACTTTCACTTTCCAGTGTCTAATGTAATAGTTACATGTACAAACTCAGGAGACAAAAAGCCTGGCTTAATGTCTGGGCTCACCACTCGCTTGCTCTGTGACCACAAACAAGTTACTTATAACCTCTCTAAGGCTCGATGCTCTCAGATAATTGTTCCAACCTCATAGGGTGGTTGTAAAAATTAAATGAAATTAAATGTGTGTAAGAGGCTTAGAAGTAAATGCTCAATAAAAGTGAGCTAATAATATTATTTTACACTGATATGTTTAATTTTTAAAGGTATATTTTACTTTTGTAATTAAAAAAAATAATTTTCAAAGACCAAAAAAAAACAACCAAAAACCAAGAAATGTAGCAGAATTAAGAGATATAAACTCAGAACTCCCAGTCAGGGCTCTTCCAAGGAATCTCCAGGAACTCCTTAGTCCTCACAGACACAGAAAATACCTCTGGAGGACCTTGACCCTTTCCCTCTGCACCAGTCAACCGTCCAGTGGTGGGGTCTGACAGCCCAACCTGTGTTGATCTTTTAGCGCTCCCTAAATCCTCTCAAGTTTGAGCATGGTAAGCTGCAAAGTATAGGAAATGAATTCCCCCAAGAATATAACCAAGAAGCTTTGCAATCACAAAACATGGGCTTTATATTACCCACCTGTCCAACGACACCATTGACAGAAAAGATTTGCTTTTTAGAAGCACTGACTTTTTTTTTTTTTTTTTTTTTGCGGTACGCGGGCCTCTCACTGTTGCGGTCTCTCCCGCTGCGGAGCACAGGCTCCGGACGCGCAGGCTCAGTGGCCATGGCTCACGGGCCCAGCTGCTCCACGGCATGTGGGATCCTCCCGGACCGGGGCACGAACCCATGTCCCCTGTACCGGCAGGCGGACTCTCAACCACTGCGCCACCAGGGAAGCCCTAACGCAATATTTTTTAAAGTAAAAATGCAATGAAATGGAATTTCAGGTGGTGATGACTTGGGTTTCTTCGCTTATTCACCCTTTATAAATACACACAGACCCTGTCAACACCACTCCTTTTCTTTGGGGAAAAAACTGTCACAGTGGAAATGAAAGGATTTTTCAATGTGGGGAATTATAGCAAATGCCGACCTTGGGAGTTGAAAATTCTACCTTCTCATTTCTTTTTCAGAAAATCAATACACAGGCATTGTTCCATTCCCCTCTGGGTCTCTGTGGCTCACACATCTCTCTCATCCCAAGGATGTTCTAAGTGTTCTTGATATTGCCTTGGGAGCAAATCGACCTGCACGAAAGCAATGGGAAACTCAATGTCTGCGGGTTAGTTTCTCGAGAGACGCAATTACTAGAAACTTAAGGAAATGTCAAATATGAATAGCTGGAAATTTAATTTGGAGTTGATGACTTGCCTGACTTAAAGCATTAATTAGATGGAGATGGAATATTTTTGAAGAGTTTGGATATGGAACATTTTTAGCACCACATTACAAACAGGGTTCGATGAGGAAGTAAGAGATGGTGTTGGAAAGTGACTCTCCGCAGAATATATACAGTCAGCCCTCTGTATCCGTGGATGCGGAACCCACGGAGACAGAGAGCCATCTGTACTCTACAATTTTATTTAAGGGACTTGGGCATCTGCAGATTTTGGTATCACAGGAGGGTCTTGGAACCAATACCCTGCAGATACTAAAGGATGACTGTATAACATTTTTTTCTGGGGACGCCCCAGCATTTATTCATCCCTACCCCCCTTATAAGCTGGGGAGCAGAGCAGGGACGTGAGAGAGTGTGTGGACATTGTTTAATGAATGGAAAAAAGAGGTTCTGAGAAATGACGGCACTTTTCTAAGTCCGGGGCAACTGAGAGAACAGGAATCACTTTCCTCCGGCTGGAAACGAAGCGGAACTTGATATGCCATAAAGTCAGAGAGAGCTGGAGTCAACTTCAGGCTCTCCCACTTACTCAGTTTGTGGCTATGGAGAGAGAACCTAAATATCAAAGCCTCAGTTTCCTCCCCTGTAAAACAGGGATGATAATAGGACGGATGAGAGTCCTTCTTTCAGTTCCATGAATACCAAGTTCTTTCCTACCTCAGAGCCTTTGCACTTGCCATTCCCCCTGCTTAGAGTTCTTTTCTCACGGATCTTTTTATGGCAGATCCCCTCTCCTCATCCTTAATTGAACTCAAATGTCCAATCTAAAAAACAACACCCCCCAACGATTTGTCTCATCCCTTGGTTTTATTCTGTATAGCATCACTATCTGAAATTCTGTTGTACATTTTTCTATTTATGTGTTGTCTCTCTCACCCACTCTACTATAAGCCCCATGATAAAAGGGAACTTGTCCATTTTGTTAATTTCTGCATCTCCAGCACCTCATACAGTGCCTGACACACAGTAAATGCTCCGTTAATAATTGTTGAATGAGTGGATTCTCAGTCAAGAACTAACATTCATTGAGAACTTACCACATGCCAGATACTGTTCTAACCACTTTATAAAAATTATCTCACTTAGTCCTCAGAATAACCCTATTAAACCTATTTTATGAAAAAGGAAACTAAGGCACAGCGGGATTGAATAAATTTGCCCAAAGCCAAAGAGTCAATAAATAATAGAGCCAGGACTGAACCCCAGGCAGCCTGGCCCCAAACTCCACATTCTAAATCACTGTGCTCTGATGCTCTTGGCTTGATGGGAAAGCATCAGACCTGGTTTTTGGGGGTTTTTTTTTAACATCTTTATTGGAGTATAATTGCTTTACAATGGTGTGTTAGTTTCAGCTTTACAACAAAGTGAATCAGTTATACATATACATATGTTGCCATATCTCTTCCCTCTTGCGTCTCTCTCCCTCCCACCCTCCCTATACTGCCCCCCCCCAGGTGGTCACAAATCACCAAGCTGATCTCCCTGTGCTATGCGGCTGGTTTTACAGCTTGAGTTCCATGAAACTCTGACTGTCAGGTCAGAGTAGCCTAACTTTTGACCCATAACCTCCTCCAAAGCCTTTGCCCTTCATTCTGTATCTATGCACCTGTGGCTCATGTATCACTGTGTGTATTCTTGTTTGTCTCTTTAGTATTCAGCCCCTTGCATGCTGTTTCTACACTCTCTGAGTGGAGACTCTGAATGTCTACAATACTAATTTGTATCCATCTTGGGCCCATGTACACAGAAGGAAGATGCTAGATGTTTTCTGAAAGGATGTCTAAAGGAATAAGACATTTTCGAACACTTTTCAACAGGCTGTTTAATAAAAGAGAGCTATGAAGTGCAAAAATGTATACAAAGCAAGTAGAAAGCTATATGAGTATTCCTTGCCTTAATAAACTCAACTCTTCATGCTTTCCCCACCTCAGGGCCTTTGCACATGCTGTTTCCGTTGCTTGAAACACTTTCTCCAACCACCTTTTTTGCCTATTTACCTCCTACTGGGTCTCCAAATTTCAGCTTGGACATCACTTCCTCAGTAAAAGTTCTTCTGATCACTAATAGCACTTACTAGAGCTTCCAGTTACACATTTTCTTCTGTGATTCTTCGGTTGATGCTTTTCTTGCATAGTAAACTCTAAGCTCCATGAAGTTAAGATGGACCATGTCTATTTTGTTCAATATCTCCTTCCAGGGCATAGCTCATAGTAATTATGGAAAAACACTGTTGGATGCATAAGTAAACTTTTGAAATTCCAGGATTAAGAATATAAAGAATTTTGCTTTAATGGACCTCTTTTCTTAGATATTGACTTAAAGTAAAATTTACTTATAATTTTTCTTTATTGTCCAGGGTGTAACATACTCACATGGTGCCCTCACTCCCACTTAGAAGTACTGATATTGCCGAGTGGTTTAAAGCATGGGTATTGAATGCTCTAAACCACTGGGAATGAATACTGGATAATTAATATAATTGGTACCTTAACTCTCCACCACTTCAAAATGTTATTTCAAAGTGCTTTGAGCAAGAACAAGGACAGCACAGCCTTAAACAAACAAACAAACAAAAAAACCTGACAGTGCCAAGTAATGAGAGGTTATGGAGCAACTGGAACTCTCATACTCTACTGTTGGGAGTGCAGATTAGTAAAACCACTTTACAGAGCAATTCAGCAATATCTGGTAAAGATGAAGATGCACATATTCTAAAGCATAATAAACACCCTTCTACATATGTATATACTACCTGAGAGAAACTGACACATAGCTACTTCTCATGGAGAGTCATATCAAGGTATTAACTATAGCAGTTTATAACAGCAAAATCCTGAAACCAATTTAAATGTGTATATATATATATATATATATATATATATATATACACACACATATATACATATACAAAGACACATAGATGTCTATATATAGTATATGTGTATATATATATACACATATAGACAGCTAGAGGTATATGTCTACATTAATGTGTATATATACATACATAGACACGTGTGTATATGTATAAATATGTCTGTGTATATATGAATAAATAAATTGCAATAAGGTTATTAATGGAATTGCTCTATAGTTGTTAAGATGAGTGAAATAGATCTACATGTATCAAAAAAAAGAGGTCTCAAAAGCAACTTGTTGTGTGAAAAAAAGCAGCATGTAGAGTGGCAGGTTCTGTATAAAAGAATGTTAAGAGTATGCAAACGTGGCCCTGAAGACCGCAGCACTGTGGTTGCCTCTGGCGGGGAAAGGCGGAAGGGAAATGATGGGCTGGAACAATTTCAAAGAAGACTTCAACTGCATCTATAGTGTCGTTTCTTTATTTAAAAAGAACTAAAGCATATGTGGCAAAGTGTTAAAATGTGTTTAACCCGAGTGATGACTACACCAGAGTGTGCATATTAAAGACATTTTCACATGGGGACTATTGTGAAATAATTTTAAAGGCACATGTGAGAAAGAGAGCCCTGGATTCCAGCTCTGCCACTGCACTTCAGACAGGGGACATAAATTCTCTCAGACCCTTGTTTGCAAACTAAGATTAATAATGTTCAAATTTCAGGTTTGGTTGTGACTTAATGAGAATAAGTGTGTAGAATGACTTCCAGATGTTATCCGTTGGGATCATTTCAGAGTGAGTTCCTAATGACCTTCCAGATGTATCTTATTCAGAGAGACATTTGTTGTTTTAAAACTGATCAGAATTATGTGGATGCATTCCAAAACAATTCTGACCCCCAGAAAAAGAATCTATTGCTACTATATTTGCAAAACCTATATACACACATATTATACAGACATGCATAAGCACAGATTATTTATTAACTATGATTGCCCTGAGGGAGGGGTATTTGGGTGGTTGCAGAATAAGAGTGGAAGGAAATTTTACTTTTCTATTAACTTTAATTATGTACCATGTGTACCGACTCTAAAAATAAATATAATTTATTTTTAAATTAATCTAAAGGTCATGATCTTCTCCATTCCTTCAATTCTGAACCCACTTAAAAAAGAAAGGTCTTAAAATCCAAGTTCTAAAGGTTCTTAAGAGGTTGTATAGTCCAATGTCCTACTTGAGCACGGGAAACAGGAAATGCCATCCCAGCCCCATATTCTCCATGCAGTCAGACAAAACAAAGAGCACAGGATTGGGGATTAGAGGATCTGGGTTTGGTCCCTGTCACCATGAATGACTAACTCTGTGGCTCTAAGTGAGTTCCTTAAGTTCTCTGAGACCCAGTCTCATTTCTGAAGTGAGGACAACGGCAGCACCACTGTCATGACTGTGTGAGGGACAAATTATGTACCATGTGAACAGGAAACTTTGTCAAAATCGTGTCCAGATGTTTGTATGAGGTGCGATTGCAGTGCAGAGATTGTCCCTCAAGAGCATGGGTTCAGTCCCTTTGATTTCCGTGGGAGTGCCTGATACACTATGCCTAGGGGCCCCTAGTAGGCAATAAAGTCATCTTGCTTCAGATGTAAGCCAGATTCTCTTCTCTCCACAGCAAATATCCTAACCGTGATCATCCTCTCTCAGCTGGTGGCCAGGAGACAGAAGTCCTCCTACAACTATCTCTTGGCACTTGCTGCTGCTGACATCTTGGTCCTCTTTTTCATTGTGTTCGTGGACTTCCTGTTGGAAGATTTCATCTTGAACATGCAGATGCCTCAGGTTCCCGAAAAGATCATAGAAGTGCTGGAATTCTCATCCATCCACACCTCAATTTGGATTACTGTGCCATTAACCATTGACCGGTATATTGCGGTCTGCCACCCGCTCAAGTACCACATGGTCTCCTACCCAGCCCGCACCCGGAAAGTCATTGTAAGTGTTTATGTCACCTGCTTCCTGACCAGCATCCCCTACTACTGGTGGCCCAACATCTGGACTGAAGACTACATCAGCACCTCCGTGCACCATGTCCTTATCTGGATTCACTGCTTCACTGTGTACTTGGTGCCCTGTTCCATCTTCTTCATATTGAACTCAATCATTGTATACAAGCTCAGGCGGAAGAGCAATTTTCGCCTCCGTGGCTACTCCACAGGGAAAACCACTGCCATCTTGTTTACCATTACCTCCATCTTTGCCACACTCTGGGCCCCACGTATCATCATGATCCTCTACCACCTGTATGGGGCACCCATCCAGAACCGCTGGCTGATGCACGTTATGTCCGACATTGCCAACATGCTGGCCCTTCTGAACACGGCCATCAACTTCTTCCTCTATTGCTTCATCAGCAAGCGGTTCCGCAAAATGGCGGCCGCTACCCTCAAGGCCTTCTTCAAGTGCCAGAAGCAACCAATACAGTTCTACACCAACCATAACTTTTCCATAACAAGTAGCCCTTGGATCTCGCCGGCCAACTCACACTGTATCAAGATGCTGGTGTACCAGTACGACAAAAATGGAAAACCTATAAAGGTATCCCCGTGACCTCATAGGTTTGGCACCTAGTGTCTCTGCATAATCCATTTCCAGATGGGAATGTGGCCCATCCTATGGCTGAACAGCTCTCCTTAAGAGTGCTAACCTGATTTCCTGTCTCCACAGATTGAACAACTCTCAGACTGGTAGATGAGGAAAGATGGAGGAGAAGAAAGAAAAGCATGAATCTTGTTTTCATTTATGCATTCATTTCTACCAAGTCATGCTGACAGCAGAAGTCCCTACCAGTTTGAAGATGTCATTGGAGGTTGTGTCATTATCCTGTGGCCTGTAAGGACACACAGTAGAGAAATAGTCTATGACTTAGCCTTGGCACCATCCACAGTCACTGGAAACCGCTCATTTATGTGACACATCAAGCCACAGTAGCACATAGCTGAGCCCACACTCTTCTTCCAAGAGCTGAGGTCATCCGTCATTTCCCTGTGTTGTTACCAGCAGCTAACGATGCTGACCAATTCGAGAATTTTCCAAGGTGCCCTTTGTCCTAGTGAGGGTTTTGGTCTTGAAGTGGGCCTGGCACCCCAATCTGTAGAATGAGATTCTGGGGGCAGGCGAGGATTGGATCTTACTCAAACTCTGGTCAGAGCTTCTGTGCAAAGGCTCCTGACCAAACATAACCACGACACTCAGACCTGGGGTCTAAGATGCAGCCTTTCTATTTGCCATTATGTATAGATTTTAACTAGTTCCTCCAAAGCAAAGACCCTGCCTGGTGTGTGGGGATATAGGAGGAGTTCTTGAGCCCAGAAAAACAAAAAAATAAGCTCACTCTTGCCATTGTTTCAATCCATCCTTGTGTCAGCTGTGTACGGTCTCCTTACTCAAATAGCTTCTTGTTGCGGTGCCGCTCACGCTTCCTGGAGAAGCCTTTATGTGTAGAGTTGCCAACCCTGCCTCCTTGCTTGCTGAAGCTGTCACCAAACTGTTTTATTTGAAGTGACTTTGGAACTGGGTTTAGTTTTTGAGGGTCAGGAACTGTAGCTCTCCAGGTGTGAAGGGAGACATTCTCAGCTCTGCCCCACTGTCCAGCTGGCATTGCCATTCGGCCGCAAATGGCAGTGGAAAGGTATGCATGTTGTCTGCATGTCTGCGCTTTGATGCACATGGCTCAAAAGCGTGGTGCCCGTTTTTGGTGATTCTATTTAACCCAGATCCTTTGCAAAATAATAAAATATGAATTTATTTATTCTGCTCTTGTCTGTCCAAGGCAAGAACAGTTCTAGGGTGTAATTAATAGAGGCTTCCCTGGGAACTACAACTCATGTGTGCACACACACAGACTTGATTACATTAGGTTCCTATGTACCCCATGATGTGTTTTGAAAGAAAAATCCATGCTGGAGTTTTTCTCAGTTACATTTTTTTAAAAACTTCTCTCCCAGATTCCCAGTATTTGAACTTATCCCTCTTCTAGAAGAAGTCTTCCAAAATGATTTTGGAATTGTATGATATTTTTGGTGATCCAACAAAAAGCAGACAGTCCACCTGGAACACTAGGTTCCTCAGGCTGAATTTTTACTGCACTTTTGTCCCTAAATTGGAAGACATGTCCACCCTCTTAAAGGGAACTTGCAATAAATGAGCAGGGTAGAAAAGGCTCCGATGCCACACAATCCCTAAACTTCAACCAATGTCCTCAACACTAATTCAATCAACTTTAGGTCACATTCATCCTGATGATCCGAATTCCTACTCCTTTTTTTTTTTTTTTTTGCAGTGCGCGGGCCTCTCCCGTTGCGGAGCACAGGCTCCGGACGTGCAGGCTCAGCGGCCATGGCTCACGGGCTCAGCCGCTCCGCGGCATGTGAGATCTTCCCAGACCGGGGCACGAACCCGTGTCCTCCGCGTCGGCAGGCGGACTCTCAACCACTGCGCCACCAGGGAAGCCCCCTACTCCTTTTAAATAATTGCAGTAGAGTCTCATCAAAAATCTGGCAGAGCCAAAGTTATTTCTGCAAAGTTCTCAGGAAGGAGCCATGTTGGAGACCATATTCTACCCCTTAAAAACTTAGCTAAGTTTTCTTCCAGCATTGGAACAGTTTGCTGTTTCTTCTGTTGAAGACAAGACGGAGTTGGCTTGCATTTAGGGACCATATGGTATGACTCTCATGTACCCAAGAACATTAGGATCACACTGGTGCAGCAAGATGCTCCCACTAGAAGAGGTTCATGGCAGTTGCTTGACTGAGGGACAAGCAGATTCGTTATCTCCCAGGTCACACTCTCCCCAGGGCATGTGCACATCTAGTGGAAGAGTGGCCTGATTTCCCCACAGATTTCCCCTTAAGTTGCATTTCCCTCTGTTTCTTTTTTGCCAAGCATGTGTAGTCAGGCACCTGTTCATTAAATGTGTGTGTGATGCGACTCCACCACACCCCCTTGTGAATGAACATTGACCAAAGGCTACCTACACCTAATATATATACGTATTTATTTTTAAACACATAGCTCTGAAAAATGCTAGTCTGAACTATACATGAATGAGTCACAGTGCAATATCTATAAAGGTTAAGCAATTCCTTTTTGAGAATGTATGTAAGATGAAAAATATGTATGTGGATCTCAATGCTCTCTGCTCCACGTTTTTAGTTGTATGTAACGATTATTTATTGATGTTTAAAACGTAAAAACTGGGTGTGCATTTGGAATGTTTTCCTCATACACTCGTTCATTACTTCTCTTAACAACAGAGGCTGTACCAACTAGTATTGTGATCACTCTTCCTTCTGACTGTATTTTCTATTTTGATACAGTAATGTTTAAAAGAGGTCTGATTTTTGAAGGCAGCCCAGAGGTGTTGTCTTCTGGTTAAAATGCATACAAACGCCTGTTGGCTTAGGTTGATACATATCTCCTAAAGTTTATTTCAGATAATCTAAGGACTTTTAATTTATTCTTATTTATAGTAATAATTGTGGACAAAAATTAAAAGCTTTTTTTAAAGAAAAAAACAAACTTTTAAGCCTTTCCTTTCAGGCCAGTTTTAGAAATAAAGCCTTGAATTTTGAAGCCTGTCACGTAAACAGCTGCTGTTGATTGCACTCAAGCAATTGCCTTATATCAGGATTTTGTGATGCCTCCTTCAAAGACTGTTAACTAGCATTCCTCTTGTATGATTTGTGTCCTTGGTTGGGCATGCAGTGATGCTACACATGTACACACTGTATCTTTTTTATTGAACAACTCAAGGACTGAACTGTCTAATAGGAAGGAAATACGGAGGATGAGAGACAAACCATAAAAAACAGACCATGAGAAGGCATGAAGTTTCATTTTGCAAACACTCTGCAATTAGAAAAGGTTACTTTGCACAGTTGATGCCTACTGGTCCAAACTGGGGGCCTATCTGAAGTGAATAAGAGACCCTAGTGTTGGCTATTCCAGTTGAAAGAATGGAATAAAATGTTACCATAGAAAAATAGTAGATGTTCATATTTTCTTAATTAGATATATTGTGTTTGGACTTGTTTGTATTATAATAAATTCTAATATGGTGCACACTTGGTGTTTGGTAGATGCATATATGCTCAGGCAATGGCAGAACTCTGATTAAAATTTTTAAATAAGCATCTCCCTTATGCTTTGTGCTGGTGCTAGAATGAGACCTGAGTCCCACCTGCCCCTGCCACTGAGCTCTGCTTCCTATAATCCTAAATTAGGTAGCTTACTGGTTATAAATCTGAATTCTTTTCTGACTACATCGTCTATGCATCTTCGAGACTGTGGTGGCTGTTATCATAAGTGGAGATCTAGCATAATGGCTGAGAGCTTGGGCTTTGAAGTCAGACAATCACAAATTCATGTCCTAGCTCCACAATGTACTAGATGTTTGACCTTGAACAAGTCCTTGAAAATCTCTGAAAGATTGTCCTCATGTAGAAAGTGGTGTAAAAGTCAAATTTTCCCAGGTGCCTGAGAGGTAAGTAGACACTCTCAAGGTCAGGACACCAAAGTTTGGAGTGAGTTATTGTCAGCTATAACTTTGCAGGCTCTGCCACTTTCTAGCTGTGTGGCCTTGGGCAATGTTTTCAATCTTTCTGAGTCTCAATTTCCTCTCCATAAAATCGGGCTAATAGTAATTCCAGTACGTACTTCATGGGGTGGTGATTATTAATAGTAGAGCTGAAAAGAGCCTCCAATTGTACATCCTCTTACAGGTGAGGATGCTAGGCTCAAAGGCTTAAATGATTTTGCCCAGAGTAGAACCCAAGTCACCTAACACTTCATCCTTTCCACTCTACCTCATTGCGTCTCTGCAAGATTCTGATTCATCCCTCCAAAAGTTCACATTATTTTTGTGCCCTTTTTAGAGTTGGTTATATTACATAGTTTTCCAACTCTTCAAACCCAGGTCATCCAAGCGTGAGATATAGTATAACAGCATCATAATTAAAACACTTGATTTGACCTTTCCCTGTGAGGTGTAATTTTTGTTTTTAATTGACTCTATCAGGAATTCTAACCACAGCTCTCAAACTAGCTATGCATTTTCCACACAAACCACTGTCAATTCTGACAGCCACCCACAAACTATTGCCATAATCTATCTTTGCATCAACTTGGAGCATGAAAGTAACTTACAAGTTGAGAGGGAAGTACAGAAAAGCAAAGATTTTGATAAGAAGGTTGCAAACAGAAGCTGGTAAGCATGACCACACTGTTCTCATTAATTTTGTTCACCAACTCAGGGAAGCAGGATAAAAGTGAGTTGATGGAAGTTGAACTGTTAAATAATAATCCTTTTACTACATTTATTGGCTAAATGTGATGGCTCCGCCTCTGTGAGGGTGTGCAATTAGTCTGAGTACTTGCCAGACACAACAAGGGGGATGAGAGGTTTGTGTCTATGGGACGAATAGACACAGTGGATTTCCTGGGTTTATTGAAAGAATGTGTCACTGTCATGCCAGAAAAAGAAAAAGAAAACTTTTCTGATTAAAAAGGAGCAAAACAGGGCTACGGGGAAGAGAGATGCCATCTCACCAACTCTGCATGAGGAGTTACCATGTCTGCGGAACTTTGTTACCTAGTGAATGGCGGTAACATGATATTTCTCTCCACTGGAGATAAAACAAGAAGGAATGAGACCTAAACTGCAGTATAAGGGATTCAGATCAAACCAAAGAAGAAATCTTCACAGTGATGTCTATTAAATCCACAAATGGTTTTCCATGGGTGTCCTTAGAATCTGCTTCTCTGTATACATTTCCAAATGGATTGTACATCAATCAGAGTCTTGGAGGGAAGCAAATCTCACTCAGATTATTTCAATAAAAAGACTTTAACCAAGAGACTATTCAGTAATGATCTGAGCAAGAATAAGAGCTATTGAGGCACCCGGGAACTAGAAACAATAGGAAGCCTTACCTCCCTATGCCTGATGGGGCAACGGGAGGAAATAGCTGTTACTGCAGCTCAGAGCAGGATGTGCTTTGGAGAAGGGGCCTTCCAGCAAGCAGGTGCCACACGCTGCCAGAGACATGATGCCAGAGAGGAAGGAAGGGGTACCCCAACCTCTTTCTTCCTTCCCTCTGATATCATGCTGATGCCTCCACTGGCCGAGCTCAAAGAGAAGTCAGCGAGGAAGGAGTGCAGGTGATGCAGTCCATAGTGGCCAGATCGCAAGGCACAAAACAGTGAAAAGTCAAGGGCGAAGTGAGATAGGAAGTGATTACAGAATAACCAGCAACGGGTAGATTCTTATTTTACTATCATAGGATGCTGGAGAGAATCTTAGAGATTATTTCACCCGAATATCAAAAAGAAAGAAAGCTAAGGCCCAAGAGATCCCTTTGCCCAAGATTATAAAACCTAGATGTTGGTAGGTCCAACTTCCAATGATTTCCTAGCACATTACAGGAAATATATGTTATAGACCTTTACAAGCTTGCTTTCTAACCTTCATCATTAGAAATTTCTTTTATTCATCTTCAGCATCTCCAATGACTAGACTATCAACTTGAATATGTCTAGGAATGGAAATAAAGAGCGCCAAGAGAGTGGGCACTCATTTCACAACCATGTGTCCCAGCACTCCCACGGTCATTGATTTATTTGACTAATATGTATTTAAATACACTATGTGGCAAGATCCATTCTAAGCATAGTGATTCAAGACAGATTCAGTGAACAAGACAGATAGGGCCCCTGCCCGAGTAGGAGAGACAATACACAAGGAAGCCAATAAAATCATTTCAGGTAGTGATAATTTCTAGGAAATAAATGATAGTAAGTGACTAAGGTCAGGAGGAAAGAAGAGCAGACAAGTTAGTCAGGGAAGGCCTTTTTGAGAAGGTAACAGAACTGGAATCCAAATTAAAAGGAAACAGTCATATAAAGAACATTCCAGGCTGAGGGGAAAAAAGGACAGAGGCCTTGAAATGGGAATAATTTTGAGTACTCAAGGAAAAAACAGAAGACTAGGACTGCTGAAGCACAGTGACCCAGCAGGGAATGGTATTGGACAAGGCAAGGGGGGGGTGGGCAGGAACAAAATCGTGCAGAGCTCTGTGGGCCCTGGTGAGGAATTTGGTGGTAAAAGGCAATGGAGAATTTTAAGTAAGAAATTGATGTGATCTTCTTACTTCATTTAATCATCATAACTCTTAAAGTGCTGTCACCTCCTTTTTTCAGATGAGAAAACTGTCTCGTGGGAATTAAATTAAGCTTGTTCAAGGTCACAGTGAGTAACTTATGAATTGTTATTTAAGCCCAGTCCCATCTGGTTCCATGAGCCACTTCATCAGGCCACTTTGACACATTTTCCTTGACATCCCAACACTCTCCTGAAATAGCAGCTTGTTCCCATTCACCTTTTCAGTATCCAAGGTTGATATTTAGGCTAAAGTCATCCTCTAATTCCAGTAATGAGGATTCAGAGGTCATCAGGTCATAATATTAAATGGTTCTATTTCATGATCCAATTCATGTGTCTAATGAAATCAGGCAAAGTAGAGAATCAGCCCCACAAGACTGTATTTGAAATAATATAGACTCTACTAGCAGGAAGGGCATTAAAAATGTATATACTTTTTAAAACTTTCCCACACAACCCGCAGTAATATATTCGATATCATTGTTTTGCAGATGCTTTTGTATGCAGATTTCAAATCTTGGTCCTTCCCTAGTTTATGCACTGGTCTTTCAAAAAAAAAAAATTGGACTTCCGGGAAGATGGCGGAAGAGTGAGACGCGGAGATCACCTTCCTCCCCACAGATACACCAGAAATACATCTACGCATGGAACAACTCCTACAGAACACCTACTGAACGCCGGCAGAAGACCTCAGACCTCCCAAAAGGCAAGAAACCCCCCACGTAACTGGGTAGGGCAAAAGAATAAACAGAGACAAAAGGATAGGGACAGTACCTGCACCAGCGGGAGGGAGCTGTGAAGGAGGAAAAGTTTCCACACACTAGGAAGCCCCTTCGCGGGCGGAGACTGCGGGTGGCGGAGCGGGGGAGCTTCGGAGCCGCGGAGGAGAGCACAGCAACAGGGGTGCAGAGGGCAAAGCGGGGAGATTCCCGCACAGAGGATCAGGGCCGACCGGCACTCACCAGCCGAGAGGCTTGTCTGCTCACCCTCCGGGGCGGGCGGGGCTGGAAGCTGAGGCTCGGGCTTCGGTCGGAGCGCAGGGAGAGGACTGGGGTTGGCGGCGTGAACACAGCCTGCAGGGGCTTAGTGCGCCACGGCTAGACGGGAGAGAGTCCGGGGAAAAGTCTAGACCTGCCGAAGAGGCAAGAGACTTTTTCTTCCCTCTTTATTTCCTGGTGCGCGAGGAGAGGGGATTAAGAGCGCTGCTTGAAGGAGCTCCAGAGACGGGCGCGAGCCGCGGCTAAAAGCGCGGACCCAGAGACGGGCATGAGACGCTAAGGCCGCTGCTGCCGCCACCAGGAAGCCTGTGTGCGAGCACAGGTCACTATCCACACCCGCTTCCGGGGAGCCTGTGTAGCCCGCCACTGCCAGGGTCCCGGGATCCAGGGACAACTTCCCCGGGAGAACGCACGGCGCGCCTCAGGCTGGTGCAACGTCACGCAGCGCGCCTCAGGCTGGTGCAACGTCACGCGGCGCGCCTCAGGCTGGCGCAACGTCACGCCGGCCTCTGCCGCCGCAGGCCCGCCCTGCACTCCGTGCCCCTCCCTCCCCTCGGCCTGAGTGAGCCAGAGCCCCCAAATCAGCGGCTCCTTTAACCCCGTCCTGTCTGAGCAAAGAA
This sequence comes from Pseudorca crassidens, assembly GCF_039906515.1. NCBI lineage: Eukaryota > Metazoa > Chordata > Mammalia > Artiodactyla > Delphinidae > Pseudorca > Pseudorca crassidens. The sequence continues at coordinate 22,627,259 of NC_090310.1, forward strand.
CAGACGCCCTCTGGCGACCTACACGCAGAGGCGGGTCCGAATCCAAAGCTGAGCCCCTGGGAGCTGTGAGAACAAAGAAGAGAAAGGGAAATCTTTCCCAGCAGCCACAGAAGCAGCGGATTAAAGCTCCACAATCAACTTGATGTACCCTGCATCTGTGGAATACATGAATAGACAACGAATCATCTCAAATTAAGGAGTCCTGTGGATGAAAGGTTCTTGGTGCTGCAGTCAGGAGTCAGTGCTGTGCCTTTGAGGTGGGAGAGCCAACTTCAGGACACTGGTCCACAAGAGGTCTCCCAGCTGCACATAATATCAAACGGCGAAAATCTCCCAGAGATCTCCATCTCAATGCCAGCACCCAGCTTCACTCAACGACCAGCAAGCTACAGTGCTGGACATCCTATGCCAAACAACTAGCAAGACAGGAACACAACCCCACCCATTAGCAGAGAGGCTGCCCAAAATCATAATAAGTCCACAGACACCCCAAAACACACCACCAGACGTGGACCTGCCCACCAGAAAGACAAGATCCTGCCTCATCCACCAGAACACAGGCACTAGTACCCTCCACCAGGAAGCCTACACAACCCAATGAACCAACCTTAGCCACTGGGGACAGACACCAAAAACAACAGGAACTACGAACCTTCAGCCTGCAAAACGGAGACCCCAAACACAGTAAGATAAGCAAAATGAAAAGACAGAAAAACACACAGCAGATGAAGGAGCAAGATAAAAACCCACCAGACCTAACAAATGAAGAGGAAATAGGCAGTCTACCTGAAAAAGAATTCAGAATAATGATAGTAAAGATGATCCAAAATCTTGGAAATAGAATAGACAAAATGCAAGAAACATTTAACAAGGACCTAGAAGAACTAAAGATGAAACAAACAATGATGAACAACACAATAAATGAAATGAAAAATACTCTAGATGGGATCAATAGCAGAAGAACGGATAAGTGACCTGGAAGATAAAATAGTGGAAATAACTACTGCAGAGCAGAATAAAGAAAAAAGAATGAAAAGAACTGAGGACAGTCTCAGAGACCTCTGGGACAACATTAAATGCACCAACATTCGAATTATAGGGGATCAAGAAGAAGAAGAGAAAAAGAAAGGGACTGAGAAAATATTTGAAGAGATTATAGTTGAAAACTTCCCTAATATGGGAAAGGAAATAGTTAATCAAGTCCAGGAAGCACAGAGAGTCCCATACAGGAAAAATCTAAGGAGAAATACGCTAAGACACATATTAATCAAACTGTCAAAAATTAAATACAAAGAAAACGTATTAAAAGCAGCAAGGGAAAAATAACACACAAGGGAATCCCCATAAGGTTAACAGCTGATCTTTCAGCAGAAACTCTGCAAGCCAGAAGGGAGTGGCAGGACATATTGAAAGTGATGAAGGAGAAAAACCTGCAACCAAGATTACTCTACCCAGCAAGGATCTCATTCAGATTTGATGGAGAAATTAAAACCTTTACAGACAAGGAAAAGCTGAGAGAGTTCAGCACCACCAAACCAGCTCTACAACAACTGCTAAAGGAACTTCTCTAGGCAAGAAACACAAGAGAAGGAAAAGACCTACAATAACGAACCCAAAACAATTAAGAAAATGGGAATGGGAACATACATATCGATAATTACCTTAAATGTAAATGGACTAAATGCTCCCACCAAAAGACACAGATTGGCTGAATGGATACAAAAACAAGATGCATATATTTGCTGTCTACAAGAGACCACTTCAGACCTAGAGACACATAGAGACTGAAAGTAAGGGTATGGAAAAAGGTATTTCATGCAAATGGAAACCAAAAGAAAGCTGGAGTAGCAATTCTCATATCAGACAAAATAGACTTTAAAATAAAGACTATTAGAAGGGACAAAGAAGGACACTACATAATGATCAAGGGATCGATCCAAGAAGAAGATATAACAATTGTAAATATTTATGCACCCAACATAGGAGCACCTCAATACATAAGGCAAATACTAACAGCCATAAAAGGGGAAATCGACAGTAACACATTCATAGTAGGGGACTTTAACACCCCACTTTCACCAATGGACAGATCATCCAAAATGAAAATAAATAAGGAAACACAAGTTTTAAATGATACATTAAACAAGATGGACTTAATTGATATTTATAGGACATTCCATCCAAAAACAACAGAATACACATTTTTCTCAAGTGCTCATGGAACATTCTCCAGGATAGATCATATCTTGGGTCACAAATCAAGCCTTGGTAAATTTAAGAAAATTGAAATTGTATCAAGTATCTTTTCCGACCACAACGCTATGAGACTAGATATCAATTACAGGAAAAGATCTGTAAAAAATACAAACACATGGAGGCTAAACAATACACTACTTAATAACGAAGTGATCACTGAAGAAATCAAAGAGGAAATCAAAAAATACCTAGAAACAAATGACAATGGAGACATGACGACTCAAAATCTATGGGATGCAGCAAAAGCGTTCTAAGAGGGAAGTTTATAGCAATACAATCCTACCTTAAGAAACAGGAAACATCTCGAATAAACAACCTAACCTTACACCTAAAGCAATTAGAGAAAGAAGAACAAAAAAACCCCAAAGTTAGCAGAAGGAAAGAAATCATAAAAATCAGATCAGAAATAAATGAAAAAGAAATGGAAGAAACGATAGCAAAGATCAATAAAACTAAAAGCTGGTTATTTGACAAGATAAACAAAATTGATAAACCATTAGCCAGACTCATCAAGAAAAAAAGGGAGAAGACTCAAATCAATAGAATTAGAAATGAAAAAGGAGAAGTAACAACTGACACTGCAGAAATACAAAAGATCATGAGAGATTACTACAAGCAACTCTATGCCAATAAAATGGACAACCTGGAAGAAATGGACAAATTCTTAGAAAGGCACAACCTGCCAAGACTGAATCAGGAAGAAATAGAAAATATGAACAGACCAATCACAAGCACTGAAATTGAAACTGTGATTAAAATCTTCCAACAAACAAAAACCCAGGACCAGATGGCTTCACAGGCGAATTCTATCAAACATTTAGAGAAGAGCTATCACCTATCCTTCTCAAACTGTTCCAAAATATAGCAGAGGGAGGAACACTCCCCAACTCATTCTACGAGGCCACCATCACCCTGATACCAAAACCAGACAAGGATGTCACAAAGAAAGAAAACTACAGGCCAATATCACTGATGAACATAGATGCAAAAATCCTCAACAAAATACTAGCAAACAGAATCCAACAGCACATTAAACGGATCATACACCATGATCAAGTGGGGTTTATTCCAGGAATGCAAGGATTCTTCAATATATGCAAATCAATCAACGTGATACACCATATTAACAAATTGAAGGAGAAAAACCATATGATCATCTCCATAGATGCAGAGAAAGCTTTTGACAAAATTCAACACCCATTTATGATAACAACCCTGCAGAAAGTAGGCATAGAGGGAACTTTCCTCAACATAATAAAGGCCATATATGACAAACCCACAGCCAACGTCGTCCTCAATGGTGAAAAACTGAAAGCATTTCCACTAAGATCAGGAACAAGACAAGGTTGCCCACTCTCACCACTCTTATTCAATGTAGTTTTGGAAGTTTTAGCCACAGCAATCAGAGAAGAAAAGGAAATAAAAGAAATCCAAATCGGAAAAGAAGAAGTAAAGCTGTCACTATTTGCAGATGACATGATACTATACATAGAGAATCCTAAAGATGCTACCAGAAAACTACTAGAGCTAATCAATGAATTTGGTAAAGTAGCAGGATACAAAATTAATGCACAGAAATCTCTGGCATTCCTATACACTAAGGATGAAAAATCTGAAAGTGAAATCAAGAAAACAGTCCCATTTACCATTGCAACAAAAAGAATAAAATATCTAGGAATAAACCTACCTAAGGAGACAAAAGACCTGTATGCAGAAAATTATAAGACACTGATGAAAGAAATTAAAGATGATACAAATAGATGGAGAGATATACCAAGTTCTTGGATTGGAAGAATCAACATTGTGAAAATGACTCTACTACCCAAAGCAATCTACAGATTCAATGCAATCCCTATCAAACTACCACTGGCATTTTTCACAGAACTAGAACAAAAAATTTCACAATTTGTATGGAAACACAAAAGACCCCGAATAGCCAAAGCAATCTTGAGAACGAAAAACGGAGCTGGAGGAATCAGGCTTCCTGACTTCAGACTATACTACAAAGCTACAGTAATCAAGACAGTATGGTACTGGCACAAAAACAGAAATATAGATCAATGGAACAGGATAGAAAGCCCAGAGATAAACCCACGCACATATGGTCACCTTATCTTTGATAAAGGAGGCAGGAATGTACAATGGAGAAAAGACAGCCTCTTCAATAAGTGGTGCTGGGAAAACTGGACAGCTACATGTAAAAGTATGAGATTGGATCACTCCCTAACACCATGCACAAAGATAAGCTCAAGGTGGATTAAAGACCTAAATGTAAGGCCAGAAAATATCAAACTCTTAGAGGAAAACATAGGCAGGACACTCTATGACATAAATCACAGCAAGGTCCTTTTTGACCCAACTCCTAGAGAAATGGAAATAAAAGCAAAAATAAACAAATGGGACCTAATGAAACTTAAAAGCTTTTGTGCAGCAAAGGAAACCATAAACAAGACCAAAAGACAACCCTCAGAATGGGAGAAAATATTTGCAAATGAAGCAACTGACAAAGGATTAATCTCCAAAATATACAAGCAGCTCATGCAGCTTAATAACAAAAAAACAAACAACTCAATCCAAAAATGGGCAGAAGATCTAAATAGACATTTCTCCAAAGAAGATATACAGACTGCCAACAAACACATGAAAGAATGCTCAACATCACTAATCATTAGAGAAATGCAAATCAAAACTACAATGAGATATCATCTCACACCAGTCAGAATGGCCATCATCAAAAAATCTAGAAACAATAAATGCTGGAGAGGGTGTGGAGAAAAGGGAACCCTCTTACACTGTTGGTGGGAATGTAAATTGATACAGCCACTGTGGAGAACAGTATGGAGGTTCCTTAAAAAACTACAAATAGAACTACCATATGACCCAGCAATCCCACTACTGGGCATATACCCTGAGAAAACCATAATTCAAAAAGAGTCATGTACCAAAATGTTCATTGCAGCTCTATTTATAATAGCCCGGAGATGGAAACAACCTGAGTGTCCATCATCGGATGAATGGATAAAGAAGATGTGGCACGTATATACATTGGAATATTACTCAGCCATAAAAAGAAACGAAATTGAGCTATTTGTAATGAGGTGGATAGACCTAGAGTCTGTCATACAGAGTGAAGTAAGTCAGAAGGAGAGAGACAAATACCGTATGCTAACACATATATATGGAATTTAAGAAAAAAAAATGTCATGAAGAACCTAGGGGTGAAACAGGAATAAAGACACAGACTTACTAGAGAATGGACTTGAGGATATGGGGAGGGGGAAGGGTAAACTGTGACAAAGAGGGTGAGAGGCATGGACATATATATACTACCAAACGTAAGGTAGATAGCTAGTGGGAAGCAGCCATATAGCACAGGGAGATCAGCTCGGTGCTTTGTGACCGCCTGGAGGGGTGGGATAGGGAGGGTGGGAGGGAGGGAGACGCAAGCGGGAAGAGATATGGGAACATATGTATATATATAACTGATTCATTTTGTGGTGAAGCTGAAACTAACATACCATTGTAAAGCAATTGTACTCCAATAAAGATGTTAAAATTAAAAAATTAAAAAAAAAAAATTTCCTGTGCTTCTGTCCAAGGTGCTGAAGCCATTTGGCCACGAATTTGACTTGAGCAAGAAAGGTAATATCTGTTAAATTTTTATGTATGAAGATTCAGATTTTGCTCCTCCTTTTCACTAAAAAAAGGAATTGGGGCAGCATTATTTACTTTATGAAACCATTTAAAATACGATTTCTTACAGAAACAAAATTCACTGTCCTTGCTTCTCCACCTAACAGGAGCGTTGCATGGGCATCCCCTGGGAGTTTGTAAGAAATGTGGAATCACAGACCCCATCCAGCCAGCTGAACCAGCATCTGAATTTTAATAAGATCCCCAGGTGATTCATACACATATTAGAGTTTGGGAAGCACTGCACTGCTGCACTTTAAAACAGTGGTTTTACACCCTTGGCAAGCTTTTGAAAATCGCAATCCCAAGATGAAATCCAGATAGCAGTATTTTTAAAGCTCCTCAGATGATTCTAGTGTTCACCCAAGATGGAGACGCTTTTTTTTTTAGTGAAGTACAGTTGATGTGAAATATTATTTAAGTTACAGGTGTAAAATATAGTGATTCACAATTTTTAAAGGTTATACTCAATTTATTGCTATTATAAAGTATTGGCTATATTCCTTGTGTTGTAGTCATATTGTGTTGTATTCTTGTAGCTTATTTTATACATAATAGTTTGTACCTCTTATTTCCCTACTCCTATATCACCCCTCCCCTCTTCCCTCTCCCCACTGGTAGCCACTAGTTTGTTCTCTATATCTGTGAGTCTGCTTCTTTCTTGTTATATTCATTAGTTTGTTTTATATTTTAGATTCCACATATGAGTGATACCATAAGTATTTGTCTTTCTCTGTCTGGCATATTTCACTTAGCGTAATACCCTCCAAGTTCATCCATGTTGTTGCAAGTGGCAGATTTTCATTCTTTTTTATGGCTGAGTAATGTTTCAATGTGTGTGTGTGTGTGTGTGTATATATATATATATACATATATATTCATACATATCTTCCTTATCCATTCATCTGTTGATGGACACTTCCATATCTTGGTAATTATAAATAATGCTGCTATGAACATTGGTGTGCACGTATCTTTCTGGGTGCATGTATCTTTTTGAATCGGCGTTTTGGGGTTTTTTGGATGTATACCCAGGAGTGGAACTGCTGGGTTGTTTGGTAGTTATATTTTTAGTTTTTTTGAGAAACCTCTGTAGTGTTTTCAACAGTAGCTGCACAAATTTACATTCCCACCAACAGTGTTTGAGGGTTTCCTTTTCTTGATAGAGATTCTTTTCAAAGAAAACTTTATATCACTACCATAAGCGAAAACCAGTATCACCTGCCATAAATAGATAGACACCATTAAAGAAAAAGATCAAAGACTGTCAATAATTCTTACCTTACATAATTGTTGGAAACTGACATCTACTCTCTTTTTGTTAAAAAAACAAAAGATAGGTGTTAAGGGCCTACTACCACCATATTGAGACTTTTCTTTAACCTAATCGGAAGAATTAATAGCAAAATAGAAAGGGAGAAATTTTTTTCACTATGTGCTTCATTGTTACTGCTATCTCAGCCTACTCACACACCCCTTGTGTTATAAACACTGTACTTTGTGAAACACTGATCTATTAAATAAGGAGATTTCAGCAGCTTCTTTATTTTAGTGATTCCCAGCCTTAGCTGCACTTTAGACTCACCTAATGTTTTTAAGCCTATGTCTAGACTCTACCCCCAGATGCATTAAATCAGAACATCTGGGAATGGGCCCAAGGCATCAGAATAGTCTAAAACATTTCCAGGTGATTCTTATATACAGCCAGGATTGAGAACCTGCTTGTCTCCTCGGTAACACTTGGTTGGCTATAAGAACTGAGAAATTACAACATAACTTTCCCAAATAATCTGTCATCAGGCCAGTTCCCTAATTCAAACTCTCCACAATTGGTTGAGGTTTTCATTGCACGTGCAGTTCCACTGTTGAAGATTAAGGGGGCTGACAAATCATGCCCATCTACCCCCTCACTCTCAGTGCGGAACAAATTGAGAAATAGATTCAAGAAATAGACTAGTGGCGATCGATTATCAGCTCTATTATTGGAAGGGGAGGTTGCAAAATCTCAGTTGAATCCAGGGCCAATGGACTTTCTCCCCAACCAGTTTAGATCTCGGCTCAGACACCCCTGAGGGAGTCTGGAACTGCATAAAAGACGGTTACCCAGATGATTACAAGCAGACTTTCTGTCCCCCCAAGTAGAGTCTTATTAGTGAGGACAGTTAGAGATGGACGTCTAGACCCTACTCTGGAAGCTAAGCCTGGATCACAAACCAGTTAGGGTTCCGGTATGTAAGATGGGTGCATAGAAAGAATCCCTCCCTTCTAGAGACCTGAGAAATAAAGAGTGAAGGAGGCTTTCTCACATATGCTGTGTTCCTTCTTCCAATCCTACAAATCAGTCAAGGCTTTCCTTCCCCATCAATGATGGAATGAAAGAGAAGGGTTGAGAGAAATTATATTCCAAATACATCTGACAGTAAGATCAAGAATTCCTAAATAATGGACTAAAATAGAACTATTAGAGAAAACGTTCCCCCTATACTCACCTCCTCATGACCTAGGGAATTTTACAAATGTGACTCAGGGAGTTTCACAACCCTCAAGGAGATAGACAGGTGTGCTGTAATGTTAAAATACTTAGAGAAAAGGCAAGAGAAGATCCTCCTGGGGCTTCGTTGTCCTCAAATTAAGGCTATTGGGTACTTCCAAAGGCATAATTCTATCTTCAGGGTCTGAGATTCTAGGCCCTGGTATATCCGTCTCTCATGGCTGGCACTCAGGTACCTAAAAGTTCTGAAATCAAAAGTAATTTTAATTGACTTTGATTAAAATAAGGATGCCAAATAACACTTTTAGGAGTGAACAAAGGTGGTGCTAAAATCAGACACATTCATAGCATTGCAACCCCCAAGGGCAGGTTTCTGGTTTGCAAGGATGTGGGTTGTGCAGATCTGGGTTCAAATTCTGATTCCACCACTTTCTAGCTGAGTGACATTGGACAAGTTATTCCCAGTCTCTGAGCTACTGTTGCCTGATATGTAAAATGAGAATAACCATAGTACTGACTTCAAAAGGAGGTATTGAGAATTATTTGTAATATGATTAAGTGTATAGAACATACTTGTATTATTCATAAACAGTATTATTATTATTTAGTTCCCTGTGATAGGGACAGAGAACATGGCATATTCTAGGACTTCTCTGGGAAACTTGGTCACCTTTGCAATGAAGAGGACACTCCCAGGAAGAAAGGGTTTAGCTACGTCATTTTCCAGCTCTTTCTCTTTTCTAGTGTAGAGAAAGCATGTCATTCATTTCAGTTATCCAATGAGAGTCCCTGAAAAAGCTATAGCATCAAAGATTTGGAAGACGAGAGGCAGGCCATCAGTCACTCCATACTCAATTTCAATTTTCAATGAAATGTGGCCTCTAGTTTTACGCTAATTATTTCTCTCAGTCAGTTTGCATCCACTGTCAATCTCTGGAGCAAAACTTTAGCCTTTGGGATGATGTGATGGCAGCTGCATAAAGGCCAACTCGCCTGTCTTGTTAGAATTGCTATCACTTGGTTCCAATGATGAGAAAAAAGGAAATAGTCCTTCCTGCTGGTGGGTGGAGGTTGATACAGGTGACCTGTACGTCCCCACTATGTCAAGAATGTCTATAGGGCTCTGAAAGAGGATACAAATATTCCTCAGCTGGAGACAAGGCCTTCTTGTTATTGTAAATTAATCTTGTAAATATCTGATTTCTAAGAAGCTGTAAGGAAATGACTCCCTCCTGCTATATGTGTGTGCCTCTTAGTGTATCTGATTGCTGGGACATGGTGATGTGTTCTGACATTGCTGTCCCAGTGAGGTCTGCAAGGGAAAGGCCACAACCATGAGGGGAAAGGACAGGGCCTTTTCCACAGATGAGGTCATCATAGCATCAGTCATCCAGGGGAGAAGCAGGTCATCAGACAGGTGAAAAAGAAAATGTGCCTGGGAAGGTAGGAGAAAGGGCTCAGATTCTCTGTCTTACCTTGGACAGTCTAGATATAAGCAGTAGTTTTCTCGGGGCAGAGATGTTAAAGATAGGGCTTGAAGCCAGAAGAAAAAGGACTGGGATGGGCCATTTTTCCTGAGGCCCCATTAATGAGAAAGGTATACCTGGAGAAGCAGCTCTACTTCAAGCTTGACCAGATCCTTAAGGTTCTGTTTGTTAGTTTCCTGCTATAATCCCAGGACTTTAGCAAAGCCCCGTTTAAATATTCCATCTTGTCTCACTTGAACTGACATGTTAAACAAGAGTGTACCCCCAGTCAAGGCCAGCACAGCTGTAGAACCTCCCTCCCAAAGAGAAAGTGAGACAGGATCAGATCTCATGATAAGAGATCTCCTGCCTGGGGAAGCAGCAGTATCTTTGAGAGATTAACTTTTCCCTTTGGTTTACACATATGCTGCTAGGGTTATAAAAGGATTGAACTGACGACTTATTATCCACAGCCCAGAAAAGGGTAAAATGTTTAATAATCCAAATATGCCCCTGCCTCATCATCTTACAGACACACAAAGAACTACATCGAGATGTTCCATTAATCAAATTGTTTATGTCTTGCCTCCCTGTGTTCACTCAGGTCCCTCCTTCAATATTTCTGGGAGTCTCTGCAGTCACTTCACATGTTCTCAGTCTGTCAGCTAGTGTGTCCATGTGGGGTCCCACCACCCCCCATTCCTCTTCTCTTGTCCCAGGTCCTCCTTGTTGATGTCTCCCAATCACGAAGAACTTCAGGGACCTCACTGCTGCCACTGCTGACAGAGGCCACATGAAAAGGACAACAAGGAGCTAGAGTAGGGCCCCTTCCTAGCAGAGGTGGGAAACTGTCCCTCTTCCTGGTCAAGTCACCTTGGCACACATTTGGGGAAAAAATGGATGAAAGTTCTGACTATGAATAGGCAGTTCATAAAAGAGAAACCCGGATGGCTAATAAAAATAAAAAGCTTTCCTTAGTTCACTAAAAATCAGAAATGTGAACATTAAGATATCAACAATGTTCACAACTATCAGATTGATAACAATTAGAAGAAACAGACAACCTCAAGTGTTGGGTGGAAATGGAAAAGACAAGGACCTCTGGTGAGAGTGAAAGTGGATACAGTCACTTTGAAGAGAAACTGGGCAACCTACAGAAAAATTGATGATGCGTTACCTTACAACCAAATGATTCTATTTCCAGGTGTATGCTGGAGGGAAAAAAACCTCACATGTGCTCAGAGAGGTAGATACAGCAATGTTTATTGCACGTTGTTGTGTTAGCAACAACTTGGAAGCAATCTATATGCCCATCAAGAGGAGAATGGATAAATAAATAGAATACTATACCACAAAGCAAATGGATGAACTAAGGCTACATGTGTCAATAAGGATAGGCCTCAAAAAGGGAATGTTGAAAGTTGACACCTATGTACAGTATGATTCCATTTACATGAAGTTTCTCTGCATACATGCATACCTTTGTAGAAACAGTATAAAAAACATGAACAGAGATGCGAAATTCCAAATTTCCGAGAGTGAGTACTTCTTGGACAAGAGAAAGAAGTTAAGAAGGGGACAGACATAGCAGGAGCTGAAACTCTATCTGATATGTTTCATTACTTTAAAAAACTCCGAAACGAACAAGGCAAAATATTTAAGATATTATATAGAAGAGTGTCCTTTCTGTTATTTCCTATGACTTTCTGTGCATTTACCATATTTTATAATAATGTGACAGATATATCCTAACGTAACCTTCAGTGAGTCAAGTCCTTACATAATTCACTCCCTATGAGTGCAGGCAGAACCTGTGACTTGATTCTAACCAATAGAATACAGTAAAGGGGATAGATTGTCATTGTCATCATTAGGTTATGTCTTATGGCAAAGGTGGTAGGCTGTCACTGTCATGATTTCATTACATTACATAAGACTCTGCCTTAGAAAACTAGAGTGAGTTACTCTTGCTGGCTTTGACAAAGAAGCTGCCATGTTGTGGGAGAGCAACATGGCAGGGAACTGTGGGTGGCCCTCTAGGACCTGAGAGCTGCCCCCAGCCGGCACCCTGCAAGAAGCATGGACCCTCAGTGATATAGTCACAAGGAAATGAATTCTGCCAGCAACTTGACTGACCTCGGGTCTGAATTCTTCCCCAGCCAAGACTCCAGATGAGAATACAACCCAGCCAATCTCTTGATTCCAGCATGCTTGGATCCAAGCAGAGGACCCAGGTAAGCTGTATCTGCACTCTCGACCCACAGAAACTGAGACCATGAAGGTGTGTTGTTTTAAACCTAAATTACTAAACTACTAAATTTGCAGTAACTTGTTACACAGTGGTAAAAAGCTAATACAAATAAAATATTCATGAAAAGAAGCAGAAGTTTAGAGGAAAACCATAAAATTGTGATGTAATGCTCAAGTTTCAAGAAGGAAGCAATTAGCTAAACAAAAGCTCTCAGGCTAAGGTAGGGGATGACCAAGACATCTCCTTGGCATTAGCAGTTTCCAAGTGGTGGATGGGTCGGAGGCTGGGTGCCAGTGGCTTGAGAAGTGAGTAGGAGATGAGGAACTGGGGACAGCTGGCCAACAAGTGTCAGGAAGGAAGGTTGAGAGGGACGGAGCTGCTCGCTGCAGGGAGTTGTGAGGCTGAGGGAGATTTGCTGGATTTAGTTATTTTTATAAACCAGGAGAAACTTAAACATGTTGACTTGGTGTCTCAAAAGTTCTTACGTATGACGGGATGGTGTAGTACAGGTATACCTTGTTTTATTGCACTTTGCTCTATTACACTATGCAGTTTTGTTTTTTGCAAATTGAAGGCATGTAGCAACCCTGCATCGAGCAAGTCTATCGGTGCTATTTTTCCAGCAGCATTTTCTCACTTTGTGTCTCTGGGTCACATTTTGGTAATTCTCAAAATACTTCAAACTTTTTCATTATTATTATATTTGTTCTGGTGATCTGTGACCAGCGATCTTCGATGTTACTACTATGACTCACTGAGGGCTCAGCTGATGATTAACACTTTTTAGCAATAAAGTATTTTTTAACTAAGGTATGTACATTTTTTAGACATAATGCTACTGCACACTTCAGTATAGCGTAAACATAACTTTTATACACACTGGGAAACAAAACAATTTCATGTGACTCATTTTATTGAGATATTGGCTTTACTGCCAACGGTGGTAGGAGTCTGTGTAGTTTGGTAGTTTGGTTCCAGTGGTCTGGAACCAAACCCACAGTGTCTCTGAGGTCTGCCCATATCTGGTGTATATCCATGCTATAAAGTACTATTCGACAATAAAAAGGAATAAAATATGAATGCATGCTACAACATGGACGAACCTCATGAACATTATGCTAAGTGAAGGAAACCAGACACAAAGACCACACACTGTGTTATTTCATTTACATAAAATGTCATATACACAAAAAGGCAATTCTATAGAGAACGAAATAGATTAATGGTTACCTGAGGTAGAAGGTGAAGGTGGTTATCAACTGTAAACTTTTTTTTTCTTACCACTGTTGCGTTAAAGAGACTTTCTCATCTCATTTGTCCCCAGGTCCTGGCTCCTGGGGGTCCACCCTTCTATTGGGGTAACATCCTCTCTCCAGATGATCCTCGCGTGTGACATGCCTTTGAGGATGACCCAGAGCCAGCTCCCTTCCATGGGTAAGGTGGGGGCAGCCTTGGCTGTGAGACTCAGGGGAATACAAAGGCAACCTCATCTCATGCTCTGCTTCGAGCCGGCATCCTGGCTCTGGATGGCTAGGAATGCAACAGGTAACAGTTACTGTATTCCTCAGGTTTCAGGGGATTTAATTCAACCTATCCAAGCAGATATCTTTAATTCTACTACCACCCTCTTCTGCCCCATGGTTGGAAGAGGAGGGAGAAATTGTTAGATCAACAGTCTAAAACTTCTCTCCAAATACACCTTCACTCTTTGGTTTATTCACGCTCTACAGTCTACAACTGCTGAACGAAATTTTAGCCTTTTCCCCTGGAGTCTGGGGATGAGCTAGTGCTAGAAAACTCTATTTGGGGGCCTGCCAAAGTTCTCTCAAAGGAGTCTAGCACCTCACTTTAAAATATAAGGATCCTTGGTCCCCATTTATCTCAGCTTTGGGGACTCATCCGAGACTCTGAGACGAGATGACTGACCCGTATGAACCATCTATTTCGTCTTTGTTGGCTGTCTGAAACATCCAGGTTGTGTGAGGACCCAATTGTAATTTGAGTGTGTGTTTCTTCCAGGTAAAGTCACAAGTAAATGGATGTGTTACACTGAAGGGAAAGGTGTGCTCAAGGTGTTAAAGCATTGGGCTTTAACTTGGACATCATTCAGATGGCTATGCCATGATTATCGTGCTGAGTGGGTGTGGGCTGTTGTGAAATACCATCAACCTTACCCAGCTTTGCTCATTCAAAACTACATACCGCCCCAGTTCACTAACACAGGCAAAAGTGCAAGAGTTGGATTGGCCACACTCCACATCCAATGTGTGAGCCAGACCTTGATCCATCAGACTATGGTTGTTCTGGCCTGTGGCCACATTTCTATTCAGGCGATGGTTCCAAACATGGGACAAATTTGTAGCAGCCCATATCAATTATTCATCTTGAAATACACATTGGTTCTTCTCTAGCACAGGAGTCAGCAAACTTTTTCTGCAAAGGGCCAGATGATAAATAAATTTTGACTTTGAGGACCATACCAATTCCATTAAATTACTCAGTTCTGCCATTGCAACATGGAAGCAGCCATAGATGGTACATGAATGAATAAGCATGGCTGTGTGCCAATAAAACTTTACTTACAAAATACAGGCAGAGGCCATACTTGAGCCATGGGCTGTAGTTTACCCAAGTCCTGTTCTAGCAGATTGTCAAAAAGATAGGTAATCAGGGACTCCAAATAACACAGGAGATATTTTGCCAAATAATCTTGTTTCCTTATTTATTGCCCAATAAATTGTACATTTATGGGAAACAACTTCTGGTGGAAAGGAATCAATACAGGAGAAAAGTTGAAACTACTGGAAAAATTGGGAATAATTGATGGAGCATAGACCCTGAGAACCCAAGAGGGGGGATTCCAGAGCACAAGTGAGACACCACTTTGACCATATGAAAGAGAAGGAGAAGATGCTCAGTTGGAAAGGAGGACCTCCCCTTGACTGATGGCTTCCATGAGCATCTGCTGAGGGATGGTAGATGGTGGGAGGAGTAAGAACAGAGAAGGTTAAATTGCCATCGTGGAGGATGGACATGAAAGCTGAACAGGGACGTGGAAGGCATGGGGGCCAACCACAGTGAGGCTCAAATTAGCTCATTTTTAAAGTGAAACAGCGCCACCTGCCTCACCAGATGATGGCGGACGTGTTAAAACAGCCATCTAGGTATTCAGGAATCCTGGAATGTCTGACCAAGAAGGGACTTTGAAATCATGGAGGCTTCCCCAAATGAGTCATGATTATCACTGTTGAGGGTAGAGATTGGTTTTTAAGTGGTACCCAGCCATGACATTAAATAATATCAATTCATATACTGGGGCAGTACTTTCCTTCTCTGTTCTTCTTCTACCTTCCTAATCACCTCACATAGACAGTCTCCATCTGGTTCCGGCATGTCTATAACACCTCTCCTAAACGTGCTATTTTCCTATTTAACAAATCATGGCAGGCGCCAGATTCAGAGCTTGCAGTGGGTGATGGCATCTGAATAGAATTTAATAGTGGGTTTTTTTCCTCCTATTTATTTTCATAGTTGTCTTCTGCTTATGGCAATTGATTGGCTTTTCATTCATGATATAAAGATTATATAATTTTTCCTTTTAAAGTAAATTTAAGGTGAGTCATTTTAATAGAAAAAAATTCAAATAACTCAGTCTCAAGGTAGTACGCAAATAGGGAAACATAATGAAGATGTTGCTAGAATCAGACATCACAGATAGGGCTCCCCAGAGGAAAGGAATTGCTCCCAGGTCACACAGCATGCTAGAGCTAAGCTGGAATCAAACACCAGGTCTCTCCATCCTGAGTTTCTTAGTCTTGCTGGTAAACCAGGCCTCACTCTCACTGAAAAGTTCTCATGTTTTGCATTGTACAGCCCCAGGCTGAGACCCCATCAGTAACCCTTTCATGCTCTCTTCTCAGAGGCGCACCTTGGTAGGATGCAGTCACCAGTCGACACGGTGGACAAAAATGTTCTTGTCCATCAGCTCTGGGCTTTCATGCAGGTAAGAGGAGCAGCACCGTGATATGTGTGAGGAAGCAGCTAGTGAAGGGACTGGAGCTCAGGGAGCTGCACGCTGCTTTATCCCAGTCTCGTGAGGAATCAAGATGCTCCGGCAGCCACTGGCGCTGATGAAAAAATGTAAGGGAGAATTGGGAAGGATGCTGAGGGTCTGGAGGGGACAGTGAATCTTGATCAAGGTAGCAGGCGTTTCTGGAGGCCAAGGGGCCAGACCCACTCAGAACTCAAGGGCAGAGCCCCACTGCCCACATCTTAAATGAAAATCGCTGCTGTGCTGTTGGTCACGAGTGCTCTTTGTTTTGTTCTCTGCTATATCCCTGTGTCCTGGCACGTATTAGACACTCAGTGAAAATCTGCTAAATGTCTAATGAAAGTGAACCTTGAGTAAGAGTGAAAGGAAAGGGGGAGGGAGACAGGAGAGAAAGAAACACAAAGGGGAGGAGAAGCAAGAAAGAGGAGACTGCAATTTCCGTGCAGGCAGGAACTGTGTCTAATGTCTTTCCCAACATTTCCGCAACTGGTAAGACAGTACACAGCGCAGGGATAACTCTCAATGGATAACTTTTAAAGAAATGAATGAATGAATGGAAGCAATATAAGAAGCATTCATAAATAACCATGATATAATTACGAAGTGGGAATAGTCAAAACGATTCTAATAGATAGCATTTATTGAGCACCTACTATAAGCACTCAATGGATATTAATGATGTTAACTGTTGCTACTATAACTAGTCTTACTGAATACCAGGCACAATGCTAGGAGCATTTACATGGTTATCCCAGGTAATCCTCAGTATTCCTCGAGGCAGGACCTCTTATCAACCCCATTTTACAGGTGAGAGAACTGAAACCTAGAGAGGCCAAGTATCTTGCTCAAAATCACTCAGCTAATAAAGAGACTGGTGGAGGCAAGACCCATGTCCAGATCTATGTGGCCCCAAAATCTGGGATCTGTCCCTTATATGACACCCAGATTAGTAATATTACATCCAGAAGGCTGGATAGATTTGACAGGTGTTTGAAAAGAATCGATTAGACACAAAGTAGAAAGAGGAAAAGAGAGGGAAGAGACACTGTGGGAGACATTACTAGGATTCACCAAGATTTGGGGCTCCCCTTTCTTTCTGGCAGACCTTTCTTAAGGTGAGGCATAGACGTATGACTTTCTTTGGCCAATGGAACGTGAGCACGAGTTACATATATCACTTCCGGGCATTTAAGAGCTACTCGGTGATCTGTCTGCACTCTCTCCCTGCCAAGCCATTGTTGAAAGAATCTGGGCCGAGCCAATATATGGAGGTCGGGCACCCAAACCCACAGTGAATTTTAAATGAATAAGAAATGGATTTGTGTTAAGCAACTACACTTTCGGGGCCGTTTGTCACTGCAGCATCACTCTGCCTACCCTGAGTAATACGGTGATAACTATGAAAGAGTTACAAAGCAGTGGTACCTGTAAAAACTGAAATGTAGGAAACAATGTTCGCATAGAAGAATCTATTCATGGGTGTCAAATCAAAGAGAGAGGTTTTCAGTCTGCTTAAAAAATAGAGCAGCAATATCAACCCCTTTGAAAAGGTTGTACAATGTGGTAGATAAGTGGTGTCTGATCAACCTGGGATTAATTCCGGTCTTGGACACTCACCAGCTGGGTAGACTCAGCCTCTCTGAGTCTGTTTTCTCATCAGCAACTTGGGATTGACAGTAACATTAACCTCATAGAGTGGTTACAAATTTTAAGTGATACTTTACCCATAAATTACTCAACGTACCTGGCACAGGGTAAGCCCTCAAGAAATGTAACTATTATGACTGAAGCAGGAGGCAAGAGTTACTGGCAGGAATGAAGAGTATGTTTGCCCCTCCCAACAATGCCCCATGAGTCCTGCAGGGCTCAGCCCGAGACACACACACACACACGCACGCACACGGTCACATGTGCAGGTACATGCAGCTGCACGCACTGCCCTATGATTCCTCTCCCAAGGCAGGAATGGAGATGAAGTCTGCCAACTGTGCAGACTTAATTGCATTTTCTTCCTGAAAGAGGGTCTGGTGCAGAACACCTGCGGTCCAGCGCTACGTGACCGCCAGGCTGTCGTGCAGGCAGCAGTGGCACAGGCAGCGTGCAAATTCGGGGCCTCTGGGACCTGAGATGTAGCCTGACCCCTGGATGCCCTCCCAACCGCTGCACCCACCCCGGAAACAGAGCTTCCTGTGCAAGGCTGGGGGCAGTCTGGAATTTTGCAACTAATCCCCCTTTCAAGGGCCCTCAGGTGGAGAAAGGGGAGTACAAATCTTTCCCCGACACCCTGGAAGGCAGAATACAAACGTGGTGTAGAGAGCAGAGGGATTCGAAAGGGAAGAGTCAGACCCCAAATCAAGCTCTGACATCACTAGCCGTGCAACTTAAGCAGGTGTGACACACTCTTCCAGAACTAGTTTCCTCAGCTGTAAGACCTGAGATGGTAACATTTGCAGGTCTGTGTGGGGCGATGTATCTAAGGTGCTCAACCAATACCGGACATGTAGTAGGTGCCTGATAAACTGTAGCCATTATAATTAGGATGATTCATTCATTCATTGGACCAACATTTATTGAGTGTTACCATGTGTCAGGTACAGTTCCAGCTTAGCAAACCACTTAGACCAGGTCTCTGCCCATGCAGAGCTTACAGGGCAGAGGAAAATAATCATGCAAACCAATTAGATAAATTTAGCCCCGCATAAGTTCTCTGAAGGAAATAACACAGGATGACAGGATAGAAGATAGCTGAGAGTAGAGAGCCCTACTATAGCCACACTCTCCAGGGAAGTCTTCTCTGGGGCACCTGAAGGAGAACATGTTGACAACTATGAGAAGATGGAGGGTAGTGTGTTCCAGGCAGAGGGAACAGCAAGTACAAAGGCCCTGAGGCAGCCTCTCAGTCATCATGTGGAGAGGTGGCAAAGAATGTCTCATAAACCACAGCTACCAGCACTCATTCAGGTTTACAAGAACTGGGATCCATCTAGAAGGTTTTCAAATGTTCCAAGGTTCTGAAGCCCAGAGCAGAGGGGGCAGATTAATATTCCATAAAAGGTAGTCTAAGACTGCTTAGACTCTACAAATATTTACAGAGCATCCTCCGTGAAGCAGACAGTAGGCTGAATACTGGGGAATACAAAGGTAAATCGGGATGGCTGTTGCCTCCTATACCTGTGACCTCCCTGTATCCCAAGCTCGAAACCCAGGGTCTGGAAGATAGAAAGTAATCGGCAAATATTTGTTGACAGAAGCAACAAGAATGATGACATTTGTTAAGTTCTTATTCAGCTCTTCTACACCATTAACATATTGACTCATTTAATCCTCACAACTCTAATATTAAATACTATTATTATCCCCATTTTACAGAAAGGGAAAGTGAAGATCAGAGTGATCAAGTAGCTTGCCCAGAATCACACAGCTAGTAAGCAGTAGAGCCACGATTCAAATCTTGACAGTCTGGTTCTACAGCCCATGCTCTTAACTGACAGCAGCATGCCCAACCACCCTGATTTGCCTGGAGCAGTCCTGGGTTTAGTGCTGGAAGCCCCATGTCCTTGGAAACCCTTCAGACCTGGGCAAACCAGGACACCTGATCATTCTACCCAGTACTGCCTTTCTAACAAGATATATAGCCATGAAATAAAATAAATTTCAATATGGTGAGCCAAGTAGAACAATAAATGCATGTACACCTCCAGACTAGCAAAGAGAGGGAACCTAGACTCCTTCTGGATAGAAGGGAGGTTTCGTATAAGACTCCTTATATGAAAGGAGGTGGGGTTCCACAATCCCGCCTGATACCCGGTTTGCTCCTGTCAAATGCCTCTTCTCTGTATCTGAAGGACAGCATCACTCACTAAAACTAACTGTTCCCAACTTTACCCACTTGGTCACTCACACAGTCATCTAATGAACAGTACCTGCTCTTTGCTAGGCACTGTACTAGTCATGGGCATTGAGGATTTGCAGCTAACCAGACAGATGTGGTTCCACCCTCCTGTCATTCTTAGTCTAGTGGGGACACAGGTACTAAACTACCAAACATAATTAACTAAAGAATTCTAAATTGTCAGAAACCATGAAGTAAACCAATACCCATAAAGTACCAAAGGAGAGACTAGTCCCCGTTTAAACTAGGAAATCAGGGAAACCCTCCCTGACCCCAACAATGGTCAGCAGTTAGCCAGGTAACAGTAAGGCAGGTGAGAATTCCAGGTAGAGGAAGCTGTGTGTGCAAAGGCCCTGAGGTAGGAAAAGGCTTGGCTGGGAACTTCAAGAAGACACATGTAGCTGGAGCAAAGTGAATGAACTGGTGAGAGGCATGAGATGAGCCGGAGAGAGGGGCAGGAGACAAATCATTAAGGGCAGTGAGTTTGGATTTCATTCTAAGTGCAAAGGAAAAAGCCACTGGAGGGTTTAGTTCACACTTTACAAAGATCTTCCTGACTATTAGATGCAGAACGGATTGGAGATGAGCAAAAGTGGCTGCAGGGATGTGGGTGAGGAGGGAACTACAGGGGTCCAGGCAAGAGATGATGCAGGTTGAACCAGGCTGGTGAGTGTAGACACAGACATGTGGGTACAGTGGAGAGTTATTTAGAGGAAGGTAGAAGCTACCTATTTTTAAAGATCACTTTGAGAGGAAGACCTTAACAAATGGCACTACCCTCCACCCGGTTTCTTACGCTGGGAACTTAGGTTGTCTTTTTCTTGAGAGGTGACTCTCCACTCACGGGGAGTTAATCACGGCTCACATTCCCCTGTGGCCCTGATTTCTCATGGAAAATAAAACCATTTCCCAACACATTGATCTTCCTCCCCTCCTGTGATGGGTTGAATTTTGTCTCCCAAAAAGATATGTCCAAGTCCTAAACCCTAGTACCTATGAATGTGACCTTGTTTGGAAATTGGATCTTTACAGATATCATCAAGATGTAAATTAAAACAAAATTATACTGGACTAGGGTGGGCCCTAAACCCAGTCACTGGTCTCTTCAAAGAAGAGACACAGACACAGGGAGAATGTCATGTGATTATAGGGGCAGAGATGTGTTTACAAGCCAAGGAACACCAAGAATTTCTGGCTACTACCAGAAGCCAGAAGAGACTTCCCCGTCACCCTCTGTTGGTTTGCAAACTGGCCTCTGTACACAGAGGACAAGGAGAGACCAAAGAAAGAGACAGTCACTCCAGATTGGTAGGGTGCAGGTTTAACAAGCAAGGGAAATTACAGTAATACGAGGCTTGTCTTTGGCACCACAAGACAAGTATACATCTCCGCACGTGCCCACCAGAATCTTCACGGTTTATAGAGGGGCCTTAACAGGGTCCAGTCACATTTACAAGTCCAGATGGTCTCATCAACACATTACTCTCTCAAAGCTGCATCCTTGAAAATGGCCCCAGTGTGGGAACAGTGGGCGGAGTATACATTCCAAGGACAGGGGAGGGGCGAGGAGCCTCCCATTGCCCAGGTCCGGCTCAAGAGTCAGCCATCGGCCACGTCCTCTCCATGACCTCCTCCAACCCCCTCCAGAGCTCAGGAAGGCACCCCTTTTGACTACCTTAAATACAAAGAAACGGAAGCAGAGAAGAGCTCTCATTAGACATCTCACTGTCTCAGAAGACAATGGCAGGATATACTATAATAGTTGCTACCAGTAAGGGTCAGGGGCTGGCAAACAGCCAAATTCAGCAGGCTGCCTGTTTTTGTAAACAAAGCTTTATTGGCACACAGCTAGGAGAGATGTTGTTTAAAGGCGCAAACTTGCAACTAGTAGATAAATAAGTTCTGGAGATCCAATTTCAACGCACAGCAGAATGATTATCGAAGTTGCTAAGAGACTAGGTCTTAATTGTTCTCACCACAAAAAAGAAAGGATAATTATGTGGCATGATCAAGGTGTTAGGTAACACTATGTGATAATCATATTACAATATATAAGTGTATCAAATCGGCATGTTGCACACCTTAAACTTACACAATATTACACACCAATTATATCTAAATTAAAAAATAAAAATAAATAAAGTAAATAGGAAGGTCCTTCTTTTTCCTCTCTCCCCTCTGGGATATATACAGTTTCTCACATGGCCTTCAAATCATTTTCTACACATAAATATCCTTTAAATACACACACACACACACACACACACACACACACAATGATCGCATACTATACCTGCTGACAAAAACTTGCTTTTTTCACAGAGTATGTCCTGGATATTTTTCTATGTCAGCACATATGGGGTGACCAAAGTATTCCGTAGTAAGGAGGTACCATAATTTATTGCTAAACTTGCAGTGGCTTTCGGTATTTTACTCTCCAAATGATACATCAGTTGGATTGGTTTTCTCCATGGCCTTCAATGAACAGCATTCAGGCAACAGCTAATCTAACACCTGATATGAGCCAAGCACTGTGTTAGGTGCTGGGCTCCAGAAGTGAATAATCCATGGTCCCTGTCCTCAGAGAGCTCACAGTGTCTTCCAATGATAATGTTGATAAATTTAATGAGCATCTACTATGGGCCATTCAGTGTAATGATACTGACATGCATTATGTCACCCAATCTTCACAACAAAAGCAGCTTATGAGGCAGGTACAACTATGAGCCCCACTTTACAAATGAGACTGAGGCTCAGAGAGGTTAAGTAACTTACTTGAGGTCACACAGCTAGCAACAGATTGAGCTGGAATTCAAACCCAGGCTCTTAAGCACCCAGCCTACACTCAGGAGACAGGATTAAAACTAGTGCAAGTGAGAGCTTCGAGGAAGGAATGAAGGACTCAATTAAGGAGATCAGGGAAGGCCCCACGAAGAAGTGACAACTTAGAGGCATCAAAAAGAACAAGCACTTTCCAGTGGACAAGGAGGGACTGGGAATCCCAAGCAAAGAGATTAGCATGCACAAAGCCATGGAATTTCTGGGAACCGGTATATTCAGCATGATTTGGGTGCAAAGTGAGGCAGATGAGGCTAGAGAGAGGCATGGCAGGATCACAACTCCTCATCCTAGCTGAGACTCTAAACTTTATCCTAAAAGTTATGAGGAGCCATTGAAGGGTTTTTAAGCAGGAAATTCAAGATCAAAGTTGCTGCTGGCTGCAGCATGGAAGGTAGATCAGAGAGGAGGGAAGGGGTGGAGGCCAAGGAGACTGATGAAGAGGTGGCTGTACCTCCGTGCTGTACATGGAGAGTTTGTCTTCTCGGGGCCAGCTTTTACCCGTATAAGACAGCACGGTGGTAATGAGGGCAGGACACGCCGATCCAGGGAGACTCAGGAGCTCCTGGCAATGTTAAAGGCAGACTGAGTCCCTGTTTTTCCCTGGGATATGAGAGCTGATGGCTGACTGCCCAGTGGGGGAATCTGACTTAACCCTGGACTATTTCACTCCATGTTCAGACAGCTTCCAGCAGCCGAGAGACTTCCTCGGGTCGCCCAGTCCTGGTGAGAGGAGGACATCTTGAGCAGTGGCCTGTCCACTTCCACCACCCCCTCAGCTGACACCATGAGGCTGTGGGCCTGCAGAGAGCCAAGCCATGAGGCCACCTCATCGTGAGTCATCCCAGCTGGTTCCGGCTATTTTCCCTGGGATGCAAGAGAGCCAGCGGAAGCGTGTCCTGGCGAGGCCAGGCGGGAGACCAGTGGCCAGCCTGCCAGGGGCTGCCAGGCATGGCCGTGGCCTGAGGGGAGGATGGATGCGTACAGCCACCCGCTGACCTTGTGGGGAGGAAGAGAGCCACTGGGAGGGCCTTGCTCACTTCCACAAAGCAGGCAGAGCCATCAGCAGGTCTGGCTCTGAGACACAACATACACCAAAGGACCCTGATCAGGGCCGGAGCATAAAGCACGAGGGAGTGGCGTCAGGGTGGCAAATAAAACAGCTAACTATTTACTGAGCCCCGACTCTGGTCCAGGAGCTGTGCTGCACACTTTACAGCATCATCATGTCTGCTAAAATACTTTATAGCTATTACTTCATTGAGTCCACTACAACAGGGGTCAGCCAAATCCAGCTTGTGACCTGTCTTTTTATGGCTCACGAACTAAGAATGGTTTTTACATTGTTAAAGCGTTTTAGAAAAAAAAAAAATGTGATAGAAACCATCTGTGGCCCACAAAGCCTAAAATATTTACTATCTGGTCCTTTAATGAAAACGTGTGCCAATTCCTGCACTAGAATATAAGCTCCAGGTGGGCAGGTAGGGTTTGCATTGTATGTGTGCTCCACTCCTCTATTCCCTGACACCTAGAAGAGTTCTTAGCACATAGTAAATGCTCAATAAATGTCAAGTGAACAAATGAAGGCATGAGTGAATAAATTTTATTATCACTTCATCAGATAGATACTATCATTAGCCCCATTTTACTAATGAGTAAACTGAGGCTCACAGTGGTGAATCAACTTGCCCAAGTGAAAGAGATTTGTCAATACTTTGGAAAAAAGTGGATTGAGAACTAGGGAGTCAGAGAAGGTCTTACCAGGTAAGACCACGATCACGTTGCACGTGGAAATGCAGACTACACGAGGCCAAGACCCAGACACACCTAAAACAGAGCTTGAGCATTTGGGTACAGAAGATCTCCACTGGGGCACAGAACTTGCCTAACTGAGGACATTAGGGGGCAAAAGTCACAATCATGAGCTACACCCCACTTAAAAGCAATTTAACTTAGTTTATTGTGTTTTTCTTCTTAAGTCACTTTGTTTTTAAATCACCAACAGATTTAAGTCATTCAGTCAACATAATCATTACAATTAAGCATCTCTTCTTTTTACAGCAAAAGCAGTGAAAGTAGAGAAAGGAAAAGGAATCTAGAAAAGAAAGCAAACTGGGGCAGAGAGCAGAGAAGCCAACAGGAAAAAGGCTGACAGCCCACCCACCTAGACCAGACGCACAAGGAGAGCAGAGAGGCAGAAACCAGGGAAGCACGGGGCCTTTGAGGCCACACAGACCTCGTTCCACCACTGGCCAGCTCTGCATCCTTGAGCTGGGCACTAATTTCAGTCAGGGTTCAGTGAGAGGAGCCAATCTATAGATATGATGCAGATGTGGATGTAGATGCAGATACCGATAAGGATACAGATAGAGTTAGACTTGGGGGAATCGATGTTCAGCAAACATTTAATTTGCACTTTAGTGGGGATGCAAAGATAAAAGTGCTCCTTCACGCAAAGAAACAAAAATAGATACTCATGAAATAATATAACTACTTATAAACTATTTTAAACTCAGTGGTAGAACTGTGCACAGGGTACAGTGAGAGCAGTGAAGAGAGTCCCTAACTCATATGTTGGACCATAAGATTAGAGAAGGTTTCTTGGGGGGAATAGAGGGGATGAGCTTATCCTTAAAGAATGAATAATTGTGAAGGAGACACTGAACCTGCCAGGACAGAGTAACTCAAAACATAGATGCTGTTGGTGAAGAGTCAGGGCTTCAGATTTACCAGCAAAGAAAATATTGTTTTCATCACATTGACAAACAGGGGAGTCAAAAGTAAAACCTTTTTTGGTGAAAATATGTGAATTTGAGATATTAGCACAATATCCAATTAGAAAAGCCTAGCAAGGACAGAGTCTGAAATGAGTATAGTTTGAAATGAGAATACAATTGCAGGTAGATTTGGGAGGCAGACACAGTCACCTAATTTACTATTCTTCTGGCTGTGTTTCTCAATCCATTTCCTGTTCCCTGCCTGTGTATTGAATGCTTATGCCTTTGAGTTCTTTCCTTTACTTCTTTTCTTCTTACATTAAGAAAGGAAGGGAAGAAGGGAGGGAGGGAGGGAGGAAGCAAGGAAGGAAGGAAAGAGAGAAGGAGAAGGTATGGGGGGCTGATCAAGAGCAGGCTGGAAGCCACAGGCACCAGCCAAAGCCCATGTCAGCTCCTGATGGCTCTCACCTTGGTAACTTCACTGTTGAGGTGAACAAACTCCTGCCAGGAGAGGGAGAAACTAAGGAGGAGCCGAGGGAGGGGGGCAGCTGTAGGCCTGGCACTGCCTGACACCAAGGAGGTGAGCCAGGAAGTCAGCAACAATGTGGGGAAGCTACGAATAGCTGCTGCTCCCCACCGGCCTCCACGTCTCCCACCAGAATCCAGAAACATGCAGGAAAGAGGATTCTGGGAAATGTAGTTTAGTCTAGACAGTCTTCACATTACAAAGCCACCACAGCCCTTAAAGAAGTTTCTTCTGTTTTGGGAGCTAAGATGTGAGGTGGGGAGCTGAGCTGTGGTTTCTTTCTTTATGAAATGGAACAAAAATAGCACAAACTATTAAAGGATAATGTTTTTAAAACAAGTGAAATGTTGACTCTCATACAAATATAAACACATGTCAAAGATTTTATTTAACTCATTCATTAATGAGAAAACCAGGAATATGTTAGCAGTGGTTCAAAGGAGAAGCCAAAGAACAGATACACATATAGGTAATCAGCATTCCAGAAATAAAGTTGGCTTAATAAATTCAAATCTGGTCAATATCCACGGAACAGTAGTTAATTGCATTCTACTAGACACAGTTCATTTGCCTTTCTATGGACAAGAATAATTTGCATTATCGGTTTTCTGCAACTTACAAAGGTGTAAAATAGATCAAAGACAATGAAAGGTGGAGAAAATCCAGAAAAGTGCACTAGCTAGGACACCCAGTCTTATCTTTTTGCTCATCCCAAGTCTTGCACAATTTTCCTGACACTAATAATAGGCAATGTTTGTTAAGTGCTTACTAACAGCTCCAAGTAAATGGCAAGTATAACTTGTATAAAACTACCAACAACGCCTGAAGTTGTATGGTACTCAGTTCACAAGTGGGAAAACGAAGGTTCAGTGAAGTGGAATAACTCACCCGAGGTCACACATCTAGTAAACATAGGAGCTGGGATTCAAGCCTGGCTGTCCCACTCTGGATTTAAACATTTTCCCTTCTCCGACTCCCTAGTTCTCAATCCACTTTGTAGTGGCACTGGCATGTGGGGAGGGGAAAGTGTTTTATCACAGACATTGCTTAAAATTTCTGGCCAATGCTTGTTGATAATAAAAAGGAAAAAAGGATGCCCACTTGTCGTTTCAATATCGATTTGAATTCTCTGCTGACAATGACACCCCTTCCCCTTTCTTCCTGGGGCAGACTGCCCCATCACCCCTCCCCTTGATAAGTCATCTTCACCTCTGCCCCTATCCTCACCCCCACCCCTGCCAAGGGTGGCCTTTACAGCTAATCTCCAGCTTTTGTCCTGCTTAAAAGGGGATGCTGAGTGTGGGAGTGGAATTCCTCAGGACACCAGAGAGGCTTTTGGAGGCTACAAAATGGGAGAGGAAGAGGAGGGAGAGAAGGGGGAAAGGGGGAAAGAAGAGAACACAGGTGGGGAGAGATGAGCCCCCTGTTGAGAAGAAAATTTGGTGGGCAAAACACAGATGTTTAATGAGGAATCTGGTTGGGTTTCTGCAGAATGGAGTGCAGTGTGAACCACCTTCCCTACATCCATGACATCTCCAGGAAAAAAGGATGAAGAACTCAACCCTTGGCCCCTGGGATCCAGAAAGAACAAAGACAGAGAGGAAGGAGAGAGAGAGGAGGGAAGAAAGAGGGAGGGAGGGAGCCTGGGTGGCTGTTGAATGAATGACAAATTCTACCAAGAATAATGGTTGGCTGCAGGGAGAAGGTGGGCTGAGAAAGTTTCTCCAAGTCTTGAAGTAAGATTAAGAGTTGGCCATGGACAGGACGGGAATAAAGGCGCAGACCTACTAGGGAATGGACTTGAGGACACGGGGAGGGGGAAGGGTAAGCTGGGACGAAGTGAGAGAGTGGCATGGACATATATACACTACCAAATGTAAAACTGATAGCTAGTGGGAAGCAGCCGCATAGCACAGGGAGATCAGCTCGGTGCTTTGTGACCACCTAGAGGGGTGGGATAAGGAGGGTGGGAGGGAGGGAGACACAAGAGGGAGGAGATATGGGGATATATGTATACGTATAGCTGATTCACTTTGTTATAAAGCAGAAACTAACACACCATCGTAAAGCAATTATATTCCAATAAAGATGTTTAAAAAAAAAAAAAGTTGGCCACGGAGAAAGGCAAGCTGGGATGGCCAGCTGCCTCAGGGAAAGTAGCTGAGTGTCTGTGAAACTGAGGCCCCTAAAACTGACTTTCCCTGCCTTTATAATTAACCTCTCTACCCAAAACTTTAACCCCTTTCGTGTCCTGCCCCGTTCCCCTCGGATTGAGGACTCTCCAAAAAAAGAAGGGGGTGGGGGGGAGTGAAACCAAGCAGGACCCTGTGGGGACCTCCTTGGTCCCAAAGCCCCTCCACGTCCCCCATTTCTTGTTCATAGAAAAAAAGGCTTTAGTCTCAAGGCCTTCCCTGAGTTTCAGAGAATAGCCTCAAGCAGTTAATGATGAGGACAAGAGTCACAAGACTCCTAGTTCCTGCTGAAGGGACACAGATAACAATCTGATGCACATCTTTGAGCTGCTCTAATAGAAACTAAGACTCCCACCCAGGTGGAGGACAGTGACTACATGCCGACCACGGGCACATAGACCACAGGCTGGTTGGAACCAGAAGGTTGAGACTCCTGAAACATCACCCTGTTACCTCACCACCAGCCAATCAGAAGAAGGTCCACAGCCGATCACCATCCAATGACCCTCTCCCCTAACAGTCTTTAAAAACTCTTGCCTGGGGCTTCCCTGGTGGCGCAGTGGTTGAGAGTCTGCCTGCCGATGCAGGGGACACGGGTTCGTGCCCCGGTCCGGGAGGATCCCACATGCTGCGGAGCGGCTGGGCCCGTGAGCCATGGCCGCTGAGCCTGCGCGTCCGGAGCCTGTACTCCGCAGCGGGAGAGGCCACAGCAGTGAGAGGCCCGCGTACCACAAAAAAAAAAAAAAAGTGCAGAGGAAGCACGCGAGGTCTCCTCCCCATGAGCTCACCTCCCCCTGGCCCAGCACTTGAGCTCCTCGCCCTTGCTAATGATCCCTCACCACAAGTGAATCGACTCTGCCCACAACAGCTAACAATGAGCCGATGGTGTGTTTGCCTGCTCCGGGTGTCCAATTTGAGGAGTGTATTCAGGCTAAGGGAGCTTGCAGCATCCTGACCGTTCAGGATGTGAGGCTTTTATGAGGGGGTCAGACAACAGCTGCTTCTCCAGAGGCAACTGGGCAAACAGCACATCCTCCTCCCGCCCTGCCTTCTGTCTCCAGCATGAAAGCCTCAAGAACCAGGTCCAGCCTGAATCTAATGTGTCCCTAAGGAGACTCCTCTTCCTTATAAATATCTGTCCTAGACCCAGGGGTCCACTGTCTGCAGCTCGTCATAGACAGCCATTGTGCACTGATGGCCCCCAACCACAGGGTAAAGCGCAAACCTCAGCCAAAGGCTCACAGGGTCTGACCCCTCGTCAGTTTCCCCCACACTGAATCAGTTTCCAATCCACACCTCTCTTGCCTCCTGGGCTGTGCACATGCAGATCCTTATGCCAAGAATGCCCTTCCATGACAGGAGATCGGTTCAATAAACTACGGTACACTCTTACAACAGAATGCCATGAAGC
This sequence comes from Pseudorca crassidens, assembly GCF_039906515.1. Classification (NCBI taxonomy): domain Eukaryota; kingdom Metazoa; phylum Chordata; class Mammalia; order Artiodactyla; family Delphinidae; genus Pseudorca; species Pseudorca crassidens. The sequence continues at coordinate 22,657,043 of NC_090310.1, forward strand.
CATTAACAACAGTGATGGAGAAAAACATTAGGTGCCATGGAAAATGTTACAATATATTAAGAAAATCCAGTTATGAAAATCATAATAGCAGCTAACATTTATTGAGGATTCACTCTGTTCTACAATTCTAAGCACTTTACACGTAGGAACTCAATGAATCCTCAGAACAACCTCAGGAAGAGGATACGTTCTTATCCACCATTTTACAGATGTGGAGACTGAGGCTCAGAGAGTTTACATAACATGTCCAAGATTACAGGCCCTGCCCGTGGCAGAGCTGGGATTTGAACCCAGGCCATTTGTCTTTAGTGTCTACATTCTTAACCACCACACAGCAGTGTATCAAACAAAAAGCGTTTGTGACCCTGGTTTTATAAATACAAAGCAAAAAAGTATACACGTAGTAAGATGTCGAGTTTTAAAGCAACACCTTGATATGTACCAGGATGTTCACAGTGGTTATCTCCCGAGAATGAGATTGATGAGGGGCGATGCTGCTGGTGGGTTCCCCAGGAAGCAGCCTCTGAGGTGGAGTTTAGCAAGAAGCATGTTTATTGAGAAGGACTCTTAAGACAAACACCTTTGGGAGAAAGAGACAGGAAGCGGGAAGAGGGCAGAGAGAGAGCGTGGGCTTTGCTGCAGGGAGCTCTAGCTCTAGAACAGTCCTTCAGAGTGTCCCAGGTTGGGCTGAGGTAGCCAGACCTTTACGCCTCCCACATTCATCAGTCATTTGACGGTGCTGGAAGGCTGGCCGCTAGCAGCACGTCCAGCATCTGGACAACCTGTGCTTCCTTAGGAGAGTCTGAGGGGTGCAGTGATTTTAGTTTTCTTCCGTTCGTTTGTCTATATGGGCTATGATTAATCCATATCACTTGTGCAGCAAGGGAAAGAAGCTACAAGAAGAAAAGAAGTCATCAATCCTCAATCTCATCAAGGCCAGAGGCAAGCTTCGCTCTGGCTTTAGAAGTAAACAAGGCCCAAGTGGAGGATCACGCCCGCGTCAGACAGTAAATAACGCGTGCCTTCTGGGATTGCTTGGGTGTGAATATTAGTTCAAATACTACACGTGAATTAACTGGTAGGGTTCTAAACACAGAGAGTTGCAGAAGCTGACTGGTGAACAAGAAAGACTTTGACCAAGAGCCTGGCTGATTATCTGGCCTTAGGGAAGCATGTAGCCGCTGTCTCTTCACCCCAAAATGCCACGATGGTAAACAATTCCATCGCGGCCACCAATGCACCACACTTTTTGGTTTGTATCTTTGGTTTTGGAATTGGTCATGGGGCTTGCATTGACCAATGGGACCATAGCAAGCGTAATGCAAAGAGCTTTAATAAGCATTTGCACACTGGGCTTATCTTCTTGGAACACTCCTCTTGGAACCCAGCTGCCATGCCGTAAGGAATTCCAGGCTGTCCTCCACGTGGAGGGGTCCTAAAAGGGGAGACATGTGCTGAGAGGAGCCAGGTACAGAAGAGCCCAGTAGAGCTCTCAGCTGAACACACCACCATGAGTGACCCAATCAACACTATGTAGAACAGAACTGCCCAGTCAATTCACAGAATCATGAGAAATAAGAAACTGTTACTGTTTTAAGCCACTAAATTTGGGCTTAAAAGCAACAGAAAAGTGGAACAGCAGGGCTGGGCTGGAAAAGAGGTCACTGGATAAGTCTGATCGCCCTAGCCTGCCACAGCCTGGCCCGTCCTATAATCCACGTGCTCAATGTCTACTTTCAAACCAATCCAACCTGCCTGCTTACCACATAGCCATTGACACATAAAGACAAGGATACCTCAAGGATATTCAGAACAATATCCTTGAGGTCTCTTTCTGTGTCCCAGAAAGGCAGCTGAGAACATGAGCTCTGGAGTGAGTCTGCCCAAGTTCAAATCCCAGTACCCCTACCTACAAGCTGAGTGATCTCTCCGAGCCTCAGTTTCCCCCTATGCAAAGTGGGTTCATAATAGTCTGTATTGGGTTGAATAGCATTCCCCGTAAAATTCACGTCTGCCCAGAACCTGTGAATGTGACATTGACTGGAAACAGTCTTTGCAGATGTAATCAAGCTAAGATGAAATCATACTGAATCGGGGTGGGTCCTAAGTCTAATAGGACCCTTATGAGGAGAGGGAAATTTGGACACGAAGACATCAACAGAAGGAAGCTGGCCATGTGAAGACGGAGGCAGAGATTGAAGTTATGCTGCCACTAGTCAAGGAGTAGCAAGGATTGCTGGCAACTACTAGAAGCTAGGAGAGGCAAGAAAGGATTTTTCCCTGGGGTCTTTGGAGAGAACAGGGCCCTGACAATACCTTGATTTCAGACTTCTCGTCTCCAGGACTTTGAGATAATAAATTTCTGTTGTTTTAAGCCACCAGTTTGTGTTCATTTGTTCTGGCAGCCCCAGGAAACTAGTACACAGTCCTTGCTGGGTGGTGATTGAATGAGTTAATATAGATAACCTTCTCTAGCAGAACTCTCACTATGGAAACTAAGGAAATAAATAGATTTGGATAGTGGGGGACACCTGTAAGGTACACTTACTATCACCCAGCACCCAGTAAGTGCTCAAGCAATGGTAACCATTACTATTGTTGACCAACTGTCCTTCTAGTCTTGTCCTGGACAGTCTCTGAGCTTAGGGCTCCATGTCCTAGATCTGTGATTCTAACTTCAGGGTATTCAAAATCACCTGGAGGAGCTCACTAAAAACACAGCTAATGGGACCCATAACTCTAGAGTCTGATTTGATCAATTGGGACTGGACCCATGAATAGTCATTTTTTAAAAGTACCCCAGGAACTACAGAAAAGGATGGTCCATAGACTATACTTCGAGAAATGCTGCCTGAGGACTCGGGGTATACACCCATCCTCTGGATGTGCTGTTGACTTGTCCTAAGGGATTTCAATGTGGACTCACCCTTCTGGCTCCAGTCCATCAAAAGTAGAATGTTCTACCCTGGCACTAGCTAGATGCCAGCAGCTTGGCCAAACCTCCACTCCCTGACACCACCCAGACCCTAGGACATTGGAATTGCTAACACTTGGGCAAAAGGCTTGAGGCTGCTGAATAATAACTACAATAACACTTACCATTTATTGAGCATCTACTGTATGCTAGGTTTTTACACATATTATCCCTAATTTTCACAATAACTCTGAAAGTTAAGTTTTAGACATTATTATTGCATTTGAGAAGACGGTCTTTTGTAAATGCAAAGCTGTTTTTTGTATATACTGTTGGGTCTTGCAGTCATGCAGCCAGTAACCATGTCTGACCCAAAGTCCACATCTTCTCCTAGATACCATAATTACTTGGTCCCTCTCTATTCTGCCCTCATCCTCCTTCTAAAACAAAGAATAGCTGGCAGTATCAGTCAGGGTAGTTGACAATTGCTGCTACAACAAACATCTCTGAAATTCCAGTAGCTTAACAAACAAAGGTTCATGTCTTACACACACCACAGTCTGATGAAGGTTGGGAAGCTCTTTTTCACAGGTCCTGGCTCATTGCACAGTATAGTGTCATAATCTTCCAAATGTGGCTTGAACAGTCACTACCAAAGTCAAAAAGAGATCATGAATATTTAATAGGGAGGTTTGTGGCCAAGCGTAGAAGAGGGTCAAATCCCTTTAACCCACTTTCATTGGACAGAAACCAGTCATATGGCCCCAATCTCATTGTATAGGAGGCTGGAAAACACTCTTCCTGTGCTCCCAGGAAGAGGAAATGAGATGGGTATCTAGCCAGATTCAATCATACCTTGCAGGGGCTCCCATTTTCTAAGTCACGTGCCAGATAGTATAAACCATGTGCCAGGCAAATGCTTTACATGCATTTAATCCCCACAACAACACTATTATGTAGGTACTAATATTATTCCCATATATGGTTGAGGAAACAAAGCTTTGGGGCAGTTAAGTGACTTACTCAATGTTAAATACCTAGTAAGTGTATAAACCGGGATTTGGATCCAGATCTAACTGCACAGTCCATGCTGTTAACCACTACTCTATACTGCCTCCCATTGGCCAATAAAAGAAATTGCACCTGTCTCAGTTAAACTGTCCCAGCCATCAAGTTAGATTCCCAAATCTAACTGTACCCCATAAGGAAAAAAATTTTTTTAATTAAAAAAAAAAAGTAAAACCATTGAAATCAGTTAAATTAGGTCCAGTGGGAGGATAGGAAGTTGCAATATACAGAACACACTCGAGAATAGATCCAAATGAATAAGAAGAATCCAAGCACATCCCCAGTGAATGCAAATCTATACAAATGAATGTATTTGGCTATGCCAGTCTATGTAAGGAACAATGTCCTGAAAAGCAAAAGTGGGTGGGGGTCAGCTTTTCGGAAGGCAGTGCCCCTGCTCTTGTCCTCTCTTGGTATAAGGGTCACCACTGGGCAAAAGGGATAAACCTCCATATTGAATACTGTAAAGAAAAGATATACCAGGGGTGACATCCAGACCTTTGCAGGAGTTCAGATACCTGAGAGGAGGGAGGCCCAGCTTATCCAGCTCCCGGTGAGCTGCCACATTCAATAAATTAGTAAAAATCAGTAAGGAAAAATCCTCTTTGCAAACAAGTGCCCATTTTCTTGTCCCAAAGGTAAATCAGCAAAAGCTGAATTGGAACTCTATCCTTCCAATGCAATCATCGTCAAACTTTGGTGTGCATTAGAATCACCAAGGGCTCTTACTTAATGTGCACAGCTCTGTGCCAGTCCTCAAGACCTCCTGAGTCAGGCAGGCTGGAAATCTGCACTTTTAAAACACATCCCTGATGATTCTGAATCAGGAAGCACCTGGATCACTCTTTTAGAAAGCTGCCACTTAAAAAACACAGGTTTCAGGGCAGATAGACCTGGATTTGAGTCTCAGCCTGACATGTACTAGCTGTGGGACCTTGGCTAGTCGAAAAGGTGTCACAGCCCCAGTACCCTCATTTGTAAAATGGGTCTAATTTTATTCTCCTTTTCAAAGGATTGCTGTGATGACTAAATGAGATAATTCATTTAAAAGGCTTGGCGCAATGCCTGACACACCGTAAAAACTCAGTAAATATTTGGTATAATTACGATGATCATTCCCTGATAAAAGGCTAGAACTAGAGTCTCCTTCACCCAGTGTCCAGGTTGATTCATGAAATAAAGAGCTGTGTACCATTACTGGGTGAATAAGTCTTTACTTTCCCTTCTGCCTCTCACTGACTCCTCCCCCTGAGAGGCGGAGCAATGACCTGATTGGTTAGTTGACAAGAGTCTGCAGTCCATTGGTCCATTGTTACCTTTTTTTTTTTCTCTGTTTTTTTTTTTTAACATCTTTATTGGGGTATAATTGCTTTACAATGGTGTGTTAGTTTCTGCTTTATAACAAAGTGAATCCATTGTTACCTTTTGACATCAAGTATCCCTCTCCCTCCTCCTCCACTTCCTCCTCTCTCTCCTCTTCCCCTTTCATCTCCCTCCCCCCCTTCACTCCCAGCTCTCCCTATAAGAGGGTTTCAAATTCTAGACCAAAGGAGGAGTATTAAGAAGGTTGATTAGAGCCACAGGTCCAAGCTATATTCTTCAACCCAGATTAGCCAGCAACAAGCTTGATATTTTTATCCCTGTCTCACTCCTGTGTCTATTAGTTTCTCAGTTGGTCTGAAACCCATAGAACTAAGGGGTGACCATCCGCCTAAAACCCCAGCACCTAGTGTGTACTTTCTGGGTGCTGTCCTCAGCGCACAGTGGGTAAGTTCCCTTGATATCCATTGTCTAACGTGGCAGTTTCCCACTGAGACCAGTTATTCAGTCACGATTAACCATGGCAACCATACTCGTGCACTAATTTCATGGTGGTCAAGATTTCCTCTCATAGAACAACCTTTATTTGCTTGAATTACTATTTTTCATCAATTCTTAATCAAGTGGGTTTATGTGTGCAAAATCAACAAACAAAACAATCATCATAAATGACACCTCAGAAGGAGCTCCCCAGACTCAGACCCTTAACAATTAATAACTGGGTTTTGAAGAACCTTTCAAAAGCATGGAATACATGTTTATAAACAATGTCACTGCCCAGCCAGCTCCCCTGAAAACAGCAGCTGCATCCATGGGGTGCAGACTGCTTGCTGAGCACTCTGAGCAGCCCTTTACATCCATTCGTTATCATGTTTAATCCTCACGACAACCCCATTTGCAGATGAGAAGACTAAGACTCAGGAAGGATCACTGGAGGCAGTGCCCTGTGTCATACAGCAAGAAGTTGCAGGGCCAGTATTCAAACTTAGGTCTCTTGCCGCTAACATCCTCTTCTCTTTCCACCACACCAGTATGCCTCTTTGAAACACTCCCATCATGGCCCCTTGTATTTGAGAATATGTCAAGCAAACCTCAGACTGAATGGCCTATTTTAATGCTTAAACTCAGAATAATTCCTAGATTCTAATCCTGGCTCTTCCTCTTGCTGGCTGTGTGATTTTAGGCAAATAACCTCTCTGAGTGATTCCCACTTCCTGGTATTCACCCCCATATGTAAACTCCTGCTTTTGAGTGTACATAGGACCCGTGACTTGCTTCTAATCAATAGAACACAACAAAAGTGACAGAAAGTCACTTCCATGATTAGGTTACAAAAGATTGTAACTCCTGTTTTGCTAGAAGACTCTGTTATCTTCTCAGCATGCACATTTTGATAAGGCAAGCAGCCATTTGGAGAGACCCATTTGTCAATAGACAAGAGGAACTGAAGCTCTCATTCCACCAGCCATGAGGAATTTAATCCTACCAACAACCACATGAGTCTGAAAGCAGACCCTTCACCAGTTGAGACTTGAGACCCTTGAGCCCCCATTGACACCATAACTGCCACCCAGGAGAGACCTGAGCCCCAGGATCTGAGCTCTGCCTGAATTCATGACCCACCAAAACTGTGCAATAATAAACGTGTGTTCTTCTAAGTCACTAAGTTTTACGGTAGTTTATTAAGCAGCAGTAGAACCAATACGTCACTCAATCATTGATTCATTTAAACATTGGCTGAGCCCCTACTACACACCAAGCACAGCTCTGGTGCTGGGGGTACAGGAGGAACTAGGTCACAGTCTGTACCCCCAGGCTGCTCAGCCTAGTGCAGGACCAGACATGCTTCTACATGAGGCAAGACACACGGCCCACAAGAAAGGATGCAGCCGACATGCGTCCTTTGTCTAAATGTATCCTGTCTTTAAAAATGTAAATTTTTAATTAAAATGTAAAGGTAGGGCTTCCCTGGTTGCGCAGTGGTTAAGAATCTGCCTGCCAATGCAGGGGACACGGGTTGGAGCCCTGGTCTGGGAAGATCCCACATGCTGCGGAGCAACTAAGCCTGTGAGCCACAACTACTGAGCCCACACGCCACAACTACTGGAACCTGCGCACCTAGAGCCCAGGCCTTGCAACAAGAGAAGCCACCGCAATGAGAAGCTCACACGCCGCCACAAAGAGTAGCCCCCACTCATTGCAACTAGAGAAAGCCAGCGCGCAGCCACAAAGACCCAACGCAGCCAAAACTAAATAAAAAAAATAAAATAATACAAATTTTTTAAATTAATTAATTAAATAAAATAAAATGTAAAAAATTAGTTTAAAATAAAGAAGAAAGGAAAAACCTAAATGTCTTCATAAGCAGGGTAATGACCAAAAAAAAAATCCATGATTATATTTGTAATCCACGAAGTCCATGAAGTGCTTAACAGTCATTAAAGATAATGAAGTAAGTCTACTTCGATTGACATGGCAAAAATTCTAAGACACATTGCTGGTTGAACTTGAAAAAAAAAAGATGCAATAGCAGAAAGAACAATTTGATAGGTAAATGATACCACTTATGTTTAAAAAATAATCCACTCTGCACACACATTCTCATGGACACACACAGCATTTATCGTCAAAGAATATGTAAACAAGTATGTAGAAAACAATACAACAGGGGACTTCCCTGGTGGCGCAGTGGTTGAGAGTCCGCCTGCCGATGCAGGGGACACGGGTTCGTGCCCCGGTCCGGGAGGATCCCACATGCCGCGGAGCAGCTGGGCCCGTGAGCCATGGCCGCTGAGCCTGTGCGTCCGGAGCCTGTGCTCCGCAACGGGAGAGGCCACAACAGTGAGAGGGCCGCGTACCGCAAAAAAAAAAAAAAAAAAAAAGAAAAAGAAAACAATACAACATAACACTTAAGGGCAGGACTCAACTCGTACTTCCAGGACTCACCTTCCAATTATCTCATTTACTGGTCGTGCGACCTTGGGAACATTTCTGAAATCCTTTGAGCCTCAGTTTCCTCATCTGTAAAATGGGGTTGTGAAGATTAAATGAGCTAATATAAGACTGGTATATAATCAGTGCTCAGTGGATGTTTGTTATTATCAATACTAATGCAATGGGTATTATTATTACTATTATTCATCTGGAAAGATGTACACAAGAGTAAAAACAATGACTGCCTTAGAAGGGTACTGGGATGAGAATGGAGCACAAAGGGGTCTTGAGACCTATCTGTAATTTTCTATTTTTTTCAAGGACAGTATTTCAGGTATCATGTAACAAACCATCCCCATAGATAGTCAAATAGGTACAGTGAAGCAGGACAGGCACACAGCAGGAAGTAGTCTGTTCCCTCCGAAGGTGGAGATGGTGTCAAGGCAGCCTGCAGGGAAAACACGACATACTCCGGATCACCCCTTCCTCTGACATTTTCTCCATATACAAGTTTTCCTCTAGCAGTTTTTTTCTGAAGACCAGGATACCTTCCCATACATCCCCCGCCCAGATTGATGAAGGTCCTCCTGCGAGGCTGGGGAAGGGGCCCAGAGGCTGCTGCCAAAGTTCCCCAGGGACCCAGTGGGATGGCTGGGCCATTTGCCAGCCTGATCTGACTGGCCTTCCAGGACACCCAGTGAACTCTTCCAGCCCCACTGAACCATGCATTAATAAACTCATGATACCGAGCTGTCTTCCCATTCACGGATGCTACTGCTGATTGCCGCTGAGGGAAACCTGTGTCCTGTGAAGGGGGTTGGACAGTAGTGGTGATGGGTGACCACCTCCCTCTGCCTGCCCTCCCTCATCTACCCTGATCTTCCAGCTCCCCAGGTTGGCAGTGGCCACTGACTGGAGTGAGGAAACTCACTGCGGGGGCTTCTGAATATAAACAACTAAATCCCCCAACACTTTGGGGATCAAACCACAATTGGGATCTCATTAACTACACATCTTAACCAACTGAACTAAATGCCTGCTGTGAATGAACATCTCCTTTCAAAGCAACAGATTCACCCAGAGGAAGCAATTAACTGGATCAATAAAGGTAGGAGGTAGGAGGGAGCAGAGAAGAAACATTTATCAAGTCTCCTAATCACTTGTCTATTTCCCCTCCCCTCCCATTTAATTTCCCCAATAGCCTTTTTGTAAATTATTTTTTAATTTTATTATATAATAAAAATATATTACGATGTATTATTATTATAAAAATATTATTTATTATATGATAAAACAATTTTATTATATAGCCTCATAAGGTCTTCACTACTGTTATTGTCCATTTTATTGATGAGAAAACTGAGGTTCAGAGAGGTTCTGTGATGTCCTGAATACTACATAACTAGGAAGCTAATGAATTTGGTCCTTGGCACGTTATTATGTCCACTTTACAGATGAGAAAACTGAGGAGTCCAAGCTCGAGAGATTAAGTGGCTTTCCCAGGGAGGGGCATGTGGCTGGGAAGCGGTGTGGTCATTATTTCTGATCTCAGATGCAGAGTTCTATCCTTGATTTGAGGCTCCGAGACAGAAGCAGCATCTCACCCTCTTAATCACCCACTTGGAGGCTGGATCAAAAATTTCCTGATCCCCTATATAGCACTGCTTCTTGAAAGGTGATCCTGGATTCACTCACAACAGAATCAAACCGGGGTGCATGTTAAAATGCATATTTCTGGGCCCTGCCCAGGTCTTTGGATCAAATGCTCTCACCACAAGATCAGGAATCTGCATTTTATTTATTTATTTTTTTAAACATCTTTATTAGAGTATAATTGCTTTACAAGGGTGTGTCAGTTTCTGCTTTATAACAAAGTGAATCAGTTATACACATACATATATCCCCATATCCCCTCCCTCTTGCGTCTCCCTCCCACCCTCTCTATCCCACCCCTCTAGGTATTCACAAAGCACCGAGCTGATCTCCCTGTGCTATGCAGCTACTTCCCACTAGCTATCTATTTTACATTTGGTAGTGTATATATGCCCATGCCACTCTCTCACTTCGTGCCAGCTTACTCTTCCCCCTCCCCGTATCCTCTCCCCCTCCCCGTATCCTCTGCATTTTAAATAAACATCCCAGAAAAAAAGGTCTTATGCACACTGAAGCTTGAGAACCACATCACAGGCAACCTTCCCTAATGCCTGGTACATCTTGATCCAAGAAAGGACAAGGCAGCTTTTGAAATAGCAGTGTTTTATACAGTTGAGCCAAATTTTTTAAACTGTCATCATTTCACATTTATGAAGTTCAGTTCTGTCCCCTTAATCAGAGGTCTAAAGTTGGCAACCTAGAGTCTTTCTTTGGCCAGCTGTTTAGTGTGCCCCCCCCCCCACTCCTCACCTAGGGTTTTGTAAAGAATCTGGTCAAGGTCCCTAGGTTCAAATCCCGGCTCCAGCTGTGCCTCTTACACACTCTGGTCTCAGTTTCCTCAAATGCCAAATGGGGTAATAATAGTTCACGCCTCACAGACACCTGAGAGTGTTAAACACACTCATTAATATAAAGCTTATAGAAGAGTGCCTGGCAGAGCGTGAATGCTCAGTGAAGGTTAGCCGTCAATATGAAAATGCAGAATTCTAGATTTTCTTGATTTACCCACGGCTGCATCCAGGTGGTGGACTGGAGGGTGCAGTCAGCCCACACAGCACTTAGTCACCTGGCCATCCCTCATGAGGATTCTTCAGCTGGCCCTGCGGGCCCTTGTGTTGGTGACACTGAGGGCTTAATTGAAAATACATGTCCAGTGCCCATCATCGGATGCATGGATAAAGAAGATGTGGCACATATATACAATGGAATATTACTCAGCCGTAAAAAGAAACGAAATTGAGCTATTTGTAATGAGGTGGATAGACCTAGAGTCTGTCATACAGAGTGAAGTAAGTCAGAAAGAGAAAGACAAATACCATATGCTAACACATATATATGGAATTTAAGAAAAAAAAATGTCATGAAGAACCTAGGGGTAAGACAGGAATAAAGACACAGACGTACTGGAGAACGGACTTGAGGATATGGGGAGGGGGAAGGGTGAGCTGTGACAAAGCGAGAGAGAGGCATGGACATATATACACTACCAAACGTAAGGTAGATAGCTAGTGGGAAGCAGCCGCATAGCACAGGGACATCAGCTCAGTGGTTTGTGACCACCTAGAGGGGTGGGATAGGGAGGGTGGGAGGGAGGGATACGCAAGAGGGAAGAGATATGGGAACATATGTATATGTATAACTGATTCACTTTGTTATAAAGCAGAAACTAACACACCATTGTAAAGCAATTATACCCCAATAAAGATGTTAAAAAAAAAAAAGAAAGAAAACACATGTCCATTATTGCTCCCCGCCAGGAGTCGGGGGCTCCAACACCCTCATCCCAGAGCACCAGGCCAAGCCACACCCAGCCAGGGGCCACCCCAGGACTCAGCACCCACATTCCTGGGGATGGACCTGGAGCAAGAGACTCCTTCAAGCCCTTCAAGACAAACCCCTCCTTCCTGCCCGGCCTCACGGCTCACGGCTCTCCATCCGCAGCATCACCTCCAGTGGGACTGGTGCAGGTACCCAGCCATCACACCATCCTGTGCTGCAGGGAAGTATTGTAATACAAGCAGAGTGAGAATTCTGGGACTGGTCCTTCTAAGGTCTTTTCCCCTGGCTAACTCACCCTCTCTCCTTCCGGTTCCAGCCTAACTGTCGCTTCCTCCGGGATGCCAACTCCGCCTGCAGAGGTTGCTCCCACTTCCCGGGGTTCCTGCTCTCCAGCAGTTATTGCACTGGGGTTGGGTTACCTGTTTATTGTTTCCCCTCATAGACCAGGAGGTCCTTGAGGCCAGAGTCTGTGTCTTGTTCACCACTGAATCCTCAGTACCTAACAAAATATTTAGCATCTAGTTGGCGCTTAATAACTGTTTGTTGAATAAGTGACTAAAAACAGGGATGCTGTTGAGATTCAGAAGAGGGACCAGAATTCTCTTTACAAAAGAAAAAGAGAGAAACAAACAAGCATTTATTGACCTACCGCCTGTGAACCTTCACAACCACCTTATGAAGAGGTTATTATAAATCCTTTTACAAGTAAGAAATCTGCGTTTCAGAAAGGTTTAAACTATTTGTTCAAGGCTATAAGCCAAACAGGGGTCACCAAAGTCTTTCTGTAAAGTCCCAGTTCATGGTCATTTTAGGTTCATGGGTCACACAGTCTCTGTGGCAACTACTGGACTCTACAATGACAGCACAAAAACTACAACATGTAAACAAACAGGACTGTGTCCCAATCAAATTTTATTTACATAGCAGGCAACAGGCAAGATTGATAAACCCCTGAGGTAGGCACTGATCCAAGGAAGATCTGAACCCATGTTTGTCCATTACATACTCAAACGTTTCAGACAGAAAGTTGGAGAAAGAGGAGTAGTACAAATGGTGAAGGTCCAGGAAGAGGTGTTTGCTTTGGAAAAGGCCAGAGCAAACTGAGCAGATCGAGCAAATCTGCTCATGGAAGCTCATGTGATTTAGTCCTCAAGTAGGTCCTTATTGAGCACCTACTGCTTGCTAAGCTTTCGCTAAGTACTCAGGAGACCCAAGCATGAATAAGACTGATCCCTGGCCTCTCCTAGCCTGCAGAGTAGTAAATGAAGCGATATGTATGCCCTTTCCTTTAGTCATTCAATACTGAGCACCTACTATGTGCCGGGAGTGAGACAATAACAGTGGACCAGTCAAGGCTTGGTCCCCTGCTTTTAGGCAGGTTAAAGCCCAGCTGCAGAAAGAACATGAAATAATAACCACACAGATAAATATTTAATTACAAATTGGGATAAATGCCACGAAGGGAAAGAACATGATGCTATAAGAGAGAATAACTAGAGAAAATACATTTAGGTTGAAGGGCAGGGGGATGGTCAGGGAAGAATTCTCTGGAGAAATGGTAAATGCCCCAAAACTGAGACAGCAAAAAGTAGAGGCAGTTCAGAGGAGGGGTTAGGAGAGGTTTCTGGAAGGCCGTGACATTTGAACTCTACTTGGAAGGATGAGTGGGATTTGGTGGTGCAGGAACCAGACCACCATGGACAGCTGTGTAGACTGTACATAGCACAAGTCCCAGGGATACCGTCACATAGACAGGGTGGGAGTGGCACCCTCTATTGTTGTGCGGTTGTACAACTGTATGCAGCAACCTGTGCTGGGGTAAGGAGACAAAGGATTCCTGTGGGAGGGAGCAGGGAGCAAGGTGATGGCTGGGAACCCTTAATTTCACGAGGACCATTGCCCTGGCTTGAACACTTCATGTTCTATATTCTGTCTCCCCTTCTCTTCATTGGGCTGCAATGTGTGCCTGGTGGGGTGTTCTCAGGTCTCCTCAGCAGCTATGATGGATGTCTTCTCCTTGCCTGTATCGATTTCCCCAGTGAGGCCCTTGTCTGCTTCCTCATCAACCCTCCTTCTGCCTGCAGTGTGTTAAGTAGGTACTCAGCCCATACTTATTACTCCTGTTTAATGAGCTGGCGGCAAAAACTTGCTGATATAAAATTCATATTTATTTAATTTGATTGTCCCCGAGACTGCTCCTGCATGTCTAACCTGCTTGTCCTAGTGGCGGGGACCACTCTGGATTATTGTGTTACAGTTTTATTGATGGGCAGTCTATCTGGTCATTTCTTTGGACAAGAAGTCACACCCCCCTCACCACCACCAATCTCTGTTGGTTGGATACCGGAGGGGTTTCCGCCTGGCCACACTCTAAGCTGAGCATGGGAGAGTTAAGGCGGGGGTTTAATTCATATGCCTGCCAGGACCCGGCGGGTATTGGGCTGGGGGGCAGGAGGGGATGAGGAAGCACCATCTAAAAGGGATGGCCCAACTCAGCCCCCATCCCTTGTTGCCATGTGCAGAATGGGATCCCAGTGTGAGCAGATCTTCAGTGTTCCAGGAACTTGGGAAAGGGGCATTTGTGTGTGTGTGTGTGAAATCTCTCAATTTTAAATACCTACAATTAATCTTTAAGAATGTTTTTAACACTGAGAAAGCCAAACAAATTACATCTAGAGGTCAAATCCAACTCTTAGGCCACCGGTCTGCAATTTCGAAGCAAGGAGAAGCTGAGAGTCTGAAAATGAGACCACTTCTCCTGGTGGAAACCACAGATCCTTTTGCAAGGCAGTAGGACTTAGTAGTTAAGAATACAGGCTTTTGTCAGACAGACCTGAGTTCAATGCAAGATCCACCATGTGACCTGCTTTGACCAATGAAAGGTGAGCACAGTGGGGTGTATCACCTTGAGGCAGAAACTGTAAGAACCAATGCCCTATTTGCTATATGCCCTTTCCTATACTGTGACTACATGCCCAGATTGGAACCTCCATCATCCTGGGCCCCTCAGTAACTGTGAGGAACAGATTCCCCTGTTGAACCTGAGCAGACACATGGCATGAGTCGACTAAGTTCTTAACTGGAAAAAAATAGTAAGTTCTTAGGGCGCCACTGAGTATTTGGGGGTTTTTGTCACTGTAGCAAAACCTACCTTATCCTGACTGGCATGTACTTCATAAAGTCATTATAAGAGTTAAATTAATTAACAAATAAATACATGTAGAACAGTACCTAGAACATGGTAAGCCCTTGTATTAATCAGCTTTGTGAGATCTCAGATAACCCCCAAATTTCAGTGGCTTACAACCACAAAAGTTTACTTCTCAGTCTCATGAGGAAGGGCAGCCCTATCTGGAATAAGCCCTTAGAAGGCCATCCCTGTGGCAGAAGGAAAAGAACAAGAGAGCTGGCAGAAACAGGGAGCAGCCCTAAAGCATCAGACGTCCATTGCATCCACTCACATGCCATCAGTCAAAGCAAGTCACGTGGCCAAGCCCAGTGTCAGTGGGGCAGGAATATTGTTCCAATGGAAGGAGCAAGTAATAGGGAAAAAATATAAAATCTAACACAGCCCTCAGTAAAAGTTAGCTGTTAAGCTTTCCAAATGTGGCAGAAGGGGCCAGCAAGGAGAGGTTGGGCTCTTAGGGGCAAAGATATATGGAAGGATGGTGAGGATGGCTTGGGGTCTATCCCCACCTGGTCCCTTGGAGATAAGCAGTCAAAAAATCCAGTTTCGAAGGGGGTCTCGGATACAGAGACCCAAACACAATTTTATGTCCACAAAATTAAATATGATCCAGAGCGCTGAGAAAGACCTTCTCCCTGCATTGTGACCAGGATACAGGAAGAACAGACTCAGAGGCTATGCTATTGCAGCACCTCAGGGGTTTTTCAGGGGGGGAGGTTGGGCAACACCTCCATGATCGGAGGCTGGCATTCTTAGAGGTATCAGCACAGCAGCCGCAGTGAATGTCCCCTCCTCTCGTGCCCTGTCAGACAGCCAAGATGAGCCAGAGGACACAGGGAGGCAAGCGAGAGGACAGGTCAGGGTCATGTGAGATACCCCTGGGACTGCAGGAATGATGGGAAGACCCAGGAAAAGGGCCACGACAATTCTGTGCTAAACAGGTAAAGCCGTGAGCCAGCAAAAGCCACTGTCTCAGTAAATAAGGTTCCATTGGTCCCCAAAGTCTGCTGAGCCCTGTAAAATCAGGTCACTAGGAAAACTATACATTGGTATGGATAAAATATACACAAATGAAAAAAATCATCTCTACGCAGAAAAATGCAGAAAACACCACTTGATGCTTGCAGGCTTTTTCTTACCTTGGTGGGCTTGAGTAAGGGGGCACACTGCAAAGGTAAGGCCAGGGTGGCAGCTGTGACTGCTGGCTGGGGTCAGATGGGATGGGTGAGAAGGTGACTTTTCCCCATGGGAGCCCCCTGAAAACAGCCATAGCAAGGAGATGAGTAACTATGATTTGGAGATGAGGGTTAACATCAACATTATTCAATAACAATTGTTAAAACCATTCTAAAAGCTTGTTATTAGGTTGAACCATATGAAATATCTGATATCTGAACAGTTCTAAGCTATCAGAATGGCAGTCTCATATGGTTCAACCTAATATATGTCAGGCATTGTACTAAGAAGTTAGCATGTATCATCTCAATTAATACTCATTCCAGCTCTCTGAGGGGGTCCCATTATTGTCTCCATTTTAGAGGAGGAAACTAAGACCAGTGAAGTTAAATTATTTACCCAAGGTAAAACATTGCAGACCTAAGACATAAACCCAGGGGGTCTTAATCTAGGAACAAGGGCCTTAGCCACTGGCTACTCAAAGTGAAGTCCAAGAACCAGAAACAGCAGTACCTCCTGGGGATTTGTTTAAAAGGCACAGTCTCGTTTGCATGCCCACGTTCATAGCAGCATTATCCATAAGAGCCGAAAGATGGGAAGAACCCAAAAGTCTATCAACAGATGAATGGGTGAACAAATGTGGTATACAAGGGAATATTATTCGGCCTTTAACAGGAAGGAAATTTTGATACATGCTACGATCTCAGTGAACCTTGAAAACATTATGCCAAGTATGTCAGTCGGACACAAAAGTACAAATGCTGCAGTCCACTTATATGAGCACCTAGAGTTGTCAAATTCATAGAGACAGGAGTAGAATGGTGGCTTCCAGGGCCTGGGGGAGGCGGATGGGGAGTTGTGTGATGAGTGCAGAGTGTCAGTTTGGGATGAGGAAAAAGTTCTGGAGACGACTGGTGGTGACAGTTGCACAACAGTATGAAGGTACTTAATGCCCCTGAACTGTACACTTAAAAATGGTAAATTTGGGCTTCCCTGGTGGCACAGTGGTTGAGAGTCCTCCTGCTGATGCAGGGGACACGGGTTCGTGCCCCAGTCCGGGAGGATCCCACATGCCACGGAGCGGCTGGGCCCATGAGCCATGCCTGCTGAGCCTGCGCGTCCAGAGCCTGTGCTCCGCAACGGGAGAGGCCACAACAGTGAGAGGCCCGTGTACCACAAAAAAAAAAAAAAAAAAAAAGGATAAATTTTATGTTGTCTTTTACCACAATAAAAATAATTATTATTATCCCTCCAAAAATGCAGTTTGGGGCCACACCCAAGACTAGCCCAGGCCCTGCCCTTTTTTTTTAATATAAATTTATTTATTTTATTTATTTATTTTTGGCTCTTTGGGTCTTTACTGCTGTGCACAGACTTTCTCTAGTTGGGGCGAACGGGGGCTACTCTTTGTTGCAGCAGGTGGGCTTTTCATTGCGGTAGCTTCTCTTGTTGTAGAGCACGGGCTCTAGGCAAGTGGGCTTCAGCAGTTGTGGCACGTGGGCTCAGTAGTTGTGGCGCACAGGTTTAGTTGCTCCACGGCATGTGGGATCTTCCCAGACCAGGGCTTAAACCCGTGTCCCCTGCATTGGCAGGCAGATTCTTAGCCACTGTGCCACCAGGGAAATCCCAGGCCCTGCCTTTTTAACAAGATCCCCAGGTACACGTGTGCACATTAAAATCTGAGAAGCACAGCCACCAGATGCAAAGAAGCACTTGCAGGGACGGCTGTAAACAGGGTAAAGTACAGTGTCGACCTAAATGCAGAAAATAAGTGGGAAGAGCTCTGAGCACTGCTTCCCCCTCCGTAGGCCCCCACCCACCCTCAGGATGTGATTTCTGTCCAGCAGCCTCCCAGTCCTACCCAGCACCAGGGAAGGTGCTTGTGACTAGTGGGGTCCTGGCATGCTGGCTGTTAGCCGGGACAACAGAGCTCACCTCCCCACCATGTTTAGCTTGGCTGTTTTGAGCCCCTTGGCCACCAGTAGGAATCACTGTGGTGCCTCAGAGCTCCGCTACAGATGCAATTAATTCCTCCAGAGCAGGGGGAGCTGGGCGGGCAGGGAGCAGTCACAGGGGTGGTGGAGCAAACTATTTTGGCAGCAGCTGTTCCATTTGGGGAACTAATGAGACTCAAGGAAATACTTGCTGAGGGATGCCAGATACTTGTTTGCTCCTGGAGCTGATACAGCCTTGGCCAAATTGGACAGTGATGCAAAAGTGTCCATCATTTTTTGTTCCATTTTGTGGCTCCGTTTTGCGTTTCAGAAAGAGCAGGATTAAAACCATATCTGTCCCCAGGCTACCCCTCAGTTCTACAAAGACTCAGGAAAGACATGCACTTTGGGAACACAATGTTGGGTGAACACAATGTTGGGTGTTCCTAGGGTCACTTGTCGGGACCCCATACCGACCCACTCACCACCAAGCCCTGACACCACCACCCCCTTCAAACTGCGTGTGTCTGTGCTGCCTTTTGTAGCCAATGTATCTCTCTCGGCTCCAAGAGATAGCCAAGAGCTGGTATAACATTTAAAAGCCACAAGCCCGGGGGAGCAAAAGTATAATCTTTCTTATTTCCTTATAACTGGATTTTATCATTTTCCAGAGTCCCCACTCTATCTGGCTGCAGTAAACCTAATCCTGTTCACTTGAGGATAAACTTGGACAATTCAGGAAGAACTCAGCAAATTCAAGGTTTCATTGGTTATTTCATGGTCTGTTCCCTTCTGCCTTCTCCTTCCAGTCGCATCTAATTTCTGAGCGGCTTACATAGCATCATGGCGTTGGTGGGGTAACTCTCTGGCCCTCTGGTATCCACTAAGGAGTACCTTGTCTTGTCTGGTCTTTAATCAGCATCCTTACTCCTTGTTGACACCACAGGGGCTTCTTAATGTTCCTGGTATCCAGTCAGTGAGGGCCATTCCCCCTCACTCCCACTGCAAGGCTCTCAGTGCCTTAACCATGCCGACCTTGGATGACCTTGGGTACACAGAGTGTGTTCTGTGCTCCCTGGGAGATGCTGGGGACGTTAAGGACTCAATGAGCCTGCCCCTAACCAGTCTGCTCAGACAACACTCACAGACACATCTTATGCACCATTCCAAGCCAGGCTGCATTGGAGCTTCTCTATGAGACTGAAGAGATGAGGCTCAGCTCCCCTAAACCTACGTAGAATTTGTTCAACATCCTCCCCGTTGAGGCTCAGTGTGGGAGGAGACAAGGGACAAGGTCCCTTCTCTAAAATACTTGTGGCTGATTGGCTTTCCCAAAGAGAGGGCCAGCAATGGTCTCTCAACCCACATCTCTACTTACAGTGTGACCTTGACAATCCATCCACTGAGCAGTGGATCTGCATCCCTTTCCCTTGAAGCTGAGCAGAACTTTATGACGGCCTCAGCCAATAGTGTAAGGGTAAGAGAGACCTCATGTGACTTCCAAGATCAGATCATCTAAATGCTATGCGTTTCCACTTTCTTCTCTTGGGACACTTTGCTCTTGGAACCCAGACCCCATTCTATGAAAAGTCTAAGCATCCCAAGAAGGGGTTCATGGAGAGGAACCAGATCCATGGACGTGGTCCCAGTCCCAGATGAGCTTCCAACCAACAGCCGGCACCAACCTGCCAGCCATATGCATGAACCATCTTGAAAATGGATCCTGCTAACCACCCTCAACCTTCCCCACACACGCCATTTCAGCTGAGGAGCTTCCACACCAGACTTGCAGAATTCTGACAAAATAGATGAGTACTATTGCTTTAAGCCACTAAGTTTTGGGTTGATTTGCTATGAACAATAAATAACTGATTCCATACTTATCAGCACCTATTTTTTTTCTCTTTGTTTCTCTCTCTTCCCAGGGAGATTTTTTATCACCTCTGTAGTGATAAAACTGATTCTTCATTTACCCTTTCCAATTGTTTTAATATGGCGTAAACCTTACACCTCAAGCTCTTCAGGATTCAGGCTTTTGAAACTGTAAAAACCTAGCTCTTTCAAACCAAGCCGTGGCCTTCAAAATCATTGTCCCATGCCAGGAGTTTTGAAAGCCTGTTTGGAAACTCAAAACCTAAGTCTTTTTTTTTCTTCCTCTGTGCATTCCTGCTGTTATGGCCTTTCCCTGAGGGTGATAAGGATGGAATGAGGTGGGAAGGACAGGGATATAAGGAATTTCCAGGAGGGGTGGAAAGCACAGAATGGCATTTTATCATATTATCGTGCCATTTTTACCAAAGCAGAGGCAAATCTTCAGCGTGCAACATTATCCCATTCCTTTGTTCTCCTTAAATTAACTTAAATCCAACCCTGGGTTCCCATCCTATTGTACTGGTAGGAAAGTTGACCTCAGTCATTATCAGAACACCTTTCCTGAGCACTACAGCCCACTAACCCTGGGGGTCATACAAAAATCCCGAGGTCTCACTCAGCCCAAACTCTTCAGGTATTATGCGCTAGTTTTTTGGCCTATGCTATCACTGCCGGCACATACATTGTCCAAGCTAGTCAGCACGGATTTTTGTGAAGGGCTAGATAATAAAGACTTTTGACCTTTCAGACCATACAGCCTCTGTTGCAACTACTCAGCTCTGACGCTATGCTGCAAAGGGAGCCATAGGCTGTATAAATGTATGGTCACGGCTGTGCCCCAATAAAACTTTATTTACAGAAAACAGGCAGCAAGCCATAGTTTGCTGACTCTGGGTCTAAACCAGTGTAAGTCCCTTGAATTCCTGTGTTTCTCTGATTCTGGCTGAGAGAGGGGCATAGAAATCTTTGCCAGAGCTGGAATCCCAGACACTTAGGGTTCAGAATCCCAGGTGAATTGTACATCTGTGAGGTGTTGCTTCTGAGCGAGGTGGAAGTAACAACTGTATGGTTTTCTCCAGAGAAACAGAACGAGTAGGACATACAGAGACACACAGAAAGAGATGTATTATGAGAGACTGGCTTACACAATTATGGAGGCTGAGAAGGCCCATGATTTGCCGTCTGCAAGCTGGAGGCCCAGGAAAGCTGGTGGCGTAGTTCCAGTCCAAAGCCAAAGGCCTGAGACCCAAGACTGCTGATGTCCAAGGGCAGGAGAAGATGGACGTATCAGCCCAAGTAGAGAGCAAATTCACCCTTCCTCCACCTCTTTGTCCCACACAGGCCCTCAGTTGATTGGGAGATGCACCTCCACAGAGGTGAGGGCCACCTTCTGAACTCAAGCCACAAAGTCAGAGGCTAATCTCTTCTCAGAAACACCCTTACAGACACACCCAGCAATATTATTTGACCAGCTCTCTGGGCCTACTAGACCAGTCAAGCTGACACACATACATCACACCAACTCATCAAGTGACCGGCCAACCTTCAGCCTTCCCAGACCCCAGGAGCAAGTCCTTTCTCTAACCTTTGCCCTCCAGTGCCCTCCCTCCTCCCCCCTCATCTCTTCAGTGAGTTTAGGCATTTTACAAACGACAGGAAGAACCACTGACTTTAGACAGGTTCTTCTTTTAATCCTGTCCACACCTCCAAGAGTTAGAAATGCATGTCTAGCAATCCACTTGAAACAGCAAAAGAGAAAAACATAACGGTACAATGAACACAAATTAACACACCATGCATTGTCAAATAGTGTGTTACACTTACCTGTTTACTTGACTTTCACACACGCTATGAGATCCTAGAGGGCAGAGACCAAATCTCACTCAACGCTGTCCTTCAGCTCAGCCCCAGCACATCATAAGTGCTCCATACATAGTTTTTGAATTAAATAAAGTATTCATACATCCTGCAGAAATATGTGGTGGTTGAGTCCCAGAATCCTTCTCTGTAGCTTATTTAACAGTGAAGTAGTTGAAGTGCTCCCTATTTGCAATCTCTAAAATTGTATAAAGCAATTCTGGTGAGCGCTGTTAATTAAAATATTAAATAAGAGGGCTTCCCTGCTGGCACAGTGGTTGAGAGTCCGCCTGCCGATGAAGGGGACACGGATTCGTGCCCCGGTCCGGGAGGATCCCACATGCCGCGGAGCGGCTGGGCCTGTGAGCAATGGCCGCTGAGCCTGCGTGAACGGAGCCTGTGCTCCGCAATGGCAGAGGCCACACAGTGAGAGGCGCCCGCGTACCACAAAAAAAAAAAATATATATATATATATATATTAAATAAGAGAGTGTTAGGTTAGAGGCAGATGCCCTGCACGCAGTGTTAGGTAGCTAGTCAGACATGAGCGGGTCCCCACCCCGCCCTGGACACGGTCATCCTTCCCTCCCACACCTGGACACTGGTGATCAGAACACTCCCAGAGATCTTTTCTCCTGCGGTCAAGGACCACCGCTAGGTTTCCAGCCATATCATGACCAAGTGAGATAAAATTGCCCGCACAGGTTGGCGCAGGTTCACCAAGACCTAAAAGGTAACTCAAAGTAACCCAGGGTTTATTATGCAGTATTTAATTTAATAAATTAGCATTGCAGTTTTTGCCCCACCTCCCACCCCGCCATGGGTTTCACTTGGGTACTTATAGGTAAGTGCCTGCACACTAGGAGAAAAGTTATATAACCTAAAGCTGTCAATCAACTTGTCAGTCAAATGACGCAGGACACAGGGAGGGACCACTACTACTCTAAAAAAACCAACCCTTACCAAATGTAAAATAGATAGCCAGTGGGAAGCAGCCGCATAGCACAGGGAGATCAGCTCGGTGCTTTGTGACCACCTAGAGGGGTGGGATAGGGAGGGTGGGAGGGAGACGCAAGAGGGAGGAGATATGGGGATATGTGTATACTTATAGCTGATTCACTGTGTTGTACAACAGAAACTAACAACATTGTAAAGCAATTATACTCCAATAACGATATAAAAAAAATTTTTTTAATAAATAAATAACCCAACCCTACCCCCATTTCAGGCTGCTTCTGGTTTCCAGACAGCCCACTCTCATCCTTTCTCGTGAGCATACTTTCACTCTGCTTAGTAAAACTCTTGCTACTTAAAACTGCTCTATGTCTCTCGACCGAATTCTTTCTCTTTGAGAGGACCAGAACTGTGGGATCGCCGTTCTGCTGGTGACAACAGTAGGATGTGCATCATCGAGGAGGGTGAAAAGCAGGTTTAATTCACAAGATGACAGAGAAATCAAGGGAGGCATTCGTGTAGATCCTGAACTCAACCCTGGGCCCTTTCAATGGCTTTTGAGGTTGACAACGTGGCTCTCCGTGATGTTGCTACTGTCAGTGAAACACTAGATTTTTCATCGAACTCAGAGAAGCAGAGTGTGGAATGGAGGGTGGGAGAGATGCGAGATGCTGGTCAAAGGTGAAAGCCTTCAGTGACAAGATGAATAAGCTCTGGGGATCTCAGGTGCAGCGTAATAACTGTCATGAGTTACCGTGTTGTGTGCTTGAAGTTTGCTAAGAGAGTAAATCTTAAGCATTCTCACAATCAAAAAAAAAAAACAAACTAAAGTTTTTCCTTCACCCTAATACAGACATATCACCCAAAAAGCTCTACCATTTTAGCAAGTCTGTTTAAGACCTTTTGAGGTTGTCAAGTGAAAGGAAGAGAGTAAAAGGAAAGAAAGGAAGAGATTTTCCTAAAGCAGAAGAGTGTGGTGGTTAAAGGAGTACTTGTGTGGTGTGTGCACCAAGGAAATTCCTGTAATAGAACTGAGATCTGTGTTCAAAGGCAGAGGGCAAGATTGTACAAAAATCCCCTTGTAGAAGAAAAGAAAAGCTTGTAAGACAAAAGTGTCAGACAATCCCAGGGTGGCCACTAGTAAGTGCTGTGGATAATACAGCTTGGGCGCTGTCCAGAGTTTTGTTGGGAGCCAAGGGAACATTATGGTCAGCGTTGGAAATCGTCCAGCCACCCGTGTATCACATCTCCAGTGTCGCCTGGTATACCGTCTTGTCTCACTGAATGGCTCAGGCTAGATGCATTCTGTGTCCAGTGGTGGCCCTAGGCAGGAAGCCCATGACAGTCTCCAACACTGAAGAACGGTCTTAAGGTCAACCCTTTATTATTATTACCTGCTTTTCATCTCTGTGTCCACGCTGCCCTCTCTCTGTTCTTTGATTAGGCCAAGTTAGTTCCCTCTGCCTGGAAGGCTCTTGCCCAGATCAATCCATGGCTGGCTTCTCTTCATTCAGCCTGAGCTCAAATGTGATCTGACCATCTTGTCTATGGTCATTTCTTTAGTCACTCTCTATCCCATTATCATGCTTTGGTTTCTTCATAATACTTACCAGCATCAGGAAATATCTCCTTTATTTACTTGATTATTTGTTTATCATCTGACTCCAAGAGAGTGAGCTCCAAGAGGACAAGGCCCTTTTCTGTCTTGTTCAATGCCATATCCCTGGATACAGCCCTTAGAGCAATTTTTGGCCCTGAAAAATGATTTGTTGATGGTGAATGGATGAATGGGGGCTGAAGGGTCCAAAGGACTAATCGACTTAGCTACCAGGAGCATCTGGAAGCAGCAGAATCAAAATCTCCTATTCATCCAGTGAACATATAATCGGCAGGCAGATACTAGAAAAAGTCACCTTATGCAGGGCACCATTGGGCCATGAATCAGGCTTGGTCCTGGATGTTACTTGACTCCCATAAGACACACTTCTGGCCTGATAAAATTTCCTATGGCTCTGCTGGCCACTGGCCTCGTATTAACTTAGTACCTTGCCCCGAGGACCCTGGAGGACCCACTGGAAGACAGTGTCCTTGGGAATGGGGACTGATCTGGTAACCAACGATCACGACCAAGCTGAGTCCTTGGTACCTTCCGTCTGAGTTACTAGGCAATTCTAATCACTGCATCTCTACCCTTGGCTTTCATGAGACATAAGTCAGTGGCCCGAATCCACCACTTTCTCTGACTCTTCTGAATATATTCATCACATTGATGTGTGTCAAACCTTTCAGCATCACTCAGTTAGGAAGGAGAGAAGACAAGAAATTGGATGATGGGGATGAGGGGTAGCAGTAACTCAAGGACAGATGAAATTACAGTTGCTGTCCAGAGTTCTTTCTCCTGCTCCAGGAAAGGTCTACCAGCTCATCCTGCCAAGCTCTGTCTTTGTGCCACCTGGGCACAAACACCTTTCCAGGAACAGGACTGAAGTGGAGGGACCAGAGGGGACAAGAAAGAGAGAGACCCTCCTGCAACGGAGGTCCGGGGAATACACTACTCTTTGACCTTCTGCCCTTTGGGTGACCTCTACTGCTGTGATCTGTGAGCTGGGTGGAAGGAGTGTTAGCTGCTCAGTCCCTTCTCTTCTTTCAGACACAATGACCTCATCATTTAAGAAACCACGCCTCCCCCTGAAACTCATTCCCTTCCTGAGAACCTAAAGCCTGGAACTCTAAATTTTCTTACAGCACACCCCATTAATAAAATATTTTCAAGCATGCACCCCCAGTATACATACATGTATATGTAGATTATATGTATGTCCTATTATATGGAAATGTGGGATGATTCTAAAACATCCATGGTGGGGGGGAGGGGGCAGATTTTCAAAGGATGGAATGAAAAATAACTAGAAAAAGTCTAATTTTTCTCCCCACACCCCATGAGATGTGTCAGTTTAGAAGTCCATTGCCCTAAACAATGAAGGCCCCCTAAAGAAAATCTGAATATGTCACTGTCATTTATGCAAAACAATATTCCTCAAGGGGATTCTGAACTACCTAACCCCCAATAAATAGCCTATGCAAATCGGCAGCCTCTTAAATCTCTTATGCAAACTAATGTATTCTTAAAGACCCAGCAGTTTAGCAACAGCAATCGCCTAGGTGTGGTCTGTGAACCGGCAGTATGGACACCTGGGAGCACAGGAGAAATGCAGAATCTCAGGCCCTATTCCAGACCTGCTGACTCTGCACGTAAGATACCAAGACGAGTCTTGACGAGGACTGACCTAAAACATTGTTCCTCAAATTTCCCTGATTATAAGAATCACCAGTAATGTGTGAACAAATTTACATCTTTCAGTCCCACTCCAGACCTCCTGAACCAGAACCCTCGGTGCAGGGCCTGGGAATATGTATTTTTTATAAGAGCCAGCTAATTCTCAGATCAGAACTGCTGCTTTAAGGGGGTTCTAGCTATGGGAGAGCCCCTTCCTCTTTCAGAATGAAGAGTCTAAAGGGGCAGGTGCACAAGAGAAGGCAAGTATCAAGCCAGGCAGGTAACAACCATCCTCTGACCTGTGCACACACCTAGCAAAGCTCAAGGTTACAGGGCGGGAAAGGATGACAGGCATGAACACCATCTAACCTGGGCATTTGCCATCGGTAGGTGGAGGCTCACTTCAATGATTACCTTCACTTGCCAAGGGGGGAAAATGTTTTCTTTCCATGATCATTGATTAATAGAATGGATATGGTATGAGTTTTATGTAAAGAATCTGTCCTATCTTAAATGGAATGAAATCACAAACTGGGGCTTGAAAGGAAGATGGAATAAATTATTCACAAGGGAAGCTTCAACTTGAGAAGTTTGAGCTGGGGTCTGCCATTCACAGAGCCTGATTGGTGAGCGTGTGCTGCTTGTTCATTCTAATTGGATGCATCCAGCCTCCCCCGGAAACACTGTTGTGTAGATCAACATCATTTAAGTGGGTAAAGTGAAATCCAAGTAAGCCACTGTCTGACACAGTGATCAGCTGCTGCTGCCCCAAAGAACTTCAAGATTCCCAACGAGGGAGCTGTGGAGTTATGGGGAAGGTTTCCTCTGAAGAATTTTGTTGCCTGGTTTATTGCCTCAATTCTACGGTGCAGTAGCATCTCCAGTTCACAGAAAAGAAAAAATGAGGACAGGTTCACCACCCAATCATAATAGCTAGCATTTTTTGAGGGCCTACTATGTGCTACTATGTGTTGCCTGAAGATACTATTATTACCATTATCACCCTGTTTTAACCTCTGATGCTCAGAGAGGTGCCCAAATTCATGCAGCCAGAACTGGAATTCATACTTGCTGATTCCAAAGTTTGGGTTTTTAACCCCGGTGTTATGCTGCCTCCTTTTCCTAAAAGTCACACAAATGGAGATGACAGGTGTGGTCTTCATGTGATGATAGATATCTGGAAGCCCTCCTTCCATGAACAAAGATATACTGAGTGTTTACTAAGTGCTGTGTACATGCCAATTGCCGGGTACCCCTAACCTCCACCCTCAAATATTCACAGCATTCACAGATACACAAGCACGTAAGTATATTACATGTGTAGGCACATAAGTATAAATTAAATGAGGTACAAAGAAGAAAGCTGACAACTCTGGAGTGGAGAGACTGGGACAGCTTCATGGAGGAGACATGCCTGAAAGATGAGAAAGTGAGTGTGAGTTAGAGCACAGACTACATTTGGGACCAACATGCCAAAGTCTGAGCCTCACAAGCGTCCAAGAAACTCTTTTTGCTGCAATGTCTGGGTAGGAGGACCAGGGCTGAGCATGGCAGATAAGCCCATTGTAGAGGGGATCTGTTTCCCCCAGAACTCTCTCTTCCGGTCATTGTTCCTTTCCCAGCTCCATCCATAACATTTCAACGAGAGCTGCCAAGTGCTTCTTTGGCCTCAAGCCACAATCAATTGGTGGGACAGGAACTTGACCCAAGTTGGGTCATTCAGAAGCCAAGAGGTGGCCCCTCTCTAGTTGGTACCACTGTGATTTGAAAAAGTCAACACCTGTGATCGCCATGTTTTCCTACCACATGGAGTAAATTTGTCCATCACGAGAGAGGGAGGCTAACACTTGCAGAGGAGCCGAAACTGCAGAACAGTGGTCCTGCTTCCAATGGTTCATCAGGCCCATTGGATGGGCCTGTGAGGCAGCCCTTCTTATGGTTGTTCAACCCTTGCTTGGATTCCATGTGCCAAAATCCCCTATGGGCCTAGGCAACTTCCAGTTGGGTTTCTGTCACTTTCAACCAGAGCAAGGCATTCATGCTTCTAAGTTTCCAAAAGGTAATCAGTTAGTGCCAATTCTGGCTTCTCCTATTCCCTCTAGATTTGACTCCTTTCTGAAATATCTGTTGAGCACCTAGCATGTGTCAGTCCAAGTTATATCTAGGATGAGATGATTGAGATTTGCTCCAGAGCACTGAAATTTAGATTTGAACTTCAGTGGATTAAGAGGGCCTTGAAAAATTGGGTGAAGTTCTCAAACTTTGCAAAATAAAATAATAATAATCTTTGCAATCATGTTGTCAGTCAAACCTGAAGAGAAGGGTGTCATATCATGCCGTCACTTAATTTTGGTTGAGAAATAGGGGCAAAAAAAGGTGACTCACTTTTTGTTTATCCTAAGATTTAATGCAGAGTTGTTAGCAAAACTGAAATTATATTAAATACATCCAACCTAATACAAAATTTAGCTTTTCCAATTTTATAACTCTATCTTTCCATATTTTTCCTTCATTTTTCCCTTCTGTCTACAGTGAAATTTTGGTCCCCTTTTAAAGGAGATGGACTTTCAGTAGGCTGACCCTAGTGTAAATTATCTTTGGATAACTAGGGCCTTGTGCAGTTGAAATAAGCAATTACTAGATGGTGCATGATGGGAACATTTTGTTCCACTTCCCAAGGATAAGAAATGACCAATTTCAGCCAGTACTAATGGATCCTGGGGTTCCAGAGTCCTTACCCTCATGGAACTCTCAGTCAAGCTGGAAGACTCAAACCCCTTCCAATCAAATCACAGCTTCTGTTGCCAAAGCTAGTGACAGAGGGAGAGATTCTCCAGGCCCACATTCATCCTCTCTCTGCCTTCCCCTACAAGTCCCCAGGCCCAAGCAGCTGCCCTCCTTGAGGAGGCATTTTTACCATAGATACCTTCCCCTAGAGCAGAGCCCTGCAAACTTTTTCTGTAAAGGGCCAGATAGTAAATATTTTAGGCTTTGCAGACCATATGGTCTCTGTTGCCACTGTTCAGCTCAGCTCTTGTAGCACAAACACAGTCATAGACAATATATAAACAAATGGGCTTGGCTGTGTGACGATAAAACTTTATTTACAAAGACATGCTGCAAGCTGGATTTGGCCCATAGGCCATAGTTTGCTGGCCCTTGCTCCAGGGCATTTGAGGGAAAGGGGTGGGCTGGTCTTAGGCCTGTTTATGACAGAGACACCCATCCCCCTCCCCCTGCAGGCTGCATTTCCCAGGCTCCTGAATCAGTTAGCAGCTGGCCAGGTTAGCAGGACATGGGACCGTGGGAGGAAGAACAAAGCCAGAAAATTTCCCTCTCCCTGTCCCCCAGATTCAGTCAGCCTCTCAGACAGATTCCCTGCCTTTTCCGAGGCTCCAGCCCCTACAAGACATATGTGCCATGGTTTCCAACTTCTTCTAGAAGACCCAGCCCTGGGCTCTGCCAACCCCATTCCCTCCCTTTTTCCTTCCAGCCTTCCTGCTTTGGGTTTCATCACAGGCCTCCACTTGTCTCCCAAAGCTCTTCCTTCTTGTGTGTTACCAATCCCCTGTGTATATAAATTCCCTCAGTTTAAAAAACTTGGAGTAGTTTCTTTTCCTTTTTTTTTTTTTTTCCCTCTGATTGGACCTTTGCTGATCCAGGAGGCAATGATTATGCCCTTGCTCTCCAAAAGCAAAGAGTGCTGAGAAACATTGCTGGCTGGGCCCGAGCAGGCTTTGAGGATGCTATCCTTTCCTGGCTCTGTTGGAAGAAATGATGAGTTTAGCAGAGAAAGCGCTTTGCTTTGAGAGAGAACCTTTCAGCGGTGCTTGACCTGAGCTGATGGATGGTGTGCGGTGGAAAGCCGCACCGTTTGGCTACTGTGGAAGGGACACAGGAGGGGGGTGAGGAGGGAAGGGGGGACGGAGGAGGGAGTTCTGTCCATAGGAGGCTGCATGGACTCCCCCCACGGCCAGGTTCTGTTCAACGCAAAAAATAGTAACTACCATAACGCTATGTGTCATGTGCTAAAATTTAAATGGTCATAAATACACTGAAAGCTAAGCACTTCACATACTTTCTTGGTGTTTCCCAAAACTTATTTATCAAAATTACCAATTCTCAGACCCCACTGCACTTTTATTGACTCAGAGATAAAGCCAAGAAGTTGCATTTTGAAAAACAGCAAAGTGACCAGCTGACCAAGGAAGCTGGGGACAGACTGTCATTTCATTTCACATGACGTCATATTTGCGAAGCGCATACTCTGTTCCCCATTTTATAGATGGGGAAACTAAAATGCAGGGAGGAAAAGGGGATTCAGAAGGGCCCCGCGGCTAGGGAGTAACAGAGCTTGATTCAAACCCCGGTCTGTTTCATTCCAAAGCCCAGAGGACTCAGCCAGGTTCATCGGCAACTTCTGACCAGCTGCACGCTTTCTGCACATCTCTGTCCTCACAAAAACCCTGTGGGGTGCGGGTTATCATCCTGGGAATAATAGGAGATGGAACGGGGGTTCCTGCCCTCACCCACCCTTCTTTTGGTCCCTACTTCTCACCCGTGTTCCTGCTTCTCTGCACTTTCAGGTCCACGCCCATCACCTAGTGGATCATGGCCCAGGGGCATTGTCTGAACCCCGCCCTCTCCTGTGTCCTGGGACAGGAGACTAAGGAAACACGAATGAGAGGATTGTAGCTGGGTGCTAAATCTCCCAATCTTCCCAGGCCCATGAAGGAAGTACAATCAGCCGTCTCATTTCACAGATGAGGAAGCAGAGGCACAAAGTTTTAAGTCACTTGCCCAAGGTCACACAGCTGGGATTGAAACCCAGACAGACCCACTCTGAACACTAGGGTGTGATGCACTGGGGGAGTGAGGCAGTGTCTGACCAAGTGTTAGAGAACATCATTCTAAAATGAGCGAAACCAAGGTCAGCTTTCAAGCTCCCTCCACGTCTCTCTGTCTTTATGGTGGTTCCTGAGCCTTTCATAAAATCTCTCCTAAATATTCCAGCCTCATCTCAGCCACACTACTGGGGGTATAAGGAATAGGGTCTCCAAGGTAGAAACTCAAAAGAAAGGAAGATGTACATCAACACAGACTTCCCGTGAATGTTCACAGAAGTACTATTCATAATGATCAAGAAGCGGAGGTGACGTAAATGCCTATCATGTAGTGAATTGAGGAAAAAAATAGATGAGCTACATACACACACTGGGAAACTACTCACAATGAAAAGGAATAAAACACTTATGCTAAATGAAAGAAGCCAGATAAAAAAAAATAAAAAAACACATAACTGTGTGATTTCATTTATCTAAAGTGACCAGAAAAGGCAGATCTATGGACACACACTAGTGATGGCTGGGGCTGGAGATGAGGATTAACTGGAAATGAGCAAAAATGATCTAAAACTGAACTTTGATGATGGTTATCAGTGCTGTATATTTGTTTAAAATCATTGGATTGGGCTTCCCTGGTGGTGCAGTGGTTGAGAGTCCGCCTGCCGATGCAGGGGATGCGGGTTCGTGCCCCGGTCCGGGAAGATCCCACATGCCGCGGAGCGGCTGGGCCCGTGAGCCATGGCCGCTGAGCCTGCGCTTCTGTAGCCTGTGCTCCGCAACGGGCGAGGCCACAACAGTGAGAGGCCCGCGTACCACAAAAAATAAAAATAAAAAAAAGTAAACTAGATTGGGTATGAGGTATGGTATATATGGGGGAAAACATAGTAAGGGATAGGGATAGGAAACATGGAGATATAATGGTAGATAATCAGTCAAGTCTTTGCTGAGAAGACAGCATTTCAGCAAGAGTAGAAGGAGGTGATGGCATGAGCCTGGTTAAAATCTAGGCACAAAGCCTTCTGAGCAGAGAGAACAGCAAGTGCAAAAGCCCTGAGGTGGGAGCAGGATTGGAGTGTTGAGGACCAGGAGGGAGGCTGGACTGAAGCGTGGAGAAGGTGACAAGTGATGACTCCAGGTGAGATGGGAGCTGCTACAGGCTTTTAAGGAGGGAGCAGGCATTGGATGAAGCCCCGTCACAGGGAACCCCTGAATTCTCCCACTCCACTCCGCCTCCTACTCCTGCCAGGAAGGGTGGCAGGGAAGGCTGGCCGAGATCCAGACGGCCAGCTGGGCCCAGGCAGACAGGAGCGCATGCAGGACCAGGCACTTCCAGAGGTGGCCTGGGTTGCCTTGGCAACAGGGGCTTCCAAAAACCTCCCCAGGGACTTCCCAGGGCAGCAGCAGGCTGGGCTCATTTCTTGTAATCCAGCAGCATGAGGACATAAAGAAATCAATTTATTAGCACAAACAGTCCTTCGTGCTCGCGCACTTACTCTCCTTAGAATTCAGTCTGGCACAGAGCTCTCCAGACTTCCGCATGCAGTGGATTCGTGAGCGTTAACTTGGTGGGAGTGGGCCGCCCTGAAGAGGACTGGACCGTCTCCCCAACACTCCATGCAATAGAGCCGAGGCTCTGTGGTGATGGCTCTGGGGTCAAATTCAGCTGTCACCTGCTAGCTGTGACCTCAGGCCAGTCACGTATCCTCTTTGACCTCCACGCTCCTCTAGGTCCAGTGTTCGGGAGGATTGAAGAAGTTGCTGCGCATCTTGTGCCCAGCCCCTCCTCCCATGTAGGACCAAAGCCCCTGTGTGCCCAGACCCTGACCCCCCACATCTTCCTCGTGTCCTTCACATGTGTGCCCAGCTGTCACCTCCTGGTGAGGCTCTCCCCACACTCCACATTTAAACTGCGACATCTGGAATATCCAAATGTCTTATCAATTGTAAAGAAGGGGCTAAGCTTCCTCAGTGACTAAGGAATTGCAAATTAAAACCGCAAGGCACACAGCCCCTTTGCCATCTACACATTTTTCATTTTCTCCCCTCTCGTCCTCTCCTCAGCCCCTTGCAATCTTGCTGCAGGCTCTAAAGCAGCCCTTCATGAAGACCACCAGTGACCTCCAGGTCACCCAAGGTTACTGAGCCACATTTGAATCCAGTTTAGATCCTGCCTTTTCCATATCCTCACACACAGAATGAGAGACAGATTCTACAAATGCTTCACAAGGGAGCTCTTCCCAAGGCCAAAGTGAAAGTCATGTGAAGGTCATAAGCAAACTCATTTGGGACCATCCAAGATCTTTCTCTGTTCATGCCCCCACCATACACACCCCTGCACGCACATGCACACCGACACACACACACACACCCTGCTCCCCAGCCCTCCTAGAAACCAAACATCTCTGGATGGGGAGACACCCCAGAAGTCCTCAAGCTGGGTTCACTCTTGATCAGACACCTCCTGTGGAGCTTCACAGATCACCACTGTGCGGTCTGGTTGGATTTCCTCAGATAGCTGCCTGCCAGAGCTCACACACAACGAGACAGAGCACCACAGCCTTCCCAGCCAGCCTCCCCGGGGGCTCTCCTCACTGTGTTCCCCTTGAAACCCCACTCAGGTCTTCCCCCAAGGGTCTCATGTTAGATGAAACAGACCACATATTAGTCCCAGGAGCTGAAGTCATCTTTCATTCAGCAGTTATACCCAACTGACCCAGGATGGATACTGGAGCTCCAGAAATGGATGAGACACAGGCCTGTGTGCCTGAGTTTCTCTATATGGAAGTGGAGCCAATGACAGTGCCTGCTTCACCAAGTCCCGGTGAAAAAGATTAAATGAGATTTAGCACAATGCCTTGCACATAGTAGGTGTTCAATAAACTGAAGTTCTGGTGTATATCCTTAGAAGGGACAGGCTTACAACATTAATACATTCTCATAGGGTGTCAGCTGAAGCTAAAGGCACACGTGGGCAGCACAGCTGGCTCTGTGGCTGTGGACCATGACCACTGCATCACCTACCAGGTTCAAATGCAATAATAGGTACCAAATGCCTCACACAGGGTTTGGCACTAGTCATCACTTTATTACTACTGCTATGACTTTTAACTAATATTTATTAAGCACAGTTGCCCAGCACTGTTCTAAGTACTTTATTAACACATCTAATCCTCAAACAACCCTATGAGATGAGTATTATTATGATTTATTTTATTTTTATTGTTATTATCATAATCTTCCCCATTTACAAATATGGAAATGAAAACACAAAGAGGTTAATTTCTGTATGTATCTCAGAGAGTTACACAAAAGAGTTGGGGTTTGAACCCAGGCAGTCTGACTCCCAAACTCTCAGTCATAACCACGTGTTCTGCTGTTATTTTTACACACCCTGCCTACCTCATTAGGTTGGGCAAGGATCAAATGGTAAAATCCAAAATCACACGGACATTCAGTTGAAAAATGGAAAAATCAGTATTTAAGCAAAATTCATATTTTATCCAAAATTCACCTTGAAAATCCCTTATATCATCCATAAAACATGGTTCTAAGTATGACTATACTACCTCACCCAGCCAGTTTTTCCTCCAGCATTGAAATAGAATGCTGATCCTTCAGTTAAACACCTAAGAAACACCTGGTTGGGGGTTGTTTGGCTGGGAGATATCTGGTCTAAGCCTGCACAGTTTAATTCCCACTGAATTGAAGGGGTGTGTGTTGCAGTTCCACCTTTCTGTGTGTGGATTTGCTGCTCATGACAATACCGCCTAACCCTTACCTGCCTCTTACCGTGTGTCGTGTCTCATTCTGTGTGTTTCGCCTGTGTGGATGCACTTAATCCCCCCGTCAGCCCCAGGAGGTAGGTACTGTTATTGTCATTCTCATCTTACGGACGGGGAAACTGAGGCACGGGGTTTCAAGCACTTGTCCGACATCATCCAACTGGATTTGACCCCAGACACTCTGGCTCCAGGGGACATGTGACAAGTCTTCTCTCCAAGGATCCCAAGGTGGAAAGTGATTATAACTCCCCTCCCCCACTTCTCGCCCCCAGCCAGCTTCCTCCCTGACCCAGTTGCCTCCAAAGAGCCTGTTGGTCTCTGCAAAGAAGCAGTCTTGTTGAATCTCCTCTGAAAGCTAATTCGGCCATTTACTCTCAATTTGGAGCAGATGCTGTCGTCTCTCAGATTTCAAAGAAGATGAATGCATGGGTCAAATTGAATTTAAAAATTTAATTGAATAAGACAGAACCAGACAGCTTGATGGAAGACTTTGATCCGATAAAGGGAGAGTAGAAATACGTGCTCCTAAGGCCGGGGTGTGATGGGGAGCTGTCTGGACCTTGTCTAGCCTCTCCTCATCTGCAGGAAAACCAGTTATGCCAATTAAGGGTGAGATTGCCCTGGGGTGGTGTAGGGAAGACTGTTCCAAGGCATTTACCAGATTACATGTCCCAAAACAGGTTGGCAGCCCTCCCACCTTCCCGTCCACCCCTGTCTCCAGACCAACCCAATTCTGAGCCCCTGCAAGTCAGGGACCTCGTCTCAGACCTCACAAGACCCCTGTGTCCTGGCCGCTATAGGACCCTACAGAAGAGATATTAAGAAACAGAGAGAGAAAGATTAAACCAGCAGCCCATGGGGAGATCCCCAGCCTACAGACCTTTTTCACTATGCATAAAGGTTTGTTTACTTTTTTAATTAGGAGATTTCCCATTTTAAAATCCATATTTGCAGCTTCTCTTTAAACATTGCTACTCAAAGTGAGGCCCACGGACCAGAAGCATTGGCACCAAGTCGGAGCTTGTCAGAAATGCAGAATCTCAGGTCCCACCCCAGACATTCTCTACTGGAATTAATATGTTAATGTTAAGGTTTGAGAAAAACTTGCTTTAAAACAGTGGTTCTCACCCCTGGCTGCACATCAGACTCACCTGAAGAGCTTTTTAAAAATCCAGATACTCAGGTCACACTCCATCCCTTTCCTTCAGAATCTCTGGGGGTGGGCTTCCCTGGTGGCACAGTGGTTGAGAGTCCGCCTGCTGATGCAGGGGACGCGGGTTCGTGCCCCGGTCCAGGAAGATCCTGCAGGCCGCGGAGCGGCTGGGCCCGTGAGCCATGGCCGCTGGGCCTGCGTGTCCGGAGCCTGTGCTCCGCAACGGGAGAGGCCACAACAGTGAGAGGCCTGCGTACCGCAAAAAAAAAAAAAAAAAAAAAAATCTCTGGGGGTGAGACCCAGGTATCGGCAGTTTTTAAAGCTCCCAGGTGATTCCAATGGGTGACCAAGCTCGAGAACCAGTAGATTAAGATGAGAATATCCAGCAACATTGGGTTTCTATTCCCACATAGTAAAAAGGGGCTGGGGATGAGGGGCCATTCACCAACCCCTCCTGGCCTCGACATGCATTTTCATAACCTGCCAGGTACCATGTGCCTGTGATGCCCGACCTAATTACATGCTTGAGGTTCCTGAAGCTCTTCTCCTCCTGGGACCCGCTCCCTACCTTCCCCATCCCTCCTTCTTTTAGGAGGGCCATTAGGAAGATGCAGCCAAGCAGCTTCTAATAAAGTAAATGTGCATGAAATACATGCCCCAGCAATTCCACTCCTAGATTTACAACCAACAGAAGCAAATGCACATGCCCACAAAAAGACTCGTACAAGAACTCATAACAGCATTTTTTGTAATAGCTCAAGCTGGAAACAACCCAAATGACCATCAGCAGAAGAAAGGATAAGCAAATCATGGTACATCCATTCAATGGAATACATCTCAGCAATAAAAGGGAACAAACTATTGATCCATGCAAAACACGGATGAATCTCAAAAACTTTATTTATGTAGAGGGAAAAAAAGCCAAACACAAAAGCATACATGCTGGAGGATTTCATTTCTATGAAACTCTTTTAAACTGCAAAACAAAGATATGGTGAAATAAACCAGAATAGTGGTTGCTTCTGCAGTGGAAGGAGGGTGTTGACTGGACAGGGTCATGACAGAACTTTCTGGAGTGGTGTTCATATTCTGTACCTCAACCTGGTGATGGTTACATGGGTGGATTTGTACACATTTCTCGGAACTCATCAAGCTATACTGTTAAGATCTGTGTAGATTCCCTATGGGAATTTTACTTCAATAAAGAAAAATATTTAACCACTAATTTTTAAAAAAAACTGTCAAGAGGCAGTGTGAGGTGGTGGAATGCGTGTGAGCTTAGGAATTTGAGTCTTGACTCCTCTACTTTCAGCCTTAGAGATCTCAGGCAAGGGAGACAAGAACTGGGAACAATATCACCATGTGAACACAATTGCTTAGCTACCCAGTTCCTTTCTCCTTTGCTGACTCTGAACAGGGATGAAAACCAAATATTCACTTTCCCAGCCTCCCTCACAGCTGGGAGTGGTTGCTACGTGAGATAGGGTCACCTGGGCATCACTGGTTTGAAGAGGGAAGGGGCCACAAGCCAAGAAACGTGGGCAGCCTGGCTGGAAAAAGCAGGAAAACAGATTCTCCCATAGAGCTTCCAGAAGGAATGCAGCCCTGCCAACCCCTTGACTTTAGCTCAGTGAGACCCATTTCAGACGTCTGACCTCCAGAACTGTAAGTTAATAACTTCGTGTTGTTTTACGGCACTAAGTTTGTGGCGACTTGTTACAGCAGCCATAGGAAACTAATGCAGCGTGACTTGGAGGCTGAAATGAACACAACAAGCAACTCCTGCACCCAGCAGGATGGAAGAACTTCAAGTGTTCCAGCCAGAAAAACCTTCTAAATCTTGATCTGGCTGGTGGTGTAGACATATGTTAACATATGTAAATTCTCTTTACTACATTTGTATTATACATCAATTAAAAAGTCAAAAAGACACAGTGAATGTCATAACCATACCTTTTTCAGACAGTTCCGCCTATTTCCCGCGGACATGTCAGCAGGCTGGAAGGGGGCAGGATGCTGCCTATATAAGAGGAGTGGCCAAGCTGTACCACCAGACAACAGGGACCCCGCAGAAGCCAGGTTCATTTATGAGGCCTCCACCCTTTGACTCTCCTCTCTACATGCCTGTCAGTCTGACTTTCATCCCACTTCTTCTAACATCTTTTCACAAGCATGTTGCCACTATTACCTAGGATGATTACACAACTCTGCCCAGCAAAATCTTCAATCTGCTCCTGTTGTCTCAGTGCAATTATCAACAGCGTGTCCCAGTTTGGCAAATAAATCATATAGCCGACTACTTTGAACAAACTGTTGAAAAAGTGGCATCTAGGGCTTCCCTGGTGGCGCGGTGGTTGAGAGTCCACCTGCCATTGCAGGGGACATGGGTTCGTGCCCCGGTCCGGGAAGATCCCACATGCCGCAGAGTGGCTGGGCCCGTGAGCCATGGCCGCTGAGCCTGCGCGTCCGGAGCCTGTGCTCCGCAACGGGAGAGGCCACAACAGTGAGAGGCCCGCGTACCGCAAAAAAAAAAAAAAAAAAAAAAGTGGCATCTAAGGAGATCGTACCCAGGGGAAGAAATCTCAGCCCCTGCTACACCCCATCACAGTGCTTATGGGTTACGGTGAAAGAGAGAGGAACAAGAAATCCCACTCACTGTTTGGGTCTGACCATGTGCATACACTCTGCCCCACTGACCACACTGGCCTCATCAGCACCACGGATGAGCTCAGAACAGCCGGGGATGTGGATCTATAAAACCTCACTCATGTCCTGCCCCTGGCCCAAACCAAACTGCCCGCTCCATCCTCCGTGGGCAAAATCCGCGTGCTTAAGAGCGTCACATGGGACCCATTCAAAGTAATTAACAACTTGTTCAATATCGTAAACCAGCTCCACTCCCCGGATCTCTCCCCAACCTTGGGACTTAGGTGAAAGGCAGACAAATTTGGTTTCCGTTTGTCTTTGGGCTGAACTTTTTTTCTTGCGCTGGTTAAATGACATCCTGCCTTCTCAGGCTCAGAAAACACAGTCTATTTTGTGTTCAGCGACTCTTGAGTCCCTGGGAGAGTCACCTTGCAGGAGCGCTCTGGCGAATTTGGCCCTGGTTTCCCAGTGGCATGAGGGTGATTAGACCCTGGTCTGTGGCTCAGCCACCTCCTAAGGCTAGAGACACACAATAGTGGCCCGTTAGGCTCAGCTGACAGCCAGCGTCAACAACCAAATCTACGGGGGTATGATTCAGATGGTTCCAGTCCCCAGCCTTCAAGTTTTCCAGCCAAAGGCACAGACATCATAGAACAGGGACAGTGTATCCCACTGTGCCCTGTCTAAAGTCCTGACATACAGAAACCGTGAGAGACAATAAAAATTGTTATTTAAGCACTGTGTTCTGGGGTAATTTGCAGCAGTGGATAACTAGTAGAGAAAGAACCTAAATGATGCCATCTCATGCAGCATCCAGACATAAAATCTTCTGGAAGGACTGGGATTGGTACTGTCCGAGTTGTGCAGCCACCTCTGGACCAATCACTGAATCCAGGAGAAAGCTATTCCATGATGGGTCCAGCCAGTGGCCCAAATGGGTCACCATGATGACAACTCCACTTGCAAGGAAGGAGAGGGAGAGAGGTCCTCCCAAGTAAATAACGCTGGCAGACAAAACAGTGTCAAATGCAGTGACCTCACTGCTTATCTAACTCCCACTCCTGTTAGCTGCAGTGATGTCTTCTGCTGATGTCAAAATAGTTAGCCCATTACTATTAAAGATACCTCTCGGGCTTCCCTAGTGGCGCAGTGGTTGAGCGTCCACCTGCCGATGCAGGGGACACAGGTTCGTGCCCCAGTCCGGGAAGATCCCGCATGCCGCGGAGCGGCTGGGTCGGTGAGCCATGGCCGCTGAGCCTGCACGTACGGAGCCTGTGCTCCGCAACAGGAGAGGCCACAACAGTGAGAGGCCCGCGTCCCGCCAAAAAAAAAAAAAAAAAAGAAAAAAGAAAATTTCACTATTTTGAATTATGAATTTAAATTTAAACTATTATGAATTTAAATTTCACTATTTAAACTTAAATAGCCACACGTGGCTAGTAGCTATCATGTTGGACAGCACAGTACCTGGGTTTAAAGCATGCCAAGTTCTTTACCCCTCAGGGCTTTACAACCACAATTCTCTCTGCTTGGGATTGGACATAAGTGAGAAGTGTTTCCCCAAAGGAAATCAGGGGGAGATATTCCCAGATTAGGAGGTGGTGGAGAGGTAAGAGCAACAGGTGTCACCTCACTGAGGGGGAAATCAAGGATAACTCAGAGAGCAAATGATAGGGAATGGTGAGGGGACAACCCCAAAGGCGGAGTTCAAATCAGAGCAGTGCTCAAATGTGAATTTGCTACAGGGTAAAGTGGAAAAGCAAGTTGTGGAGAAATACACACAGTGTGAGTCCATTGATACAAAATCAGAAATCAGCACAACTAAACAATATATTATTTACAGCTGCAAACATATTAGGCAAAACCAAAAAATAAGCAACAGAACGATAAACACAACGTTCACAATAAAGGTGACTTCTGAGGGAAGAGAAGGAGATAAGGGAGGGACAGTGCAGCCCACCCTGGGCGCAGGTGGCATGGGGATCACTGCTATTGAGAACGTTAAAACAATAAAACAAGTTAAAACTCAGTCAGTCTGTTTTGTAATTTCACCAAGCTCCAGCGATTGTAAACAATGTCAGTGATAAAATACTCTTCCCCTAAAAAAGCTTTTGTTGATTTAGGTTCTAAAAATTGCTGCAATTACTAGATAGATAGACATAGATACAAATACAAATAGATATTGTATATACATACACATATATGTATATGTGTAAACTTCAAATTTTCATATTTTATTACTTATAGTTTGTGCCAGGTATCAACTTTTCTGTCTCTCAACTCCAAATTCATTCTTCTCTCACCTGCTTTGAGATTTTGGAGCTGGGCCTGCAAACATTTCTCCTTTGCCAGCTGACATAACGTTGGCTGTTAGCAGAGGGTGCTGGAGGGACACTGCAAAGGGAAGGGGCTTCTCTTCCCTGGTTCCAGCAGGAGGCTTCCAAGGGAGTTTCACAAGCACCCCAACAAGAGGCTTCCTAGTGAGTTTTGCCAACATCCCAACTGATTGTTTGCTGCCCACCAGCCCTGTCATGCAAGTACTTCAATGAACTATGCAGTGAACCTCAGCTCCTCCTCTCCCACAAGGTCTAATCGCAGCATCTTCCAACTTGTTCTTTCCCTGGTGCGGTAGGTAGAATTCTAAGGACTTCCCCTTGTGTACCTGCCCTGTATAATCCTCAGGATTTAGCATATCATAAATTCTAATCCTGTTGTTAGACAATGTTTTATGGGATAGTTTACTTGAAGAAAGGGCTATTATCTGGGTGAGCCAGACCTAATCACGTGAGCCCTTTAAGTCTGGGTCTACAGATTCAGAGACAGGAAAAAATAAAGATTCAAAGCCCAGAAGGATTTGACCTTCCATTGCTGGCTTGAGGATAGATGAGGCCACTTGGCAAGGAATGTGAGTGGCAGCTAGGAGTTGAGGGTGGCTCCCAGCTGACAACCAATAGGAAATAAAGACTTCAGTCCTACAACCACAAGGAACTGAACTCTGCCAACAACAAGAATGAGCTTCCATATGAGAACTCAGTCCTGCTGACACCTTGATTCAGTCTTGTCATACACTGAGCAAAGAACTGATAACCTACAGAACTGTGAGCTAACA
The DNA here is from genome assembly GCF_039906515.1 of Pseudorca crassidens. Classification (NCBI taxonomy): domain Eukaryota; kingdom Metazoa; phylum Chordata; class Mammalia; order Artiodactyla; family Delphinidae; genus Pseudorca; species Pseudorca crassidens. Next base: position 22,698,502 of record NC_090310.1, read on the forward strand.
AATAGGTGTGGTTTTTTTTAAATATTCTTTATTGTGTAAAATATACATAAGATAAAATTTACCATTGTAACCATTTTTATTTTTTTATTTTTATTTTTTTTTTAGTTTTTATTTTTTTGCAGTACGCGGGCCTCCCACCGCTGTGGCCTCTCCCGTTGCGGAGCACAGGCTCTAGACGCGCAAGCTCAATGGCCATGGCCCACGGGCCCAGTCGCACCGCGGCATGTGGGATCCTCGCGGACCGGGGCTCGAACCCGTGTCCCCTGCATTGGCAGGCGGACTCTCAACGACTGCGCCACCAGGGAAGCCCCCCATTGTAACCATTTTTAATTTACAGTTCAGTGTTAGTAAGTAAATTCACATTGTGTACAACCATCTCCCCTGTCAACCTCCAAAACTCTTCTCATCATCCCAAACTGAAATTCGGTACCCATTAAATAGTGAATCCTCATGCGCCTCTGGCAACCAATATTCTTCCTGCCTCTATGAATCTGACTACTAGGTACCTCATATCAGTGGGACCATAGAGTATTTTTTCTTCTGTGACTAACTTATTTCACTTAACGTATTTTCAAGGTTGATTTATATCGTATCATGTGTCAGATACAATGGCCTTCCTTTTTAAGGCTGAAGAATATTCCATTGCATAGATATACCACATCTTGTTTAGCCATTTACCTGTTGATGGGTACTGGGGTTGCTTTCACCTTTTGGCTACTGTGAATAATGCTGCTATGAACATAGGTGTACAAATATCTCTTCAAGTCTCTATTTTCAATTATTTGGGGTATATACCCAAAAGGAGAATTGCTGGATCATATGGTAATTCTGTGTTTAATTTTTTGAAGAACGACCATACTGTTTTCCATAGCTGCTAAATAGGTATTGTTTTAAACTGCTAAATTTGTGCTAATTTGTTACTCAGCAATAGAAAATTAATACACTTGAGTATTCTGTCTCAGCCTTAGAAATAGTAAATGCTTCCTACATCTGCTACTCCCATATTGTTTAGAGTTTCTTTACCTCTCTTTGTAGCTAATCTCGTCTTCTAGTTAATAATTTTTCATAAAATTTTCCCTATTCAAATTACTGGTATGGTATGTGTCACCTGAGTGGTCCCTGATGGATAGAATCTTTAATAAATGTTGTGTTCTACATGGAAATTAATTTGTTTATTTTTTATCGAAGTATAATTGATTTAAAATGTTGTGTTAGTTTCTGGTGTACAGCAAAGTGATTCAGTTATACATATACATATTCTTTTTCATATTCTTTTCCATTATGGTTTATTACAAGATATAACAAGATATCCCCTGTGCTCTACAGTAGGACTTTGTTGTTTATATATATAGTAGTTTGTGTCTGCTAATCCCAAACTCCTAATTTATTCTTCCCCTATCCCCTTTCCCCTTTGGTAACCATAAGTTTGTTTTCTATGTCTGTGAGTCTGTTTCCGTTTTGTAAATAAGCTCATTTGTATCATTTTTTAGATTCCAGATATAAGTGATATCATATGATATTTGTCTTTCTCTGACTTACTTTACTTAGTATGATAATCTCTAGGTCCATCCATGTTGCTGCAAACGGCATTATTTCATTCTTTTTTATGGCTGAGTAGTATCGCTCACTCTATCTATCTATCTATCTATATATATATAGATATACCACATCTTCTTTATTCATTCATCTTTCGGTGGGCACTTAAGTTGCTTCCATGTCTCGGCTATTGTAAATAGTGCTGCTATGTACACTGGGGTGCATGTATTTTTACACGGAACTTAATTTGGAGAACAAGTTACGCAGCCAGCCACTAACACATACAGCAGATTTGGCAACATCTACTAATTTTCAGTTGTAAATTAGTAATAGTCTGAATTAGTTTGGGTTTGTCTTGGGTGCATTTCATATCTCTAATCTTTGTGATATTACATATTCTTGTGTTTAAATAGTGTATTGGAAATAAACAATGATAACACAGTGATCTAAAGGAAAAGAGAGAACTTGAGTTTTGTCACTTCTGTCATTCTATCTGACCACCTGGAGTTTTCAATTTCTGTTTAAAATTTAAAACAATGAAAAAAAATTTTTTTGAAAAAAATTTACAAAGTGTAAATTTTTGGTAGTTCCAATTTTTAATACATATATTAAGTATTTTTTTGAATTTGAATAATATATTTAAAATAGAAATGTATACTTCTTTTTAAATTGTTTATTTTAAATCTAAGTATGAATCAAGAAAATAATAATTTTACTGATTAGTAAATAATCCTCGGGCTTCCCTGGGGGCGCGGTGGTTGAGAATCTGCCTGCCAATGCAGGGGACACGGGTTCAAGCCCTGGTCTGGGAAGATCCCACATGCCGCGGAGCAACTAGGCCAGTGAGCCACAACTACTGAGCCACAACTACTGAGCCTGTGGGTCTGGAGCCACAACAAGAGAGGCCATAACAGTGAGAGGCCCGCACACCGCGATGAAGAGTGGCCCCCGCTCGCTGCAAATAGAGAAAGCCCTCGCACAGAAACGAAGACCCAACACAGCCCCCCAAAAAAAATAAATAAATAGCGTTCCCTTTAAAAAAAAAAATCCTTACTGAAAGTAGTTTGTTGTATAAAGGGGGGAGGTATTAAAAAATAATCTACCCTGGGTGTAAGGTACTAGGAGTGCCACTGGGGAGTACACTCAGTAATGATAACATTAGATTTGTACTCATTGTATTGTTATAAATATTGCTCTGTCTTTATTCAATATATTAAAGCAATTTTAAATCAAACAGTGCAAAGTAATACAGAATAGGTCTAATTCTACTTTCTAAATTCCCTTCTCTAATCTTGTCCTCCCTAACTTAATTTCCTTCAACCTTTCTGTGCAGACTCTTTGTTTCAAGCTTTCCTCTTACGACAGAATAGCAATACTGGGAATTTAAGTTTCCTAAACCTTCCCTTTTCTGGGTGCTTCTTCTAAAATAAAATGATGGAAGCAATAAATTACCCCAAAGAGAAAGAGATGAAGAGTGTAGAGGGAACTTTTCCTTCACACAGCTTTCAGCCATGGTCCCTTTGACCCTAGGGGTTACCCCTCCTAGGTCTGTCCTGCAAGATCTTTCTGAAGACCCACTGTCTGTCAATCACACGTCCTATCAGACCATGAACCCCAGGGCAGGCACACAGGGGCGCTGCTTCCCAAACCAAGTGCCCACGTATTGACCAGCTACCATGGCAACGAGAACTGAGCCACATTAGGCCCTGAGCTGAGTCATCTGAAAGCCCCACTGGACCCCACAGGGAGGAGGGTTATCGACTCTCTCCCTGCCTAGCTCTCCTTCCTGCCACTGCTGCATATTTACTCCACATCAATACTGAGCAGAAAAGAGCCCCTGAATCATCGATGCCTGGATTCGTAAATAAGGGAGCACATTAGTGTCAGCTCGGCTGCTCTTTAGAATTGCCCTGACTTGGCACGAAAATCCCCAAGGCTGGGGCTGCATTCAAGTATTTAAAAGACGTCCCACCAGGTGAGTTTCAGGCAGAACCCCAGTTAAGAACCACTGCTGTATAGACCATGAGCAGAGTTTACAGAAGGACACGCCAAAGGACTTCAGACACAAGATGCTAACCTCACCCAGAGACAGGAACCCCGCCATACAATCGTATTTTTCTCCTATCAGATTGGCAAAGAGCAAAAGTTTGATACTCATGGACAAAGGGCTAATCCCTCTAGTTTATAAAGTGCTTCTACAAATAGATAATGAAGAGACCGATAATCCAATCCAACAGGAAAAGGGCAGGGGAGATGAACCGATAGTTGACAGAAAGGGAAATACAAATGATTCTTAAATGTATGAAAAGATGATTGTTTCATTTATAACAAGAAAATCTAATAAAACAATCCATCCGAAAGTTTGGTAATACACTGATAAGGTCATCTGGGAGCGGCAGGCTGGTGAGAAGGCAAATTGGTAGGGCCCCCAGCAGGCAGAATCTAGAAAATTACAAGCACTTTTAATCTTTGAGTCATCAATTCCACTCAGGAATCTAACCATTTGATGTAATTGTACATGTGTGAAAAGATTTAAGTACAAGGATATTCATTTTCAGTGTTGTCTGAAGATCAGAAATAACCAATTTCCCAATAGGAGACCAGTTAAATCAATTAGAGTTGATTACTCTGCTGGACAACCATTTAAACGAAAGAAGAGGTCAAATCAATGAAACAATCCCTAGACATTTTATTAAATGTAAAAAAATTACATGGTGTAAAATAGTGTGTGATTAATGACAAAATTATTCTTAGTAATGATCATTTAATAATCACTGTTTTCTCAACTCATACTTTAGATTTAAAATAAATATCTAACTATTATAAAAGACTAAATTTCTATTTTAGGGCTTCCCTGGTGGTGCAGTGTTGAGAGTCCGCCTGCCGATGCAGAGGACATGGGTTCGTGCCCCGGTCCCACATGCCATGGAGCAGCTGGGTCCGTGAGCCATGGTTGCTGAGCCTGCACGTCCGGAGCCTGTGCTCCACAACGGGAGAGGCCACAACAGTGAGAGCCCTGTGTACTGCAAAAAAAAAAAAAAAAAAAAAAAAGATAGCTGTTTCTATTGTGACTATTGCCTAGGACAGTAGACAGCTCATCAGAATTTCTTCCTGCCTCTTTCTTGACTGCTTCCCTCCATGCCAGCCAACCACAGATCTATCCAATCGTCAGGTTACCCACCTCAATAGCAAACCAGAAATGAGGGTGCCAGGGTGGGAAATGCCACCCCAGGGAGCTAACAGACCCCCGTGTGCTTGGTTAGAGCCCCAACAGTCTCTCTCTTGTTCAGGCTCTAAGAATGAATCAGCTCACCCCTGCTGCAGAAATGTTTACTGCCCTGAACTTTAATAAAACCATGCTTAGACTCGAGGAACCATCGCCACTTATATCCTCTTTGACTTTCTAAGCCTATTTTTATTATCCCCCTTCTCGGTGAGGGTTGTATATATTTGGGGGCTGCGTTCCTTTCATAATAAGTAAACATGTTGGTAAATACTAATTAGAGTTAACATGCATTAAGTGATTGGTATGGGGCCAGGGATGGTGCTGGGGCATTGGCCTCCATTAGGTTACGCCACCATCACAAGAACCGAATAAGGCTAGCACTCTAATGATCCCCATTTAACAGAGGAGGAGACCGAGGTGCAGAAAGATGAGCAGAGTAGATGCTATGGAAACAGTCTGGTAGTTCCTAAAAAAGTTAAATACGTGGTTTGCCATATGACCCAGCAATTTCAGTCCTAGGTATACACACAAAAGAAATGAAGACGTATATCTACACAAAAACGTGCCCAGAAATGTTCACAGCAGCACTAGTCACAATAGTCAAAAAGTAGGAAATATCCAAATGTCCATCCACAGGCCTAGGGATAAACAAAATGTTATATATATGCACAATGGAATTTCATTCGGCCATAAAAATGAATGAGATACTGATTCAGGCTGCAACGTGGATGAACCTTGAAAACATGATGCTCATTGAAAGAAGCCAGACACAGAGGCTACACACTCTATGAGTCCATTGATATGAAACGTCCAGAACCGGTAAACCCATCGAGACAGAGAGCAGGTTGGTGGTTGCCAAGGGCTGGGGATAGAAGGAAATGGGGAGGGGCTGCAATGGGGTGATGGGGTTTCTCTGGGGGTGATAAAAATGTTCTGGAATAGATAGTTATCATGGATGTACAATTCTATGAATTTACTAAAACCCACTGAATTGTGTACTTTAATATGGTGAATTTTATACTAAGTGAATTATATCTCAGTTTTGTTTTGTTTTGTTTTTTTGCGGTACGTGGGCCTCTCACTGTTGTGGCCTCTCCCGTTGCGGAGCACAGGCTCCGGACGCACAGGCTCACCGGCCATGGCTCACCGGCCCAGTGGCTCCGCGGCATGTGGGATCTTCCCGGACCAGGGCACAAACCGACGTCCCCTGCATCGGCAGGCGGACCTCCAACCACTGCGCCACCAGGGAAGTCGTATATCTGTTTTTTTGAGAACGAGGCAGAGCAGGAATTTAACCTCAAGGCTATCTGACCTGAAGTCTCAATTACCACGTTCTGAGAATCTCATGTGGCTACAAACCCAAACTCCACTTCACTTCCTAAATATCTTCCTTCACTCAGTCCCCACTAATCGAGCTTCTAGAGTTGATGTCAGGCCAGGCAGGGAAACGCTAAGTGCCTGAACAGAGCCAATGATTTGGACATGCCAATAGGCCTTCATTTCTGCTGACCACCAGAGCCTGGGGCCGGCTCCTCCCAGGCCTGAGACCCACAGCAGCATCACAGACAGGCTGCATTAAACAATGCTTTATGGCATTCTCTGCAGTCAGCAAGTTAATCACAACTGCCCCGAGTGAGGCCCGCTCGCCCTTTAATACCACCGAGCCGGTTCCCGAAGGAGGCGGCAAGATGGCTGGCGCGCGTGCCTTTTGCTTCACTGATACAAAATAATATTTCTTCTCCTGCAAGTCTCCTCAATTTCCACCCAACATCTGCCCAAAGAAGACCCAAAGCAAAAGGCAAGACGGCTTAGCACAAAGGACACAGACCTTAAAGCTTCAGAAACCTGGGGTCGGATCCTGGCTCTGCCACTTACGACAGTGGCCTCAAGGTGGAGCTTCATTTCTCTGAGCCTCAGTCTACCCACATGTCAAGTGGAGCTAATAACTTCCACCCTTTTCATGGTTATCCTGGGAACCAGGAGATGCTGAATTTGAATGTTCCAGCTTGCACTGGGGGCTCAGCGCATAGCAGCTGTTATTGTTAACTGTCTTCTTAGATGAGCTGGGTTATTCCCACATCATTTCCCCCAGCACACTGAATTGTGGGGATGGCATCAAACATGGGGCCCAGGAAGTGTCTCAAAATTTCAGTGCACCTGGACGCTTGTTTACACGAAGACACAGCCCCAGAGTTTCTGATTCAGGAAGGAGACCGAAGATGCTGCCTTTATGATAACCAACTCAGGGTTTAAGACTTTTGGATAACGATTTTCAGTCCTGGCTGCACATTGAAATCACCTGGAAAAGGTTAGGTTTCTTTTTTTTTTTCCATGCCTAGACCCTACCCCCAGAGATTCTGATTATTGGGGGTTTTGCATGGCCAGGACATTGGGATTTTTTTAAGCTCCCAGTAATTGCAATGTGCAGCCAGGCTGAGAACCCCTGCCATGAGCCAGGGCTTCTCACAGTGTGGTCCAGCATCCCTGGGAATTTGTTTAAAATGTAGGGCTTCCCTCGTGGCACAGTGGTTAAGAATCCACCTGCCATTGCAGGCGACATAGGTTCGAGCCCTGGTCCAGGAAGATCCCACATGCCGCGGAGCAGCTAAGTCCGTGCACCACAACTACTGAGCCTGTGCTCTCTAGAGCCCGAGAGCCACAGCTACTGAAGCCCACATGCCTAGAGCCCATGCTCTGCAACAAAAGAAGCCCCCGCAATGAGAAGCCTGCGCACCACAACGAAGAGTAGCCCCTGCTCACTGCAACTAGAGAAAGCCCGCACACAGCAACAAAGACCCAACGCAGCCAAAAATAAATAAATAATTTTTTTAAATGCAAATTCTTTCTCTGTCCTTCCCCAACCCACTGAGTCAGAAATTCTGGGGGTGGGACCACCGCACGGTGGTTCAATAAGCCATCTGGGAGATTCTGAAGCACACTCAAGCATAAGACACCCCACTACAAGGCACGGTCTCCCGTAACTTGCATGAGGATAAGAATTACTGGGTGGGGGTATCATTCCTAGACACCTCCCCACCCAGCCTCTCATTCTCAGAGGCTGCAATAGGGCCTGGAAATGTTCATTTTTACCAAGCACCCCTTTACTCTCCTGCTCAGTCTCCCAATGATTCCTACAGCCCTTGGAATTAAATCCAAAATCCTCTCCTCAGCCCATCCCTTCTGAGCCTCAGGCAAGTCAGGGCAACACTGGCTTAAAGAAATGCCAGGTAGGGAACCAGACACCCTACCCACCCCTACCTCCACCACCAGGCTTTCGCCTCATGGTCTTTATCGTTCTGTTACAGAGGCTGTTGAGAGCACTGCACACAGTTTCCCTGAAGAGCTTCTCTAACTAAATAATTATTTTTACATCCAAACCAACATTACCTCTGTCACCTGTTTACTTAGACAATAACCTAAATCAGAGAATATTAAAATATATATATACACACCACACATATATATACATTTACATACCAGGCATGCATATACACACCACACGTGCATATGCATACAACATAGACGTATATACCATACATGAATATGCATGCCACATATACATGTGGCTCCACCTCCTAGAGTAATGAAAATAAAAACAAAAATAAACGAAGGGGACCTAATTAAACTTAAGAGCTTTTCAACAGCAAAGGAAACCATAAACAAAACAAAAAGACAACCTACAGAATGGGAGAAAATATTTGCAAATGATGCGACTGACAAGGGCTTAATTTCCAAAGTATACGAACAGCTCATACAACTCAATAACAAAAAAACAAACAACCCAATCAAAAAAATGGGCAGAAGATCTAAATAGACATTTCTCCAAAGAAGACATACAGATGGCCAAAAAATGCATGAAAGATGCTCAACATCACTAATTATTAGAGAAATGCAAATGAAACTAAACTGAGGTATCACCTCCCACCAGTTAGAATGGCCATTATCAAAAAGTCTATAAACAGTAAATGCTGGAGAAGGTATGGACAAAAGAGAACCCTCTTAAACTGTTGGCGGGAATGTAAGTTGATACAGCCACTATGGAGAACAGTATGGATGTTCCTTAAAAAACTAAAAATAGAGTTGCCATATGACCCAGCAATCCCACTCCTGGGCATATATCCAGAGAAAAACATAATTCGAAAAGATACGCGCACCCCAATGTTCATTGCAGCACTATTTACAACAGCCAAGACATGGAAACAACCTAAATGTCCATCAACAGATGAACGGATAAAGATGTGGTACATATATACAGTGGAATATTACTCAACCATAAAAAGAATGAAATAATGCCATTTGCAGCAACATGGATGGACCTAGAGATTATCTACTAGATAAAGTAAGCCAGAGAAAGACAAATATCATATGATATCACTTATATGTGGAATCTAAAAAAATGATACAAATGAATTTATTTACAAACCAGAAATAGACTCACAGACATAGAAAACAAACTTATGATTACCAAAGGGGAAAGGTGAGGGGGAGAGATAAATTAGGAGTTTGGAATTAACATATACACACTAATATATATATAAAATAGATAATTAACAAGGACCTACTGTAGAGCACAGGGAACTTGACTCAATATTCTGTAATAACCCACATGGGAAAAAAATCTGAAAAAGAACAGATATGTGTATATGTATAACTGAATCATTTTTCTGTACACCTGAAACTAATACAACATTGTAAATCAACTATACTTCAATATAAAAAAATTAAAATAAATAAATAATAAAATATATATATATACACAGCACACATATATATACATTTACATACCACACGTGCATATGCACACAACATACACATATATACCATATGTGCATAATCATACCACATATACATGTCCATGCCACACACGTCTATACATGTCACATATACATATACACACAACACGTGCGTATGCATACCACGTATACAGGCACATACCACATACACATACACGTACTCCATATGCACTTACATATACCTATATATACCACATACACATATACTGACCACACATGCATACACATGCCACATATACAGATACACGGCACACATACCTATATATACCATGTACACCTATACGTATGCCCACCCATAACACTTCCTGAACACCAGCTCCCGCCCCTGCCCTGCACACACGCACACCTCTCTCCCCAGGTGCCACTCATACTCAATTGTCAGAAGCTTTGCTCTTTCTGAGTCACTCTGGGGCCCAGAATATTTGCTGAGACCCTGGACCCCACAATCAGTGGGGGACAGACAACAGTCTACTACCCAAAATCTGCCCCCTTCTTCCTTGCCAACAGCTCCCCAGTCTTGTGCAGGATGGGATGGCCAAGCACTCAGGGAAGGTGGCCCATCTCCAGGAGAAACTTCCAAGCTAAGGGGTCACAACCTTTCAGACCCGATAGCTCCTCTTTTATAATAGAAATATTTGTAATCCCCGCATTACTCCCCCAAAGGGAAATTCAAGGATACCTACACACATAATTTTTTTGTTAAATCAGAATAATGACCTGGTTGTAATATAAAGAAGAAATTAAAGGATATCTATAATAAAAAATAATAGGCATTTCAACATATAAATGCCCAGACACCATCACCTGGACGACATCAGGATGAAGCAGACACATGCTTATAGCTCGACTCAAAGTCACCATAAAAGCAACGGCCACAAACACCAACAGGCACGGGCCTGTGGGGAGTCCCTCAAACACCACCGAGCTGGTTGCCACCAGTGATGTGAGCTCCTGAAATAGAGAGGGAGCAACTCTTGTTAACGTTCTCAGCAAAACAAAGTACAGTCTTTCTTTGTTACAGTCTGTAGCTGCATCCCTGGAAAAGTTGATCAACATTAAAACCCTCAAAGCATGTTGTGTTTATATGCAAAGTGGAGTTAGGTTCTAAGTTCAGATGATTATAATGAATGTCTAGAAGGAACACTTTTCACTAGGGGGACTGCTCCATGCATTGCAAGATATGTAACATCTCTGATCCCCGCACTCTAAATGCCTTTGGCACCCTCTGGTTGTTGTGACAACATCAATGTCCCCATGCATTTTCAAAAATACCCCCTGGGATCAGTACCATACCTGTGGAAAGCTACAGGTTCCAACAAGGAGACAGCCCCCTTGGTCCCTTCCTCCCACCCTGTGGGTTTTGAATGCTGTTGTGTGAGGACATGATGCTTGGAACTTTGGCAGCCATCTTGGGGCCATGAGGTAAAGACTGAAACTTCACAGAGATATCACCTTAGCGCCTAACAATCATTGAGTCAATTCCCCAACCCTCTAACTGCCTGCTTCCAGACATCCCATCACACAAATCAAATGCCTTTATTGTTTAAGCTCTATTGCTTGAACATTCTCTGACTTGCAATGGAACACATCTTTACTAATAGAGGTAGACCCAACAGGCCAGCATGGGTGAATAAAACAAATATAAAAGATCCAGGCCATAAAATGATATGATGCCTCAGATTTTACTTTAAATACTCCCAGCAAAAACAAACAAACAAAAATGACTTCCGGGGCTTCCCTGGTGGCGCAGTGGTTGAGAGTCTGCCTGCCAATGCAGGGGACACGGGTTCGTGCCCCGGTCCAGGAAGATCTCACATGCCGCAGAGCGGCTGGGCCCATGAGCCATGGCCGCTGAGCCTGTGCGTCTGGAGCCTGTGCTCCGCAATGGGAGAGGCCACAAGTGAGAGGCCCGCGTACCGCAAAAAAAAAAAAAAAAAAAAAAGACTTCCAGTTATAAGATGAATAAGTTCTGGGGCTGTAACATATAGCATTGTGACTATACAATCCTGTACTATACATTTGAAAGTTGCTAAGAAAGTAGATTTTTAAAGTTCTCGCCACAAAAAAAAAAAAAAAAAAAAAAACTGTAAATATGTGAAGTGACGGATGTGTTAACTAACCTTATTGTGGTAATAATTTTTCGATATATACATATATCAAATCGTTACATTATACACCCTATACTTACACAATGTTGTATGTCAATTACATCACAATAAAGTGTGGGGGGGACGGGATGGGATTGACAAGATTTCCTTTTAAGATAAATCTTGAGAAATCCCCCTTGAGAAAAAAATTTGAATTTTGGCTGTGGGGACAGATGAAACAAGATGGCAAATGTTGATGGCCGCCGAAGCCAGGCAATGGACATACCACACATAACGTACTGCATACGATTGTGAAAAGCATCATAAGAAAAAGGTGAAAATATATAATATTTTTAAAGGGTAATTGTTTTTTTAAAAGTTGGCTCCCTTCTCTCCTGAAGCTAGGCTATAATTCTCACTTTGTTTTTTTAGAAGAATTGGAGACTGTCCTGAGGGTTGAAACCTGCATCACAAAATGGGTCCCTGTAGATTTCATCATCTCAAGAGTACAGATTAGGGTAACGGAATATGTTATAGCCCCGTGGCTGAGCCCAATGGCTTGACAGCCGGAAGTCCAGGCTCTGCTATTTATCGGGTGTGTGACCTTAGGCAAGTTACTGACCTCTCTGGGCCTCAGTCACCACTGCTGTAAAACAGGTTTAACAACAGTGCCCACCTCTTGCATGACTGTAAGAAACAAATGAAACTACATGTGTACTTAAGAAACAGTAGCTGCTGTGGCTATTATTTTATATTTACTTCGAGTCTAAAGCCTGGACTCTGAGCCTTCCCTTGCCACCCAGGGAAATGACTAGGTATTCTCAAGCTTTTAACCTGACTATATTTCTGAGCACCCCCACCTCCATTCTGATCTTATCTCCCCTCCCCTCCCCACTCCATCCCAGTATCAATACGGAGTGAACATTTATAATGTCAAGGACTGGGCTGGGTTCTTTACTTGGATTATCTCATTTAATCCATGATATTATTAGACCCATTTTACAGAGGAGAAAACTGAGGCTCAGAGAGGTTAAGGTCGTACACCTCCCAGGTGGGCTCTGAAACCAGGTGTACCTGATTCCCTAAAGTTGGAGTCGTTTTAAAAGTTCTCCCACCACAGGTATTGATGGGTCAGAATAAAGGTCTCACCCCAAAGACTGGCCCACATTTGGTCTCTACACACAGGTACCACCCAATTTTTTAGACCCATTCTGCAGATAAGAAAGCTGAGTCCTACAGTCTATCCCAGCAGCAGAGATGGACCACCTTTCTGATTTCCACATCTCATGAGCTAGGTGTGAAGCTCACATCTCTGGACTCTCCACCCAGTGCTCATCGCACTCCTCTCCCCAGTCTACCTCCTACCCCTCAGTGCTGACCCAATTCTGCACCCCAGGCCTGGGGAAGCAGGAGGAGTGACACAGTGGACAACTGGTCCAGGGATCAGAAGATGCAGTTCTGGCACCAGTAAGCTGTGTGAACTTGGGTCACTGACTTCCCTTCTCTAAGCCCCAAATTCCTCATCTCACCCCAAACCCTACATCTGTGGTCATCTCAACAGCCCCCAGGGAGAGTCCCACTCTCCTCTCACACCCTGACCCCCCCATTCCTCACCCTCACCTTCAGAAGGTGGAGACACAAAGAGTCATAAAACACAAAGAAGCCTGCTCTTTGGAGCCCAAAGTTGCTGTCCTTTCAAGGACAAAGAGAAACAGACCTGCATTAACCACTTACACCTCGACCTCCCCAGAGCTGGGTGAGGAGCCATATCTGCGGGAAGCACTGCCACCCTGTGGTCACTAGGATCCACTGCAGGCCACCTCCAGGGGCTTGCAAGAAGTCCGCCATCTGCTGAAGGGCTGCGATTCAAAAGGGGAAGAGGAAGGCACCGTTGGCCCTTAGGTGTGGCAAAATGCAACAAGGCCAGGAGGAGAGAGAGGGCGATATGGCACACTGGGAAGTGCAAAGGGTGGTTCCCTGCCGGGCATGCTCTTCCCCAGATACGACACACTCCCTCTCTCACCCCTCCAAGCCTCCACTCACAGGTGTCGTCTCTCACCACCCTATTTAAAATGGCAATGTCAGCATGCCCCACAGCCCTGTGCTCTATATTTCCCTGTAGCGCTCATCCCGTCTAAGGGGTTATGTGCTTTAGTGCCTTCGACCACAGGTCTTGCCAATTGTGTCTCCCCAACTAGAAGGTTCGTTCTAACAGGACAGGAAGTTTTGTCTGTCTTGCTGGCTGCTGTGTCCCCAGCACCTAGGATAGTCCCTGGCCCATATCACATTTATTTTCAGTTGAATCAATGGATCAATGAATGAATGGGTTCAGTGGCTAAGGCAACCCGCCAAGGGTCTCTGAGCCTCTGTGTCCTCAATAGTAAAATAAGGATAAAAACAATCCCCTCTATCTGCATCCCAGGATTACAGTGAAGGTCAAATGAGCTCCTATTCAGTGGGTTCTGTAGTAAGTTGAAGGCGTCCCTCAAAAATTCACATCCACTCAGAAGCTCAGAATATGATCTTATTTGGAAATATGGTCTTTGTAGATGTAATTAGTTAGCACAGGGCCATCCTGGATTAGGGTGAGCCCTAAATCCAATGGCACGTGGGGAAGAAGCCCATTCAAGGACGGAGACAGAGATGGGAGTAATGCTGCCTCCAGACAAGGAACACCTGGGGCCACCAGAAGCTGGAAGAAGCATGGACAGACTCTTCCCTTCAGCAGAAGCATGGCGCTACCGACACCTCGATTTTGGATTGCTCACCTCCGGAACTGTGAGAGAATAAATGCCTGCCGTGTTAAGCCACCTAGTTTGTCACACTTTGTTGTTGCAGCAGCCACAAGACACTAAAACAGGTTCCTGTTTAACACGCTGGAAGGGGCGAAACAGATGTCTGTGGTTGAATGACATGCATATCCTGTTCACCACAGCCCCGGTCAGCACGGATTCTTTATACGTATTTTTCTCTGGAATGTTTTCTTCTAAAACTAAAGGCTAGGAACTTCCCTGGTGGTGCAGTGGCTAAGAATCCACCTGCCAATGCAGGGGACACGGGCTCGAGCCCTGGTCCGGGAAGATCCCACATGCCGCGGAGCAACTAAGCCCGCACACCACGACTGCTGAGCCCGCGTGCCACAACTACTGAAGCCCGCGTGCCACAACTACTGAAGCCTGCGCGCCTAGAGCCCGTGCTCCACAACAAGAGAAGCCACCGCAGGGAGAAGCCTGCGCACTGCATAGAAGAGTAGCCCCTGCTCGCCGCAACTAGAGAAAAGCCTGCGTGCAGCCACAAAGACCCAACGCAGCCAAAAATAAATATAAAATAAAGAAATTTATAATAAAAATAAAGGCCTTTGCCTCATGCTGAATACAAATGTGCACACGGCCAGTGCGTGCGGGAGTCAGCCGGGGCTCCACAGGTGGTCTCCAGCAGAGGAGGCTCCTAGGGTGGCGGGTTTCCCAATTGGTACGGCTCACTCTGCACCCACCTCTCTTTCCCCTGCTTCTCTTGGGTTTGGTGGACGATTCTGGCCTATCATGGAGTATCAGAGGTACACTGGTGAGAAAGCCAGACCTGGTGGTGAAGTAAAGGCTTTCCACCAGCTCTAGGCTCCTCCAAGGAAATGGGTGTGTTAGTTTCTTACTGCTGCTGTAACAACTTACCACAAATTTATGACTTAAAACCACATTTATTTATCATTTCACATTTCTGGAAGTCAAGAGTCTGAAATAGGTTTTATTAGGCTAAAAGTAAACGTGTTGATCGAGCTGGTTCCTTGTGGAAGCCATAGGGGACAATCCATTGCCTTGACTTCTCCAGCTTCTAGAAGCCACCCGCATTCCTTGGCTCATGGCCCCTTCCAGTCAGCAGCCTCTACACTCCATCCTCTGCTTCCATCGTTACATCTCTTTCTCTGACTCTGACCCTCCTGTCTCCCTCTTTCCCTTATAAGGGCCCTTGTGAGTCCATGCCGCCCACCTGCATGACACAGGATCATCTCCCATCTCAAGACCCTCAACTTAATCACGTCTGCAAAGTCCCTTTGCCATGTAAGGTAACATTCACAGGTTCTAGAGATTAGGACGCCGCTGGCATCCGTGGAGGTGGGGGCCATTGTTTTGCTGACCACAGTAGTGAAGGGAGAAAGATGGTCAACACCAGCCAGCAGTTTGGGTCAGCTGGAAGCCTTCTGACATTTCCCATGGCCCCCCGGCCATTCTCTGCCCAGAAGAGGAAAGATTTCCTCAATACATAGAACAGATAATGCCTCTGCCTGCTGTCAACCTCCCATATCTTCCTGTCACTCAGAATAAAACCCAAACTTCTGACTACAGGGATCTCCCGAGCTGACCTTGGCCACTTCACCCGACCTCATGGCCCAACACTCTGCAGCTTGCTAACTGTGCTCTAGCCACTCTCTCCTTCTTTCTGTTCCTCAAACACAGAAGGTCATTCCCACCTCAAGACACTTGCACGTGCTGTTTCTACTGTGTGAACTGCTCTTCCCTCTTCCCTTCCACCCAGGCACCTTCTCGTGCTGCAGGTCTCTGCTCACAGAGGCCCACTCGGACCACCGTATCCAAAGGAGCCCCCCCACCCATGCCCATTATTCCAATGTGATTATTCCATCACATTCTTTTCTTTTCTTCATAGCACTTATCACTATCTGAAGTCATCTCAACTCTTTTATTTACTCGCTTCCCTTCTGTCTGTAATGAAGGTAAAGCTCCAGGAGGCGAGGAACCTCACCTGCCTTCGCTGCTGCATCTCCAATGCCGAGCACTGTGCTTGGCAAGTAAGAAGTGCTTGTTAATTGTTTGTTGTATCAACAAGTCTCATAGGTAATCATGCTTACAGGTATTATTATTACCCCTATTTTACTGAGGAGAATACTGAGGTACAGAGAAGTTCGGTAACTTGTCCAAGGTCACAGAGCTATGTACTAGCTTCCTAAGGCTGCTGTAACAAAGTACCATAAACTGGGTGGTTTAAACAACAGGAGTTCATCGTCTCACAGTTCTAGAGGCTGCGAGTCCAAGGTCAAGGTGTCAGCAGGCTTGGTTCCTCCTGAGGGCTGTGAGGAAAGGATGTGTCCCAGGCCTCTCTCCTTGGCTTGTGGATGCCATCTTCTCCCTGTGTCTCTTCACATTGTCTTCCCTCTTGCATGTCCGTGTCCAATTTCCCCCTTTTATTAGGACACCTGTCAGATTGGATTAGAGCCCACCCTAAATGACCTCACTTCAACTTGATTACCTCTGTAAAGACCCGATCTTCTAAGAGCCCACATTCTGCAGTCCTGGGGCTTAGAACTTCAACATATGAATTTAGCAGTGTGGGAGGACAATTCAGCCCATGAGAACTAGTATGTGGCACAGGCAGGATTCAAACCCAGGGCTGTGTGACACGACATCACCGCAAGAGAGAGGAAGGTGACTATAGTGGCTGGTGGTATTGGTGGCCCCTACTGTCATGCAGTCTGACTTCTCTCGCTCAACCCCACCTACTCATTTATAGCAAAGCCCAAAGCATGAGGCACACCAGAGACACTGGCAGAATCAAAACATGAGATATCTGCCCGGAGACACTTTTAACAGGACAAAGAGATGTCTCCCCCTAGTGGGAGTCGCAGGAAATGCCATTGGGAGGAAGGAGAAAAGGGAGCCTTGTTCAGGTTCCTCTTGAGTGAGAACTTGAAAGTGAAGCTGGACAACAGTCATGACGACCCTGGGGGGCAGGGCAGCCACTGCCGCTCAGTTCCAACTCTGGGCTCTGCAGGATGGTGGGGTCTCGGCTCCCAGAGAGGACATCTCCACCAGGGGGCAGCAAAGGTCCCATTAATTTTCAAGCTACAGCCGCCATCTGGTCCCTTTGAGCTCCTTGTGGTGAGAGATGAGCAGGCAAAGAAAGGAGCCGCCGTCCAGGCAGCAGGAATCACCTCTCGGATTAGCGGGAGAGGCAGGGCTGCCTTCCCACCCAGGGGTCGGGGCAAGGATGTTTAGCATCCGCATGACTTCACCTGGGCACCTCGTGCCAGCTTCTGATAGTCTCTTAGTCAGTTCAGCTGCCATAACAAAGTACCACAGACTGGCTTTTCACCAATTTATTTCTCACAGTTCCGGAGCCTGGAAGTCCAAGATCAGGTTGCCAGCAGGGTCGGGTTCTAGTGAGGGCATCTTCTAGGTTACAGACAGCCAATTTCTCATTGTATCCTCACATGGCAGAAAGAGGAGGCTCTCTGGGACCCATTTTATAAGGGCACTAATGCCATCCCTGAGGACTCCACCCTCATGACTTAATCTCCTCCCAAAGGCCCCACCTCTTAATGCCATCACATTGGAGGTTAGGATGTCAACATATGAATCTAGGGGGACACAAACAGTCCATGGCACGTGGAGAAGGCTCAAGTGCAGCAGCCACAGCCTGAGTAGGGGATGGTGACCTTGAAGATGAAGATCTCGGTCAGTCCCAAGTAAACCCCTGGGCCAGCAGGGGACACGGCCAAGGGCAAGGAGATGGAGAGTGAATAAGAGAGAACAGAGACAGGAACGCCTGCTGGAAGCTGAGTCTCCCTCCCAGCCTTTTCCCTTCAGGAAGGAGGTGGGCAGACGCTGACACGGAGCCCAGGACACAACTCAGACTCCAGTTTCATGGAAGACCATCCTAATACATGAGAGAAGTTCTAATCTCTTGCAATCATGCAGAAGGGATATATTAGGTGAAAAGAGTGAGAGTCCGTATTCATATCTGCTTGTAATGATTCTGCACCCAATTACAATGTGTTTTTCCCACACCACCAAGCAATTCTTTGACACCAGCTGTGTGTCCTACAGTTCAACTCAATTCTGACACTCTCTACCTGGAGATAGCACCAGGTCCCACAGGTTGTGGACTCAGTCCTACAAGACCCCCACTTCCACCCCCACCCCACCCCAAGATACCAATCATATATCCAGTTTGTCTCCTGTGCTTCTGACTGATCAGTTATACATTGGAGCTTCTTCATGTTCGATTAATTTGCTAGAGCATCTCACAGAACTCAGAGAAACATTTTGCTTACTAGGTCACAGGTTTATTACAAAAGAATATAACTCAGGAACAGCCAGATGGAAGAGACACATCAGGCAATGTATGGGGAAGGGGCGTGGAGATTCCTTGCCCTCTCCAAGCACACCACTCCCTCCAAATCTCCATGTGTTCACCAACCCAGAAGCTCTCTGAAACCCATGCTTTTTGGGTTTTTATGGAGGCTTTAGTATAGAGGCATGATCGATTCAATCATTGGCCACTAGTGACTGATTCAGCCCCTCTCCCCTGCCTGAAGAAGTGGGACTGAAAGTTCCCACCCTCCTGACAACAAGCCCCCATCCTTAGGTGCTTCCAAAGTCACCTCATTAACATAACAGAAGACTCCTTTCTGCTCTCATCACAGGAAATTCCAAGGGTTTTAGAAGCTCTGTTCCTGGAACAGAGATGAAGACCTGATATATATTTCTTATTATAAATCACAATATCACAGCTTGAACTTGAATTTGTAGAAATAAAAACTTCTGGAATCCCGCAGAAGAAAGGAAGAGCAGTGGTTACCTGTGAGGGAGGTTACCTGGGTGCATGGCTGCAGAAAAGAGGACAGAGCTGCAGCAGACAGGCTGAGGGGAGAGAGGGGCTGAGATGAAGGCTGTAAGGCACCTGCCAACCGCGGTCACCAGCACAGAGCCAAGTGTCCCAGGAGGAAGAGATGCCGTTTTCCTCTCACTGAGCCCCTGGAAAGCTCTCTGCAGCCCCCCTAAAGGATGGAGTTTTACACTGGGTATCTCTTTACATTGCTGTTTTTTTGTGGGTTTTTTAAAATTAATTAATTTAGTTTTGGCTGCTTTGGGTCTTCGTTGCTGCACGGGCTTTCTCTAGTTGTGGCGAGCGGGGGCTACTCTTCATTGTGGTGCGTGGGCTTCTCATTGCTGTGGCTTCTTTCTCTTGTTGTGGAGCATGGGCTCTAGTCGCACTGGCTTCAGTAGTTGTGGCACGCGGGCTCAGTAGTTGTGGCTCGCGGGCTCTAGAGCACAGGCTCAGTAGTTGTGGCGCACGGGCTTAGCTGCTCCGCGACGTGAGGGGTCTTCCCAGACCAGGGATCGAACCCGTGTCCCCTGCATTGGCAGGCGGATTCTTAACCACTGCGCCACCAGGGAAGTCCTACATTGCTGTTTTTTAACTGCTTGAACATATTATCCACCAAGAAGTAAATTTTAAAAATAACCTTAACTATTTTAGAGTGCATGTATGTTGTTACAAATTTTCTGGGTCTTACAAGTCTTCATACACTTCAATATAGAGAATCTGCTTTTAAAAATCAAGCTTCAAGAAATAACTTTTTGAAAAATGCAAATAAGTACCTTTTCTGCAGGACTGTTGATAAACAGGGGAAATCTAGAAATAATCCAACTGCACAATGATAAGAAGTAGTTACAGAATCACGGATCCAGGCTTAAAAGCTTATAAACTAGTTTTCATAAAATTCCATGTGTAAAACTTGTTTTAAGAAAACGTTGTCAAGAGGTAACAAGCGTTGGTGAAAATGTGGAGAAAGGACAATCCTTGTGCCCTGTTGGTGGGAATATACATTGGTACAGTCATTACAGAAGAATGTATGGAGACTCCTCAAATATTAAATATGATCCAGCAATCCCACTTCTGGGTATATACCCAAAGACATGCAAACAATCTGTGTCTACTGACAGATGAATGGATAAAGAAAATGTGATAGATAGATAGATGATAGATAGATAGAATTCAAACATAGAAAGAATGCCATTTGTGACAACATAAATGAAACTGGAGGGTATTATGTTAAGTGAAACAAGCCAGACACAGAAAGACAAACTATATGATTTCACTTATATGTAAAATCTTTTTAAAGCCAAATTAACAGAAACAGCAAGTAGAATAGTGGTTGCCAGGGGCTGGGGTGGGAGTGGGGGTATGGGAGGGAATGGGGGAAATATTGGTCAAAGGGTACAGCTTTCCAGTTATAAGATGAATAAATTCTGGGGATGTAATGGACAGCATGGTGACTATAGTTAGTAACACTCTATTGTTTACTTGAAAGTTGCTGTGAGAGCAGATCTTAAATGATCTCTCCACCACCACCACCACCACACAAAAATTGTAATTATGTGAGATAATGGAGGTGCTAACTAACTTGATAGATGTAATCATTTCACAATATATACATGTAACAAATTATCATGTTGTATACCTTAAACTTACACAATGTCAATTATACCTCAATAAGAATGGAAGAAGAGAGAAAATGTTGTCAGGTTAATTATCTATCTGAGCTGACGATGAAATATGAGACAGTCATTTAAGTTTTTTCAAATAACATTCAACCATGTGCCATGATATTTAGGATTTATAGTATTTGTTGGTTTTTCTGCAATAAGCATATGTTAGTTTTGTAGTGAGAGAAGCTGTTTTACCATAAGCTGTATTAAAGTAAAATAAGGAAGTGAAGGGGTTTGGGGGGTCTTGGACCTCCCAGGACCTCCTCATCCCTGTGTGGCCACACTGGTCTTCTCTGTCAGCCAAGTTCGACTATTTCACCAGGTAAGATTTACTGAAATCCAGACATCAGCTCCACATTCTCTCTGTAACTGCAGATGGGTCTCTCCCCAATCTGTCTCCATCATGGACTGAATGTTTGTGATCCTCCTAAATTCATACATTGAAGCCCTAACCCACAATATGATGGTATTAGGAGATGGGGCCTTTGGGGGGCAATTAGGTTTAGATGAGGTCACGAGGGTGGGGCCCCCATGATGGGATTAGTGTCCTTGTAAGAAGAGGAGAGACAACAGAGCTCTCTCTCCACCATGTGAGGACACAGCAAGAAGGCAGCCAACTACAATCTAGGAGGAGAGTTTTTACAAGAACCCAAAGATTCTGGCACCCTGATCTTGGATTTCCAGCTTCTAGAACTGTGAGAAATAAATATCTGTTGTTTATAAGCTGCCCAGTCTATTGTATTTTGTTACTGCAGCCAGAATGGACCAAGACAATCTTCCTCCTAGCAGCCAGAGGAATAATTGCAGAATTTGCCTCTGATCGTGTACCCCTGCTTAAACTTTTTGGTTGGCCCCACTGCCCTCAGGACAGACCTACACCCCTTACCTTTCCGCCCTTCCACCCTCCTCTAGGGCCCCTACCATCCTGTTCCCTGTGCTCCAGCTACCTTGGACTACTTTCAGCTCTTCAAACGCTACCTAGGCCTTTGCTCATGAGGTTTCCCACACTGAGAGCCCCATTTTCCTGATCTTTCACCCAGTTAGTTGAGAGTCAGCCTCCAGGGGTCAACTTAGGTGTCATTGCCTCTGACCCCCCAAGTCAGAGGTAGGAACTTTCCTCTGAACTCCTGGGCCCTGCGCCAGCTCTCTCAGAGCAAGTACTACATCTATAACTGTCTATTCGTGATTGTATGAGTCAGTCCCACCAGAAGAGATGATCCTCTCCAAACAGGACAATGTAGAAAATATTGCTTGGGTTAATATTGCCAGGTAACAAAGAATCCCAAAACTTAGTGACTCAACGTAACAACACAGTTTTATTATCTCTTTTGATTCTAGGGGTTGACCAGGCTCAGCTGGCAATTCTTCCGCTCTACATGTTGTCACCTGGAACTGCAGTCATCCGAAGGCTCAGCTGGGCTGGATGTCCGGGTGGCTCACTCACATGGCTGGCGGCTGTAAGCTCAGCTGGGGCTGTTGACTAGAGCACCGAAGCTCTCCAACCTGTGGCCTCTCCATGCCACTTGGTGTTCTCACAGCCTGGCAGCTAGGTTCTAACTGAGAGAGTCCCAAGCAAGTGAAAGCAGAAGCTGCAGGTCTCTACAGGTCCAGCCTTAGCGGATACGCAGCATCACTTCTACCACATTCCACTGAGCAAAGAGATTCGCAAGGCCAGCCCTGATTCAGGGGGAAGGGAAACAGACTCCACCTCTTGATAGGAGGAATAGCTGGAATTTACAGCTTACCTTTCTTTTTAATTGAAATACATTTGACATATAACATTGTGTACATTTAAAGCGCACAAGCTATTAGTTTGATACATTTATATTTAGTAATATGTTTACCATTGTAGGGATAATTAGCACCTCTATCGCATCACCTAATTGTCATTTCCTTTTAGCGGTTAGAATAAGTTCTAGTCTCTTAGCAAGTTTGATGATGATAATACAATACTGTTGTCTACAGAGTCATTATCCTGTGCATTAGATCCCTAGGACTCACTACAAGTTTGTACCTTAAACAGCATCTGTTCTGTCTCCCCAACCACCATCCCCTGGGAACCACCCTTTGACTCCGCTTTTATGAATTTGGCCTTTTTAGATTCCACATATAAGTTGCATCACGCAGTATTTGTCTTTCTCCCTCTGACTTACCTCACTGAGTATAACGCCCTCGAGGTCTTTAATCCACTACAAGTGTCTGTTTACAAAAGGCCTAGTGACAAAGGTGTAGGATAGTGTGTCACCTGGGGTTAGTGGCCACCGGGAAGGAGTGGTTACCAGAATCCAAAGGAAAGGGATTTGCATGGAAATGGCTGCCTCCCAGAGAAGAGTGACTTTCAGTTGAAGGCCGTCTCCAGCCCAAGGCACAGGAATAAAACCCTGGCCCCCATCGCCTTCCTCTCTCCAATCTCCTGCCAGGGCTCCCTCTCGGCCGAACCCAACCAGAAGCCGGATGGCTGTGAGCCCATTGAGATAACCTACAAAGCCCAGCTTCCTGGGGCAAAAGAGGGGTGGAGAGTGGATCTGGGGGGACAGACAGAGATTCGGCATATGTGT
The DNA here is from genome assembly GCF_039906515.1 of Pseudorca crassidens. Taxonomy (NCBI): domain Eukaryota; kingdom Metazoa; phylum Chordata; class Mammalia; order Artiodactyla; family Delphinidae; genus Pseudorca; species Pseudorca crassidens. Next base: position 22,721,986 of record NC_090310.1, read on the forward strand.
CCACCTTCCCTACCAGACTGTAAACCCCTAGAAGACCAGCACATTTAATCAGTCAGGTGAGGCCGGGCTGTGTTTGCAGAAACACACAAGCCTCAACCCTTAGTTGCATAAAAGAGTGAAGTTTCTTTCTTCTTCATGCATATGTACCTCGTGGGTCTCTGCTCACTGTGGTCACCCAGGCACTCCGAGACCCAGAAGGTCCCAAGGCTGGCAGGGACGCCACCATTTTGCACAGTGCCACAGGGAAGAAAGCACGGGAGGGCCTCTTGAAAACCATGGAATCTTTCTCCTGGAAATGACACCAGTCACTCCCACTACAACTCACTGGCCGGGAGTGGTCACCCACCCTCCCACAAAGAGACTGATGTGCAATCCTACCACACGTCCGGAAGTCAGCAAGCTGGAAATATTGGGTCAACAGCACTAACATCCTGTTCTTGTTTGCATCCCTGGCCCCTAGTGCAGCACCCTGGTAATGTTTGTCAACTGACTAAATGACTGTCATAGCAGGACCATTCTCCTGTTGGTGGCAGAGAATAGAAGGGTGAGAACAATCCACTGGGCTACTTGTCCCCCAAAGTGACCTTCAGGTAAAAAATACGACAGTAAAACGATTACAAGAAAATGCATAAATAGCCATTGTTCACTTACTCATTCGACATGCATAGTGAGTGCCTAGAAGTTTCCAGATTCCCATGGATTCTGGTATTTGGACAGGAAAGGGCTCTGTATCACTCAAGTTTTTGTTTGCAAGCAATAGAAACTGGCTCTGGTTAATTAAGCAGTAAAGGTGTTTGGTCAAAAGTTATTGGAGGAGTTTTGTAATCGTCTGGACCCAATGGGGCCCAGAGAGGGGAAGCTGGGTTTCCCAGGGCAGGGGCACTGGGAAGGGGACACGCCAGAGGAAGGCCCGCCCTGAGCCTGTTCTGGTTTCCCCCTTGCATGGCATCTGCCCAGCTGGCAATGGATACATTTCCTCTGCTCTGTCCTCTTTCTTCTCCCCCAGCTCCTGGTTTCTTCCTCTGCCCTGACTCACTTTCATCCCTGCCTGCCCCCGTTACATAACCGTCCCCTGTTATGTAACCCAAGTCACCCCAGGCTCCCGTCCCCTCCTTGCAGCTCCCACTTCAGCCTCGCCTGTCAGGTACAATCCTTCACAGTTGGCTGGGCCAAACCCTCAAGAGGAACATGAAGAGAGGGAGGAGGGGGAGGGAGGGGGAAGGGGAGAGGGAGAGGCCATTCCTCTTCCCAGCAGGGGCTGGACGAGGCTCCCTGGGAGGAAGAAGCTCTGGAGGGTCCTGTTCTGCACATGAAGCCCTGGCCCATGGCCTGCTGTCAGGGGACACAAACTGGTTTTCTGTGCCCCAACTTCCACTTCTGTAAAATGGGGATAGAGATATAGTTAATAATACTGTATTGCATACTTGAAATTTGCTAAAAGAATAGATCTTAAGTGATTTGACCACACCCCCCTAAAAAAAGAAATAACTTTGTAAGGTGATAGAGTGTTAATTTGCTTAATTGTGATAACATTTCATAATGTATACATATATCAAATCATGTCATATGCCTCAAATACAATTTTTATTTGCCAATTATACCTCAAAAAAGCTGGAAAAACATTTTGATAAAGGTAAATGTGGATATATTTTATCCCATGGGACTATCACAGGATTGGAAAAGTTTATATATATAATTTAGAACAGTGCCTGGCACTCCATAAATACTAAAGAACTATTTGCAGGACTTCCCTGGCAGCCCAGTGGTTAAAATTCCACGCTTCCAAGGGAAGGGGTACAAGTTTGATCCCTGGTGGGGAGACTAAGATCCCACATGCCACACAATGCGGCCCAAAAATAAATAAATAAATTTTAAAAAAAAAAACAGCTTTAAAAAAATAAACAAATAACTATTGGCTTTCTTTTCGTGAGATGGATTCTAAAAGTATGTCTTGATCAGTGGTTCTCAAACTTTATGTTCTCGGAACCCCTTTACACTCTTAAAATTGATAGAAGACTTCAAAGAGTTTTTGTTTAGGTGGGTTATACCTACCAATATTTACCATATTTTAAATTAAAGCCAAGCAATTTTTAAAAATATTTATTCATTCATCTAAAATTAATAATAATAAACTCATCACCTGTTAATGCAAAATCTTTTTACCAAAAAAACCCCTCGATTTCCCAAAACAAAAAGCACTAGTGATATTTTACAGTTTTGAAAATCTGTTATGTCTGACTTAATAGAAGGCAGCTAGCTGTATGCCACATCTGCCAATGCATTCAACCTGTTGCAATATCAAGTGTCTTGAAGATGCTAGAAGATTTCACTGTATACTCATGACAGAATGATAGTGAAAAGGACAAATAAGACTTTTGTACTATTATGAAAACAGTTTTGGTCTGGCAGACGCCCTGAGAGGTTCCCTGGAACACACTTTGGGAAAAACCTGGTACACTGAGGAGAGGAAGAGGGCAGAGAAAACAGGCATATTTTCAAGTCTTCACCCAATTTGTGAAGCCCTACTTGGCACCAACTCCATTCAGCCAATGATGCAAAGCCCTTGACAGGTATCAGCTCAGTTACTGCTCATTTAACTCTGATGGGTGGGGCCTGTTATGATCAACCTCCACTGCACAGATGCAGAAACCAGCCTAGACATTGAGACACTAAGTGACTTTTCCAAGGTTGCTCGGTGATCTTGATATTCAGTGCCCAGTATTTCTGACTCAAGAGCTCCTGCTCTTAAACTCGGAGTTCTAATGTTTCCTCCCACCCAGCTAGGCCGCTTCTGGCCAATGAAATGTAAGGGGAAGTCCACAGCTGAGAGGAGATGGGGAAAGGGGTAGTTCTAGGAATGATTTCCTTCCTGGTTAACAGGCGGCTCATAAGGAGAGTTCTCTTCCCTGAACCCCTCTTTCCTACATTTTGAGAGTATCAGGTGAAGACTTGATGGTGCTGTGGCAACCATCTTGTGACCATGAGGTGCCAACCTGAGGATGGCAGAACAGAAGGCTGGAAAGAGTCTGGGCCCTTGTTGACATTGTTGAGCCATGAATCAACTGTGAGATCACTCACATCCCAACTTACCGTTGTATGATAACAAGAACCCCTATTGTTTAGGCCATTTTTTGTTCTGTTACTTGAATACTGCCTAACCTACAGCTTTGGGGACATTTGGAGCATGCCCCCATGTTGGCCTCACAGGGAACCACAGGGGCCATGATGAGACTATTCCAAGTAATTTGTGGACCACAGACAAGGATCTGTGGGAGCCAATGCAGGAAAGAAATAGCAAATGGTTGCTACATGGTGAGGACAGTTGACACCCTGGTTTGTGGACACCTGTGAGGCAACCCGATGGGGACTCTGGAAATAACTGAGGAACACTTTGCAAGAGTGACTGAATCTTCTAACATATTATGGGAGGCATAAGTTACACTGAGGCAAGAAAGAATGTGATGATTGATTAGTGATGTCTGTCACAGGCACAAACCCATAGAGTGGTAGCAATGATATGTCCCACACTTGCTTACTTCTGGCTGCTCACTCCAAAAATGCATCCAGAGATGACAATAGCCTGAAGTGTCCCTCACTCCCACTCTGGAGGGAAAGTCAAGTTCTGGAGTCTCTGGGGAAGCTGAGCCTCCAAGCAAGGGCTCCCAGAGCTCCATTAATTGGAGGCACTCCCACATGCCTTGGACTAACCACCTCTCACACTCTAGTGAAACAGTCTGCCTCCTCAGCTGGCCTGGAGCTCCCTGAAGCAGGATCCACCTCGTGTCCATCTGTGAACCACAACGGGATCAGGCACAGAGCCTGGCACTTAGCAGATACCCAAGGATCATGTTAGTGTTGCCATCAAGGTCTTATATTCAGGCAGTCGCCTGTCTGAGGCAATTAGAGAGGTACTGAAATTATCCTATCAGATGCTTGAATCCCCATGATTCAAATTCACTTCTCCATGGAGTTAAGTTGATGTTTCCAGAAATTTCACCTGTGAGGTAGTGCAGTGAATGGGAAGAGCATGAGTAGCTAGGTTCACATCCTGTCTCTGCTCACTTGCCAGCCATGAGACTTCAGACAAGTCATTCAACCTTTCCAGGACTCAATTTTGTCACAGTGAGATACCGATATCTACCTCAGAAGTTTCCATGGGTAGGACGAGATGATCCACAGAAATGGACTTGGCAATTCCAGGGTCCTGAGCAGCACCTTCATTTGGAAGATGATCTATTTGGCAGAGAAAAGAGGTTTGGATACAGAATAGACATACTTCAAAGGCGAAAGCAAGGCTGGAATTTAATTATTCGCTTAGTCAACAAATATCTGTTGAACTGGGCACGGGATACAAGGATGAACAACAGACACGGTTCCTGTTTTCATTGAGCTTAGGGCCTCTAGTCACATGAGTAAATAAAACTGAAAGTTCAGTTCCATAGTCATACTAATCACATATAAAGTGTTCAATAGCCACAGATCGCTGGTGACTACCATACTGGACGGTGCAGATAGAGAAGACTTCCATCATTGTGGAAAGTTCTTATTGGGACAGCACTGAGATACGGTCTAGCAGGGAGACAGATACTAAAAAACGAGCTACACAAACACCTAATTACACATCGTGACATTTGTCAGTAGAAAAGCCGCAGGCAGTGCTCTCATCATTTTTCAGTTGAGAAGTAGAGCCAGGGAAGCCATTAGCTTGAAGTGGACCGAGTATTTGAGAGCTGACATAGCTCCTGGCACCTCCTAGAGCTGTTCCCTCCAGGGCTGGAAACCGGGAGAGCACTCCGGGGACATGAGGCTTGTCTGTGATGATATCTGACCTTGCAGCAAATGACACTAGTTTAGCCACTGGTTGAGAGGAAGTGCCTGGGTTGAATCCTAGCTCTGCCAACTGTATGATTGTGGCGGGTAATTAAACCCTCTGGGCCTCAATGTCTCCATCTGTAACGTGGATGAACAACAGTATCTGGCATAGAGGGTTGCTGGGAGGAATAAATACTTTGAAGAATATAAAGCCCTTAGAAGATCTCCTGGCCCACAGTGAGTACTACATAAGTTATCATGATGATGGTGATGGGTCCTTGGGACCTTGAACTCTGGGGGGGGGGGGGAGACGGGGGGAGATGCACCTGCTACTCAATAGCTTCCTTCATTTTCACCCTTTTCTTCCCAAAGTATCATCACTCAAAGCTAAACTGATCATCACAGTCAGGGTCCCTCTGAAAATAAGCCGGGAAAGGGAATATAACCATGATTGTAATATTAACAAAACTCACACTAACAGTTTTCCATGCCAGGCTCTGTGTGAAGCTCTTTACAGGTATTGTGCTGTTTTTTGTTTATTTGTTTGGCCACACCGTGCGGCTTGTGGGATTTTAGTTCCCTGACCAGGGATCGAACCCGGGCCCTTGGCAGTGAGAGCGCAGGGTCCTAACCACTGGACCACCAGGGAATTCTCTGCATTATATGTTTAATCTTTACAATAACCCCAATAGGCATGTACTACTACAATTATCTCCATTTTGCGTATGAGGAAATTGAGGTTTAGAAAGTTGAATTTGCCCACGTTTACAGAGGGAAAGAAAAGGATCTTGGCGTCAGTTCCACTATATACCAGCAGGTGACAGTGCCCATCCATTTTCCAGTTCCCCAGTCTCGCGGGAACACTGAGGAGGGGTCGTACCGCAAACATTTAAAGATTGCCTACTGAGTGCCAGGCACTGTTCTAGGCGCTGAGGATACGTCTGCCGATGAAACTGGGCTAGTTTTCTGTTTTCGTGCTTCTTCTCCTCCATTTTTCCTTAAAATTAACATAAAATATTTGGAGAGTTGCGTGCCCAAAGGATACGTGGCCTGCCCGGGAGAAAACCGTCTTGGCTGCGGGGAGAGGATACTTGGGAGGCTGGAGGTTGGCGGGAAGGGGTGAGAATATCGGAAAGGTCCGGAGACCCCAAAGATCAGAGCCTAGAAATATGCCCAGAAGGGAGTGCTACTCCGCAACCCATCTTCCCGCCTCCCCACCCCGCTTCCCCCACGCAGAGAAGTGGGAAACAGGGGTCATCTCCCTGTCCTGTCTTGTAGGGCCGGGATGGGGTGGGAGGGTCTTACCCACACCACAAGTGGGGGGGTCCTCAAAGTTCTGGGGGCTTTTTTCGGGGGAGGGGGCGACCTGGAGAAGCCGGTCAGAAGCTGGAGCGCAGCCCCCAGGCCCGGTCGAGGCAATGCCGACATCGGACAGCCGGGTGGACTACGTCGAGCCAGACTTCAAGCGGGTCCCGCGGCTGCCCCGTGGGCGCGCATCCCGCCTGTGCCCTGGGCGTCTGCGGAGCGCCAAGCCGGTGGCCCCGGGCCTCCGAATGTGTGACCGGGAAGGTCGTGGACGTGTGTGTATGTGGATGATGTGGGGGGGGGGGACGGTGATGGGATACTGCGTGTGGAGCTACGTGAAGGGTTTACCGTGTGGACCTCTGAGTATGTTTGGAGTGGCCAAGGATGCGGGTGTTGGGCTCAGGGTGCGTAAAGGGACAAGGACACTTGGGGGGGGGAGGGTAATTGGAGTGTACCCAAGCGGGAAGGGGCTGCCTAGTTGATATTGGGGCGTTGGTGATTTTGGAACGCTCGCGGCGGAATCGTCTCTGCGCCCTGGATGGGGTGCCGGTATATTGTGGGGAAGTTAATGTTTAGGAACCCATGGTTTAGAAAGCCCCTCCACGTGTGTGTTTCTGAAAGTGGATCAACCTGGGGATGTGTCCGGCGCGTCCGGACTGCTTATGGACGCACTGTGGATGTGCGGGTGGTGTTCGTTAACTGGGGACACAGGAGAGGGCTAGTCTCAGCGCCGCAGGCCAGGAGCAAGGAGATTGCGCGGGGCTGCTTTCGGAACACTCAGCCTAGCCTGGGCCGGGGAGGGGCGGGGCTTGGAAGCTCCGGGGGCGGGGCGGGGCCTCCCGGGGGCGGGCCGGCAGGAGGGGCGGGGCCGCGGCGGCTGCAGCAGCGCGGGCCGGGCCAGGGGGCGCCTAGCTCGGCAGCGGCTCGCGAGTGAGATGCAGTGAGGTCGGACGGGCGGGCGCGCTGGGCTGGGGACACGGCTGCGCTGCAGAGATGTGACTCGGACCGAGGGCCAGCAGGAGCATCGGCGCTGCGGGGCCGCGGGGGTCGGTGAGTGCGAGCCGCGCCGGTGGGGTGGAGGGCAATGCGGCGACCCCAGAAACTTTTCCCGCCGTGGACTTGGGACGGTTGGGGTGGGGTCTGCTTCTTGTGCTTTTCTGAGGCCTCCCCCAAGGGGTTATTCTGCTGGGGGAGCTGGGGGATTAGGGTGGGGGGACCACAGTGCGGCGGGAGACGAGCCGCAGAGGGCGGGGCGGGGGGCGGGGAGGGTTGGGACCTTTATGAGGGGAGGGGATGTACCCGGACCAGGTGGAGATCCAAGTCTCTGGGGAGGATCTGGGGGCGACCACAGGAAAGGGCAGCTGGGACTGTAAGGGAGTCCAGGCGTGTCCGAGTGACTCCTGTGAGGGCAGCCACGGGCAGGGCTGCGTGGCAAGCCCGTGGGGCCTGAGCACAGACAGGGCAGACGGAGCCGGGGGCACAGGGGCCGAGTTGGGGGGTGAGCTGCCGCACCTGCCATAGGGGCAGGGGGCCGAGCTCGCAGCCGGCCGTGGCTGCGCACTGCGGGAAAGGAGGGGACACCGCGGGCGAGAAGAGCTGAGCTCTGGGGCTGCGGGAAGAAATGAGGGGCGAATGCATACAATGGCGGGATGTTAGCGCTGCTGTTGCGGCCAAGCTAGAGGTGAGGATCAGCCCTGTGCTGCGTCCCCCCCCCCAACTTGGGGGACACGGGCTTCCAGCGCCAAGCACCCCGGGATCCCTACCGCCTGCACCCGCCTTGGCCTGGGGGAGCTGGCCAACCAGCCAGGGAGGGGGCGTACCGAGCTTACCACCGAGGACGGCTCCAGCGCAGCCCGCGGGTTTCCTACCGGGCTCTGTCACTCCTAGGCCTAGCCAACACCCCACCACACGCACACACCCACCCAACATGTCCCCAGTTCGCTAAGGGGCGGCTCCTTGGAGCGCGGACAAAGGCCCCTGGAGTGTGGCGGGCAGCCGCGTCCCCGCCTGGGGCCCCGGGCCACGCGCCACATTGGCTGCCCAAGTGCGCCAGCATGGGGTGGGGGGCACCTGAGCAGAGCCCCGGAGGAACTGGGAAATCCTCGCAAAGACAAGAGAAGTGGGGGAGGGACTTGGCACAAAAGCTTTAGAATTTCAGCCGAGGAACCTTGATTCAGAAGTTTCCCCACGGGCGGGGGCTCTCTGGAGGATTTCAGACTTTGAGTTAAAACTGCATGCAAATAGGATGTAAATAGAATGCAAATAGTTGGGAGCCCTTCACTGGGCCAGTTTTGTACCTAGACTGCGGAGTGAACAGTTTCCTATCTGTTCCCTGCTCTGTTCTGAAAAGGGGTCAGCTGAGTTGGGGAGGGAAAAGATGGCAGTGGGAAGGAGTCGCCATTTGGGGCCCAGGCAGCAAGAAAAGCAGTTTTGTTAGAAAGAGAAGCTCAAAATCTTTATTAGTTAATGTGTTATTTCAATAAATATGCGAGCTACAGAAGTGGCAGATAAGCCCCTGCTCTCAGGGCACTGGGGAGGTGGGTGAACACTAAATAAGTAAATAAATAGTAAGTAGCTAGAACTTCTGATGGGATAAGGGCTGCCAGGAAAAGAAAGCAGGGTGCTGTAAAATAAAGTGACAAGAGTATGTACACATAAGGGAAGACCGTGCTGGGGAGTGACACGTTAGTGGAGCCCCGCTATGGGGGAGGGGGCACTGACAGACGCAGGGGGAAGACTGAACCAGGCAGAGGGCACCGCAAGTGCAAAGGCTTGGAGGTGGGAATGAGTGCAGAGAAAATGAACAAAGGCCATTGTGGCTGGAGCTCATAGGCAGATGTGGAGAGCGGGGTTAGAAAGGGGATGGCAGGGACCAGCCAGACCACGATCTTTTGGGCCATGGAAAGGAGTTTAGGTTTTATTCTCCTTGGACTGGTGAACCCTTGCAGGATTTGGAGTGGAAAGCCACGAGATCTGATTTTTAAACGCTCCCCCGACCTTTACAAGGAGACGAAAAGCAGCTTCCTTTTCATTCTGCCTCTGAGGGTGGCAAGGCGCTGGGAGCCTCCGAAGGGGACCTGTGAGGACTGCTTTGAGCCTGGCTGGCCCTGTAAGCCTACGCCAGGGGTAGGTCAGGTTTTAAAACCCACTTCCCACTTTTAGGCAGTTTTTGTCCCCCCTAAGTGGCCCCCACCCAGAGCCCAACGCCCCATAAGCACTTCCATGCGGAGCTTCCTGGGGGTTCTGAGTTAGTCACATTTTCTTCTCAGAATTACGGCCTCAGAGGAACCATCCACCCTGGAACGGGCAGCCAAGGATGCAATTTGCATTTAAATGATTGCTTTTATTTACAGGGTTGGAGCTGCTTTGCATATTCATGGCTCACGGAGCCTGTGTTCTGGCAACCCTGTTTACTAACCTGTGAGGGTTATTAAATCCAAGGGCCCCCAGATAGGCTGGTGGGCCTTGGGAACTGAAGATTATGAGATGGTGTAACTTGCAAAAGACATCAAAGGGTTAGATTGCAGGTCTGGGAAATAGTTTAATGTCAGGAAACCTTGTAACAGTTTAATCCCTCTGGAGCAGGAAATGCACCAGCGGCTATAATGGGAGTGGGCAGGGACAGAGTGTGATGCTGGGGTGTGTCGGGGGACTGGCTCTGCAGCCTTATCCTGGGCTTCTGTCCAACAGAGGGAGTCCAACAAGGGGTGCAGTGGCCTTGAGGTCAGCAGTTGGGAGAAGTGGGTTCTAGTCCCGGCTTGGCCCATCAATTCCAGGAAGCCTCTGGCCAAGTTGCATTACCTCTTTGTATTCCCAACAGGACAATGGGAATCGTAATTGTAATAAGCCAGGACCCAGTGCTCCCTGTCTGCGGTGCTGAGTACTTTCTAAGTACGTTTCACATCAGCCTTGTGAAAGTGGCACTATCATTATCCTTGTTTTACAGAAGAAGAGACTGAAGGTCAGAGAGGTTAAGTGAGTAATGCCCAATGTCACACAGTTCTGTCTGACTTTCCTCCAACTGAGAGGTCTTCCACTCTTGAGGAGACTGACGGGAGTGTAAATCCTGTGCCAGGTATTCATCGGGTACTGAACTGTTAGACATGCCCAGGGCTAGCAAAGCCCCCCCAGATCTGTTTAGTTTTTCTTTCCCTTCCATGCCCCAGCGCCTCCCCGCTTCTTTAGAGAAGGTGGGTTTAAGATTCCTCTGCTGGTAGCCCCCGAGGCGAAGCAGGTCAGAATGGTGTGTTCCAGAGCAGTTTTGTATATCTTGTGTCTCCTTTCATATGGGTAGATGGCAACGTGGGGATGCTAGTTCCCAGGAGAATGGCTGGTGTCCCATTTCTGGGTGTCCGGCTCTGACTCCTCAACAGGGACACCCAGTTTCAGGGCACGCAGGCTGGCCTCAGGTCCTCCAGCACCGGTTCCTCTCTGGAAAACCACCTTCACAGCAAGGCTCCCATTTAGAGCACCTGCTGTGGGGATCAGGAGAGTTTGGGAGTTTCCAAGGTAGACCACCCCCAAAGGCTTCTCCCCTTCACACCACCTCAGGGACCTCTTTGCTTGGTGTGTGACTGGGGAGGCTGGAAACCAGTGGTGGACAAACACCTGGGTGAGCCCCTGTTTCAGCCCCATCTCCATGGCAACCACCCCTCCTGGAAAAGCAAAGTCAGAAAAGTTCATAACCTCAGAGCATTCGCCAATCTTTTATTTAACACTTTATATAAGTGCTTACCCCATGCTATCTGTTGTCCTAAACTCTAATTATTAATTATTTTAATCCTCACAAGAACGCTGGAAGATGGGTATTATCACCCCCATTTTGCAGATGAAGAAACCGAGACTAGTAAGGTTAAGTCAGCCGCCCATGGTCACAGGGTTCTCGCAAGTGCCAGGGGCAGAACTTGAAACCGGAAGTTTCTGCTGCTTGGCCGGGATTGAGCCTGGGAGAAGCAGCCCTGCTTGTGGCCTTCGCGCAGGCAGCGCTGTCCTCGCGCAAGGAATCTTGCCTGCATTCTTTCCAGCCTCTGCAGGCCCCAGCTTGCGAGGAACATGCTGCTCCACCACCTGCCGGTAGCTTCTGGCCCCTCTGCGGGGAGAGAGAGAGAGTGTGTGTGCGCGCGCATGCGGGCCTGTGTGCGCGGGCCTGCGTGTGCGATGCAGTGTTTTTAAGAGCGTCTGAATGAGTCACATTTCTGGGAGCCTGGCTGGCAGCAAAGTAATTAGTATGTGAGCCGAGTCTTGCACATTCATCACTTTATTCATTACTCCTTTTGAGGAGCTGCATGCCTACATCCCACGGGTCTGTTGCCATGTATTCATCCCTTCCCAGTCAGCCCTGCCTTGCGGCTGACTCCAAACCTCTAATCTTGTTTTGTGCAGTTTGGGGTTCCTGGAGAGCTGCTCCTTTCTCAGCAGCGGGGCGGCCCCAGGTGGCTGAGGGGGTAGGATGGGGCTTACCTGACAGTGGGTGAGATGGAGTGTGAGTGAGCACTGCCCCCTGGGCCTGGGGCAGGGATAGTGGGGCGGAAGGTGCCGGGCCATCGTCCAGGCTCCCTCACTGCATATGTTCGTGCTTCTCAAACCTCAGTGCACCGAAGCATCTGAGCACACCTGGAGCTTATCGTAGGGCTGTGGAAACACAGGTGGCCAGGCCCACTGCTGAGCGTCTGCATTTCTAACTAGTTCCCGGGCGATGCTGCCGCTGTTGCCAGTCTGAAGATCAGACTTTGACTGAAGCCTCTCAGGCCCTCAGTCCCCTCCTCTATAAAATGACAGTGAGAGCATCTTCCTGCCAGGTGACATGAGGGTTGGAGACCACGTTTAATCAGTCTATTGATTCAGCAACTGGGCCGTGAGCCCTGCCCATGTGCCAGGCACTGGGGAATCGGTGCAGAACAAGACAGACAAGAGCCTGGGTGTGTGGGATCAGACCAAAAGAGTAATCAAATAAAATATTTGAAAACTGTGGCACATGTTATGAAGATAAGGATCGGGAGTATCGGTGTAGAGCGTAAAGAGGCAGAGGGAACCTAATTGAGATAGACTGGCCAGCAAAGGTCTCACCGTGTGACATTTCCAGAGCCCTGGTCTGTAGTAAGAGCCCAGTAACAATAGGACAATTGTTTGTCTCCTGGCTCCACCGCTTTCTAGCTATGTGACCTTGGACAAGCCACCTGGCTTCTCTGTTTTATTTCCTGTAAAATGGAGACAGTGATAGAACTTGCCTCGTGGGGTCATTGTCCAGATGATAAGGTATTAATATATGTGAAGCGCACAGAAGAGGGCCTGGTGCACAGTGAGCACCTGTGCGAGCTCACAGTCATTGTCGTGGTCACTATGGCAGTAACAGAAAACTCTGCAGGGCAGAACCCCCCAGAAATCCTAGATGAGCTGGACTCAGCGTCATTCCGTGAGGTGGTGTGTAGCCTCCCTCCTGTTCATCCTGGACATTGTTCTGTAGAACGATGGCTGTCACCTCATGGGCATCTTTAGCAATGAAAATGACCTACTTGGAACAACTGGACCCTATGGAAGCCTCTGGCTGCCTGGATGTTGGGTAGAGAGGGCTTCCTGGAAGAAGAGGACCACATCATGTGGGACGTAGAATAGAACTTCCTTGTTAGCAAGTAACATAAACCCATCTCAGACTGGCTTAATCCAAAAAAAGGAAGTTAATTGGCTGCTGGAACTGCAAAGACCAGGGTATCTGGCTTCAGGCATAACTGAAGCCAGCCTTGCTGTGTATTAGGACTCTGGTCCATCACGTGGCCATTTCCTGTGAGTCAGCTTTACTCTCAGACAGGTTCTGTCCCTGTGATGGTAAGTAAGTCCTCTCCAGCTCCAGGTGTATATCCTTTTAGCTCATTAACCCCGATAACAAGAGAAAACCTCTTTCCAGTTAATTCTAGCAAAAATCCTCAGACTGATTCTCATGGGTCTGGTTGGGGCCGGGTGCCTGTTCATGAACCAGTCAGTGTGGCCAAAGGGTGGGATAAATGCTCTGATTGGCCAGGCTGGGTCGGGTGCTTGCAGCTGGGGCTCAAGGCGGCTCTCCAAAGGAAATTCAGGAGCTCTTTTCAGAAATGAGAGAAACGGAGGCAGGACAACAAAAACAACAGCTGCCCCAGAAGGAGAGGGTTCCAACCTTGGGAATGAAAGCAGAAAGCAAGAGTGTATCTATTTCCCATCTGAGAAAGGAGTCGGAGCTAGAGACCTGGACCACAGCCGTAGGAACCTGCACAATTTCAGAAGCGTGGTCACCATCTTGTTATTTTCTTCATCCACACTGGTTTCCTGTTGTGGCTGGAAGGACAAGCAGGAAGGGGGACGAGCTGGTGGAACCCAGTCCCAATTTGTAGGCAGGCCTGGAGAGAGGAGATTCCCCCAGGAGAATGAGGGGAGGCAGCTAAAGAAGGCCAAGTTCTTGCGAGGAAAGGACCTGAGGCCTGGCTGGTTTCCTGGCTTCACCCTCATCAACTCTGTTCTCCGGTGTATAAACCAGGCTTTCTCAACCTCAGCACTGTTGACATGTGGGGCCGGATCATCCTTTGTGTTGAGAGCCATCTCAGGCATTGTAGGATGCTTAGCCACTTCCCTGGACTCTACCCACTGGATGCCAATTGCACCCCGCCCTCCCCAGTTGTGACAACCAAAAATGTCCTTAGACATGCCTCAGTGTCCCTTGGGATCAAAATTGCCCCTGGTTGAGAACCACTGGCCTGCAGGTGGGTGGGAGAGTTGGGGAGAGGGTTGGTGGTCAAGACTCCAGAAGCGCATTCCTACCCGTCCTCTCCCGGCCACGCTGGAGGTGAGACTGGCTGATGTGTGGCCTAGAGAGGCCGCCTGGGGTGTGTCTTGCTGTCACTTGCTGAGAAGTCTCCTGATGAGAGGCCTAGGGGAAACCCACTGCACTGTGTCGGGGGCCTGGTGGCATTTTGTTCCAGCATATCCGGTTCTTAAACTTTGATTCCCAGTGTGCTCTTGTGAGATGCAGCTCTGGCTAGGACAGTATTTTTTTAAAGGTGGTACGTTGGGATATGTGCCAGTGGGTATGCAACGTGAGTTCCATCAACAAGTATTTCAATGTGTTGAGTTTCCTTTTGAGTCGATTTCAGGGACTTGGTGAGTCAGTTAAGTAAATAACTTACGGTGGGTTTGTAGACAAGGTGTAAATGGCCGAGGTGGCTCTCCAGTGACTGAAGCAGCAGAGCCCCGAATAGCGGCAGGACCATGGGCCTGATCGCCTGGGTCTGGGGTGCTTGTTTCAGGAGCATCTCTTGCCAGATGCCTTCCGTTCCCAGTCTGCCTTCTTTCATCTACAGGCAAAGAAGCTGGTCCATAGAGTACCAGGCTCCTTCTCATTCTGCAGCATCAATAATTTATCCCAGTTGATGGCCTTGCAGCCAAGGCAGGATCAGAGCTGCTCACCGTATCCCATCACGGAGCAGAGAGAGAGGTGGTCGATACCGCATTTACTTAAGAAAGCCCCAGGGATGTGCTGAGCTTCCCTGGAGGTGGCTGGTTACAGCCTCACTGTGGGTGGAGCTAAGGCCGTAAGTCTGGGTTAAGACACCTGGAAACATCACTGCAGAGCTGTGCAGGCATGGCTTTCCCAAGGCCAGGCTCCCTCCAAAAGCAAGGAGCTGGTGGCAGTGTGTAGAGGAGAGTCCTGGTGAGAAGTCTCGTTCACTCAGTATTTAGGAAGCATCTAGTGTGCTTTTATGCTAGTACTTGACCAGTGGCGCTCATCCTGGTGATTTTCCCCCCAGGGGACACTGGCAGTGTCTAAAAACTTGGGAGGTTGTCACAGTTGGGGGAGGGGGTGAGCTTCAGTCACCTGGTGGGTAGAGGCCAGTGATGCTGCTACACACCCTGCAGTGCACAGGACAACCCCCCAAACGAGGAAGAATGAGGCCCGAGGCTGATGAACGAGACAGACCGTGTCCCCGTCACCCTGTAGCTAGTGGTGAAGAAAGACAGGAAGGGAGGAGAGGAGGAAGGGACAGGAGAAACAAAGTAAACAGGCAAAAAGATGACAGATGCCATTAGACCTAAGAAATAGATGAGGGACGCTGGGGGTGGGGATGGGGGTGTGACCTTGGCCAAGGTCTGAGGGGATGACATTAGAGCTGAGACCAGTGTGGGGAGGGGCAGTTTTCCATAAGAGCAGGGTGTGGAGGGCAGTCTAGGCAGAGGGAGGAGGGGAAGACGAGACAGGGGTTAATAAGCCCATCTCCTGGCGGCTGTGTGGACTCCATGAGGCATGGAGGCATCCCCGGCAGAGGTGGGCTGGCTGGAGTGAGAGGATGGACTCTCAGCAGATATTTGTGGGAGGGGTGGGATGTGCGAGGGGAGAGGGGGGAAAGGGTGGAACCCAGGAAGACTGTTCACACTACATTTGAAATGCTGGGAAGCTTCTAAGAGGGCATGCGTCTAGGAGCTGAGTGGTGTGACCCTGGGCAGGTGTCCCAACCTCCTCAAGACTGTTGTGTCACTGTCACCTGTGTGAGGACTGGATGTGTCGAGTGCCTGGCCGAGGGTGAGTCATCGGTGAATGTCAGCTGTTAGCGCTGAGAGACTGAAACGGCTAGTGCGTGCCCCTCTCCCAGGCTGAGAGACTGAAACGGGTAGTGCGTGCCCCTCTCCCAGCGAGCGCTCGGCCCATGACCGTCTCTTCAAGTCTCATTTTATTCCCTTATTTTTGAAGAGCTCAGACATGGCCTCAAATTCAAAGAATATGAAAGAGTATCCAGAGAAAGTGAGTCCCCCTCCCATCCTCTCCTCCAGCCACTAGCACTGATGGTTCACGGCTGTTCACTGAGCCCGGACTAGGGGGTAGATGGGGGCCGAAATCCCCGCCCCTCCTCCAGGCTGTGCTGCCTGGAGAAGGGGGCTGGTGGGTTTGAAGTGAGGTGGGTCTTCTTAAAGAAGTCAGGAGAGTGGGAGTCTTACAATGAATTGGTCTTTTCCCCCCAACTTTTCTGGAACGTTCCTGGTGTCAGAGAGAAAGATGAGAACCCACCAGGTGCTTGCTTTCCTCCTGCTCTTCGTGATTGCCTCCGGGGCCTCCGAGAACACCAGCACGTCCCGGGGCTGCGGGCTGGACCTCCTTCCTCAGTACGTGTCCCTGTGCGACCTGGACACCATCTGGGGCATCGTGGTGGAGGCCGTGGCGGGGGCGGGCGCCCTGATCACACTGCTTCTCATTCTCATCCTCCTGGTGCGCCTGCCGTTCATCAAGGACAAGGAGAAGAAGGACCCCGTGGGCCTCCACTTCCTCTTCCTCCTGGGGACCCTGGGCCTCTTCGGCCTGACGTTCGCCTTCATCATCCGGGAGGATGAGACCATCTGCGCCGTCCGCCGGTTCCTCTGGGGCGTCCTCTTCGCGCTCTGCTTCTCCTGCCTGCTGAGCCAGGCGTGGCGCGTGCGGAGGCTGGTGCGCCGTGGCAAGAGCCCGTCGGGCTGGCAGCTGGTGGGCGTGGCCCTGTGCCTGATGCTCGTGCAGGTCATCATCGCCATCGAGTGGCTCGTGCTGACGGTGCTGCGCGACGAGAAGCCGGCCTGCGCCTACGAGCCGATGGACTTCGCCATGGCCCTCATCTACGACATGGTGCTGCTCGTGGCCACCCTGGGGCTGGCCCTCTTCACGCTGTGCGGCAAGTTCAAGAAGTGGAAGCAGAACGGGGTCTGCATCCTGGTCACGGCCTTCCTCTCCGTGCTCGTCTGGGTGGCCTGGATGACCATGTACCTCTTCGGCAACGCGGAGCTGCGGCAGGGAGACGCCTGGGGAGACCCCACCTTGGCCATCACGCTGGTGGCCAGTGGCTGGGTCTTCGTCATCTTCCACGCCATCCCAGAGGTCCACTGCACCATCCTGCCCTCCCCGCAGGAGAACGCACCCAACTACTTCGACACGTCGCAGCCGAGGATGCGGGAGACGGCGTTTGAGGAGGACGTGCCGCTGCCGCGGACCTACATGGAGAACAAGGCCTTCTCGATGGATGAACACAGCGCAGGTAAGGTGGGCACCGCCCCGCTGGGTTAGGCTGTTCTTCGCAAAAGTGCTCTCTCCTTTTTCTCCACCGGGGATGGGTGGTCCTGGGGATGGTCCTGGCAGATCAGAGCCTACAGACGTTGACCGCTGTGCTGAAATGGGCCCAGAGCTGCATTCTTATTTAGCATCGACCAATTTAATATAAAAAGCCGGGTTTCTGGCCTTTTTCGCAAATATCGATCTGGCAGTGCTGGGCTGCCATTCCCACCTGGCAGCAGTCGTGTGAAGCTGGCTGCAAAGGCTCTGACTCTTACCCCTCACTGAGTTGTGGTGGCCCTTTAGGTGGGGATCCACTTTCTCTTCACCACACTCCCTGGCCCGGCCGCTATAACATATCAACATTAAGTCCCTGGCTCCCTGGAAGTGTTTACGATTGCAGCCCACGTGCTGGAGGGATGCAGGGGGTGACGAGGGGCAATGCTCTCCAGTCCCCTCCCCTACCTCTGTCTCCAGGAGTGTATGAATTTGGGCCCTGGAGTCAGACGTCTGGGTTGGGATCCTGCCTCTGCCACTTCCTAGATGTTAAGGCTTTGTGCACCCCATAGACCTGTTGAGAGAGGTAACATACTGAGGGGCTCCCACGGCACCTGGCTTGTTGGATGTGCATCTTGGTTGGGTTCCCCCGAAAGCAGAGCCTGCGATGTTGTAGGTGGTTTACTTAGGAGGCGGTCCCTGCCAGGGAGAATGAGACTGGGATGGCAGAAACACCAGAACGAGAGCGTCAAAGAGCTGGTTACCGCCGTGGGCAGCTGGGGCTCATCCCTGCCAGGGACACGTGTAGAACGAGCCTCAGAATCGATCCTCGGAGGACAGGAGGCTGCGGCATCTGTCCACCAACTCCTATCTCCCGCCGTCATGAGCGTCTCCCAGGGCTCCCGTAAATGGGCTGAACAAGTTCCATGAGCCCGCACGGCAGAAAAGAGATTTTGTGGGTACTTCGAGTGGAAGTGGTCTGAGCACCCAGGCTGTGTGCTACCGCTGCGGCGGGATTCCCAAGAGGGAAGAGCCGAGAGGAGGTGGCCCAGGCCCCAGGCGCCCCTGCTGTAGACGCTGGAGAAGTGTCTCTTACAATTGTTGCTTAAAGCAAGTCGGCTGAGCTCCCAGCACTTGAGATTAATTAAAATGGCTTTTTCTCAGTTACCTAAACATTTATCAGGAGCTACAGTAATAATTAGCAGCAGCAGTAGTAATAATTAATCACCTAGTATAACCATTTATTGAACTGCCTCCATGCCAGGCACTATTCTGACTTCTTAACCTGCATTATCTCATTAGTTCACCCCTCCACCTGATGAGGCAGGGTCTGTTATTATCCCCATCTTACAGATGAATAAATGGAGGCTGTAAGAGGTTCAGTCTTGCCTGATGACATACAGCTAGGAGGTGGCCCATTCCAGATGGTCGTGGTCCCCTTTTCTCTGATGCTCACCCAGGTGCCTGGGCAGTGCCCACTGTCTGGTCATACTACGAAGTCAGCCTTGTTGGGTTGAGTGCTGAGGCCCAGAGCACAACCACCCACCCCTGCAGGCAGGGGGGAAGCACATCAAGCCACCGGGTCCTCCAAGGCCACCCTCAGCCCTCCTCTCCACCAGGATGTGCCCAGCTGCTTCTGAACCCCTGCTCCTGGCCAGACCCACAGGAGAGAATGACAGACCTTCCCCGCCCCCCACACCACCTGCAACCCCACCATGGGTAGAGTCAGACATCCTGGTGTGGCCTTTATCAGAGCTGCTCCCCTCTCACTGGGAAGCCCCAAGCCTGCAAGCCTCTGTTTGTCAATAGATTTGGCAGGGATGAGCCGCAGCTCTGGTGGGGCTGGCTCCGTGGATCGCTGGGAGAAGATGAGGGTCCGGATGGGGGTCATCACTCACTGGGAGGCCAGAGGGCCCCTCAGGGCATGTGATGGGCAGAGGCCAGGCACCTGGCCAGTTCCTGGGGTCCTGGTGGAGCCACCTGTTCCTTGGATTCTCCTGGAATAGGATCCTCTGTATCTGAGACCCATGGACTCCCCTTGGACCTCAAAGGTAACAGGAACTCTCAAAATGGATGTAAATTTTTATACATTCAATTGGGAATTAGTCTATTGCTTTGTCAGATTCTCAAAGCCATTCGTAATCCCCGGAAAGTTAAGAACCAGGGTTGTTGAACCTGATCATCTAGTTTACTTGCAGTGAAAGGGGGGTGCTAGAACTACACAAGCAGTAGGGGCTTCAGAAGTAAGGATGGCTAACCTCTCCTGGGTGCTCACCATGGACCAGGTACCATTCTGAGCATTTTAGCGGCTAATCTCATTTAATCCCTACAGTAACCCAGTGAGGTCCGTTTTGCAGACAGAAAACTAAGGCACGGAGAGGCTGAACACCTTGCCCAAGAGGCAGAGCCAGGGTTTGAACCCAGGCGGCCTGACTCCAGAGCCCACACACTGACCACTCTGCCACAGAATTTCTCTTCTCTTCTTAAAGCACTTTAGTGTCCCTCATCTCACAGATGTGTCAGGACTCTCTGAGAAGACAGGGATTATAGGTCCCATTTTACAGAGCAAGAAACTGAGTCCAGGAGTGTCAGGCAACTTGTTCAGGCTCACAGCAGAGCTCACAGCAGAGCAGGGAGAGAGAAGGTTGGCTTTCTGAATCCTGTGCATCCTTTCTTGTGAAAATGCACCCAGTACGTCATATCCACATAAGATCCAGAGATCTAAGGGGTTTGGGACCCATGTCAGTACCAGGAGTACCAGTGCTGGCACAGGGCATGATGGGGTCTCCAGAAGTGCCCCACAGGCCCATCTGTTTCAAATGCTATGTTCCAAAGCCAAGGAGGTTGTCCCTCATTCCCCTCTTTCTTTTCCAAAACAAAAATAGCTTTATTATTCCTTTCTGATGACAAAAGATCAACAATAATCAGGTAGGAGTTCAGCAAGTGAAAATAATAAAAATGGCTCAGAATCCCATTGCCCAAAGGCAACTACTGCTGACTGTTTGGTCTCATCTTGCCAGACATCTCTTGATGAGCGCACGCACGCACGCGCACACACACACACACACACACACACACACCAATCCCGCAGAGCAGTTCTTAACCTGTCTGCACGTTAGAATCTCTTGGGTGCCTGCCCCTCATTCTGATTAAGTCGGTTTGGGCTTAGGTATTTTAAGCTCTCCAAGTGCTTCTAAGATGTAACCAGGTTGAAACCACTGGTCTAAGTGGTCTTCTGCTATGTGCTTGCTTAAATCAACAGTATATCATGGAGGGAGGCCTTTCCAGGTCAGCGACAGCAGAGCTACAGTACTCTTTTCACGAGGCAGAGATTACTAGGAGGTACCATCATTTATTTTTCTGATCTTAGCTGGTGAATATTCTGCTCGTTTCTGGCTTTCCGTATAAGTAATGCTGCAATGAACGTTCTTATCCATCCATGTTTGTGCCCTTGATCAATTAACTCCTACACATGTGTCAGAAGAGTCTGCACCTTTCAATCTTGATATATACTGCCAGACGCCACCCCACAGAAAGGTGGACTCATTTAGTCTCCCCTGAATAATTATATGAGAGCCCCATTTCCCCAGCTCTTCACCAACCTTGGATGTTGTCAGACTTAACAGCCCAATTTTGCATCCTCCCAAATGTGTGTCTGCCAAAATTCACATGGGCATGAGGCAAAGCCAATTCCCTTGGAAGGCTCACAGGGAGAGACTAAATTGTCATCCTGGCTAGGATTGTCTTTGTTCTGGAAACACTACTTTGCTGGCTGGGGAATGCCTGGGCACCCTCCCTTGCCATGGTGAGAACAGCTGTTCTCATCTTTGGTCTGACCTCAGCCAGCTTGTATTTTAGGGAACTAGGCCCCACAAGGGGCCTTGCCCGGGAGCTACAATTGGCCCTGTTTCTCCTGTATTTTATCTACCCAGCCTTTCAGGCTCTGTACCCTTGAGAGTCCATCCCTGAAGTCGAGATGGGAAGGGCATTCCCCAGGCTGCACTGTGGCGCAGCCACTGCTCCCTTATTTCCTTCCCCCAGTGAGACCTCAGATATGTAGGACCTCGCCAGCCTGCTGTTTCTTAATGAGTATCAACAAGGTGTGAGGGGGGCTTCCCTGGTGGCGCAGTGGTTAAGAATCTGCCTGCCAACGGGTTCGAGCCCTGGTCCGGGAAGATCCCACGTGCCGCGGAGCAACTAAGCCCGTGCGCCACAACTACTGAAGCCCACGCGCCTAGAGCCCGTGCTCCACAAGAGAAGCCACTGCAATGAGAAACCCGCGCACCGCAACTAGAGAAAGGCCGCGTGCAGCAACAAAGACCCAACTCAGCCAAAAATAATAATAATAAATAAATTAATTAGAAAACAAGGCATGAGGTATGTGATAGAAGATGAAAATACCCTGAAGGATATAGCACTTCAGATCACATGTTGGAAAGCGTTAACAAGGTACATTAAATGTTCACCTTTCAAAGGAGCAAGAAAGAAAAGGGTTCTTTCTTCTGTTAGGGGATTTGGCTCTCTGATCTCATTAGGCCAAGGGCTATTTAAACTCTGCCCCTTCGCTTCCCAGTGGAAGGCCCTGTGCCAGTCAGCTTTGGGGGCAGGGCGAATCTCGCCTCACTTGCAGAGTCTAAACAGGAGAAGACTGGCATTTAGCCTATGATCTTACATTCCTGTTGGGACCTCCTTATGGATGAGCCCTACTTGCCTTTCAGAGCTGACCCAGGTCAGAGTGGAGTGTTAGTTGGAAAAATCTGCTCTGAAGCAATTTAACCAAAACAACACAAAACAACAATGAACTAAGGTACTGGGGGTCAGGCTTCAGAAATGGATAGATCCAGGAAGCTCAAGTGATGACAAGATTTGGTCTCTCTCCAGCTCTTGGCTCTGTTAGAATCCTGGCAGCACACGGCTCTAGGCTTACACAGAGTCCCAGCAGAAAAGAGGAACATTTCCCAGGATGCTTGAGGAACAATCCCAGAATTAGCTCTGACTGGACCTGATTGGCCAGGCCCCAATTATATGCCCACCTCAAGGCCAGGGAAGGAGACAGTTGTAGCCAGTACTCAGGACCTAGAATGTGGGAGGGATGTTTACCAGAGGAGAACAGCAGATAACCACTACACAGAGGGATCCCTGGGCCAAGGCATCCCACAGATGGCCTGTAGAGTCTAGCCTTTGTTTTTTGAAGAGAATGGTTTAGAGCCAGATCCCCCCACCATAGCCGGCAGGGTCTCTGCATTATGAGGAAAGCTGTGCTGTTTGGTTTTCCCTCTCTTTCAAGGAGGTCTCGGCTAGGAATTGGGACTAGTGAGGGTCCATGGACTCTGTCCCCTGGTCCACTTCTCTACTTCCCAGGAAGGTCATCTTCTTGTCAGCCTGTGCATGGGAGCTGTTGAAGGCTTGGAGATGCTAAAGCAAAGAGTCTGTTTTGGAACATGCATTCCCCACCCTGCCTTGGTTCAGTCTGGGCTGAGTTGCCCCTAATGCAGGGGTCCCCAACCCCCAGGCCGCAGACTGGTAGTGGTCCTTAGCAGTCTGTGGCCTATTAGGAACAGCAGCAGGCGAGCGAGCAAAGCTTCATCTGCCGCTCCCCATCGCTCCCCATCGCTCCCCATCCCTCCCCATCTCTCCCCATCACTCCCCATCTCTCTCCATCACTCCCCATCGCTCCCCAACGCTCCCTATCGCTCTTCATCCCCATCGCTCCCCATCGTGCCCCATCTCTCCCCATCGCTCCCCATCTCTCCCCATCGCTCCCCATCGCTCCCCATCCCTCCCCATCGCTCCCCATCGCTCCCCATCTCTCCCCATCGCTCCCCATCTCTCCCCATCCCTCCCCATCGCTCCCCATCCCTCCCCATCGCTCCCCATCGCTCCCCATCGCTCCCCATCTCTCCCCATCGCTCCCCAACGCTCGAATTACCATCTGAACCATCCCCCCACCTCCAGCCCCGCTCCGGCCCCTACCCTGCCCCCAGTCCCTGGAAAAATTGTCTTCCATGAAACCGGTCCCTAGTGCCAAAAGGTTGGGGACCGCTGCCCTAATGTCACTTCAATTCAGATTGCTGCTAAGTAGCTAAATGTGGTTAAAAACAAAGTATCTGGAGCCAGAATAGTGTGATGGTCAAGAACACAGATTCTCTCTGCTTGGGTTCAAATGCTGGTTCTTACCAGCTGTGTGACCTTAGGCAAGTTACCTAATCCCTCTGTGCCCCGTGTAAAATGGCATCTCACAATTGAGAAAGACTTTTGTTTTGTTTTGATTTTTTTATAGTGCTTCTTGTTTCTGTTATTTCTTAATGGACTATTTTTTAGAGCAGTTTTAGGTACAGAAAATTTGAACAGGAAGTACAGGGAATTCCTGCCTGCCCCCTCCCCTGGTTTTCCCTATTATTAACAACTTTCATTAGTGTTACATTTGTCGCAGTGGATGAATCAATATTGATACATTATTATTAACTAAAGTCCATAATTAACATTTTAGAGGTCACTCTTTGTACAGTTCTACAGGTTTGGACAAATGCTTGATGTCATGTCTCCACCATTATAGTATCACCCAGAATAGTTCCAATGCCCTAAAAATTCCCTGTGCTCCCCCCAAACCTTTGGCAATCACTAATCTTTTCACTGTCTCTATAGTTTAGCCTTTTCCAGAATATTATAGTTGGAATCATACAGTAACTTTTTACAGCCTGGCTGCTTTCACTTAGTAATATACATTTCACGGTTCCACCACGTCTTTTTGTATCATCTGATTTTTCTTCACCAAAAAAAGGAAATTTAGATGTCTAAAAGTACACTGCAAATAAGAAACACCATTTACTCTCCTTTCAGAGGTAGAAAGTGATGACATATTTTGCTATCTTTGCTTCAGATCTCCCTTTTTTTCCTGTCTACAAATGACCCCACTCATGTGTCTGGGGCCCCTCTGTCCTCTTCCCCGTCACTTTTCCCTGAAGACGTCCGACCTCTACCATGTACTTGTGGTCCAGGGTCTCAGGGTTGCCCACCTCTGTGTGTATCCAGAAACCGTGTTGCACAGTGTGGTGTTGAACTTGTCAGGGATGGCACTCAGTAGTGAGGAGGTCTTTTGTCAGAAAACAACTTCCGAGGGATACAGGCGCTCCCGCATCACCCATGGCCCGCGGGGGCAGGGGAGGGCCGGGCGAGGCTCCACCCGGGGTCCCCTCCCTGAGAGCCGCCTGCGCCCTGGATTCTGCAAACTCCCCAACCCCACTGAGACGGGTCAGGCTCCAAGAGAGCCAGAGAACAAAGCGCCTTTGTGACTTTTGTTTTGAATCTGGCTTGTGACAAAGGGGAGGGGTGGGGGGGGGGGTGTGCCTGGAGCGTGGTGTTGATGCAGGGGAAGAAAACAAAATTCAAAATTGTGTCTTCTTTTTTTTTTGGTGTTGCCTTTCCTTCCCTCCCTCAGCTCTCCGAACAGGATTTCGCAATGGCAGCTTGGGAAACAGACCCAGCGCTCCATTCAGAAGTAACGTGTATCAGCCAACTGAGATGGCCGTTGTGCTCAACGGGGGGACTGTAAGTATCAGGAGGTGATGTTTGGCAGGAAGCCTAGGAGTGGTCAGTGTTGGGGGGCAGCTTTGATGGGGACACACCGCTCTGCGGAGGCCGCTTACAGGGCTGCAAAGACAGCGGCTCACGTCGACACCCCTCGCAGCTAGGATGCATGCAGTGCTTCCATTTTTCTCCTTTCCTCTCGACCCCCTTTCTCCATGCACGGAACATCCACCTGTACTTAGCTGACCGTTTGTAGATTCGTTTGAAAGAGTCCCTGTTTCTTGGGGCTCTTGCACCCAGTGAATTAATTCTCTGGTTTTCATTATGCAGAAGGTGCCCCCGTCCATGCTGTCCTTCAGAAGTGACTTTTAGGAAAAGCCCAGTCACGAAACCCTGGCAGATTTTGCTAGCATCCAACCTAGTTGAGCTCTCTGTCCCCTGCTCCCTGCCTGCACACCGTGCCCCAGCTGCGTACTGGGTTCCAACTTCTTAAAACATTTCTGAAGAAACTGAAGTGATTATCATTTCTCTCCCGCGAACACAAAAACAGGTTTACTATCTGATGCCAAACAGACCTTCAGCAGAATTGTCACCATTTACATTTTGCCTCCGTGGACTTACATCATTTTCTTTCTCTGGCAATCTAAAAGCTCACTCTCATTCCCACATTTAATTTCCAAACATAGCTACATGCTTCTTTCAGAAACAACACATGAGCCAGTTTACACGTGTAAATTGGATTTCCATTCTTTATATCATGTGCCAATTCCATAACTCCACCTGGACTTCTTTGTTTTTAATGTGAGTCAGGGATGGTCTCTGATCTCTGGAGGGAACTTTGGTTTTCCTGGCCTTCAGATGGGATGTGATGCATCAGTTTGCATTGGCGTGGAATGGGCTCAAAGCAAGCGGGCTCACGGATTGCGTTTGTGAAGACCCCCAGCCATCCACTGGCCTGTTTATTGTTGGGCACTAAGAAAAGCCTAAGTTTCAAGCATTTGGCCTGTGTGTTTTAATAAATTTAGTTAGAAAATAGCCCCATCAGTCATTCTTATCATTCTGATAAACCTTCTGATCAGTCATTCTTCAGCCCCCCTGGTCTGGTCAAGGCCAGTGTGCATAAAAACACCCTGGATTTAGAAAGTGAGGTGGGGTTCTGGGTAAAGAAACATATTTGTTCAGGTTCATGATTACAGAAAAGGGCAGATGGCCTTCCCCAGAATGGAGCGTCCTACATAACACATAGTGGTTGCTGCCTTTCCTGGGAATTATTCAGCCCAGAAAAGACAAGGTAACTTATCTATGGTACGTTGTTAACAAACTGGTTTCTGACGTTGACGTTGCAAAGCACGGAGTTCTTAGTGTGTTATTCCTGTTTCCAGATCCCAACTGCTCCGCCAAGTTACGCTGGAAGACACCTCTGGTGAAAGACTTTTAAGTTCCAGAGAATAAGAATCTCTCTTACCGATTTTATTCCCTGGCTGTGTCTTTCTTGAGGGAGAAATCAGTAACAGTAGCTGAACAAGGCCGCCTCGCAGCCAGGAGATTTGGAAATCCTAGACAAGGGGATTTTGTGTAAATGTGAACACTGCTGAACTGAAAAGCTAACACCGACTGCCCTCCCCTCCCCTGACACACACACACACACACACACACACACACACACACACACACCCCTACACACACACACACACACACACACAAACACACACACACACACCCCTAATACCAAACCAACCTCAAACCCTGCAAACTAAAGCAAAGCTAATTGCAATAGGATTAGGCTCACTCGAACATGTGGCTGAGAAGACTGTTTCATCCTCTGGGTATAGAACAGAACCAAGTTCACAGCCAGTGGGCCGGGCTGATGTTGGTTGAACATGGAGATCCCACACCATCGCCCCTCCCCAGCAAGTGCTGGACCTCAGGCAGCCTCTTGGAGATGACCATGTCACTGAGGAGGATGAATTGTGGCTTTCCCACAGGCCTGCCTCTTGGTTTTCACATTTCAGGGGGGTCAGGAGCAGTTAAGGAGATTGTGAGTGTGATTCCGAGGCGAGGCCCAACCGAATCATGGGGAGAGCTTTAAAAGCAGTGGTGGAGGGAGCCTGCCACGTGCCAAAGAAGAAAAGGCTGTCTGGGAGTTGAAGGGACCATCACTTAGGAAGCGGCCGCCAGCCACTGTTCCTTCTCTGGGCCTCTTGCTCTGCCGTCGATGGCAGGAAGCGAGCATGCCTCCTTCTGCGGGGCAGCTTCTGGCTGGGGCAGCCGTCTCTCCCCTGATCACCTCTCCCTCTTCCCTCCTCGTGAGTGTTCCTCCAGCCCTTCCCCAGCTCCATCCCCACGTCCATTTCAGAAGCTCAGATGGGACCACCAGCTCAGAGTGCACTAGCTTGGCCAGAGGCCAATGCCACCGCAGATTTCCCATGATGCTGTCACCCGGCAGGGGTGCCCCAGCGTGGAGAGGTAACGCCCGCTGCCTAGCAAGCAGTGAGTTCTTGGGTCTTCTATGCGGATGTAGTGAAAGGTCCAGGGTGGGGTGAAGCACGTGAGGGTTTCTTGCTGCTTTGGGAGGGTATGGGGGACATTTTTGTCTTGGTTTTCTGCAAGTTCCATGAAAATGGTTCTCTTCAAAGCCCATTGTTTCTGTCATGATTTCCGTCTGTCCTCAGCAAGTCATTCCTTTATTTGGCATTTCCAACATCTCGGCCATTAAAAGCCCCATGTTCTCTGCACTGTTTGGCCAGTATAATCGCTAGCAATGATTCAAAGCAAAGAGTTTTAACCTGACGGCATGGAATGTATAAATGAGGGTGGGTCCTTTTGCATATACTCTAATCACTGTATTGCTTTTTTCTATAAAACCAACCCATAAGCCTTTAACCTTTAAAGAAAATGAAAAAGGTTAGTGTTTGGGGGGAAACTGACCTCTTCATAAGCCGTTATGTCTGAGCTGAGTATGTTTTAATAAACCTTCTGATTTTTCTCGAGGCCCTAGTCTGCTGTGTCCCATCCTCTCCCTCCCCTGCCCGCATCCTTGTAGAGCACCGGGGTAGCGAGGCCAATCTGGCCACCCCTGTGTAGCCCTCCTTCAGATTAGCGCATTTCCGTGGGTTGCCAGCATGGGGAAGAGGGAGCATGGCGCCAGAATGCCGCCCCCTACCTGACCTTCGGGAAGCGCCCGCCCGCCCCACCCCCGGAGCACGTGCTTGCTTCTAGGGAGAGAATCCCATCCCAGCCCTCTGTGCCAGGAGGGTCACTGGGTGGACTGGAACTTGGAGTATGGGGGCGGGGGGTGGACGGAGAGAAGCTAGGACCCGGGGTGGAGGCAGATGCGTGCAGACCCAGCATTCTGAACGTCACAGAAATCTCTGAACACCTCGGTCCCATCTGGTGAAAAACGGCCGCGTTACATGTTCTCGTGCTGGGAAACGGTCGCTCACTCACACTCCCTGGAGTCCTTCAGAGCTCTCTGATCCCATCAGTGACTCAGGCTGCAAGAGCTCCCCTTGCAGAGGGGAGAGCAAACACGGTCATGTCCTCTCTAAGTTCTTGGCGGTCCAGGCGTGTCAGGTGGCGCAGCATAGATGGCTACAAGCGGAAAGGAACGTTTCACCACCGTAGAAATGGAACCGGCTTTGAGCCACAGGAAACCTCACTTATTGAGACCTTTTTCTTTCCTTTTCTTTTTAAATCTCTGATAGTTTTTGCACTTCTGGGTTTTATTTTATTTTGGCTTTGAGGTCAAGAGTGGGCTGAATGCTCTCCCAGTGAGGGGTGGAGACAGGGAGTGAGGGGAGAGGGCAGAGAACTGTTCTTACAATGGCTTCACCTGAACGGTGCGAAGAGACATCTTTGCCAAGAGACTGTGGCAGCCAGCTGCCCCCACGGAGTGAAGTTTAAATACAAAATTAAGTGGCACCTCTGTTTAAGGTCTGTTTATGTAAACAAGACATTGGGGGAAGATGACCTGGAAGGAGAGCCTGTGTGATCAAAACACCTAATTGTAAGCACAAATCTTTCCAGGTCCAGTTGTCAAACTCACCTTGGGACTATAAGAGCCACTCTTTCCCCTCTAATGGAAAACGGTCATTCTGTGCTGGATTCCCCCCCCCCCGGAGATGGAGTGGAGGGAGGGAGGCAATCGGCCCCAAGAATTGACAAACCGGGAAGTTCTGTGTGTCTCAAGGGTTGCAGATTTGGTTGTTGAAAGCTGGGGAGTCACTGTTCTAGCACAGATTCTGTTCAGGGCCCACAGAACGTGGGCAAAGTGGCAGGGGTCTTCCTGGTTAGGCAAGGCTGAGTTGAATCCTGAACCGAAAGGGAGCATTGTGGCTTTTATAATCCAATGATGCAATGATTATACCAGCTTACAAGGAGTTCTCAGCAGGTGCTTTTTATTCATCGATAAAGAGCTAAGGCTCATTTTTGATAGATAATATATATTTATTAAGTGTATTAATGTGTGTTTTATAATGTACCTTTATCCTCCCCTGGCTGACTGTTGCATACTTTAAAAAAATCGTTAAAGAACTTTCAGGACAATCAATGTGTACCATAAACGACTGTATATAAATATTACGAATTTAAAAGACTGTAAAGCACGGGCAGATAGGTTTTATTTTCCAAATGCTGTTCTTAACACAAAAAATAAAGGCTTTACTATTTACTTAAGACGTGTGGTAGCTTGTCAAAACAACCCAATACAACTGCTTGGCTTTCAGATCTGCCTGGAGGCTAAGTCCGTGGCATTTTGAATGGGAAAATCCTGGTTAGCAGCAAACTGCAGAACAACTGAGGGTAATAAGTCAGTTTACCCATAAAATGAGGAATCTCTATAATGCTTTGGGGCCTAGACAACAAAAATTCTTTATCTTTATTGTTGTCTGCGTTTAAGTGTCTTATCTTGATGCGGTCAAAGTTAAGGGTCAGTCTCCTTGGGAAATGATCACAGGCAATAATGACTTTTTTATGAAAAGAGTACTCACTGGATAAACTTAAAACCCACTGCAGAGGTTTGGGACTTTATTTTAAATATGGATCTTTGCAAAGGTGGCCAAAACTGGGAAACTGGTAACTAGAGAAAACTTCAACATCTCTTGGAATCAGAGTTCATGGTACATTTTAGCAGTGGTTGGTATAGAAGAATACTCCTGAAGCACTGAGGAAATATATGGATGAAAGAATAAAATTGGGGGATAATGCAGAAAGTTAAAACTAGTACTTTCTTATGATAAACTATTTGCACTAAAACACGTTTGCAACGAAAGATTCTTATCCGAATGCACCAAATCTAGTTGTTCAAGAAAGCACAATAGAGGAAGCATAACCTGAACATTTTCCTCAAGTGGAGTAACTGGAGCAAAGAGGGGAAAGGTATCGACAGCTGTTAAGGTTGCGGAGTCTTAGCTGTAGCCTCTTCCTCATCCTCCATTTTGCATTTTACTGCAAAGAAATGAAAGAGAAAGTCAGGGTCCATTTACAAGCCTAGACAGACTTGGCTTCTGGAAACTGCAGACTTCGATACACAGAAGTCAGTTGCTTCGAAACCCACTGAGCGACTGCGATGGTTCTGGTCCCGTGGATCTATGGGGAAGAACACAGGGCCTTTGTCCTCCACCGGCAGCACCTGAAGTTTCAAAGCCACTTCATGTAACGTTCACGGCCATTCTGAGTTCAGTTCAGAAGAAGGTCAAAAGTATGCTTTGCAGGTCGGGGGCCCTGAAGGAAGGAAGTTTTACTAAAGATGATGACAGATTCGAGGCTCTTGACTCGACTGAATCTGTCACCATTCACCCTGTTCCCCCCACACCCAAAATTAAAAGCTCAGGACAGCACTGGGGTCAGTTCGAGGCCAGAGGAGAATCTTTTCTAGTCTTTTATGGTCCGGACAAGAATGTAATCCGGGTGATTTCCTGAGTCGGCCAAACAGGAAAGTTAGCTGAACGCAGAGCACTCCACTATTTGTAAGGGTAATTGTCCCAATAGATAAAAGCCCCTTCCGCCAAATATATGGAAACCCAGTCCCCTGGTGGGTGGGAGATCCATTTGGAAAGACCCTCTCTTTTTAATAAATCTTCGCTTCTAGTGTCCAAGTTAATGCCTGAAGGGTTATTCAGAGCAAGGCTGCAGGCTCTGGTCATGCTTGAAGAGCAGTGTTCGTGTAGAAAGGGTGTTGGGGGTTGGTACTGTGTAGAGCAGAGGTTTCGGTCGAGCCTGAACTCCCAGTGGCTGAGGGCACACGCTGGCCATGGACCCCATCACACGCAGTGCAGTGGACTAAACAGGCTAGCCCAGCAGTCTTCAGGCTGGCGCTACACAAAGACTTCCCAAGGGTTCTTGGTCATGGTTTATTCAAAGACAGTTTCCAAATCTTGGCTTTCTTGCGTGGACTTGCAGTTGCTCATTTCCCTTTCCTACCTCTCCCCATCCTGGCATTACCCAGGGTGTAAAAAATCCCCAGGTGCCAAACAAGGACGCAATTTGAAATGCTGGCGTCCCCAGAGTCTCCTTTACTTTCTATACTTAATAACTATCAAATTTTAGAATGTATTTAGTTGGCTTTGTGAACTAGTATTGTATTAATAACTCAAACCAGAAAAATATTTTCAATACCAGGAGCCTGTGGTCACAGGAAAATTAATTTTTTTTCAATGTGTACTATTTTTGTTCCATATATATAGAAGCTGTACAGGTAACTACAGTGAAGACCCTGTATGCCTCTAGGCCTATTGATGATGACAGTGCATGAGCGAGGATGGTCCACACCTAGGAGGTGCTCTCCCAGTATCCTGCTGGCCCACGATGTAATCTAGGATATGAATGTTTAGCAACAGGCTGGGGTGGCGGAGTTCTGATTTGTAGCGTTTGCCGGTTTCCATGTCTGATTTCAAGCTACCAGCCTGACGACATAAGACAGAGGTAGGAAGAGGCGCACACAACCAGATGGAGCAGCTCAGCACAGGGCTGTTCTAGTTCCCCACGGGGAGGTTGCAGGGAAACCCAGGCGCATGATGGTTTTCCACGTGTGGTTCGGGGACCAGCAATGTTTGCATCACTGGGAACCTACTAGAAATGCACATCCAGGCCCCCCGCCACAGACCTATAGAATCAAAAACTGGGGGTGGAGCCCAGCCATCAGTATTCTTAACAAGCCCCCCCCGCCCCGCCCCGGTGATTCTGATGGACACTAGATAAAGTTGAGACCCACTGACTACTGGTTTTTTATGCTGGCTGCGTTTAAGAATTACCTAGGTAGCTTCTGAAACCTGTTGGTACCTGGATCTCGCCCCAGACATTCTGATGTAATTGGTCTGGGGCCCGGGCATCAGTATTTATTCAAAGCTGTGTGTTGCTAAGATTCAGGGTCAAGAATCTTTCTTGCTAAGGGTCAAGAAACCCAAACCGTGGTTGGAGTCCCTTAAGGAAACGTGAATGCAGAGACCCTCAGAGCAGTTCACAGGAGTCTCAAGGTCTCAAAACTTAAGCCATTTGAATGACATTCTCTCTGGCCTACAACTGGCAGACAGACACTTAAGGGTACTGGTAGCGTGGAAGGAAAGAGGAATTGGCTGATGGGAGGAGTTCCCAAGCCTTGGGTTTTCTTTAGTTCCTCAACCCTGCTGGAAGGAAGAATTCACCTGCATGCCTTTCCTTTGTCCAATCCTGTCATGCCTTGAGATCCTCCTCCCCACACCTAGATTTTGACCTTGCCTGGGAAAAAGCCCCTCTCTCTTTCAGATCATTATACAAAAGTCTCGAAGGAGGAGAGTAGAAAGGGATGCTGGGGACACTCCTTCAAGTTGGAGAGTCAAGACACTAACTAGAGTTGATGGACTGGAAGTAAAGGTGTTGTGAAGCCTCATGATGGAATCACCTGGAACTCTGAACACTCCTGGTGCCCAGCCCCACCCCAGCCAATCAAGTCGGAATCTCTGGAGGTGGGGACTGCCCACCGGTGCAAACACACTGGAAAACTGGCAATATTAAGTGAAATTGAGCATGTACATTCCCCACAATGCAGCGATTCCATTCCTGTATCCAGCCCCTGGAGAAGCCCTTGCACACGTTACTGGCAGACATCAGTGAGGATGTTCATGATAGCAGAAAACTGGAAACAGCCCAAAAATCCATCACCAGCTGACTGCATAAATAAATTGTGGTTTACTGGAACAGTGAGTACACAGCACTGAACCCGAACGAACCACAGCTACCCGTGTCTGCTTACCTTAGCTTATGGTATTGAAGAAAAAGATGCAAGGCACAGAATAATACATACAGTGTGACTCTATGGCTAGCAAATCTAAATGTAGAGGGTTGCATATAAAGATGAAGAGAATCTAAATAAAAGCAAGAGAACGATTATCACAGAAGTTAGGGTAAGTGGCTTCATGGTGGGAGGGGGAGCCTTAAAAGTGTTCACAGTGTTACACTTCCTTAACTGGTATGGTGGTTACCTGAGTGTTTGCTTTATAGCTATCTGTGTTTTATGGTCGCTATTATACGTTTATTTCATCTCCTCCCAAGAAAAGGTAAGAAGAAATAAAGATGGTTGTCTGTAACTTGAAACTACAAAGTCAACTAATTAAGGAACGGGAAAGAGCAATTTAACTCTTGGGAGGGGGGGATGGGATTTAAGTGAGCTAATTCTCATCTGTCACATCAGGAAATCAGGAGATAGTGTCTAAACTTTTCCCTAACCCTAACCACCCAGAGGAACAGCTCAGAGCTCAAAGTGACTACCATAGAAGAGGGTGACAGGGATGACGTTCATTCATCCTCCTGTTTTATCCTATATACCCGTAACCACGGGAACCATGTACAAGGATTACTTTGCTAAAAATTAAGAAGCAGATAACGTCTCTCCTTAGTGGTTTTTCTCCTCCAGGTCTCGGTGGAACCTTGCACAGGCAGGTTATTCAGTAGAAGGAAGGAGCAAGGGAAGAGGCAGTGGAGGGGAGCAGGCAGTGAGATGAAAGACCCCAGTTTCCACCTTAGTTTGGAGACATCACTGTGGTTGGCTTCCAGCACCAACACACGGCTGCCTCCATGGCCCTATGCTGTCCTGGTACCCCTTGGCGGACTGGTGCGGAGCCAGTTACGGAAGACCTTGAGAGAGAGGAAGATCCCAGAGTGATGCACCAGCCCTCCAGCTTCAGTTAAAGGCAGCGTGACAAGAAAGGTCTTGCATACTAGTGAGACCCGCTTACGCTCTCCTCCTCTCCACTGCCCCCCGCGCTCTCCTGTGTCACTCAGTGACAGAGCTGAGAACCCCAGACATGGCTAGAGAAGCTGCCTAAGACATAGGGAGGAAATTCAGGGACCACAGCGTCATCCAGCTACTCATTCAGTGTTGCCCAGATGTGGCCTCGGCACAAAGGACCAGCCGGGGCAAAAATACAGATTCCTGGGCCCTGCCTCAAACCTTGATAATCAGAATCTCGATGAGTGAGTGGGAATCAGCACCCACCACCTCTGCGCTTTGAGTGATCCTTCCGATGTGACAAGTTTGGGAAAGAGCGCTCTATCACTCAGCTATCACTCAGTGCCCGTTTCCTGAGGGCCCACTTCTGAGCGGGGCCCTGCCTCCTGAGGGCCCGGGAGGGGCGAGACCCGCAAAGTGCTCAGCACTGAGTCTGATCCAGAGAAGCACACACTACATATTAGCTATTACTATTTTCAGGGCACAGTCTTTGACCTCAAGAAGCTCACAGAGGGGGAGGCAGGAAAATTAACAGGGAATTAGAGATGCTTACACACCAAAGAGAGAAGCTGCTTCAGTAAATGTGACTCCATCACACAGATGGGTCCTGGGGTTACAAAGAGACTGGCTCACACCCTCAAGTCAGACAGATAGATAGATATTGCTTAAAATATATTTTTATCCAATTAGCACCCAGTTTTTAGGATTCCGGGTAAAAAGACAACACTTCTATGGTACTTATTGGGCGCTTCGCGCATATGAAGTGGCAGTGAGGTGCGTGCTGTTATTTTCCCCGATGACCGTACAGATGAGGAGACAGGCACGCAGGTTAGGTAAGGAGCCTGGGGTCACACTGTGGGCTGTCCGGCTCCTGCATTCATGCCCTTAACCTCCACAGGGTCGCGGTCTCTCTCCCCAGGGAGATGAAGATTTCTGTAATGAAGATGCAACAAAAGGTGCTGCTCCCACATCTCTTCCCACAGAGACAGTTTAGGAACGACCAAAACGCCCAACACCTGTGGGATGAGTCGATCCCTGATAATTTATAAACTTGATAAAATAGGATGAAACCATTCAAAATGTGCTCTTGCAAAGTTTGAAGGAACAAGGAGTCCTGCCAAGAGCAAACGACAGTGGAATTTACAAAATTCCTATAAATTTTGATGATGCAAATTTTAAATTGCTCCATTCCAAAAGTGAACAGTGTCTCCAAGGGGGACACTGTGGCTTCTGTCTGGTGGTGTTGAAAGCCAACAAAGCTGATGGCTCCAAAGGTAAAGTGGAAGCCAGGTTCTTTCACTCAGTCATCTCTGCCCTTGTTTTCCCTCTTGCTTTTCTGAAAAAAAAGTTTATTTTTCTTGAAAACAAGTGATTCCCATTTTATGTTTAGTCCTGAGTGAGATGTTCATAATACATCCTTTAAATGTGACTACCCTGTAAAAAATAAAATTACACTCACAACTAAGTGGTGGCCCAGCATTTCAACTCTTAAAAAAACTAAATATAGATAAAACGATTAAAAAGAAATGGGTGAATTTTTGTTTTCCCAAATGTCTACCGTCCACGTGCATCGCTATACCATTGGGGAAAACTTTCTAAAAGAATTACCAGAAAATATACCAGACAGAAGATAAACAGACTGTCAGGGCATCAACGTGTACACGGTGTTACTGCGGTCAGGCAGACCGCAGAGGTGGGGAGAGGCAGGGAGGAGGAGAGGTCGGGAGCTGGGGAGTCCCAGGGGAGCTGGCCTCCCAGTATCAGCAGACCCACTGTTGGGAGACCCCAGGGAGAGATCCACTCAAGGGTGAAGTTGCCTTAGTAGAGGTGACCACTGAAAAAATATTAATGAAATGTATGCTAGGAACAGTTTCTGATTGGGGAATTGGTAGAAAAGTAATGTTTCCCCCTCAGTTTGCTTGCTCACAGAAGGGTAGCCTTTGGTGTCAAGCAGACCCAGTGTTCAAATCCTGGCTCTGCCATCTGCTAGCTGGGTGACCCCAGCCCCAACCCCATTTCCTCGTTTGAACTAAGTAAAATAATCTCGACCTCACGGAGTCCTTATGCGATTAGGGAGATAATGTACCGAATGTGCCCAGTGCAGGGACTGGTACGTTGTAGGTATTCAACAAATGTGACTTCTTTTCCCCTGAGTGGCCTGTAGAAATACAGGCTGAAATCAGGCTGAAATGCGGCTAAAGAGTTCACTTAGCATCTTTTAAAACTTATAACATGCCACTCATCATCTGAACGTTAGTTAGTTATCTTGCAAGCTCAGCTATCAAACATGGCCAAGGATCTGAAAGTAAGCAGAAGAAGCCAGTGTAGATGTTTTGGAATGTGTGCCCCAAACTCTGGTGTTTCAGTTGCAGGAGTGTCTCTGAGACCTCTCTCGGAGCGTGTGTGTCCATCCTTAAAGCGTAATTCGGGCAAGCTGAGCTACCAGATTTCCTCAGAGCATAACTGAGTTTAGAAATGAATTTGTGTCCCAATGGCTGGTAAGCACCACAAAGGTGTGCATCACAGAAATTAAAGCCACAGTGAGACCCCTACACACCCACCAGGATGATTACAACGAAAAAGACTCATCATACTAAGTGTCGGTGAGGATGCAGGACAACTTAATGCTCAGGCATCGGTAGTGGGGATGGGAAACAGTGCCAACACTTTAGCAAATGATTTGGCAGGATCTTGCCAAATTAAGTATTATGTATATACTCTCAGGCCCATCAGTTCCACTCCTGGCTAATCCTCAAATGAAGTGAGTTTACATCCACCAAAAAACATATACAAGAATGTTCATAAAAACTGGATACAACCCAAGTGTCCATCAATAAGAGACATACACATTGTGATACTATTCACAGGAAAGCATACTACACATCAGTGAAAAAGAGGAAACTACTGCTGCCCTCAACAGTTTGGTTGACTCTCCCAGATGTAACAGCCAGCAAAAGAAGCCAGGCACAGAGTCCATACTCTTTCCATTTATGTGAAGTTTGAGAATAAGCAAAACTATTCTGTGGTGACCCTTCTTCATCCTGATCCAGGTGCTGGTTACGTGGTGTGTGTATACAGAGAAGTTCACTGTGCTGTACACTTAGGACTAGGGCATCCTGCTGTCTGTGAGTTTGACCTCAACAAAAAATTAAATTAAGTTAAATAAATAAAATAAAATAGGAAAATGGGGAGGAAGAGAATAGGCATCAAAATCTGAGGACGTTTTCATTCAGATCCAGGGCAGAGTCTAAGGTGCCTGACAGTCCCTGAGGGCTCCACACTTGAAACAGATTAGTAACCGTATCACACTATTAAGTAGAAAATTTGCATTTACTGAATGCTAGACATTATGTTCAGGGCTTTACACAAATTTATCATCTTGTTTAATCACCCCAGCCACTCTGGGAGGTAGATGCTATCATTATTCCCATTTACCAATGAGAAAATTAAGGCTCAGAGACACTAAGCAACTTGCCCAAGGTCACAGAGCTAAATAAATGGCCCTGCCAGAACTCTAAGCCTGGTCTGAGTCCAAAATCCATGGTCTTAACCATCATGTCATACTAATGCAGAGTATGAATTGGGGTCCCTTATCACCACCCAGAATAATCCAACAGAGCTTAAAGTCAGGTTGTATACTTTCCAATTAGGAGGTAGGGGAGTGTACAATATATATTACCAAGGTTTTTTTTTTTTTTTTTCTGTTTTTACTGGACTGAATTTTTAAAATAAGATTATTTTTCAATTATAAAATCTGTTCATAGTCATTATAGAAAATCTGAAGAATATAGAAAAAAAATATGAAAAAAACCCTCCACGTCCCCACTGGAAGAATATGTCATGGAAGATTTTCTTTCTAAAAAGAAAGAAATGTTGACGTGTAGAGGGTAATGTCAATAGTCTGGTATGTTTACCCCCCTTTCTTAACTGTGCCAGATGTTGGGCTGTGTTATTTTGAGGAAAGTTGAGCCAACTTGGAAGCCACAAGGCACTGGGGCAGATGTGACAGTCTTGAACGTGCAGTAATTACTGTTGTTGACTTCTAAACAATGTAAACTCAGGGCGAAGTCTCCTGGAAGGCAGCATTTTAAATGGAAACATTTGGTGCTGGAAGTGACAACAATAGTTATATTAAAACAGAATCTCAACATCAAGTTTTGACCCTGGAAAGGATCTTGATTTCTGGAAAGAGAGACATTTAATAAAAGCCATGTTTTTCACAGATGAGGGAAACTGAGGCTCCAACAGGGGAAGAAATGGGGCCATTGGAGCACAGCTTAGTTGCTCAGGGCACACCTTCTGGAGCCAGGCGACTTGGCTTTTACCATCATTTACCAACTGGGTGACCTGAGCAAGTCTCTTAACCTCTTTGAAGCCTCAGCTCCCTCACCCATAAAATGGGGACAGTAAGACCTTCCTCTCAGGAGACTGCGAGTGTGAAATGAGATGGTACCCATTGCCTGGCACATGGTAGATGCTCAATAAAATTATTTCTTAATTATATAGGCAATGCAGTGGCTGTAGAAAAGCTGGAAAATATGCTTTTTTAAAACAAATTTTCTTTAAATTATGTAAGTGAGCTTACGTCATACTCATGTGTTTATACATCTATTAGTATTTTCTTTTTACATCTGAATTTACAAGGGTAGCTCCATTTCGCGTTAGCATCAAGATTGGAGATTTAGCACAGCAGCTTAAATAGCCACCATCTAGTAGGCTGTCCTCTAAATTCTGCGTCTTCAAAAGCCTAGGGAGTCAGGGGTGTGAATGAACACAGAAGAACCCTGTCAGCCGTGTCTTATGACTTTTTTATTTATCTCCGCATTCTCAGCTGCTGCTGCCAAGACTGAACCTTTAGAAATATCCCAGGCATTTTGAATGAACTCGGGTTATAAACAGTTCTCATCCAGTTCAGACTGGCAGAAGCCCTGTATATTGAATGCTGCCTTTAAGTGAAATGGAAACAGATCCTCCAGTTTATTTTTATATAGCTCCTCTGTGAGTGTAACAAGCTAATAATTAATTGAGAAACTATTTCAATCTGTAACTAGGGACTGGGGCAGTATTCACTCATTATCTTGGTAGTTGGTCCAGAACGCGAGGCAGACAGGGGTCCAGTCAAGAAACCCCGATGACGAAGCCAACTTTATCAAACCTTAAAAGAAGGAGATGGGAAGTAACATTCCAAGAGTTTCAACTACAGAGTTCTTTCTAATAGGAAGCCCACTGGTGTACTGAAAAGAAAATTTGAATTTTTCAAGCCCTGACATTGGTGAGAAACTTACTGACCCCCAAACAAAACTACTTTTTAGAAAGGATCACTCATATCATCTAGTCATTTTTACCCTCTAAATGTCTCCTAAACCCATCCACTTCTGTCCAGTTCCACTGCTACCAGGTCATCCGATCCATCTCCCACCTGCAGCCATGCTCATCTTTCTATAAAGCCCATCTGATGATGCCACTGCCCTGCTAAAGCCCTTTAAAGGCTCCCTGCTGCCCTCAGGATCAAGCCCAAAGTCCCCCGAGGCCACTGCTCCCTCCCAGCTCCCCGGTGCCTCACACCCTGCTCTCATCGCTCAGGCCTTCTTTCAGTCCCCCTTCCAGGCTCAGGGTCTTTGCCTCCATCCTTCCCTCATCCAAAAGCCCTCCCTGCCATTCACATCTAGTTAATTTCTAGGGGAACCTATTCAAACCCCCTGCTGAAGTCTCTCGAGGCAGCCTGAACTTCTTCAGAGCACTCGTCACAGTCTGTAATCGTGGATTCACGTGATTATTGGAATAGTGTCTGGCTTCCCCACTAGGCTTGAGTTTCGAGTAGAACAACATGTTGGCTTATGTTCTCCACTGAACCTCCAGCATCTGGCAGGTCCAGTCCTGCGCCCACAGCAGGCGCTCGATCAATCTTGGCTGAACCAACGAATGAAACCCTACTCTAGCTTCCTTTGGAAGCCCCCAGGCCTTTCTCTCTCAGACTCCAGACTGTCAAAAGGACACACATCTTTTCCAGCAATATAAAGGATTCTCCAAGTCAGTGGGGATGCCCAGACTTTAGTATCGGAGAGGCAAGTATTTGCATCCAGTCTCTAGCACTTACTACCAGCATGCCCTTGGCCTAGTCGCTAACCCTCTCAAAGCTTGTTTCCTCACCTATAAAACTGGGCTCCTTGCGGATCTTATTGCACAGGGCAATCTTGATATTTAAATACATTAACTGAGATCACATACACAAATCCGCCAGAAGAGCGCCTGGCACACAGCAGATGCAACAGGTGCTTAATAAATGGCGGTCCTCGTCAGGGTTCAAACCGCTGTTTGCCTCGTTTCCTAGGCAAAATATAACAAAATATAACTTGGGGTCTGACGCCTTCCTTCTTGCCTTCCTTTGCCAGCACCTATTGTGTTTGTTGACTCAAAGACCGAAAATGACGAACGTGCCAGACACAGCCATGCTCTCTTGGAGATAATATATGTTTGAATTGAAAGATAAGTGTTTTCAATATGCAAACAATATCTTCAAGAGTTACATGAATTGGGTTAAACCCTCTCACAGCCATTGCTGGGAAACGATCCTAAGACACTGATCTTAGATACAAACAAATATTTAGGAATATGGACATTTATTTGGTGCATGATATCGAAACACTTCTCTTTGGCTGATGTGAGAAAACATTTAATGTCTACTCATTCTGACCGCAATTCCCAGGCTGATAGGAAAGACATGAACGTCACCTCACCATTTCCTCACAGGTAGACCGCTCCATTTCCGCTGCCTGTTGCAACTTTAATATAGCTAGCAACAATAACAACAACAATGATGAAAATAATAATAATCATTATAAGTACTATTTATTGAGTTCTTACAATATGTCAGGTGTTGTACAAGGTCATATATCCCTACGTTGTCTTTAACCTTCAAAACGAGTCTCTGAAGGTATTATTATCTCCAATTTTCAGATGAGAACACTGAGGCTCTGAAAGGTAAGTGACTTTTCTAAGATGCAGATGTGGGATTTGACACCTCATTTGCCTGTCCCTATTCTACTGCTCCTCAGGAAATCATCTCAAAGTTTGAATTAAAAGAGTGACGTTTTCAATATGTAAAAATATCTTCAATAGCTGCACAAATGAAATTAAATTCTCTTAGGAATGAAGGCAGCCATGGCAGCAATATTTATAATGGTGAAACTTAGAAAGAAGTTACCAATAAGAAAAAAATTATGTAGCTCATCATGTAAAATAAGTTTATAATATACGGGGATATGTTTACCATGTAAAGCTAGGTGAAAAAAGCAAGGATACATGAAAATAACTGCTATGAAGTATGATCTCTCCAGTGTAAACTTAAAGATAGAGATCCATTTTCAGAAAGATTGACATGAAAGATGACAACTGGAAGTTCAAGGGACCCAGGATAGCCAAAACAGTCTTGAAAAAAGAGAACAAAGTTGGAGGACTCACACTTTCCCATTTAAAAACTTACTAAAAGCAACGGTAATTGAGACTGGGTGGTACTGGCATAAGGTTAAGTATATAAATCAATGGAATAGACCTGAAAATCCAGAAGTGAACACTTACTTATTAAATTTATGTATTTATTTATTACATTTATGGTCAACTGATTTTCACCAAGGGTGCCAAGACCATTCAATGGGGGAAAGAATAGTTTCTTCAACGTATGCTGCAGGACAACTGGATATCCACAGGCAAAAGAATAAAGGTGGACCCTTAACTTACACCACATACACAGAGTAACTCAGAATGGGTCAAGGACCTAAATAAAATCCCTAACACCATAAAGCTCTTGAAAAAAAGTGAGTGGAAAAAAGTGGTTTAGACATGGTCCATGGTCCAATAGATTAGACAGTGATTTCTTAGATATGACACCAAAAGCACAAGGAACAAATGAAAAAATAAAGTGGACATCAACAAAATTTAAAACTTTCATGCTTCAAAATACACCACTTTCAAGAAAGTTAACAGACAACCCATGCAACTGCAAAACATATCTCTGATTAGAGACTTGTGTCTAAAATACATTTTAAAAAATCCTTACTACTCAATAAAAGACAGACAATCCAATTTAAAAAGGCAGAGGAGGGCTTCCCTGGTGGTGCAGTGGTTGAGAGTCCGCCTGCCGATGCAAGGGACACGGGTTCGTGCCCCGGTCCAGGAAGATCCCACATGCCGCGGAGCGGCTGGGCCCGTGAGCCATGGCCGCTGAGCCTGCGCGTCCAGAGCCTGTGCTCCGCAACAGGAGAGGCCACAGCAGTGAGAGGCCCACGTACCGCAAAAAAAAAAAAAAAAAAAGGCAGAGGATCTGAGTAGACATTTCTCCAAAGAAGCTATACAAACGGCCAATAAGCACCTGATAAGATACTCAACATCATTAGGCATTAGGGAAACATAAATCAAACCACACTGAGATACCACTTAACATCCACAAAGATGGCTATAGTCCAACAGACAGATAGTAAGTGCTGGTGAGGACGTGTAAGAACTGGAACCCTCATCCACTGCTGGTGGGAATGTAAAATGGCGCAACCACTCTGAAAACAGTGTGGCAGTTCCTCAACCCACTGAACCTACAGTTACCATATAACCCAGGAATTCCGCTCCTTACTGTATATACCCAAGAGAAATGAAAACATGTGTCCACACAAAATATTGCACATGAATGTTCATAGTGGCATTATTCATAATAGCCAAAATGTGAAAACTCAGATGTCCATCAACCGATGAATAGATGCATAGATGTGATACATCCATACAATGGAATATTATCTGGCCATGAGTTGTATCCCCCTCAAATCCATATGTTGAAGCCTTAAATCCGCACATGTGACTGTACTGGAGATGGGACCTTTAAGGAGGTGATTAAAGTTAAATGAGGTCATAAGAGTAGAGCCCTGATCTGATAGAACGGGTACCCTTATAAGAAGAGGAGGAGATACAAGAACACTCCCTCCACTATGTGGGGACACAGCTAGAAGGCAGCTTCTGCAAACCAGGAGGAGAGCTCTCACCAGACCCAACCATGCTGGCACCTTGATCTTGGAAATCCAGACTCCAGACTGTGGGGAAAAAAATGTCTGTTGTTTAAGTCACCCAGTCTACGGTATTTTGTTATGGCAGCCGAGTAATACAAGTCATAAAAAGAAATGATGTATTAATATGTGCTGCAACATGGATGAAGCTTGAAAACACTGTGCAAAGTGAAGATGCCAGTCACAAAGGCAAATCTATAGAGATTGAAAGTCCATTAGTGGTTGTCTGGGAATGGAAAGAATGGGAGTCTTGCGGGCTTATAGCTAACGGGAGTAGGGTTTCTTCTGGGGGTGATGAAGATGTGCTAAAATTGATTGTAGTAATGGTGGCAAATTCTTGGACTATACTAAAAGTCACTAAATTGTATGATATATGAATTATATCTAAATAAAGATTTTTTTGTTTTTTTTTTTTGCAGTACGCGGGCCTCTCACTGTTGTAGTCTCTCCCGTTGCGGAGCACAGGCTCCGGACACGCAGACCCAGCGGCCATGGCCCACGGGCCCAGCCGCTCTGCAGCATGTGGGATCCTCCCGGACCGGGGCACGAACCCACGTCCCCTGCATCGGCAGGCGTACTCTCAACCACGACGCCACCAGGGAAGCCCAAAATAAAGTTATTTTTAAAAAAGAAAGATGACATTTTTATAGCAGTTATCTCTGGATGGTGAGACTTAGAATTATCTACTTTTTTGTTCAATTTTCCACAAAGGGCAAGTATTACTTTTCTAATCAGTTAAGAAGAAAGTTATTTTTAAAAATTCTGTTAAAACAAGTGCCAGCAGTATTCTCCTTTTCTACAAAGCTGATAAAGCTCACATCTCCTCAAGAGTCGAATACACACTAATGACAACTCCTCCGGGCCGGGCTTCTCAGTGTTTCATGTTCTCTCATGTACATTATCTCATGTGAGATTCACAACCTCTTTGCGCTGTAAACAAGGCAAATACCTGTTTTCTTCCTGAATGTATTTATATCCTGCTTCCTCCCTAAAAGGATTTCAGATAATTTACAAAAAATATATAGTTAATAAAAATAGAAAAAAGAAAACCAAGTCTGAAGAGAAATGGAGAATTTAGATATGCTAACCAAGAAGAGTCAGTAAGTTGCTATAAATGAGGTTTAAATTGAACTCTGAGCTTCCTGGCAGACTAGGCAAAAAGGAGAAGTTAGGGAAGAAGCAAACCATTTCCCCAAGGGGAGCTACATTTTTTCTTGGCACCGTTTGCTGGAAACATTTCTC
The DNA here is from genome assembly GCF_039906515.1 of Pseudorca crassidens. Classification (NCBI taxonomy): domain Eukaryota; kingdom Metazoa; phylum Chordata; class Mammalia; order Artiodactyla; family Delphinidae; genus Pseudorca; species Pseudorca crassidens. Next base: position 22,766,150 of record NC_090310.1, read on the forward strand.
ATATGGGGATTTATTTTTGTAAAAAGATCTAATGGACCATGATCCAGGAATTCTATTCCTAGGTGTACACTCAAGAGATACTCTTAGATATCCACCAGGAATGCTCATAGCAGTTTTATTCATAATAACTAAAAACTGTAAACAACTCAAATATCCATCAAGAGTAGAGTGATAAACAACTGTAGTATATTCATACAAAGGAATACTATACCACCAGTGGAAAAGAACAAATTACTGATACAACCAAGATGGCTGAATCACATAACATGTGGAGTGAGCAAGCCAGATATAAAAGACTTCTATTTAAATGATGATCAAAAAACAGGTAAAACTAGTCGAGGATGATAGAAACCAAAACAGTGATTACCTGGGGGGCAGGGGGTGAGAGGTCAGGAAGATGAGGTAGGCGGGGTGGACTGATTGGGATGGGGCATGGCGGAGCCTTCAGGAATAATGGAATCTTGACCTATCTTGACCTAAAGCTGGTTGGTACATGGGGAAGATGTCTATTCAGATCCTCTGTCCATTTTTAAATGTTTGGGGGTTTTTTTGATGTCGAGTTGTATGAGTTCTTTGTATACTTTGGATATTAACCCCTTATCAGATATATCATTTGCAAATATCTTCTCCAATTCAGTAGGCGGCCTTTTCGTTTTGTTGATAGTTTTCTTCTCTGTGCAAAAGCTTTTTAGTTTGATGTGGTCCCATTTGTTTATTTTTGCTTTTATTTCCCTTGCCTGAAGAGACATATCCAAAAAAAATCGCTAAGACTGATGTCAAAGAACGTACTGCCTATGTTTTCTTCTAGGAGTTTTATGGTTCCAGGTCTTACATTTAAAAGAATAAAACTGGACTACTTTCTCACACCATATAGAAAAGTAAATTCAAAATGGATTAAAGACTTAAATGTAAGAACTGAGATTTTTTCATTTTTAAAAATGCATGTGGCAACCCACTAATTGTTTTCACCATCCACAGTGGGAAAAACACTGCTCTAACATGATTCATAAATTGTACGATTTACAATAGTAATTGATCATTATTGAATCCCTACTGTCTGTGAGTATTGGACTAAACGTGTTACACGCACTGTCTCATATGGGTTTCTCTAGGATCCAGTGAGGGGAATACTTTTATAATTTCTATTGTACAGATGAAGAAATGGAAGGTCGGAGAGGTTAAGTAACTGTCTCAAGGTCACACAGCCAGTGAGAATTTATAGGTGAGCATTAGCTCAAGTCTATTTAACTCAAATAACCTTGCCTCTCAGTTGGGCTTTTAGGAGGGTGTTAATTTCATTTTAAAGTTAGAAGATGGAAGATCAGGAAGGTTAAGTGCTTTGCTCAAAGATACACAGCTAGGAAGCTTCCAATTAGGGTTTGAATATAAATCTTGGGACTCCAGGCCCAGTACTCTTGCTGCCGCTATTAGCGGCTCACTTGGACAGCTTCAAAGGTCACTCTGAAACCTCTTAAATGACAAGTCTTCAGATGCCACGAAAAGCAAATGAGGGCAACTCCAAGACACATGGTGAAAGTAGAACACATACAACAGACTCAGTCTCCTCTACCTCCCTCCTGCTCACGGGATAAAATAAAGCACTTTTTAAAAAGTCTTTCTATACACCAAAGTATTATCAGTGACAGCATGGTGGATACCCTTTTTTTATCTCTTGATACTTTTCTGTATTTTGCAAAATGAGAATGTATTACTTTGATAAAGGGACGGTTTTTAAGTTATTCTAAAAGGAATCAGTCTGTCCTTCTTAACATCTAGCCTCCATAGCTCTATACCTCTAAAATTTTCCATGTCCTGGACTAATGAGAGACAAATCTGAAAATTGGCAAGAGACTTTAGCTGCTCAGATCCTAAATTTAGATCCTCACGGTGAATACCATGCATCAACAGGGTTGGACTGGCACTTATAGAGAGAAGGCGGGACAATTAGATGGGTAGGACCATTGCCCTTTAAACCAGGTTAACAGGCGTAAAGGAACATGTGCTTCACGCTCTCAGCAACTTAATCAGAGGTTGGGTCCTGATGGATTTCGCATGAAACAAAACACCAACAGATTTCTCTGGAGCTTAACTCCATAAATAACATCTGTGCATTGCGGCATCGGAAGTGGGGAAGAGGAAGGACTCCCAAGCTGCCCAGTCTGCTACTTCCTTGCTGGGTGGCCCTGGGTACATTGTTCAACCTCTCTGTGCCTCAGTTTCTTCATCTATAAAATGGAGACCATACAGTACCTACTTCAAAGGGCTGCTGAGAAGACTGAGTTCCTACTAAAGATGTGCTTGGAACATTGCTTGCTTCATAGTAAGCACACAGGAATGTGAACAGTCCTTTTTATTATTTTAGAAAAGATGGATAATATATTTCCTTTTATTTATCTGGTTGGTTGCTTGGAAACAGTTCTGTTTACCTTAGATTGACCTTGTCCATAGGGTGTTTACCAAGCTGGATGATTTGGGAAGGGTATTGTGTAACACAGATTCAGTCATTTAATCAACAAATGTTTCTTGAACATCTACCACATACATGCCGGGCACTGTGCTAGGAGTTGGGATAGAGCGGTGAATGACACAGAAAGGAAAAATCATCCAAGCTGCCACAGGAAGCTTCCATATTCTAGTGCAGTCACACAAACAATAAACAAAATAAATCATTAAAATCCTGGGCAATTCAAAAGAATTAAAAACTTAAATAATTATTAATCGGTGACTAAATACAATTAAATACATCACATAGTCAAAGACAATTTGTTAAGGAACTAACATAGCAATTACAACATAACAGATCTTCTACATGTAGCCACCGGAACAAACAGAGGACACGGGGCACCCAGCCATCCTGGAGCTGGCATTGTCCCAGATTCTCTATTGCAGCCAGGGTTGAAGGGCAATCACACATTTCTCTATTTCTCCAAAGCTGCAAAGAAGAATTGGCACCGACACCAAGTTCTTAATCTGTGCCCATGCATGTTGTAACAAAAGTTTGGAAGCAGTCAGTTCTTTTTTTTTTTTTAAAAGATATTATATTCTTATTATGTAACTGCTACACTTCCACTTTTTTTTTTAATTAATTAATTAATTTATTTTTGGCGGTGTTGGGTCTTCGTTTCTGTGTGAGGGCTTTCTCTAGTTGTGGCAAGCGGGGGCCACTCTTCATTGCGGTGTGCGGGCCTCTCACTGTCGTGGCCTCTCTTGCTGCGGAGCACAGGCTCCAGACGCGCAGGCTCAGTAGCTGTGGCTCACGGGCTTAGTTGCTCCACAGCATGTGGGATCTTCCCAGACCAGGGCTCGAACCCGTGTTCCCTGCATTGGCAGGCAGATTCTTAACCACTGCACCACCAGGGAAGCCCAGTCAGTTCTTTTTGAATCACCCTGTAGATAACATGCTAGTTGGGGACAAGCAGGGCAGAGGGATGGGGGTCGGGGGGTCAGGGAGGGCACACTGAGAAGATGACATTAAGCAGAGCCTGATGGAGGTAAGGGAGCGATCCATGAGGTAATTTGGGGTCTGTGCCTTCATTGTTTTTCCTCCTAATTTTTTTTATTGTGGTAAAATACACATAATATAAAATTTACCATCTTAACCATTTTAAAGTGCACAATTCAGCGGTATTAAGTACATTCATATTGTGCAACCACCACCACCATCCATCTCTGGAACTCTTTTCATCTCGCAAAACAGAAACTCTGTACCCATTAAACAAGAACTCCCCATTCTCCCCTCCTCCCAGCCCGTGGCAACCACTATATTCTAAGTATCTCATTTAAGTGGAATCATACAGTATTTGCCTTTTTGTGACTGGCTTATTTCACTCAGCATAATGTCCTCAGGGTTCATCCACATTATGGCATGTGTCAGAACTTCCTTCTTAAGGCTGAATAATATTCTATTGTATGGACATACCACATATCTCTTATCTATTCATCCACTGATGGACACTTGGGTTACTTCTACCTTTTGGCTACCGTGAATAATGCTACCATTAACATATGTATACAAACATCTCATTGAGTCTCTGCTCTCTTTCTTGTATTTACCCCAAACTGGAATTGCTGGATCATATGGTAATTCCAATTAAAAATTTATTAAGGGGCTTCCCTGGTGGCGCAGTGGTTGAGAGTCCGCCTGCCGATGCAGGGGACACGGGTTCGTGCCCCGGTCTGGGAAGATCCCACGTGCCGGAGCGGCTGGGCCCGTGAGCCATGGCTGCTGAGCCTGCGCGTCCGGAGCCTGTGCTCCGCAACGGGAGAGGCCACAACAGTGAGAGGCCCGCGTACCGCAAAAAAAAAAAAAAAAAAAAAAAAAAAAATTTATTAAGGAACCCTTTATCTGCATCATTTTACATTCCCACTAACAATGCATAATGGGTCCAATTCTTCCACATCCTCACCAATACTTGTTATTTTCTATTTTTTGATAGTATCCATCTTTATGGATGTGAGGTAGTCTGTGCCTTCATTTTTATTTTATGTAACAGATTTATGAAAATATAACTCACATAACATACAATTCACTCATTTAAAGTACGCAATTCAATGGTTTTTAGTATATTCACAGACAGGTGCAACCGACACCACGATCAATTTTACAACATCTTCATTATCGCCCAAAGAATCCCCATACCTTTTAGCTATCACGACCATTCCCTCAGCCTCCTGGCCCTAGGCAAGCACTAATCTACTTTCTATCTCTATAGACTTTCCTATAGGGGACATTTCACATAAATGGAATCATATAATATGTGGTCTTTTGTGTCTGTCTTCTTGCACTTAGCAAGCTTTCAAGTTTTTCAGTTTTCAAGGTTCGTCCACGTTCGAGCATGTATCAGTCCTTCATTGCTTTTTATGGTGTGACCTTCGTTTCTGCATTGAACTTCTGTTGCACTTTTGAGAGCATGGATTCCAGACCTCTCCCACAGCCTACCCATTCATGGACTGGTGGAAAGGAAGGGTGTGAGAACAGCAAGGCAGTATGATGTTGTGGAAAGTTGTAAATGTCCTCAGCTCTGCTCTTTAGCAGCTGTTGACCAAAACCAAGTGACTTAACCTCTGAGACAGTTTCCTCTCCTGAAAGATAGGGGTGATAATAGTTTATGCTCATTCCATTTGTTGTGAAGATTAAAGATATAATAATATATTTAAGGTACGTGGTAGGCACTCATGAGGCTTTCATAAGGACCGTGGATCTCTGCAGACACCCAGGGGTGGCAGCTAAGGATAGAGGTAACGCTGTCCTGCAGGCTGCACACCATGGCAGGAGAGATTTCCCATCACCCTTCCTCTGTAAGCTCCATTTTCATTCAGAAAGTCACCCCTGGGTGTGACAGACCCAGGTGTGGTGATAGGAAAGCCCTCAATCTAGGAAATATGCTTCCCACTCCTCAAATATATGACCAAAGAGAAACTGCCTTTAAACATCCCTACTCTTCCCCCCAAAATTCTCCTAAAGTGCCAAATACCCAGGCTACCCTTCCCTCTTCTCCCCTCCCCAGTTACTCTCTGGCTCTCACTATCTCACCCCACTCTCTCCAGCAAAGCACAGAATGTTCCCCATCTATTGCTTTTGCCTTCGATCTTGAGACCAAACTCCCAAATCCAACAACCACCACCAAGACAAAAGCAATAGTTTTCCAAGGTTTGGATTTGCCCAACAATAGGCCTCTTTGCCCAGGAGGCAGGAGATTCTACAGCAAACACCTATCAGATTTCCTGTTTTATAGATTTCCTGGCTCACTTCTTCCACTTTTCAAAGAAGAGAGCAAGGCCCATCTAGCTGGTAAATTGCAGAGTTGGGCCAGGAACTCAGATCCCCTGAATTTTAATCCAGATGATATTGCATTAGTGAGAAGAACCCTTGCAAAGGAAGATTTTGAATCCAAAGCTATTACTGGAATCTTGCAGGTAATCCATAGTATCAGGATTTTGCTGATGTGGTTACAACAAATCCACTACTAAGAATAAACACATGTAATCCCTTTCTCTGGCCTCTGGCCTGACACATCCCTGTAAATTTCCCCCAGGGGATTCTAACCTGCATCCAGGAGTGAGAACCACTGCTGCAGGTAAATTACCTGGCGTACATTTTGTTTTTGTTTTTCTTGACAGTTTAAAAAATATTACTAAAATCAGTCACCAGTTATTGATCACTCACTTTGTGCCAAGGATCATTTAATAGGATACATGGTATTTAATATTATTTAATCCTCACAGGAGCCCTCTGGGATGGGCCCTAACTGTCCCCACATAACAGAGGAGAAAACGGCTTCAAGAGGATGAGTGCCTTGCCCTGACCACTGATGGTAGGAGGCAGGACTCGGTTCATTCAGATCCCAGAGCCCATATTCTTTTTTTTGTTTTTTTTTAATTTTATTATTTATTTATTTTATTTATTTAGGCTGAACTGGGTCTTTGTTGCTGTGCGCGGGCTTTCTCTAGTTGCAGCGAGCTGGGGCTACTCTTCGTCGCGGTGTGTGGGCTTCTCATTGCAGGGGCTTCTCCTTGCAGAGCACGGGCTCTAGGCGCGCGGGCTTCAGTAGTTGTGGCATGCAGGCTCAGTAGTTGTGGCTCGTGGGCTCTAGAGCTCAGACTCAGTAGTTGTGGCACACGGGCTTAACTGCTCCGCAGCATGTGGGATCTTCCCGGACCAGGGCTCGAACCCGTGTTCCCTGCATTGGCAGGCAGATTCTTAACCACTGCACCACCAGGGAAGCCCCCCATATTCTTAATAACAATGTATATTAGCCATATGTTGAGCATTTACATTACTAATAATAGTTATTTAGTGATCACTTTGTTTTTTCAGCCAGACACTATTCCGATTCATTTAATCCTTACAAAAACCCTATGGGGTGGTTACTAACATGAGTGTTTCCATTTTATTGCCATACAAACTGAGTCACAGAGAGATTAAGCAACCACCACAAGGTTATACAGCTGATAAATGGGAAACTTAATCCAATCCGGTGCCGTGAGCCTTCCAGACATTTGTGGATTTACCTAAATCCTACAAAAGCATTCTGCTTTCTATAATGGCAAAGAAGGATGCTAAACGGTCAGATGATGGAATGAAACTAATGGTTGGAAGCATCCATTTACATAATCTTAAATTGGGGATTTGAACTTTGGGGGCAGACCAGTTCATAAAGGAAATCGTTTTTTATTTTACTTTTCATTTCGGTAGAATAGTAGGGGATCTTCGAGCATTTCAACAGAAGGCACATCCTAGTTGTGCACTTTTGCAACTTTTAAATGAAAAGACATGTATGGGACTTCCCCGGTGGCGCAGTGGTTAAGAGTCTGCCTGCCAATGCAGGGAACACGGGTTCGAGCCCTGGTCCGGGAAGATCCCACATGCCGCATAGCACCTAAGCCCATGCGCCACAACTACCGAATCTGAGCTCTAGAGCCCGCGAGCCACAACTACTGAGCCTGCATGCCACAACTACTGAAGCCCGCGCGCCTAGAGCCCGTGCTCTGCAAGGAGAAGCCACCACAATGAGAAGCCCACACACCGCAACGAAGAGTAGCTCCAGCTCGCTGCAACTAGAGAAAGCCCACGCACAGCAACGAAGACCCAGTTCAGCCTAAATAAATAAATAAAATAAAATAAAATAAAGATATGTATGAAAGTTGATGTCATCCTAACATCCCCACCCACTGGTGAGTCTTAAAAATAGAACTGATGAAAGTAATATCAAGGCATGAAGTCACTAGATTTCTTTTAATCAAATTTTTATTTCTTCTGCAGGTTAAAATGGAGAAGGAACTAAAGTTTGGGGAGATATGAGAGAAAAAGTTAAAATGAAAATGACACCTTAGATTTCCAGATAGTATATTTCTTCTTAAAGAGGCATGGTAATATCAAAGCAATGACCTCATTTAGAATTATCCCTGAGGCATAATCATTCTCATTTTAAAAGTAGGGAAAATGAAGCACAAAGATTACATCACCCATCAAAAGTTCCGAAGTGACTTGGTGGCATTAAGTATAAACTGGTGCAATGTTTTTGGATGACAGTATGGTGATCACTTTCTAAACTTAATATATTTATATCCTTTGACCCAGCAATTCCACTTCTAGGAATTTATCCTATAGGAATACTTTCTGTAAGTAAGCAAGAATATACCTACAGAATGTCTGTGGATGCATTATTCGTAATACAAGCCAAATATCCATTCATTGGGATTTGTTTTTAAAAAGTATGATACAGATCTATCATTTTTATGGAACCACAAAAAATAATGAGATAGATCTCTGTATATGTGGCATGAAGAGATGTCAATGATATATTGCCAAGTGAAGAGAAAAGCAAGTTACAGTATACTATATATAATACGGTTCATGTTTATAAATATGTGTGTGTATATATACTTATGTATTAATAGGCAGATGAAGAAGCTCTATGAGCTGACATACTAAACAGTGGTTGTCTCTGGAAAATGTTACTGAAAATTTGCCCTTATATGATAGATTATGTTTGTTAGTCACAAAGGGTCACACTTAATGCCAGAACCCACCTCCTGAGCCGTCGGCTACAGTGTTCTCTGCACCTGGGTGCCCTCTTTTGGGGCCAAGCCCTTCACTGCTCCTCATCTGTAGATGGGCAGGGAGTTTGGAAGGAGGGAGAGAAAAACGTCCTCATCCTTATCCACTCACCCCTGGCTTCCTGCTCTGATGGAAATGCCTCCCAGAAACATGGTTATAGATCCTGCAGCCTTCGGATTGAGGACCCAGACTCTCCTACCCTCAAACCTCCCTTATTCTGGTGGCCTGTGGTCATTTCGGCTAGTGTGCAGGGCAGGAGGCATGGCCAGACGCTGCCCACTGTCCAGCCTGGGGCTCCTGGTACCCGGATGGGAAGCTTTGCAAGGGGTCAACGAGCCTTACTGGACCCACAGCTTAAGGTAACTGGACACCATGGCAGGAGATGACTAGAGGTTCCCCGGCATCAGGCAGACCTGGGTTCAAATCCCTGGTCTCTGGCCTTCCTGGCTGTGTGACCTGTGTGAGTCAAGTAACCTCCCAGCTCCAGTTTCCTCATCTGTACAATGGAGAGAATATCTTCTCTCTGGGAGAGCAGGTATGAAGGTTACATGGAAACACAGGGCCTGGCACGCGGTACATGCTCGCTAACTCACGGCTACTCCTGAGCTCCGGACAGGCTTCTCTGCTCTAAGAGCTAAGTTCCAGCAGCATCCTAAGGTCACAATCAGGTGGTATGGCCAAGATAAGGTGCTTATTTTAAGAATATCCTTAAAACCCAATCCTAATAGTTAAGATTTGTCATTACAATCTAAACTTAAAATACTAGATTTAAAATCAAGGAAAAAAAAAAATCAAGGAAAGAAATTTCTCTGGTTTCTATCCCACCTCTACCCCAGGCTTTTATCTTTTCCCTCCAGAAGCAAATGCCCTTCTAAGAAACTGATTAAGGGAAAGGAAGATTGATGTTCACTACGTTACAGTGTCTTCTTTACGAGAGAAAAATCAGCTCCAGTAATTAGTGCTTCCAAGAAACTTTTTGAAATTTGAAGGCAACAAACAATGTAATGATCCTATTTCCTTCATTGCTATGGCTTCTAGGAAGCTCAGAGCCACATTTCTATTTATTGTAGGAACATTTTTGAGGTTATTATTCACATTGCATAATGTATTAGGGAAGGGCCCAGTATTTCCTGAACAGCCGGACTGTCTTTTTCCTTATGGACACTATGAATTATGCAACAGGCCTTATTTCCCTCTTTACTTTGTCCCTAAGAAATCTCTAGCAAGTATAGGCCTTGGAGTAAGTATTTTGCTTACTGCATTCAATGGCTTTCTATTTTCTCTACTCTTAATTTTTCCTTAATCCAATTACCACATTTACCTAAAAATGTTATATTATATGTGTTTCTGTAAGCAACTACAAACTACTCTTGGACTGAGGTAGGGAACAAACAGGTGAGCAAACAAAAGTAAACAATCTATCTCCTTTGACAGGTCAGCCTCCCCCACCCTTTTCTTTAAAATATCAAGAAGTGATAAAGTCATTCAAAGAGTATTTACAGGGACTTCCCTGGTGGCGCAGCGGTTAAGAATCCTCCTGCCAATGCAGGGGACACGGGTTTGAGCCCTGGCCCAGGAAGATCCCACATGCCGCGGAGCAACTAAGCCCGTGCGCCACAACTACTGAGCCCGAGCTCTAGAGCCCGCGAGCCAAAACTACTAAGCCCACCTGCCACAACTACTGAAGCCCGCGCGCCTAGAACCCGTGCTCCACAACGAGAGACGCCACCGCAATGAGAAGCCCGCGCACCGCAATGAAGAGTAGCCCCCACTCCCTGCAACTAGAGAAAGCCCGCGCACAGCAACAAAGACCCAACGCAGCCAAAAATAAATAAATATATTAAAAAAAAAGAGTATTTACACAAATATACAATATACACACACATTTAAAAATTGCAATCTGATGTTGTGTATATATATATATATATATGTAATCTGATGTAGTATATATAATAAATGTAATCTGATGTTATGGGAACAGTTTCTATGTTTTCTTTCTCCTTACTCACACTAGATTTCCAAATAAAATATGAATAGTCAGTTACAAAGCACATTTGAAAACAATTACCAGTTATATGAAGCTAAAAATATGCTATTAATCAAGAAGGGATTTTTGACCACATCTCAAAAATGACTCTGGCATCTTCTTTTGGATTATATTAGCTGTAATTCTTGTCACACATGTTTTTAAAAATAATTCCTGCAACTGTCCCAATGGATAGAGACTTCAGGATAACTTCACACTGTTTCTGTCCTAGAGGAAAGTCCTGTTCAGGACGGCCTCTGGCTCAGTGTAACATGAGACAGGCTATAAATGACCATGGTCCTACCCTGACAGCTGATGCTTCTCTCCCTCAGACCTCCTGTCTGCACCAAGGTTGCTCCAAGGAATGAACTTGGCAAAATTCATTCATACTATAAATACCAGAGCACGATATGGATAAAATGGCATTGACTAAACAATTATATTATGTTTGTTTGCTGGATTTGTACATGGATGAGTTTGCAGTTTTCTTACATGAAGGTGAAACCCATTTTTATTTGCAATCACTCCATTTTTTTTCTTTATCGCAAATCTAAAGGAGAACTACATGTGTTTACTATTAATTTTCAAATTGCTTCATCAGAGCTCTTTGGGGTCTAATTACAGTGTCACCTTGGCTGGGGGGGATTGATTTTTGAAACCGCTACAGTACCCAGATTCATAAGGTTTAAAACAGGAAGTAACTCCATACATGAACTTAACAAAATGATTCAGCTTGGTGACCCCTGAAGGGGACAAAAAGTTCTACTTCACTTGATGGGCAGCACGTTGTACCCTGCTCCTGGCAATTCAGCCCTTACCCGAGGGCTTCAGCCAATGCAAACACCAACAGCACGAAACCATAGGTCATAAGAAATTGGACAAGCCGTATGTCATGTTCAGGAGGATTCCTGAGAGGTTTGGGTCTGATGGTAGAATCCAAAAGAGTGTCTTGTCTCTCTGCAACTCTCCTCCCATATGTGTCAGAACACGGGACAGAGAAAGGGCATGCCTGCGCCCCAGCCCTAGGCCCTCCTCGGCTGTGTGACCTTGGCAAGCCCTCGACCTTCCAGGGCCTAACTTATTCATCTACAAAATGAAACCCAGAGCTGCATCCACCAAATATGTACAGACTGCCTGCTCTATACCAGGCTCTGTGCTAGGTGTGGGGACATCAAGATGAATAAGACACACAGTCCCCACATGGAACCCCATGGAACTTAAGAGTCTAGTGGAGGAAATCAATACAAAATTGTTTGAAGCACAGAGATATTTTAATAACGACAATAACCAACATGTATGGGAACTATGTGCCAGGACTTATTCCAAAGACCGTCTCTTGCAATCCTTTAACAACTGTATGAGACAGGACTATTATTATTCCCATTTTGCACATGGGAATACTGAGGCTCAATGAAGTTAACTAGATCACGGTCACACAGATAAAAGTAAAAGGACTCCAAGGGCAACTCTGGTCAACTCGAAAGCCCAGTCCTTTACCAGCTGTGCTGTATTGACTTCTTTCCAAACTGACCACAGATCTGGGAATGGTGTTTAGAACTGACGTTTTTCCTGAAGACCATTTCACAGTCTCATCATAAATGGGAAATTTACCCCTGAGTTCACATTGGGGCATTTACTGAAAACCTCATCTTTTCTGGAAAGCACTGTTCCTTCTGGAACCCTCAGAAGGTGGAAAGGCAGCAAGGGACATGGGCAGCAGGTGGCCGAGGTGGGACCTCTTTCACTTTGCCCTCCACTGCTAGCTGGATCACAGAGTTAAATCCAGTCTGCGCTCCCTTCTACACAGCAAGCCAAACCAATCAGCGAACCAACGGCAAATCAACTCAAAAAAATAAGTAACAACAGAAATAAATAGGCATGCTGCACTTTTCCTGACCTTTAAACTGATTACAGCCCTGATTGTCTTCCAATTTTAAGTGAAATGAACCTGCAGCTGTACACAGACAAGCCTGCCAAACAGTTACAGCTCAAATTGCTTCTTAACAAGGGACACCAAGACCGCCAATTTGATGAGCTCCTGCTCTGTACCAGGCTCTGTCTGTATGTGGACTCATACAAGCCTCAGAACTCCATCCATTCATTTATTCCCTCGTTCATTCATTCAACCAAAATTTATTTGGTGCTCACTTTGTGCCAGCACTGCATGAGGACGAGGCCTTCATCCGCATGGAGCTTACACTTTAGTGAGGAAGGCATGTAACTGCAAAGTCAGCAAATAACGGAAGTACAATCATGCATCAGTAGGACACTCGGGCCTAGAGGACTCTACATTTTAAAGAGAACACAAACCCCTGGGGATCTAGCACATCCTTAGGGTCGCAACTCTGGCTGACCATTAGAACTGGGGAAACTTAACAGTAACATGGACGCCCAGGGCCCATCCCCATCAAGTTGGAATTTCTGGAGATGAGGCACTGGTATTTTTTTATCTTGTAATTTTGAATTTACAGAAAAGTTGCAATAGTCATCCAAAGAACTCTCAGATTCGCCATTGTTTATACTTGATCATTTTCTCTGTGTGTGTATATATATATATGTGTGCATGTTTTATAAATCATATTTTTCTGAATCATTGGGGATTAAGCTGCATATCATATCCCTTGATCCCTAAAACCTTCATCATGCATCTTAAGAATGAAGAGGTTTCTGATATAGCCCAAGAACATTGATCAAAATCAGGAAACTTAATAGTGCTACATACCACTGTCTAATATAAAGCCCATACTCAAAGTTTGTTAACTGTCTCAATAATGTCTTTTATAGCATTTTTCCCCATCCGAGATTCAATCTAAGGTCATGCACAGCATTCAGCTGTCACATCTCTTTGGTCTCCTTTAATCTTTTTGGCTTCCTTGACACTGGCATTTTTGAAGAGTCCAAATCAGTTATTTTGGAGTGTTTCCTCAATTTGGGTAGATCTGATGTTTCCTCATGATTAGATTCAAGTTGTGCATTTTTTACAGGAGTTGTGCATAAGCGTCTGTGATGTGTGTCTTCCTCAGTACATCATACCAGAAGGCATGTGATGTCAGTCTGTCCCGTTATTGGTGACATTAATCTCCAACACTTGGTTAAGGCGGCTCTGCCAGGCTTCTCTCATGCAAAGTTACTATTTTCCCCTCTGTGTTAAAGACTCTGCCTTGTGAAGAGATATTTTCAGACTATGAATATCATGTTCCTCATCAAACGTTCACTCAGTGGTTTAGCATCTATTGATGATTGTTGCCTGAGCCAATTAATTCACTAACATGGTTATAAAATGGTGACTTAAATTTCATTATACTGCTAAATGTATTAGTTGGCATTCTAATGTGGGAGAAAAGCTTCCTCTTCTCTCACATTTATTTGTTTATTTGTTTCTTTATTTGGTATCCATATGGACATTTGGATTTTTTTTTTTTTAGTCAATGAGTTCATTACAGTCACTGTTGATTTTCATGCTTAAATTCTGATGTTAATTTTGATGCTTAAATTGTCCCAGATTTGCCCAGTGAGACTCCCTTCAAGCTGGAGCCTGTATTCTTTTCCCATGTTCCCATCAATTTTTTAAGGCTTCTTTATTTTCTGGCAAAAGACATTCTAAGCTCTTCTACTTTCCTTGCCCCAGCCCTGGAATCGACCATTTCTCAAACAAAACAAAACAAAACAAAAACCCAACCTAATTCCATTTAGAATGAGGGGTACTTAGAAACCAAGATCTGGGCACTAGGAATGCTCATTGCTTCTAGGGTTTTCAGTCAATAGCATTAGTATTTTTAGAAAGCTCCTGAGGTGATTCAAATATGCAGCCAATATTGAGAACAACTGTTTATGAAGAAGGGGCCTAACCATTACTTAAGCCGATGACTACGGGTAGGAAAGGGGGAGAAGAAACTGTAGGAGCTGTGGAGTAGTGAATCAATGCAGTGTGCTTCAAACCATGGGCCAAGACACATTAGTGGGCCATGAAATAAATTTACTGAGTCATGTCCAGCATTAACAAAATTAAAAACTCAAAAGACTAGAAAATACCAAAGGGTATTACATATAAGGTAATTTTTTTATAAAACTTTTGTTTTAGCTAGGTATATATGAAACCATCTGTACATTCATATGTACTAAATTGTGACATAAAACTATTTCTTACTGGTTCACAGTCCAAAAAGATTGAGAATCTGTCCTAAAGGAGAGTGCTTGCTTTTCTCTCTTCTCTTAGACAAGAGTGGGTGCTTCCACCACCCAAGCCCTAAGACAAGGGAGGGAAGAGCCAAGAGAACAACTCAAAAAGAATGGGGGTGCTTCATTATCTGTCATCTCCTTTAAGGGCAGATTTACATTACACTTCATTCTACTGTGCCTGTTAGAGCAGATTCAGTGTGAACTGGGGAGACACGCTGGGGTGGGGCAGTGGAGAAGTCTGCGTGTCCACCGCTGGTTTCTTCTGCGTCAGGTGGACGCTGGGAGGTAACCTGAACTATCTTTCCATTGCCCCACCCGAGAGGGCTGGCCACTGGGTAAGGAGACCCCAGGAGCAAAAGGCTGGGAGTGGACTGGCAGAGGTGGGGTCCGGGTGGTGCTAGAAAAGGGAGAGGCAGAGCCAGATCCGTACAGGGGGTTCTGCCACGTGTTGTCTCCCCTGAGGAAGAGCTCATATGAAACACAGGAGTCAGTGAGCCAGCAAGGGGATGCCTGCCCACAAGACATGGGTGGCCAAGCAGTCTCAGCCAGAGAAGCGGCAGCAGCCAAGAGAGGGTCACAACAGGGAGTGCAGAGAAGATGCCCCTTGGATCTGCCTCCCTCCCACCCAAACCCACCGAAGGAGCAAGTGGCTTTGAAGAGGAACGGGTGGACGTGTGAAAGAGCAGACAATTCTTTCCCCCACTCCCAACCCCAATGAGGCAGAGCAGAGGCGGGTGAGTAAGCATTAAATTGGATCTGAGATTGAGATTTTTAAGTAGACTGGACTTTATGAAATCAGAACATACTTAAAAGACATGAAATCTAACCAATATGCCAAGCAGGAACTGGAAAGAGATTCGAGAGAACAGGGTTGAAGACAGTTTCTGGGCAAAAAAGAAAACTTTTGTTTAGACTCCACCACGCTGAGATTGCTCAATATTTTTCCTTTTCCCTTTAGGCAGGGCAACCTGGGAAGGCCCCTCAGAGGCGGTAATGTCCCCAGGCCTGGAGGGTGAGAAGAAATGGCCATACAGGAGCTGGGAAAGGATGATCTGGCAGGAAAGGAATAGAAAGTGCAGAGTCCCAGAGGTGAGGAAGGCATTGGCATATGGCAGAACAAGAGAGACTGGAGGAGCTGCAGCCTAGTGAAGGCGGACAGGGACGGGGAGGGCGGGGAGGTCAGAGCACGGATGGTGGGAGTGTGATGGCCTGTAGGCTGCCGAGGTAGCTATGATCATTTTTTCTCCATTGGTTTTCATAATTGTAAAGTACTGCACTTATTTAAAAGATTCCAACAGTGCAAGATTCCCCCTAGTCCTAATTCCTAAAGGAAACTACCATTAAAGTATTCTTCCAGGCTGTTTAGACATCTCTCTGTTTCCCTGTATATATTTTTAATATGAATGAAAATTTATGGTTCTGCAACGTTTTTCCACTTGTTAATATACCATGAATCTCATTCCATGTTGTTGGTTAAATAAGTGATGCTAAATTCATACCACACAGCCATTAAACGTCATGATGGGGCTTCCCTGGTGGCGCAGTGGTTAAGAACCCACCTGCCAATGCAGGGGACGCAGGTTCGAGCCCCGGTCCGGGAAGATCCCACATGCCGCAGAGCAACTAAGTCCGTGCACCACAACTACTGAGCCTGTGCTCTAGAGCCTGCAAGCCACAACTACTACGCCCATGTGCCACAATTACTGAAGCCCGCGCGTCTAGAGCCCATGCACCGCAATGAAGAGCAGCCCCCGCTCGCCACAATCAGAGAAAGCCCGCGCACAGCAACGAAGACCCAATGCAGCCAAAAAAAAAAAAGTCATGATGCCACTCTCTAGTGCTGACCGAATGATGTTCTGAGTATGTTTAGTGACAGGGTAGATGATATAACAGAATATACAGATGTACTTGTAACAGAATGTAAAAACCCATTTTTAATAATATATGAATATATATTTTTTTGCATCTTTTTGTACTGAAAATGTATAGCAGGATGTGCACCAAAATTTTAACAGTGGTGAGATTTCTGATTTTCACCCCCCTTTTGTTTTTTGTTTGTCTAATTTTCCTACCACGAATATGTAGTAACTTAAAGTTTAAAAATTAAGAAGGGAAGCAAATAGGACAAAATTGTGACACTTGCACATGACAGGTGATGGGTGCTTGTTCTCTTATTCTTAATACTTCAATGTGTGTATGTGTTTAATTTCTCAGAAAAGGGGAGAGGATGGCATAAAACACCGCTTGAGTTCAGACACACAATCAACAGCTTAGAAGAAAAACTACCCATCACATTGATGGGCACTGTGACTCCAAAATGATGAGTTATTCTTGTTGTCTTGCAGCTAAAAAAAGAGACCTGCAGACATGGGATGACACTGAATGTGTCCCTGAGTGAGGGGAATGGCCATGTCAATTATATTGTCATTCCAAAGCTGAATCTTAACATGCTGCCACCTCCCCTACCCCCAATGGAGTCCCGTGCAGATATAGGGACCTTATAAAACCTCAGAGGGCTTCCTTCTTGAGCCTGGGGTAAGACTCAGGCTTTTTCTGAATAAACCAAGGGCTGTGAATCAAACAACTCACCTTTCTGCTCTTGCTTGGCCCAGAAAATTTCGACTCGCTGGCGGATGTGCTTGTCCTCACGCAGTTTCTTCTGCCACTGACGCAATTCTTGAATCTCAGGATCACAGCGAACCTGGAAAATTCCCCCAAAGCTTTAGTTCTCTTTCTACATACTTTTACACATTAGCTTGTAACCCTGCAAGGAAAATCCTTTACAAACCACCTGGATGTACTTTTGATTCTAAAGGAATCATTGTTCTAAATGAATTATCTATACTCCTAAAGCTTATATATTTGAAAGTAAATGAGGTTGGATGAAGGTTTGCTACACTAATGGTAGGCTGAGAGCTTTCTAGATCTGTGCTGTCCAATAGAAATATAATGAAATCACATGTGAAATTTTAAATTTCCTTGCAGTCTCATCTTATTATTTTTTTAAATATTCATTTATTGAAGTATAATTGACATGCAATATTATGTTAGTTTCAGGTGTACAACATAGTGATTTGACATTTAAATACATTATGAAATGATCACCATAATATGCCTAGAAACCATCTGTCGCCATACAAAATTATTACAGTATTATTGACTATACTCTTTATGCTGTATAGTACATCCCCGGGACTAATTTATTTTATAACCAGAAGTTTGTACTTCTTAATCCCCATCACATATTTTGCCCATCCCCCCCCTCACCTCCCCTCTGCAAATGCCAGTTTGTTCTCTGTAGCTGTGAGTCTGTTTCTGTTTTGTTTGTTTATTTAGATTCCACATATAAGTGAAATCATACCGTATTTGTCTTTTTTGTCTGACTTATTTCACTTAGCCTAATACCCTCTAGATCCTTCCATGTTGTCACAAATGGCAAGATTTCATTCTTTTTTTTATGGCTGAGTAATATTGGCATATCTTGGAGATATTTCAGGTTCAGTTCTAAACCACTGCAATAAAGGAAATATTGAAATAAAGTGAGTGGCACAAATTTTTTGGTTTCCCAGTGCATATAAAAGCTATGTTTACACTATATTGTAGTCTATTAAGTGTGCAACAACATTGTGTCTAAAAAAACCAATGTACATCCCTTAATTAAAAAATACAAAACAAAAAAACAATTACAATAATAATGTCAAAAGATCACTGATCACAGATCACCATAACAAATAATAATGAAAAAGTTTGAAATATTGCAAGAATTACCAAAATGTGACACAGAGACAGAAGAGATATATATTCCACATCTTTATTCATTAATCTATTAATGGACACTTCAGCTGCTTCCATATCTTGGCCATTGTAAATAATGCTGCAGTGAACATAGTTCCCCAACCAGGGATGGAACCCCCAGCCCTCGGCAGTGAAAGTGTGGAGCCCTAACCACTGGACTTCCAGGGAATTCCCATATCTTTTTTTTAAAAAATATTTATTTATTTTATTTTTGGCTGTGTCAGGGCTTAGTTGCGGCCCGTGGGATCTTTCATTGCGGTGCGTGGGCTCTCTAGCTGTGGTACGCAGGCTCCAGGGCGCATGGGCTCTGTAGTTGTGGTGTGCGGGCTTAGTTGCCCCACAGCACGTGGGTTCTTAGCTTCCCTACCAGGGGTCGAAACCGCATCCCCTGCATTGGAAGGTGGATTCTTAACCACTCTACCACCAGGGAAGTCCCTCCCATATCTTTCTGAATTAATGTTTTTGTTTTCTTAGCATAAATACCCAGAAGTGGAATTGTTGGATTATATGGTAGTTCTATTGCAATCTTGTTTTAAAAAGTGAAAATAAAGTGGCAGGATTATTTTTAAGAGTATATCTTACTTAACCTAAAAGATACAAAATAATATAATTTCAACATGTAATCAATATAAAATATAATTTATGAGATATTTTACTTTCTGTTTTCTATACCAAGGCTTCAACCTCTGGTATGTATTTTATACTTACAGAGCATCTTAATCTGGACTAAACACATTTTAAGTGCTCAGAAGCCACACAGAGCTGGTGGCTATTGTACTGGACAGCAGAGTTCTGGATTAATCACAGGTAATGCACTAACCACAGTTCCATTTGATTGACTGAGTGCCTACTGCATACTGAGCTTTGCGCTAGACATTGAGAATAAAGAGATAATTAATGGTAATTGTAATAATGATGATTGTTATTATTTTTAAATTACTAATATAACATATTTATTGAACACTTATGTTCCGGGCATTGTTTAAATGTTTTACAAATTTTAACTATCAAAACCAGGCAGAAATGATTATCTCCATTTTACAGATAAGGAAACCGAGTTTAAGTGGCTTGCCGAGTCTTGGAGCTAGGAAATGGTGGATTCAAATGTAGGCAGACTGTTCCAATTTCCCTTGAGGAACTTAAGAGTCTGGTAGGAGGGGACCTTCAAGATGGCGGAGGAGTAAGCCGTGGAGATCACCTTCCTCCCCACAAATACATCAAAAATACATCTACATGTGGAACAACTCCTACAGAACACCAACTGAACGCTGGCAGAAGACCTCAGACTTCCCAAAAGGCAAGAAAATCCCCACATACCTGGGTAGGGCAAAAGAAAAAAGAAAAAACAGACAAAAGAATAGAGACGGGACCTGCACCTCTGGGAGGGAGCTGTGAAGGAGGAAAAGTTTCCACACGCTAGGAAGCCCCTTCACTGGTGGAGACAGGGGGTTGAGGGAAAGCATCGGAGCCACGGAGGAGAGCGCAGCAACAGGCGTGCAGAGGGCAAAGCAGAGAGATTCCCGCACAGAGGATCGGTGCCGACCGGCACTCACCAGCCTGAGAGGCTTGTCTGCTCCCCGGAGGGGATGGGCGGGGGCTGGGAGCTGAGGCTAGGGCTTCAGTCGGATCCCAGGGAAAGGACTGGGGTTGGTGAACACAGCCTGAAGGGGGCTAGTGCACCACAGCTAGCCGGGAGGGAGTCCAGGAAAAAGTCTGGACCTGCCTAAGAGGCAAGAGACCATTGTTTCAGGGTGCGTGATGAGAGGGGATTCCTTCCCCATGTGCCCACAGAAGGCAGAGCACTGCCTAAACGAGCTCCAGAGACAGGCACAAGCCGCGTCTATCAGCTCAGACCCCATAGATGGGCATGAAATGCTAACGCTGCTGCTGATCAGCTCAGACCCCAGAGATGGGCATGAAATGCTAACGCTGCTGCTGCTGCCACCAAGAAGCCCGTGTGCAAGCACAGGTCACTATCCACACCTCCCCCCCGCCACCACGTGGGAGCCTGTGCAGCCCGCCACTGCCAGGGTCCCGTGATCAACTTCCCTGGGAGAACACACGGCGTGCCTCAGGCTGTTGCAACGTAATGCTAGCCTCTGCCACCACAGGCTCAACCCGCATTCCAATTATTACTACCCTACCCCTCCCTCCCCCTGGCCTGAGAGAGCAAGAGTGCCCTAATCAGCTGCTGCTTTAACCCCGTCTTGTCCGGGCAGGGAACAGATGCCTGAGGGCGACCTACACACAGACACAGGGCCAAAACCAAAGCTGAACCCCAGGAGCTGTGCAAACAAAGACGAGAAAGGGAAATCTCTCCATGCAGCCTCGGGAGCAGATTAAATCCCAACAATCAACTTGATGTACCCTGCATCTATGGAATACCTGAATAGACAACGAATCGTCCCAAAACTGAGGCGGTGGACTTTGGGAGAAACTGTAGACTTGGGTTTGCTGTCTGTGACTGATTTGTTTCTGATTTTTATGTTTATCTTAGTTTAGTTTTTAGCACTTGTTATCACTGGTGGATTTGTTTATTGGTTTGGTTGCTCTCCTCTTTTTTAAAATTATTTTTGTATTTTAATAATTTCTTTTAATTTATTTATCTTTTTTCTTTCTTTCTTTTTTTTTCTCCCTTTTCTTCTGAGCTCTCTGGATGACAGGGTCTTGGTGCTCCAGCCTGGTGTCAGGCCTGAGCCTCTACGGTGGGAGAGCTGAATTCAGGACATTGGACCACCAGAGACCTCCTGGCCCCATGTAATATCAATCAGCAAGAGCTTCCCAGAGATCTCTATCTCAATGCTAAGACCCAGCTCCACCCAACGGCCAGCAAGCTCCAGTGCTGGATGCCCAAACAACTAGCAAGACAGAAACACACCACCACCCATTAGCAGAGAGGCTGCCTAAAATCATACTAAGTTCACAGACACCCCAAAACACACTACCAGATGCGGTCCTGCCCACCAGAAAGACAAGATCCAGACTCATCCACCAGAACACAGGCACCAGTCCCCTCCACAAGGAAGCATACACAAGCCACTGAACCAATCTTACCCACTGAGGGCAGACACCAAAAGCAATGGGAACTACGAACCTGCAGCCTGTGAAAAAGAGACCCCAAACACAGCAAGTTAAACAAAATGAGAAAACAGAGACACACACAGCAGATGAAGGAGCAAGGTAAAAACCCACCAGACCAAACAAATGAAGAGGAAATAGACAGTCTACCTGAAAAAGAATTCAGAGTAATGATAGTAAAGGTAACCCAAAATCTTGGAAATAGAATGGACAAATACAAGAAAGGTTTAACAAGGACCTAGAAGAACTAAAGAGCAAACAAACAATGATGAAAAACACAATAAATGAAATTAAAAATTCTCTAGAAGGAATCAATAGCAGAATAACTGAGGCAGAAGAACGGATAAGTGACCTGGAAGACAAAATAGTGGAAATAACTGCCACACAGTAGAATAAAGAGAAAAGAATGAAAAGAACTGAGGACAGTCTTAGAGACCTCGGGGACAACATTAAACGCACCAACATTCGAATTATAGGGGTCCCAGAAGAAGAAGAGAAAAAGAAAGGGACTGAGAAAATATTTGAAGGGACTATAGTTGAAAACTTCCCTAATATGGAAAAGGAAATAGTCAATCAAGTCCAGGAAACGCAGAGAGTCCCATACAGGATAAATCCAAGGAGAAACATGTGAAGACACATATTAATCAAACTATCAAAAATTACATACAAAGAAAACATGTTAAAAGCTGCAAGGCAAAAGTAACAAATAACATACCCATAAATAACCCATAAGGTTAACAGCTGATCTTTCAGCAGAAACTCTGCAAGCCAGAAGGGAGTGGCAGGCATATTTAAAGTGATGAAAGGGAAAAACCTACAACCAAGATTGCTCTACCCAACGAGGATTTCATTCAGATTCAATGGAGAAATTAGAACCTTTACAGACAAGCAAAAGTTAAGAGAATTCAGCACCACCAAACCAGCTTTACAACAAATACTAAAGGAATGTCTCTAGGCAGGAAACAAGAGAAGAAAAAGACCTACAAAAACAAACCCAAAACAATTAAGAAAATGGTAATAGGAACATACATATCGATAATTACCTTAAATGTAAATGGATTAAATGCTCCAACCAAAAGACATAGACTGGCTGAATGGATACAAAAACAAGACCCGTATATATACTGTCTACAAGAGACCCACTTCAGACCTAGGGACACATACAGACTGAAAGTGAGGGGATGGAAAAAGATATTCCATGCAAATGGAAATCAAAAGAAAGCTGGAGTAGCAATACTCATATCAGATAAAATAGACTTTAAAGAATGTTACAAGAGACAAGGAAGCACATTACATAACGATCAAGGTCTCAATCCAAGAAGAAGATATAACAATTATAAATATATATGCACCCAACATAGGAGCACCTCAATACATAAGGTAAATGCTAACAGCCACAAAAGGGGAAATCGACAGTAACACAATAATAGTAGGGGACTTTAACACCTCACTTTCACCAATGGACAGATCATCCAAAATGAAAGTAAATAAGAAAACACAAGCTTTAAATGACACAGTAAGCCAGATGAACTTAATTGATATTTATAGGACATTCCATCCAAAAACAACAGAATACACTTTCTTCTCGAGTGCTCATGGAACATTCTCCAGGATAGATCATATCTTGGGTCACAAATCAAGCCTTGGTAAAATTAAGAAAATTGAAATTATATCAAGTAACTTTTCCAACCACAATACTATAAGACTACATATCAATTACAGGAAAAAAAAACTGTAAAAAATACAAACACATGGAGGCTAAACAGTACACTACTAAATAACTAAGAGATCACTGAAGAAATCAAAGAGGAAATCAAAACATACCTAGAAACAAATGACAATGAAAACACGATGACCCAAAACCTATGGGATTCAGCAAAAGCAGTTCTAAGAGGGAAGCTTATAGCAATACAATCCTACCTCAAGAAACAAGAAAAATCTCAAGTAAACAACTTAACCTTACACTTAAAGCAATTAGAGAAAGAAGAACAAAAAAACCCCAAAGTTAGCAGAAGGAAAGAAATCATAAAGATCAGATCAGAAACAAATGAAAAAGAAATGAAGGAAAGAATAGCAAAGATCAGTAAAACTAAAAGCTGGTTCTTTGACAAGATAAACAAAATTGATAAACCACTAGCTATACTCATCAAGAAAAAAAGGGAGAAGACTCAAATCAACAGAATTAGAAATGAAAAAGGAGAAGTAACAACCGACACTGCAGAAATACAAAGGATCATGAGAGATTACAACAAGCAAATATATGCCAATAAAATGGACAACCTGGAAGAAATGGACAAATTCTTAGAAAAGCACAACCTTCCAAGACTGAACCAGGAGGAAATACAAAATATAAACAGACCAATCACAAGCACTGAAATTGAAACTGTGATTAAAAATCTCCCAACAAACAAAAGCCCAGGACCAGATGGCTTCACAGGCAAATTCTATCAAAGATATAGAGAAGAGCTAACACCCATCCTTCTCAAACTCTTCCAAAATATAGCACAGGGAGGAACACTCCCAAACTCATTCTATGAGGCCACCACCACCCTGATACCAAAACCAGACAAAGATGTCACAAAAAAAGAAAACTACAGGACAATACCACTGATGAACTTAAATGCAAAAATGCTCAACAAAATACTAGCAAACAGAATCCGATAGCACAGTAAAAGGATCATACACCATGATCAAGTGGGGTTTATCCCAGGAATGCAAGGATTCTCCAATATACACAAATCAATCAATGTGATACATCATATTAACAAAATGAAGGATAAAAACCATATGATAATCTCAATAGATGCAGAAAAAACTTCTGACAAAATTCAACACCCATTTATAATAAAAACTCTCCAGAAAGTAGGCATAGAGGGAATTTACCTCAACATAATAAAGCCCACATATGACAAACCCACAACCAACATCATTCACAATGGTGAAAAACTGAAACCATTTCCACTAAGATCAAGAGCAGGTTGCCCACTCTCACAATTATTATTCAACATAGTTTTGGAAGTTTTAGCTATGGTGATCAGAGAAGAAAAAAAAATAAAAGGAATCCAAATCAGAAAAGAAGAAGTAAAACTGTCACTGTTTGCAGATGACATGACACTATACATACAGAATCCTAAAGATGCTACCAGAAAACTACTAGAGCTAATCAATGAATTTGGTAAAGTAGCAGGATACAAAATCAATGCACAGAAATCTCTTGCATTCCTATACACTAATGACAAAAAATCTGAAAGAGAAATTAAGGAAACACTTCCATTTACCACTGCAACAAAAAGAATAAAATACCTAGGAATAAACCTACCTAAGGAGACGAAAGACCCATATGCAGAAAACTGTAAGACAGTGATGAAAGAAATTAAAGATGATACAAACAGATGGAGAGATATACCATGATTGGAAGAATCAACATTGTGAAATGACTATACTACCCAAAGCAATCTACAGATTCAATGCAATCCCTATCAATGGCATTTTTCACAGAACTAGAACAAAAAATTTCACAATTTGTATGGAAACACAAAAGACCCCGAATAGCCAAAGCAATCTTGAGAAAGAAAAATGGAGGTGGAGGAATCAGGCTCCCTGACTTCAGACTATACTACAAAGCTACAGTAATCAAGAGACTATGGTACTGGCACAAAAACAGAAATATAGATGAATGGAACAGTATAGAAGCCCAGTGATAAACCCACGCACATATGGTCACCTTATCTTTGATAAAGGAGGCAAGAATATACAATGGAGAAAAGACAGCCTCTTCAATAAGTGGTGCTGGGAAAAAAGGACAGCTCATGTAAAAGAATGAAATTAGAACACTTCCTAACACCACACATGAAAGTAAACTCAAAACGGATTAAAGACCTAAATGTAAGGCCAGACACTGTAAAACTCTTAGGGGAAAATATAGGCAGAACACTCTATGACATAAATCACAGCAAGATCCTTTTGATCCACCTCCTAGAGAAATGGAAATAAAAACAAAAATAAACAAATGGGACCTAATGAAACCTAAAAGCTTTTGCACAGCAAAGGAAACCATAAACAAAACGAAAAGACAACCCTCAGAATGGGAGAAAATATTTGCAAACGAAGCAACTAACAAAGGATTAATCTCCAAAATATACAAGCAGCTCATGCATCTCAATATCAAAACAACAAACAACCCAATCCAAAAATGGGCAGTAGGGCTTTCCTGGTGGTGCAGTGGTTGAGAGTCCGCCTGCCGATGCAGGGGACATGGGTTCGTGCCCTGGTCTGGGAAGATCCCACATGCCGCGGAGCGGCTGGGCCCATGAGCCATGGCCGCTGAGCCTGCGCGTCCGGAGCCTGTGCTCCGCAACGGGAGAGGCTGCAACAGTGAGAGGACTGCGTACCACAAAAAAAAAAAAAAAAAAAAAAAGGGCAGTAGACCTAAATAAACATTTCTCCAAAGAAGTTATACAGATTGCTAACAAACACATGAAAGGATGCTCAACATCACTAATCATTAGAGAAATGCAAATCAAAACTACAGTGAGATATCACCTCACACCAGTCAGAATGGCCATCATCAAAAAAATCTACAGGGCTTCCCTGGTGGCGCAGTGGTTGAGAGTCCACCTGCCGATGCAAGGGACATGGGTTCGTGCCCCGGTCCGGGAAGATCTCACGTGCCACAGAGCAGCTGGGCCCGTGAGCCATGGCTGCTGAGCCTGCGCGTCCGGAGCCTGTGCTCCGCAACGGGAGAGGCCACGACAGTGAGAGGCCTGCGTACCGCAAAAAAAAAAAAGTACAAACAATAAATGCTGGAGAGGGTGTGGAGAAAAGGGAACCCTCTTGCACTGTTGGTGGGAATGTAAATTGATACAGCCACTGTGGAGAACAGTATGGACGTTCCTTAAAAAACTAAAAATAGAACTACCACATGACCCAGGAATCTCACTACTGAGAGATTTCTTATATACCCTGAGAAAACCATAATTTTAAAAGAGTCATGTACCACAATGTTCATTGCATCACTATTTACAATAGCCAGGACATGGAAGCAACCTAAGTGTCCCGCGACAGATGAATGGATAAAGAAGATGTGGCACATATATACAATGGAATATTACTCAGCCATAAAAAGAAACGAAACTGAATTATTTGTAGTGAGGTGGATGGACATAGAGTTTGTCATACAGAGTGAAGTAAGTCAGAAAGAGAAAAACAAATACCGTATGCTAACACATATATATGGAATCTGAAAAAAGAAAAAATAAAGCTTCTGATGAACCTAGAGGCAGGACAGGAATAAAGACACAGATGTAGAGAATGGACTTGAGGACATGGGGAGGGGGAAGGGTAAGCTGGGATGAAGTTAGAGAGTGGCATGGATAAAAATACACTACCAAATGTAAAACAGATAGCTAGTGGGAAGCAGTTGCATAGCACGGGGAGATCAGCACGGTGCTTTGTGACCACCTAGAGGGGTGGGATAGGGAGGGTGGGAGGGAGACGCAATAGGGAGGAGATATGGGGATATATGTATATGTATAGCTGATTCACTTTGTTATAAAGCAGAGACCAACACACCATTGTAAAGGAATTATACTCCAATAAAGATGTTAACAAAATTTTTTTAATAAAATAAAATTTAAAAAAAGTCTAGTAGGAGACACAGGAGCAAGATCAACAAGGTGTGATAAGAGTAAGGATATCGGCAAGTACAAGAGAACACAGAGGGGGCAGCGGACTCAGCCTGGAGAGGTCAGGAAAGCCTTCACGGAGGAGATGGCCTCTGGGCTGAGTGTGGAAGGATGAAGTGGAGTTGGCCGTGGAGAGGAGGTGAATGGAGTGTCATGGTGTCCTGGGGAGAGACACCAGCCTGCAGAAAGGTGCAGAGGGGTGAGAAAGCAGAGGAGGCACAGAAGGCTCACAGCTGCTCCCATTCTCCCCTTCCCACTTCATCTTGCTACTCCCCACATGCTGGCAGAGGCACTCCTCACAGCATGGATTCCAAGACTGGAACTGAGTGACTTTATATATATATTTTATTGATATATGTATTTTGAAAGATATGTTAAAGTCCCAAAGAATGCTGTGAGAATGCTGTAATAGGGAAGAACAAATCTGACTCCATATTAGATCTGTTCCTTTTACTTTAATCTTTGTGCTCTGTTTCCTGTGCTTAGTTGTGCTGGTTCTGCATCTTTTGTAAAAGGATGTTGCCTATCAGAATTCCCTGGTGGTGCAGTGGTTAAGAATCCACTTGCCAATGCAGGGGACACGGGTTTGAGCCCTGGTCTGGGGAGATCCCACATGCCGCGGAGCAACTAAGCCCGTGCGCCACAACTACTGAGCCCACGTGGCACAGCTACTGAAGCCCGCGCGCCTAGAGCCCGTGTTCCACAACAAGAGAAGCCCCCGCTCACCGCAACTAGAGAAAGCCCGCACGCAGCAACAAAGACCCAACACAGCCAAACATAAAATAAATTAAATAAATAAATTTTAAAAAAAGGATGTTGCCTATAGGCTGAAATATACAGGATAACTCATTCTCAAGGCTTTGCCCTTTAAGAGTCCAATCATATATAGAGATAAAAAGTGGGAGAACAGAGAATAACATTTGTCTTATTGGAGGTTTACAGGAACATTGTGACCTGACCTACATGGACGTATGTAAGAACGAAGGATTTCTACACCAAGAAGTTTGCAACAACTAACCACAGCCCTCCCTCACCTTGCCTTTAAAAGTGCTTTGCTGACACCCTTTAAGGAATTCGGGGTTTGGAGGGCACAAGCCACCCGTCTCCTCGCATGGCCCTGCAATAAACCTTTCTCTGCTCCAAACTCCGACATTTCAGTTTGTTTGGCTCTGTGCACTGGGTAACAAGACGTTATGAGAAACATGTCCTCATGAAAATGGTTTCCTTGTTTAATGGGCTCTATTGGTTTAAAATGAGGTAGTAGCGAGGACTTCCCTGCTGGTCCAGTGGCTATGACTCTGTGCTCCCAATGCAGGGGCCCCGGGTTCGATCCCTGGTCAGGGAAGTAGGTCCCACATGCATGCCGCAACTAAGAGTTCGTATGCCGCAACTAAAGATTCCATATGCTGCAGCTAAAAAGATCCCACATGCCGCAAAAAAGATCCCGCGTGCCACAACTAAGACCTGACGCAGCCAAATAAATAAATAAATATTTTTAAAAACAAAACAAAAAAAATGAGGTAGCAGGTTTATATTCTGGGGGAAGAGTTACCTATACAGGAATTAGTACATGGCACTGGGGCAGGGGAGAGGGTCACCCATTGCATGCCCAGATCAGTGTACCCGTTTCTAGGCAGTGGCCCTCACTGTCTATCCTAGGTGCCCAAAATGGTGACCTGCTTGCCCCTCTCTTCTTGAGGCCACAACTCAGACGGGCTGGGCTAACAGTCAGGATCTGGCATCTCGGGTGCTGGGGAGAGATGCAGGACAAACTGCAGCAGAAATGGAACTCTTGCATACCTGCAGGATTTAGCATTTAAGGAAAATGAGTAAAGGGAGCCTGGGGAGAGGGCAAGTAGGAGAGCACAGGTTTGTCTAAAGGGGCCAACTGCCCCCAGCTCTGCTGATCCAGGTGATGGCTCCAAGCCAGGGCCCGACCTCCTGATCTTCTGGGACGCCGCTGGGTTTTGTGACTTCCTACTCTGATCACTGGGACCCAGGCTTCCTACTGTGATCGGTGCAGTTCTTTGATTTCAACTTTTTAGAGTCACCCACACATCCACCTCCCCAGGACACAAACACAGTCCCTGAAAGAGCTAGACTGAATTGGGTTTCAACATCCACCGCCTCACAGCACCAGAACCACTGCTATTCCATTTTGGTTCTCCCCCCGTCAACAGAGTCTACCTCTTCCTTCTCTCATAGTAATTTGACTTTGGGGAGCCTGTTTCTCTTCCCTCCCACTGGATTTTCAATAGAGTCACAAGTAACCCCAATTTTTAAAAATTATGGTAAAATGCACATAACATAAAATCTATCATTTTAACCAATTTAAAGTGTACAATTCAGTGCCATCAGTATATTTACAATGTTGTGCAACCATCACCACTATCTAGTTCCAGAAGCTTTTCATCACCCGAGAAGGAACCACACATGCATTAAGCAGTCACTTCATTCTCCCCTCTCCCCAGCCTCTGGCATCCACTATCTGCTTTAGTCTCCATGGTGTCTTCTTAGTGCGTAGATCCACTGTCTCTATGGATCTGCCTATTTTGGATATTTCATATAAATTAACTCATATAATATGTAGCCTTTTGTGTCTGGAGTCTTGCACTTACCATTTAATATTTTTGAGGTTTATCTACTTTGTAGCATGTTTCAGTACTTCCTGAATGATATTCCATGGCATAGTCATGCCACATTTTGTTTATCTATTCATCAGCTGATGAACATTGGAGTTGTTTCTACTTTTTGGCTATACTTTTTTTGTTTGTTTGTTTGGTTTGGGTTTTTTTGCGGTACGTGGGCCTCTCACTGTTGTGGCCTCTCCCGTTGCGGAGCACAGGCTCCGGACGCACAGGCTCACCGGCCATGGCTCACCGGCCCAGTGGCTCCGCGGCATGTGGGATCTTCCCGGACCAGGGCACAAACCCACGTCCCCTGCATCGGCAGGCGGACTCTCAACCACTGCACCACCAGGGAAGCCCCTTGGCTATACTTAATAGAGCTGCTATGAACATTTGTGTGTGAGTTTTTGTTTGAGCACATATTTTCAATTTTTTTTTTTTGAGTATATACCTAGGAGTGGAATTGCTAGGTCATATGGTAATTTTATGATTAATTTATTGAGAAATCACTAATTGTTTTTCACAGTAGCTGCATCATTTTATATTCTCACCAGCAATGTATGAGGGTTCGTCACATCCTTACCAACACATATTTTCCATTTTTAAAATTATTTTTCTCATAGCCATCCTAGTGGGTATAAAATGGTATCTCATTGTGGTTTTGATTTGCATTTCCCTAATGACATCGAGCATCTTTTCATTTGCTTGTTGGCCATTGGTATATCTTCTTTGGAGAAATGTCTATTGAAGTCCTTTGCTCTTGATAAAATTGAGTTGTTTGTCTTTTTATTGTTGAATTGTAAGAATTCAATATATATTCTGGGTACTAGACCCTTATCAGATATACAACTTGCAAAACTTTTCTCCCATTCTGTAAACTGTCTTTTCATTATGTCCTTTGATGCACAAAGTTTTTAATTTTGATGAAGTCCAATTTATCTATTTTTTCTTTGTTGCTTGTGCTTTGGGTGTCATGTCTAAGAAACCATTGCTGAATTCAAGGTCATAAAGATTTAATTCTATGTTTTCTTACACGAGTTGTATAGTTTTAGCTCTTATATTTAGCTCTCTGATCCATTTTGAGCTAATATTTTACACGGTATAAGGTTAGCATCCAACTTATTTCTTCTGCATGTAGACTGCAGTCTTCCCAGCACCATTTGTTAAAGAGACAATTATTTCCCCCATTGAATAGTCATGGTACCCTTGTCAGAAATCAATTGACCACAGCTGTATGGGTTCACTTCTGAACTCTCAATTCTATTCCCACAATGTTGTGTTTTTTTTAAGTTAAAATTTATTGACCTTCTAAATAAGGTATAGGGATTGTGATTAAAGCTTAGTATATACTTATTAAATCCTAACATATTTAATACTGCTTCCAATTTAGCATAGGAATTACTTCCCAAAATGTTCATCTGGATTGAAAAAGTATTTTTTAAATGTGGCAATGTGGTTTAGATGAGTATACCACATTATAAGTCTACTGGAAATCCAAAGGGATTTGCCTTTGAGGAAGTTGAAACAAAAGAACAAGCAGCAAAATGTCTTCAGATCCAGATCCATCACTAAAATATGGAAATATAGTTGACCCATGAGTAACATGGGTTTCAATTGTGTGTGTCCCCTTGTATGGTTCAGTACTACACAATCCATGGTGGGTTGAATCCATGGATGTGGAACTTCAGATACCAAGGACCAACTGTGGGACTTGAGCTTCCTCCCATTTTGGTATCTGCACAGGTCCTGGAACCAATTCCCCATAGATACTGAGGGATGACTATTTTTTTTTTCAGTTTCAAAGCAAGAACGACCACTTAAAAGTGATAGGGAGCCCAGTCATGACAAACTTGCAATCATCAACATCCTTTAACCTTTTACTTTCCTGGATTAGTTTCCCAAGAGTCTTGTTTCTTCCAAAAGGGTTCTCCCATGGGTTTTTATAACTAGGCATCTTGAGAAATTTTGGGATTGGGATGACTCAATCCCTTTCCGTCCAGAAAGTTCCTAGTTTCTTTATGCAGATTGATCCAATGCACCCGAGAGCTCTACTCACCAAGAGGAATTTGGAGAACTGGGCTTATCACACTCAAGAAAAATAAAGTTCTTCTTATAGCTTCTTCTTCCAGTGCATGGGGTATGGGGTGTCTTCCTTGTTTTAAGAAAACTACTCAAGTGATTTTCTTTTTCCAAAGTAAAGAAGACTTGACTGTTTCCAGCTGAAATTATAAATGAAAGCTACTCTTGCTTAAAAAAATAAAATTTGTCTATAAATGTATAATTTAAAAAATTATATACACATATAAAGTACTGTATATGTATCTACCTATAAATTATAAAGTTATGCAAACTTCAGAGAATAAAAATGACCCTATATTTATGTCATAGAACATAAGGTAATCCCCCAAATCATTTAAATTACAAACCAATGTTTTTATAATGTTTCCTAAAGTCTCATGTTCATAGGGTTAGGTACCTTCAACATTTCTGTTATGGGTAGGAAGGTTATCAGCTGTGGTCTGAGCAAGCCCAAATCCTTCTGGGAGGCCAAAAGGGGGGTTTGTCCACAACTTTCCCACAAGCTTCTGTTTATTGGGATATAAGCACACAGAAATCCCCACATTTCTGTACTGTGACAGCTGATACCCTTAATGAGAATAAACTCGAAGGATCTTCTGAATCACTAAAGAAAGGCTAGCACTAATTATAATCAGCAAGTTGACTATGTTTTATTATAGTCAAATTCTTTCTTTACCATTGGTTTATTCTTAAAGTTTGGAAGGATACACGAGGAGTGTGGGTTCCTCTAGGGAGGAAGTGAAATTGGTCGGGAGGGGGGCTTTCACTTTTTACTACATATTTTTCTGGATTGAATTGTTTGGGATGTTTACAATGAGCATATATTGTTTCAGGAATACCCGTGTTTAAATTTTAAGTAACAGGCTGCTGAGAGGCAAACAAGAGTTCTTTTACTTAAAAATAATGGATGGATTTTTGCTACAATCCCTTGAATCCCATTACCTAAGTATTCAACAAACAGAGACACCTGTTTCCCCATCATTCTGGAGGCCTGCCGTTGTTCTCAGGTTTCTGCTCATCAAGTTAGGGTGACTTTCCTCCTTTTAGCCAGAGACCCTTCCTCTTTTCCTTGATTTCTTTCATTTCAAATTGAGGACTGCTGTTTACCAATGCGAAATATAGCAACCTTGTTAGTTAACGTCTCATTACCAGGAAAGCCTGGAACCCTAGAGAAGGCTTTTGTGAGCCCTGGGGAAAGCATGTCCCCATTGAACTGGGCTAATCCCGGTAATTATTTTTATGATTAGGGAATCAAGTTAAATAGCAGTGGTTGTGTCCATCAGCAAATACCGCAGAGTGCAGCGTGAGGTTTAACACATAAACAATTTCTTTGCAAAACAAAAGCTCCCTTTTGAGTGGCTTTCTACTTTTACTTCTTTAAATTACCACTTGTAGTCCTTCTGCTCTTCCAGGAGAGGCACACTGAGTTTTACACGTTATTGCGTACTTGACTTTGGGGTAAGACCAGGAAGAAGACGCCATTATGTGGATGTGAATTTTTTAAAATGCCCATTAAGAGAGCAAACCTTAAGAGTTCTCATCACATGGAAAAAAATGTTTTTTCTATTTCTTTAATTTTTAGTCTATATGAGATGATGGATGTTCACTAAACTTATTGTGGTAATTATTTCACAACATACGCAAGTCAAATCATTATACTGTACACCTTAAACTTATTCAATGCTGTATGTCAATGATATCTCAATAAAACTGGAAGAAAGAAAAGAAACAGAAATATAATACCCCCCCCCCCCAATGCCCATGAACCAGTCAAATTCTCCTAATGATATATTACTCCAATGAAAGCCAGTACAGGGTATTATGCTGGTGAAGAAAGCCAATTCTGGATCAGAAAGCCTGAAGCTGAATCTCAGCTCTGCAAATTACAAGCTGAGAAACCTTGAGCAAGTTGCTTAAACTCTCTGAGCCTCCATTTCCTCATCTGCAAAATAGGGATAATGCAAATATTTCCTTCACTGGGTCAGTGTAAAAAAGAGATGAGATATTGTCTGGCACAAAGTAAACTCTCAATGTGTTAGCAATTTCTTAAATCAATTAATAAAGTAATGAGAATAATCTGAATTCAGCTCTGAAGTTGCATCCTACAATTGCTGTTAGGATATGGAGCCAAGAGGCTGAAGAATCAGTGATTCATCAGATTGAAAGTGAGGTCTTCTCCAAGGGTTTGCAAAGTATTGAGTACATAAAGGATTTCATAATTGTATAACTTTAGGCATTGGTTAGCTGGTAGACAAGTAACGTGGCTGTGAGGTGGCGACTGCAGGCAGGGAAGGAGTGAGAGGCTGCCTGGGAGTGATTATTACCCTTCGTAGAGCTACACTTCTGAATTCCTATTAGCTCAGTTTTCCTTGCTTCTTGGCAAATCAGACAAAAACAGGGCTTCCCTGGTGGTGCAGTGGTTGGGAGTCCACCTCCCAGTGCAGGGGACACGGGTCTGAGCCCTGGTCCGGGAAGATCCCACATGCCGTGGAGCGGCTGAGCCTGTGCGCCACAACTACTGAGCCTGCACACCACAACTACTGAAGCCCATGCGTCTAGAGCCCATGCAGTCAAAAATTTTTAAAAATAAAATGAATAAGTAAAATAAATAAATTTATTTTAAAAAATCAGACAAAAACATGGCAGTAGCTATCCTCTCTGGATGATTCCCTGGAGCTTTTCTAATTGCTTTAGAGGAAGATACTTAACGTATTACATTTGCTACTAAGATGCTGGAAAGTAACACAGTGGACAACCCTTCAGCAGTGCTCACAAGAGGAAACCTCCAGCTTGGTGTGAGATGCCTCAGAAGGTTATTACTACATGTTTGCCATGACTTGACATACTAGTGATTATACTGAAGCATTTTACACTCTAGAAAGGCAGATTTCAACATAAAGGAAACATAGGTTTGTGAAATCTCTTTCAATTACCTACTGAAATATTCACAGTTCCCAACTCCCTCACAAATTCAATTTTCTCTCCGTCAATATGCTTTGTGATTTCTTCTCAGATATTTGGCAAAACAAAACGAAGTTGGTTTCATTCTGGTGGTTACGAGTGTTCCTTACTGTCTTTAGGAACTAATTATAAAAACCTGCAGAAATCACATATTTCCTGGTGTTGTAGAAATACAAATACTCATCTGTGGTATGACAGTATGCTTCTTAGGAGTTACTTGGGCTTTCGGGGAGAATTAGAAGTGTGTTCTAGAGTAGCGTTTTTATTTTTAAATTTTTTTCTTCCTGTTTTGTTGAGATATAATTGACATACAGCACTGTATAAGTTTCAGGTGTATGATGTGACTTATATACAGCATGAACTGATAATCACAGTAAGTTTAGTGAACATCCATCTCATATAGACAAAAAATTAAAGAAGTAGAAAAAAATGTTTTCCTTGGGATGAGAACTCAGGATTTACTCTCTTAACTTTCATACATAACACACAGCAGTGTTAATTATATTTATCATGTTGTACATTACACCCCTAGTGCTTATTTACCTCATAACTGCAAGTTTGAAACTTTTGACAGCCTTCATCCAATTCCCCCTCCCCCACTCCCACCTCTGGTAACCACAAATCTGATCTCTTTTCCTATGAGTTTGTTTTTGAAGTATAATTGACCTACAACACTATGTTAGTTCCTGTTACACAACATAGTGATTCGATATTTCTATACATTTCAAAATGATCACAATAAGTCTATAGTTACCATCTGTCATCACACAAGGATATTACATAATTATTGACTATATTCCCCACACTGTACATTTCATACCCCTAACTTATTGACATTGAAACTGGAAGTTTGTACCTCTTAAGCTCCCTCACTTATTTCTCTCCTCCAGCCACCCTCCTCCCCTCTGGCAGCCACCTGTCTTTTCTCTGTATCTATGACTCTGTTTCTGTTTTATGTTTATTCATGTGTTTTGTTTTTTAGACTCCACATATAAGTGAAATCATACAGTATTTGTCTTTCTCTGACTTATTTCACTTAACATAATACCCTCTAGGTCCATCCATGTTGTTGCAAATGGCAAGATTTCATTCTTTTTTATGGCTGAGTAATATTCCAGTGTATACATGTATATACACATCTTCCTCATCCGTTCATCTTTTGATGGGCACTTAGATTGGTTCCATTAAAGAAGCATTTTTTAAATGGTGGGTTGTAGCACATTAGTGGGTAGTAAATTCAATTTAGTGGGTTGTGAATAGCATTTTTACATATCAGTCTAATCTGATAGAAAATAAGAGTTTTCCTTTATCATTAAGGACCCTCTTTAGAACACTTTAACTCCAATCTTCCTACTCTCAACTTTCATGATTGTTGTCTAGAATTTCCATTTCCCCTCAGTTATCCCCCATTGGGGTCTGTGTGTGTGTGTGTGTGTGTGTGTTTTACATATTACATTGTATATATATGTTGCATTGTATTATATATATTTGTATATAATAGTCAATGCATATATATATAATAGTCAATGCCTATTTAGATTTATCAGTTTCCTCATTCACCATTTTTCTTGCATCCCACTCCCACTCCTTCCTTATGGGTTCAATTTCCTTCTAACCAAAGAACCTCATTTAGTAGTTCTCTCAGTAAGCGATGTGTTTGAAAATGTATTTACTCTCGCTCTTGAATGATAATTTCGTGGGGCATATAATTCTAGGTTGAACATTACTTTCCCTTAGGATTACATGATAATACACTGTTTTCTGGCACATACTACTGCTGATTGGACATCTTAGTGTCATTGTTTTTCCTTTGTAGGTAATTCTTCCTTCAAGATAGCTTTAAGGCTTCTTCGCTTTTGTCATTCCAAAGTTTCACCATGCGTTTTGATGTGGTTTTGTCCTTATCTATCTAGTTCAAGATTCACGTTTCTTCAACTTTGTAATATTCTCACTCAATATCTCTGTGAATGTTGCCTCTGCCCATTCATTCTATCGTCACCCACTGAAACTCCTATTAGATTTTTATTGGACCTTCTCATCCCGTCTCTGTCTCAATGCTTTTCCACATTGCCCATTTCTCTCTCTCTGCTGCATTCTATTGCCCAGCTTACTAATTACTCCTCTGGCTGTGTCTATCTGCTACTTAACTCATACCCAAAACATGGTCCATGGATCAGCAACATCAGCATCACCTGGGATTTGTTAGCAATGCAAATTCATGGGCTTCACCTGAGACCTATGAAGTCAGGATTGAGTTAGAGAGTGGCGCCCAGGAATCAGTGTTTTCACAAACTCTCCAGGTGATTATGATACTCACTGAAGTTTGAGAGGTACTGCGTTAGCCCATTCACTAAATTGTTTTCATTTCTACTTAGTTCTTTTTCAAACCTCATCTTTTTTTTTCCTTATAGCCCTTTCAGCAAGGTTTACAGTCTTTTAAAAAATTTTTAGTAAATCTCTATAATCATCTTAAACAAACTTATTTCATAGTTTCAAACTGCCATTCTTGGGGGCTTGGATTCTCCAGTTGGTTGTATTTACTGACTCCCCGCTTCCTTGTTGGTTTATTTTTATTATGAGCTCATAATCACTGAGGGCCCTAATTCCAGGTCCAAGTTTGCCCAGGTCTGAGGTCATGTCTTTTATCCAGGGGTCAGTAAGCTTTTTTTGGTAAAAAGTCAGATAGTAAATATTTTTTGGCTTTATGGGCCGTATTATCTCTGTCCCAGTGACTCAACTCTGCCATTATACACAAAAGCAGCCATAGCCAACTTGTTTTAAAAACATGGGCATGACTGTTCCAATAAAACTTTATAAAAATAGACAGTGGGCTAGATTTGGTCCACAGGCTATAGTTTGCCCACCCCTGCTCTTAACCTTGAGTGGACATTTTGTAATGTAGCCTCCACCTTCCCTAATTGCCTCTTCCATCTCTGGGTATTTCATAAATATTATTGTTTTAAGACCATTTCTTCAACTACCTGACAATACTGAGATCACTTAGGGCACTTGTTAAAAACAGCATCCAAGGCTGTTGCCCTGTAGGTTCTGATTCAGTCCATGTGAGGTGGAAAAAGACGTGAGTGTATTTAGCAAGAACCCCAGGTGATCTAGTGATCCAAAAAGTTTGCGAAACCCACTCTCATGGAAGAGGATGCAAAGAATGAACTTAATGTTATGAGGCTGTACCACTTAGTCTCAGTCCTTACTCACGTGTTGCCACATTGATTATTGCAAATCCCTAAATTCAGAGTCAAGAAGGACCACTCAGCCTCCTAGTGTGTGGTCAGGAGGCAGGGTCTGTGTGACTCATGAACAGCAGCTGCTTTTCGTGGGCTAATCTTTTCAGTGCAATTCTACAAAGTCCTTCCCCCAGGAAACCACACCTATTTTTTTTTCTTTTACTGAAGTCCCTTTAATAATAAAGCCATACCGCAGTACATACTTGGAAAATATGGAATTTCCCCCAACGGCTCAGTGATGACAGTTGAGATAAAGTTCATCCAACTTTTCTTGGTACTTGTTTACCCAAATAATCAGGGAATGAGTAAGTTGCAAAAGCATTTTAGGTATTTGATGAACCTTCCAATGATGTACAGGGTTAAATCACAGCAAAGTTTGCTATGCCACAGACTGTGTTATTGCATAAAGCTTTGATCTCTTTCTTACCATCAATACCCAGGGCTGACATTCATGCTGCCCAGATGCTTCTAACGTGCAGTCAAGGTTGAAGGCTACTGTTCCCCACCACGAGTGGCTCTCAAAGTGCCATCCCCCAACCAGCAGCATCAGCATCATTGGAGGGTGAGTTTGAAATGCCCCACTCCAGTCCTGCTGACTCAGGTACTCTGGGGTTGGGGCCCAGCAATCCGTGTGTTAACAGGCCTTCCAGATAATTCTGATGCAGGCTACCATTTGAGAATTGTTGCACTGTGCCCCCAGTGGATCCCTGCCCCTTGGAAAACTTTGCCACTCTCCTCATTAAGAGGGGAGTGTATTCCCCCTTCTCCTGAATCTAGGCGAGCCTGGTGAATTACTCTGACCAAGAGAAGGGAACTGAAATGCTGCTGTGCCAGTTCCAGAGTTAGGTCTCAAGAAGGCTTGAAGCTTCCATTTTTGCCCTCCTGGAATGTTTCTTCCATGATGCAAGGAAGCTGGTCTGGCTGACTGGAGGACGACAGGCCACATGGAGGAGAACTAAAGTGCCCCAGCCAAGAGCGGCACCGACGTCCCATACACCTGCATGAGCCACCCTGGACCTTCTAGTGCAGCCGGGAGACCTTCTCGGGGAGAACGCCATCCTGGCCAAGGAACACCTGCTGAAGGGGGTGCAGAGGAGGCTGGACGCAGAGCCCAGCAGGGAGCCCGGCATGGACATCCCGCAGCTGAGACTCCTGAATGCAGGGTTCACCATCAAACGTACCGACTGAACGCAGCCACATGAATGAGCTGAGGAGAAAGCAGCAGGGGAACCAGCCGGTTGACCCACAGAATCGTGAAAGATAATCAACTGCTATGACTTTAAGTCATTAAGATTCAGCAGCAGAAGGGACTAAGTTGCGGCTGTGCAATTTGCCCCTAAACTTTGCCTTGAAGGGCAATCGGTTAGCTCTTTAAAGCAAAAGTCTAGGAAGGCTGGGAATGTGGCTGGTCCTAACTGCCAGGCAGGGTGCCTGGCTCCGTGGGCACTGCCCTGTGCTGTTGTCACACAGGCCCCGTGCTTCAAAGGGCTTCACGCTTGTTCTAAGGCTCTGCTGTCGCCATCTGGAAATTCGTAATAACTCTGAACAAAGGGCCCTGCAGATTATGTAGCCAGTCCTGCTAAATGCAGCTTCTTCATTTATTCCTCACGACAATCTTAAGAATTGGGTTTATCAGCTCTCATCACATATTTGGGATACGTTGTGAGCAAATAAAAAGGGGGGCTTTGCAGACAGTCTGGCAAGTTGGCAAAGCATTTTGGGGGCCATATTAAGAAGAATCCCCTTGCTGACAAAACCCAGAGTATATTTAAACAACTACAGGACCAGGCAGCGGGAAGGAAAAGGGCCTGGCCTGGGAAGCTAAGCCCCGAGCAGTCCAAACTCACTATTTATAGTGCTGTGGCCTATTTTGGCCTGCTGGGAGGCCCTGAAAATTGCCTGAGATCTGGGCCTGGAACTGATGATGGAAACCAGGCACTTTCATTCTGGGATGTGGCTGGAATCATGCTGGGCACAGACAGAGGTCTTTCTGATGAGCTCAAGGACATTTTGAAAAACAGGATTTTCTTTGACAGAGAATTTTTTTAAAATTAAGGAAAACCATCAGGCCGTGACCAGGAATATATTCTTAGGGAAGAAAATGCATGGATCACATCAAGTCAATAAAGAGCTAACAATTAGCCAGGCACTGTGCTAAGTGCTTGACATGTACCATCTCATTTATATCCTCACATACAACCCTGAGAGGGTAGCACTATTATTATCCCCATTTTACAGGAAAGGAAACTGAGGCTTG
Organism: Pseudorca crassidens; assembly: GCF_039906515.1. Taxonomy (NCBI): domain Eukaryota; kingdom Metazoa; phylum Chordata; class Mammalia; order Artiodactyla; family Delphinidae; genus Pseudorca; species Pseudorca crassidens. The sequence goes on from NC_090310.1 coordinate 22,806,638, forward strand.
GGAAAACTAAGTAATTTAAGGAAGGTCACAGGGTTGGTAAGCCAGGATTCAAACCCACATCACAGCGCTCCATCTGCCCAGGCTGTCACCTACAGCACTGCTTCTCCAACTTTGGCATGCAAGACTCACCTGGGAGTCTTGTGAAGATGCAGATTCTGATTCAGGAGGTCTGGGGTGGGGCCTAAATTCTGCATTTCCAACAAGTTGCCACGTGAAAATAATACCACTGGTCCACAGATCATAATTTGAGGAACAAGGATGAGTCTTCCTTCTTCTATTTTCAACCTCCTGCAATCTGCTCCCTCAACAGCAGCCTGAGTTATTGGGGTAGTTTCCAATGCTGCATAATAAGTGAACCCCGAAATTGGGTGGTTTAAAACAACAAGCTCTTATTCCCTCACACAGTTCCTGAGGGTCAGGAAGCCGGGTGTAGCTGAGCTGGGAGGTTGTAGCTCAGGTTCTCTCATGGGGTTACAATCAGCATGGCAGCTTGGGCCTGTATTCCCCTGAAGGCTGGACTGGGCGGGAAGAGCTACAGCTAAGATGGCTCACTCATGTGGCTGTTGGCTGGAGGCCTCAGGTTCTTGTCATGTAGGCATCTCTCTAGGGCAGCTCGTGACATGGCAGCAGGCTTCTCCCAGAGTGAATGATCCAAGAGAGAGACACTCAGACTGCAGTGTCTTTTATAACCTAATCTTGGAAGTGACAAACCTTTATACTGTCATATGCTATTGGTCACACATAGCTACTCTGGTACAGTTGTGGGAAGGGACCCCCAGGAACGTGAGTACCAGGAGATGGAGGTCACTACTACCACAGTTTCCTGATGAAAAGTGAGTCAGATCATGTCACTCCTCTGCTTCAAACCCCATCATCACTTCTCATCAGAGTCAGCATGAAAATCCAAAGTTCCATCAAACTGACGAGAGCTCACACTTGACTGCATGGGACCTGGTCCCTGACTACTTTCTCACGTCCCTTCCCTCATCCCCAGCTCACTTTAATCAACCGCACTGACCCTCTTGTTGGTCCTCAAATACCTCCAGCATCCTCTTGCTCCTGCAGGCCTCTGCATGTGCTTTTCCTTCTGCCTAGAATGAACTTCATTCACATCTCTTCTCAAATAACACCTTTTCAGAGAGGCCTTTCTCGACCAGACCCACCATCTGAAATGGTAGCCTCTGTTATTCTCTAGCCCTTTGGTTTGCTTTATTTTGCTTCACGGTACTTACTTGTAGTAGATAATGTTCAGCTCGGAGTATACTTCTCAGCTCCATTGACGCTGGGCTTGGCCATGTGACCTGCGTTGGCCGACAGAATGTGTGAGGAAGTGGCGTGTGCCAGTTCCCAGCCTCCGCCTTAAGACTCATTGTGTGTGTGCTTTGTTCACCCCTTTGAGAGCTTTTGACCTCTGTTGTAAAAAGAACAAGCCCCTCTTAGCCTGCTGATCTCAGAAGAATGACAGACCCTAGAGCAAAACTAACTAGAATCCAAATGCCTGCAGCCAAGCGTAGCCAAACCCAGCCTAGAGCAGCCCTGGCTGATCTGCAGACATGGGAGTAAGATGTAAATGTATGTTGTAAGCCACTGGGTTTGGGGGTAGTTTGTTAAACAGCATTATCGTGACAATAGCTAACTGATACGCTTCTTGACATTATATTACAGATTGATGTATATCTGTTTATAGTCGATGGCAAGAACGCAACCTCCAGGAGGGCAGAGACTTGGTCTTATTCCCTGCAGTATGTCCAGCATCTAGACCAATGCCCACCTTCTGCATAGTAGGTACTCAATAAATACTAGTAAACGAATATCAGTGAGTGAATTGATTCTGACTGTAGATCCTGCTTAGCAGCTTAACTTTTATGCCTGACTGTTTTCAAAGTAGTCCAAGAATTTGCAAAGTATTTTTAAAAATTGTCTTGAAAAGGAGTTCTAGGCAGCATGCCCTCCATGAGGAGAATGTGACGCACACAGAGGTGTCTGCATTGTCTCTGTGCCAGATGCCATCCCTCTTCACCTGGGCCACATCTGAAGCCATCCAGAAACGACAGCCAGCTCCTGCCTGAGAACGGAAGTGCTGCTTTAAATGATGCTGGTTCACCTGGTCAGGCGGCTGTCCCCAGAGGAAGGCCAGGGAGATGGCTAACGACACACACAAAGGGAGGAAATGCCCCCCACCACCACGTGGAACAGCTGCACCAGGAGACACCCCTCTCTGGAGAGGAGGAAGAGGAAGTCAGCAAAGCTGCAAAGCTGACCAGCAATCTGGGGAAGCCGACACTCACGAGAAAGCAGAAGGAAAAAAGAAGCTGGTCCTTAGAACACTCGTCTGGACTTGCTGAGGAAGTAAAAACTGACACTAATTCTAAAGGTTTTTTCAGTCCTGCCATCTCGGCGCACTTTGGATTGGGAGTATTTTGAATGAGAAAATATTTGGCCAAACTCCTACCTGCCAACTACATTAGAAGGGTGTTTCCCTTAAAACACAAATGCTCAGCATAGATCTATGCGTGCTGATGTGGAAAGCTGTCCTGAAGGCTAAATGAAAGGTCAAGATGCAGGCTGTGGAGTGTGAGCCCATATTTATAAAAATATCCCGTATTCATAAAAAGTGCAATACGTATACATAAATGTTCGTATATACAATGGAAAAACACTGAAAAGACACACACCAAACTGTCAACAGTGGTTGCATCTGGGAAACAGGTTTAGAGTAGGACAGGACTGGAGATTTCACATTTTACTTTAAACTATTTTAACAATACTTGTTATGTTCTGAATGTTCGTGTCCCTCCAAAATTCGTATATTGAAGTCCTAACCCCCAATGTGATGGTATTAGGGGGTGGAGCCTTTGGGAGGTGACTAGGGTTAGATGAGGTCACAAAGGTAGGGTCCTCATGGTAGGATTAGTGCCCTTATAAGAAAAGATCACAGTGCTTGTTTTTTTCTCTGCCATGGGTGGACACAGTGAGAAGGCAGCCAACTGCAAGCCTAGAAGAGGGCTCTCACCAGACTCCACATCTGCCAGCACCTTGAGCTTGGATCTCTCAGCCTCCAGAACTGTGAGAAATAAATGTTTGCTGTTTAAGCCACCCAGTCTGTGATATTCTGTTAGAGCAGCCCAAACTAAGACATTATTTCTATATGGTTTCATTTTTGCTTACAATGAATATTGGCCTTTTTACAATAAAAATATCAATAAAAGACTTTTTCATACAAAGATGGCCAATTTTTTTCTCTACCGGAGCTGACATGCTGCTCCTTGCAATATTTTCAGAGGTGGTCAGATGTGGTTGTAAAAGGACATCTTGTTTCACACAATGATTGCCAGTGACAAGGGGCCCTTCTCTGAGAAGCAGACCTCCTCTCACTGGCTCTGAGGTAAGGGTTGGATCATGAGATATTCTGTACTTCTATCCTTGGCACTACGCCTCTGCTTGCCTGTCCTTCTAGTTACATCAGTGTTTGCTTTCTGCAAACATGCTGACATGACCCATCCTGGACGGATCCGAGGTCTACAGTGTTACCCAGTTCTGCCAATATCACCACAGTCTTAAGGAGTGTATTTATACCACTTCTTGTCTCCGTCTGTGTGTTGGCGTTACAGTTACTCTCATACACCAAGCAATCTTTTAAGACACACACAAAATTGACAGAGAAACATTGATCTTTCCAGTTGGTCTTTAAAACCTCTCATTTGTTTAGGAACTTTTCCAAGAGGAAAAGACACTGATATGTCTTTCAATTACATCCACATTAATACCATCCATTTCTGCATCTACAGTTCACAGGACACTTTCTCATGCGTTGCCACTGAAAATCATTTTGATCTTTCTGATAACCTAGTGAGATAGACTGAGCAGCTATTACTGTGCTCAACTTAAAGAGAAATAATTTGAGACTCTGAGTTTAGTGATTTGTCCTGGACCATTCAACTAGTAGGTAGCAAAGTTGATTCCAGTTCATCAGTGGGCCTAAACCCTGGTGCATGTTAGAGTCACCTGGGTGCTTTAAACAAATGCCCATCTCCTGTTCTCACCATAGTCAGTTGAACAAGAATCTCAGAGAATGAGGCCCTGGGTATTAGAATTTTAAAATAAAATCTTTCCACAGATGACTTTGATACATAGCGAGCTTGAGACCATTGCAATCTGTAGGTATAAATAAGCCATCCTTACGTTACTCTCATGTGCTTATTCATCACCAGGTGAAGGCCTCCCTTGTGCTGGAGTTCTACAGTAGAATACTGCACAGCAATAAAAAGGAAGGGGCTGCTGATGCACGCAGCCACGTGGAAGACCTTCACATGTATCAGGCCAAGTGAGAGAAGTCAGACTCAAAGGCTACACACTTTATGATTCCATTTGTATGCCATTCTGGAAAGGCAGAACCATAGTGGAAGAAAACAGATCATGGGCGCCAGGCCCTGGTGGTGGGAGCAGGGGTTAACTACAAAGGGGCAGCGTGAGGGAATTTGGGGAGATGATAAACGTTCTATCTTGATTAGGGGAGTGGTTAGACTATATGGATTTGTCAAAATTGAGAGACTGTACCCTAAAAGGGTAAATTTTACTGTATGTAACATGCATCTTAGTAAGCCTGATTAAAACACACATACACACACACAATGCTATACTACTACACACCCACTAAAATGGCTAAAATTAAAAAGACTGACCATACCAAGATCAACAGATCAGGACTTGGAACAACGGGAACTCTCATACGTTGCTGGTAGGAATGACTTTTTCAAAAAAAGGGGAGAGATGGGGTTTTGAGGACAGTCAGACCTGGGCTTGAATTCTGGCTCTACCACTTATCATTGTGTAATGTTGGCCAAGTCACTATGGGTTTTTAGGCCTTGGTTGGTTCATTTACACATGGGATAACAGACGTATATACCTGCCTACTTTATAGCATCAGCATAAGGCACAAAGGAGATGTTGCTTGTGAAATGCTTGATGCAGTGCCTGACACATAGCAATGACCGATAATATTAGATTTGGCTATTCTTAACATTATTATCATTCTTCTTGGTACAGCTGTCTCTGGGCTCCTCCAGGAATGGGTGAGCTCTGTGTCTACAGTTCTTGGCAAGTAGAAGGCCCTCAACACATGTTTATCAAATGAAAGAATGAACAAATGAAGTCGCACGCAATGGAAGGCGTAAGGCCTCTATTTGAGTATAATGGCAAAAGGGTTGGCACTGGTCATTCTTGGGAGCATTCCACTTCAAGCATTACAGGTCTAATTTCTGAATTCCCAGCCAAAACCAGGACCTCTACATCATTGAGAAGTTTAGGAGTTTTATTCTACTTGTTCAGTGGGACTTGTATAGGTGGCCTTCGCCTCCCTAATGGCTTATAAATATTTCCCACATGTTAGAAAATGCTCAAAATCAATTTCAAATATGTGGGTTTCACAAATACCTCTGGAATGGCCTAACAAAGAGATCTCTTTAGATTGAATCTTCTGCTTGGGAAGGCAATGTGGTAGTGGAAATGGACTGAAACTGGATTCATGAGCCAACAAACAACAAGAAGATCCCATAGAGAAGACAAATCTTTCCACACGGAGTTCCTGGTAGGGGAGCCCTAGGCCAAGACTGCTCAGCAAATCACAAAGGGCACGGCCAGCCTCTCTGAGGCTTGCGAGAAATGGCTGTGCACCATCAAGAGGGGAACTGGTGGTAATTTGATGCAATGCCCCATTTCTAGCATTCCTTTTACACAATACAATGTCTGACTTTTCCTGGCAAAGTCTGCTCGCCTGCCAGCAGATATCAGCAATTGGAAGAGAAATTCCAAATGAAGAAAATCTTTTCTGTCCAGTTCTCAGATGAACTAAACGTGCCCAGTATGCCTTCAGCTGATGCTCTCCTTTAAAAACCCTTCTTGGGGGACTTCCCTGTTGGTCCAGTGGTTAAGAATCCATCTGCCAATGCAGGGGACACGGGTTCAATCCCTGGCCCGGGAAGATCCCACATGTTGTGGGGCAACTAAGCCCGTGCACCGCAACTACTGAGCCTGAGCTCTAGAGTCTGCATGCCACAACTACTGAGCCCACGCGCTGCAACTACTGAAGCCCATGCACCTAGAGCCCATGCTCCGCAACAAGAGACGCCACTGCAATGAGGAGCCCACATACGGCAACGAAGAGTAGCCCCCGCTCGCCACAACTATAGAAAGCCCGCACGCAGCAACAAAGACCCAGCGCAGCCAAAAAATATATACATATATGCAAAATAAAATTTAAAAAATAAAAAAATTAAAAATAATTTTAAAAAGTTAAAAATTAAAAAGCCTGCTTGGGGATCATAATTTTTCATAGCAAACTTCATTTCCTCACATTACAAGGCTTGGTGAAGAGGTGGTTCATGAAGGCCAATGATAAAATGAATACACTTTTCTCAAGTGTAACCTCTGGGAAATTAATAAGCACAACTGTTGAGTTCAAGGATCTTGGTGCATAAGCAACTCCCCAAAAGGAGCCGGGCTTAACTACAAACGGGCAGCATGAGGGAATTTAAAAAATTTTTTAAAAGTCCATGTTTAAGTGCCTGCTTAAACCCCTGAGAAGAGCTTATAAAATAGAACAATACAGTTTGCTCTTCTTTGTTTTCAAATGCCCTCATTAGAGAGATCATTTAAGGGATTTGATTATTCACTAAAATATTTATGAAGTGCCTAATATGTACCAGACAGTGTTCTAGGGGCTGGGGATACAGGATGAACAAGTCAAGCAACTTCTACCCTCCTGGAGCTCACATTCTAGTCAGGGTGACAGGCAGTAGACAAGTGAATATCCAACACAATTACAGGTAGTTGGTAAGTGATAAACAGGGCATAAAGCATAGTAAGAGGCTGTGGAGTGATGGGGTGGTGCTATTTTGGAAATGGTGACCAGGAGAGACATCCAAGAAGAACCCTGAATGAGGCAGGAAGGGTACCATGATTGACAGCTGCCAGCACAAAGAACAAACAGCAAGTGCAAAGGCCCTGAGCCAGGAGCGTGCCTGATGTGCCTGAGGAACTACAAGGAGGCCACTAGCTGGCTTTTCTCAAAGATTCCCTGTTAAGGAAAACAGAACCACCAGTACCATCACCCCCACCAACAGCTAATATTTATTTTGGATTTATTATGCACCTGGCACTGTGCTAAGCCCCCTCATGTGGACGAATCATCCGATTCGATCTTCATAAGTAGGAACTATTATTATTGACTCAGCCCCCTTCCTTGGTCTCAGCTCCGCTAGCCTCTGCAGTCACTTCTCCCGCAGGCTCTTCACACAATGGCAAGGTGGTTGTTGATAGTCTAGCCTCTCAGCAGGCTATCAAGCTGCTCCGTCCCAGCAACCCTTAGGAGAATCCCAGAATGGAGTTGCACTAGGTGTGACTGGCCTTCCCCTGCCCATCATGAACTAACCCCTGTAGCCAGAAGAATGTGATATTTGAGTGTCCATGTTACCAAATGAATCACATCCAAGCTGTCTCAGGCCGGAGGGAAGTGGGACACTGCACAACTCGAAACCTTGTATGCTTTGTTTATACCGAGCTATTTCTCCTTGAGGGTGCCTCATTTACCCCAGGTCAGTTCACTATTGACAAGGGGATAACTGCACAGATTCTCATCGTTCTCTGCAGGATCTCCACTTTTTTTTTTTTTTTTTAACTTTGCAAAGCCACAAAGGGGGCTGCTGGAGCAACCTTGCACTGTATTGTTCATCAAAGAACATTAATGATTGATGGCCATTGTGATTCTCAGTTGTCACAATGCCTGGAGGGGGAGTTGATGTTGGGAGGAGGGGAAAATTGCATGCCACACTGGTGTCTAGGCTGAGTTAGACAGAATAAAATAAAACAAATGGGCAGAAGGCTTAAAACACCAGGAGCCTATTTAGGCAGAATAAATATTCAGTGGATTTATCTGGTCTCTGCCTCCTAAATCATTAAAGAAATTTCAATCATTATGGCCCATGAGAACCTCTTATGAACATCATGAAAGAACAGTCTTCTCCATCAGTTGATACCTACTACATCTAGTATTTCATAAGCAGAAGAGCACCACTAATGTGGTAGTCTGGCTTATCACCAAACACACTTCAGAAAGGAGACTGTGAGAGGACCAGATTTCATTCACAATATCCAAATGGATTTTAAATACCCCACTCAGTTTTGCATGTTGAAACAATCTGGCTTTCTAACCGTTAACGTAGTATTTTGAAAGAAGAAAGAAGAACACGTCTACTTCTACAGAAGTGCTTAATGTCGAGAAATAACTAACTCTCAGGAACCTATTTACAATGCTAATTATAACATCACAACTCTCAAGAATGGTTTACTACAAATAGTTTTTCATACCAGGTGATATTTCTGTTCATGTGGTCAGTTTAAAAATATTTTATGAAATGTCTGGATGGTTTTATGACATCTGAGGTTGTCAGATTTCTGGATTTTAAAACTTCCTGGCAAGAATATTATTCAGACTTAAAAAAGGAAGAAAGTTCTGACACATGCTACAATATAGGTGAAACTTCAGGATATTTTGCTAAGTGAAATAAGCCAAAAGGTTAAAGTCTGCATGATGCCATTTACATGAGGTACTTAGAAGTAGTCAAATTCATAGAGACAGAAAGTAGGAGGGTGATTGCCAGAGGCTGGGACGGGGGGAGTAGGAAGTTAATGGATACAGAGTTTCAGTTTAGAAAGATGGATGGGAGTGGGTTGCAAAACAATGCAAATATACTTAATGTCACTGAACTGTGCACTAAAAATTAGTTAAAATAGTAAATTTTATGTTATATATATTTTACTACACACACAAATTTTTATGGGAGACTGTATTTTTCCTTCATAGTGTTTAAGAAAGTACAAGTAAAGGTTTTTGTTAACTTCAAAAAACATGTTAAGTGTAGTAAAAACTAGACCCCTAGCAGGTAGAAACTGCTGGCCCTACACCCATAGACCCGAGACTGGTTGGAGCTGGAAAACTGATGATCGAGATTCCTGAAACACCACCCTATCACCTCACCATCTACCAATCAAAAATCGCCCATGAGCTGATTAGGCACCCTGCAACTCTCACCCCTAACACTGTCTTTAAAAACCTTTCCCTGGGGCTTCCCTGGTGGTGCAGTGGTTGAGAATCTGCCTGCTAGTGCAGGGGACATGGGTTCGAGCCTTGGTCTGGGAGGATCCCACATGTCACGGAGCAACTGGGCCCGTGAGCCACAACTACTGAGCCTGCGTGTCTGGAGCCTGTGCTCCGCAACAAGAGAGGCCGCAATTGTGAGAGGCCCGCGTACCGCCATGAAGAGTGGCCCCCGCTTGCCACAACTAGAGAAAGCCCTCGCACAGAAACGAAGACCCAACACAGCAAAAATAAATAAATTAATTAATAAACTCCTACCCCCAACATCTTCTAAAAAATAAATAAATAAATAAAAAATTAAAACACCTGGGTTCTAGTCCTAGCTCTGCCACTTACTATCTCAACTTTAAAAAAAAAAAAAAAAAAGGCTTTCCCTGAAAGCCATCAGAGAGTTTGGGTCTTTTGAGGATTAGCTGCCCATTCCCCTTGCTGGCACCCTGCAATAAACACTGTATTTTCCTTCACTACAACCCAGTGCCAGTAGATTAGCTCTGCTGTGCATCTGATGAGCAGACCTGAGTTTGGTTCAGTAACACTGTCCCTCTAAAATCAGGAACAAGACAAAGATGCCCACTCTCACCGTTTTTATTCAACTTAGTATTAGAAGTCCTAGCCTGAGCAACTAGGCAACAAAAAGAAATAAAAGACATCCAAATTGGAAAGGAAGAAGTAAAACTGTCACTATATGTGGATGACATAATTTTAAATATAGAAAACCCTAAAGACTCCACCAAAAAACTATTAAAAATAATAAATGAATACAGTAAAGTTACAGGGTACAAAATCAAAATACAAAAATCTACTTCATTTCTGTATGCTAAAAATGAACAAGCAGGAGGAGAAATTAAGAAAGTAATCCCATTTACAATTGCTACAAAAAGAATAAAATACCTAGGAATAAATTTAACCAAGGGGTAAAAAACCTGTACAGTAGGGCTTCCCTGGTGGCACAGTGATTGAGAGTCCGCCTGCTGATGCAGGGGACACGGGTTCGTGCCCCAGTCTGGGAGGATTCCACGTGCCGCGGAGTGGCTGGGCCTGTGAGCCACGGCCGCTGGGCCTGCGCATCCGGAGCCTGTGCTCCGCAATGGGAGAGGCCACAACAGTGAGAGGCCCGCGTACTGCAAAAAAACAAAACAAAACAAAACAAAACAAAAACCTGTACAATAAAAACTCTAAGATATTGTTGAAAGAAACTGAAGAATACACAAATAAATTGACAGATATTTCATGCTCATGGATTGGAAGGATTAACACTGTTAAAATGTCCATATTACCTAATGCAATCTACAGATTCAGTGCAATCCCTATCAAAATCCCAAGGACATTTTTCACAGAAATAGAATTAAAAGTTCTAAAATTTATATGGAACCACAAAATACCCCAAATAGCCAAAGCAATTCTGAGAAAAAAAAGAACAAAGCTGGAAGTATCACCCTTCCTGATTTCAAGCTATTATATATTACAAAGCTATAGTAATCAAAACAGCGTGGTGTTGGCAGAAAAACAGATACACAGATCAATGGAACATAACTGAGAGCCCAGAAATAAAGCCACACATATATGAACAATTAATTTACGACAAAGGAGCAAAGAACATACAATGGAGAAAGGACAGTCTCTTCAATAAATGTTGTTGGGAAAACTGAACAGCCACATGCAAAAAAATGAAAGTAGTTCGGTATCTGCCATATACAAAAATCAATTCAAAATGGACTAAAGACTTCAATGAATCTAAGACCTGAAACCATAAAACTCCTAGGAAAAAACATAGGAAGTATGCCCTTTGACATTGGTTTTAGCAATATATTTCTGGATATGTCTCCTCAGGCAAGGGAGACAAAGAAAAAATAAACAAATGAGATTACATCAAACTAAAAAGGTTTTGCACAGCAAAGGAAACCATCAACAAAACAAAAAGACAACCTACTGAATGAGAGATGGTATTGGCAAATCATATATCTGATAAGGGATTAATATGGAAAATATATAAAGAACTTATACAACTCAACAACAACAACAAAAAAAACCCTATCAAAAATGGACAGAGAAGCTGAATAGACATTTTTCCAAAGAAGACATATATATGGCCAACAGGCACATGAAAAGATGTTCAACATCCTCATTATAATGGCTATTATCAAAAAGTCAAGAAATAATGAGTGTTGGTGAGGGTGTGGAGAAAGGGAACCCTCATGTACTGTTGGTGGGAATGTAAACTGGTGCAGCCACTATGGAAAATATCATGGAGATCCCTCAAAAAAATAAGAATAGAACTATCATATGATCCAGCTATTCCACTTCTGGGTATTTATCCAAAGAATATGAAAACACTAATTTGAAAAGATATATACACCCCTATGTTCACCACAGCATTATTCACAATAGCCAAGATAGTGAAACAACATAAGTGCCCATCAACGGATGAATGGATAAAGAAGATGTAACACACACACACACACACACACACACACACACACACACAAAATGGAATATTACTCAGGCACACAAAAAAAGAAATCTTGCCATTTGCAACAGCATGGTTGGACCTTTAGGGTATTATGCTAAGTAAAATAAGTCAGATGGAGAAAGACAAATACTGTATGATTTCACTCATATGTGGAATATAAAAAACAAACAAACAAAAAGACAAAATAAATGAACAAACCAAACGAAACAGAAACAAACATGTAGATACAGAAAACTGAAAAGTGGTTACCAGAGGGGAAGGGGCTGGAGCGAGGGTAAAATGGGTAAAGGGGATTGACTGTAGGGTGATGGGTGGAAACTAAATTTCTATTGGTGAGCATGCTGTAGTGTATAGAGAGACTGAAATATAATGAAACCCATAAAATGGTATAAACAAAATTTATCTCAATAAAAACTAAACTTTAAAAAAGGTTGGAGGGTACTTTTAATAATAACTGCATAAGTTTTGGTGGAAATTCTAAATCATTCTTTAAGACCTGTTTTACAGAGAATCTTATTTCTGAGGTCTGGATGTTAGCTATACTATCCTATGCTCCAAATTCATCTAAAGGTTGTCCCCTGGGTCTTCCACAGCACAAAAATTCCCCATCAGACCAAATGCCGTAATTGCACATGACTCTTACCAGATAGGCTCTCCAGAAGGACTGAATGCAGAGCGCTGCTGCCGGTTCTGTCAGCAGGAGGGAGAGTGGGATCGCCGGCCGTGGGCTGAAAAGCAATAAAATGGTCATAAGCCCATGAGAATCCATCCTTCAGCATCAGCAGAGCCTTTGACAACGTAATGGCCTCTCTGATTAAGTGCCTCATCTATTCCCATTCTTAGAAAGCAACAATGTCATTTTTTATAGAAAAGTTTAGGCTTGAGTTAGCATTTCTTTGTTTTAAAATCTGGGATGGATTTTTTGTTTTTAACCAGCATAATCTTAAATCACTGTTAGCCTGCCCTGCTTTGAAGGGCTCAGGTTAGAAAGCTGCGTGTTAGTTCTGAAGGTGCAACATACATGTTACTGATATAAGCCTATGTGGACATAAAGCAAGAGACAAAGCAGAAGTCACATTTATATACTGCATTATGACTGAGATATAATAAAGGACTCTTTTTCCAACTTTCTATTGAAGGGGAATTAAGTAGTCCATTTCTTTCCTGAAATACTACAATTTATCTCTGATCAGTGTACATTCCAGTTTAATGTGGTTTAAATTCAAGAACATTTTAAAGTTAAGTTCTTCTACTACATCTTACTAAGCAATAAAATATCTCAAGAGCAGTGTCTGCTCTTGAGGGATTCTTAGATTATGGTGGGATGTCTGATCATCGATACCACATTGAAAAATCATGGCTAAATGCTCCTTTTTTGTTGTTTATTTCCTAAAAGCTGTTTAGAGATACTAACTGCTGACCAGATTTTACAAGTCTGACTTAATTCTGGTTCCTTATGTTTCCCCAAAGCACAGCTACCTCTGAAAAACCAAAAGTCAAGACTTTGCAGATATAGTGCAAAGAAATAAACCTCTGAACGAATGTGGGTCACATAGACACTGCTCTCAGGGCAGGATCCCCAGAAACGACTTTGCAAGTGAGGGATCCCCAAGAGTCTTGGCCTCCAGACACTCCCTAATGACAGCCATCATTTGAGTTTACAGTAACTCTTATTTTACAGAGAGAGGTTGACTAACCTGTCCAGGGTCACACAGCTTATAAATGGCCTAGTCAGGATCTGGGCCCAGATCCCCAAGCCCGGCTTCCCTCACATTGCCGTGCTGACACCAGACCTCGGCTGGGCCACCACTTGCAGATGCCCAGCCTGACAGACTCCGGAGCTAACTGGCAACAATGCACAATTCTCCAGCATCTGGGGTTTTATTTCCTTCTAAACTCAGACTTAAAAACAACAACAAGAACAACAAAAAAACCCACCCTTGATACAGTATATTTGTGTGAATGAATGAATGCTCTTTTGGATTATTCCAAAATCAAAGAAATCAAAGCCGGGAAGAACCTAAGGGGTTATCAAGACAATTTCTAGCGAGTGCAGTGTTGCCGGTTCTGGGTCTCCAGCTGGGCGGGTCCTTTCTAAGAGAACAAGAAACGGAGATTCTACTTCTTTGGAGAGATAATTACAACCTCCAAATGATAGCATTGTTAGAAACCTTTCTCTAATGTTCTGCTTTCATTTTTATTTGCTTTTTTTGTTTGTTCTGTTTTTGTTTTCACTTCTTTTTGCCTAACGTCTAGTTTTCTGGGCTGCAATAGAGCATTTGTATTTTTCTGGAGGTACACTGCCTCCCTGCTTTCCACATTAAATGTCTCTCCTCATACACCGTCCTTATTCTGTAAATCTTGGTTGCGTGACACCAACAAATCACATCCCTGAAGTAATTCTCCTTCACTAGTTAAAAAGCAATGGCTTCTAGAGAGACCTTGGTGTTTCTAAGGAGACCTTAGTGTGCTGGCAGTGAATTCATGAGAATAATGCTATCGTGCAACAATACCAGCTGATATGTACTAAGAGCTTCCCCGGCTCCCCTCCCACCAGCCTTGCTCCTTGTGCTGTAGCCAGAGGCGCCCTTTTCATCTCCACCAATGTGGCCTCCCACCTCAGGGCCTTTGCAGAGGTGCTTTCCTCCACCTCCAGTATCCTCTTACTCCCGGCCAGGTCACTGCATACAGTGAGCAAGCTGTTCTCTCCTCAAGGGCTCCCAGCAAATGGGCCAGAGGGCACTGAAACCCCAGCACATGCTCTGCCACCTCTGCCCTAGGGCAGGGGCACCTTTTACTAATTTGCTCAAGGGCACCTTGGGGCTGAGACCTCCTTCTCCCAGTTCACTATATATTTTTTGAATTGTAGAATTTTATTTATTTTTTTTATACAGCTGGTTCTTATTAGTTATCCATTTTATACATACTAGTGTATACGTGTCAATCCCAATCTCCCAATTCATCCCACCCCCCCACCCCCCGTCACTTTCCCCCCTTGGTGTCCATACGTTTGTTCTCTGCATCTGTGTCTCTATTTCTGCCCTGCAAATCAGTTCATCTGTACCATTTTTCTAGGTTCCACATATATGCGTTAATATACGATATTTGTTTTTCTCTTTCTGACTTACTTCACTCTGTATGACAGTCTCTACGTCCATCCACGTCTCTACAAATGACCCAATTTTGTTCCTTTTTATGGTAATATTCCATTGTATATATGTACCACATCTTCTTTATCCATTCGTCTGTCGATGGGCATTTAGGTTGCTTCCATGACCTGGCTATTGTAAATAGTGTTGCAATGAACATTGGGGTGCATGTATCTTTTTGAATTATGGTTTTCTCTGGGTATATGCCCAGGAGTGGGATTGCTGGGTCATATGGTAATTCTATTTTTAGTTTTTTAAGGAACCTCCATACTGTTCTCCATAGTAGCTGTATCAATTTACATTCCCACCAACAGTTCACTCTTATTATTTCTTCTGATCTCCACTCAAATGTTATGGAATGATGTCCTTTGATTAGAGCAGGGCCATTGGCGCTCTGTGAAATTTTCCTTCCTAGTCCTTGGCCCAATTTGGAGATATAAATCTGTGTGATTATCTAAAGAACACCCAAATCCTCAACTAGACTGAAAGCTCCATGAGGGCAGAGACTGGGCCTGTGTTTGCTCCTCTTGGCATTTCCAGCACTTGGGACAACGTCTGGCACATAGCAGACACTCAGTAAATCTTTGTGGGATGAGCCTCTGTCCAGCTCAGTATGCTAAGCTCTTTCCACACAGTGTTTCATTAAATCCTCATGACATTAATAATGAGCTGTTGTTGTCCTTCTTTTAGAGTGAAGAAACTGAGGCATAGAGGGGTGAAGCGGGTCGTTCAAGGTCACTGACTATTTCCTGCTAAGAATGCAAACTGCCCAGGAAACACAGGGAGTGGACCACGGAGAAGAGGAGGGCAACTCACAAGGTCACTCATATGGAATTCAGGGTCTAGCAGCTGCAAGTGTTCAATAGAGGAAAACACAGCCATTTGCCTAGAAGATAAAAATGAGGGGGGGAAAAGCCGTAGTCATAGAAAACGCCGTCTTGATTAATCCTTACAGTAATAACTTGGCAGGTATTCATTTGCCTGAAGTTCCACAGGGAAATCCGATGTCAGGACAGCAGAACGAAGTGCAGTTTGTCACTTGTATCTGAGGGGAGATTTGATGGCGCCTTTCTGTTCAGCTACAATTTTCCTGTTTTAAGTACGTTTTTCTGTACCGATGTCATGAAATCCTCAAAGTATCAGTACTCCCATTTTGGAATAGCAGTAGGAAAGGAGAATGGCAAATCTGGGGACACAACAGGCTAGGCGAGCCCAACAAAGGGCTTCCAGCAGTAATGAAACCCTGAACCGCTTTGCATCACAATGACATCTCCAAAAAGCGAAATGAGATTTCTAATAGGCCTTTAAGCAGTAATATGAGGCCACCTTTAGTGACATCCTTGCTTTCATGGCTAAATAATGGGGCGCTGTCTAGTTCCCAAAGCAAGAATAAGTATGAGAAAGCCAGTGTAAATCAGGCCAAATAAAAAGGACTTGATCTTCGGAGAGCAGTTCCTAGGAATTATCAATCATTTCAGCAGGTCAACTTGAAAGGATAGAAGCTATGCCAGGCCCTTTTTATTTTTTTGCGGTACGCGGGCCTCTCACTGTTGTGGCCTCTCCCATTGCAGAGCACAGGCTCCGGCTGTGCAGGCCCAGCGGCCATGGGTCACAGGCCCAGCCGCTCCGCGGCACGTGGGATCTTCCCGGACCGGGGCACGAACCCGCGTCCCCTGCATCGGCAGGCGGACTCTCAACCACTGCACCACCAGGGAAGCCCTAGGCCCTTTTCTCTCTTTTGGAATCCGTGCAACTGGCTTCAGGTCAAATAAAAATTGAGATTGAGTAGAGGTGACTGCTCATCATGGGGGAACTGGGGAGGGGAGGGGAAACAAAAGCGCCAATCACAGGAGAAGGCAGCTGAGGCTCCTTGGGGCTTAAATTGGAGGTCCCCAGAGCAAATAGGTTTGAGCATTCCAACGGACAAAACAGTACTGCTGAGTGTTTCCAAGAAGAATTGTCCTGTTGGTAGTGCTCGTTTGTCATGTCCTCCTTCTTCTTCTCAAACATGAATTAAATCTGTTTGAATCACAACAATTGCTGCCATAATTCTGAGAAGGAACAGTCTATTCTTCTGACTGTATACATGTGTATGTATAAACGTGCACACACACAGGCAATTCCTCCCCCAGTTTTGGATGCTCAGTAAAAGATTTCAAGACCTAAAGAAGCTACAGCATACTTGCAAAATACGTAAGAGAAGCTGAGAAGTTAGTCTTTATTAACTTCTCCATCCAGCTCTAAGACAACAGTTACCATCTGAAATGACATTTACGAAGAATAAAGCAGAAAAGGGAAAGGCTTGCTTAATATTGAAAACTGAATCTTGAAATCCAATTGTTTTCCAATTTTCATTAGGTAAAAGATTACGTTGTTTTCTTGTACCATGAAAGCACAACCCAGATGCAAAGCCATTTACAAAATGACACAGGCCCTCAATCAACCATCATTCATAAAGCCCTTCACCAATTCATGAGGCCAGTACTTGATAACCTCTACTCAGCGTATTCAGCAAAAGAGATTACGCAGTCCCTGCCCTCAGCCTTAACTGGTTTCCCAAACATTCTGTGTTGGAGGCATCACAGTCTTGAGTAATGAACTTCAAATATTTGGAAGCAGTAGGATAGAGGTTATCTGGAATGGGACTTGCAGACTAGCCATTAGGACGGAATCTCCCAGGATTCTTTCAATTCCAGCCTTCCATTACGCAAGGAATAGCTCCGAAAACCAGTAAGGAACAGTCAGCTGCATTAATCTCTAACAGCCTAAAGCACATTTTAAAAAATCATAGTTACCAGAATGTGATCTCGCTTCACCCCCTCAGCAACTCCACTCTGGGAGACCAACAAGCAGTTAGTTATTACCCTGACATCAGGCTGAATCACTCTCCTATATAAACAAGTCCTGTTTTATCAGCCCCATCACTGGAAGCTGCATATGCGTCCGGTTAACAGTGTTGCCTAAACAACAAGCTGCAAGACCTCGTGCTCACCCTTGGACTGCTGGTATAACCACCTTAAAAACCAGGGCTGTGTTACCTGCCGTAGCACAGACTAGTGAAAATAAAGAAGTAATTTCCCTGCCTTCCAAGGTCAGGGACCCCTGAATCATAGACAGTTGTGGCTAGAGCTGGGGAATGGGGGAAGATGAATTTTGCATCCAGGATGAGACTGAAGACTAAGGATTTAAAATAAACAAGATGAATCCAAACAGTGAAATCAGACTATCTAAAAACAGTGACCAGGAAGTTATAGAATTTGGTCAAAAAGTTATTAAAGGGCTACTTCTCAGATGGAAGAGAGATTCAGTGTAATATAGTGATGCAGTTACTGGAGAAGAAAAAGGAAAAAGATTTTCATATTTTTATTCCCAGTAAGTTGTGATTCTTCAGTATACCCATTAAATTTTAAAACCTAATTCTAATTTTCCCCAATCCCCATTCAGCCACTTGCTCGGGCCTGAAATCTCCAAGTCAGCCTTGCCTTAGCTCTCTGTCACCCCACATCCAGCATCAAGACAGATCCCAAATCCAACCTCTTCTCACCTTCTCCACTGCAAGCCCCCATCACCTCCTGCCTGCAGTCGCCTGCTCACTGGCCTCTCTGCTTGCACTATTAGCGCTGACTTTAGCCAACTCCCCTCCAGCTGCCAGAGTGATCTTTTTAAAAGATAAATTGGATTACCTCGCTCTTCTGCTCAAAACCCTCCAACAGTTTCCTATCACACTCAAAAGGAAAAAGAAAAATCCAAACTCTTTATCATGGCATCCAAGGCCCCACCCAAGGTGGGAGCAGCCTCACCAGCCTCTCTGGCTTCCTTTCCTGCCACCCTCTCACCCTCCCTCATCTCTTCTTGCCTCACTGGCCAAGTCTGTTCCTGTCTCAGGGCCTTCGGAGTAGCTGTTCCCTCTGCCTGGAACACTCTTGTTTCCGATCTTCATAGGGTTGGCTCCCTCTGCGTGTCATTCAACCCTCTGTGCAAATGTGAGCCTTCCCCGGCTTCTCTGTCTAAAACGCTAGCACTTCCACCCTAGGCCTGGGACTCTCAATCCACTTTACTCTGCTTTACTTTTCTTCAAAGCACTTGAGTCTTCTTTACATCATACAATATGTTTCTTTGTTAATTTGGTTATTGTCTGTCTTTACAATGTAAATTTCACAGGGGCCAAGACTTTCTCTCTTTTGTTCTCTACTCTATGGTACCTAGAAACGTGCCTGGAAAAAAGTAGGCACTCAATAAATATTTTTGAATGAATAAATATTATTATAGATAAGGAAATAGAGGACTTTCCTTAATGTCAGAATTTATCAGTGGCAGAGCTGAGGTTAAATGAAGATATTCTGTCTTTCTCTTGCTTGGTGATTCTGCTACCCATGTTTCATCTTGCCAAAGCAGTGGTTATTATTCTCTTAAGATTAAGGATAAAATAATAGCCATCGGGCTTCCCTGGTGGCGCAGCGGTTGAGAGTCCGCCTGCCAATGCAGGGGACACGGGTTCGTGCCCCGGTCCGGGAAGATCCCACATGCCGTGGAGCGGCTGGGCCCGTGAGCCGTGGCCACAGAGCCTGTGCGTCCGGAGCCTGTGCTCCTCAACGGGAGAGGCCACAGCAGTGAGAGGACCGCGTACCGCAAAAAATAAAAATAAAAAAAGAATAATAGCCATCATTCTTTGAATACCTACTTTGAGCCCTCTGCAGTGAATATCTTTCATTTTTATCTGCCTATCATACCCTCCCCCTTTTTGTGGTATCAACCCTCAGATTTTGCTTTGACAGCTCCCCCTCCCTGTATCAGGGGGAATGTGGGTCACAGTGCCTTGTCCTCTCCTGGCCAAGGTGTGCCTCAGAAACCCAAGCTTAGCCAAGCAGATGCCCCTTCCCTGGAAGAGGAATCTTGAGTGGACTGGCAAAGACTAGAGGGGGTCTGTGCTCCCTGGGTCCCTATACCTGCTTCTAAGGCCAGATCCTTACCTTTTCCTTTATGTCTGTGAGTTATCTTTTTACTTCCAACATATACCATTTTTCTTAAGCAGCCTTTAAATTTCTGTTGCTTGCAACAAAAAACTCTGATACCATCTTTAACTGTCACAGCAAGCCTATGATGTAGGTTTTATCACCATCCCCATGGTACAGAAGAGAGGAGCAAGGTTCAGGGATGTGAAGGGATTAGTTCCAGGTTACCCAACGTTATACAGTATGTTGGCTGCATAATGGACCAATCCCCAGACACTGTGAATGTATATATATATATATATTCCCTTATACGGCAAAAGAGGCTTTGTAGATGTGATTAAATGAATGGTCTTGAGATTATCCTGCATTATCACAGGTGGGCCCAATGATATAATCACAAGGGTCCTTATGAGAGGGAGGCAGAGGGTCACAAGCCCTCCAGGATGGAGGTAGCCTCCAGATACCAGATAAGGCAAGAAACAAATATTCCCCTAAAGTCTCCAAAAGGAACCAGCCTTGTCAACACTCAGACTTGAGCCCTGTGAAACTGATTTTGGACTTCTAGCCTCCAGAACTATAAGAGAATAGATCTGTGTTGTTTTAAGCCACCATGGTTGTGGTAATTTGTTAAACAGCACAGGAAACTAGTACTCCAACTAATAAATGGCAGAGCTAAGACTGGAGCCCAGATGTGTCTGCCATGCTGCCTGACACAGGCTCCCCGAGCTCGTTCCCAAAGAGCCACCTAAAAACAACAGGAAGAAGGGGAGGAAGCAGTACCGTGTGCCCCCGAGAAAGGGCCACCCACACAAAACCTCCAGCAGAAGGAGGCACTCAGAGGATTTATGCACCCCAGCGTGTCCTGGATTCAGGAAACAGGTCTCTTTCCTTCCTGTCTAAAGACGAAAGTTAACATAAAGAGCAAAGACGATTTATTACCCTCATGAGACTCCGGCCTTTCGAATTACTGAGACAGAAATCTTCTATAAGACAAAATGGATTGAAAGGATATTTCTCCTTGCAACAGGGCATGACGGCAAATTTTCTGGCAGGCTACCATCCAACTCTGTTCTTTAGTGCAGGACGCATGCCATTTCCTGTGCCGTTTTGAAGGCACAAGCGTTTTGGGTCCCACTGTCAAGCTCAGTGCAGAAAATCTGACCGCTGGCACTTGTCCTCAAACGGCACAGTGACACTTCTATTCTCACCTCAGGTTTTGGTCATAAGATACCTTTCACTGACCTGAAAGTATCGTGGATTTTTCTTTTCTCTTCTTTTATCTAATGGTAGAACTTAGCTGAAAAGACATTTTGCCCAAAACAACCTTTTCTTTTCTCTTCTAAAACACAATCTTTGTTTCATTGAAGGTCTCAGTTTTAATGATGTCTTTCATGAGACTTCTCCCCTGGGACACGGGACCAGATAGGCAGCAGTGCACTTTTGTTCCTTGTGTTTATTCAGTGATTTATTTTTGCAAACAAATTGGATGAATACTTTTTGGTCAAAATGAAAAGCTAAATGTTTCCTGTCCTGAATATGATAGCAAATAATTTCACTGTTTCTGATTGGCTGGTTAAGTCAGGACTATACACAACAAAAGAGGACAGTGCTGGATTCATAAACAGGAGTAAGGCCAACAGGAGATATGAGTAATCCACTGCTGCGGAAAGGTGGGGAAGAAGACCCCCTCCTTAAGCTCTGATTAGAACACGTGCAGATTATATTATTGCTCTAAACTATCACTCCTTTACCTATAAGAGAATCATGCGTCCCTGCTCTTTGTTATTCGCATGTGGTTTCTGCCTGTGGGTGGTGTCAACTTCCCCCGTAGTACCGATATTGAGCTTGGCCATGGGCCTTGTATTGAGCAATGAAGTGTGAGCAGAAGTACTGTTTGCATGGGCTGGCTATTGCTCGTCTCTCTCTGCTGTGAGACTGAGGAATGGTGATGCTCCTCCCTCCTGGGCCCCAGAATGAGAAGAGACATGGAGCAGAGCCAGAGGTGACACACAGCCAACATTAAACAGGGTGAAGTATAAATCTTTGTTGTTATAAGGCATTGAGATTTAAGAGTTGTTTGTTACTGCAGCAAAACCTAGGGAAAGCTGACTAACACAGGATACTGGAGGGCAGTGGGTAAGTATCATGTAGGAAAACATCAGGGCTCTTTCATTGGCAGGTATCATCCACCTAACTCAAACTGGTGTAAGCAAAAAAAGAAAAAATGTATTTATTGAAAAAGAAAAAAAGGTATTTATTGGTTCACTTAACTAATAGGGGTAGAATTGGCTAACATGCCTAACATGGTGAGATAGAGAGATTCAAAACAATGCCATAGGGACTCAGGCTCTGGCCACCTCTCAGTTCTGCTGTTATCCCAGGCACAATCTCTTTAGAGGATTGCCCTCAGCAGCTCAAGGCTTATAACCTCAAAATTCTAAGCCTACAGGAAAAGACAGAAAAGTTTTCCTGGTTACTTCTTGAAAAATCTTGGGGTTATCTTGGATTTAACCAATTTGGGAGCAAGCACGGTGGTAGGGGGATTCACTGCTCTGATTGGCCAGGCCTGGGTCACATACTCAGCCCAGAGCCAGAGGTGGAATCAGCTCACTTTCTGCTTGAACGGGAAATGGGAGAGGGGTGATCCTTCCAAAAACATAGGGTGTACTGTAACCAGAAGAAGGGGGAAATCAGTGCAGGGCTGGAAAAAACATAAATGTCTAATACAGAAAGCAAGAAAATGGAATAAAAGGAAATAGAATAAATACCCTTTCATTTTGCAATTGTTTTTAATTTTTAAAGTAACTCTATAGATAATATGAAAGCTACAAAATAATATAGAGGAGAAAATAAAAGCCATGTTCCTGCCATTTGGAGTGAAACATCCTTTTGAAAGACCTTAGAGCTAGAGTTATTTAATTCTATGATGATTCTTGATTTAAAACCTTTCCTTTTCACTGTGTAGTTTATTTAACAAATATGTATATTTTTTATATGATAAATCTTAATTATTTTTATAAACCTAATGGAATTTTTAAGGGTTATCCATGTTTATATAAAATAGCTGCATAAAAATACATTTCTTAAAAAAAGAGTCATGGAAAAGAAATGGGTAGCTGAGAAGGGATGGGCAGAGTGAAGAGTATGTGAAATTATGGGGACCTGTGGGAGAAGGACCCATCATTTATGTGATAAGCAATCGGCAGCTGCCCATGGCAAATGATCGCAACCTACCAGCTGTGATCTGATAATATGATGACATCGAGCATCAAAGACAGCTGGACCTGGTAGAACTTGTTTTACTAAGAACATTAAAATAAACCTAAACTCTTATTTTGGATGACTCCCCAGGCTGGTAGATAAGATTATTTGAGGCAATAAATGCTAGTACGCATAATATACAAAGGAGTGGCATCTGACACAGGAGCTGACTCTAAAATGAGCACATAAGATGAAACTCACATTTAGCCAAAATTTCCCCTTGACACACCTTAAATTACCCATATAAAGACACAGCATCTTTCAACGGTCTCTGGTAGCCAGTTTTTCTCCCAGTCTTAGTACAGATCACTCTAAGTACCCGGTGATAGGCGAGGCAGAAGAGTGAAGTAATTCATTATGCTCTTACCAGCTCGGACCCTGGAGCCAGGCTGCCTGGTTCAAATCCTGCGCCTGCTGTTTACTAGCTTGTGACCTTGGGCAAAAAACTTACACCTCTGTGCCTCAGCTCTTTCTCTGAGATACGGCTATGGCCGGCACAGCTATAACCCACAGACTATCCAGTGTTCCCTCACATATCTCAGCCTCCCTTGAGGTTGTTTTGGGGCCAGGCTCTGTGAGAAGAGGTTAAGGTTAAGAACTAAGGTGCCGGACTTCCCTGGTGGCGCAGTGGTTGAGAGTCCGCCTGCCGATGCAGGGCACGCGGGTTCGTGCCCTGGTCCGGGAAGATCCCACATGCCGTGGAGCAGCTGGGCCTGTGAGCCATGGCTGCTGAGCCTGCGAGTCCGGAGCCTGTGCTCCGCAACGGGAGAGGCCACAGCAGTGAGAGGCCCACATACCGCAAAAAAAGAAAAAAAAAAAAGAAAAAAAAAAAGACATGTTCCAAATAGCTATAATTTATAAGAAGGCTGTCCAACCTGTATCAGTCTTTGTATAAGAAATCAGCTGTTATTGAGTATTTTGCTGTTGTTTGTAACTGCAGCCTAGTCTAGGCTAGCTTGATTAACACAATGGGGAAATAATAGTTCCTACTTTGTAGGGTTGTTATGGGAGTTAAATTAGGTAATATTTATAAATTGTTCAGAACAGTACCTGAGTAAACACTATATAAATGCTTGGTTGGCAGGTAGGTAGTTAGGTAGGTCATGCAGGTAGACAAAGACAGACAGACAGAAGGAAACAGTTCCCTTATGGGCCGCTCATGTTGTGACTGTCACATAAAACTGAAGACAATTAAGGAAAGGGCTGAGTCATGTGACCCATTTTATGCTTCACCTCCAGTGTACAATTCAGGGGGAATTGCCTGCATTAAAAAAAATTTTATTTCTCTCTCTCTCTTTCTCTTTCTCCTTCCCCCAAGAGCACAACATTGAACTAGCATAAATAAGTCCATATACACAGCAATCCAACTATATACAAAATCTGTCTGTTGGGCTTCCCTGGTGGTGCAGTAGTTAATAATCCGCCTGCCAATGCAGGGGACATGGCTTCAAGCCCTGGTCCAGGAAGATCACACGTGCCGCGGAGCAACGAAGCCTGTGCGCCACAACTACTGAGCCTGCGCTCTAGAGCCACGAGCCACAGCTACTGAGCCCGTGTGCTACAACTACTGAAGACCGCGCCCCTAGAGCCTGTGCTCCGCAACAAGAGAAGCCACCGCAATGAAAAGCCCACGCACCGCAACGAAGAGTAGCCCCCGCTCGCCGCAACTAGAGAAAGCCCGCGTGCAGCAATGAAGACCCAACGCAGCCAAAAATAAATAAATAAAATAAATTTAAAAAAACCCAAAACTTTCTGTTCGTGAAGACAAGGACCATGTTTGTGTCATGGTTCCATGGCACGTAGTAGGCATCCAGTAAATGGCAGCCAGCCAGTTTATGAATATGTCTGTTCCATGATTTTAGAGCACATTTAAGCAAGTAATAAATATTAGCTGAATAGATGAACAAATAAATTAAAAATAACTCCCTTTAATAGCTGAAACACACCCATTTGTATATGTATCAATAGTGGGAAAAAAATGTATTCCCTTAAAACTGGCACCATAATTCCTCTTAGGTAAGGAACTAGCTTTGTTTAGATGAAAGACCATTTCACAGATGGAAAAACTGAGACTCTGAGAGCTTATGTGAGAGACTCACACAGCTGGAAGGAGTAGAGCGTGGTTTAGCATGCAGAGCTGTGATTCCAGAGCCCAGGTTCCTAACCCCTACACTGCACTACCTTCACTTTGACGTCCAGGACAAAACTGAGACTTTGACGTCCAGGACAAAAACTGAGACTCTGAGAGCTTATGTGAGAGACTCACACAGCTGGAAGGAGTAGAGCGTGGTTTAGCATGCAGAGCTGTGATTCCAGAGCCCAGGTTCCTAACCCCTACACTGCACTACCTTCACTTTGACGTCCAGGACATTCTTACACCTCCCTTGACAGCTCCGGGATTTGACTTGTCATCTTCTTCAACCCACCCCCACAAGCCTCTCAGATACTTCATTATTCATACTGATGACACCTCCAACACCATGGCCTCGAGTCCATGTGATCCCATGACCCCCTTCTTCCTTCGTGACAGTCACATCTTAGAACGGGTTGTCCCTGAAAGACTGTCACATCTCATCTTCCCAAAGTCCTGATCTCATCATAGTCTTCTCTGTCCTTTCATCTTTCCCACCCGCTCACTTCTATTTATATTGTATTTTGCCCTTATGTGAGACTATGACTTGGGTTATTGGTGTCCATCTAGAACAGGGCTCAGCAAACTACAGCCCATCGGTCAAATCTGGCCCATCACCTACCGTTGCAAGTAGAGTGGTACTGGAACACAGCCACGGCCTTTTGTCACGTGTTGTCTATGGACAACTATGGAGTTGAGTAGTTGCAACAGAGACCGCACGTGTCCTGCCAAGCCTAAAAGATTTACTGCGCTGACCTGACCTAGAAAGCCATTTCCTTGTTCCCCAGGAGCTCTGAGGTTATTGGAGCCATGTTCTTAGGGCAAGCCCACGGCTCTGGTCATATTAATCCTCCTCATTGCCACTGGGGAGAATTGGGTTTGGCACTGGAGTGGGGCGGGGAGGGAGAATGAGGCTGATGTGAGGGGACTGGCTGGTGAGCTGTGCCGGTTCAGAGCCGGGTCTCAACCAGGGTAACACAGACGTCCCCAGCACCGTGAGGCTTCTCACTTGGGCCCACACCTGTCGCTCTCCCCGCCACACCCCAGGGCCCTTTTCCTTCCACGTCATTTGAGCCTCTCAGCATCATGTGAAAACTCAGTCTCCTCCACTGCCTGTCACTCCAGCCATCACCCACGGAGAACAGCCCACAGCCCCCCCAGTTCACCTCCAGTCAACAGATTCCTCCTTGCTCACAGCCTATCCGCTATTCAATCAGCTGGTCATGAGGAGCTTTGAAACATCTTACTGTTTCTTTTCCTTTTAATGTTTTATTATGGAAAATTTCAAAGATATAAAAAAGTAGGCAGAAAAAAAATGAACCCAGTTCACCATCCAGCTTCATTTATACTGTTCTCCATGTCAGTCACTCAATGTAACTTCCCCCAACCTTATCCATTGACATCATATGATTTCATATTTCATTCATAAATATTTCAGCATGTTTCTCTAAAAAGAAGTAACTTTTTATTGTGCATACGAAATCATTATCAAACCTCAAATAAAATAACAATAATGCTTTCTACCATCAATTATTTACTAGGTGTTCAAATTTCCAGTTGCCTCCTAATTTTTCTTTTTAGTTTGTTTCTTTGAATCAGGATCCAAATAAGATCCATTGAAATTTCAAAAACTGTATGGACCTACCATCCCCATTTTAGTGCTTCCGAGTTTGGTTATGTTTCTTACTTCCAGTGTGAACACGTAATGTAGTGTTTCTGTCTCTTTCTGAAAATTGGTTGTTAAATCATTAACACAATTCAGAAAATATAGTAATTTATGAGAAAAATGTAAGACATCATTCTTAGAAAAGTTAACAATGCTTTTCCATGTACTTAAGATCCTGTAGGGGAACAAAATTTGCCGCCCAAAATGTCTCTTTGCCATGTGGATTATCTCAAGCTGAAAACAATCAAGGCCCAAAAGACTCAGGAAGAAACTTCCTCCTAACTGCCTAAAAAGAATTTAGATGGAAGGCCTGTGCCTGGAATAGAGTTATCACTAGAGATATCGGCAAAGAATGTGGGTTGGGTGTGGTGGGGAAACTTAGACATCAGAGTCCACTCTCTGTCCCACTGTCTCCGCAGGGCCCCTCCAATATTTATTTACCAAACATATGCTTTTCCATCTTCATGGCAATTGCCTTCCTCCCCTTTGAAGTCTCAGGTCCCTACCCCTAACATCCTCTGTTGTCTTTAATTGCAGATGGTATTTAAGGTGAGGGTTTCAGACATTTTGGTGAGTTACTCAGTTCTCCTGGGCCTCTCCCATGTATATAGGTTATTAAACTTCTGTTTGATTTTCTCCTGTTAATCTATCTCAGGTCAATTTGATCGTTATACCGTCCAGAAGAACCTAGAAGGGTAGAGGGAAATTTCTCGCTCTCAGACAATCCTCTGGGCCTAGTCTAGACCTTTTACTATATTAGCTTTGCCAGTTTTCAACACTGATTTTACCCAACCACCTGTTTCCTCCACCTCTTTTCCAGGGTTGCTGGAAATAATCTCATAAGCAGGATGTTTATATGCATCACAAATTCAGGCCATCAGCTGGGCCATCCCTACTCATCATCCCTAGTTGATTCCCTATCGGTTTCACCACAGCAGCTGTTGCAGCCTCCTCCCCTCCCCCACAAGCCTCCAGAGCCTGGGCCTCCTTCTCGGCAGACACCTTCACATCCACACGAACGACCAGAATGACAGTGCCCGCCGTGAACTTTCTCAGCTCTTCTCCCTTCCCCCTCAGATTTCCTCTCACTTTTCCTTCTGGATTCAATCAGAAGTTCTCAACCAGGGGCAATTTTTCTGTCTCCCCACATTTGCCAGTATCTGGAGACATTCTTGATGGTGAGGACCACAGCGGGTGCTACTAGCATGTGGAGTGGGGGAAGGCTGGAGATGCTGTGAAACATCCTATAGGCCAGCCCCTCACAACAAAGAATTACCGGGTGATAGATGTCAGTAGGCTTGGGGAAACGTGGGTTAGAGATGGTCTCTTGGCTCCTGCCCTACCTGCCTCTCTGCTCTCCCTGTTCAAGAGCATTCTCGAGAAGGATATGGCACCTGAGTTCTTGCCTCTTCAAGACCAAATCTGGGCACCAGCCAGCTTGGCCACTGGCCCAACCTGACTGGCTCCAGGCCAGTGGTGGAGTGGGGCATAGATGGTCTTGTGCATCCCCATTTCCCTTTAATGCTTTATTAACATTTGTTTTACAACACTCACTACAGAAACTACAGCTACTTGTAAACACATCTCTCTCATTCCAAGGGTCAGAGCCATATTTTATTCATCTCTGTTTTCTCCACAGCACCAAGCTCTTTGCATTGCATTTGGTAGATATTCAATAAATACTTATTGCATCAAATTAGATTAGTATCATTTACATTTTTATCATGCTCGGGGCACCTCTTTGAAAGGTAATGGAAGCAGAGAACACAAATGCCAGTTAAAGCAAGAGCTTTTGCGTTTCTGTTCTTGTGGAGTCCAACTGAAATGCTTGCTATTGCTACTCTGCAGTATACTTACATGAGCTGCCAGCGGAAGTTAGCAACTATTTTAAATTAAGGTATTTTTACGATAAATGACTAGAGATTTGAGAGAACTCTTACTTAGAGAAACTCTCTTATTTTTAAGACTCTTCTTCATTGTTTTTTTTTTTTTAATATTTATTTACTTACTTACTTGTTTGGTTGCATCAGGTCTTAGTTGCGGCAGGTGGGCTCCTTAGTTGTGGTTCCAGAGCTCCTTTACTGTGGCTTATGAACTCTTAGTTGCAGCATGCATGTGAGATCTAGTTCCCAGAACAGGGATCGAACCCAGGCCCCCTGCATTGGGAGTGCAGTCTTAACCACTGCACCACCAGGGAAGTCCCTTCATTGGTTATTGTAAGTGGGAAAATGTTTCATTTTCAACCTGGAGAAATATGCTAATCTTTCACTTATTAATCATTTATAATCTATAAATTATAGGCTTTCCATGTTCTTTTCTTTTTTTTTTCTTTTTTTTGCGATACACGGGCATCTCACTGCTGTGGCCTCTCCCGTTGCGGAGCACAGGCTCCGGACGCGCAGGGCCAGCAGCCACGGCTCACGTGCCCAGCCGCTCCATGGCACGTGGGATCCTCCCGGACCGGGGCACGAACCCGCGTCCCCTGCATCAGCAGGCGGACTCCCAACCACTGCGCCACCAGGGAAGCCCGGCTTTCCATTTTCACAGTGGACAAAATTAGGCAGAGGCTTAGAAGCTTAATAAGAAGCAAGATTTTCTAATATCGTTCTCTTTCCAATGTATAGGTAGTCTCAGATTTTTAAAAACTGGTTAATACCTGAATTCTTTTAAACTCTCAAAATTGAGAAAGTCAGCCAAGGGTCTATTCAACTTGGCATTCCCCAGAAGGGCAGATTTAAGCAAAAGATGTAACATTTGAGGGCTAAGGGTCTAATTTCATTTTTTTCTACTCTGTTTAATATGGGATTTTACAAAACTTACTTAATTTCCTAGTGTCTCAGTTTCCTGACATTGTTCTTGCAAAGGGCTGGTGTGAAAATATTTTCAAAGAAATAAGTTAAATATTATTTTCTCTAAATTGAGTTGTCTTTCTTCCACTTATGGCTTAAAATTGTGGATCACTGCTTAAACGTCATCCTCCAGGGACTTCCCTGGTGGTCCAGTGGCTAAGACTCCACACTCCCAATGCAGGGGGCCTGGGTTCGATCCCTGGTCAGGGAACTCAATCCCATATGCCATAACTAAAGATCCTACACATGGCAACAAAAATCCTGCATGCTGCAACTAAAGATCCCAAACATGGCAACAAAGATCCTGCACGCCACAACTAAAGATCTGGCACACAGCAACAAAGATCCTACGTGCCACAACTAAGAACCGGCGCAGCCAAATAAATAAATACTAAAAAAAAAAAAAAAAGTCATCCTCCAAGTGAGGTCTTTCCTGACCGCCCTATATAAAATTAAGTCCCATCAATACTCTATATTCTCCCCTCTCTGCTTTATTCTTCTCTATAGCACTTACTTGCTTATTGTCTGCCATCCCCCACCAGAATATAAGCTCCACTAAGTCAGGAGTTTTGGCTACTTTGTTCACTGCTTTATCTCCAGCACCTAGAATGATGTTTGGCACACAGTAGTACTCAATAAACATTTACTGTACGAATGAACAAATTATGCAAATCTAGAAATGTCATAGGCTATAAAGCTATCAAAGGCATGAATTAGATGTAATTGAATCAACATGGCTAGATCTCAAAAGCATGTATTTCAGTCAAATAAAAGCAAGTTGCAGGATAATGCATAAATTTCCTCATCTGCAAAATAGGGCTGGTAATAGCATTGTTATGAGGATCAAGTTAGTTCATGAGCGTTAAATGCTGAGACCCGTGATACAAGCACTCAATAAATGTTAGTGGTCATTATTATTACTATATCACTGATGATAAACAGGTCACATAAAGTAATATTACTAATTTTGTATGATATAATCTAATTTTATATAATTAAGTAACTAATTTTAAGACAACGGAAGGATGCAGTATAGACCAAGCTGATTAATTCTGTGAGGAGAGAAAACTCAGATTAGAATGACGGTCAAAGAGAGTATTAACCTCATCTGTCATGTTCTAATATTTTAAATGTAAATGATGCATATAACTACAAAGTAATATTTAGAAAAGTTTAGTCGTATTTCCTGAGACATAATGACCTTTAGGGCTAGGAGGAGAGGAAGAGAGAATGGAGAGATGAATTACTTAGGATAAGAAAATTTTTTAAGTTTTCTATTTTATTTCTGAAGTGCTTCTTGAATAATCACTGCATGGATAGGATGCCCTTAGCCTAGAATAAAAATAACCAGAGAAAAGAGCCACATACACAACTGATGCAGGGTCCTGGATGGATTACATGAGTTAGTTCTCATAGATTGGAGGAAAACTATCATTAACACAATCTTCAAGTTAGGAATAAATTATTCAAAGCCTTGTGTCATTACTTACTGCAGTTTCAGCCACTCTTCCACAAATGGAATGGAGAAGAATTCTGTGAATGTCTCCCCTATCCTCTTTGGATTTTGACTGGTCACGATGCCATATGTTTTGATCAACAAGAAAACAATAAGCAAGAATTCAAGTCAGTTGTTGCTATTCTGCTGGCAAATTAACACTATTGAACCCTTAGGGTCATGGAATATTCAAAGACGTGAAAAACTTACTTGTATAACCATTCGGTCAGAAAATCACAGGCAATGAATTTGGTTCTTTTCCTCTAAAGAGAGAAGAGAGAATTAAATTATATTCTTTGCCCCCATGTTTAAGTTGGACAAAGGAGGAGGGGTTAATTGATTGCTTGTGTTAGATGAAATATGCATAAGTCCTTGGTGAGGTTTATAAGCACACCAACAAACAATAACTCAGGCAATGTAAAGAATTCTGACAACATTTCGCTAGTCATCTTGGGTAAGCATATATTCTGACTATATTAACAGGGACTAATAAAAGACAATGCACATAGTAGGAGGCTTATTACATGCATTTTGGATTTATCTCAGAAGGATTTCTTTAAATCTAGACCTTGATTCAGAGTAAGTATATTTATTCCTTTCCCCCAGTCCACTCAGATCCTCAGAATAGCAGTACTTCGGGTCTGGGTGCCGTTGGCCAGTGCATTGACTCTGCCAGCTGCCCACCCATCAGCCCCTCTCCACTTCATCCTTATTACCAGAAACCTGATGACAATCAGTCCAGGGGAAAAACATTTCCCAGCCTCCCATGTAGCAAGGGACAACCATATGACATAGTTCTGCTGTTTGAGATAGAAATGGACACGTCCCATGGATTTCTGAGAAAGTGCTACTTTCTTGATTTCTGCTGCCCTTTTCTTTGAAGTTTCCTTCTACTTCTTTCAGTCTAGAACACAGATGTGGGGCTGGAAGTGGAGCAGCACCTACCAGCCAAGAGGCCAAAAGCAGGGGGTTAGAAGGAACCTGGGCCTTTAATGACTTCTTTAAGCCACTGTACCAGTTTGTGGCTGACCTATTCTGGATATCCTGATACGTAAGGAAAAATAAACTCCATCTGGATTATTGGCACTGTTCTTGAGTTTTCATAACATGAAGTTGAATGCAGTTCCTAGGTGATACACAGCTAGTAAGCCACAGGGAAAGAACGTCCTAGAGTAATGGGGGACGAGGCTCGCAGAACAGCAAAGGAGAGGAGCACTGGGTATCCTGCTTCCTAGTCCCATTTAAAGTGTCTTGTAACCCAAACAGAACCAGTTAACTCCTTTTAGAAGATTGTTATGGGACTTCCCTGGTGACGCAGTGGTTAAGAATCACCTGCCAATGCGGGGGACACGGGTTCGAGCCCTGGTCCGGGAAGATCCCACATGCCGTGGAGCAACTAAGCCCATGTGCCACGACTACTGAGCCTGCGCTCTAGAGCCGGCAAGCCACAACTACTGAATCTGTGTGCCACAACTACTGAAGCCCACACGCCTAGAGCCCGTGCTCCACAACAAGAGAAGTCACCGCGATGAGAAGCCCGTGCACGGCAGCGAAGAGTAGCCCCTGCTTTCCGCAACTAGAGAAAGCCCGTGCGCAGCAACGAAGACCCAAGGCAGCTAAATAAATAAATAAATATTGTTCAAATAGCAGGGGCTAAGAACCAGTCGTTGGTTAGTTACCATGTGAAGAGATCCTTCCCAGGAATGAAGGCAAGACAGACTCTGCTGGAAATTCTCCTTGCCCCTCCAGGTGTACCCTTTTCCACCGCACTCTGTGCCTTAGCAGGTTGATTTTATGGTTCATATCAACCAGGCTCGTTTACTCTGTTGTTGGGTCCAGCCACTGGGAGGTACCAGCAGGAGATCCGAGAGAGGGAAGAGAGAAAGGCAGGGTATAATGGGTTGAGCTGTGTCTCCTCCCGGCCCCTTTGCCCCAAATTCAGATTCTCCCACACTTCAGAAAGTGACCTTATTTGGAAATTGGATCATAATTAGTTAAGCCCAGCCACTCCTGAAGTACACAACAACTCCAACGAGAGTGAACAAATTTGGGGTTCTATTAGTAAGGAAGAAGAGTAGACCACCAATGGCAGATTCCTAACGACATAGTGCTAGACCCTGGATCCAGCTATGCCTGAAGCCAAATCCCCTGAACCTTTCATGAGCCAATATATTTCCTTTTTTTACTCAGCCAGTTTGTGCTGTTTATTGCTTCCAACAGTAAGAGTTTTAGTTACTATTCCTTTCTTCTCCCATTGGCTAACTCCATTTGCCTTTCAAGATGCCTCTTGGGGGCTTCCCTGGTGGCCCAGTGGTTAAAAATCTGCCTGCCAATGCAGGGTACACAGGTTCGAGCCCTGGCCCAGGAAGATCCCACATGCCACGGAGCAACTAAGCCCGTGCACTACAACTACTGAGCCTGCGCTCTAGAGACTGTGCACCACAACTACTGAAGCCCGCATGCCTAGGACCTGTGCTCCACAACAAGAGAAGCCACCGCAGTGAGAAGCCCGCCCTCTGCAACTAGAGAAAGCCCACTCGCAGCAACCAAGACACAACACAGCCAAAAATAAAATAAATAAATTTATTTAAAAAAAAAAGATGCCTCTTGGAAGCCTTTCTGAGCATTCTTACCCTCATCGGTTTAGAGTAAGCACCTCCCACCACCGCCAGTTCTGTGTGTCCCTCTGTCACAGCACCTCAGGTGTAACTGTAACCTAACTGCCAGCCCACATGCCCATTTCCTCTATCAAACTATAAATTCTCTGAGGACAGGGGATGTGTCTTCTTTTTCTTTATGTTCCCAGTGCTTGAGTGCCTGGCAAAGAGTAGGTGATCAATGAGTGGTGAGTAAGTGAATGACTGACCTCACCATTCAACTCTCAAGCAAAAAAGCAAGAAGGAACTCATGCACAAGAATTCTGACATTTATAAGTAGGCATTGCTAATAAATTCTGGACAATTTCTCTTCACTTTCTTCCCCTAATGTTTTATTTATTAGGGGAAATATTTTCTTCTTCTTTTTTTCTTTTTCCCCCTTTACTTTGAAATAGCCAAATCAGCTTTATAAGCTTAAATATGGTTAAAAAGATTGTTGTAAAATTGATTCTCACCAAAAAGGAAAGTGCCACTTAAGATTTTTCACTGAAAGCTTTATTATAGCTGTTAGTACATAAAATACGGGTGCCTGATTTGCTGGAGATGCAGTCTTTTACCTCACTGCTGATAGCCTTTTATTAAAAAAGTGAAACACTGCTGGCCATGGTAATAAAATTAAATGTACTAGACCATGTAATGGGGTCTTCTAAGTCTGCATTGCAAGAGTAAGATTCCCCTTGAAAAGCTACCTTTAACCAAAATAAGAAAATACTTGTACAACAATGCAAATATGTATCTAGCATGAAGCGCCAGCTAATAATTGAAACAATCCTGCAGCTGTAGGAGAGCAGTGTCTCTCTCTCTCTCTCTCTCTCCTTACAAAAGATGCATTGTTCCCTTAGCGTTCACTGCACCGTTTGGTGGTAAAGATTCCTTCTATGAAGGGAATGCAGCTTGACTTACTCTATTAAATTGACTTTTAAAATAGCCAAATGGTCTGATGTATGAAGGTCATGTAGACAGATTTAATCATTTTGATGCAAAGAAATAAAATTGAAGAAATTGTGTTTTCCTTCTGTCCTGGGCAAGTGTGGACGTGCTGTGCATACTCAGACACACAGAACAGTGGTGATATTGTTCAGCTGTTGTTTAGTTTAAAAATTATCTGCTGGGAGCTGAAAGAGAGAAGGGAAAGCAAATGAAAAGTTGTGGTGAGTGAGGAGATAAGAGAGGAAGTAATAGAGAGAAAATTAAAGAGTGAGATTAAGAAAGTGTGGGCACTGGGGTTTATGTAATGTGGCCAAATACACGGAGTTCATGATTGTTAACGGGTAAAAATGTCCAAGTTTGGGTAAGCAGGGTGATCAGTTAAGGCAACCTTATACGAGGTTAAAAAACAATTTTTAAAAAATCCAGAATTAAAAGGAAAAAGACTAAGCGTCAAGGGATAAGGCATCATCATGTCATCATGAATCTGCAACTCTGTTGTGCATCCAAGAAAACAAGCTGGGTGGACAGCAGGATGAGTTGATAGACTGGTGGACAGATAATGATGAAGCAAATAAAGCGAAACAGTAACCATGAAGCCTAGGTGGGTGTTTACTCTGAAATTCTTCCAGCTCTTCTACATGTTGGAAGAAAGTTTATAATAAAACTGAGGGCAGGAGAACAAATCATAAAAGACTCAAACCCCAAAGAGAGAAAGGGCAGAAATCAGACAGTATTTTGTACCAATTTTTATGTTGAATACATGTATAGGAGGCAGACTGGAGGACTGAAGATGGGAAAGAGGAACAACTCACATTAGAAAGCCACTGACGCTCTTCCAGTAACTAATGTAATTTCACCCCACCAAGGTCAAAAGCACAGGCTGTGAGCTTAGTGAAGCATGGCTGGCTAGAGCACGGTGTTGGTTGAGGCTCTCTGGGTCTGCAAGGGAGAGAAAGCTGCTCGGGTTACCTTGGTTACTGGGCTTTTTTCAAAAGTGCGTTTAGGCTAGACTTTGCTGTAACAAACACCCCCCAAATCTGAGAAGCTTGTGTCATCGATGGTTTCTCCCTCGTATTACACGAACATTTCCACCAGCGTGGCTCTCTGCTCCATGCGATCTTTGCTCTGGGCCTCAGGCTGACAGGGCAGCCTCTCTCTGAAATGTTGCTGGTTGTCATGGCAAATGACACGGATATGGTGAAGTATTCTTTGACTCTTAAAGCACATTTTAAATGACACGCCCATTCATTCCACTGACCAAAGCAGTGATGTGGTCAAGCTTCCCTTAGGGAGAGGCCACAAATATTTTTGAACAATAATATAACCTAGCACAGGGGTTACTGTAAAGGTAGAAGGAATGTGAGAATTCCTCTTAGCAGGGGCAGAGCCAGGTCTCAGGAAGAAGCGGACCAGTGTCCACAGCTGTCCAGGCACGGGACAGGTGAGCCAGAGTCGTCCACCAGTAGCTTGGTGGCCCAGCAACAGCTCTGCTCCTAGCTGCACACGGAACTCAGCTTTTTGGCCGTGGCTTCTTTCTCAACTTGCTACTGCTTTCTCTGCTGCTCTCTCCTAACTGGTTCTTTCTCCTGCTCTCTCTGCTTTGAGGTCTGCCGACTCACGGCTTTTCAAGCTTTCTCTTGTCTCTGGTGTTTCTCCCCTTCTACCCACACTATGATCTGCCCTTTCTCTCTGTTGTCTGACATCCTCACGCCCCAGACAGGAGAATCTGATTGGGCTGGTTAGACACTACCCAGGATGGACCATCCTTGTTGGGCAGAGCAATGCCAGACCATTTCCCAGCCACTTGCCATCCCCGAGAGGCTGCCCACAGGGCCTGAAACTTATTCCTGGCTCAGTCACTTGTGGCCAGAGTGATGGGGACATGGACAAAGCAGGGACAAGGGCCTGCAGTTATGGCTGTGGGCATGGCACCCACTTAGAATGTCATGGCCTCCTTTCCCACATAGATGTTCCCCATAAGAAACTTCCAGATACCCGAGACCATGCACCTCCCACCCAAACATGACAAAAGTGAACAATAACTGTAATCCTAGGAATGAGCACACACAAGGACGATAACCAGATGCCAAAATGCTTGTCACAGAAAACTTCAAACGGGCTCATTTTTTTCACCACTGCATTAGAATTTCATTAGTGAAAAATAATACTTCTCAAAAGAAGTCAAAAATATGGACTTGTAACACAAAATGTTGACCAAGACTTCCGGCATGAGCCACGTGGCCATTTCTAAAAGTGTTTTTGGTTTAAAAAAGTAACATTAAAGTAATTCTACCACACCTTTCCTGCAAGAATCTATTTTTTCCACTCCTTAGAAATTTTTTTCAAACAAAAGCTGATGGTACTTCTCATTTCCCTTATTAGTCAAGGACAGGAAATGGAGTTTCTTTCCTCACTGACCAGAGCCCTTGCACTTTTAAAAAGATATTCAGGTATTTTATTTTTTTAAAATACTAGAATAAATGACTATTACATGGGCAAGGAATATAAAAAGAAAAAAAGGTTTTGTTTTACTGAATTATTCATAGTAGAAAATTTTAATGCCATGAGATCATCAAAGGACTTATCAGGAGTTAGAAATAGTTTCCTGATACCAACTGTTGTTTACAAAACTCTTCACTGTAATGGAATTTGATGAGCAACCAAAGGCGAAAGGGAAAATTTTACATTGCATGGGATAGGATGGGGAAAGAGGTGGAAAGTCTTATCACCCCTATCCAGACTCTGCATTTAATCTGTATGTAAAGCTGAGATAAGGTTTATTTTCAGCCATCATTTTATTCATGTATAAAACTCCTGATTTCTTTCCAAATTAAGCAAGGTGCACTGTTCCAGTTTGGCCTTGTTCAGTAAACATTTACTGAGGACCTGCTATGTGCCAGGCCCCAGGCTAAATGCTAGAGATGACGAAATGAGTAGGGCATGGCCCACTGCGGTTATTAATTCAATGCCCAGCAACCACCCCCAAGCTGGGTAGTAGCTGTGATGAGTATAGAGGATAAACCCCATCTCTAGCTCCGGGTGTGAACCCTGATAAGGCAGTCGAGATGATCCCACCTCACCTGCCACCTACACGGAAACCAATCTGGTCCACATTCATCCTGACCAAAGGGATTCACTGACTCAGGATGGACACGTAATTAATTTCAGAGTGATAAGATGTGGGAGGAGACGTGCTGGGGCTTCTGGGAAACCATTTCATTTGCTTTTCTGAAAGAGCTTGAGCATTCTCTCCTTCTGGCTGAGGCAAAACCTAGCACAGTGGCCACTGCTGTGTTACTGTTTTGAGGGAAGCCAGCTTAAGGATAAAGCTGACTCTATAAGAGGCCAAGCAGAGAGACAGAAAAAAACCAGGTTTTCAATTATATCACTGAGCACCTGAATCAAACCAATCCCGAAGCCTTCCTTCTTTATCTCAGAAACTTCTAGTTTCTAGCTCCCTGAGCCAGTAAATCCCCTTTATTATTTCAGCCACTTTCCTGCTAGTTGAAACATAATGAACTGTAGCCAAGATAGCTGCCCAGTATCCCTTCTGCCTTCTTCTGGTAACAGTGCCCTGAGTTCCTATTGGGGTCCACCCTTCCCAACTCTAAAGCTGTGTGCCTTGGGTAAGACTCCTTCCATTTGCCTAACAGCCCACTAAATGCCCCTAGTTCCAAGGATTGATTCCAGAGTAGGTCACTGACCTGAGCCAGTTGGATTAGAGAGGAACTCTGGGAGAGACTTTCTCTTCCTCTGCTACCCTTGAGCCTTATGAAATGGGGGATGGTGCCACAGGGGAGGGACCGTTTGAGGGTGGAGCCAAGCCAGAGCAAACAGAATCGAGAGACAGAGGGGGAACGAAGTCATGAAGACATCACTGGGCCCCCAGATCAAGCTGTAAAGGAAGATCTCCCCATGGGCCTCTTGTCTTCATAATAAACAAACAAAAAATCCTCTGCTACTTAAGTCAGTTAGAATGGGGTTTTCTGTCACTTGCAGGACCTGCCTCAAGGAGTTAACACCAGCAAATATGGGGATGTTAGCTCTGCATACTTAACACATCCAGCTGAAACAAACTCTTGAGTTCAGACTACTTTTTACTGCTAACAATAAACCTCACATCAAAAACTGCTTACAGTAAAAATCATTAACTTTATACTCTGAGTGCCCAAAATATATTCAGAGATGCATTGGAAAGAATTTCCCAGTGAAGTTTATCACAGCCACTAAGCCAGCTATGCTTAATATAGCAGTCCAATTAAGTTCTAATTAAGTTCTGATCTCTTGTGTTTCAATTAAGCTAATCTAAAGGCATGGCTGAATGTCAGGGGATCGGTTAAGAACATCAAGCCAACTGTAATGTCTAGTCTTTATAATGATATTTACGTGTCTCAAACTTAATTTACTCCAGTGGAATACAACCCAGTACATGAGAGAACAGGAATGGTATTATAACCTTTTAATCAACCATCCGTCTAAAGAGACTGCTGAATGTCTATCTTAACAATTGCACAGTTGATTTCCTGCCTTAAAACCTTTTCCCCCTTCCAACTCACATAGACTCTGGCAGCCCAGGGGCACCAGGGAAGGCAGCTATCACTATAAATGGAAGATCAGGAAGGTCAAGGTCAACAGAGACTCTGTAAGTCTGTAACTCTGCAAGTCTTCGTGAAAACTCAGCTCCCACGAAAACTCCTATGTCAGTATTGAAATACTTGCAAAACTAGCTTCACAGTCATGTCTCCAAGAGACCAAAGGGTCTGGAACATTCCCTTCAAGGTATGCCCTCTGCTTAGAGAAGATGGAGAAGACGTGTCAGGGCCCGTGTAAAAGGAAGTTTCTGGCAGAGGCTCTGATGGCATGTCTGTCCTGATCCATGTCACGATTCCTGCCTGAAACTGGATTTATTCTTTCTTTCACTGTCAACCTGGACCCATCTCTCCTCTCTCTGGTTTTTCACTTGCTGACATCTGCCTCTCTGAGTCCCTTCTTCAAACACAATTCTTAATAACAAGAGCTACCCCTTACTGAGCTAAATGCTGTACTCACATCATCTCATTCAATCCTC
Source organism: Pseudorca crassidens (assembly GCF_039906515.1). Classification (NCBI taxonomy): domain Eukaryota; kingdom Metazoa; phylum Chordata; class Mammalia; order Artiodactyla; family Delphinidae; genus Pseudorca; species Pseudorca crassidens. The sequence continues at coordinate 22,846,420 of NC_090310.1, forward strand.
CAACAGCTGTGGGGAGGTGGATACTATGATTATCACCCTCCCATTTAACAGATAAGAAAACTGAGGCTCACAGAGTTTAAGGAATCTCCCCAGGGACCCAGAGGGGGATTCAGGGCCCCTGTCCTGCCAGAGCGTCCACCTTTCTCAGCCTAATCTTCACCACCCAAACCCCATGTGGCCAGATTCAGCCCACATCTTCCTTACACACTGCCCTCATTTCCAGTCTTCTGTTCCAGGTCTAAGGAACTTTTTTCCAATTTAATTTTGTTCTTATTTTATTGCTACTTTTCACCATAGCTGTGCCAGTCCCTGAGCTAAATGGTTTAAATACATTACCTTATTTAATTCTCATAAATTCCCTATGTGAAGCAATTATTGTTATCATTATTTCCATTTTACAGGGGAGGAAACTGAGGCTTAGGAAGGTTAAGGTTACAAGGTCACAATGCTAGCAAGGTCCAAGGCCACATATCTAGGAGGAGGTAGAGCTGGGCCTTAAATTCAGGTGAGCATGGCCCAAAACTCCATGCTGAGCTTCCCTTAGACAGCCTCCCATGTAATGACAACAGCAGCTACTACTGTAAAAATCTGGATGGTTCCAGGACTTCAGAACCAGGGTCAGCAAACGTTTTCTGAAAGGGTCAGATAGTAAATATTTTAGGCTTGTGTCCCAGCTCTTCAGCTTTGCCACTATAGTACGAAAGTGGCCACAAACAATATGGAAAGCAATGGGTGTGACTGTGTTCCAGTAAAACTTCACTTACAAAAACAGATGGCGGACGCCAAGGGCCAGAGTGTGCAGCCCTGTGCTTCAAAACATTATCAGTAACAGATAGATACTCTTTCAAGCGGAAGCATGGAAAAATCCATAGTTCTTGGTTTCTGACACAGAGGTTTGACTTCAAGAAAGCTGTTTCACCTCTTCTTTCTATTTTCTGGATAACCCTTTATTCTAAGGGATTAACAGTTTAAACATCCTTTAGGTCTAAGACTAGTTTATGACTTGAGTTTTCTCTTCCTAAAAAGTAGCAGGAGAAATGCAGCTCTCTATACAACCAAGAAGTTCAACGACTTATTTTAAGATATGTTCTTGTAAAAAACCAATCAATTGAATCTTATTTTCCTTCGTTTTAAAAAATGGCTTCTATCCGTTAGACATAAATTCTCAAGAGAAATCTGGGATACTTGCTGACTGTCTTCCTTCCTTCCTTCCTTCCTTCCTTCCTTCCTTCCTTCCTTCCTTCCTACTTTCTTTCCTTCCATCCTTCCTTCTCACTAACTGTGATGCTAGCATCTCTTTAACACTTGGCGGTCTCTTCATATTGCATTGTCAGGTTCTGAGCTCACCATAATTTCTGAGAGTTATGTTTAGATTTTTACAAATAAATATCATTTCTTTAAGGCACTAGTATTTTAAGGATGAGGAAAGTCCATCCTTGGCCATGTGTAATATCCAGAAAGTAGTAACAAGGATACCACCTTCCATTCATTCAAGCAACAGTTGGTCACCCAGAAGGGGCCATGGGGGAATGACATTCCTTTCACAGACTGGCTATTTTCCAAGATAATGTTAATAGTGTCAACAACAGTTACATGTAATGAATGCCTTCCAAGTGTCAGGCACTCTTTTAAATTTTACTTAACTCATTTATCCTCACAACAACTACACATTATTAGGTTCTTATGATTATTCCCACTTTACAGATTAGGAAATAGGGGCACAGAAAGGCTAAATACCTTCCCCCAAAGTCATTTAAGAGTAAATGGAGGGCTTCCCTGGTGGCGCAGTGGTTAAGAATCCGTCTGCCAATGCAGGGGACACGGGTTTGAGCCCTGGTCTGGGAAGATCCCACATGCCACGTGGCAGCTAAGCCCGTGCGCCACTGCTACTGAGACTGCATGCCTAGAGCCCATGCTCCTCAACGAGAAGCCACCACAATGAGAAGCCCACGCACCGCAACGAAGAGTAGCTCCCGCTCGCCGCAACTAGAGAAAGCCCGCGTGCAACAAAGAAGACCCAACACAGCCAAAAATTAAAAAATAAAATAAAATTTAAAAAAAGAGTAAATGAAAACAGAATTTGAACCCGGTTGGACGCCAGAGCTAGCTCCTTCACACATTACCTAATGTAATCCTCAGTCATCCTGTCTGTGGTTTACAAATGAGGAGAGGAGGAAGCTGTAGGCAAGTAACTTCCCTGAAGATACTAGGCTAGAGACAGAAGTCAAACCTGCCACCTGCTGCCAAATCCATTTTATTTCTAATGCAGTGTAAGAGGTAAATTGCAAAAAAGGGCCATTCTCCACCCCTCCCTGTATACATGTCTTCCCACCAAGAGATGGACTCTATTTCTCACTCCTTGAATCTGGGCTGGCCTCATGACTTGCTTTGGCCAATGTGACACAGCAAAAGTGACACTGTACCAGTTCCAAGCCTCAGGTTCAAGAGCCTTGAGGACTTCTACTTAAATTCTTGCAACCCTGTTCATCTGTCATGTGAGCAATCCAGGGTTAAACTGATGGAGGATGAGAGACCAAGTGGAACAGAGATGATCCATCCCAACTGACGCCATCTTAGACCAGCCAGCACCCAGCCTACCTGGTAGCTGACCACAAACACATGAACAAACCCAGCCAAGGCCAGAAGAACCTCCCAGCTGAGCCCAGTCCAAATTGCTGACTTGCAGAACAGTGAGCTAAATAAATTGTTGTTTTAAGACACTAGCTTTTGAGGTAGTTTGTCATGTAGCAAAAAGTTAACTGATGCCAGAGTATAAAAAATGAAACGCAATTTATGGCCAAATGGTAACATTCTCCCTATCAAGTGGCCAGTCAAGACTGCTACCATAGCCACCCGGCACAGAACCATGCCCCTGAAGGCAAGAGAACAAAGCTTTAGAGTAGAGCAGGAAAATCCTATCACAGAGCCACTGCCTTTATTTTGTAGGACAACCATGGGGTTATCCTCAAGTCAGAGCCTGCTGGCTTTCTTTTTAAAGCCTTGTCTTTTGAGGATGACTTTGATTTTTAGAAACAAAAGCAACTCCCAGCCAAGTTTGGAGAATGAAGTGATCAATGTTGCTTTTGTTAAAAAGAAGAAAGAAAAGAAGCATGACTATACAGCTATAATAAGACTTTCTTGCACGGTTTACAAACTGGATCTGACAGCAATTCCAAGAGTTGCAAAGGGAAGGCTTTTCAGCACTAGCAGCTTTATTGACATAGTAGAACTGGGTGCCAGGCTCCAAAGCCTGACTCCTGCTTCAAACCCAGGCTCTTCCTCTTAGGAGCCAGGTGAACTTCTCAGTCTCAGGTTTCCTCAGCAACAAAATGAGACAGTAAAATCGCCCATTCAAAGTGTTACTGTGATGATTAAATGAGACCACAATGTGAAATAAGGCCTGGCATTTAGGAAGTACTCGATTGCCATTAATCACCATTGATTAATCACACAGACGGTAACTGCTTGGTAACGATAGGTCATTATGAAACAGCCCTTAACTTTGAGCCATATTTCCTATTTAGGTGCTAGATTCCAAAATGAAAAACTGAGATCTGCTGTCTGAACCCATTTAAATATCATGACATTCAATCAAATGTAATAAGGTCAGGTTAAAAACTTGGTTTCCTCCACTCTTAGGTATCTACCCAAGAGAAATGAAAACATGCTCACAAAGACTTGTAATCAAATGTTCACAGCAGCTTTATTCATAATAGCCAAAAACTGGAAGCAACCCCAAAACAAAGTCCATGCAATGAAAACATTATTCAGCAATAAAAATGAATTAAGTACTGCTACCTGCTACAACATAAATGAACGTCAGAAACACTGTACTAAGTGAAATAAACCAGATGCAAAAGACTATATTGTGTGTGATTCTATTCCCATGAAATGTCCAGAAAAGGTAAATCTATAGAGATAAAAAAATAGATCAGTGGTTGCCTGGGGGCAGGAGTAGGAATGAGAAGTAACATCAAATGATCACTAGAGATATTTTGTGATGATGGGAATGTTCTAAAATTAGGTTGTGGTGCACAACTCTAAATTTGCTCCACTTAAAAAGAGTGGATTTTTAAAAATCATTTTTTAAAAGTGTGGCAAAATATACACAACATAAAATTTACTGTCCTAACCATTTTTTAGTGTGCAATTCAGTAGTGTTAAGTACCTTCACATTGTTGTGTAACCAATCTCCAGAATTCTTTTCATCTTGCAAAACAAATTCCACACCCATTAAACAACAACTTCCCATGCCCCCCTCCCCCAGGCCCTGGAAACCAGCATTCCACTTTCTGTCCCTATGAATTTGACTACTCCAGGTGTCTCATATAAGCAGAATCATACAATATTTGTCTTTTTTGGTGACTGGCTTATTTCACTCAGCATAATGTCCTCAAGTTTCATCCATGTGGTAACATATGACAGAATTTCCTTCCCATTTAAGGCTGAATAATATTACATTGTATGGATATACCATATTTTGTTTATCTATTCATCTATGATGGACACTTCTGTAAATAGTGGATTTTATGGTATGTAAATTGTACTTCAATAAAGCTGTTCAAAAAAAAGTTTTATTTATACATCCTCCTGTCAAAGGAGCTTATGGTCATTTCCATTTCAAACAATACTGCATTTAATGTCCTTCTTCAGAGCTCTTTGTGTACAACTATTGAGAGTTTTTGCAGCAGCGTACAACCTTAGAAGAGACATGTCTAGTCAAATAGTATGTTTATTTTCTATTTTACTAGAAAGTTCTGCTAACTTTTTCTCCAGAAGGGTGGTACCAATTATGTACTGGTACATGAAAGTTCTCTTTTCCACAGCTTCATCCATTTCTTATATTGTGAAACATTTATATTTTTGCTAATCTGTGAGACATGATACCACTATGGTTTTATTTTTATTTCCTTCAACATTAGCGAGACTGAGCATCTTTTGATTTGCTCTTGGCTCTCTGGGTCTCCCCTTTTGTGAACTTCCTGATCCTATCCTTTGTTTGTTTTTCTATTTCATAGTTCTATTGTGTTGTTCTCTTTTTTCTTATTGATTTATAGGAATTCCTTACAGGCTGGATACTAACCTGTTGTCTATGTTGCAAGTAAGCAGAACAGATTAATAGATAAGAGTCAAGTCAATAAAAGGCAGAGATCAATAGGAGATAGAAAATGGAGAGCCTGAGATCAGGACCACTGCGATATTCATTGTTGTTATTCTCCGTGTGCTTCCCACAGGGCCTAAGAATAATCATAACAGTATCAAGTTATTTATTGAGCACTTGCTATGTGCCAGGTATTACCCCCATGATCTAGCTTGATGCTCAGAACAAGCTGGTGAAGTAGACATTATGGTCCCTCTTTCACACATGAAAAACTGAGACTCGGTGATAGGAGGTTATTCAAGTAAGTAGCCCAACTCAGATTCCAACCCAGCTTTATCGATTCTAATACCTTCTCTTAAAATTTTTAAAAAATTTTATCAAATAATACCTATGCATAAAGGATCAAATAATATTAAAATAGCCCTTGCTCTTTTTTTTTTTTTTTTTGGCTGCGTTGGGTCTTCATTGCTGCATGCGGGCTTTCTCTTGTTGCAGCGAGTAGGGGCTACTCTTCGTTGCGGTGTGCGGGCTTCTCATTGCAGTGGCTTCTCTTGTTGCAGAGCATGGGCTCTAGGTACACGGGCTTCAGTAGTTGTGGCACGCAGGCTCACTAGTCGTGGCGCACGGGCTTACTTGCTCCATGGCATGTGGGATCTTCCCAGACCAGGGCTCGAACTCGTGTCCCCTGCATTGGCAGGTGGATTCTTAACCACTGCGCCACCAGGGAAGCCCAACCCTTGCTGTTAACTACCACGTTATACTTCCTTTCATAATCAGAGTCCAAAAATATTTGCTGAATGGATGAATCAAAAATCATTACCGAAGACACATATCAACAAGATTTAGCAGCTGAATCCAGGAAGCATGGTGGGGAAAGGTTTCTTATCTGAGACAGACCGAAGACAGAGGAGGATACTCACAACTAGAGTCCCCAAGTGCATAAAGAAATATAAGCAATAATTTTCAATGAAGTGTCATTTAGAATACCAAGAAATCAGAAAATTATATGCCCAACAACAGGCTCAATGCATCAAGGTGCAGCCCTACTATGAAAGTCCACAGAGTTGTTATATGTGGCATTAAGGAAAGATGTTCCTGATATATTGCTAAGTAGAAAGTGCAAGTTACAAACAGTGAGTATAATGTTAAAAAAAATACATTAGTATGTACTAAATATAGAAGTATGAGTATATGTGAATTTTAAAAAGCCTACCAAGATATTTAACATTAACAGGGCTAGAATTATGACGGATGTGGGGTTTTTGGTTGTTTGACTTTGTTTTTCTTATTGGTAGTTTCTAATTTTTCTATACAAAGCAAGTATTACTTGTATAATAATCATTCCATTCTTACCTCTTTTTTAAAATGGGCAAAGGTCAAGAGTCCTTTAAAGGAGTGGGGTTTAAAAGCAAGAGATCTCAAGAACAGATTCCAGATCCAAAGGGCAGGTGAGGCAGGCTCAGGGTCTGGATCCAGACTGAGCTAACGCAGTTCAGTCTGGGTGGGAGGGCAGGAGCCGGCAGGGGCCAGCAAGGGCACTGCAAACAGCCTGCAGGGGCAGGGGTGGGCTGCAGCCTCCATCATTTGGGTCAAGAGTTGATTTCCTGGAGTGGTTAAGGGCTCAGCCTTAAAGTCAGAAGGACAGGTTGGCATCCTGGCTCTGCCTCTAACTAGCTCAGCAACCTGTGTGTGCAAGTAAAGTTGTTCATTCTTTCTAGTCTGCAGTTTCCACATTTAAAGAATGATAAGAACACCACCTATAGCACAAGGCTGATCTTGAAAATCAGTGAGACCTTGTAAACAAATGTTGAGCATCACAGAACCTGGCATAAAGGAGACACCTCATAAATGGTAGTAGTTATGTTCCTAAGGATGTGGTCTGGTGGCAGGGGGGATCAGTATGTCCTGATGGGCAGGGTGGACAGTCAGCAAATAGTGAAGAAATGCAGACCAGGAACTCATAGGAGAACTTAAGAGTACAAACCAGAGATCACCAGTTGGTGAGATCTAGCTTACAAATGTGCTCTGTTTGGCACGCTGTGTTTAATCTTTTTGAAAATTAACTGTTGGTCTTCCCTGGTGGCACAGTGGTTAAGAATCTGCCTGCCAGCAACTAAGCCCACACGCCACAACTACTGAGCCTGCGTGCCAAGCATGGGTTCTAGGCACACGGGCTTCAGCAGTTGTGGCACATGGGCTCAGTAGTTGTGGCTCACGGGCTCTAGAGCGCAGGCTCAGTAGTTGTGGCACGTGGGCTTAGTTGCTCTGCAGCATGTGGGATCTTCCCAGATCAGGGATCGAACACGTGTCCCCTGCATTGATGGGCGGATTCTTAACCACTGCGCCATCAGGGAAGCCCAAAATAAATAAATTTTAAAAAAAAGAAAGAAAGAAAATTAACTGTCAAAAGTATTTTAAAAATTAATCAGGACAGTTCATGGTAAAATATGAATTGGGGGCTTCTATTGAAAACTCAGGAGGTATGGCCACACTGAGCCCATGTTCTGCATGGTGACGATCAGTAGGAAATGAGAAACGTAGCAGCTGCCCCTGTAGTGCGTGAGCTTCTGTGGTGGCCACAAGGCCCAACCACTCCCTGGTGTCTCTTTATTGTTATTCCATGCCTGTTTCATTAGCTACTTGGCCCTGCAGCCCTTTGAATGTTTTTCCCTTAAAATAAACAGTGCTGATGTCCTGGGTGCAGTAGGTTGAATAATTACCCCACAAAGATGTCCAGGTCCTAATCCCCAAAAGCTGTGAATGTTACCTTACACAGCAAAAGAACTTTGCAGATGTGATTAAATTAAGGATCATGAGATGGGAAGCTTATCCAGGTGGGACCAATGTAATCACAATAGTTCTTACAAGGGAGGAAGGAGGGTAAGAGTCAGACAAGATGTGACGATGGGAGCAGAGGTCAGAGTGATACTATCGCTGGCTTTGAAGATAGACGAGGGCTATGAGCCTAGGAATGTGCAGCCTCTAGAAATGGAAAAAGGCAAATAGTTAGATCCTCCCCTAGGTCCTCCAGAAGGAACACAGTCCTGCAGACCCAATTTAGACTTCTGAACCAGAGATATTCTATGCCCTGCGATTATGAGTCCTGTGTAAAACAAAACAAAGCAAAACAAAACAAAACAAAAACCTGCCTGAAGCCTAAGTATTTTCAAATATCTCACTGGATGTTTATTAGGTAAAAAACTGTTTACAATGATCTGAATCTAAAACTTAGCTCCATTTAATATATAAACACAAAGTCTTTCTGCATGGTTTTAATATACATTGATTTTTCCAGAAGAGCAACTATCATGTATATTAAGAGAAAATTGTACCATGTTTTATTCAGAACCTCAGTTTCTCACCATTTCAGAAAATCATATCACCAAGGACAATATCACTTACAGGATTTGAGTGACTGACATAACACATGTGACTCTGCCTTTTGTAGCTGTTGTGTTCATTGTGAGTCTATGCATAGGTGCAAGCAAGTGACCACCTCATAATACCTTCTAGTGTAGTTTTATTTGAGCTTTGAAAAAGGAAATACATGTTACCTATATTACAAATGATTTTTATTTTCTTTCTCATTTATATTATAGCCCACTATAATATAAATGGCCACTATATACATATATTTGAAATTATTGTATGGATAGATTACGATGATAGTGGCCCCTAATTGATCATGCCTCCTGGGTCCATGCCCCTTAGCAATGTGACTCTGCTACTTCTTCTACATGGAGTCCATTTCTTGCTCACTGTTGAGTTGCTTTGTTGAGTTGCTGGCCTTGTGAGCTGTTTTGAGCAATGCAATGCAATGCAATGGAAGTGATGCTGGAGTTCCAGAGCTCCGGCCCTACACTTCTGCCTTCGGCCTTTTGGAAAGCTGCCCTGAAAACAGCAGGCTGTGAAGGAGCTGGTCTGGTCAGCTGGAGGACGAGAGCCAGGCAGAGAGGAGCTGAAGAGCCAAGAGCCAGCACTGAGGCCCCAGACAGGTGACTGAGGGCAGCCTGGACCTCCCGGTGCAGCCTCGACACCAGCTGAAAGCAGCCACATGGGTGAGTCGAGGTGAGACTGACAGAAGAACCGCCAAGTCTCACTGGCAAAAAGAAATAATAAATCATTGTTTCTTTCAGCCATGAAGTTTTCAGGTGGTTTACTGTCAACAATACATCAATCAGGTAACTGATAAATAGGTAGCAGGACTAAGCCTTTCATTTCAGGATAGGTAAGAAGGGCACTATAATATATGACGATAAAGGGAGAGTGGGCCCACCAGGCTTGAGAGCCATCGCTCTGATGAATTCCCATTGCTCTCAAAATAAACCCCACACTCCTCACTGGCCTACACGATACGGCTGCGCAGAGCGACCTTGCCGCCCTCACCTCCCGTCTCGTTCGCTCACTCCGCTCCTGCTCTGTTGGCCACCTTTCTGCTTTGTCCCTGGAAGAGGCCACTGAATTTGGCGGTACTGGGTCATTAAGGAAACCTGAAAAGAGTTGAACCAGAGCATTGTTGGTGCCAGAGGGTCACACATTAAAGAGAATGAATGGTAAAAAGTTGGAGATGAGGTGGTTTACACAGTGTGCCAGTGACCATGAAGGAGACAAAGAAAATCACCCAGACAGGGCAGCAAGGTCAAATAGATGGGTTGGAAATTGTTATTTATTTATAACTTCTATTTTTTCTGATTACAAAAATAAGTCATTAGTATTTTAAAATTTTCAAATACTACTGAAATACTGAAATATAATATAGGAGAGCAAAGGCTCCAAAAGTGTCATCTCTCCCCCAACTTACATGTGATTTTTCATTTATTGGCTAACAATTTGGATACTATTATCTACATTCAGGAAATGCCTGTACAATATCTATTATCGGCCCACAGATATGCTTCTACCAGCTATTTGTACAAACTAACCATTTCCAGTCATTACCTTTCACAGAGTATAGCTGTTTAACAACATATAAACCACTGCTAGCACCCAGCTAATTTCACAGCAAAACTAAGAGGCTCATCGACTTTATTTATAGGTGGTCAGTGTAATGCCCTACAGATGCCACTTAAATTTTCTCTATGACCTTTTTACACATAGTTGAAAACAACCTTCTGGGAAAAGATTAAAGAAATCTATTTCACTTGCTGAATTCGTATCATGAAATGAGCAGGGTCTTCATTTACTTCTAAGGCTGACATAACTCATGGAAATTATACATTTATGGTTTAGTCCTCTAATTGTATTCTCTAAAAATTAAGGAATAGAGGAATATCTGGTTATTAAATAATCTGAATTTTATTCTGAGCATTTGAAAGATTTAAATATCTAATGACAAGCAAACTATTTGGTTATGAAATTCATCAGTCTAATTCATAATATCTAAAATGGCATATATACAAAATTGGGTTATTATGAATCGAAATCAAAATCATCAAGCTTGCACACTCTGTCCCAGGCAGAGTCTGTCTGATTCCATAGGCCAGATTCTGAACCACTGGACCATGTGCCCATGTGCCATAGACCTCCTCATTCACATACACACACACACACACACACACACACACACACACACACACACACACACACACACACACACACACACACACACACACACCCCAGCTGTATGAGTAACTGACCAAATGCTTTATGACCTAGTCATTAGGCATCGCCTCTCTCTCTGGTTTTCCTTGAGGTGTCCTGGTGCTCACAGGACAATCTAATGAAAGGCTCTGCCCCACGAGGTGTCTGCCCCAGGCCTGCCTAGCATCTTAGTCCTCTTCTCTAGTGCCTCCAGATCATTTCTTTTTTTTCTTTTTTAATATTTATTTATTCATTTGGCTGCGCCAGGTCTTAGTTGTGGCATGTAGGATCTTAAGTTGCATAATGCAGGATCTTGTTCCCTGACCAGGGATCAAACCTGGGTCCCCTGCATTGGGAGTACGGAGTTTTTGCCACTGGACCACCAGGGAAGTCCCCAGATCATCTTTCCTATCCAAATCTAGCCTCTGCTTTTGAAAGCCATTAGACCTGCCGTCAGCATGGTCCAGTGGTCAAATTCCTAGACTCAGGAAACAGGCTGCTCGTTTGACTCTTGGCTCTGCCACTCACTAGTTATGTACTTGGCTTGTTGATTAACCCTGGTGCCGCACGGCCCTCATCTGTAAGACGGCAAGAATAGCACCCACGTCAGAAGACTGTTGGGAGCGTTAAATGAGTTTCCGCAGCTAAAGTGCTTAAAACAGTGTCTGGCACAAAGTACGGGCTCTAAATGTGCTAGAAACTACTATTCTTGAATTCCAGCCTCTTTTTCAACTCTCTGGCTCTCCACTGGCTGTGAGGCTCCTTCAATTTTAGACGATTTGTTCCTTCCTCAGCTCTAGCTCCAGGGGACCCGACAGATCTGGACAGCCTCCCCATGGTCTACCTACCTCCGGAAGTAATAAATCCAGACAGTGCAGGTACAGTTAGTAAATGACCTCTTGCATGTAACAGCTATGTGCTCCTGTAACTTAATTATGATCTTAAAAGTAGGCTCTGACTTTTGCAGAATCATATTTATTCATTCATCCCACAACTATTAGTGGGTCCCTACTATGTTCCAGGTATTGCTGGAACAATATCACAGGACAAAACAGAAAATGAGGAAAGCACGAAAAAATAACTAGAAGTCAGCATTTTAAGGGCAAAATACAAATCAGCAATTATTCTTAAGTGACCTAATACAAATGCCGTTTCAAGATATAATTTGAATGGCCCTAATTAACAATGAATTATGCTGCTGTTCAAGAGCCATTTGGATGCACATTCAATTGTGGGTGACAGATAAGAATGCTCCCGTTATGCAATTTCGGCTGGAGGCTGGTTATCATTCAGTTTAAGCATCTATTCCCAATGACAGGATGTGAGGAAGAGTTGAATCAAGAAAATGCAAATCTGTTGTGCAGATCTGGATAAGAGGAGCTCCACTTGGGTCTGACAAATGTTGAGATGGCAATAATGTAATTTTTAAGCCAGCAAAAATAACCCACAAAAGACTACGTGATGTCGGGGGAGGGGGGGAGGTGGGGAGGGAATCAAATTTAATTAAGAAATCCTAAAATCCTGAATCAGGATTGGCATGGAAAGAAGTAATGATAATTCACCCATCTTGCCTATTTGAAGCGTTCAAATACTGAACTTCCAGGTAAAGACTGAAGAGAAGGCGGGGCAGGAAGGTAACATTCAACGGTGCTTGTGAGCACCCTTCAGTGAGTCATCCTCCTGGTAACGAGAGCACCTCTGTCATCCCTTTAGTAGTTGAGGATTACTCACAGATTACATAGGGTCACACTGCAAGGAAGTGATCACACTAGGTGTCTAGCTGCCTGTAAAGTTTATCAATTCTTGCAAGTTATCAGTTTTAGGAATCCACTTTTTTTACATCCTTTGATCATTCATTATAGCATTGAAAGTCTAATGCTCCATTCAAGCACCTGCAGCATTTGAGGTTTCATCTGTTTTCATTTAGTCCCAGTGGCAGCTCATCCATGGGATGTCAAAGATGAAGTATGAGTTGGCACAAGAATGCCTCATTACTCTCTAATACAAATAGAAATTTCTCTGATTCTTTAAAAGCGTTTTATCATTGCCTGGAGGCTGGAAACTGTTTCTAGCCCCCCTCGTTACAAAATTATTTATGGGCAAAAATTAGACATGCAACCCTCAATGTAAAATCTTAATTACTGTCCTTTTAGCTGATTTTTGTATAAATTAGAAGAATAACAGTTGAATAAATTAGAATAAAGGCTGCACAAGTGAATATAACTGCCTTAAGGTCTAGAAGTGAATGTCTAGCACCAGATCCACGCTCGCTGTTTCTCCATATTCATTCTTCTTTTGGAGGAGCAAAAGAGAACAAAGGGGAAGAAAATAAAAGCTACCTTTATCCTTCAGCTACCGAGGGCTTTGCTACTCATCTGTGGTTTCCTTGAGGACAGGGCCAGACTTGTCCTCTCTGGGTCCCCAGGGCCTGGCCCCATGATCAGCACATAGTAGGGCTTAATAAATGTTTGTTGAAAGGAACTGAACTTGGGTGGCTTAATATGTTTGCAGATATTCTCACACATATCCAAACAAAGGTTATTCCATTGTGCTCATTTATTTCATTGTTTAATCACTGCGTTCCATCCTTTGATCAAGCTAATAAAAGGCAGGGTACACTGAATATACTTTGGCCAACAGCAGGATTAAAAACAAAGACCCCTGAAATATGACTTGCAGAATTGTCTGGTCTCTCTCATTTAGCAGCAGGACCTGAAGCCAGAGAGGCAAGGCCATCTGATACATACAGGGTCAGGCCAAGGGCTCTGCTCTCTGGCCCCCAGCCTCACTACCATTCCATATGGCCACGCCTTGCCCTGTTTAACACCACACAGAGGAGGGGAAGCTCAGTTACAAATGGCGGACAAGAATTAAGTCGTCAGGGGAAGCCAAAGAAGCAAATGAAAAATACACAAGAATAGAAGCAGTTTAGATTTTATAACTTAAGGCAAGTAGCAATCTGTTCTCCAGGAAAGAACCACAAATTTAAAAAATTTGTATTTCCTGGAGCTATTCAGAGGACAGCCTCCAAGCCCCATTTTTTGAGAGGGATGAAAGCACAGGCTCTCGGAGCATCTGGACCTTGGCTGAAGACCTGCTCCATTGCTCACTAGCTGAGTGATCTTAGGTAATGCTCGACTTCTCTGAGTTCCAGGGACCTCCTCTGTAAAAAGCGGTTGATGGAAAAGGGGATCTGGCTTAGAGGTTGATTGTAAGGGTGAAATGTGATGATGCGTATAAAGCAATTTGACCAGTGATGACACACAGTAGACAACTAACCAGTGAGATAGCTTCTCTGACCATTAATACGATCACTAACTATTATGATAGCAGCAGTCAAACCACAAGTGAGGGGACCACCATGACCTGGATGGACAGTCAGTACCTGAATTGCTGGCATTCATTTTACCAGCTTTTTCTGTTTATAGCCCCTTCAGCAGAGCAGCTTCTCATGTTAATGAAAATGGGGATCTGATCATTGTGTTTTTTTCTGGTTCAATCTGGACAACTGGTCTGTACCAGAATGTCAGGAGAATATAGTAGGATTAAGGTTTCCCAGATTTGAATTCACCAGGCCTGTGTCTCAAAACTAAGAATTTCTGCCAGAGCAATATGAAGAAAACCTTGCAATTCTGCCTCTGTTGGGGTGAGAGGTGTGAAGCCCCCTACCACCACTCCCACCCACCAAAAGCTATGAATAGCGGTTGAAATGCATTTTGAGGAAGGAAGGGTAAGCCGAATGCTGCACTTTTCTTTGCTGAGTGGGCTATGCAGGCTGAGAGCCAGAGCTGAATTGTTCAGGACCCAAAAGGGGTCTGGAGAGGCTGTGTGGGAGGAGGTGCCTGGAGAGGACAGACGTGGTTCTAGAGAGGATTAATGAAGTATTGCTTGATAGATGCCAACAAAGCCCTCTTCCCACCTCTCTATGAAAGTATCAGCAAAATAAACTTTCTTCATGAAGTCCTTGTGTAATCAGATGCTTGGGGGGGAGCTGGGACCAAGTGCTGAATAAGGCCTCTGGGTAGCCAAGGAACAAGAGCAAGCCCACTCAGGTAATGGGTGTAACCCACCCTACCTGGGGAGAACCTGCAGCCCAGTAATACTAATGATCAATAATAAGTTAACAAAATAATAATAATAATAATAAGTTAACATTTACTGAGTTCTTCCTACATTCCAGGGACTGCCCTAAGTACTTTGTATGGGCCACCTCATTTCATCAGCATGATAATCCCATTGAAACTGTGCCCCATAGGGTTAACCAAAACTGGTGGCTAACAGAAATTCTTGAGCTTGTCTTGAGCAGATAAGGGAACTGCTTGTTAAAAGCCCCTGTGCTTATAACCTGCTTTCACTGATCAAGGATGCCTTAATTATTTTTGCAAATTGCATATCCTCCAAGCTTCATGTAGCCTAGATAATACATCACAAGACTCCGTAACCGCCTCCTATAGATAACACCTCTGACGTATGGGTTGCTATAGTAACGGTGACTTAAGCTGTTTTTCAGAAACTTGGAGTCAGCTCTTGTCCAGTTCAAGCAGGCTAAAACTGGTTGGGACCACCGACCCTAAAACTGGGCCTACATAGTTGTCCCATGAATGACCTTGTGACGTCAGAGAGCCAAAAACTCCACCCTCAGATCATGCTAGCACCTCTATTTTCTGAACATGTATCCCATGAAGAAAGAAGCATGTAATTCAGATATACTTGTGCAGAGCAGTGATCACCTCACCCTTTTCCTGCCTCCAATCACCTTCCCCTGGACCTCTGACGGTATACTCTTCACCCATAAATATCCCAAGCCCCTTGCCTTCGGGAATGTGGACCTGAGACTTGTTCTCCCATCTCCTCACTTGGCTGCCTGGTGAATAAACCCCTTCTCTGCTGCAAACCTCAGTGTCTTAGTATTTGGTTTGCTGTGCATCAGGCAAATGACCCTGGTTCAGTCCCTGGTTCAGTAACACCATGAGCAGGTGCTATGATCATCTTCATTTTACACATAAGGAAAAGATGGTGGCTCAGAAAGACGAGATAACTTGCCCAAGGCTGTACAGCCAGCTGGGGTGGAGGGAGATGTCAAAACCAGGTAACCCTGAGAACACATCCAGAGATGTGTTCTTAATCAATATGCCATAAACCAAAGCCCAATTTACTAGTTAATTGCATAATTAATATATAAGGAGGGTTAGGCAGTGGAATTTGCCACCCACTGCTCTCTTACATTGACTAACTCACGAAATATATGGATGTCTTCTTCTCTCACCCCCCTTCATGGCATCCCTCCAGGGATGAGCCCAAGAGAACAGCCTTCCCAGATAGAAGAAAGCTGGGTTTTGGTCAAGGACATAGTAGTAGAGGTGCTCCCCTGACGTCCAACTGTGCACTCATTTATTGAGGGCCAACTATGTATTCACCAGGGGCTAGGTACTGGGTAGGATATACTAGGCACTGAATAGAGATACAAAAATAAATCAGAGAATCTGTCCTCAAGGAACTTAAAATACTGGGGGAGACAGACATGTATAAAATGAAGTGTATTTGTGGGTCAAGGATGTCTTAATTTTCCACTAGAAGAGGAATAGATGAGATACTCTGAAATCTGAGGGCTGGGTTCAATTGCTTCCAGTTTGGGAACAGTAGGCCTGAAAGAGAAGCCACAGAGCTGAGTTTGAAAAAACAAATAGAACTTAAATATGCAGAGAAGAAGAACTCAAGGATTTTTTTCTCAAAAAAAAAAAAAAATGAAGGAACATATGCACAGAAGCCGTGAAGTGTGGGGCAGGTACAGGGACCTCCAAGTGGTTCTATCTGCTGGAGGGTATCACCCAGGAAGGAGAACAGAGAGAGATGTCCTTCTAAGGAAGGAGGGAAAAGACTGCAGAGGGCCGTGAAAGCCAGGCCGAGGGGTCTTGGACTCCTTATGTGGATCCACGGTTCTCAAACAGTGTACCGGGGCCCAGCAGCGTACCCTAAACACCTCCTCCACAAGCGTGCTGCCTGGTTCCAGATCAACATCTCATAATTCGTTTCTGCTTCTACTAAAGACACAACTGTCACGGTGAGGCCTGTCAGAAGGAATGTTATGCTGAATGGACCAGTGGCAGTGAATTAGGGGGAGGTATAAAGTGGGGTGACTAAGAGACAGGAGGGTCAGTATAACGTCAAGCCAGCGCGAAAGGAAAGTTGAGTGTTTGCTAGAGCACGTGAAAACGTTGTCTCTTCGGTATATAAAAGCATCAGGACAGTATCCTATTCTCACAGCGAGATCCTGTCCTGAAGGGCAACCAAGCAGGTGACACCATTATCTGTGAATGTTTTAAAGACGTGGGTCAAACAAATTGGGGTTTGCACTGTAGTTACAGCCAACTTTTTAAAATATCATTTTGAATCATTTAATTTGGATTTGAATGCTAGCTCTGCCATTCACCCTTGATCACCTTTCTGAATCTATCCCTTCGTCCGTTTTCTCATCTGCAAAATGCAGACAATATGAATCAAGAGGAACCTCACAGAACTGTTGGGAGTGATGATAAAGCCCTAAGCAAAGCACCCAGCAGAGCAAGCACTTGGTCAACGTGAAATGCTGTTGCTATTTTACTCTCTGCGTATAGGTCATCCAAAATTCTAGTACTGTGCAGGGAAGACACACACCCGACGTACACTGCCAACTGCAGAAAAGAGGGAGCCTCTGGGGTATTTACACGGCGGTGCGCCAGGACTGGAACTCGATACAGATAACTAGCTGCAGTCACCGAGCACTCACCATGGGCCAGGCCTCTCCTAAAGCAAGTACATTCGTGGCATTTGGCATGAAGTAGAGTAGGGGGAGCCCCGAGGTGGGATGGTCGATCCGGAGCTGGATAAGAGGGCAGGAGAGCTATAATCTGTGCATGTCATAACGGGAGCAGGAAGACCCAAGACACCTGGCAGATGCCAATTGCCCAGGAGAAGGGCAGGCAGGGAGGCCAAGCGAGGCAGAAAACCTCCCCAGAGCCAGGCGGCCAGACAGATGGCAGTGCGTGTGTGTGCACAACTAGATGTCCCGGCCGGAGTTGGATAAGCGACTGAAACAAGGCTTTCCCTCCCAAAGGGATCATTTTGAAAACAGCCACTTGACGGTACTAAGATAATGAGCTACCACCTGATAAAAATGCATTATTGAGCATTTAGAAATAAAGAAACAAAACAACTGACCTCAAAACATTTTTCTTTCTTTGCTTGGTGAAGCAGGCTAGCCATTCCAGGAAGCAGAACTGGAAAGATGAATGTTTCCAAATATTCTTTAGGGGAACCTAAAACAAACAAAAAATTCCCACCAAAAATCCAAAATGGCTCAAGTTAATTTGGGAGAAACATTTGCTTCCGAACAAAAAAAGGTATTCTCCATTAATCAACATGACCATAAATGTTATATTTTACTCTAGACTGCTGAGTTGGGCTGATTACCGACGAAACTTAAAATATCCCTCTGAGCCTCTGTAGTCTGGTGGGGCTGTAGACGGGGTCCCACACGGGGCCAGGGCCACAGGCACAGCCAGGAGGCCGGTGTAGCTGGAGGGAAATATGCAAGGGGAGTGTGGTAGGAACTGAGGTCAGAGGGGAACGGGGCGGGGGTACAAGGACCTAAGGGCACAGTAATAGTGGTTACCAAAGCCCAAAGCCCACTAGTGGAGGGAGCAGAACAAACCAGCGGGAGAGGGCCTGGCACCAGGGAGGGCGAGGAACAGGGACTCAGGGAGGAAGATGAGGACGCCTGCATCTCTGGCTTCCACACACAAAGCAAGACAGCATGACATTTTCTTTTACTCTTTACATTTTCCCCCTTTGTATGTAATGTAGAACTTAAGAACTTAAGTGTCTTTCTTCCTTTTCAACCTTAAAGATACATCAGTGGACCCCGAGGGGGGAAAGCGGGAGGGCGGGTGGGATGAAGTGGGAGATTGGGATTGACATATATACACTAGTATGTATAAAATAGATAACTAATAGGAACCTGCTGTATAAAAAAATAAATAAAATAAAATTCAAAAAAAGATACATCAGTGGAATAAAGGCTACTTCTCTTAAAAATAAAAATTAAACAAGAACACATTCTTTCTTATTACGTGGTCTCCCTGAGGTCTATCTGTCCACCCTGTCCCCACCCCATGGCTCTGCAATGTCACAAGTCCTGAACTACAGAGCTGAGATTGCACTTCCTTACGTACATGTTTCTGGGTCGATTGTTTCCCGTTTAACTTGAGGACAGGATACTTGTGGGACCACGGCTAAAGGAGCAGCTGGGTAAAGGTGTTCCGTGTTGAAGCCGTAGAGAACCCTTTCATCTGATGGTGATGCCTGGGGTGGCGGTGGGGAGGGAAATCAATTCATGTAGTTTAAATCATTGTATTTTCTTTTATAATATAACAAAAATAAAAGTCTGTGTCAGACTTTAGGTTCAAGGGGGCATACTGAGCACAAATCTTTCTCTTCTCTCCCAAGACACCTATAAAGGACAACCAAGAAATAAACCCATAACAAAGACTGGGAGGGCTGTCAATGGATGAGAGATCTCCAGACATTTCCAAAAGAAACAGAATAGGGCTTCCCTGGTGGCGCAGCGGTTAAGAATCCACCTGCCAATGCAGGGCACATGGGCTCGAGCCCTGGTCCAGGAAGATCCCACATGCCACGGATCAACTAAGTCCATGCGCCACAACTACTGAGCCTGTGCTCTAGAGCCTGCCAGCCACAACTACTGAGCCCACGTGCCACAACTACTGAGCCCGTGTGCCACAACTACTGAAGCCCGCATGCCTAGAGCCCGTCCTCCGCAACAAGAGAAGCCACCGCAATGAGAAGCCCGCGCACCACAGCAAAGAGTAGACACCGCTTGCCGCAACTAGAGAAAGCCTGGGCACAGCAACGAAGACCCAATGCAGCCAAAAATAAATAAATAAATAAATTTACAAAAGAAACAGAATAAAGCCTGTTGTCAGATGAGAGGAGGAGTGGCAGGTCAGAATCCACAGGAGGAAACTGCCCCCAGAAGACGAGAGTCCACGTTCCCACCAGAATTCCAAAGGGCTTCAGAGGTTCAGTTCGTCACAGTGTGGGAATGAGAAAGGAAACAATACACGGGAGAGGTTAAGTGAAAATCTGGCTGGAGACCCCGTGGCCTGCTGCCCCATCCTCCCTCCTCCTGCTTCTGCCCCCTTTGGCATTCACAGCAGCCTTTTATAACCTGCTCTCCCTCCTTTCCAATGAATCTTCTGTAAACAAATTAAACAAACAGCCTGGGAAGGAGTAGAACTACGCAGGGTGCCATTTTGGCAGTCAAGAGAAAAAAAAAACCTCAACATTGATGTGGAGGCTCCCAGCCCAGTCCCAAAATAGGGAGTCCCTGTCTGCTGACCCTGAAGAAAAGTCCTCCAGTGGACAATCACTCCCCATGAGCTCCCAGTCAGTGTTTCTATTCATGGAAGAGACCCATCCAGAAAACAAACCAACATGTATGACAGTAGAAGAAAACTATACCAACTATGTAGAAATATCCACTCAGGCTTGCATTTTAAATTTTGAATAAATAATCAAAACTTTCTACATAGATGAAGAACATAAACAGCATAAAAGACAAAGATCAAGATCTATAAAGAACAACTGACCCTGAAGAAGCAAAAATAATTCAGGGGAGAGAACTGTAATTAGTATCTGCAGAGAAATTTGAGAAAGCATTGCATTCATAAAGCAAGAACAGGATGCTATGAAAAAGGAACAATCACAAGCCAAGGAAGTTCTTAGACACAGAATCTCTAATGGAGGCAGCTGCAGTGACATATTGAAGTCTAATGACTTAGGTTTTTGTCTCATCCCTGTGACCCTGCTCAAGTCCCTTCATTTCTCAGAGCCTTACCTTTTTATTTTAAACTCCATTAAGTCCCTATTTTACTCCAAGCATACTGCCTTAGGGCCTCCCTTCCTGGCTGCCTTGTCCTTGGCCCTCTCTCCTTCCTTAGTACAGTCTTAGCCCACCCAGCTATGCAAAAAGAAATCTGCTCCATCTGCAAAACTGTCCCCAACGTGGACATGATGTTGAATCCACTGCAAAGGCCTTCCTCATCTAGGATCTCATTTGAGCCCTACAAAGCCCCTGTGAGTTAGTCAAGGATTATCTGCTCCATTTAACAGATGCAGAAACTGAGGCTCAAAGTGGTTGCGTGATGCCCTTTAAGTCACATCATTAGCAGCAGAGGTATGACTGGCCCTGGTTCTGGTTCTGGTTCTGGTTCCAGTGCCTTTCCTTTCCCCCTCCCTGATTCATGACAGTGTCTGATGCTCACCAGTCATCAGTGCTGTTTTCGTGTAAGAACCTTTCAGTTAGGTTGGGGCCCGGGTGATACTCACAGTAACAACAGCTTCTTGTTTGGCTTCATATCCTTCTGGAAAGGGAGGCAGCTCAGCTTCATACTCTGAAGGGAGTGGGGGGGAAAAAAAACCCTCAATTCCATACTTCATTACAGCTTGTGGATAATTCCCTTTCCTCTGAATAAAATCTCCTTAAATTTTATTTTGGTTGGTGGTTTTCAAAAATGAAAAAACAATTAGCCATTACAGGGTGTTTATTTAAAATGGGTAAGAGATGATTCTTCTCTTGCATGAAAGACTCCAGGCTTTATGTAAGAGTTTGAGACTCTTCCCAAGAAGGTAGATTTAGATCTTGCCCACCAAATTATAAATACAAGGGATAAAAAGAGGAAGAAAATGAGGAGGGTGGCTAAGGGAAGACACCAATAGCATACAGGAAGGAGAGGGGAGAAAAAGAAGAGGAGAATGTTACGTATAGGGGGGCAGAATAAAAGAGACAGAGGCAAGATGAGCCATCTCAGGCAGACGTGGGGATGGGCGTGAAGTTAAGGCTGCCAGATTGGGGTATACGGCTGGAAAAGCAATCCCGTAAACCCTTGCTAGTCGAAGCATTGCCCACGGACCAGCAGCATCGGCATCCCTGGGGAGTTAGAAATGCAACATCTCAAGCCCCACCCCAGATCTGCTGAATCTGAATCTGCATTTTAACGAGACCCCCAGGTAACCTGCATGCAATTAAAATTGGAGAGGTTCTACTGTAAGCTCCAGTAAGTTTCCATCTTGGCTGTACATTATAATTACCCGGGAGATTTTTGAAAATGCTAATGTCTTGGCCCGACCCCAGAAATTTTGATTCAATAGGTCTGGGGCAAGAGGCTGGGAATCAATATTTTAAGTCCTCCAGCTGATTCTAACATGCAGTGAGTTGGAGAACAATTGCCAGGTTTCAAGACTGATCACTGTCAACCTGCTGGGGAGATTAATGCAAAGAATATTCCACATAAGTTCTACAGCGTAACAACAACTATTGCTGAGAGACAGAAAGAAAATGCCCATGACTATATTGGTTACACCCCTAAGAGAAAGACTGGTAAAAATATTTCCGGAAAGGTCAATGTTTCAAAGGCAATTGTATAGTTGCTTTGCAGTGATGAGGGAAAACAAAGTTTCTGGGTGAGATGGGGTTGATGCATTTGTACTGGAGGCAAGTTTTATTCCATTACCTCGTTCCTTATCAGGTGGTAGAGCAATTCTCAACTTTTTTTTCAATTCCTAGGTATCAGGTTGGGGACTAGTATGTCAGGATGCAGGTTTTAAGCAATTTTGATTCCCAATACTAGCTAGAATAGGTTTCTAGTGCTATGTAACAAATTATCACAAACTTAGCAACTTAACACAAATTTATTATCTCACAATTCCCAAGGGTCAGGAGTCTGGGTATGGGTCAGGGTCTCATCAGGCTGAAATCGTGTTGGCCATGGCTGTGATCTCATCTGACGGCTGAGGTCCTCTTCCAAGTTCACAGATTGTTGGTGCGATTCAGTTTCTTGTGGAGGTAGCTCTGAAGTCCACATTTTCTTTTGGGTTGTTATGGGGACTGCTCTCAGCACCAAGAGGCTGGCCGCCCTCAGGTCTTGGCAGCTCACTCTTGGATATTTGCTACTTCAAAGCAACAGTAGTCTCTTCTGCTTGAACCTCTCTGACTTCGTTTAAGGGCTCACCTGATTAGGTCAGGCCCATCTACAATAATCTTCTTAAAGACAATTGAGGGAATTCCCTGGTAGTCCAGTGGTTAGGACTGTGAGCTTCCAATGCTGGGGTCCTGGGTTTGATCCCTGGTCGGGGAATTAAGATCCCACAAGCTGTGCAGTGTGGCCAAAAAACAAAACAAATGAACAAAAAACCTACAGATTCAATTAGAAAAAAAATAATAAAGTCATCTGATTACACACTTTAATTACATCTGAAAAATCCTTTGACAGCAGTGCCTAAATTAGTGTCTGATTGGATAACTGGGAGCTATGTGCACTAGCGGCAGGAATCTTGGGGGCCATCTGAGAATTCTGCCCACCGCAGCGACTCTAGCTCTACCACTTTATTCTTTCCTCTCAAGCAAAAATGTAAATTCACCTTCTTCCCCCAACACACTGAGAATCACCAACACGGTGTGAAAACTATTCGTTTGGATTTAAGATACATATACATTTATAGCTTTGATTACAAAAGCAATACATGCTTATTATGAGAAAAATTCCAAATAATACGGAGATGGCTTATGTAGAATCTAAGTCATACCTAATCCCATTACAACCCATAACCATTGCTGGAACTGGCATAGATTCAACCACAACTTTTTCAGTGCATTTACTAACATTTGTATATAATTCACAAATACATTCCTTCACTTTAGTTCTCCAAGACCAGCTCAAATCACCCAAGCATAGAACTTGATAACACTGTGTCCTTATTCTGCATAACTCATATTAAGTCTTACCCTTATTTGAAACTTGTAAAAATTAATGAGTATCTCTTCTAAAAGACTGTGTTTTTTTGGGGGGGGTGGGATGTGGATGTACCTGGGTCTGTTTGTGCTCACCATCACATTCCCAAAGAATATGGAGCTGAATGAATGTACTTTTTTTTTTTTTAATTTAAATTTTTTGCCTGCACAGCAGGTGGGATCTTAGTTGCCCGACCAGGGATCAAACCCACGTCCCCTGCATTGGAAGTGTGGAGTCTTAATCACGCTTGGACTGCTAGGGAAGTCAGAAGCTGAATGAATGAAGTAATGAATGAATGAACAAAACAAACACTACAGCAAGTTACTTTTGACTCTTTATCAACTCATTCATCCATATTTATTGAGGGTCCACTATATGCCAGAATCCATTCTAGGTGCTGAATCATGGAGCTCGTTCAATGCTGCTACTATATGATGTGCTTCATTTATTTAACCAGTGTACTCTTAGTGGGCTTTTAGGTTGCTTCCAATTTTTCATTATTACAAACAATGCTGTTGTAAGCATCTTTATACATACATCATTGATCAGAAAGGAGGTACTTTTGTAGGATTAACTCTTAGATGTGGAATTGTTCTTTCAAAGAAAAAAATAATTTAAAATTTGGGCCAAATTGCCAAATTTTCCTCCAAAAGGTTTATAATAATTCACACTCCAAATAGTAAGTCTGCCTGTTTCTCTAGGGTTTAACTGATCTCATACATATTTAAAATGATACTTTACTTTTATTTATATTTCTTTAATTATGATTTATTTGCCATTTATATTTTTCCCAATGAGAAATTTGATGGAAAATATACAAACTTTTTCATCCTACAACCACAAAAGATATACAGTTATATGATTATGTAGAAGTATGGGAAAATACATTTGCCTCAGGACAATCTGATGTGTTTTTTATTTCAAGCCTCTGTAAGATTTAAGAGAATCTGGCATATTTGAGAATTTGTCGCTGTCACCTTGCGATTTCAATTTAAAACATATAATTGATTACAGACTGATGCTTTTTACATTGAAAGCCATATAATTTTGCATGAATTTATTAAGTTTGTAAAGAGTACTGAAGAAAAATTTGCTGGTTTGGCACTAGAAATTCTTAAGAAAATCAGGTATATTAAATTTCCAAATGTTTACAATCTTTTCGTTACCTAAGCTTGTAAACTGGATTCCAGGTGTCCCCCACTTTTCAAAAGTTTGCTTTACGCACCTCACTTTTACAAAAGACCTATAATAGTACCTGTTTTCGCTAACCAAGAGAAATCCAAAGGGCATTTTTGCTTTAACAGAAAAGGTGAAAAGTGAAAAGAGCGATCAGCGTTTTTTTTTGCAGCAAACTGTTACAGAGGAAGTGTGTATTCTGAGCAGTGGAGTGGCACTGCCAAGCTCCTTCCCCTGGAACTACACTCAGCATCTCAGCATCACGCCATCACAGTTTTGAACTGTCTGTGAACATCTGTACTTTTTCTCGATTTATTCTGTGCATCCTTTAGCAAGATGTGTCCTAAGGTAATCATTTCTTTGCTTTATGCCATTTTGGCTTATGAAAGTTTTCACAGGAACTCTCTACTTTTGGGTAGCAGGGAGAACCTGTAATTGGTTAGGGGAATTTAATGTTATATGCATTTTAAACGAACATTAATCTAAGAACAAGTAAACATAGTTGTTCATTTTATACAACAAAGGCAACATTATGTAAGAGGCAGAGCAGAAAGAACCTATAACCCTGTTGGGGGAACAGAGCCCTTGTGCTCAAATTGGAACCTCCCCGCCACCATGCTCCAGGCACGTGAGGTGATGAAATGTCTTTATTGCTCAGGCCACTATTAGTTGGGTTTTCTGTGATTTGCAGCTGAACATGTTCCTAAATGAAACAGCAATTAAAATACAGTGTTCACCAACAGTGGCCTATTGGAAAGGGATGAACCAGGAAGATGGAGGCTGGAAGTGAATCTAACGAACACTTAGCCAGCATATACTACGGCAAGGGGATGTACAAGGTGCTGGGGGGACAGATGAAGAAGGCAGAAGAGCTTGTGTCCTGGTGAGGGGATGGACAGTAAGAGCCAGTGGTTATAAGATGTGAAAGTGATGCCGTAGAGGGCTGCACTCAGGAAGCACCAAGGAGGGGCTTCAAAATCAGCGTGAAGAATAACAGAAGGCTTTCCAGAAGAGGGGCCACTTGGGCTGAGTCTTGAAAGATGAAGATGAGAAGGCAGAGATGTTCCAGTAAGAGGCAAAGCTTGTGCAAAGGTGCGGAGGAATGGAACAGTGTGGTGTGCTGGAGGAATAGTTTCTTATGGTTAAAGGTACACAGCACAGGAGAGTGATACTATGCCTTGTCCCTTGCCTAGAGAGTGTATTTAAAATGCAGAGCTTAGGGACTCACCCCCAAGGAGTGGGGTGAATCATCACACCACAGGAATCTGCACTTTAGCAAGTATCTGGGATATTGTGATGTGGGAGCTCCAGGTCTACACTTTAGGCACACTGCTATGTCGCTTAAGGGCTTGAACTTGAGTGTCACACACGAGTTGCAGTCCGGTTCTACCACTTACTTTGGACAAGTTTCCAAAGCTCTCTATGCCTCAATTTCCTTATCTGTTTAAACCACCAAGTTACTGAGAGGTTTAAACAAGAAGAAAAGCAAGCACCTAGCACAGTGCCTGGCACATAAAGGGCAGCTCAATAAATGTTAGCCATTAGGATGATTTGGACAAATGGTAGGCGATGAATCTAAAAAAAAGAGACAGAGACCAAATCATTAAAGGGCTTAGGTGTTAAGCTAAGAAGTTTATGTTTACCATGAAAGCTGTAAAAATCATTGTAGGTCATGGCATGATGTGATCAGATTTGAATTTGAGAGAGGTTCCTGTAGAAGACAGTCTGGAAGGAAGCCTTCCCCAACTAAAAAGTTACAGCAGCAATCCAAACAGGGAGTGGTTAGGGCCATGAGAACTAGGGGCTGAGGAGCTGGGGGTTACAGGAGACGTTGAGCCGGTAGGATCTATAGGAATTGTAGAATGAATGTAGGGAGAGTAATTGTTGGTGTTTAGAACAGTGCCTGGGGTCATGCCTGGTCTAGCAGTTAAAATAACTCCCAGCACTGGTAGATATGATGATTCATGCATGAGAATGATTTCACTGGAGCCATGAAGTAGGAGCTCATGGGTTGATAAGGGAATGGGAATGACAGTGGTGAGAACACGAGTTCTTTCCAGAAGCTTGGCTAGAGAGGGTACGAGGGATAGACAAGAGCTAGATGACAGGGGTCAAGGGAGAGGTTTTCCCCAAGATGACTGACTAGAGGATGCTTAGAGGGAAAAGCCAGTAGAGAAGTTAAAGATGTTGGAGAGGTGAGTTATAGAGCAGGATCCTGGTATAGCGAGAGGACGGCACCAAAGCACAGATGCAGGGCTGAGCTGTGTGGGTAGCGGGATAAATACTTCTTCCATACGAGCAGATGCAAATATGTTTGTTGGTATCAGGAAGCTGGAGGATTCCCTCCCCACTCTTGATCGCCTGACTATTCTCAGTGAATGCCTCCTCCATCTGCCAAGTGGTATCACGCCAAGCCAGAGGAGTGGAGTAAAAACTTGGGACTAGTAGAAGCAGGCAAAGGGAGAAGGCACTTATGGATGTTGACCGATAAACACTGCTGAGAGCCACCTGGTGTCACTTTTCTCCAGCTGTGCTGGGGGAACAAGCATTGACTCAGAACTGGACCATGTTGTTATCTGGCAGGTGGGAAGAAGGGACCTGACTTCACAACAGCACTGAGCGCTGATGCCAGAGACTAGTGTTTGGAGTGATGAACTAACGGCAATAATAAGGATGCCGATGGCAGTAATAGCAGCAATATCAGAATAAAAGACTGTAAGCTCCAAATACTTTGAATCAGTCCTGGTTAAAACCATAGTTAAAAATCATTGTCATAAGCAACTACAAGACTTAATTAGAAGCCTTGGCAGGAAAGACGTTTATTGATACTAATACAGGTGCTTTTGAGAATAAAAAGCCCTAGGTTAGTTATCACTGGAAAGATGAGAAAACTGAAGAACATTCACAAGTAAGTCATCATACGTGTGCGCGCATGCACGCGCGCGCGCGCGCACACACACACACACACAGCACTAGCCAGGCAGAATAAAGGTCTTAATAATATCTATTCTGTATCTCATTTTCCTGAAATTGAGTTTCTGATAGGTCTGTTTGCTGTGATAATTTGCTTTTTAAATGGAAATATCCTAAAAGAATATAATACTTAACCTCAAACACAGGATTATTACAAAGCCTATTTTTCATGTTTCTGTGAGAAACTGAATTTACTACGTTTGTTATAGAAAACTGCATTTGTTAGAATGTTTGTTTTAAGAAACTGGGTCTATCATCCAGGTTATAATAATCATTACAGCGCCTGTGTGTATAAATTCACCATCTCTGACATCATTAACTTCATTTTGTAACTCTATCACTTTGTAAGTGGCATCAATTCACTTGCTTTTCAGAGCAACAAAACCCTTTGTCTTTGCTTTCTCCCTACAGGCCTGTTTGAGAAAAATAAACTCCATGATTCTAAAACAAAGGCAAAGCATGTTTCTTTGTCAACAATAACGAACATTTATTGAGCACTTTCTAAATGCCAGGCTCTGTGCAAGCACCTTTGCATACATTATCTTATTCCAGCCTCACAACAGCCCTGTGAGGTAAGTACAAGGATTATCCCCTCTTAGAGATGAGGTTGAGCAGCTTCCTCGACAAAACACTACTAGTCAATTGTATTATGAAGAGCTGTTTGGCCTGGAGAAGTGAAAGCTCTGGGGAAAAGACAGCCACAATAACAACCTTCTATTTGGGTGTTTTCATAATGGTAGAGTGACTAGCAACTTGGATCATAGCACCAGGAGGGTAAGGAGCAAAGGGTAGAAGTTACAAGGAGAACATTCAAGATGAAAAAGGTTTTTCTAGGTATAATGCAATACAGGAGAAGGAATTCAAGCACTGGGTAGGAGTTGAAATAGATGGCCTTCCAGGGCATCTATCAACTCTGAGTCCATTATTCTCTTCTTCCTTTGTATTTTCCACTTCTCTCAACTCACGGCTCTCTCTCCCTCTACCTAGTCCCATATACTGGTACATTCAGTCTCTCCTCCATTCAACAAACATTTACTGACCTGCACTGTCCAATACAGTGGTCACTAGCCACATGTAGCTGTGTAAGTTTATTAGAACTTATTAGAAGTAAAACAAAAAATTCAGTTATAAAATTGCATTAATCACATTTCAAGTGCTCAATACCCATATGTGGCTAGTGGCTACCATATTTGAAAGTTCTATTGGACAGTGCTGTTTCAGACAGTTGAAGTAATGATGGTAGGCACAAGAATGAAAAATCCGAGTTCCTGACCTCAAGGAGTTTACAATCTTAGGGAGGAAAAAAAACACCCAGCATTATTAAGAGCAACATACACTGAGCTCTTGGTGTAAATCGGGCATTTGCTAAGCCCTTTCTGAAGTGCCCCTTTAGCTGCATCCTCCTAACACCTTGAAATAGGTGCCATTATTATGCTCACTTTACCGAGGATAAGTAACATATGGGTATACCTTGTTTTATTGTGCGTCACTGTATTGCACTTAGAATGTATTGAGTTTTTTACAGATTGAAGGGTTTGTGGCAACCCCGCATCAAGCAAGTCTATTAGTGCCATTTTCCCAACAGCATTTGCTCATTTTGTGTCTGTGTCACATTTTGGACATTCCCAAAATATTTCAAACTTTTCCATTATTATTACACTTGTCATGGTGAACTGTGCTGTTTGACATTAGTATTGCAAAAAGACTACAACCCACTGAATGCTCAGATGATGGTTAGCATTTTTTAGTAATAAAGTATTTTTATTTATTTATTTATTTTTGACCACACTGCAGGGCTTGTGGAATCAGGATTAAACCCGGGCCCTCAGGGCCCTGGGCAGTGAAAGCACGGAGTCCTAACCATTGGACAGCCAAGGAATTCCCCAACAATAAAGTATCTTTAAGCTAAGGCATATACAGTGTTTTTTAGACATAATGCTATTGTGCACTTAATAGACTGCAGTATTGTGTAAACATAACTTTTATATGCACTAGGAAACCAAAAAATTCCTGTGAGTCGCTTTATTGCTGTGGTCTGAAACACAACCTGCAACATCTCGGAGGTATGCCTAACCTGTCCAACGTATGTGAGGAGTACTGCGGGACCTCATGATCAAGGGTACCTGTAGGCCCACAAAAGAAGGTGAACTAAACAAACTCCACTTACGAATTTTAAGGAAGGCTAAGAAGAAGAGGATTAAAGCCAAATCTGTCTAGACCAGGCTTGCTCAACGCGTGGGCCACAGATTATCTACATCAAAATTACCTGGGGTGCTCGTTCAAAGTGCAGATCCCCTACACCCCATTAGGAGCCCTGTGGGCGGGGCCTGGAAACCTATGTTTTAAACAAGCTCCCCATCTCCGTCCCAGCGATTCTTTCCTGTTCACTAAATGAGATTTGAGCACCACTGGCCCACACCAGCTGGTCCCCTTTATTCCGCCTTCCCCTGCCTTCGACCTGACTATGGATGCAGGCTGGAGGCTGCGCTGCCTAACCTCGGGCAAGCCTCTCAGAGCCTCTGTTTCCCCTACATAACATGGGGAGCCCGGCGGGCCCGCTGCGAGGCTGCCAGGAGGCCTCGCGCGTCAGCCGCCGGACGCACCTTAGGCGCCCAGGAAGCGCCGGCCCCACCTGGCCGCCCGAGTCACGCCCCTCTCGGCCGGCCCGGGCTGCCTACCTTCGCAGATCTGCTCCCACAGGTTCTTGCCGGGCAGCTCCGCAACCTGTCCCGGCGAGACGCGCAGATCCAGGGACACGGGAGACACGACGGGCCCTGGCGTCCTGGCGGTGATGCACGACTCAGTTGAAAGCGCCCGTTCCAAGCGCTGAGAGACACCGCTCACCTGTCCCGGAGCCGCCATGGCTGCAGTTTCCACGGCAACCGCGCTCCCCGCTAGGCCTCGACCCGGAAGTAAACGCATCTTGCGGGGGCGGGCCAGCGAGTCGAGATTGACTTCCGGGTCACGGCGGAGTGGGCTCTCACGTGGAGGCGGGGAAGTTTGGCCTTCGGGTGAGTGAGGAGGGCGCCTACCAGGCAGGACGGAGCTGGGGCTGGAGACTGGGCCTGGGGACTTGCGCGGAGAACCGAGGGACTGGAGGGCGACCCGCACCCTCAGATTCAAGTTCCCCCCCGTCGCCGGTGTGCGCTCGCCCCGGCCTGAGGCCGCAGTCTCCAGCAAGTTCTCCCGCCTTGGAGCTGGGCCCGGGACCCGGCGTAATCCCTCCTTCTGTGTTGGTGCGGAAGCCTTGGCGCGGTAGAGCCTTTGAGGAGGCAGTTTCGCCTCCCGGCTCTCTTGCTTCCTGCTAGTGAGCCTGCGGTGGGAGTGGGGTGTTGGTGCCATTATGCGGAGAGCACAGGCTCTGAAGTTATGCGGGCTGGTTTCGAATCCCTGTTTTACCCCTTGCTGGCTTTGGGACACAGGGCAATTAAATTAAAAGCTTCCAAGTCTCAGTTTTCACGTCTCTGAGATGGGTTACACACACCGAGCCTCACGAGGCTACCGCGAGACTTTAAAAAGCGCTTTTGGAGAAAGCATTTGCGTTCGCAGGAGAAGCTGTAAGGTTCATTTTCCCTTTTCCTTGAAGGAATGAATACATTTAGGGTCTCAGGTTTGAAGAGAAGGATCTTCAGTGCTAAAGAGGAGGATGCTACAGTGATTTGAACGGCGGAGATGGGGAGAGAAGGGGATTAAGTTGGGGACAGCCTTCCCTTGGCTTCTTTGTTCTTGTTCGATCTCTAGACCACTCCTCCATTTGAGGCACCCTTGGCGCCCTTGACTCCACCCTCTCCACGTCTGCACCTTGTCCCTCTCTTTTGCAGGCCCCTCTTCCTCAGCCCACCCATTTAAACGTTAGTATTCCTTAAGGTTCTGTCTCAGGCTCGTTCTGTTCAAGGCTTACTTACCATCCATATATTCCTAAATTTACGTCACCCATGTCAGCCCAGTCACCTCAGCCTCATCCACCTGTCCACCAACATCTCCACATGGCTATCTCAAGGCATCTGTTCCAACCATCCTGTCTCCTTCAGCCCTCGCCGCCCTCGCCTCCCCCGCTACCACCCCACCTCAGTTTCTTTGTCTTAGGGACTAGCACCGGCATCCTGCACTTGCCAAGCTGGAAACCTCTGTCCTTCAGAAACTTTCCTGACAACTGCTAGGCCAGATTAGATGACCTCTCTTACCCTGACCTTACCACTGTGCTTGCTTTTATCACCTGTATCATTAACACACGTCTTTCCCACCCACACCTACCTGCTTCTTGATGGCAGAGTCATCTCTTTTTCACCTCTGTGTCTCTAGCATTCCTTCCTTCGTTCAGTGAGTATTTATTGAGCACCCACTCTGTGCCAGGTATAGAGCTGGGACCTTGGAATACAGCAGAAAACCAGACAGGCAGGAGTAAGCGAGCGAGTGTTCCTTTCAATTGTGAGTAAACTTGAGCTACAGCTCTGGCCTAGCCTGGCATTTTGAAGCAGCTAAGAGGCAGGTCCAGTATGGACCCTCTGGGCTCTGAAGAAAGCTGCAGGATGGAGAAGCTCCCTGGCCTTTCCTGCCCACTGTCCAAAGCTCCTGTGAGAGGCCGTTTGTTTCTGGATTCCTTGAGTGGCACCATGTCATCTATCATCTAGTCCAGGGAGCAGGAACTGGGCTGGTGACTGGTGTGAGAGACGTAGTACGACTGGAAGCTGAAATGTACTTGAGGACCCAACCCCTTCTCATGGACCCCCACCCAGCCCTGCCAAAGGAGAAAAAAAAAAAAAAAGCTGAGTGTTCAAGGTTGCTCTATGTTTTCTCCAATCATTAAATGTTGGCAGTTTATTTGAAAAATTAAAAACAGTGAAACAGGCTTGTATGCTGGATGTGGCCCCACTCCCCCTCCCCTCCCCCTCCTCCCCTCCCCCTCCTCCCCTCCCCTCCCCCTCCTCCCCTCCCCTCCCCCTCCTCCCCTCCCCTCCCCCTCCTCCCCTCCCCTCCTCCCTCCTCCCTCCTCCCTCCTCCCCCTCCCCTCCTCCCCCTCCCTCCCCCTCCTCCCCTCCCCCTCCTCCCCCTCCTCCCTCCTCCCCTCCCCCTCCTCCCTCCTCCCCTCCCCCTCCTCCCTCCTCCCCTCCCCCTCCTCCCTCCTCCCCTCCCCCTCCTCCCTCCCCTCCCCCCTCCCCCACTAGCCTCTGATCTGATCTGGTTCAGTGCCTCTTTTATGGATAGGAAAACTCAGGCCCGGAGAAGCCAGTGCTGTGTGGCAAGAGTATGTGAGTCACCATTTGAATGCAGGCGTCCTCAGCCCCAGCTGGGGCTCCTCACCATACCTTGCTGCTGCTCTCATTACTAGCCACATGGGAAGGTAATTAGAAGAGTAAGTCACCCTCGGTGCAGGCGGGGGCAGTTAATTTCCAGACACAAAGCTGAAGCGCTCTTTAGATGAAGCAAGGGAATGGATTAATTGTGTCACAGTTACTGCCTCTGGTGACAGTCAGCAAGAGGAGCTGACCTCAGGATTTCTGTCCCCTTCGTCCTGTAAAAGGTAAGCCCTGGGGGCCGTGCCTGGCCTGTGGCTTGAGTGCAGTTGTGCCCTCAGTGGCTGGCACAGGGTACGTTTCTGGAGAGAAGAGTAGGCTTAAGAGGTTTGAGGAAGGGGGTTAGGAAAGGGAGTCAATGATGTACCAAGCACTTTCCATGGATTATCGTTTATTCTTCCCAACAGCTCTTCGAGGAAGGAAGTGTTATCTCCACCCATTTCCAGCTGGGGAAGTTAAGGCCCAGCGAGGGTAGGTGATTGACTTAAGGTGAGGGAGCAGCTTGGGTTTCAACCCGGGGCTGTCAGGATTTAAACTCCATTCTGCTTCTTCGATCATATTTCCCTTTGCTCCACAGGAATCATGCCCGTTTTCCCAGCCCCTAACCTTTCAGACCATCCACTCCAGGAAACGTGACTTTTGGTAATACCTAGTGGAATTGTACTCAGGGTGGCTTGGTATGGGGATAACTTGTACCATTTCTTTTTTCAGGAATGATCACTAAGACTCACAAAGGAGACCTGGGCCTTGGGCTCCCAGAGAAAAAGAAGAAGAAGAAGAAGAAGGTAGTTAAAGAACCAGAGACTCAATACTCGGTTTTAAACAGTGACAGTTATTTTGCGGAGGTTTGTCCCACAAGAGCCACATCACCCTCGAAGAATGTGGTCCAAGAGCAGGCACCCGAAATGCCTCTAATGAAGAAAAAGAAGAAGAAGAAGAGTCACGGCACCGTCTGCGAGGAGCCCCTAGAACCTGAGACCATGTTACGTGCCAGACGGATTGAGCCATCTCCCAGCCCCAGGAAGCAGGCACTTGGTCCATCTGAGTCCCTTGGTAGGGAAAAGAAGAAGAAGAGAAAGTCCGTGTCCCTTGGCTCAAGGGTGAAGACCTCCCCAGACCCCAGGCAGGGCGAGGAGGTGACCAGAGTTGGCAAGAAGCTCAGAAAACACAAGAAGGAGAAGAAGGCGCAGGGAGCTACAGCCTTCTCAGCCAGGGACCCTTGGTTCTGTGAGGCCGGGGACGCTTTGTACACTTGCTCAGCTGGGAAAGGTGGCGTCCCTGAGCAGGCAGCCTCGGGACAGAAACGGAAGCAGGGCAGCCCCAGGGAGCACAACGTGAAGATGAAGAAGAAAAAGAAAACCCATCAGGAGGGAGATACCCCCCTGGGGCACCCTGAGCTCTCCAGGTCTGTGGAGAGCAGCCGTAGGAAAGGAAGTAAAAAGAAGTCAGTCAAAGTTGAAGCTCCGGATTACATCCCAATAGGAGATGACCCCAAGGCCCCTGTGAAGAAGAAAATGAAGTCCAAGAAAAAGGCAGAGCAGACAGACACTGAGGAGCCCGCTCTGAAGAGGAAGAAGAAGAGGCAGGAGAGCAGAGCAGCAGGAGAACCTTGGGAGGAGGTAGGCTTCCTTCAGAAGCACAGTGTTTTGGAGAATAGGGGTGGAAGTTGGGAGTGTGTGTGTGTGTGTGTGTGTGCGCGCGCGCGTGCACACACACAGGCACTCAGCGTTTTAGCTGCCAGAGCCCTGATTAAACTGCCTTTAGTCAGAAAAGGGGATTTATCAACACATGTAACTAGAAGGTTTGAGAGCTACTACCTTCAGGTGTAGCTGGATCCAGGTGCTAGTGTAATAGTCTCAATAATACAGGTATCCCTTGCTATCGAAACTTTACCCAAGTTCTCACTATCTGCACTCAGGATCTGGATTAATTAGAATAAGCTTTTCAGATAAATCCCTCTCTTTCTGAACTCTTGCCACTTGCTATCTAAAGCTCAGGAACCAAATAGTTTGAGATAATATGATGTCCATAGCTATCTGCACTCAGGATACACAATTTAGGGGTCAAATAGATTTAGGTTGCAGGCTATGCCTGTGTGGCTTTCCCTAGCTCTGGACTTTGTATTTTTCCATGCTGGTTTTAATATCAGGTTCCTTCCCACCCCAACCCCGTGGTGAGATGGTCCCAGCAACTCCAGGCTTTCTTCATAGTAGTTAAGCCACCCCCAAAAGGAGAGGGGTGGCCCCTCCAAAACGATTACAGGGAAAGTCCCAGCACTGCTCTCCCAGATCTCAGTTGGGTCACAAACCAGAAGCCCAGATCTGAAGCCAGTGGACAGGGGCTGAGGGTGTCAGTCCCACTGTAACTCCACTGTCTGAAACTGGGGGAGCTGGTTTCTGAGAGGAATACCGGGGCCCTGTTAGCAGGAGGAAGGGAGGGGATGGCAGCCTGGTGAAGACGGCAGAGATGTACTCTCCACCCTGACGGGCTTCCTTGCCTGGGGAGGGGAGGGAGGAGGCGGCGGGCTGAGCACTGGGACCTGGCAGGTGATGTGAGCGAACAGAGCCACCCAGGGCTCATCACAGGTGACGCGGGGTACCAGGCAGAGCACACCCGAAGCAAGGACGTGGCAGTTGTCACTGCTGAGGGACTAGGGGAAAGTGGCCAACCTGAATCTTACTGTCAGATGGTCCCACAGGGGCTGAGGCCACTGAGAGAGGGTGGCCCGGGAGAGCGTGGCCCATGCAGGCCCAGCAAGGCTTCTGTGTGGGAGCTGAGACGTGTGAGGGGCTGGGGCCGCCTGTGCCGAGGGAGCGGCAGGTGCAGAGGCCCTGGGAGGAGCAAAGAGGCTGGCGTGACGGGCGCTGGGCCAGCTGGGGTCCCGGCAGCCTGTGGACGCCACAGGGGTCTGGATTTCCATGTAAATGAGATGGGGCCCCTGGAGGGTTCTGGGGAACGGGTGGTGTGGCCCAGTTGAGGTGGTTTTATTATTTTTTAATTGAGATGGCGTTGACATATAACATGATGTAAATTGAGGGTGTACCCGAGCTGCTGTGTGGAATGCACCAGTGCTGGGGGCGGGGAAGCAGAGTTAGAGCCTGTCCTGGTCGTCCAGGCAGGAGAGAAGGTACCGACCAGAACTCCGGAGCTGGGGGGCTGGGGCGGGGTATGGGGGAGAGAACCGGGGGGATTCGGGTTTGCTGCAGGCCCTCAGCCCCACCTCTGCATTCCCTGGCCCTCGCCAGCCCCTCCTCCCCCACTGTCAATGGGGGCCTTGGCCTTTCTCCTCTTGCTGGTTTGGTGTCACCCTGGGAAGTGAGGTGACGCCTGGCGGGAAAGGTTGTGCTCTAGGCCTGAGTCGGGAGACCTGGGTTAGTGTCAGCCCTGTCCCTGAGCTGTGGGGTAACCTCACGATAGTCACTTCATCTCTCTGAGCCTTAGTGCGTCCATCTGTCAGATAGGTCAGGGCCACAGTCTTCAGGACAGAATTGGGGAGAATCGTGGAAGAGAAAGGATGGCAGGTGTTCTGTGGGCGATAGGGGTGGGCGTAGCGCTCCAGTCTTGAGTCTGTTCTGGACTCTGTTGCGATCTCATCCGGCTGGGCTGCCAGGGCAGAGGCCATCGTCCGCTTGAGCCTTACTCCTTCTGCCCTCTTTGCAGGAGCCAGACACGGACTTGGAGGTGGTGTTAGAAAAGAAGGGCAACATGGACGAGGCGCACATAGACCAGGTACGACCGGTCCTCGTCCTCCCAGGCGTCTTCCCTTCCCCAGACGCACACTCGCCTCCCGGCAGGCCACGAAATCCTGATCCCGGAGGCATCAGGGACTCCAAAGGCAACGAGGCCAGCCTCTGCCGCCCCTCCAGTGGCGGGGAGCCTGTGGCCTCCCCTCCTCATAACCACTGCAGGGGGAAAAGGGGACATGTCCCTGTGACCTGCAGCCAGGCAGTGGGCACGTGCTCTGCCCGGCCCACGCGTCACCACCTCCTGGCCTCCATTCAGGAGCTTTTTTTTTTTTTTTGTCTTTTGCAACTTTATTTAAATATAATTGACATACAAGAATCTGCACATATTTAAGGTGTACAATTCGATGACTTTTGACATGTATGCATCCAGGAAACCAGCTAAACAATTAAGATGATGAACGTACCCGTCATTTCCAAAAGTTTCCTTGTGCCCTTTTGTATTCCATCCCTTCCTTTCCCATCCCCAGGTAGCCACCACTACTCTCTGTCGTAGCTTGCGTTTTCTAGGATTTGTGTATAATTGGGATTATACAGTATGTGCTCTTTTTCAAACTGGCTTCTTTCGCCTAGCGTGATCATTCTGAGATTTGTCTGTACTGTTGCATGTGTCAATAATTTGTTCCTTGTTATTGGCTGTCCAATGTTTCTAGCGTTATTTTGATGTTAAAAACGTTTTAGGGGCTTCCCTGGTGGCGCAGTGGTTAAGAGTCCGCCTGCCAATGCAGGGAACACGGGTTCATGCCCCGATCCGGGAAGATCCCGCATGCCGCGGAGCGGCTGGGCCCGTGAGCCATGGCCGCTGGGCCTGCGCGTCCAGAGCCTGTGCTCCGCAGTGGGAGAGGCCACAGCAGTGAGAGGCCTGTGTACCGCCAAAAAAAAAAAAAAAAAAAAGTTTTAAATTCTCAATTGAATTGCCTAGGCACCTTTGTAAAAAATCAGTTGACCGTGTGTGTGTGTGTGTGTGTGTGTGTGTGTGTGTGTGTCTGTGTGTGTGTGTGTGTGTCTGTGTGTGTGTGTGGTGTGGGTCTATTTTTAGACTCTTGTTGAGTTTTATTGATCTGTATGTCTATCTTTACACTAATACTTCATTGTCTAGATTGTTGTAACTATATAATGTCTTAAATTAGGTAGTATAAGTCTCTAGCATTTGTTCTTTTTTAAGTTGCTTTGGCTAGTTCAGGTCCTTTGCACTTCTGTATAAATTTTAAAATTACCTTGTTGGTTGCTACCAAAAAATGCTGCTGGGATTTTGATTAGGATTGCCTTGAATCTACAGACAAATTTGGGGAGGATTGACATCTTAACAGTATGCAGGCTTCTGATCCATAAACATGGCATCTCTGTCCATTTATTTAGGTCTTTAGTTTCTCTCAGTATTGTTTTGTAGTTTTCAGTGTACAGGTCATGCACGTCTTTTGTCAAATATTCCTTAAGTATTTTATATTTTTGATGCTATTGTAAATAGTATTTCAGTTCAGTTTTTATTGTTGTATATATTGCTAGTATATAGAAATGCAGTTGTTGTACAGGAGCATTAGGAGAAGTTGTTCTCTTGTGGACCAGCTTCTGCTTCTGTCATGCCCAGATCCTGTGTGGGAGCTGGACATTCTAGAATTGGGATATTTTTATGATCCTGGACCCCAAGGCCTATCAGGACAGCATAGTAACCGCATAGGTACAGCCTTGGGCCATTACTAATGAGGTTACTTTGGCAGTCACTGACCCCGGGACCCCCATGTAGGTGGCCGTGAAGACCAAACGAGCCCGAGACCTGTGCTTTGTAAGTGGCAGCCGTTCACCTACCTGCATCCTCATGCTGTGTCAGCCAGTAATTGCTGGACAGAAGCAACAGGGTGTGATGTGGGGACGGCCCACGTCGTGGCCCTGCCGCCTGCCGCTCCAGGAGAGAAACGGAGGAGTGCTTGCAAGGCAGCCGACTACAAGGAGGGGGGCCTACAAGATGCTGCGAGGAAGTTCCTAATGCCTTTGGGGTGTTGGGGGCCTCTCTCCCTGGAGGGGAGGGGCTGAGGTAGTTGGGGTGGAGAGGCTCAGTAGGTTGATGCTGACAGGGCCCAGTCCAGGGCCTGGCACAGAGCGCAGGCCCCCCAGAACCAGGGGCTCCCCAGCCTCCTGCAGGTCATTGTCGTTTGGGGACAGGGGCCCGGGCTGCAGTGGCTGGTGGGGAGGATGGAGGTGGGGCCCTGACGCGTCCAGGCCCAGCCCCTGCCCTGGGCGCCTCTCCCAGGTGTCCCGCCGCTCACGGGGGCAAGGCCCACCAGCCACCTCTTTGCTTCTTATGAATTTGTGCCTATTAAATACCTCACAGTTTTAAAGAAAACTTCTGTTTTGGGTGACAGATGATCTCAATGTAAGTGAAGCTTTCTGCCCCAACTCTTCCTTTCTTTTTCTGGGAAAAAGTTCATTGTGTTAAAAAAAAAAAAAATAGTTTGGGGAAAGCAACCTGAAATCCTGCCACCCAGCGGTCTCCAACTTTTTTGGCACCAGGGACCAGTTTCGCGACGGGGAGCAGCAGATGAAGCTTCACTGGCCGCCGCTCACCTCCCACAGACCAGATGTTGGGGACCCCTGCTACCACCTAATAATCACTGTTAACCCTTGGTTGTTATATCCTTCTAGATCTTTCCTTTGTAACTGTGTATGTGTGATTTTAAAGCAGCGTACAGTCATGCTCTGTATACTGTTCTGTTCACTTTTTTCATTCAGCTGGTGAGCTGCTTTCCGCTTCAGTGAGTGCACATCCACATGTTCCCCGTCAGCAGCATGACTCTGACATAGGAGTATACCATCATTTTCTCTCATCCCTACAGCTGCCCTTTGGATTTGTTTTATGCAGTTTCTTTTTTTTTTTAATGGCTGCGTTGGGTCTTTGTTGCTACGCGCGGACTTTCTCCAGTTGCGGCGTTGCGGTGCGCGGGCTTCTCATTGCAGTGGCTTCTCTTGTTGCGGAGCATGGGCTCTAGGCGCGCGGGCTTCAGTAGTTGTGGCACGTGGGCTTCAATAGCTGTGGCTCGCAGGCTGTAGAGCACAGGCTCAGTCGTTGTGGCTCGCAGGCTCTAGAACGCAGGCTCAGTAGTTGTGGCGCACGGGCTTAGTTGCTCCGCAGCATGTGGGATCTTCCCGGACCAGGGCTCGAACCCATGTCCCCTGCATTGGCAGGCAGATTCTTAACCACTGCGCCACCAGGGAAGTCCTGTTTTATGTAGTTTTGAACTATATGAATGGTCACCTCATTTCAGCCTGTGGTAGATTAGAAGAGAAGAGGAGGGGCCACAAACTGGGAGCAGCTAAAGTCACACCTGAACCCTTGGGCCCTAGAAGCTTCTGTATCAAACCACAGGGTCATTGGTGCGCTGACTGTGGCCTTGAGCCTCTCTGGTAACAGTGTGTGAGGTGTCCCTGCTGTGTGCCGGGGACTCTTTGTCTTACGTTCTGCACCGCAATTCATCGTGGGGCTGGGGGCTTTCTTACACCAACCAGCAATTCCCTGACACCACGCGGTGTCCTGCAGTTCAACTCAGTCTGACGCTGTCTATCTGGAGATACCGTCAGACCGCTCAGGTGAAGGGCTCAGTCCCGCCAGACTGCTCCCCACCCCTGTCCCCCGTTCAGACGCCAGTCTTAAGCCAGGTTGTCACCTGTGCTTCTGACCAACCAGCTACAGATCAGAGGTTCCAAAGACCTCCTCCTCAGCTTCAATT
This sequence comes from Pseudorca crassidens, assembly GCF_039906515.1. NCBI lineage: Eukaryota > Metazoa > Chordata > Mammalia > Artiodactyla > Delphinidae > Pseudorca > Pseudorca crassidens. The sequence continues at coordinate 22,886,857 of NC_090310.1, forward strand.
AGTTTGCTAGAGTGGCTCACAGAACTCAGAAACATTTTACTCGCCAGATTACTGGTTTATTATGAAAGGATATAACTCAGGGACAGCCAGGTGGAAGAGACGCACAGGGCAGGGTGTGTGGGATGGAGCGTGGAGCTTCCATGCCCTCTCCGAGAGCTCCACTCCCCAAATCTCCAGTGTTCACCAACCCAGAAGCTCTCTGAACCCTGACCTTTTGGTTCCAACCCTCTCATCGGTGGTTGGTTCTCTTGGCAACCAGCCCCCATCTTCAGGTGCTTACGAAAGTCACCCAATTAACATAACAAAGGACACTTTGATTGTTCCCATCACTTAGGAAATTCCTAGGGATTTTGGAACTCTGTGCCAGGAATGGGGATGAGTTTATATATATATATATTTCTTGTCATATATTTCTTACTATAAACCACAGTATCGCAGTTCTCTGTCTCCCATTTATCCTCCAAGGTAGCTGACATTTCCATCTCTTTGCAGATAAATAGCCCACGGTACAGAAAGATTAACTGACTTCCACACAACTAGTTAATGGCAGTGGTAGGATTCAAAGCAGCCTGTGCCTGACTCCAGAGCCTGTGTTCTTTCTAGAAGACGATGCTGTCAGCAAGAAAGTTAAATACAATATCTTCTGTACAGGCAGGGCTTTGGGCATGTGTTTTGAGAAAATTTCCACCCAGGTGGCTCTTACAAACAGAAGAGGTTCTAATGCTAAAGGTGGAAAAGCCTCAGTGTCTAGGAAGAGTCATTAATTTATTTATTTATTTGGCCGCACCACTCAGCGCACGGGGTTCCCTGACCAGGGATTGACCCACTCGGGCCCTGGCAGTGAGAGTGCCGAGTCCTAACCACTGGACCGCCAGGGCAGTCCGCTGGAAGATTCATTCTTAAGGAATGGAAAAGAAGGGTGAATGAGGCCTGTATGTTTTAGGCCAAGGGATTGCCCCTTACATGATTAGAGGGTATTTTTGACAGATGCCTCCCCCGGCCTGCAGCAGAACAAAGCTGCCCATCCCCCTCCAGTCCCCCCACCCCACCTCCTCTCTGTCCTGGGTTTGAAGCTCAAAACCGGCTGTCTAATTGCCCTCTTTCCTTTCCTTTCCCTTGCTCAGGTGAGGCGAAAGGCCTTGCAAGAAGAGATCGATCGTGAGTCGGGCAGGACGGAAGCTTCTGACACCAGGAAGCAGACGGTAAGTTTCACGCTGGGCTCCGCGAGGGGTCTCCTCCTCACCTTGCAGGGGCGGGAGACCAAGTCCATCTGGCCCCAAAGCAGCTCCCGCCCGCCAGCCGGCTCCCTGCTCCACAGAGCTCGTCCTGAGCTACTCTCCTTTCTTGGGAAGCGGGTGCTTGCCTCCCTCCTGGAGAGCTGGCCGCTTGAGCTAAGCAGCGTGGACCTTGTCTCTGGCTCTGGACGGGCAGGGTGTCCCAGTCATCAGTCGCTGGGGACACGTGATGGCGAGCTCCTTCCAGCAGTGGGTGGTACCCTGAGAAAGCTGCTGGGACAGGGGCGGGGGCAGAGGTGGCAGGCCTCTGGTCCAGTTGGAATGGGAAATTTCCAAACCAGGCCCCAGGAGGTGGCACGGGAGAGTGTATGGCATGGGGACCGCTAGGTCAGGCTGGAGAGGGACGGGAGGGTGCGGTGGGCAGGGCGGTGGGAACTGCTGGAGCGCATTTATGTGGGGCAGCGGGGACTGGGGTAGAGGAGAGGGCACAGGGGAGAGAAGAGAACTTGTTAATAGACGTGGATTTGGGAGAGGGGGACAGAGGATCCAGATGACGGAAGGACTTGCTTCCTTGTAACGCTGTCTTAAGCTTTCCTAGTGTAGCACAGAAAAGAACAGTTGCTTTGGCTCAAAAGACCTGAGATCAGTTCCTGACTCTGCCACCTTCTATAGTTATGAGACTTTAGCAAGTAACTTCCCTTCTTTGAGCTTCAGTTTCCACACCTGTAAAATGGGACTCATGCTCTGGCCCAGAGGGGTATGGAATGGGGCTTTGTTATGTCATTCCTCTAGTGTCTCCTTTCTCTCCCTCCTCTTGAACTGGGCAGAGCTGATAAGATTCCATGATTGAGTGAGGAAGGCCAGAAACAAGGCAGCGTCATCCAGAGCAGTGGCCCAGAGGCTATACCTGGAGGGACCTGACAGCAGGAGGGTGGTCCGGGGGCATAGGGGCTGGGATCTTCCGGGGATGCTTTAGGTGGCCCTGCCTCCTGGGACCTGGGGCCACTTGGCTGCTGAGGCACATGGTGGGGATTTGAGACCGGGTCCCCTCTCAGTGGGTCGGCAGCTCACAGGACTGGGCAGCCTCTGGCAGCTCTCTCCTCAGACCCAGTGCGGGGCTGTCAGAGGTGGCCTCTCCTTCTAGAAAGTGAAGGCTGGGGAAGCAGTTGTTAGTGCCTGTACTGGGGCACTGTGAAGCTCGGAGAGCTCGTCACCAGTTCACTCAGGGCAGCTAGCTGTAGCAATGACTGGTTCTTACTGTTCACCCAAAGCCGACCTAGAAATAAGTGCTAGGCTGGCATTTGGCTCACAGGCGGCGAGTCCCAGGCGGCACAGAGGTCAGCAATCCCGGTGGGGTGGGCTGGGTAGAGGAGCAGTTTTCGAGGACTTAAAGCGAACCAGGCGTCGGGCTCTGAGTTGTTGGTGTAAAACCTGATTTGAGCCTCAGTGAAGCCCCGTCGGGGGCTGTTACGCCCCCGTTTTATAGATGAGGACATTGAGGCTCAGGGGTTAAGGTACTTTACCCGGGTGATGCAGGCGGGACTCGATCCTGAGTCTTTGAAGTCACAGTCTTCATGGGGAGCTGGGTTTCTGGCCTCGGCCACAGACACGGGAGGGAAGGGAGTCTTCTCTTGGGCCACTGCTCTGAGGGGCTCTCTTGTATTTTCTCAAACATGGCCGACTCGTGCGTGGGTTGTAGAGTGCTCTGGGCAGGAATCGGGACCCCTGAGTTCCTGGGCTAGCTCAGCATCCGACTCATGTGACCCTTCACCTCCCGGGGCCTCCACTCCTTTCCTGCTATGAAGTGCAGCGCTTCTGCGAAGAGAAATGCATTTCAGACTCCCGCTTGCCCTCTCCACCCTCCAAAGGACAGAAACCTTAGGCTGATGGATGAGTAGCCAGCTGGTGAGGTGTGTCGTACTGTCTGCCGTGAATTGGGGGAGAAGGAGTAAGGCAGACGGGCAACTCAGTGTGAAGGGTGGGCTCTGGTGTGGGCCAGACCCAAGATGGAGTTCCAGCAGGGTTACCAAGTAGGCTTGTGCCCCCGGTCCAGCTGCAAACCTCCATTTCTTCATCCGGAGAGTGGGAACCAACAGTGTTCCTCACAGGGCTCTGGTTGGAGTTAAGATAATCCAGCGCTGTGCCTGCGAGTGCTGTGCCTGGCGCGCAGTAAGCCTTTGATCATCTGGGTCCTCCCGGGCAAGGCTGGGGGCTGGGTAAGGGAAGATGCTTCGGAGGCCAGGAAAGTAACCACCTGTTTTCTCTTACCACAGGGAACTCAGTTTGGCCAATGGGATACTGCTGGCTTTGAAAATGAGGAACAGAAACTGAAATTTCTCAAACTCATGGGTGGCTTTAAAAATCTGTCCCCTTCATTCAGTCGCCCCCCTAACACGGTCGGCAGGCCCAACATGGCCCTCAGCAAGAAGGTGGCCGACACCCTGCAGCAGAATCTGCAGCAGGACTACGACCGGGCCATGAGCTGGAAGTACAGCCGGAGGGCGGGCCTCGGCTTCTCCACGGCTCCGGACAGAATCTTTTATATTGACAGGAATGCATCCAAGTCAGTCAAGTTTGAAGATTAAACTCTCCTGTCTTGTCCCCAAAACGGTTCTTTTACGCAGATGAAAGCCATAGGACAGTTGTCTCCAATCGAACTCCTGCAGAGATAAAGGACAAGTATGTTGATGTGCTTGGACAAACTGGGGTGAGGGCAGCTCGTTTCAGGAACCAGGAGAACATGGGAGTGGCTGAAACCTGTTTTCTGTGTGAAGCTTCCGTCCCTGTTGAAGACAGTGAGTATCAACAGCAGTAGCTCACACTTGTCTAGTGCTTACTGTGTGCCAGGCACATATGTGTCTCCCTTGCATTAATGTATTTAATCTTCATGATTCTGAAACAGGTGCTATTATTATCCCCATCTTATAGATGAGGAAACAAGTTCAGGAATGAAGTAATAACATTGCTTGGGGTCACCCAACCAGTAAGTGCCAAGTGTACTTTTGTGCCCCAAGACCGATGTCACTGTTCACCACACTGAATGTCCCCTCTAGGGAATTTCACCCAGAATACTCATTGAGGATTAAAATGTCTCCATTGAGGAAATAGAAGCTTTTTACATGCCTAAATCTCAAACAGGAAGCAGGATTAATGTAAACAGGAGAAGCAAGCTCATTTTCCCTCCCCCTTCTCAGAGTAGCCACAGGCAAAGAGGCGTTTGGATGCCACCAGGCAGATGGGGCTGAGCTTCCTCTGCTGCTGGGAAGTGTGCTTCTAAACCCATCTTGCCTTTTGCGTCTCCTTCCATCCCCAGTGCCAAGCTTGCGTTTCACCTTTCTGCTTTAACTGCATTCTGAACAGGCGCTTTAGAGAGCAGGTGGTTAGTCCTCCACGTGAGCCGAAGGCACATTAATTCCCAGGGACGCGTTTATTGGATTCTTTTCAATCACGAGGAGGAGAATCCCAGGCGACTTCCCTGGAGGAGGTCGACTGCCGGGAGGCACAGACGTGGGGATGACAGGGCGTTGCCTCATCAGCCTGGGATCAGTGTTTCCAAGCCTTGACGCTACAGCCAGCCTCACAAAGCTCCAGGTATAGCCACCCGAGTGACATGTGACCACCTTCTCCGCATTCACCTAGCATTTTGCTTCCCAAAATATCAGTTCTAATTGGGCCTTTTTCACACCACTTGGCTTGAACTCCTGCTACAGACATCCTGTCTCAGGCAGGCCTGGACAGCCAGGAAGTTCAGCCTCTGACGTGGCAGGGAGTCCTGTCCTGTCGTAGGGGGTTGATTCAGCTTCGCATGAAGGAAACGAATGTTTCCTCTCTGCTCCATCATCCTCAGTGTTGGCTTCATCAGGCTGGTGGAAAGATGGCTGTAGCAGTTCCAGGCAGCGTATCAAGACACTAGACCATTACAGAGGAAGAAGAAAAACCTTCTTGTGGTTCAAGGAAACTTCCAGAAGCCCTTTTGTCATAACTCATTGCCCAGCAGTGGGTCACATACCCATTCTTGAGCCAGCCCCTGGCATGTGGAGGGAGACTCTCAGGCCAGTCAGGAAGGAAGACTGAGGTTCGGGTGCTGGTGAGATGAACATGGGTCCACTACTGCCCCATGGGGCAGAGGTGAGGCAGGCCTGCCTGGGCCCTGGCCAGCAAGCATCGGCCAGGTCTAGAGTCCTACGAGTCTGTGTTAGCAGTGCTTCAGGTGGGCCACTTCCCTCGGAAGGTGCACTTGGCCTTTCACGGATTCCACCTTGAGATGCGTAACGGAGGAGGCCTACACGGTAAGATTCTGCATTTGAGTTAGCTTCAGGGCACATCCCATTCCGACAGGGGAATAAATCTTTCCCAGTCTTGATCCACACTACAGGAACTTGCCCAGTGTAAAGGGAACCAACCACTGCTTCTCTAATCGTTTTTATTTTGCTGAGAGATCACACTACAGTTTGGGCCTGCTCGGCTGTCAGGAAGGACTGTGCTCAGCCATCTACCGGGTGCTTCCGGAGAGTGGCTGAGCGATTGTCCCTGACCTGTCCCCACAGTGGTAGCTCTCACTAGGGTGTGGTGGTCAGGCCTTTCCCCTCTTGCTGTTCAGTGTCTTCAGTCTGTGTGTGATAGGATTTGACTTTCTAGCTCAGTGTGGCTGAATGAGTTCCACTTGGCTTGGGAAGGTTATTAAAGTCTGTTCCTGAAGCAGGGTCTAAGCAGAGAAGGCTGGGCAGCCCAGACGGCAAGATGCCAAGTGTCCTCAGATTGAACTTAGCCTTGTCTGGCTGCTCTCGTAGGTGCAGACCACTGTTGCTCTAGTGACAGCTCCTGCCCTGCAGTTAGCTGGGCCTCCGTCCTTTCGTAAATTAAACAACATTGTCTTGAGTCACCTATCCCCCTTTTTCCCCATGTCCTGGGCCCTCCTCAAGCTGTCTGCAAGTTTCTGTGGTGTGATTTCCCATGTTGTTCCTCATTTGTTGACTCCATGTAGCACACAGCCTGTCTCCACTGGAACAAGGCGGTTTTTGGATTTTTACTCAGAGTCTGGGAGAGATGGGTGGGAGGTCTGGTATTTAAGCACAGCCAAGGTCTTAGCTGAATATGTAACAACCCTGTTCTTGAACTTGTCGGCTGTTTCTCCCTTGGGGGTTGCTCACCGACTGACCCTCCTCCTATGGCAAGGTCCTTCCCTCCTTATAACTGCCTTTATCCAGCCGTTCCCCAGACCTCGTGATTCTTAACCACTTCTTTATTCCTTGGGGTGATTCCTGCTCTTTCGCCTTAGCCCACTAGGCCCCTCCCTGAGGCCACCTTTCCGTAACTAGACTGGCCCATCAAAAGTATTTGCCAGATAGACACAGTTCTCCCCTTAAAAATTGTGTGTTCAGCTCTGCAAACTTAGAACTGTTCAGGTTTGTGGTTGGAATAATGCCCCCGTGCCTCCCCCGCCCCATCCAAGTCCTAATATTGGAACCTGTTAATATGTTGTGATACAAAACAAAAGGGAGTTTAAGGTAGCAGATGGAATTAAGTTTGCTAATCGGCTGACCTTAATATGATTAGACTGGGCCTACCCAGATAATCCAGGATTAAAAGTAAAAGAGGGGACAGAAGAGTCAAGAGACTTGCAAGAAACACTCAACAAGCTGTCACTAGTTTGAAGATGAAGGGGCCACCAGCCAAGGAATGCAGGTGGCCTCTAGAAGCTGGAAAAGGCAAGAAAACTGATTCTCCCCTAGAGCCTGCAGAAGGAATACAGCCCAGCTGACACCTTCACTTTGAAGGTAAGCCCACTAGACTTCAGACCAGTAGAGCTGTAAGGTAGTAAAATTGTGACGTTTTAAGCCACTAAGTTTGTAGTAATTTAAAGCAGCAATAGAAAATTAATACAGGCCTCATGCAGAAGTTTTTCTCACTTTCACCTTATTTCCTAAAATTTTTTGATTTTTTTTGTGTTGTTGGTCCATCATCCTTCATGTAGTAGCAGTAGTAGACTTCACCTCGTGTAGGCCATGGTCTTCAGAGACTGGCTAATTGATTTAGTAACAGGCTGAGGAAACCACACAAGAACATAGAAAATCTAAGCTTCCGCCTGGGCCAGGTAACATATGGTTCAGAGGCTGCTTTGGTGTAACGGATACCTGACCGAACGTGAAAGTCCAAGTCCAGGTTAATGGAAGAGCATTAGGAATTCACTGACTCAGGCTTGGGCGCTGATGCTGTCTGATGTGTACAGCCTCAAAGTAGATGACTTAAAAGTGCATAATTTGTAAATTTGCCGATTGATTTTCATTTGAATAGTATATAGTAAAAGTGGTATAGGAAGTAATTTTAATGAAAATAATTTGTGAAATAAAGGCCACTTGGGAACATTTGAGCAATACCACTGTGCTTTCTGAATGTCTGTTATGTTCAGTTGAGGTGCATTCTTCAGTACACGCTGTTCCTTAACGGAGGCCGTTTTCTCGTGGGGTTCACTATTAAGCCAGCCGGAAAATCCATAGCATATTCTTGGTCCCAAGCTATTCAATTAAAACATGAGTTTATGTAAATTAAAAAAAATTATTTTAGCTACTTTTACTGTGTGAACTGTAATCAGGCTTTTCACAGAGTAGAGGTAAAACGTAGTCTATCTACATTCAGTGTATACCTTCCAGAAGTACAGTAGTTTGGGGGCACTTTTATTTTATTTATTTTTTTTTGCGGTACGTGGGCCTCTCACTGTTGTGGCCTCTCCCGTCGCGGAGCTCAGGCTCCGGACGCGCAGGCTCAGCGGCCATGGCTCACGGGCCCAGCCGCTCCGCGGCATGTGGGATCTTCCCAGACCGGGGCACGAACCCGTGTCCCCTGCATCGGCAGGCGGACTCTCAAGCACTGCGCCACCAGGGAAGCCCCTGGGGGCACTTTTAATCCACAGCTTGGATGCATTTTCCTGCACAAGGGGTTCTAGGCTGTGAGTCACCACCACCACCAATATTAATGCTCTTACTGATTCAGAATGTCAGTGGAAGCTCATTAGTGGTAATACAAGAATGAGATTCCACCAAACTGATAAAAAAGTAGACAGAATCGTATGCTGTTTAGGGTTATGGCTGCAAGAAAACCAGGCGGTATGTTTAGACACGTTCTCTTCCGGATGAGAGTCAACTGTATTAAATGAACAGTCAGGAACATAAGTGTTCCTTCAGGAGGTTTATTCAGTTACAGTATATTTTCCATCGAAGCCACAGGGAATCTCAGATTTGACCTCGCTTTCTCCTTTAATCCACCAGCATATTCTAAATCCAGTCAAGAGCTGATTTTGATATAAAGCAAATTAGGGAAAGGGCACAGTGGGTCTGTCAAAGTGGACTGCTTTTCAAGGTTCTTTTTCCAATTAAAAAACACCTTCCAGAAAGGAAAGATGTTACTTGCATTCTTCAGTTTTTCCCTAAAGGCCCATCTGAAGGCCACCTGTGCAAAGAAACACTAAGATGCTGTGCTCAGTGAGCAGGAGTGGATTCGAATGCTCTGCCAGCTCCCGCTTGTTCACTTCACTGGCAGAATAATCTAGTAGAGAAGCCAATCTGTACGTGTGTAAAAATAAAAACAAAAACGCAAAACAGGTCTTTCTGGACTTGGCACCAGAGCCCCTAGGGTCAGGTCCTCGTCTGCAGAGGGAGCCTGAGGGCCAGCTCGGTCAGATGCCCCATGTCTGGGTGTTTGCTTCGCTTCTTGATGTATTCCAGAGTTTTCACCTAGGAGGAAAGAGAAAGACTCATCTCCTTTCTGGTTCATAACTCAGGGCTCCAACAAATCAGCCATATCGGGAGCTCTGGCTTTTTTCTTAGCAGAGAAGGGAGGGGAAGAAACCAGCAGTTTTTAAATAAGACTCCTTAGATTATAGCTTGCTCTTAAAATCACCAGGAATGACTGGTGTTTTCATACATGTGGTTTTTATTCAGAGGGAATTAATTCTTAATACTACTATGTGGTCCCTTGGTTCCGGGACCAAACTGAGGATACTGAATCCCTTATAGAAAATGGTGTAGTGTTTGCTTATCACCTACATACCTCCCCCTGTATATTTAAATCATCTCTAGATGACTTATAACACCTAATACAATGTAAATGCTATGTAAATAGTTGCTGATAGGTGGCAAATTCAGGTTTTGCTTCTTGGAAGTTTCTGGAATTTTTTCCCCCCACTGAATATTTTTGATCTGTGGTTGGTTGAATCTGAGGATGCCAGACTTGCAGATACGGAGAGCCATCTGTACTTTGTAGGGCCTGGCACCTTTCTGGAAGGGGAGACTGGGGCTGTTTGATGTCCAGGCCCTGATGTTGTGTTGAGGCCACTTGTGCCTGGCCAGTGGGCTTGCGTCACTCGCCAGGACAGCCGTGCCTGGCGGGCGTTGTGAGGGCCCCCACTCCCCCCACCCCTCCCCTCGCCTTGCCTCGCCTCACCATGGTCCTGGTGTCCGCACAGCCGTGCCTCTGTGCCAGGTGCCACAGGTTGACGGACAGCTGGTTGAGCCTGTTACTGCGCAGGTCCCCATGGGCCAAGATGCTGTTAAAGAAAGAAAGGCCCAACGAGCTCTGGCGCTTTAGGGCCTGATACAGAAAAAAGAGGTTACTATCTGGCACTGGGGCTCAGGCCCGGCCCAGTGTTGACGCTGCCAGGGGTTCCAAGGCCAGCTCTACCACGGATCTTCTGGAGGGCGAGCTGCTTAACCTCCTCGGGTTACCCCAGCACTGATAGGCCGTCTTGCATTAATGCAAGTACAGGAGTAAACTGAACGGTAAGATATGTCTCTTACAGACGTGTCCTCAAGCCACCCAAAGTTTCAGTCACTATTCCCACCCTCTGGGTGCTGGTAATAAAGACCAAAGACAGCTCCCCGTGAATAATGCTCCCCAATGCCTGGTGCCCATGCCCAGCTTTTATAGGAACCATTAGGTATTCTTCACACCAGATCATTCCTCTTTTGCTCAGTGATCTGATGTGAAAGGTACTCTCAAACAAGTAAAGTCTAGCCAAAACGTCAGAGTAGACCAAACCTGAACCCCAGCTTTGAATGGTAAAGACAGAAGGGAAACTAAATCTCCAAAATGCAACAGGCCCAGGAGAAAAGATACCAGCTCCCCAAGGTAAACAAGGGACCTGGGAAGGCCCAAGTCAGCAGGTGGGCCTGAGCAGGGGACCAGGTCAGATCGCACATCTGTGTGGGTCCTGGAGAGCTGACGCCCGGACCCTTGCTGGGTGCTCTTGGCTGCTGCTGCAGACGTCAGTGCTGCCAGGAGCCTTGAGTGTCTGCTTTGCTGCTTGGCAGCTAGCGGGTATGGGGTCCTTACACTGTGACAGGTGTGAGCTCTGTGCCTTACACAGCTCACCTTGTTTAATCTTCACAACTCTCTGTAGGTAGGATTTTAGAGCTGGATCCCAACTCATGGTTATCCAAACTCTAATCTAGGTGCTACTGTGAAGGGACTTTGCAGGTGTGATTAAGGTTATGGACCTTAGGGAGATAATCCTGGATTATCTGGGTGGGCCCAATCTAATCACTTGAGCCCTAAAAAGCAGAGAAATTTTTCAGGCTAGAGTCAGAGACAGGTAGCAGAAGAGGAAAGCAAAGGAAAGGTGACGCAGAAGGGGAGACCAGAAAGATTTGAAGCACGAGAAGGACACGACCCACCACTGCTGGCTTTCAAGATGGTAGAAGGGGGCCAAGAGCTAAGAAGTGCAGGCGGCTTCTAGAATCTGAGAAGAGCCCTCAGCCAACAGCCAGCAAGGAAACAGGACCTCAGTCCTACACCGGATGGAACTGCAGTGGCCAACTCAAGTAAGCTGGGAGGTGGATTTTTCCCAGTGCCTCCTGGTAAGAGCCCAGCCACTCAACACCTTGATTTTGGCTTTGTGAAACCAGGAGCAGAGAAACTGGCCCGGCGGGCACCAACTTCTGACTTACCAAACTGGTGAGATTATAAATGGGGGTTGTTTTAAGTTTGTGGTGACTTAAAGCTGTAATAGGAAACCAGTACGCTCCCATTTTGCTGATGAGGTCAGAAAGCTTCAGGAACTTGCTCAAGGACCACAGCCAGCAAGTGCAGAGTGAGGATTTGAGCTCCGGTCGTCCAGTTCTGGAGCCTGTGCTGGTACCTACACCCTCCCATGTCTGCCCCGGTTTATAAGATGTTCCCATAGACCCATGGTTAACATCACATTAGGCATCCAAATTCTGAAGAAGCTAACAGATTTGCCCAGTGCAGCTACACAGTTTTATCCAGGGAAATAGGAACGATTTGATGTGGCTTAGACCAATACATATTTTTTTTCCTGCTTTTTTCAAACAACCTACTAACTGTCCATCTGTCCATGCATCCTTCCATGTGTGGAGCCCATAGAGCAGCAGACTACGCTAACTGCGGAGCCAACTTTGTTACCCCCTCCTGCTGCCCTCTCCCAAGTGAGGATTTAAAGTCTTCTGGTGGAGAAAAAAACAATGCAATAAAACTGCCAAGGAGCAGCTAAGAATGCAGTTGGGTGACAGTGGCTTTGTGACGACAGTGAAGAGACTCAAGCCCCCTAAACTGAGCCTGCCTGGACAACGGTCTGGACCAGGTGACCGTCACAGAAGCAGCTGAGCCGACCGAACAGCACTGCTGTCAAGGAGCGGGGTCACGCTGTCGGGTCCCAAGCCTGCAGGCACAAGGAGGGAAGGCTGGTAGACTCTAACTGGCTGGCAACTTCCTGCTTTGGGTTCCTTTGTTTAATCAGACAGTGAGCTCTGCCCCAGTCGGGAACGCGGCAGAGACCATCCAGTGGGTTCCAGCCCATCCTGCGCGCCTTTTCAACTGGCTCTCATCTGATGCCTGGGCCCTGGTTTCTGCTCAGACCTAGAGGACCAAGCTAACAGAAAACTCTCAAATCCAACTATAAGAGTCTCCCGAGAGAGGCCCTTTAACGACGTTTCTTTGAAGCAAGGGAGAATTTTTAGAAGTCAAACAAGTAAGACAGTATCTTACTGGTTACTTCTCTGTGCTGTGTCTTCTCAAGCATTTTACTCTAAAAGCCCAGTCCGCACGTGTTTTAAATGCACAGCCCATTAAAACGAGATCGTTAGAGACGGGTCTGGGGCGGGCAGGCCGAGCAGGCGGCGTGCAGAAACCCAGGAAACTGAACACACTGAGAGACCAAACCAGGGCCTCCAGCCCCTCCCCTCCCTACAGAGGCTTTAAATAGAAGAGCTGCTTTTGTTTCTTTTCCTAGGGGAATTGTCATTTGCAGGAAGTTGTAACCGTCTGGCATGGTTCCCAGCCTCACCACACCCAAACAAACAGCTTCATAAAGCTGGTGACTAGGGCAGGGCTGGCTCCTTCACGTGCATGTAGAGGACAGTTTTGGAAGCAGGGCTGACACCAGCGCTGAGAGATGAGACACTCGGCTCGGGCACCAGCGTTGGGCTTTCACAGCGCCCAGCTTGGTCCACAGCAGGTGGAGAGAGGTCTGAGTGCTCCGGGTCTAGAGGCCTCCCCTCCCAGGGCCGCCTGTGCCGAACCTCACAGCATGCTGTTAAAGTGAAGGATGACACGTTCCATCTTAGCTCAGTCCACCCATATTTTTTCTAATAAATGTGCATATATGGGCAGACATTTTCAGTGAGAGTCCCTGGTATTTATGTGAGTTGAAATGTACTTCAGAAACTTTCCAGCCCTGCTATTCTTTCAGAATTATTTCAGAGTCCTTATCACAGTCAATGCCTCCTCCCCCAAGAGAAAGAGACAAATGTTAAAACAGTTCCAAATTATATGGTTCTGGGCTCTATTTTTGTTGTGAGCCTGGAGGTCCTAGACTGTGGTCGTTTATGCTGTCAGCAGCCACCTCTGATTAGACCCAGCCTGTCGAGTCAGAGTGAAGAAATGCATTTTCAAGCCCCGGGGCACATGTTTCTTGGGCATGACGTGTCAAACACACAGCCCTGCTCTGGCAAGAAGCTAGAGCCAGAGCCCTTGGCTGTAGGCATCAGGGAAGGTGCTAAGAATCCTTCACAGCAGGGGAGTGACCAGTGCAAGCTGAAGGTGAAGGACTCCATTTCTCCTGCAGCGTAATGAGGGCTCTCTCCTGAAGGCTGCCTACCGCACAGAGACGAAGTTTACAGGCTTTCGAAAAAGGCCTTTCAGTTGGAGGAGGGGTGATCTCTTCTAGCACTAACGGGTTTGATAAACCAGTTCCTGAAGAAATTGGGGTTCTGATGCTGCCCCCTCCACTGACAGCCAGTGCCCTCCAAGCATTAACTCCCCAGCATTCTACAGCCCTGCACCCAGGGGGCCCCAGGGTCAGTGGGACCCACCCACAATCCTCCCTCCCTAGAGAGGGCGCTGGGAGGCACTTGGGGCCCCCAGGGCAGCAGTGGTTCTGTGTTTTCCATCTGCCTTTTGGCCTGCTAACCTTAAGGCTGGCCCTGTGTGCCGTGCCCCTGACCTCCGCAGTGGCCACTGGGGAATGGAGTCTGGAAAAAATCCCGCTCTCTCCAGGACCTGCTTGAATACCCTGGGGAGAATGGGAACGCGGGACATACATGTATGTTGCGTGTGTGTGTGTGTGTGTGTGTGTGCATGCATGCGCACCCACAGCTATAGAATATTCTCATGGTTTCTGTGGTGGGGTGGGGAAGGGGGGAAGGGCAATGGTGGCATTTTGTACAGTCCTGGAAGTGAGTAAGAATTAAAAGTCCAGTTTGATCTTATTTTGTCTTCAAAGGATTTAGTGGGGTGGGGAGTAGAGAAGCAAATCCTAAAAACGTGAGACGAGGTTTGGGAAGGAGGGAGCTGGGGAAGCGTGTGGGCAGGAAGCGGAGGGCTGGAAAGCCACTGGGAACCCTGCAGTCCGAAATCTGTCCTGGGTTTGGGAAAGGGAATTGGAGGGGGTGGGGGGTGAGTGGCAGTGAGAGAAGACAGAAATCTGCCAACATGAGATCAGGAATGAGCTGTCAGTATGTGGAGTAGCGAAGAGCAAGACTGGGGGTGTGGGGCAGACATGGAGGCAGAAGCCTGACAGGAGCTGCCCCAGGGGAAGGACGTGGAGAAAGGTCAGGCACTGGCTTTGACTCCAGGGTCACTGCCAACCTCCCCACCCTGATTACACAGCAGGAATCAGCCTTAATGCAATGTCCACCAAGCCTGAGACAGAGCTTCTGGGATCCAACTGTCACCCACATGTTTGAGCTGACGCTGCAAAAATGGAGTGACTGGGGAAGGGTACCAGGTAGTTATTTAGATCATACTATAATCTGGAAATTATTTTGAAATCAGTCAACCATCTATCTATAATATGGAGAATATGGGGAAAACTGCTCTGAAAAGGCAACGACGCAACATCTGATAAAGGAATATATTCTGTGGATCAGAGCATGGGTTCTAGAAGATTGCCTTGACCACATTCTATAGCTACCACTCTAGGATTCAGTTTCCTCATCTGGCAAGTGTAAAGGGATAACAGCTATTCCCACTCATGGGACTGTTGTGAGATGAAACCACACACGCAAAGTTCTCCACACTACACTTATGTATGAGAAAGGCTGGGATGGGAATTTCCTGGCTGTCCAATGGTTAGGACTCCGAGCTTTCACTGCCAAAGGCCCGGGTTCAATCCCTGGTCGGGGAACTAAGATCCTGCAAGCTGTGGGGTGCAGCAAAAAAAAAAAAAGAAAAAGGCTGGGCAAGCATAGCCTACTATCATGGTTGGACAACAACCGTATGCCACTTGTTAAAAAGTAAGTGGTGGGCTTCCCTGGTGGCACAGTGTTTGAGAGTCTGCCTGCCGATGCAGGGGACGCGGGTTCGTGCCCTGGTCTGGGAAGATCCCACATGCCGCGGAGCGGCTGGGCCCGTGAGCCATGGCCGCTGAGCCTGCGCGTCCGGAGCCTGTGCTCCGCAACGGGAGAGGCCACAACAGTGAGGCCTGCGTACCGCAAAAAAAAAAAAAAAAAAAAGTAAGTGGTAAGGCCTTGACCGAGGAGGGCGATGCAGCGGCTACGGATTCACGCTTGAGCATCTGGGTGATCCCTGTTCTGTCACAACCAGAGGAAACCAGCAGCTCTGGAAACCTCTGAGCCTCGGTTTTCTTTTCTGTCCAAGGAGAATGAACGCAGCACCTGCATCACAGGGCTGTTGTGGGCCTCAAAGAGCTAAGGTGTGGGAAGTGCAGGCTGTTACTCACTCAACATGCACTGATTGAGTGCCCGCTGTATGCCAGGTTCGAGGTGAGGATGCCGGGGTGAGTGACAGATGGATCCCAGAGACCCTGTGTCAGGCACAGGCAGGTCTCCGAGACCCACGTCTCGAGGTCCCGGCCACATGGAGCTCACATTCTGGTGGGGAGGCAGGCGACTGAGAAGTGAGCACAGAGCATTTCAGAGAATGCCCGAGCACCACAGGGACAGTTCAGAGGGGCGCAGCAGTGTAGAGGAGTGTAGTGGCTACTTGACACAGGGTTCAGGGAAGGCCACTCTGAGGAGGTACTTGAGCTGAGACCCGAATGATGAGAGGGGTGGCCAGGGGAACCCTGGGGAGGCACAGTGCAGGCAGAGAAAATGGTAGGAGCAAAGGCCCCGGGGCCCTCGATGAACAGTCTTCACACAGGCGCGTTACTCTCTGGACGAACCAATGTCCAAGCACCCTGGGAACGCGTGCTTTCAGGGCAAGCGGCAGGGATGGGGGCGGCAGGGGCACCTACCTCGTCCTTGGCCAGGGTTTTCAGATGCTCCAGGATCTGAGCCATCACCGTCTCGCACAGCTTGTTGTTCTCAGCCAGAAACTTGGAGTCTCCCCCGTAGAGGCTGTCATTGGAGTCAACTGATGGAAGAAACCAGAGCAGTGAGACATTCCCAAGCCCAAGGCCAGGGAGAGGCAGCCGTGGTGTCAGCGGGTGGCAGGAAATCACGGCAGGGCAAATGGAAACGGCCAGAGTTTGCCACGGGCTTGGGCCCTTGGGAATCATGGAGAAAACACCTGGCCTTCCAGACAGTCTAAGCCAGAGAGCTCAGACTCTGAAGTCTGTCCCCTCCGGCCCAGGCATGGAGGGGGACAGCAAGCATCACAGTGGCCATCAGAATGGCTGTCAATACTGAGCACCGGGGTGCCAGGCGCTGGGCTCAGCGCTTCACAGGTGTTACCGTGGAGTCCTCAAAACCGCATGTGCAAGAGATGACAGATGGGGACACGGAGGCTCCGAGCCTGTCCCAGCCAGGATCCCAAACTGGGAGGCTCCCGTCAAAGCCTACGCAGTTAAGCACCGCCCCCAGCCCCCTGCCCTGTCACTCCACCTCCAAACTTCTGCAGATCGAACAGAAGGTTCTCTACGTCTTCTCGCAAACCTGAATCCTTTCACTAAAGTCCCCTCTCTCCTTGGGCATCTCCTGTGACAGCCGCTGTCTAGAGAAAGAGCAGCTGCAAGAACAGCCTGGGTTTGACCTCCCTCCTCCCTCCTTCCTATCGACCTTCGCACAAAGCATGACCTCTGGGTAAGGAAGCAGAGGGACTCTACAGGGTGCGGTTTTGCGCTTGTTTTTTTTTTCACTTAATGATTCCTGGAGTTATTTCCATATCAGCATATATGGATGTGCTGCTTTGCCTGTACTAGCTGAGCAGTAGTCCATTGTGTGATGGACCAGAATGCTTTTGGTTGGTCCCTCCTGCGGACACTTCAGCGGTTCTCTTTCTTTTCTTTTTTTTTGGGGGGGGGGGGCGGTGAGGGGTCAGGGCGAGGCTGCTGCAAAGTCTGTAAGGGAACCACAACCTCTGCCTTGCAGAGTCGATTCTTTCCCCCCATGCCTTTTCTCGCCAGATCCTTTTTGAACTGCTTTCACCCCAACTCCCAAATGCCGACTTGTACGTGGCTGAGCAGTTATTTCCGGTGTGAATGAGCGGCGCTCAGTTCAGTGCAAAACCATTGGAGCACCCTCAGCGCTAAGTGGTCAAGGAGAGGAAAAGTGCAGTGGCAGCTCTTAGATGTTTCTGATCTGGTGGAGGCCTAAAATTTGGGCCACTGTCCCAGGTGCAGTGACATCTGATAAGGCAGAGGCCGTGCAGGTGCCTTTGGGGGGCGCGGCTGGGCTTATACAGCCATGTACACACAGTGCTAATCCAGTTCATGGTTTAGAGACGTCAATAAGCCGGTTCAGCTTAGCTCATCTGGGGGAATGCGGTTTGCTGTGCTCTTCTCGGCCCAGCTCCTCACCACCCCTAGGATCCTGTCTCCTAGGTATATACAATCAAAAGGGATGATACATATGGGATCACAGTAAAGCCCATGAA
Organism: Pseudorca crassidens; assembly: GCF_039906515.1. Classification (NCBI taxonomy): domain Eukaryota; kingdom Metazoa; phylum Chordata; class Mammalia; order Artiodactyla; family Delphinidae; genus Pseudorca; species Pseudorca crassidens. The sequence goes on from NC_090310.1 coordinate 22,904,379, forward strand.
GTTGTGTGATGCAAACAAAAGGTGACACCACAAGCGAGGGACACGGGGCACCCGTTTAGCTTGCAGATGGGTGAGGCTGAGAGTCAGAGCCACAATGGATAGCCCCATTATGGTCAAAGTCACCAGCCGTCTGTCAGGGCCTGCACAGAACTATTCCCTGGACTGCTGGCAACGAGCTACAGAACCAGGGGATCACGTTAAACAGGCATTGGCCAGAAGACAAGAAAAGCCAAGCTACAATGTGCAGGGATGGCTTCTGAGCTTTTAAGAAAGAGACCCCTCTTAGGGTCACTTATAGGAAAATTGGCAAATACATCAATGTACCAGAAATACATCTAAATGGCCTATAATTTTAGGGGAAAAAAAGTTCAATTTCACTAGTGATCAAAGAACAGAAAACTAAAACCACAGAAGAACTTTTAGTAAAACATCACCTATCAGATTAACAAAGGTGAGAAAGAATACCAGGTTTTGATGTAGGCCTGGGCAAACTGCTGGTGGGAGTACCATAGTCTGGAAATCAGTAAGAAAAGCCTTAAGAAATGTCCAGTACCACTTCACACCCATTAGGATGGCTGTTATTTAAAAACAACAACAAAGAGGAAAATAAGTGTTGATGAAGATGTGGAGAAACTGGAAGCCTCGTGCATCGCTGGTGGGGATATAAAATGGTGCAGCTGCTGTGGGAAAGCGACTCCAGGATCCAGCAACTCCAATGCTCAAAGGACTTGAAAGCAGAGGCTCAAACAGATACATGTACATGAATGTTCATAGCAGCATTATTCACAAGAGCCGAAAGGTGGAAACAACCCAAGTATCCACTGACAGATCAATAGATAAGCAGAATGTGGTTTAGTGGTTTATCTAAACAGTGGCATGTTATTGAATCACAAAAAGGAATGAAATTCTACTACATGTTACAACATGGATGAACCTTGAAAGCATTATGATAAGAGAAATGTGGCAGACACAAAAGGACAACTAGGGCTTCCCTGGTGGCACAGTGGCTAAGAATCCGCCTGCCAATGCAGGGGACACGGGTTCGATCCCTGATCCAGGAAGATCCCACATGCCATGGAGCAACAAAGCCCGTGCGCCACAACTACTGAGCCTGCACTCTAGAGCCCGCGAGCCACAGCTACTGAGCCCACAAGCCTAGAGCCCATGCTCCGCAACAAGAGAAGCCACCGCAATGAGAAGCCCGAGCACCGCAAGGAAGAGTAGCCCCCGCTCGCTGCAACTAGAGAAAGCCCGCGTGCAGCAACGAAGACCCAACGCAGCCAAAAATAAATAATTAAAAAAAGGACAACTATTGTATGACTCCACTTATATGAGGTACCTAGAAGACGCAAATTCATAAAGACAGAAAGTAAAATAGAGGTCACCAGAGGCTGGGGGGAGCGGGGAAGGGGGAAGTTATTGTTCATTGGGTACAGAGTTTGTTGGGGAGGATGAAAAAATTTTGGAAATGGATAAAGGTGATGGTTGCACAACACTGCAACTATACTTGATAAAACTGAATTAAAAATAGTTAAAATGGTAAACTTTATATGTATTTTATCACTTTGTACATTTTACTCCAAAAAAAAAAGTCTTAGTACAGAAAAAGGTCAGATCTTTGACTTGGGAAAACCCACTCCAAGGGATTTATCCTAAGAAAATCATCCCCCCAGTTGCACAAAGATGCATATATGTGATATTGTTTCATCACAGAGGACAATGTTCATTGTATGTTCAATGTGTGTTCACTATAAATGTTGTGTATAATGGTGAGAGGAGAAGCAATGGAAATATCTGCCAAGAGTTCTGATTAAATGCTCTGTGGCATTAGCATTAAATACAATACTATGAAGACAATGAAAGTATATGATCTATAGTTGTTACCTACCATGTACTACGCTATACTATACTATTGCTACAATATACTATTCCTGAAAGATATTTATAATATGCTGTTAGTAAAGTGACAAACCAGTATACCTATATACCACCCACAGACATATACAGCCATATACTTCCTAATTTATAACTTCCTAAGAAACAATTTTTTCAATTAAAAAATTATATTTTATTACTTTATCTATTTCCTGTAATCTGTCTTGAATCTTTTGGGGAATGGTACAGGTATAAGCATATAGTAATTAACTGATTGACAAAATAATTTCAGGGATGCTTCATGTACATTTCTAGCTGCTATTTCAAGAATAACTCCTGGGCTTCCCTGGTGGCGCAGTGGTTGAGAGTCTGCCTGCCGATGCAGGGGACATGGGTTCGTGCCCCGGTCCGGGAAGATCCCACATGCTGCAGAGCGGCTGGGCCCGTGAGCCATGGCCGCTGAGCCTGCGCGTCCGGAGCCTGTGCTCCGCAACGGGAGAGGCCGCAACAGTGAGAGGCCCACATACCAAAAGAAAAATAGAATAACTCCTTCTTCTACTTCAATAAAATTGTACATAATATTCTTTTAAAATTCTTACATTTATATTTAACTCCCAATTAGGCATTTGGGAAAAGTATGAAGGAGGAAGAATGACACTATGAAATGTATTTTTTAATGAGCCATTCTTTGCTTATTTTTTTCCAAATAAATTACTACTGAGTTTCTAAGTGGGAAAAAAAAAAAAAGAATAACTCCTTCTTCTTTTATCCCCAGCTTTTTACTTAAACAAATGTCAAGGCTGTAGAACAGTGGGAATAACTACAGTGAAGCGCTGCCTCTCTCTCACCCAGCACCACCAGCTGATGCCGTTTTGCCACTTCCGTGAAGCTCTCTCACTTGCTCTCTCCACACACTCACGTACACACGTCATTTTTTTTGTCTAAACCATTTGTAAGCAGGTTGCAGACATACTGCCTGAGAACGAGGAGAATAGCTGGTCTCCTTGCTCCCCAGCTTCTCTGTCCGCCTGAAACCTCTACTCCGGTTCTGAACTGTCCCTTTGTGGGGAATATTCTGGGAGTGCTCTCCTGGGTCGGCTGCTGGCTTCGTAGTTGTTCCTAGGACACAGCTTGGTAGTGAATTGCCCTGGGCTGCAGGCATCCGTCCCGGGATTTCTGAGACAGCTCTGGCTCTGGCTGCTGTGTTTAACTGCCGTCCATGACGTGGAAGACAGCAGTTATTCTTGTAAGAAGAGAAAGAATTTGATTCAGCCATTCACCACCATCTGATTTTGAAGGCTGGCAAAATGCAGCTGGTAAAGGAATTTCTCGCACCTGCTGCCGAGGACGCGGCTAGTTCCTGGCATAAATTCCCAGTCTTACTCCGAGATGGAGTAACCTGCTCTCCTTCGGATTAGCCCAGCAGCAGGGGAGAAGTGAGAAGGTCTAGGACCACCTGTGGTCAACCACCCAAGCTGCAGGCATCCTGCCCAGAGGGGCCAGAGGCGTGTTGAGAGCAGCCCACTCACACACGCAGAGCGCGGACTAGGTGAGGACCTGCTCTGCGCCAGGTTCCAGGACCCGGAGACCCGGTGGGTGGGGAACGGGCTGACCTGGTCCTGCCCTCACAGAGCACACAGTCCACAGGAGGTGCAGACGAGCAAACGGGCAATCACAACCGCATGGGCTGCATGGCAGGAGAGGGTGGCCTGGGGGTCCCAGGATCCTAAAATCTAGGCTTGGGATGGAATTATAGAATCAGTGAGATCCAGGCTGAACCCTGAAGGTGGAAAATTCACAGAGAAAGTGAAAAACGGGGTCAGAAGTGGGGAAAAGTGTTTCCATGCTAACACTCGGTGGTGACAGCGGGGGAGAGAAGCGCGAAGTTGACAATCAGAAGTAATTTGGCCTGGCCAGAGTGTAAGGCAGGCCTGAGAGTCCAGACTGGCGCTCACAACGGGGAGAAATGAGATCCCTGGCAAATGGCTACTAAAAATAGCCCAGGATCTCTGCATCTGTCTGGCCCTGGGGTCACAACCCCAAATGCTTCAAGGGCCTGGCAGGTGACACGGAGGAGTGAAGGGGCTGTGCCGACTTCCCACGGGCCCCTGAGCTGTACTCTTCCAACTAGACATCTGTGTGTTAAATAAATAGACATTCAGTGTCAGAAGTGTCCTGCCCTTCCACAGCAAGCACACTCTCTCGCACGCTCGCATGACAGCACTGGAGTTACGGCTCCAGGTCATTTCAGAACATTGTCTTCTTATTCATCTGGAAAGAAAACAGCCAAGGCATCCTTCGTAAATGCAAAGAAAAAAGCTGACCCCAGTTTTCCAAAAGTTCGAACCTTTGCCAGCGCTGTCTAAAGAGCGGCCTCGACTAAGAAGGAGGTGGGAAAGTGGAGCCCCCACCCCTGCAAAGCCTCCCGGGGCCCCAGGACTCTCTGCTACGAAGACAACTGTCAGGTCACAGTTGTGCACCCAGAGTAAACAGCTGGGCCGAGAAGGCAGCAAAGAAAACCCGCCGTTCTGTTTTCATCTCTAAAAGCTAGAGAACTAGACTCCACCTGTCAAACACAGCCACGCTCCCTGTGCTGGCGCTCTGGCTCCTACAGTCCGCCCTGCTGTGCTGTGTAGACAGGGGATTCAGTGAGTCTGTTTAAGGAAGGGAAGAGCGAGGAGAGGGCTTGCCCCTCTCATAGGGCCCAGGTTTCCAGACCCACTTCCGCGGCAGCATCTGGTCCTCAAAAGTTTCTCTGTTGTTCTGAGCCCTCCGCGTGCCCTTCACAAGAGAGGAAATAAAAATGCCAACAGATACGGGAAAAGCTCACCCTCATTAGCCATCAGAGAAATGCAAATTACACTCATCAGAAGAGACAAAATGAACAAGACTGACCATATCAAGGGAACAAATGGAAATCTCATTCGTGCCTGGTGGGAGTGTAAACTGGTATAACCATTTTGGAGAACTGTGAGACAGTACCTGCCAGAGCTGAACATAAGCACAGCCCACCAGGCAGCATTTCCACCCTGGGCATATACCCGACAGACATGAACCCCAAGAGTTATATATTCAGGAATGTTCACAGCAGCACTCCTCACAGCAGCTCAGAACTGCATCCACAGGGGAATGAAGAAATTCTGGTATATTCATACGATGGAATACTATGCAGCAATGCAAAAGGATGAACAACAGCTACACACAACACAGAAGAATCTCACAGACGTAACACTGAGTGAAAGAAGCCAGACGCCAAAGAACGCTTGCTAAATGAGTCCATTTACGGAAAAGTCAAAAATTGGCAAACTAATCTGTAACGTTAGAAGTCAGGAGAGCAGTGTACCTTTGGAGAGGAAGGTGGTGGTGCTGAGTGGACGGGGGCATACAGGGGACTTCTGGGAGCTAGTAATGTTTGATTCCTCTGTCTCGGTGCTAGTTACTGGGTGTGTTCAGCCTGTGATGATCTGCTGAGCCTTATGATTTATTGTATGCATGTACTATGATATACTTTAATCAAAATACTGTTACTTTGTAATTAAGGAGGCAGCATAACGCGTGTACCACAGTGAATTCCACTCCGAGCACTAACTGGCCTTGAGCTTGGTAAAACCATTTGTCTTTCGGTGTCTCCCCTTGCTTGTGTGTAAAATGGGGACACAAATGCCCGTCCTCCTCATAATGCTGTCAGGATTAAAGGAGAAAGAGGCCCATGGCGTCTGGTGCCGTACCTGGCACACAGTAGGAGCTCAGATCGTGGGAGTTATCATCATTGACATTAACCAACCTCCCCAAGTTACATCTTTACGTAACCTCAGCCCCCAAATCCCAGCCAGAGGAAGCCTCTGAGAGTCGTAACAGGAGGCCATCCTTAGCACTGCAAATTTGTTCCCTAAAATATCCAAGTGTAGAGACAGTTGCTTAAACCCTGAAGTATTCATTTATTGGCCAAACTGCTTTTAACAATAGGGCCATTTGTTTGGAAACCAAAAATCGGAACTGAGGCTCTGACAAGCAGGAAGATGCTTAGGCTCACTGGACAGAGGTCTGGAATTGGGACTGTCCCATGTTGTGTCAAGGACATGAGGAGGCTGCTCCCGAACCTGTAGGAGCAAGTTCAAGACGGCTGGTTGCATGTTGGGGAGCAAGGCCATCTCCTTCTTCCAAGCACCTGATCTAAGGGTCCAGGTCAGGACCCACATGAAACTGGTAAGGAACAGGCCTGGGATGAAGGTCATGCACGTGCCTATGTAGTCACCGTTCTAGGTTATTCTGTGGCACACCCAAGACATCACTGATCCAAGAGAGTGCTTCTCTGAACTCGTCTGTTTGCCGAAATGACCTTGGATGCTTGTTAAAGATACAAATTCTCAGGCCTCTTCCTGGGGATTCTAATTTAGAAGAGACACGTGGGGCCCAGGAACCTGTATTCTTAAGAGCTCCCCAGGTAATTCTTACACTGGGCAAATTTATCAAGACCCTGGACTAGAAGTTCATGGTAGGTAAAACACAAGGGGATTAAATAAAAGAGAAAATGAAAACCCTGCACTTGCTGCTCAGAAGTTCAAACACAGTGCCGTCTGGTGGAGGGACCCAGCTACCTTTGTCTACGTGGTAGAGATAGGTCTCCTGGCTCATGGCGGACAGCAGGTGCAGGACACAGGTGTAGATGCGGATTTTCTCATCACTGTTGTCCTCCCAGGTGTAGTCCTGGATCACGTTGAGCAGCTCTCGAACAAGAAACAGAACCCCGTGTTCCGGATGATCCTAGTGGAGGACCAAAAAAAGGAAAAATAAACCTAGATGTGAAGCAGGAGGAAAAAAAAATCAAGACAGAAACCCAGGTCCCTCCCTTTAGCAGCTGTAGAGAAATTAAAGTGCCAGCTATGGTTAAACAATAGAGAGAAAAGTGACACAACGTCGTTAACTCCACTAAACAACACACTCCAGTCTGGGGAGACAAGCTTTGAGAGCTCTGGGTCTGAGGAAAGAAAGCAAAATTACCTGTCAGTTTAATGGGCTGTTTCCAAAATTACAGCCTTGCTCTTATGTCCATAACAGTAAAAAGCCCTGTTCTTCCAACTACAAAAGCTAGATTGCAGGTCTCGTTGCAGACAGCACAGCAGAAGCCACCTACCTCGGGTAAACCCCCAAATGATCACTGTCACCACCAAAGGCACCGACTTTAAACACATTCTCACTCTTTAGGGCATTCAGCAACATTAACAGCTAAATTGAGGATCCTCTCTTGGGAGAGGAAAAACCCAACAGTCAGTCACAGAGCTTATAACAGTGTTTCTCAGATGCTAAACTGAACCAGTGCTGGGACGCAAAAAAGTCAGCAGCTTCAATTCAGTTCCAAAAAGGATATGCAGGGCTTCCCTGGTGGCACAGTGGTTGAGAGTCCGCCTGCCGATGCAGGGGACACGGGTTCGTGCCCCGGTCCGGGAAGATCCCACATGCCGTGGAGCGGCTGGGCCCGTGAGCCGTGGCCGCTGAGCCTGCGCGTCCGAAGCCTGTGCTCCGCGACGGGAGAGGCCATAACAGTGAGAGGCCCACGTACCGCAAAAAAAAAAAAAAAAAAAAGACTATGCAATGCAGTGGCTCCCCTGCTGAATGCTCTCCAAAGACCCCTCCCCCCCCAGCTCCTGCTGCCATCGCCCTGCTGACCCGGCTGGTCCATCTTGCCCCTCACTCAGTCCACCGCCACCTTTATGGCTCCTGGGACCAGCTGGACCACTCAGGGTCCTGGCAGGACACAGACGACACGCTCACAAGGGTTAAACGAGGATGGGTTAATGAAAGATTATCAGAATGAAGAGAAGTAGCGAGAAGGCACCCAGGGCCTGGCAACAGAGGGAAACTGTTACCATCCTCGGGCTGAAAGCACGCGGTGGGGAGCGAGTTTTTGCAGTTGGAGGAGGCCACCCAGCAGCAGCTGCAGCCCTGGATGGAAGAACAAAGCCATCGCCAAACACGGCCCAGTGAGAGTTGGGGGATAAATACCCCAGCCTCGCTCTCCTCCTGCCCTGCAGTCCATGTCACTGCTCGCGCTGGCTGAACCAGCTGGAAGCCAGAAGGAAGGAAGCCCCGGTGACGCGATCCCCAGAGGCCCGTCTCCCACACAGACCGGACTGAAGGGCACAGGGTGCTCTGGAGGGCAGCTCATATGCCAAGGGGGTCTGGCCTCCCAGCCCTGCTGTTCCCCTGACTGGAACATTCACCTGTGAGACTTGGCTGCACTGGCTCCTTGACAGCCTCCAGATCTCATCTTACATGTTAGCTCCTGCCCTGATCGGCAATCCAGAGCCCCTACCCGTCTCTCTTCATCTCTCTTCACGTCAAGTCATCCATCTCATTTTTTCAGAGCAGTGCTCAGCATCTGAAGTGATCTTATTTATTCCTAACTACCCAAACATACCTCTTGGTTCATCTTTTTTTTCATCCTAGCCTATAACCTCCAGGACGGCAGGTACTTTATCTGCTGTGTTTGCCAGTAATACACTGCCAGGACTGCCCAGGACTGCAAATGGTGCCCCATCCCTGTCTCTGCTTCCTGGGACAGTGCTGGGCACAGAGCAGGCACTTGGTAGGTAAATAATGTTAAATGGATAACATTTTTCAAGCACCTTCTACGTGCCAGGCACTGAGGTGGCTACAAAAACAACAGCTAACTTTTATGGTAGCTATTGTAGCTACCATAGCTTTTCTACGTTCCGGGAAGATACTTTTATGACTTCCTCTCCCCCCCATTTCACAGATGGGAAATGAGCTACACTGCTGGTGCATGGGGGAACCAGGATTTGAGCCCCGGGAGTCTGGCTCCAGAGTGGACATTCCTAACTGCTAATACTCTATTTATACTGCCTCTCTACAGATGGAGTAGGGACGAACTAGACTTTATGGAGCTGGCCGGTTGGGGGAAGGCATACACGCAGTCGGCTATCTTGAATTCAGGCATGGAGTAGAAGTGTGGTAACAGGGGTGCGGGAATTAACAGCTACATAATCCAATGTGTGGATACACAGCAGTAATACTTCCAATGGGCAAGAATGAGGGCGGAGGAGAAAGAGATGATTTGTACAGCTGCTAACATCTACAGGAATTGCTGTTACGGTATCGGCACAAAAGAAGACACACGATACTCCAAAATCTGAGTACCTCAAACTATATGCAGCAAAATTGCCCGTGCCATGGTCCGCCTTCCATTGCCAGAGTCAGTCTCAGATGGCAGCTCACTACCGCCTTGCTTTGCTAACAGCTGTTTCTAACTAGGCTATTTCATTCTGCTATGTGGATGTTCAAAATATATTCTATTTCAGGATCTGCCCTGGAAAGAGACGACACTCTGAATGTTCCAGTAACTTAATTTCAATACAAATTGCCGTAACTATTGTGAGAGAGCATTCAACACACCTGCAAAAAGGTGGAAGAAGGGGTCACGGAGACGTGAAGGTTTGTAGCCAGCCGTTTCTGCTAGCTTTAAACCGAAGAGACGAAGAGATTATTTCCAACCTTCTCTACAAGGAAAACATTTTCCACATGATAGCCACGCTTCAGTGGTTGTAACATTTTCAAAAGAAATTGTACCAGGGCCAGCAACTAAAGAAATGCAAACACAGATTTTTTTTTAAAGAAGAAAAAGAGATCCCGATTCAGTTGGCAATCCGAGGGGGAAAAGGTTTCCCCTGGGGTCTCTGCCAAGGCTGCCCGGCAGCAAACAAATGCTCAGGAGGCGGCTCCCAAGGGGCGCCTGGGAGGGACTCAAACCGCTCGCGCTCTCTCTCTCTGCTGCACGGAAAGGGGGCCTGCCTTCAACCACTCAGAATATCCCTCTGGCTCCTTGGTCTGTGGGAATCCTTCTATTAAATGTCACTGCTTGAGGGAAGGAATACCCTGAAAACGACTGACTTCCCAGGAGACCTGAGAGGCAGCAAAGACAGCGCCGAGTACACACATCCTGGCTTTGAATTCTGTCTTGGCCACTACTAGCTGGTGACCCTGGGTGAGTCACCTCACCTCTCTGTGCCAGGGCCTGCTTCTGTGAGCTGAGGATAATAACAGGTTTGTTTGCAGTGAGTATTTGTGAACTGCTGGCTGGCTCACTGTAAAAGGTATGTAAGTGTGTTAAATAAATACTCAAGTCCTTTAGAAAAGGAGCCAGAACGCAAGGGGACTGGGAGGAAGGGCAGGAAAGGAAAGAGGGGCACTGGGAGGGCGTGGCGGGGGTGGAGGGCAGGAGACAGATCACCGTGGAGATGCGAGGCCCTGGGTGAGTCTGCGGAGCTCCCTGGCCTTGCTGCAGCCAGCCCCCGCCCATCTTGCCAGCTCGAGACCCTGGTGTCCCTCTAGCCTCTCACCACCTCGCTCGTCACTGCGGCTCTCTTCCAGTCCCTCCAGTGCTGCTGGGTGACCCTTCCCACCTCAAGGCCTTACCCACACTGCTCCCTCTGCCCGGAACACCCTCCCCTCCCCGCCCCCCGCACTTAGGGACCTACTCGTCTTCCTCTGGATGTCGGCTCAGGTAACACATTCTCAGGGAACTTCCCTGACCCACTTCCCTTCAAATCTGAGGCTCTCAGAGGTCCCTGTAGTTCTTTATGACACTTTATACAACTGTAGTTAAGTATTTATTTGCTTATTAGCATCTGTCTCCTTGAGTGGGAGCACACATTTCTCACGTTCACTCTTCCATTCCCAGATCAACAAATATTTGCGGGGTGGACGGAATGAATGAATCTTAGCATCTGGATACCATGTTATGCTGATGGCTGGACTTTTTCTCAAAGATAAGACGGAGAAAAGACATTTCCCTGCTGTGTCCTGGTGATCAGTGCCAGAAAACTGATGGGAAACATTTCCACTGCCTACAAATTTCAACTGAATCAAAATTAGGCGTCTGAAGTGGTAACACTGAACTTGTTCAATTAATTCTACTTTGCTTATCCTACCGAATGTTGTCAAAAGAAATGCATTAGTTCAGTAACATGGAGAAGACTGTTCTGCAGTCTACCAAGAGGCTGACCGCTACTAATGCCAAAGAAGAATGCTTCAAAATGCTCCAAAGGTGGTACTGCTTGCTGAGGAGAGAGGGCTGTCCTGGGGGAATGTTTACTTCTGCACTTATAAGTATGAATAGAGTGGGCCACGTATTTTATTTGGTCTAAAATGGCTTCAGTTTTTTTCTAAACAAATAAAATGAATCAAAGCTGTCCAAACCCATTCTTTAAAAGTCTTGTGCTCTGGGGGTGGGAATGCAAAATGGTGCAGCCACTACAGAAAACTGTATGCAGGTACCTCAAAGAATTAAAAATGGAACTGCTATATGATCCAGCAATCCCTCCTCTGGGTATTTATCCAAAATCATTGAAATCAGGATCTCAAAGAGATACTAGTGCTCTCATGTTCACTGCAGCACTATCACAACAGCCAAGATATGGAAACAACCTGAATGTTCATTGACAGATAAATGGATAAATAAAATGTGGTATACACATATAATGGAATACTGTTCAGCCTTAAAAAAAGAAAGAAAGGAAATGCTATCATAACCTTGGATGAACACTGAGGATATTATGCTGAGTGAAATATGGCAGTCACAAAAAGACAAATACTGTATGATTCCACTTACGTAGGGCATCTAGAATAGTCATGTTCATAGAATCAAAGCGTGGAATTCAAGGGCTGGGAGGAGGAGGAAATGGGAAGTCACTAATCAATGAGCTTAAAGTTTCAATTAAGCAAGGTGAATAAGCTGTAGGGATCTGCTGTACAATACTGTGCCTTGAGTCAACAAAGCTGTACTGTCCACTTAAAAATATGTTAAGAGGATAGATATGTTAAATGTCCTTACAACAATAAAATTAAATTTAAAAAATAGAATTAAAAAATAAAGCTGTGACATGAAAGGTAAAAATGCGAACCAGGTAGGGCTTCCCTGGTGGTGCAGTGGTTGAGAGTCCGCCTGCCGATGCAGGGGACACGGGTTCGTGCCCCGGTCCGGGAGGATCCCACATGCCGTGGAGCAGCTGGGCCCGTGAGCCATGGCTGCTGGGCCTGCACGTCCGGAGCCTGTGTTCCGCAACAGGAGAGGCCACAGCAGTGAGAGGCCCGCGTACCGCAAAAAAAAAAAAAAAAAAAAAAAATGCGAACCAGGTAAAGGTGGGATATGGGCGTCATCTCCTGCTAAACCTACTCACAGCAGGCGGAGCTCGCGTGTGGCCCATCCTCTGGCTTCTGAGCTCGGTTAGCGCCCGGCCTTGGCCCTTCAGGCTCAACATCTCACTGCGCCCCGGAGAGCTGGCCAGTAGTTACTATGCTGCATCCCACAGGAGGGATGTAGGGTTGTTAAGTCTCAACAACCTTGAGCAAATAAAGCCCCCTGCAAACGTTTCAGGCAGACCATGCAGGACAGGCTCTGGGGCAGCACAGACCTCCCAGCTCCGCTGCTCAACAGCTGTGCGACCCCAGGCAAGCCTCTTGGGCTCCAGGTCTCCTCAAGTGGGAAAGGTACAATGACTCCTACCTTGCAAGGCTTGGGGGCATTTTCCTAGAGACTGGATGTTGACGAAGGGAGTTAGCGCTGCACAGGGCACCTAGTAAGAAGTCACGGACTGTGGCTATTCTTCATCTCATCATCTCTAGTAAATCTTGGCAAAAGCCTGAGCACTGATACCAGGAACCAATAAAGTCTGGCAGGGGGGTTCCCCTGAATCCCTAGGGGAACGGTAGGCAACAGAAAAGGATTTAATGGACCCAGAGGCACCCGGGGACCTGGAGAGAGTGCACCTGCCCCCCAGGTAGGGCAGCTGCTCTCCAGCTGAGGTCAACTGGCCAGGCGGGGAATGCGGGCCTCACATGGCTGGACCTGATTTTTCACAAGGAACTAAATTTCTGGGGTTTCCTGTGATCTACCAATTTTTATTTTTATTTATTTATTTATTTATTTTTTCAGTACGCGGGCCTCTCACTGTTGTGGCCTCTCCCGTTGCGGAGCAGAGGCTCCGGACGCGCAGGCTCAGCGGCCACGGCTCATGGGCCCAGCCGCTCCACGGCATGTGGGATCTTCCCGGACCGGGGCACGAACCCGTGTCCCCTGCATTGGCAGGCGGATTCTCAACTACTGCGCCACCAGGGAAGCCCCTACCAATTTTTAAATGTGGGTAATTAGTTCCAAACGTTTTCCATCATGATGTGGCCAACAAGTATGTCTCCGGGCTGGATTCCACCCACTGGTCATCAGTTTGTGACCCCAGGAACCAAGCTTCTGGTTCACAAAGCACTTTCATAGCTATCATTTCAGTCAATCCTCACAGCAGCCCTGCTAGGTGTGCATTTGGATGACATTTTAGAAAGGTGACAGCTGAGGCTCTGAAAGTTACAAAACTTTCTCAAGGCCACAAGGCTATTGAGTCATTGGGTCAGGACCGAACACAAGCTTTTCTTCAAGGCTCCAGTGATTTTTAACAGAGAAAACCCCATGTGCAGAAGGAAAACGCATCCCAGTTAATCAATGAACAACGACACTGATCAACTTCCTCATTAGAGACCCTGATTTTGTCACCTGACAAATAACTAGAATATCCAAAAAAGAGAGAAACTGATTATAAAGTACTAAGAAGGAGATCTGAAAACACTGAAAAGCACCAAGCCCGCCTCCTGAATATCCCAGCCCCTCTTCAAAGAACTTGGGATCTGAACTCGGAAACCTCGGAGCAACTCACTTTTTGTTCTCTCAGCTTCACTAAGATATAATTCATACACCCAACAATGCACCACTTAAAATGCACAGTTCATAGGTTGGTTGTATATTCACAGAGTTGTGCGGTCATCACCACCGTCAATTTTAGAACATTTTCATCACCCCAAAAAGGAACCCTGTACCCACGGGAGCTGGGCTGCTTTCATGGCCTGAGTCCAGAGGGACATTTCTTAAAGTGTGGTCCTAGGACCACCTACACCTGACTTGATGAGGGAGCTTTCAAAACTGCTGGTTCAGAGGCCAATCCCATCTACTGAGTGAGACTCTCAGTGGGAAGGCGGGGATGGGACAAAGCAAGACTCTATTTTAAAAAGCATCCCCGATTCCTATGTACATCTGGCTTCATCAGGAGCCGACCCATTTTGTGCCTGGACCTTGTTACAACCTGGTGACGCCTATGCACAACTCAGAGTACTATTTTTAATGCAGAAAATAAAATATGTAAGACTACAAAGGCAATCAATTACGCTAAAATATAGTTGTCAAAATATTTTTTCAATGCATTTGTTATATTGTAATCTATTACTTCTTGGTGAAGTAATGATGGGCCTAATAACTACTGCACTTTTAAAGGAAGGAACATGTAGACGATCTTCTGAAATAACTTTCACACCTGAAACGTGATATAAACATAGTGTTGATTATTTTCGTGACAAAGTCCCAGCTACTGCAACTGGTACTGTGGCTCTTTGCCTGTGATTCACAATGAAGCAAAAGGCTAAACTTCACTGAGGTTTGTGAAAAAAACAACAACAAAACAAAACAAAACACAAAAACCTTTTTTATCTCATCTAAATTCGTGGTTGCCCTGCCAGAAACCCTGGGGTAGGTGGACCCCAGGTTAAGAACCCCAACTAGGGTGAAGGTCCTAATGCTGGATCCTGGGAGTGGCCTTGATTCCTTCCAGCCCAAGCCTGACTTCTCATCTCCTATATTCCACGAGAAACCCCAGCATCTTCCCCTTCGACTTTTACTATCTTGTTGCGGTTTCTGGTACTTGCCATCAAAATAACACCACCATTACCTTTTTAAGTGTTTACTGTGTGCTAAGGCACTGCTCTAACCATATACGTACATTTGCTCACCTAACCATCACAACAACCTAGAGATGTAGATACTCTTATTATTTCCATTTTGTAAATGAGTAAACTGCACCCTGGTAATGTTACAGAATCACCTGAAACTCAGAGCTGGAAGGAAGGGGGGCTGGGATTCTACCTTAGGTGTCTTGGTCTGGAGGCCTGAGCCCTCACCACTAAGTGATACCCCCTCGACCATACAGAGAGCCTAGACTATATACCCTGGACACAGAATGAAGAGAAAACACATTGAAAAATTCAAACATCTGACTAGAAAACCAATACAGGTATAGACAGGACATCCCTGCACTTTTAGGATTAAGAATGTATGTAAAACAGGTCAAAGAAAGACATCACCTACAGGCCTTCTGGGGAAACGTACCGGAACTATTAATAGAGTAGAAAAGAAATTGCAGAGGAATTCCAGAAGGAACGATTCTGAGGGCCGCATCTTTCCATCAATATTAATCATCTTTGGAACTTCTGGAACGAGGCTTATAGCGGCTTTGAAAAAGGCATCAGCTGCAAGACAGAAGAGAAGTCCGTGTGTGAGAATGTTGAAAACTGCAGGGTCTGCTTTCTTCTTCACACGGCCTGGAAGTCAGGCCACACCGAGGGCTCAAGACAGCTGGCGGGTCCTGGAAGAGGGTTTCTGCACCGTGATCGACTCGTTGGAACGTTCGCTTGAGAGGGTGCTGCCGCCTCCCAGCTCTCCTCTTCCCCCCCTTCCTCCTTTGAGCGATTTGGCTCAGAGAACCTCAAACTGACTTCAGATAATACGTGAAAAAAGCACGTGGCAAATTGTTACAGAGGGCATAGAAGTCACAGTTGCCTGTACTGAAGGCTTCACCTGAACTGGTTCAGTGAACCATCCGGTTCACCACAGGAGGAAAGTGCTGTCCACAGCCCACTTCACAGGTGGGAAATGAGGTGTGGAACGAGACGTGCCCGGTCCTACCACAGGGCCTGTGTATGCGGGAGGGTCCAGCCGTGGTGGTGGAGCCCAGGCTCAAGCTCTGGTTTGTCTGAATATACTCTAACGCACACTGTATTTGTTAAAGAAATAACAATGGAAATGCCTGAAGGAATGTGTGCGCGCGCACACGCACGCGCACACGCACACACACGCGCGCACACACGCGCACACACGCACACACACGGGCGCACACGCACGCACACACGCACGCACACACACACGCGCGCACACACGCGCACACACACACGGCTTTAAAGACTTCTGATTAGGTGACAGTTCCGGAGAATCATTTGGAAAATGAAGACACTTTAAGAACTATGAAACAGACTATAAAACAAGAAGACCTCCAAGGGTGAGAGGGAGGAAAGAAGGGGAAGAGGGAGAGGGGAGGGATGGAGAGGAAGGGGGAGGCGAGAGAGAGGGAGTAACAGGAGGACACAGCCGGTGGGGGGAGGAACTAGTGTGTTGGTGGGAGCGTAGATGGAGAGATCTTTCTAGAACTGCCTAAGTACTAACCATGAGAAAGAGCCTCAGAACAGACAGAACACTGACCTGACAAACAAAATTTTAAACTACCCGACAAGATCAAACGTTTACATGGTTCAAATACACTTCCACTCCGCAACGGCTTGCAGTGATGCACACAGAACAGTGCTCTGGTCTGCAGCACCCCGAGTTAAAACCAGAAGCCCCTCCAGCACAGCAGAGGAGCAGATGCAACAACAAACGCCCACGGCCGGAAACAGAGGCCGGCCCTTAACGAGAAGAGTCTGCGACTGAAGCTGGAGAGTGGGGTAGTGACTTCTCTTCCTTCTTCAAAAGAAAAAACCACAGTATGGAAAGACACTGATATCAGGGTTTACTACGTAAAGTTACCTCTGCCCCAGGAGCTTCTCTCCCAGGACCCCGAACTCACCCATACCGCATTCACCTAAGCACAGTTATTAAGCTCCAGCTGTGAACTGGCGCTCTCCCGGGCGCTGTGGGCATGCGTGGGAAAACAGAGGCGGCAAGAGTTGACGACGTAAGTGTGATGAGCCCAACGTGATCACACTAATTAACACCTATCTGCTGGGAGCCTGTCGTATGCTCTGCTCTAAGGGGGACACAAAGCAGCTGATCCTGTCTTGATATAGGGGCTCTGGTAGATAAACCTCCCAGAGAGAGTCAGAAGCTGCAGGGTCTTCTGTCTTGGCATACAGACAGTAGTAAATGGCACTATTCATGGAAACCAGAGGAACTCCTAGGCCCTATCTTAAGGTAATTAACATTCTCAGTCCTCAAGCAGTCCTATGGCGAAGGTACAATTATTTCCATGCCCGGATGATGAACAAAGCTCAAAAGCTGAGTGGCCAGGTGAGAGTAGCCCAGGGATGGTGAAAGACTGAGCTGAGCAGAGTTTAAAGGCCATCACCAGCACTGAGCAACACAGTCAGATGTGTGTTTGTTAAAAGAAACACAAGTCTACAAATGACAGATATGATAAGGGGTTTATAACCAGAATACACAGACATTCTACAACAATGGAAAAAACAAGCAACCTGACTAAAGGTTACCCTGAATAGACATTTCTTCACAGAAAATACACAAATGGACATCAAGCACATGGAAAGATGCTCAACATCATTCATGAGAGAAATGCAAATCAAAACCACCAGGAGAGGGACTTCCCTGGTGGCGCAGTGGTTAAGAATCCACCAGCCAATGCAGGGGACACGGGTTCCAGCCCTGGTCTGGGAAGATCCCACAGGCCGCGGAGCAACTAAACCCATGCGCCACAACTACTGAGCTCTCATGCCACAAGTACTGAAGCCCACACACCTAGAGCCCGTGCTCTGCAACAAGAGAAGCCACCGCAATGAGAAGCCCGCGCACCACAACAAAGAGTAGCCCCCGCTCGCCACAACTAGAGAAAGCCCGCACGCAGCAACGAAGACCCAACGCAGCCAAAAATAAATAAAACAAATAAATTTATTAAAAAAGAAAAACCACCATGAGATATCATCTCACACCCATGAGCATGGCCACTATGAAAAAAAAGAGTAAATAACAAGTATTGGCAAAGATGTAAAGAAACTGGAATCTCTGTGTCCTGCTGGTGGGAATCTAAACTGGTGCAGTTGCTGTGGAAAACAGCTTGGTGGTTCCTCAGTTAAACATAGAATTACCATCCACCAGCGATTCCACTTCTAGGTGTATACAGCAAAGCAATGAAAGCAGGGACTCAAACAGATGCTTGTACACGAATGCTCACAGCAGCATTATTCACAAGAGCCAAAAGGTGGAAACCACCCAAGTGTCCATCAAAGAACAGATAAGCAAAACATGGTACATACACACGAAGGAGTATTACTCAGCCTTAAAAAGGAAGGAAATGCTGACATGTGCGATAAATATGAACGAACCTTGAAAACGTTATGCTAAATGAAATAGGTCAGACAAAAGGACAAACACTGTCTAACTCCACTGGTATGAGGTAGTCAGAGTGGTCAAATTCAGAGAGATAAAGTAGCATGGGAAGGCGGGAACAGAGGTATTATTTAATGGGTACAGAGTTTCATTCTCTTTGGGATGATGAAAAAGTTCTGGAAATGGATGGTGGTGACGGTTGCACAGCACTGTGAATGTACTTAAAGCCACTGAAGTGTACACTCAAAAATGGTTACCATGGTAAATTTTATGTTGTGTGAGCTTAACCACAATACGAAAATAAGAAACTGAGCTGAGCCTACCCTTGACCTCACCCCCTAGAGCACAGGCAGGGCTGGACTCCACCAGGTCCGGTGTCTTCCTCCTGGCTCTATAGGCACTGCTTTCCGGTGAAGACATTAAGTCCATCATCAAACAAAGTGAAGAGCCTTTCTCGGCGGAAATTAAAATTCTGCTCAGAACAACCTGAAAGACCATTTATGTGTTCTATTTATGTGTTTGTTACCAAGTGGCCCTGAGAAAGGTGCCTGTTATTATGGCTCATTAAAGAGGGACCCACTTTGTGCCGGGTGCCCTACTCCTCCCAGCCACCCTGCTCAGTTCCCACTCCAAAGGAGGGAGTGAAAAGAAACAGTTATTTAAGCGTTGAGGCAGGAAGTGTTTCAAAGCAGATTTTTATTTCTATCCTCGGAAGACTTGCCCCATATATAAAATCTTGTCTGGGAGACCTTTCAATTTTGTCTTAGTAATTAGAACTCAAATCCTACTGTGTATGAAAACAGTTTTTCCTCATAGAGTTCAGAATAATCATGCCAATATCATATAACATTTTTTAAAAATTGAAGTTGGTTTATAACACTGTATGTTTCACGTGTACAACATTATATTTCTATTTCTATATACCCTACAGCACATAACACTTTATTTGTGGCTATTAAAAGCCACAGAAGACAATTACAGATAAAATGGGTTACATTGTTTTTTCTAAAAAAGACTTCTAGAAAAAGGAGAAATCAGATTCCAATTCATAAAGACTATTATCCTTGTTCCACTGGGGGAAGGAAAAAGCATGTATCAATCTATGCACTGGCTTCCCCATGCTATGCATTCCTCCATCTGAATCTTCTGAGGTTTCAAGGAACGGCTAGATTTACTTTCCATATTCCATCTTAAAAAAAAATAAAACAAACAAAAACCCCACTCAAGCCTGGCTGACCTCACCCCAGAGTTCGTTCTGTTTAAGATCCTTTTTCTTGGGGTGCTGACGGCTCTGCAGAGAGGCATTCTGCTGCTGTTCTCTGCACAGTGATCAACACGTCCTTCAGTGCTTCTGGGCACTGGGTGGAAGACAGACAGCCACAGTAAGAGGGACTGGGCTACTACTGGAGATGGTGTTTTCCAAAATAGCTTGAGCATAACAATCATGGAGATCCTGTGAAAACAGATTCCCAGGCCCCCAAACATTGCTGATGGGAATGGAACATGGTAAAGCCACTTCGCAAACTAATTTGGCAGTTCCTCCAACTCTACATGCGTGTGGCATGTATGCGTACATACACGCGACAATGTGGACGAGCCTTGAAATCACTATGCTAAATGAGTGCAGCCAGTCATAAAAGATCTGCATTGTAAGATTCCATTTATGTGAAATGACTGGAATGGGCAAATTCATCAAACCAAACGGAGATTGGTGGCTGGGGGAAGCCTGTGGGAGGGGGAACGGGGTGTGACTGCCTAATGGATTCGGGGTTTTCTTTTGGGGAGGTGGAAATATTCTGTAATTAGTGACGATGATACACAACTCTGAATATACTAAAAACCACTGAACTGTACTCTTTAAAAGGAGGGATTTTATGATACGTGAATCATGTCTCAATAAAGCTGTTATTTAAAAAATATATATGGGTTCCCAGGCCCCACCTTAAATGTATTAAACCAGACTATCCATGATAGAGACTCGGGAATCTAACTTTAAAAAAATATTTACCTTTGAATAGGCAACAGAGTCACATGATTTTAAATTCCAAAGGTAACACTCCTTCTCACTCCGGTCCCTGGCCATCCAGTTTCCCTTCCCAGAGGCAAAGAGGATTGCCTGCTGCTTGGGTGTGCTTCTAAGCGCACAGGAACAAATACATTTTCCCTTTCTTGGCTTCTCTTTCTGCAGAGTTAATATACGGTAGACACCATTTTGCAACTCCTCCCCAACCACTCAACAACATGTCTTGGAGATTAATCTATCATGCATATAAAGTACAACTTCATTCTCTTTTATAGCTACGAAGTGGAATCTGGCCCATTTCCTTTTTTCTTCCAATTTTTTTTAAGAGGTAAAAGGCATATAACATAAAATTTACCATCTTAATCAACTGATCCATTTTTTTTTTTAAACAAGCCTCTCCGGTGAATTTTATGATTCAACAGGTTTGAGAAAAATTGTTCTAAATCCTTCAGCTAAATGCAGAATATGACTTTCCAACAGCAAATGGCACACTCTGAAAGGTTTAATCTGGAGACATTCAGCAAGAAGCCAACAGAGGTAGTCAGTAATAATGAAATTCAGCCAGGACAGGCTGCCATCATTTCACATATACAGTGAGTAAGGGCCAGGGAGGCCGGTTAGACAATTATCACAGCACTTTAGATAATTTTCTGTCAGAGATTTCAGGTTTTCCTGTTCCCCAATCTGGGCAGTTTCAAAGGGTCTGCAGAACATGAAAGGAGGATGATATTCTAGAAACCTCAGGACATGAAGAAATCAAACACACCCAAAACACAAAGCCACTAAAACTACAGAATGGTCACCAAGATACATGTCACTAGCAAACCCTGGGAGAGAATGAAAATAAGGGGTCAGTTGAAGGTACTAAGTAAACTGGGTATGTTGGGGTTATCGGGATTGCCCATGCTGCCCAGCTACTGTAAACAACTGGGCCAACGGTCCTCCTTAGATGAGGGCATCTTGTATCAACTCAGCTCGACTGGAGAAAAACGGCAAACGACCCGACCACAAGAGACCAGTTAAAGAAATTATTGTACTGCCACACCATAGAAGTGATATAGCTCATAAAGAAAATAAGGTACGTTGATATGTTTTGATGTATAATACAGATTATCTATGATATATTAAGTACAAAATGTTATACAGCTGCGTACAGTATGATCCTATTTTTACAAGAAAAAAATATATATATATTTAGGTAGGTGCATAAAGAAAGGGAGGCAACATAATGCCAAACTATTAAGCGTGTTACAGAGTGGTAGCTGAGAGGGAAGGAAACCAGGTTCTTTCATGTACTGCTAGGTTACTATTTTGGAATTTTTATTTATAAATTTCCCCAAATAATTTTTCTTTAGCAAAGTCAATACAAGTTTATTCTAAAATTTTCAATCACAGAAATGTACAAAACAGAAAGGGTAGTGGGAGACATAGGCAGGATGGTCAAAGGGCGTTTCTGAGGAGTAGCCCCTTCCTTCTTTACCAGAGCAGGGAAGGGGGGAATGAGACTGGGGAAGGGCTACTGTGGACTGTGGCACTCCTGCTGCCCTCAGGGATGCCCACCCTCCTCATGTACATAAAGCGAGGCACTAAGCTGAGGGGGGCACACATCTTCCAGGGCCCCAGGGACTGCACTGCAACCCACAGCCAATGTGCCAGGAAGGTTCCTCTCTGATTATCTGCTCTACAAATGGAGTCACACATAGCTCTCTAGACAGCTTCACTTGCATGGAACCTTCTTCTCAAGGCTTTAAAAGGTTTTGTTCACCCTGTGCTCTGAGGTCTCTTCCCAGCTCCCGTAGAAAACTGAGGGGCCAGCGGCCTCCCACACACATGCCCCCACCTGAGGAGCCCCACTGCTGTCTGTTGTGCGCTGAAGCTCTGCATATGTCTCTGAACAACAGGGTTCCATGTTCTAAGAGACAAAAATATCAGTCAATTGGACAACTGTCAGTTTCAAAATGCTCAGAATTAAGATGCCGGTTGCTCACTGTCTGTAGGAGCAAAAAACTAGAAAGAGTCCAAATATTTTTCAATAAGAGTTTGGGGAAAAAATGGGGGGGGGGATGGTTGGGGAAATAATTTATACCCCATCCCCTCGCCAAAAAAAAGAAATAGGGTACTGAATAGTCATTACAAAGAATAGAGTGGCAGGAAGGGGGTAGGAGGAGAGAGGCCAAGATAAGCAAAAAAAGCAAATTGAAAAACACTAGGGAAGACACATTCCCGTTTCTGAGGTGGGGGGCAGTGCGTATTTATATAAGAATATAGACAGATGGGTAGGACAGAAGAGCAGAGGAAAGAGGCAGACAGCATATGAGAATGGAAGCGTATTTTTTCATGTATACATAGAAGAAAAAAATCAAGAGAAATATACTAACTGAACAGTGGATACTTTTTAGAGGTGAGGAGACGGAGTGGATTACTGGTGACTTTACTTGGAGGCTTTTTATTTAAGATCTACATTTCTGTACTGTTAGAATTTTTTTCAAATGAGCATGAAATATTAAAATAAAATTCATTAAGATTTAAATGCGCTCCATACATGATAAAACTCAGATTTAACTGTGATCTCTGAGAGTAAGTTCATCCTTCTGTGTCCTTGGCATTTGTTGATACAGAAGATGATTCAGTACATGAATCATAAGAGACGGTCAAGAAGTGATAACCCAGACCACCTTCAGAGGTAGCGTTTTATTTTTTAAATAACGCATTAGGTCAGTGCTAATGGAAACCTTTACTACTTGTCAGTCATAAACTCCCAGGCTAAACAAGACCTCACAGTAACCCACTCCACCCCATTCCCAGAACTTCAGTCATCATATGTCCTCCTGGACAACTCAGAAGGACAACTGTCCTAATCCAGGGAACTCCAGGAAAGGAAACATCACATTTCTTAAAACAAAATGTCATGAGTGGTTGAAAGACTCCCGTCCCTTGAATATACCTTATTAAAGCAGGGTTCAGGCTACGAGTACTATTCATTCTCTCAAGTTCTATCAACCCCATTGCTAAACATCTTCACCAGTTTTCAACATTTTCCATTAGGTTTGGATTCTATATCTATATAGCGGAAACTACTGTATAAAATGCAACATCAGGGCATAGCCTACTCTCTCAAACTTTGTGTTGTGGATTAAATGTTTACCCCCCCCCACCAATTCATAGGTTAAAATCCTAAACCCCAATGTGATGGTATTAGGAGGTGGGGCCTTTGGCAGGTGATTAGGTCATGAGGGTATAGCCCTCTTGAATAGATTAGTGCCCTTATAAAAGGGACCCCAGAGAGCTCCTTATCCCTTCTGCCATGTAAGGACATAGCAAGAAGACAGTCTGTGAACTAGAAGTCTTCACCAGACACTGAATCCGCCAGTAGCTTGATCTTGGACTTCCAGCCTTTAGAACTGTGAGCAACAAATGTCTGTTGATTAAGCCACCCAGTCTACGGTATTTTTGTTATAGCAGCCCAAAGAGACTGAGGCAGTCTGCCATGAAGATGTGCTGTCACCAAGTGATAGGGGTGTCTTTGGGTAAAGCCTCCTAGTCTAAATGGCCAAGTTATTATCCATAAGCAAGTTAGCATAGAGACTCAATACTCTTTACTACCAAAACTGTGTTTTTATAACAGAGCCTGTTATTATAGGAATTAAGTTTGAGGATTTAAGGACCACTATTTTGGTGATTTGTGTATAGAGCAAGATTTAAAGAAATATGAATGCCTAGGGACAATTAAATACCTCATTCATTAAGCTGTCATCGATAACAATTAAGCATTAATCTAACCTCGATTCTGCCACCTGATTTATGCAGAATGTCGACAGTTAATGTGGAAAGTCCACTCAGACATACAGACGACTTCTCAGTTTCAGCAGCACCATAAGAGGTGCCTGTACGCTCTCCCTCTTTTATCTCTGATCAGCAAGGCCTCTCTCTGAGCCAAGCATGCTCAGCCCACGTGTCACCTGACTCAAATCTCTGGGATATTGCAGGGATGACACACCTTCCTGCCATCCCTGCAGTAGCTCACAGGAGGTTGTGAAGTTCTTCTGTGGATATTAAGCTTAGATTTCCCTAAGCAGAAAGGATTAGGCATTCCTTATCTTAATTCTGATTGCCTCCTAAATAAGTTTATCTAATGTTCAATCTATAATAACTGGTCTCTAGCAACCACACACACCGAGGGTTAGAAATAAAACACTGGATTATCGTTTAGAGGAACTAACCTAACTACAGAGAAGCACAGCGGTGGAGAGAGCACTTGAAGTCATTTATGAGCTAGATGCTCCTGGGCAAGTCATGTCACACGTCTGAGCTTCAGTTTCCTCCTCTGTAACAAGAAGATCAGCCACCCAGCAAATAACATGTACTGAATAAAACTAAACTCCTTTGCCAGGAATTCAGTTCTCTCAACAATTAGTCCCAAACAACCTTCCTAACTTGATCTTCCACTCATTCCTTCCAGATGCACCATTTTTCCAGCCTCTAGGCCTTTACTCTTGCCGTTGCTTAGGCTAGAATGCCCTCTGCCTCACTTCAGCATATATAGATCCCCTTTACCTTCCACACTTTTCAATTCCATCTCTCTTAAGAAGCTTTTTTTTCTTCCTCTTCCAAGCCAAGGGTCATTTCTCTCTTCTCTAAAATTCCCTGGTACATTTTATGAACATCTTGCATGACATTTATCATGTGCTGCTTTGAATCACTGTAAACAGATCCACTCCCCCTTGCTAGCAGGAAGTCTCTGTAAGTGCATTCCTGTTTCGGCACAATGCTCGGCACAGTGGCTTGCATGTAAAAACTGCCCAAGAACTGCTGGCAGGAGGAAGCAAATCGTAGGCGTTTACAATCATAAGGAGTTGAGTAAACTTAAGGGGGAGACTCACCCCTGCTCCTTTTCTGTGGGTTCTCCATCCCTGCCCTTACCTCCCCTAAGGTGGATGGATCATGCGTGTTCAGACATGAACATGGGCAACAAGCTTCATGCCATCTGCCCACCTGTGAACTGTTACAGCAAAATTAACCTATTGGGTTGGCCAAAAGGTTCATTTGGCTTTTTCCATAAGATGGCTCTAGTAGCGCTTACTTGTCTTTAACTTCATTTGAAACAATTTTTTTAGATTGTATTGTGACAGCTTTCATATCAGCTTGCATTTTAAAAAAACCTTATCAAAACTGGTAAATTTTTATGTAGCCATTTTAATACTGAAGATGGAAGAAAAAAAGCAATATTTTTGGCATATTATGCTTTATTATTTCAAGAAAGGTAAAAACGCAACTGCAACGCAAAAAAAGATTTGTGCAGTGTATGGAGAAGGTGCTGTGACTGATCGAACGTGTCGAAAGTGGTTTGCAAAGTTTCGTACTGGAGATTTCTCACTGGACGATGCTCCACGGTCAGGTAGACCAGTTGAAGTTGACAGCGATCAAATCAAGACATTAATTGAGAACAATCAACGTTATACTACGTGGGACATAGCCGACATACTCAAAATATCCAAATCAAGCACTGAAAGTCATTTGCACCAGCTTGGTTACGTGAATCGCTTTGATATTTGGCTTCCACATAAGTTAAGCAAAGAAAACCTTCTTAACCGTATTTCCACATGCAATTCTCTACTTAAATGTTACAAAAACATTCCGTTTTTAAAACAAACTGCGATGGGCGATGAAAAGTGGATACTGTACAACAATGTGGAACGGAAGACATCGTGGGGCAAGTGAAATGAACCACCACCAAGCACACCAAAGGCCTGTCTTTGTCCAAAGAAGGTGATGTTGTTTATACAGTGGGATTAGACGGGAGTCCTCTCTTATGAGCTCCTTCTGGAAAACCAAATGATTAATTCCAACAAGTACTGCTCCCAATTAGACCAACTGAAAGCAGCACACAACGAAAAGCATCCGGAATTAGTCAACAGAAAACGCATAATCTTCCATCAGGATAACGTAACACTGCATGTTTCTTTGACGACCAGGCAAAAACTGTTACAGCTTGGCTGGGGAGTTCTGATTCATCCGCCATATTCATCAGACACTGCACCTTCGGACTTCCATTTATTTCGGTCTTTACAAAATTCTCTTAATGGAAAAAATTTCAATTCCCTGGAAGACTGTAAAAGGCACCTGGAAGAGTTCTTTGCTCAAAAAGATAAAAAGTTTTGGGAAGATGGAATTACGAAGTTGCCTGAATGATGGCAGAAGGTAGTGAAACAAAACAGTGAATACATTGTTCAATAAAGTTCTTGGTAAAAATGAAAAATGTGTCTTTTATTTTTACTTTAAAAACCGAAGGAACTTTTTGGCCAATCCAATACTTCGCCATAATCACCAGAGAGGCCTCATGGTTTGAGAAAACAGTCACATCAATCACATTCTTCAGAAGATGGTTTGTCAACAGAACAAGTAAATATGACCTTAAGCATAAACCCCAAAGCCTTGGTAAGTGGATAGAGACCATTTTTCTCCATCACAAGCTGCTCCTTACTCTCCAAAAGGAGGAAATACAAAATTATTTTTCTCCTCCATTCTACTGCCCTGGCCTCCTCCATCAGCAGTTACAGTTCACAGTAGCCAGTGGACTTCATAATCGCAGGCTTTAGCCTTTCTTCTGGGCGTCCCCGTGTTCCTCACAAATCAAACCAGCACTACAGCTCCAGTTAACGTGTCTATGAGCCTCGGCATATATTTGAACCTACCTTGTTTCCTGTTTTCTATAAATAGGAAAATCAATTATTTAAAACCTACCAAGAGGACTTTGATGAGACTCTTCTGAACACTTAGGTTGCTTAGGAGTTAGGTCCCTACCATGAAAGGTTTGGTACCATTTTACATTCATCAATATTATAAAGAGTTATCAACCATTATTATCATGTGGTACCATTCATTCCTTAAACATTTATTGAGCACCCATGCGTCAGGCAATGTGCCAGGAGACAGGCACAGCACAGTGACTAAGACAGATGAGACCTCATGGAGCTGACACTCTTCAGGGGAGAGAAGCAGACAATTCTTTACACATTTACTTGTTAAACAACAATGGTGATATGTACAATGAAGGAAAAGTGCATAGTGTGAGGATAAGACGTCTTACAGGAGAAGCTGACTTAACTTTTGTTTGGGGCTTTTACTTAAGACATGGCTTGTGAGCACAGCTCTCCAAGATGAAGATGCAAAAAATAAGTAAAAGAAAGTACATTTTTAAAAGGGGGGAACCACGGGTGGAAAGCGGTTGGGGGGTGGTGGTGGGATGAACTGGGAGACTGGGATTGACATGTATACACTGATGTGTATAAAATGGATGACTATAAGAACCTGCTGTATAAAAAAATTTAATTTAATTTTAAAAAGGGGGGGAAATAGGTAGAATCTAAAAAACAAAACAAATGAGCAAACATAAAAGAGAAAGAGTTCAAATCAAACATAAAAGAGAAACAGGTGGGCTTCCCTGGTGGCGCAGTGGTTGAGAGTCTGCCTGCCGATGCAGGGGACACGGGTTCGCGCCCCGGTCCAGGAAGATCCCACGTGCCGCGGAGCAGCTGGGCCCGTGAGCCATGGCCGCTGAGCCTGCGCATCCGGAGCGTGTGCTCCGCAATGGGAGAGGCCACAACAGTGAGAGGCCTGAGTACCGCAAAAAAAAAAAAAAAAAAAGGAGAAACAGGTGGTTGCCAGAGAGGAAGAGGGAGGGGGAAGGAGAGAAGTAGGCGAGGGAGATTAAGAGGTACAACCTCCCAGATGCAAAGTAAATGAGTCACGGGTATGAAATACACAGTGTAGGGAACACAGTCAATAACGATGTAATATCTTTATATGGTGTCATGTCATAACTAGACTTATGATGGTGATCATTTTGAAATGCAGAGAAATGTCAAATCACTATATTGTGTTATAGGTCAATTATACTTCAAAAAAACCAAACAGGGGGCTTCCCTGGTGGCGCAGTGGTTGAGAGTCCGCCTGCCAATGCAGGGGACATGGGTTCATGCCCCGGTCCGGGAAGATCCCACATACCACAGAGCGGCTGGGCCCGTAAGCCATGGCCGCTGAGCATGCACGTCCGGAGCCTGTGCTCCGCAACAGGAGAGGCCACAACAGTGAGAGGCCCATGTACCGCAAAAAAAAAAAAAAAAAAAAAAAAAAAACCAAACAAACTCCTAGAAAAATAGGTCAGATTTGTGGTTACCAGAGGTGAGGGACAGGGGGAGGAGAAATTGGATGAAGGCAGTCAAAAGGAGTAAACTTCCACTTATAAGATAACTAAGTACCAGGGATGTAATGTACAACATGATAAATATAATGAACACTGCTGTATGTTATATATGAAAGTTGAGAGTAAATTGTAAGAGTTCTCATCACAAGGAAAAGGTACTTCTTAAAATTTCTTTAACTTCGTACCTATATGAGATGATGGACGTTCACTAAACTTATTGTGATAATCAGTTCACGCTGTATGTAAGTCAAATCATTATGCTGTACAGCTTAAACTTATACAGCACTGTATGTCATATCTCAGTAAAACTGGAAGAAGAAAAATTTTTCAAATAAAAGGAGGGGAAAGAATTCTGTAGGAGGGAAAAGCACTATTATTAATGATAAGAACAAAAACCGTTCTTTTTACCACTATTTTGCTTTAATTGTTCTCACTATTGTTTCACCTTCGGAGGAACTGCAGATCTGTTATTTTCAGGATAATTCAGCAGGTTTATCTTGAACTGAAGATCAGCTTTCCTGCAGATTTTCCAAGGTTCTGCGTATGAGAATTGGCTTTCAGAACTCTGAGACTGCAGAGCTGCACTGTCTACAGTTAGCTCCTAAACTCCAAGGCATACTTTCACCTTTTGAGAGACGGTTATACTAAGTTAATATTTACTGAGTCGCTACTGTGTGCCAGTGGGCCGAGTGCTCCAAGTATGTTATCTCATTTAATCCACCACAGATAGGACCATTGCCATCATCTCCACTTTAGAGATGGAAAAACTGAGGCACCATATGGCCAATTTGTCCAAGGGCATCCAACTCACAAGTAGCAGAATCGGAATTGGGACCACTGCATTCAGAAGACTTGAAACTTACCATTCATTAGGGCCTTATCCCTAACACGTCATGTAATCTCACACGTCCATGCCTTTGCTCAGGCCATCTCCTCTACCTGGAAGGCCAACTATTCCTTCTCCCATTCCCCATAGCCCTTTCCTGATAAACAAATGCTCTTCTTTCAAGACCCACCTTTAACATTACTTCCATTGTAAAACATCCTCCTTTCTGAGGTTAGAAACTGTAAAGATAAAGGAACCAAGATAAAAATAAAGGGGAAAGAATCTGCTCTTGCTGTGACCTGGTGGTAACCTTCCAGAAAGAACCACTGACAAACAAGGGCAAGGAGCTATCCAGTGACAGTGAACAGGCATCTCTGGGCCACATCTAGGTCAGAAGCACTTGATCAAACAACTGATTTGCAAGTCCTTCATTTCTCCTAAATATCTGGGGCAATGGGTGACCCCAGACCAAATCCCCGCATGATCCAGTCTACATGCTGAACCAGTGTGTCCAAAGGACCAGAACCGGGCCTCCCCATAATAAGCCTTCGTCAGCATTCCACGGTGGCCTGGTTGAGAGTTCAATGGGAGTTTACTTGTTGGGCTGAGTCAGCCCTGGCAAAGCCACAGCCTGATAAAGAAGATACAGCCAAGGCTGGATCAAGGGAGGCTAGAAAATGAATAGCGGGAGGGCTTCCCTGGTGGCGCAGTGGTTGAGAATCTGCCTGCTAGTGCAGGGGACACGGGTTCGAGCCCTGGTCTGGGAGGATCCCATATGGCGCGGAGCAACTGGGCCCGTGAGCCACAACTACTGAGCCTGCACGTCTGGAGCCTGTGCTCCGCAACAAGAGAGGCCGCGATAGTGAGAGGCCCGTACACCACAATGAAGAGTGGCCCCCGCTTGCCACAACTAGAGAAAACCCTCACACAGAAACGAAGACCCAACACAGCAAAAGTAAATAAATTAATTAATAAACTCCTACCCCCAACATCTTCTAAAAAAAAAAGATGAATAGCGGGGAGGGGATGTTTCATAACCAGCTGAGAGGGGGGGTGTTTAAGGAGGCAAACAAACCAAAGTGGCCCACTTCCACAAGCTTCATTTAATTTATATTTAGCCTTCCCGTTCTCAGTAATTGAATGTATTATTTATTTTGGCCAGCAACTGCTGCATGTGGCTTTCAGAAAAACAACAACAGCCTTTTACGGTTTAGCACCACAGCGCTTAGAGACTTGAGCAAAATCATCAGATGAACTATTGAGCATGAAAAAAAATTATTAAGCATGAAGTGGACTCCACACTCCTGCCCACCCTGCTGCAGCTTAAAGTGCAGGGGAGGTAGAGGAGGAGTCCAGAGCTCTAACACAGGGGCCACTGACTTCCCACACCCGGGTACCAGTCTGCTCTGATGCTACTTATCTCTGGGTGTGGACCAAGGGCATCCCAGCAGGGAAACTGTCATTCCCAGCTCTTCTCCAACAGTTCTTGGGAGCAGCAAATCTTTATTTAGCTTAAGAATTTGTTTTTCTTTTTTGAAAACAAAAAATAGCATGAAGCAAGTTGGGAGAAGAAAGATCTAGGCTTGAGGGGCCTCCACGTGCCGCTCACAGCTCTGGTATCTGCAGCTCACAACCCATTCCTAATGTTACAGGTGACACCAGACTCAGGGATCCCCACGTGGGTCTACTACTCCTGACCTTTTTAAGAGGGAACCGGTTTATAAGATTTAAAAGTTCCTAACATTAATTTAATCTAATTAATTAAGCGAATCTAATCTTCATTTTGCACATCACTGGGGTTTTGGCAGTGGCTGTTAATTTTTGTTTTGTTTCCTACAAACCCATCATCCTTACCAAAGCAGGCACTAGGAGAAAGTTCCATGTTTACTGACAAATAATGAGGACATATCTGCTCTCGTGGGACTTGCAGTCCTCGTGGGGAAAGAGGGTGTCCAGACAGTAAGTAAACAAACACACAAAGAAAGCATCAGAACAAGGTAAATGCAGCGAGGACAAGAGGAGGATGGCACAGGGCGTGACTGGGGAGGTGCGGCTACTTTAGCTAGAGGGGACAGGAAAGGACCCTGCAAGAGGTGAGGCTTGATTCTCATCTCTGGCCTAGTAATTTAAAAAAATGCAAATATCTGGGGGTGAGATCATTCTAGAAGAAGGGAACAGCAAGTGCAAAGGCTCTG
Source organism: Pseudorca crassidens (assembly GCF_039906515.1). Lineage (NCBI taxonomy): Eukaryota > Metazoa > Chordata > Mammalia > Artiodactyla > Delphinidae > Pseudorca > Pseudorca crassidens. The sequence goes on from NC_090310.1 coordinate 22,935,723, forward strand.
AACTGGAAGACAGCTTAGTATGTTCAAAGAACAGTAAAAAGCCGGTGTGGCTAAAGCGTGGTGTAAGATGAGGACAGAAGGCCGGAAGGCACCAGACCACGTAGGGACTTCAGCCAAGGCGTCTGGTTTAATTCCAAATGCTCTGGGAGGCTACTAGAGCGCCCAGGAGTCTATAACAAAACCAAGCAGAGTTTGAAAAGGTTCCTGGATAGCAATCATGTTTGAAGACTTTGGTGACACCGAGGCCTCAGCGGGAAGGACCCCAGCTTCCCACAGCGCTAACCCACCCACCATTGCACCCTTTGCTGGCGTCCTTCCCTTCCCAGTCTCCCCTCCCCGTCACCCTACGGACACTCACTGCGATTGCCTCCTAAATAAACCACTCGCACGATCCTGCTTCCAGGAGAGCTCTGTACCTCGTACAGAAACGGGTCTTGGGCAGAATTTTTATACCTAATAGCAAGCTGTAGAGAGTCTTCATTCTCTTCTGATTAGACTCTACTCCTGTATCTCTGGGGTTTTAAACAAATGAACATTGAAAACAACAAATAAACTTGAATCTGCTGTGAATAAGCAGTCCTAACTTCTAACACTCTCTACGGATGTCTGAGCCACCTGACCTGGCCTGCCTGATACAGATTCAGGAAGGTCCTTACAGGAAATTACCCGTGCTCTGTAATCTGTCTGACTCTACAAATGTGTGTCCGAGGTGCTTCCTACTAAAGAAACAGATTTAAAACTCATCACTTGTTGATCACATCTTTCTTTCTCTCCTCCTTAAAGGATTCTCTCTACACACTCACACACACATCCACACACTGCTGAGTCCGCTTTCCTAAGGAGCCAGGAATTGTCTGAGAGCAGAGGAGGGGAGAGAGTGAGTGATGGGCTCACCTTGGGAGAGGCACTGGTTGGCCAAGGCCACCTGACCAGAATGCAGGTAGAGATTGAGGCGGGTGAAGATTCCCACGAGGGAGGGAATGGTAATGAAGCAGTAGGCAACGCAGGCCTAGAAGGAAGGGAGAAACAGCAGGTTACATGGCAATGCCATCACAATGGGTTAATACTCTTGTTTTCATCCACCATATATTTTCAAGTAAACACACTAAAATAATTAATCTCCCCATTAGGAACCCCCATTTCTCCCCCTTGCTTCTGCTGTATTTGCCTCTTTGGGAGGAGGGGGAGGGGCAACCAAGGAGAGTAATGGTGTATGAAAAATAAATCCTCATCCATCGTCGCAGGAAGTAAACAGATAACACCTAATATTGATAAGTTAAAGAAGCAGCTGTTAAAACCAATTAGTTAAAAAAACATAGGTAATTTGAAGAAGAAGTTGCTACAAAGAGCTTGAGGTGGTTGACGCTGAGGAGATTTGAGGTGGTTGACGCTGAGGAGAGAGGTACATGGTGAGAAAGGGCAGGGCCGGGGTGCTTATTTTTCACTGTAATCTTTTTAGTATGATTTTATTTTTAAAGCATGGATATGCATCGCTTTGATAATATTTTGAGCAGCATACTCAAGAAGCAAATTTCTTTCAAAGTTGGGAATTTATCAAGAGGGGAAAAAGGTACTAGGCCTTCCAGTTACAGGCACAAGCCAGAGATAGCTCAGCTGGCACACAAAACTGCAAATCCATTTCTCAACCCCCTCCCCATAACATGTATCAAATTCAGACTCCTTTGATCATTTCTTTTGAAAACATTAAGAAAAGTGGTCAGTCAGAGATATGCAAGGAAAAATCCAGAAAATCAATACTAAACCAGCCTTAATCTTTTTCTGGGAATAGCAATTCAGAAACTTGCAAAAGAAACAGCCCACTGGAGTTCAAAGTCTGTGAGTCTTATCTTTAGAACATACCCGGACAAATGCAGCCGTCTTTCTGGAATGATTTCCTTTCATTACTTTTCTTGTTTCCATTGCCAACCGGTTCACACTCTAGATTAATCAGTAAAACAGAAATGGGAATGAAATGATGGCTGATTCAGATTAACATCTTCCAGAGAGATTTGGACATTAACTGCATACAAGTCAATGAGAGCAAGCTAACCAGAACCAAGACTAGTTAGCACCAAACCCCGAAATGGCAAAGGGGTCATCAGGCCAGATTCGATCTCGGCTTCAGCAAACATCTCCAAGGGACGCTCGCTGAGTTAAGTCATGCCTATCAACCGGCGTAATAAATGACCATTTTCTGGCTTAATGAATAGCTAGGGTTCGCTTACTTCGTTTCCAGAAATCCCCCACACTAAGCTTAAGATCTTAGAGATCTTAACAGAAACCTCTAAAACCGGACGCAGACCATACAAAGTAGCTCTGCAACACTAAGGATAACCGTAAGAACAGTATAACCGCAGCCGCATCATCACTTATAGAGAAGCAGGTGCTGTTCTAGGAGCTGCACATTCCTAGCTCATTTCATCCTCATAAGTCTTATATTTAATCCTTATAAATCCTCATAGTTAGGTCTGAAGCTTAGTAATGCTACGAAATCTGATAACCAGCAGACAAATACATAAAAAGGCTGCTTTCCTTGAATTTACACGAAGCAATTCAAGGACCTTAGGGAATCTTTGCACAAATATAAAAAGTTTGGACCTATGGTTCCCGAACTGTGTACAATGACACCCCAGGGTGCTGCAGCAAAATCACAGGGGCACCACATTTTTTGGACAACCACAGCAAGGCTCAGTGGTTGAACACTATGCAAAGCACTAGTGTGACGGAGCTCACAGACCATGGTACATTCCTTGCAGTCATTTCATATCTTTGCAAAATTGGGTTTTTAGCAGATGCTCTGATAAAAAGCACTGTGCAAAAATTAATGTGGGGGGAAAAAATCTATCTGGAATGGGAGATAAAGTAGTGGTGTCCCATCTGATTCCAAGGTTTAAGAAGTTGTGCAGTATTCAACAGATGCATATACTTTATTAGTAAGTAATTATGATGATTTAAGAATGGAATGAAAATACATAATTTTTCTTTCAATTTATGTATACTGTTGGTTCAGAGGGCTGTCAAGTTGTTAGGGCACAAATTCTTCAGTTGTTTGAACCTAATTTCTTAATAAACAGAACTGTTATTTCTTCCTTTTGGCCTAAGGGCACCATGAAAAGTTACTGAAAGGCACCATGATCCAAGAAAGCTGGGACTCTGATTAGGCAACAAGGAATTCTAATGAGGTTAGTATTTCTATAACTAAATAATCAATGCAACTCACTTAACTCTTTGCTGTTGGCACGCAGGAATGAGAATATCCAAGTTTCAGAGAAAAAGAGGCCAATAAAACCACTCAAAGGCTTAAGCAAAGTTGCAGATTTTATTAACCTTTGAGAAAACACCTTTCATGCCTTGGGAACAGAAGCAATATGGGGCCAGAAGAATCCCAGATTAAAATTGGTGCGTGGCTCAGTGATCAACAAATATGTATTGAGAGAACACATGAATGAATGAAAATCCTTACATGAATCAATTGCACAAGAACAGGTTCCAGATTGCAAAACATCGACCTGGCCTCAACGTAAAAACTCAGCTGTTGTTCAAAATCGCGGCCAAAGGACACCTAGAGTCAAGGAGAAAGACACCGACGATGTTATCTCCATTGTGAGCACACAATTGGAAAGCTTTTGCCTGAGCTTGTGGGGGCAGGGGAGGCGCTGTGATGACAAGTCACCAGAAATCCCACAGCCATAAATGGTGGCTATCTCAGTCGTATGTAAGCAAACACACACATCCGTGCACTGGAATGTACTCTAACTAGACTTCACATTACTTCACCCAGCAGAGAGCGGAAACGTTACTATTACCACCTCATCTTCATGACATTGGCATTGTTGTAGGACATAAAAAGACCAAAGGGTATAAAACAGAATCTTATAATGTAAAGAGGATTTCCCAGGCTAGAAGGAAACCACTGGAAAGGAAATGATGGAATTTTGTTTGTCAGCTGTGGCCTTTTCACAGAACACAGATTTGGTGATTGGGAGCCATTTGTCAGAGGGGTTCCCTCATAAGGGCCAAATCTTTCTGCTTCCTGAAGGGGATTCCAACCTCGGCAGCTCACTGGTGGCTGCTAGAGCCATAGATGGATGTTTTTCCACCATTAAAAATCCCCTCTACTCCTATTTCTTCACATTTATGAACAGCTGGTTGATAGGACAAACTTTACTGCTATAGCAATCATTTTTGTCTGGAGGAGGTTTAATGTCACAATTTCCATTATAGCTATCAGGTTTCACATCTTATTTCCTCATATTCTTTTCCATTATAACTTGGTGGCTTTCAGATAAACCCATAAAAGGATAAATACCACGTGATCAGCATATAACTCAAGGGAACAAGAGAGGCACCTGGTAACAGTCATAGGTATTCAATACATAAAAAGGCTAATCCTGAATTTTCATCAAAATCGGTATTTTACCCATAGTTAAATTGACCCCTGTTGTTGAATGAGTCACATTTTCAAGGTGATTTTCAAAGCGATCTAGTTACTTTCATCTCAGTCAGCTTTTGTCTCGACTCTTCTATTCCAACAGCAGATACTGGCAGCAGTGGGTATTTTAGATTTGTGCCCTGAGAATTAAGGCAAAGGTTGTTCTGGCGGGGATGGACTGGTGGGTTATTCCCAAAGAAGCCTGCAACAACGCCTCCTGCTCTGCTTGTCCCTTCGCAGTGTCCCTGTAGACTCTTCCCATCCAAAGGTGGAGTCTGCTTTCCCCCGCTTCCAGAGGGCTGGCCCTGGGACTTGCTTTGACCAACAGAATGAAGCAGGAAGCAGCACAGATCACTGTGTGATTTCTGAACCTCCAAAGGCCCTGCAGCTTCTGATTTCGCCCTCACCACACAAGAGCTCACTGAGATGAGTGAATGATGAGAGAATGATGGACAGAAAGAGGTCACGTGGCCGAGAAATAAGCCACCCCAGCCAACAGCCACCACCAAGACCCCAGACACGTGCTCAAGGCTGTCCTGGATCCTGCAGCCCCAGTTCTGCCACACCTCTGACATCATACAGAGTGGCCTGGTTATCCAGCCAACCCACAGAATTGTAAGAATTAATAAAACACTGTTATTTTAAGCCACTAAGTTTGCGCCGAGTTGTTATACAGCACTGGGTAACTAGGACAAATGGAGAGTGAACACTTGGCATTTCTGCCCCCCGACCTGACCCCCAAATTGTTTTCACCAGCATCTGATGAGAAGCATATCAGGTGCTTCAGGAAGCCCCTTCTCCAGGGAGTTCCCTGGTGGCCTGGGCCTTAGGATCCTGCGCTTTCACTGCCGTGGCCCAGGTTCCATCCCTGGTCAGGGAACTGAGATCCCACAAGCCGCACAGCACGGCCAAAAAAAATAATAAAAAAAAAGAAAAGAAAAAATTTAAACTGGCTTTATTAAAAAGAAAAAAAAAAGGCAGCCCCTTCTCCCACTCCTGGTCCACGTGATTTGGGTGCCCAGGTATGCCTGTCTCCCTAGCCTGGCCGATCAGCGTGTTCATTCTTTCTCACAGCAGCAACTTGCTCAGAGATGAGCTGGTGACCCAAATTAATCCAAGGAGACTCAGCCCCAGGACTTCTGCTGGAGCCCTTCCGGCTGGGCTGCAGAGCTGGAAGGAATGAAAACCCGGAGCTCTTACGGGGAGTGAGCCTGCCTGGGAAGGACGCCAAGAGAGAGGAGCCACGAGCCAAGGACACACACATGGCAGGTCCTAGCAACACCACAGAGACCCCAGGTCCAGCTGCTCCTCCTGAGAGGTCTCTTCCTGGACTTTATGTCCCATCAGCCAGCAAGTCTCCGCCCACCCTCCCCTTTTAATTTTTTCCTTAAGCCAGTTTGTCTTGGCTCTCCTTGCCCCCAGGGGAGTGCTGGCTAATATTAAGTTGTTTTCTAATTTCATCTTATCTCAATAAAAATGAAAAGCACCAGGGAACATAATGTTAACTGCTTTCACCAGAGGAAGGATAAACAATTACATCACATTTCCAAGTGCACTGAAACTTCTTCCCCAATACTTACCATTTTTATAAATCCATTAATCAAATATGCCAGCATTCTTTTCTCATCCTCAAGAGTGAGTGCACTAAAATCAATAATTGTACATAATTAACACTGAGGTGATAAATTAAAGTTTCCAAAGGAAAAAAAAGTATTAGAAGTAAGCAACTTAACAGGCAAGAACATTTTGCATTTTCTAGATTTAAAAAACTTCCATGTATGTGTTTCTTTTGATGAAAATATGTAATCTAAATTAACATAATTTAAATGTGTTTCTAATTTCTCTCAAAGATGCTGTTCTCAAGATATATTTACTAACAGCAAAAGAGAAGGTAACTCTCTTCTTTGGAATTTGGATAGCAAGGTCCAACTTCAAATTTTGTATTTCAGAGAAATTTCATTCAACGTTTTACTATAAAAAGTTTAAACATGTAGCAAAGTTGAAATTATACAGTGAACACCAATACACCCTACTACTATCATTTTACAATATTTGCTTTATCATACAACTCTCCATTACTCTCTCCATCCATCAATCTACCTTATGTTGGAGATACAGCTTAAAGTAAATCACAGATCTCAGGTGCTTCTGTTTAATAGCAAATTTAGTATGAATATAAATGAAAAAATGTCAAGTCCTTATAGTTTTGATAATACATGTAAAGGTTTATAAATAGTTCTCCAAATTTATTTAAAAAAATTTTAAGAGCCAAAGACCAAGGCTCCTGTTTATTGGTTTGTTCTAAGGGAAAACAAGTCTGTATTGGCAAAGACTGCATACTGTCCTCCAATATGCAGTGTCCCCTTCATTATTTGAGACTACATTTCCCAAACTCCTTTGTAGCTAGGAGTAGTCACATGACAGTTCTGGCCAATAGGATGTGAATGCGAGTGATGTACGAGCCTCCCAAGTTGTGTCCCTAAAAGGAGGGTGCTGTCCTCCAGTGCCTGCCAGCTGCAACATGGACACAGTTGAGGTAAGTCACCTCCACCAGGAAGCAAGGACAACACCCCGGAGGGATAGCAGAGCAGTAAGACAAGAAACCTGGCTCCTAGATGATGTTCTCAAGCAGAGCTACCCCACCCCCGCCTTTTGGCTTCACACTTCTCATAGGAGAAATACATCTTCTATTTCGCTTAGGCCAAAAACCAATGGCCTACTAATACAAGTACCTTTCTAAATGTTTTTTGTGCCTTTATTTCTATTTTTGTGCAACTAAAGTCTATCAGTTCCATTTATTATAAAAACTCTGGATATTTGATTTTGAAAACTACTTGTGAAGTTGAAAGCACAAAGTCATGAAATAAAGATTCTAAAATTCAGGGGGAAAAAAAAAAAGAAATACAATTCATCTTTGTTGATGGTTAAGTTCCAAAACAATTTTCTCATTTCTTGTAACATTTTCCTGTGAATCAAGCCGCTATGTTTAAAAATTCTTTGGGGACCAAACTTTCTGCCACAAATAAGCAGGAACTGCCTCAAGCACAGTCAAATGGAAACATGTAATAAAAAAGAAAAAAAGATAAGACAAATAAAGCTAGAAAGCAAAGGAGATAATTTGGCTTTTGACCCAAAGGTAAGGCCCACGGGTAGGTCTGACCCTCAAGTATACTCAACAAACTAAAGTCCTTCATGTAAGGAATATACACAATTTTATTTGAATTTTAAATAATTGGCTAATATTGAGAAAAAAACTTAAAGGCTATGTTACTGGATGAGTGAACTCATTATAATACTATCTGCTGCTCTCAGAAATCTCCAGGAGACATGGAGTATGAGTTCACTTGGATGAAACCAGCCTTTTCCTCCCAATAGAAAGCCCTTTGTAAAAACATTTGCCATCTCATTTTCTCAGGAAGGTTACCCTCAGCTCAGCCTCCCTTCTCCCCTGGACTGGAATGTCCTTGTTAACATGTATCTTAATAGACTCCATAAAATAATGTTATTCACAGTGGCAGCTTGAAGCAGTAATTCCCTAATGTACCATTATGTGGCATTAAGACCCAATCCAGGCTCGTTTCAGCCTTAAACATGGCTTACTTCACAGAGTCATGCATGGTCTTGCAAATGTGCAAGAGGGCGTTCAGAATGACGGGGTCCTTGGTGGGCTCTTGCTGATGCCTAGAAGACATTTAGAGATAACAGTAAAAGCCATGTCCACTGAGACCACAGAAAGCACAGATTCAGTTCTCATCTACGATACATATGTGAGAAGCAGTAAATTATCTGGTTGGCATTTAACGTGGCCCAGATCACCAGCAATGGGCAATGATCTAGTTTTCTCTTAATTCTCCTTTAAATAACAAGTTTGCTCTTCTAACATATCGTAACTTCTCCTAACTACAAAATCATGGTAAAACTGATACATTTCCTAAGCCAGACAAAGGGCAAATCTGTTTTCTTACCGTGTTTCTTGAACTTCTAAAGCTGTCCAACAACCTGTCCATAACTGTGTTAAGTGCCAGGCAAAATTCTTAATTTGGTTTCTCAAATAACATAAAAGGACACGCTCTTATAACAAATCTTTTTTTTTTCTGGCCGCACCACGCGCCATATGGGATCTTAGTTCCCCAAGCACGGATGGAAACTACACCCCCTACAGTGGAAGCATGGAGTCTCTCTCTCTCTCTTTTTAATATTTATTTATCTATCTATCTATCTATCTATCTATCTATCTATCTATTAGGCTGCATCGGGCCTTAGTTGTGGCACGCAGGATCTTCACTGCGGCATTCGGGATCTTTAGTTGCAGCATGCAGGATCTAGTTCCCTGACCAGGTATTGAACCTGGGTCCCCTAAATTGGAAGCGTGGAATCTTACCCACTGGACCATCAGGGAAGTCCCAATAAATCTTTATGTAAGTAAAGTAGGTATACTTGTTTCAAGCATATGGAATTAACCTTCTGGAAAGGTAATACAAGGAAAGCTTAAAACATACATTCCAGCAACTTCTAACTCAATTTTCCAAACTCTGGTTACTTCAGTTCCATCTTGAGATATTTTTTTAATCACATCTACATACTTAATATTTAAAGGGACTTGAACTTTTAACTTAACCTTGTCCTAAAGAATAATACATTTGAAGTCACTGATTAAACTAGTTATATATTATCTAACATACTTTAAAATAAATACACGTTTTAAAATAAAAATAAAAATCTCTCTTCCATGTACCACCTGAAAGTATTTCATGTACCATCAGCAGTTGGCAGTTTTGGGAAAACAGACTTAATCAATAAAATGAAAGGAACTAAGTTGAAAACTGATCACAAATCTACACATTAACGATAGAAACCTTTCTAGCTCTGGTATCTTGAGAAGAATGACTTTATCTTTTAAAATGACACTTCCTAAATAGTACATCAATAGATTGCTCCTTCCCAAATCACAGGAGTGAGATATGGGTGATGGTCAGGCTCTGTTAACATTTATTACTTTGTCTTCTTAAGCTAATTATAAACTTTTATCATGACTTCTCCTTTTAATGTGGTTTTTCTCTCAATGTTATTTTAGGTATAAATACATCACTACATCACAGGCCCTCAAAATGCATAAATTGATTTCTTAGCAACAGGCTTCACAAGGGCAGCTGGAATTGAAGTTTCTGATTACATCATGTTACACTTACTTGATAAAAACTTCCATGATGCATTTGCAAACCTCCACCCGCACACTCTCTTTTTGGAACATGTCCAGAAATGGCAGAAATTTTTCCTAAAAAAAATAATAAAAGCACTCTACCTGCAATTTACACAAGTTACTGGAAGGAATTTGTGGGTTACTTTTTCTTTGAAGGGCAAAACAGAGGAAGAGTTGTTCATCTTTCTGAGGCAGCTCTGATCAGGACTCACATGAAAGCAAGTACAGAACTCTGAGGATTTTAAAACTATTACTATTAAAACAAATTGCACATGCCCAAGGACCAGGGCTGGGACCAGTTAACATTTTGGCAAATCATCTGGACAACCTTTAGATGAGAATAAGCTCTTCTTGGTAGCAGAAGGCAAAGGAGGCTCCAATCTTTTAATGAAGGTATAGAGGAACAGAGAAAGAAGAGTCAGAGTTGTTCAGAGCAGCTTCTGCAACCTGACTCCTCATTCAGTGGCTGTGTGACCTTAAGCAAGTTACTCCACCTCTTCCAGCATCAGTTTCCTCATCTGTAAAGTGGGACTCATTACTACTCGTGCCTTCCCAGTGGTGTTCTGAAAATGATCTGAGGCAATCCATGTAAAGTCAATAGAAAAGATCAACAAAACTAAAAGCTGGTTCTTTGAAAAGATAAACAAAATTGATAAACCTTTAGCCAGACTCATCAAGAAAAAATGGGAGAGGGCCCAAATCAGTAAAAGCAGACATGAAAAAGAAGTTACAACTGATACCACAGAAATACAAAGAACCGTAAGAGACTACTACAAGCAACTATATGCCAACAAAACAGACAATCTAGAAGAAATGGAAAAATTCTTAGAAAGGTACAATCTCCTAAGAGTGAACCAATAAGAAATAGAAAATATAAAACAGACCAATCACAAGTACTAAAACTGATCTGTGATTAAGAAACTCCCAACAAACAAAAGTCCAGGACCAGATGGCTTCACAGGCAAATTCTATCAAACATTTAGAGAGGAGTTAATAAACTATTCCAAAAAATTAACTCATTCTCTGAGGCCACCATCTCCCTGATACCAAAATCAGACAAAGATACCATCAAAAAGAAAATTACAGGCCAATATCACTGATGAACATAGATGCAAAAATCCAACATAATACTGAATACTAGCAAACTGAATCCAACAATACATTAAAAAGATCATACACCATGAACAAATGGGGTCATTATCCCAAGGATGCAAGGATTTTTCAATATCCACAAGTCAATCACTGTGATACACCACATTAATAAATTGAATAAAAACCACTATGATCATCTCGATAGATGCAGAAAAAGCTTTTGATAAAATTCAACATCCATTTATGATAAAAACTCTCCAGAAAGTGCATATAGAGGGGACCTACCTCAACATAATAAATGCCATATATGACAAACCCACAGCTCACATCATACTCAATGGCGAAAAGCTGAAAACATTTCCTCTAAGGTCAGGAACAAGACAAGGATGTCCACTCTCACCACTTTTACTCAACATAGTTTTGGAAGTCCTAGCCACAGCAATCAGAGAAGGAAAAGAAACAAAAGGAACCCAAATTGGAAAAGAAGAAGTAAAACTGTCACTGTTTGCAGATGACATGATACTATACATAGAAAACCCCAAAGTCACTACTGGAAAACTACTAGAGATTGCTCATCAATGAATTCGGTGAAGTTGCAGGATACAAAATTAATACATAGGGATCTGTTGCGTTTCTATACACTAACAATGAAAGGTCAGAAAGAGAAACTAAGGCAACAATCCCATTTACCATTGCATCAAAAAGAATAAAATGCCTAGGAATAAACTTACCTAAGCAGGCAAAAGACCTGTACTCCAAAAACTTTAAGATGCTGGTGAAAGAAATAAAAAATGACACAAACAAATGGAAAGATATATACCATGTTCTTGGATTGGAAGAATCAATGTTGTCAAAACAACTATATTACCCAAGGAAACCTACAGATTCAATGCAATCCCTATGAAATTACCAACTGCATTTTTCACAGAACTAGAAAAAAAATTTTTAATTTGTATGGAAATGCAAAAGACCTGAATATCCAAAGCAATCTTGAGAAAGAAAAATGGAGCTGGAGGAATCGGCTCCCTGACTTCAGACTATACTACAAAGCTACAGTAATCAAGTCAGTATGGTACTGGCACAAAAACCGAAATACAGATCAATGGAACAGGATAGAAATCCCAGAGATAAACCCACGCACATATGGTCAATTAATCTACAAAAAAGGAGGCAAGGATATACAATGGAAAAAAGACAGTCTCTTCAATAAGTGGTGCTGGGAAAACTGGACAGCTACATGCAAAAGAATGAAATTAGAACATTCTCTAACACCATACACAAAAATAAACTCAAAACAGATTAAAGACCTAAACGTAAGACCAGATACTATAACACTTCGAGAGGAAAACGTAGGTAAGACACTCTTTGACATAAATTGCAACAATATCTTTTTGGATCTGTCTCCTAGAGTAATGGAAATAAAAACAAAAATAAACAAATGGAACCTAATTAAACTTAAAAAGTTTTTGCATAGCAAAGGAAACAATAAACAAAACAAAAAAACAACCTACAGAATGGGAGAAAATATTTGCAAATGATGTGACTAACAAGGAATTAATCTTCAAAATATACAAAACAGCTCATACAGCTCAGTATCAAAAAATCAACCCAATCAAAAAGTAAGCAGAAGATCTAAAACGACATTTCTCCAAAGAACATGTACAGATGGCCAAAAGGCACATGAAAAGATGCTCAACATTGTTAATTATTAGAGAATTGCAAATCAAAACTACAATGATGTATCACCTCATACCCAAAAGAATGGCCATAATCAAAAAGTCTACAAATAATAAACGCTGAAGAGGGTGTGAAGAAAATGGAACCCTCCTACAGTGCTGGTGGGAATGTAAATTGGTACAGACACTATGGAGAAGAGTATGGGGGTTCCTTAAAAAACTAAAAACAAAGCTACCATATGATCCATCAATTCCACTCCTGGGCATATATCCAGAGAAAAACATAATTCGAAAAGATACATGCACCCCAGTGGCAGCACTATCTACAACAGCCAAGATGTGGAAGCAACCTAAGTGTCCACTGACAGATGAATGGATAAATAAGATGTGGTGTGTATGTATATATGTACACACACACACACACACACACACACACACACACACACACACACACACACACACAGGAATATTACTCAGCCATAAAAAAGAATGAAATAATGCCATTTGCAACAACGTGGATGGACCTAGAGATTATCATACTAAGTGAAGTAAGCCAGACAGAGAAAGACAAATATCATAGGATATTGCTTGTATGTAAAATCTAAAAAAAGGATACAAATGAACTTATTTACGAAACAGAAATAGACTCACAGACATAGAAACTTATGGTTACCAAAGGAGAGTAGGTGAGAGGGATAAATTAGGAGTTTGGGATTAAAATATACACACTACTATATATAAAATACATAACCAACAAGGACCTACTGTATAGCACAGGGAACTATACTCAGTATCTTGTAATAACCTATAATGGAAGAGAATGTAAAAAAAGGATATATATTTATATATACGTATAACTGAATCACCTTACTGTATACCCGAAACTAACACAACATTGTAAATCAACTATATTTCAATAAAAATTAAAGAAAAAAAAAAAGTTCTAGCACAGTGCTTGGGGCGTGGCAAAAGTTCAATAAATAACAGCCTTTATCATTAAATAAACAAAAGCTTACAGTCTGTGAGAGTACTGGAAATGGAAGCAGGAAGAGGGAAAAGGAAAGTTGAGGGCAGGGCAGAGAGTGTTACTACACAGAGAATCACCTAGATTGGTATGTGACCAGGGCACTGCAGCAAATGAGAAGGGTGTCACAGGCTATTTTAAATTTTTGAGGGAAATATAATAAATCTCAACTCTGTCAGACACTGAGACAACTATTAGCTTGATGTATATCATAGTTTCAACATTAGATTATTGTGTGATAAAAAGCAGGTACCATGCAAAAATCAATGAGGAAGAGGATGTCCAATTTGATTCCAAGGTTTGAGAAGTTGTGTGATACCCAGTAGGTGCACATATCCCATAGTAAGTAGTGAATGAAATAAAGACAATATTTTTCTATCAGTCTATGCGTATTATTTTCTCAAGTGCTGCTTAAGTTGTCATGACATATTTAAATTGTTTAAACCTTACTAGTGTTTTTTAATAAAAAACAGAACTGTTAAGTATTTCTCTTGGTCTAGGACACCATGAAAAAATTATTGAGACACTAAAGGAACCTGAGTCAGATACAAATTTCCAAAGATAGTTAAGGAAAGTTACTTACCACTGAAAAAAGAACTGAGAAATCATGGAAGTGTGCAATTACTTTCTTAATTATTGACTGAAGCTGTAAAGCAAAATGAAAAACACATCTTTAATAAAACTTCGATATTTTTAAAAAGGCAACCCTGCCCATAGTTTGCAATCACAGTTACAATAAGGGAAACCTAGATTACACAAGGAACAGGGAATTACTGGGTTACGTTAAACCTAGTCTCAATCTGAGTTTGTCCATCTTACTCTAGTCTTGGAGAAACACCTTGGCCTCAGTCTTCTCTTCTGTAAAATTGGAGAGCAAAACAGTATCTCACTCATTGTGAGCACTAAATGGGATGGTTTGCTTACAGTGTTTAGAGCAATGCCTGCCCTTCAAAGCTCTCCATTCAAATCAGGTATGAATATTCAAGAGGTGGGCAAACGTTTTCTATACAGGGCCATACAGTCACCACAACTACTCAACTCTGCTGTTGTAGCTGGAAAGCAGTCATTGACAATGTGCAAACAGAGGGGTGTGGCTGGGTTCCGATAAAACTTTATTCACAACAGGTTGTGGGCTACATGGGCCGTGGTTTACAGATCCCTATTCTAGCCCATGGTGGCCCTGTGTTTTTTGACTGCTTCAGTGGAGAGGCACTGGACTGAGTTTGTCAGTGGGGTCAAAGGCCATGCATTACCCGAGGATGGCGGCACAGACTGTGAGGTCTGTCCTAGGTGGCCATGTACTGATGTCCACCACCCCTCACCCTGACATGCACAGAGTCCTGTTCACAGTGCATTGGCACGGGAGAACCAAGGAGGCACTTTCTCTACATAAAATATAAACCGCGGCCAGGAGCGATGCCTACCCCAACGTCCTGCCTGCGACAGCCACACACAATGGGGTGTCACTCTAGGCCTTGCTTCAGACATTGCAAGGAAAACCAGCCCTATTTGGATCACCAGCAAAACTACTGCCATTGAGAAGCTACCCAGGACTAAAGTCATGTGTCTGACAGGGTCTTGGTGTTCTGGCTGGGTGTCCGGCCTGAGCCTCTGAGGTGGGAGAGCCGAGTTCGGGACATTAGACGACCAGAGACCTCCCGGCTCCACGTAATATCAAAAGGCGAAAGCTCTCCCAGAGATCTCCATCTCAACGCTAAGACCCAGCTCCACTCAACGACCAGTAAGCTCCAGTGCTGGACACCCTGCGCCAAACAACTAGCAAGACAGGAACACACCCCACCATTAGCAGACAGGCTGCCTAAAATCACAGTAAGTTCATAGACACCCCAAAACACACCACCAAACGTGGTCCTGCCCACCAGAAAGACAAGATCCAGCCTCATCCACCAGAACACAGGCACCAGTCCCCTCCACAAGGAGGCCTACACAAGCCACTGAACCAACCTTATCCACTGAGGGCAGACACCAAAAACAACAGGAACTATGAACCTGCAGCCTGTGAAAAGGAGACCCCAACAAAGTAAGCTAAGCAAAATGAGAAGACAGAGACACACAGCAGATGAAGGAGCAAGATAAAAACCCACCAGACCAAACAATGAAGAGGAAATAGGCAGTCTACCTGAAAAAGAATACAGAGTAATGATAGTAAAGGTGACCCAAAATCTTGGAAATAGAATGGACAAATACAAGAAAGGTTTAACAAGGACCTAGAAGAACTAAAGAGCAAACAAACAATGATGAAAAACACAATAAATGAAATTCAAAATTCTCTAGAAGGAATCAATAGCAGAATAACTGAGGCAGAAGAACGGATAACTAACCTGGAAGACAAAATAGTGGAAATAACTACCACAGAGCAGAGTAAAGAGAAAAGAATTTAAAGAATTGAGGACAGTCTCAGAGACCTCTGGGACAATATTAAACGCACAACATTCGAATTATAGGGGTCCCAGAAGAAAAAGAGAAAAAGAAAGGGATTGAGAAAATATTTGAAGAGATTATAGTTGAAAACTTCCCTAATATGGAAAAGGAAATAGTTAATCAAGTCCAGGAAGCACAGAGAGTCCCATACAGGATAAATCCAAGGAGAAACATGCCAAAACACATATAATCAAACTATCAAAAATTAAATACAAAGAAAACATTAAAAGCAGCAAGGGAAAAGCAACAAATAATATAAAAGGGAATCCCCATAAGGTTAACAGCTGATATTTCAGCAGAAACTCTGCAAGCCAGAGGGAGTGGCGGGACATATTTAAAGTGATGAAAGGGAAAAACCTACAACCAAGATTACTCTACCCAGCAAAGATCTCAATTCAGATTCGACGCAGAAATTAAAACCTTTACAAACAAGCAAAAGCTAAGAGCATTCAGCACCACCAAACTAGCTTTACAACAAATGCTAAAGGAACTTCTCTAGGCAGGAAACACAAGAGAAGGAAAAGACCTACAATAACAAACCCAAAACAATTAAGAAAATGGTAAAAGGAACATACACATTGATAATTACCTTAAATGTAAATAGATTAAATGCTCTGAGCAAAAGACACAGACTGGCTGAACGCATACAAAAACAAGACCTGTATATATGCTGTCTACAAGAGACCCACTTCAGACCTAGGGACACATACAGACTGAAAGTGAGGGGATGGCAAAAGATATTCCATGCAAAGGGAAATCAAAAGAAAACTGGAGTACCAATTCTCATATCAGACAAAATAGACTTTAAAATAAAGATGATTACAAGAGACAAAGAAGGACACTACATAATGATCAAGGGACCAATCCAAGAAGAAGATGTAACAATTGTAAATATTTATGCACCCAGCATAGGAGCACTTCAATACATAAGGCAAATGCTAACAGCCATAAAAGGGGAAATCAACAGTAACACAATAATAGTAGGGGACTTTAACACCTCACTTTCACCAATGGACAGATCATCCAAAATGAAAATAAATAAGAAAACACAAGCTTTAAATGACACATTAAACAAGATGGACTTGGGCTTCCCTGGTGGTGCAGTGGTTGAGAGTCCACCTGCCGATGCAGGGGACACGAGTTCATGCCCCGGTCCAGGAAGATCCCACATGCCACAGAGCAGCTGGGCCCGTGAGCCATGGCCGCTGCGCCTGTGCATCTGGAGCCTGTGCTCCGCAACGGGAGAGGCCACAACAGTGAGAGGCCCGTGTACCGCAAAACAAACAAACAAACAAACAAAAAAACAAGATGGACTTAATTGATATTTATAGGACATTCCATCCAAAAACAACAGAATACACTTTCTTCTCAAGTGCTCATGGAACATTCTCCAGGATAGATCATATCTTGGGTCACAAATCAAGCCTTGGTAAATTTAAGAAAATTTAAATTGTATCAAGTATCTTTTTCAACCACAATGCTATGAGCCTAGATATCAATTACAGGGAAAAAAAAACGTAAAAAATACAAACACATGGAGGCTAAACAATACACTACTAAATAACCAAGAGATCACTGAAGAAATCAAAGAGGAAATCAAAAAATATCTAGAAACAAATGAAAATGAAAACACGATGACCCAAAACCTATGGGATGCAGCAAAAGCAGTTCTAAGAGGGAAGCTTATGGCAATACAAACCTACCTCAAGAAGCAAGAAACATCTCAAGTAAACAACCTAACCTTACACCTAAAGCAATTAGAGAAAGAAGAACAAAAAAGCCCCAAAGTTAGCAGAAGGAAAGAAATCATAAAGATCAGATCAGAAATAAATGAAAAAGAAATGAAGGAAACAATAGCAAAGATCAATAAAACTAAAAGCTGGTTCTTTGAGAAGATAAACAAAATTGATAAACCATTAGCCAGACTCATCAAGAAAAAAGGGAGAAGACTCAAATCAACAGAATTAGAAATGAAAAAGGAGAAGTAACAACTGACACCGCAGAAATACGAAGGATCATGAGAGATTACTGCAAGCAAATATATGCCAATAAAATGGACAATCTGGAAGAAATGGACAAATTCTTAGAAAAGCAAAACCTTCCAGGACTGGACCACGAAGAAACAGAAAATACAAACAGACCAATCACAAGCACTGAAATTGAAACTGTGATTAAAAATCTCCCAACAAACAAAAGCCCAGGACCAGATGGATTCACAGGCAAATTCTATCAAAGATTTAGAGAAGAGCTAACAGCTATCCTTCTCAAACTCTTCCAAAATATAGCAGAGGAGGGACACTCCCAAACTCATTCTACGAGGCCACCATCACCCTGATACCAAAACCAGACAAAGATGTCACAAAGGAAGAAAACTACGGACCAATATCACTGTTGAACACAGACGCAGAAATCCTCAACAGAATACCAGCAAACAGAATCCAACAGCACATTAAAAGGATCATACACCATGATCAAGTGGGGTTTATCCCAAGAATGCAAGGATTCTCCAATATATGAAAATTAATCAATGTGATACACCGTATTAACAAATTGAAGGATAAAAACCATATGATAATCTCAATAGATGCAGAAAAAGCTTTTGACAAAACTCAACACCCATTTATGATAAAAACTCTCCAGAAAGTAGGCATAGAGGGAACTTACCTCAACATAATAAAGGCCACATATGACAAACCCACAGCCAACAATGTTCTCGATGGTGAAAAACTGAAACCATTTCCACTAAGATCAGGAACAAGACAAGGTTCCCCACTCTTACCGCTATTATTCAACATAGTTTAGGAAGTTGTAGCGACAGCAATCAGATAAGAAAAAGAAATAATAGGAATACAAATCGGAAAAGAAGAAGTAAAACTGTCACTGTTTACAGATGACATGATACTATACATAGAGAATCCTAAAGATGCCACCGGAATCTACTAGAGCTATTCAATGAATTTGGTAAAGTAGCAGGATACAAAATTAATGCAAAGAAATCTCTGGCATTCTTATACACTAATGATGAAAAATGTGAAAGAGAAATTAAGGAAACACTCCCATTTACCACTGCAACAAAAAGAATAAAATACCTAGGAATTGACCTAGCTAAGGAGGCTAAAGACCTGTATGCAGAAAACTATAAGACACTGATGAAAGAAATTAAAGATGATACAAACAGATGGAGAGATATACCATGTTCTTGGATTGGAAAAATCAACATTGTGAAAATGTTGACTCTACTACCCAAAGCAATCTACAGATTCAATGCAATCCCTATCAAACGACAAATGGCATTTTTCACAGAACTTGAACAAAAAAATTTCACAATTTGTATGGAAACACAAAAGACCCGAATAGCCAAAGCAATCTTGAGAAAGAAAAATGGAGCTGGAGGAATCAGGCTCCCTGACTTCAGACTATACTACAAAGCTACAGTAATCAAGACAGTATGGTACTGGCACAAGAACAGAAATATAGATCAATGGAATAGGATAGAAAGCCCAGAGATAAACCCACACACATATGGTCACCTTACCTTTGATAAAGGAGGCAAGAATATACAAAGAAGAAAAGAGAGCCTTTTCAATAAGTGGGGCTGGGAAAACTGCACAGCTACATGTAAAAGAATGAAATTAGAACAATTCCTAACAGCATACACAAAAATGAATTCAAAATGGATTAAAGACCTAAATGTAAGGCCAGACACTATAAAACCTTTAGCAGAAAACATAAGCAGAACACTCTATGACATAAATCACAGCAAGATCCTTTTTGACCCACTTCTTAGAGAAATGGAAATAAAACCAAAAATAAACAAATGGGACCTAACGAAACTTAAAAGATTTGCATAGCAAAAGAAACCATAAACAAGGACAACCCTCAGAATGGGAGGAAATATTTGCAAACAAAGCAACTGACAAAGGATTAATCTCCAAAATATGCAAGCAGCTCATGTAGCTCAGTATCAAAAAAACAACCCAATCCAAAAATGGGCAGAAGACCTAAGCAGACATTTCTCCAAAGAAGATATACAAATTGCCAAGAAACACATGAAAGGATGGTCAACATCACTAATCATTAGAGAAATGCAAATCAAAACTACTATGAGGTATCACCTCACACCAGTCAGAATGGCCATCATCAAAAGATCTACAAACAATAAATGCTGAAGAGGGTGTGGAGAAAAGGGAACCCTCCTGCACTGCTGGTGGGAATGTAAATTGATACAGCCACTATGGAGAACAGTATGGAGGTTCCTTAAAAAACTAAAAATAGAACTACCATATGACCCAGCAATCCCACTACTGGGCATATACCAAGAAAACTGCAATTCGAAAAGAGTCATGTACCACCATGTTCACTGCATCACTATTTACAATAGCCAGGACATGGAAGCAACCTAAGTATCCATCGACAGATGAATGGATAAAGAAGATGTGGCGGGCTTCCCTGGTGGCGCAGTGGTTGAGAGTCCACCTGCCGATACAGGGGACATGGGTTCGTGCCCCAGTCCAGGAAGATCCCACATGCCGCGGAGTGGCTGGGCCCGTGAGCCATGGCCGCTGAGCCTGCGTGTCCAGAGCCTGTGCTCCGCAACGGGAGAGGCCACGACAGTGAGAGGCCCAAGTACCGCAAAAAAAAAAAAAAAAAAAAAAAGAAGATGTGGCACATATATACAATGGAATATTACTCAGCCATAAAAAGAAACGAAATTGAATTATTTGTAGTGAGGTGGATGGACCCAGAGTCTGTCATACAGAGTGAAGTAAGTCGGAAAGGGAAAAACAAATACCGTATGCTAACACATTTATATGGAATCTAAAAAAAAAAAAAAAAGGTTCTGAAGAACCTAGGGGCAGGACAGAAATAAAGATGCAGATGTAGAGAATGGACTTGAGGACACAGGGAGGGGGAAGGGTAAGCTGGGACGAAGTGAGAGAGTGGCATGGGCATATATACACTACCAAATGTAAAGTAGATAGCTAGTGGGAAGCAGCCGCATAGCACAGGGAGATCAGCTCCGTGCTCTGTGACCACCTAGAGGGGTGGGATAGGGAGGGTGGGAGGGAGACACAAGAGGGAGGGGATATGGGGATATATGTATAGCTGATTCAGTTTGTTATACAGCAGAAACTACCACAACATTGTAAAGCAATTATACTCCAATAAAGATGTTAAAAAAAATAAACCCCTATCCCTGGTTGCTGTCAAGAAAGGAAAATTTACTGACAAGTTCTTTGTTTATACTAAAAACATCACTGTTTAAATCATCTGCAACGGAAGTGGCTCATGGTCCAAAATATAGAATATTAAGAGGTACACACCCCATTTCATAATTACGCAGTTTACTAGGTCAGCAAGCAAAAGGACTTCAAAACGTCATGACAAACAGTGCTCCAAGGCAGAGCATTCAAAGATACTGCAGTACTGTCTGGTTAAAATAGTTCCTGAAACCTTATCCACAGTAACTAATCCCTGTAGAACAGGAAATTCTTTTTTTAATATTTAAAGTACACTTACAAATAATGCCTTTCCTGGTTTTAAGAGATGTATTTTTTCCCTTCAACGTTTCATTATGAAATGCTGAAATGTAAGAAAATTCAATGAATAATAACAAACACCCATTTACTCACCACTTAGATTCTACAAGGGCTAACATTTTGCTATATTTGCTTTACCTCCTCACCTATCCATTGATCCAATGGCAGAACTTTTAAAAATGTGTTGACTGTGTGCTGCCAACTTTTTTACTGTGAAATAATTTCAAACTTGCAGAAACATTGAAAAAACAGTACAGAAAACTCCCATATTCTCTTTACACAAAGTCATCAGTTTTTAGTATTTTGCCAAATTTGTTTCATTGTCCTCTCTCTGTAAAAAGACATATTATATTTTTTCTGAACCATGTGAAAGCAGATTGAATGTATCATGTCCTTCACCCCTTACCACTTCATTTGTATTTCCTAAGAATAGTCATATTCTCTGACATTTCTACTCTGTTGTTTATCAAATTCAGGAAAGTTAACACTGGTATAATTTTAATACTTTAATCTATCATTTGTATTCCAATCTTGTCAACTGTCTCAGTACATTCTTTTTTTTTTTTTTTTTTTTTGCGGTACGTGGGCCTCTCACTGTCGTGGCCTCTCCCGTTGCGGATCACAGGCTCCGGATGCGCAGGCTCAGTGGCCATGGCTCATGGGCCCAGCTGCTCTGCAGTAGTTGTGGCACGTGGGTTTCAGTAGTTGTGGCACATGGGATCTTCCCGGACCGGGGCACGAACCCGTGTCCCCTGCATCGGCAGGCGGACTCTCAACCACTGCGCCACCAGGGAAGCCCTCAGTACATTCTTTACAGCATTATTTTTTCCTCTCTTTAGTACAGGATTCAGTTCAGGATCATGCATTGCATTTTGTTTTCACGTCTGTGCAGTCTGTGTTAATTTGGAAGAGTTCCTTAACCTTCTTTGTCACGATGGCAAAGATTTTTTTTACAAGCCAATTACTTTATAGAATGCTCCTCAATTTGGGCATGACTAATGTTACCTCATGATTAGATTCAGTCAGGCATTCTCGACTGGAATGTTACATAGATGATGCTGTGTCTTTCCTGTTTTTCGGGGTTCCATATCTGCAGGCACAAGATAGCCACTTGCTCCTCAATGGTGATATGGATTTTGATTAGCCTGTCAATGACTGTCCAAATTCTCCACTCCAGAGTCACTATTTTTCCCCTTGCGATTAATGCTCATTCTATGGGAGGAGATACGAAAATGTCCTGCTCCTCATCAAACATTCCCCCCAGATTTAGCATCCATTGATGATTCTTGCCTGAAGACCGATGATTCTTGTCTTCACTGTGACGGCTGCAAATGGTGATTTTTCAACTCTACCATTTCTTCCACATTTCTCAAATGGCACCCCTGCCCACCTTTCCCCTCATCTATTTATTTATTTACCTATTCGTCATAAGGGCCGACTCTTACTCAGTGGATTATAATCCATCACTGTATTTATCTCATTTGATGCTCAAACTGGGAACCTGTGAGAGCCCCTTCCAAGCTGTTCCTGTGCCCATTCCATGTGCCCCCAGTAGTACTTCCTTACTTCCTGGCACAAGAAAATGTTCCAGGCTCACCTTATACCTTCCCTATCCTAGAACTGGAGAAAGCTAATTCTTCACAGATCCCCACAGTTTTATTTTCTTGATGTGGCCCTCACTTAAGACCAAGGACTCACAACCGATATGGGTGGCTGTCTGGAATGCAGGCTGACCCCGGGGCATCTTTTATAAGTTGCTCTTAGATATGACAGAATTACAGTATAGTATAGTTCCCTTGTCACTTAGGAATGGACTGCATTAAAATTATTATGTTACTTAAAGTTTTCAATTAATTGGGTCACTAGCAGTCAAGGCCTTACTGAAAATTCCCCAACTAAAATTCTGCACATCAGTCTTCATATGAGGCCGAGACCTGGACCACCCACAAGGGTATGACCCATCTTCTCTACACACTTTATTTACCCTGCAATATTGACCGAGAGCCTGCTGTGCGTGACTGTGTTCTTTTCATTCCATCTAGAAAAATGTCAGAGAGTTAGTGGCTGCTCAATAAATTGTAATGATGAACCATTTTAATTAGCAAATGGTGAAAATTTCTTAAATGAGTAAAATATAAGAATTCTAAAATTTATACAAGAATATGTAACTAGGGCTTCCCAGGTGGTGCAGTGGTTGAGAATCCGCCTGCCAATGCAGGGGACACGGGTTCGAGCCCTGGTCCGGGAAGATCCCACATGCCGCAGACCCCACGTGCCACAACTACTGAAACCCGCGCACCTAGAGCCCGTGTTCCACAATAAGAGAAGCCACCGCAAT
Source organism: Pseudorca crassidens (assembly GCF_039906515.1). Lineage (NCBI taxonomy): Eukaryota > Metazoa > Chordata > Mammalia > Artiodactyla > Delphinidae > Pseudorca > Pseudorca crassidens. The sequence continues at coordinate 22,959,467 of NC_090310.1, forward strand.
GAGAAGCCCGCGCACCGCAACGAAGAGTAGCCCCCGCCTGCCGCAACTAGAGAAAGCCCACGCGCAGCAACGAAGACCCAACACAGCCAAAACTAACTAACTAAATAAATTTATTTATTTTTAAAAAAAGAATATGTAACTAATTTTCTTATACTAAGTGAGCCCAGAAATCACTTGATCATAGGCAGTAAGTGCCAAAACATCATGTTATTAAATAAAAAATAAAATCTTAATTAGGTCTGAAGTTACTTTATAGTAAGTGATCCTGAGCTGGATTCTGTACTAGAGGGGAAAAAAATCTGCTACTAAGGACACTGAGTCCACTGACAAAACTGGAATATGGACTGTGGAATAGGTAAAAGTAATATATTAACATTAAATTCCCTGATGTTGGTAACTAAACTGTGGTTATAAAGGAGAATGTCCTTGTTCTTAGGAAATACTCACTGAACTCCTTAGAGGCAAAAGTGGCATGATGTATGCAATTTATCCTCAACTGTTTTTTTAAAAATTTACATACGTATGTATGAATATATATGTCTGTGTGTGTGTGTGTGTGTGTGTGTGTGTACGCACACAATGATAAAGTAAACATGGAATCTCTCAACAGCTGGTGAATCTGGGTAAAAAATAATGGAAGTTCTCTGAGCTATTCTTTTAACTTTCCAATAAAGTTTGAATTTATTTCCAAATAAAAAGTTAGCTTAACTGAAAAACATAGGCATCTTACTTACTGGTGCCAAGCAACTGTACAGGGCTTTCCACATCACACCTCACTGAACCCTCACAACCATTCTGAGGAGGACTATTATTATCCCCATTTTACAGTGAGAAAACTGAGGCACAACAAGACTAAGTAACTGATTAAAGGGCACATGGCTAAGACATGGCAAAGCTAGGAAACAAACCCAGGATTATCTGACTTTACAGCCTGACCCATGCAACATACCTATTTAATTCAACAGAATAAAATTCCTTACAGTGTGGAAATGAGAAATGAAAATCTGTCACCTGAGGGTAGGAGTCTTCAAATGCACGATCTGGAGTCATGTGCTTGATGACATCGGCCAAAACAGTATTCACCTCTCGTTTCTAAGTGGGGAAAAAAATCAAACCTGTATTTAGACACTGAATGGTAGTCATTGACCATTTTTCTGATAGAAAGAACTAACGTTTTCAGAATATAGCACACACTTTCCAGGAAGTAGTTTCAACTACTCTGCTGAAAATAATGTAAGGGGGGAAATCCCACCCATACCACAGCCCTAAAGATGGCCATGTTTGCACCAAGTCAGGACTAAAACACGGTTCTCAAAGGTTCCTGTCCCAGCTTTCTCTGAGTGCTGGTGAAATCCAACGTGCCACTTTCTGCCTGCCAGTCCCGGGCCCCTCCCCAGGTGCTGCAGAGAGCAGCGAAGCATTGTGGGAAGAGCACAGCCTGAACCCTTACAAGCTGGGTGACCCAATGACCACTTCACTTTTGTCAGCTGTATCAGGGGTCAGCCAACCAGCCCAGCACCTATTTTCATACAGTCCAGGCGCCAAGAATGATTTTTACATTCAAACCAAAAGAATAATAATATTTGGTGACAACGAAAATTATATGAGACTCAAATTTCAGCATGCATAAATAAGGCTTACTATTTACACAGCCATGCTCACCCCTGTATGGTCTACGGCTGCTTTCATGATACAGTGGCAGAGTTGGGCACTTGTAACAGAGATCATATGGTCCACAAAGCCTCAAATACAGAAAAAAGTGGACTTCTACAGAAAAAGTGTGCTGAGCCCTGGTCTATATAACTGGAACAGTGAAACTTCCTGGCAAGGTCACTATGAAGCTGTGCAGCTTACAGGTAAAGTGCCTGGCACATAGCACGCTATCTAAACAGTTGCCATTATGTACTTTCTCATTTAATGTTCATTAAACTCCACAGCACACGGACTTCCCTGGTGGTCCAGTGGTTAAGACTCTGCGCTACCAATGCAGAGGGCCTGGGTTCAATCCCTGGTCAGGGAACTAGATCCCGTATGCCACAACTAAGAGCCCACGTGCCACAACAAAGATCCCGCATGCCGCAACTAAGACCAGGCACATCCAAATAAATAAATACATACAGAAATAAATAAATATTTTTTTAAAAAACCTCCCCATCATAAATAAATAAATATTAAAAAAAAAACACCTCCCCATCATGGACATCATTATCCCCATGAAAAGTTAAGTGGCTAAGTGGCTTAGCCAGGGTCACAGAGCTAAAAAAATCTGACAATGGCATTAAAAGGAACCAAAGCTTCTTGGAGAAAGAGCTGATTCCAAATCTAAGATAAGAAAAATACAAGGGAGGCTGGAGCATCTTATAATAGAAAGCAAGGAAGGCATCAAAGACTACAAAGAATGTGTCAGGACTCAGAAGCCAACCTGAAAAAGCACCCACTGGACAAAAATGGGACAACTGAGCATCAGTAAGAATAATACAATTGCAATGACTGATACATATCAAATATGTTTCAATTAGTGAGCTCCTACAGATACCCACAGCAACTACTACTCACTGGTGACCTTTGGGGATGCTGGGGAATTGACTCTTTACTCTAAAAACTAGTAAGTAACAGGGGCAAAAATGAGCATCTTGCCTTTTCTGTACAAACTGTTACCTCAGGGTAACCAAATACGTGGAGTGAAAAGGTTCTCTTCATGCAAGTATTCTAGCTAACAAATAAAGGAGAAATGATAACTCCTAATATCACCACTTTGCAACCCGTGATAAACCATAAGATGAATGCGCTTCAGTGGTCACTCACATCACGGAGAGACAACCAGATACCGTGAGCCTCCCAGGAGAAGCACCATGCCAGCACCCAGGGTGCCAAAAAGTCAGATCTGAAGCTGATGAAGTCTCCTGTCTCCAGAACTAACTGCCGATTTATAGGAAATACTGGAGGCAGAAGAGCATGTTTAATCACCACCACAGGCATACATCTGGCCAATCGAGACCGGGAAACTCTACAGGACAAAGGACCCAATTTCTTCAACAAATAAATAATAGAAAAAAAAAAGGGAAGGGAACAGGGAGGGAGGGAGGGAAAGAGAGGGGAAGAGAGAGGGAACTTACAGATTAAAATAACTCTAAAGTTTTTACAACGTATAGATCCTGTTTTAATCCTGATTGAACAAATAAACTGTAAAAAACTTATGAGACAATTGGAGAAATCTGAAAATTTATCGATTTTTAATGGTATTAAAACATTATTGATTTTATTAGTTACGATAACGTATTGAGATTTTGTTTCAGAAAAGTGAATTCTATTTTAGAGATATGTGCAGAGATACTGACAGGTGAAACACGGTGATTGAGCTGTGCTTCAAAATAATCCAAGGGTGGGGAGAAAAGGGAAGGACACGAAACAAGATCTGTCATAAGTTGATCATTTCTGGGTGATAAGTACAAGGAGGATCATATGTTTGAAGTTTCCATAATAAAACAAAAATTGGACAAAAGAAAGAAAATTAACAGACCAACATTTACATAATGCTCAAAACGAGGCAAAACCCATTTCTGGAGTTAGAGACCAGATGGTGCCTACCTTCAACTTCCAAGGCTGTGACTGGGAGGAGAGTATGGGGGGGCTTCAGGGTGGAGTGGGGAGTTATTTCCTGTTTCTTGATCTGGACCATGATTACATGGGTGTATTTTGTGAAGATTCATTATACAGCAAACTTACGATATATATGCTTTTCTTCATGTAGGCTAAACTTCGGGTTTTTTTAAGTTGATTAAAATAAACACCTGGCAACAGGATTTGAAACCACTTCTACCTGCTTCTAAAGTCTCTGCTCATTGACAAGACCAGTATTTCCCAAACTGGGGTTCTAGTTTGGGCCTAGGAAAAGAAGTATCTTTGTTTGCTTAGAAAAAAATTAAATTACACGCAAATCAAATATGTTTGGAAAACGCTGCTGACTAGACTCCCATGGAAAGTCCCAATATACTTTAACAATAAGGATCTAAGGTGTACTATGGTGAAAAAACCTGCTTCACTTTGTATAATGCGGCATTTCCCAAGCTTACACGTGAGTGTGGAACACTTTTGTTATAGGTCACGTATTAATGCTCCATCACACTATACCATAAAGGATGCAATTTTCATAAAGAATAATTACCATCATAAAATACCTAAATGTCTAAGCTAGACTTATTCACAATTACGAACATGAAAAAAATATACAGTAATTCTTTCAAAAACAATACCACAGCACACATACCGTGAAATGTTTGCAGGTGTACTCTACCCACACTTCGGCACAATTAATGTAGTCCTACAAAGAAAAAGTAAAAATGTCTTTACAGTAAGAATGCCACGATTGACCTTATGGCAAAAGCTCATCGTGTACAAATCCCTTCAAGGGCTTTGAAAACTAAGAGTTGGTAAGTGATGGGGATTTCAAGAGTGGTTCATGTACAGAAAACTCTGGCCCACTGATAGATTTTTACCCTGAGAGGTGACGTGAGAAAACATAAGTTGCCTGAAACCAATTAGACTGTCATTCCAGAATTGCTACTTGGGCCAAGACAGAAATCTGGGAAGCTCTGCCATGTCTGGAGAATGGGAAGAACCAAAGGGCAGCGGAGATAACAGTGGGGAGACCTCATCACACCTCAGTGGACACAATGACCACAGATCTGGTTGAAAATTCAAGTAGTGTTTACGATGTGACTTTTGAATGTTCTGAGAAAAAACAGGCCTCCTGCCTTTAAAAACAAACCGTTTGTCCTAGAGAGGGTTCTGCATATAAGTTGTAAAAAGGTTAAGAAAGCACAAAGGTTTTAGGTAAGAAAGGATGTGTTAGATTCAAGTAGAAGAGACAATGAGATGGCTACGGAAATGGCAATGACCAACTTGGTAAGGTTGTCTGCCCCAGAAAATATGCACATGGGAAAAAACTGTCAAGGAAAAACAGAGTCTGCAAGTATACCTTTTCTGTTCTGACACTTAAAGGAAAAGAAAGAAGAAATGGGGAGGGAAGAAAACAGTTATCTCATTCACACAAGAAAAGCCAGGAACATTCTAAAGTCTAACAGGAATGCTAAGGTGGACTTAACGAGGAGAGTGTGAAGTTAAAGACTGGAGAAAACTGTTATTATGAGCTTTTGATGCAAGGTTGCTTTGAAGCACTGAAGTACAGGCACCAGAGGCCCAGAGGTTTTTGACTTAAATATCCTAAATAAGCTGTTTTCATTAGCCAATCAGAGTTAAGTTAAATAGAGAATTTCAACGGCTAGAGTTTAGTGAGAATTTTGCTGAATTAAACTAGGTATACGATTTTGTAAAAAAGTCTCCAATTTTTCTAAATTATATTGTTCTTAATACACTATCACAAATGTGGTGATTAGCAAGGGGTTTATAACTGGGCTCACTTCAATATTTCCTTCTCAATAAATGATCAAATCAAATGCCACATATTCACTTATTCTCTGTGTTATGGTCTGAATGTTTGTATCCCCCACAAAACGCATATGTTGAAATCCTAGCCCTTGATGTGATGGTATTAGGAGGTGAGGCCTTTGGCAGTGGTTAGGTCATGAGGGTGGAGCCCCCGATTGGAATTAGTGCCCTTATAAAAGGGACCCTAGAGAGGTCTCTTTCCCTCTTTCTGCGATGTGAGGAGGAGAAGCTGGCAGGCTGCAACCTAGAAGAGGGTCCTCACCAGAACCCAACCATGCTGGTCACCTGATCTTGTACTTCCAGCCTTCAGAAATGTGAGAAATAAATTTCTATTGTACATAAGCCACATGATCTGTCATATTCTGTTACAACAAACTAAATGAACAAGGACATGCTGCTAGTAGGAGAGGAACAGTGCAGGGTGTGGTGAAGTTTGGCCACAAAGACAGCCAACAGCATTTCCCTAGTGGCAGCCACATAAATTGCTGGCACATTGCCTGAAAGGACAGTGAGGCATAAAACCCAAACCTACAACATGATGACCAGCACTACATGCATTACAGAAACTAACATCAGTTGGTCCATCTTCCCAAGACTTCCTGTGTCAGAAGTATGGGGAGAAAGAGCCTTCAGCTGTCCATTCAAGTGAAGGAAACTGGAATTCCCTTTTGCTAATCACTGGCTTGACTACTGATCTTCAATTTAGGAATATCTCAATAAATTGTTTTTTTCAAATCCAAATACAACTTGACCCTTAAAAAACGCAGGGCTTAGGGACACTGATCCTCCACGCAGTCAAAAATTCACATATAACTTATAGTCAGCCCTCTGTATCCACGATTCCTCCGTATTTGCGATTCCACTTCTGTGGATTCAACCAACCATAGGTTGTATACTATTTACTATTGAAAAAAAATTCCATGTATAAGTGGATCTGCGCAGCTCAAACCCATGCTGTTCAAAGGTCAACCGTGCTACAGACTGCTGTACTTCGAATGCTCTTTGCAAAGCTACAGGTCTTTTTAAGTTTCAAGTATTTATAATTTTACACTTTTGGTGCATCTTAAGGCCTCAAGAATAAGACATGCTAGGGACACAAAAATCAAAGAAATACATCTTTAAAGCTATAAGTTCTCCATTACAGATTAACAAATAATGCAATTAAAAGTAGATTTCTTTAAAAAAATAAGGATGATTAACTGAAAGAGAAATTTTTTAAAAGAAAGAGTATACTGCATAACTTGGACAAAAAGCAGTCAATACAAGGTCTAAATGGTCACCCACCTGTGGATTCTTCAATTTAGTGATAACTTTCCAAGCTTCATTGAGAATCTGAAGTCGATCACTCTCAGGAGGATTAGCCAAGGCCAAGTTTAAGCCCAGTGAGCGAAAGAGAAGATGCTAAGAAATACAGCAAACCATTACGATCCTGGAGATGTACAATCAGAGTAACTTGAGGCAATAAAGGAAAAGGCTGTAACAGTTGGCCTGTCTTGAGGTTAATCTTCCAACGACCGTTTTCTGAAGTTCTACCACAGACCTGTGCAAGTTAGACTGAGAAGCTCAAAACAGAGAGCTGGCTCTGTGTACTGGTCCAACCTGTGGGCCATAATATTCTCCTGGACAAAGCTTTTCATAAATAATAAGTGAAGATACAGTTTTAAGGATGTAAGACCAAAATTCTTCCTAAATATTTCATAGTGAGCTAATTTGACAGATTTAGGACTCAAGGAGGCCTGACTCGCGGCAATTACACGTGTCTCACAACCCCAGTCGCTAACTCATTCTCCACCGTACTCTTCAGAAACAGAGCCCTTGCTTGTTTTCCTGTTGGCTGGAGCTTCCCCTGACTCCGAACTCTCTCTCCCTGGGGAGCTACTGGGCAAACATTGCCTATTTGTTCTCCGCTAAGCATTAAGTCAAGAGCCTACCTTGGGGAAACCAGACTCATCGCACTCTTTAATCATGCCGATGAAATCCATGGACCTTGTGGCGATGAACTCGGCCCGGAAAGCTGACATTACGGAATTCAACAGCAAGGCACTGAAAGACACACACACATACCCCACGTCAGCAGAGCTTCCCCTTAATGAAAGTCGCTTTCATTTTAGGATGTATGTTGTTGGGAAAGATGACTGACAGCCCTTTAATGGTAAGGGTGGAAAAATAAGAAGACTGGAGTAAAAAGGCAACCTCTAGAGACTAACTCGGTGTTTTATGCATATTCAGAACTTAATATTCAACTGACTGGAAGAATGGATGGATGGGTGGATGGATGAGTGAATGGGTAGATGGATCAATGGATGGACAGGTAAATAAGAAAGTAATCAAATCCATTTAAACAGAAGAAAACTGAGCCTTCAGTGCACAAATAAAACTAAATATTAAGTAAGAATATTGATCCAAGCTGCAAATGTATATCCGCATCTCTTAGGAAAAGCACTGTTCTAGGACCTAGGGACACAGTGGTGAACAAAACCCACTCCAGGCTGCTCACACATCTGCCACCAAAAGGAGAGCAGAGGAGAAACCTCTTATGCCTGGTAGACAGGAATTCGAGTTTATCCTGACCTTATCACTTAACACAGCCCCGCAGGGAAAGAACTATTATTATACCCATTTTACAGAGGAGGAGAACAAGGCACAGAGGGGTCAAAGTAAGTGACCCAAGGTCAGAAAGCTAAGAAAGAGTGGAGCCAAGCTCTGAAGCCAGGCACCTGGACTCCAGCATTCCTGACCTCCATGCTATCCTGCTTCTCTGTTGGCCCTCTTGCCCATGCAAGCACGCCAACCTCAAAAAAAAGCAACCAAGTCCATTTTCAAACACAGGCTTTATGAATTTCAAAATACTTACTTGTTTGCTAGTTTCTTACATCTCTCCATCATTTCGGTTAGCAGAGCCTAATCAAAAAAATGATAAAAACCATCAAGTTGGAGGATCTAAAGCAACACTTCTCATGAACAGATTTCCAAAGCAATACTCTAAAATAAATACAGCCACATGCCCATTTCTATCTCAGTGCCTGGCAGGGATGGGGAAGATGAAGGAGAAAACAAGCTCACTCTTGTGGCATTTAGTATAATGGATAAGAGCGGGGGCCCTGGCCTCAGGCACACTTGGGTTCAAATCCAGTCTCACCAACTACTTTTCCTCATCCTTAGGTAGATGATACCGACCTGTGGTACCATCCCACCTACAGATTACTGCAGGATGATGAGAGTGGTACCTCCTATGCTCCAGGGCACCAAGAATGAAATCTGCTTTACTCCTCACCTCCTCTAGACCCCCCTTGTTCCTCCCCATTTCACGAGGTGTCTGTGAAATTCTCAGTAAAACAAATAACAAACACTGGGCCAGTACCTGGTGCTGGCCAGTCACGGTGAGAAGCACTTGGCACTCATGATGTCACTTCTCACAACCACCATGAGTCAGGCTCTCTATTCTCCCATTTCACAGATGAGAAACCAAGCCACTGAACAGTGATGTGCTTGGGCCAAGGTGACACGGCTAGTTACGGCGGGCTGGATGTGACCCGGGCAGTCGGGCATCAAGGGCCATGCTCTTCACTATACTTCCTCTCCATGCATTTTGAAGGACATTTTTTTCCCCAAAAGGAAGTAAATGTTTTACTCATTGGGATACTATTAATGGCTTTAGAGCTATCTTAAGACAATTACGTATCTTTAAAAGAGCTCCTATTTTTAAAAAAAAATCAATGGAAGAAGTCTCCAATAGGGCAGTGGTTTGGGCAAGGTTTTGAATGGCACAGGCAAGGTCAATCCCAAGACAAAAGAGCTGGTAACAGCAGCATCGACACTGAGAACTCACCAGGCGCACAGCACTAGGCACTGGGCTAAGCGCTTTACACACCTTTTCCCATTTACTCTTCACAATGGCCTTTGAGGCCCGTGTCAATTATCAGCACTTTACAGACGAGGAAGCCAAAACTCAGCTAGGTTAAGCCACTTCCTACTAAGTGGTAGAAATGAGATTTGTACCTAAGTCTGGCCCAGAAGGCAAAAGATAAAATCAGTCTTCTTTAGTGAAATTCTACCCTTTCCAGCTGTGGCCCTCTGTATCCTGGGTGCTGCCTGAATAATTAAGGTGGTAGTTGCTTGTGGAGATACTGTCAGTACCCCTTACCCCAGAACCCTGATTTTATTCAGATTTCTGTCTCTGCCAACAAAATACAGGTTGGGTCCTGTTATGGAGTGAATTATGTCCCATCCAAATTCATATGCTGAAGCTCTAACCCGCAGTGTGACTGTGTTTGGAGATGGCGCTTTTAAGGAGTTAATTAATGTTAAGTGAGGTCATAAGAGTGCGGCCCTAATCCAACAGGACTGGTGTCCTTAAAAGAAGAGGAAGAGAGACTAGGGACACACAATGCACAGATGAGAAGACCAGGAGAGGACACAGTGAGAAGACAGTGGACTGCAAGCCAAGGAGAAAGGCCTCACCAGAAACCAACCTTGCAGGCACCTTGATCTTGAACTTTCCAGCCTTCAAAACTTTGAGAAAATAAACTTCTGTTGTTTAAGCTACCCAGTGTATTATGGAAGCCTGCTAAGGTCTGAATAGCCACCTAATTCCCAAGTTGATGGTGTTAGAAGGTGGAGTCTTTTGGAGGTGATTAGGTCTTAAGGGTGGAGCCCTTATGAATGGAATTAGTACTCTTATAAAAGTGGCCCAAGAAAGCTCCCTTGTCCCTTCTGCCATGTGAGGACACAGCATGAAGACAGCTGTCAATGAACAAGGAAGTAGGCCCTCACCAGACACTGTATCTGCCAGCATCTTGATCCTGGACGTCCCAACCTCCAGAACCATTAGAAATAGATTTCTTTTGTTTATAAGCCACCCAGTTTGTGGTGTTTTCTTAGAGCAGCCCAAACATACTAAGCAAAGTAATACAGGCCCAAGCCAATCACGGCGGTCCCATTCCCCTTGCCAGTGGTGAGTTTAGACAGGGCACATGACCCATTTCTTGCTACTTAGATGGGGGCTTAGAGGAAAAGTTTCCTTTTTTTTTTTGGCCACACTGCACGGCCCGTGGGATCCTAGTTCCTCGACCAGGGATTGAACCCAGGCCCTCAGCAGTGAGAGCACCGAGTCCCAACCACTGGACCGCCAGGGAATTCCCAAAGTTGTCCTTAAAGAGGAACCGAAGACTCCCCATCTTTCTGCCTTCGGATGCTGCCATGTCTGGACATTATGTGTGGAATGGCTACAGCCACTTTGCTGCTATCTGGGGATGGCAGAGCAGAGAAAAGAACGGAACCTGCCTGGCCCAGAGCCTTCACTGTTATTCAACAGAACACACTGAATTATTTTTGAAGGGCCAGTTAGGTGTTTGTTCCTTGCAGCCAGCATCCCAATTGATGATAAAATTGACAATGTCACAAATGACTTCCCTAACCCATTCATGGGGATTTAATATTTGAAAAGTCATTCATGAAGACCGATATCAAAGTGGTTTCTGGGAAGACTGGGAAAGAGATATCCTTATAATGATCATCACATTGATACTCCTTAACATGCACAAATAATCACTCACTCAACACCTGCCTGTGAAGCAACTCTAATGTACTAGCCACTATTTTAGGCACTGGGAATAGCAGTGAGGAAATCAGACAGAAATCCATGATCTTAGATGCTTATTCTCTCTTTCATACACACACATGCAAGTGCACATGTGCACACACATGCACAAATGAATGAGCTATCTTGGCCCACCACTTCTGAAAAGACGAAATAGGGCAAATGCTAACATATGGACAAAGTGTTCTGGCCATTAAGACAAGACAAATGCTTTAAAAGTTCTCTTTCCACAGGAGATGAACGCATTAAAAATGCAGCCAAGAATATAACTTAAAAAAAAAAAAAAAAAAAAAGGGCTCATTGTCATTACCCTTAAGTGTCCAGGAGCCAAATGCTATATAGATCCCAGGAAGGTCTGTTAGAGGTTATTAATTTTTTTTTCTGAGAAGTGACAGGATTGATTACCTTTGGCAAGAACAAGATGAACAACAGTTCAAAGCGGACTGAGATCGAAAAAAGCCTATTGGCTGAGATAAACAATTGAAAAACTTGCAACTCTGAATATATGTTCACAGACACATCAGAACTTGAAGATTCATTAGGCCCCTACACTTCATTTGTTTATATATTTGTTTTTTTATAAAAATAAGAAATGCTTATGGACAGAAGTTCAAATAATATTGTCATGTATCAAGTAAATTATGAGTGCCCTCCCTCCCAACTCCCACTTCCTAGGGATCAACAGTGTCAACATTTGGTGTTTATCCTTCTAGGCCTTTGTCTATGCCCTATGAATACGTAGCTTTTGCTGTAGAAGACTTTTGTTCTGTTTTACAGAAATGGATAGTCTTATACACATTGAGCGACAATTTGCCTTTTTCACTCAAGAATCGAGCACGGGCCTCCCTCCTCCCGTGTTAGTACACTCAAGTCTACCTCATTCCTTTTAATGCCTGAGGAATCCACATCATGTATGTAACTATTTTCAAACTGCTCCAAATTGATGAAGTTTTTTAAATGTTTTATTTTTAACCAATTATAGCCTCATGAGAAATTGCAGAAATAGTATAGGTGCTGGGTACCATCACCCAGCTTCCCCCAGTGGTAACACCTTACATAACTATAGTGCATTGTCAAAATCAGGAAACTGACATTGGTATAATATAATTAACTAGACTATTTCACCAGGTTTTTCATACACCTTTCTTTTTGTGGGGTAAAGGGTATATCTTTGTGACACTTCATTAACTTATTTGGATTTGTATAGCCACCATCACATTTAACTACTGGATTTTTAAGGTTATCTCCAGATTAGAGTTATCTGCCCACTTCAAAAGTATAGGAAAAGAAAAAAGAAGTTGGGTCAATAACACATTTCTGTTTTCTAAACTGAGATTAACTCATACGCAGCCCAGGGTGCTCGGAAGATATGTACTTATACTTTTACTAAATAGCCTTCCAATCAGCATTTACAATTACTGCTCCATAAAAAAAGTGAACTAAATGATACACATATCACATTTTCCTTATTTCTGTAGATGAAACAAACATGTAAAACAGTAGGCAAAATCATAAACTAATCTTAAAAGCTAGTATCTTTCCTCCAATCCAGAGTTAATATGGCTCAAGTCTCAAAGAAACAAAATATTTCAATGTGAATAAAAAGAAATTTTATACCCCAGGTAGTAAAATGAGAAATTTTTAATTTTTCCTTTATTTATCTTTCTCTGGGGATTTTTCCCTAATTCGAAAGAATGAAAATAACACACCTGTATGCTTGAGAGGGATTTATCATCAACCAAGACTAGTCTTAGATTTGCATTACTAGCCTAATCGTATGTTAGAATGTTTAAAGGGCAATTTATAGTATGACCATCGGAGTAGCAGTCCCATGGGTCAATCCGTTCAAGTCCCACCTTAAAATGTAGCAGTTAACAGGAGACACCCAGAAAGAAAGAGTCTAAAGCAGTCAAGGGAACAAATCTGTTGGCTTCAGTCACTGCCAAAATGGCTACCTGACCTCTTTCTAACTGTGTGACTGTAAGAAGTTTGTAAGCCTCAGGTATCCCATCTGTAAAACGGGTATAACAGCAACACCTAGCTTGGGGAAGCTCTGAGAGTGAATTAAGATAGCCCAAGTAAAGTAACTAATACAGGCAGACCTCAGAGATATTGCAGGTTCTGCTCCAGACCACTGCAATAAAGTGACTATTTCAAAAAAGCAAGTCACACGAATTTTTTGCTTTCTCAGTGCAAATAAAAGTTATGTTTACACTATACTGTAGTCTATTATATGTGCGATGGCATTATGTCTAAAAAAGTACGTACCTTAATTAAAAAATATTTTATTGCTAAAAAATGCTAACCATCATCTGAGCCTTCAGTGAGTCATACTTTTTTTGCAATAGTAACATCAAAGATCACTGATCACAGGTCACCATAACAAATAATAATGAAAAAGTTTGAAATATTGCAAGAATTACCAAACTGTGACACAGAGACACAAAGTGAGCAAAATGCTGTTAGAAAAATGGCACCAATAGACTTGCTCGACGCAGGGTTGCCACAAACCTTCAATTTATGAAAATGCACTATTTGCGAAGTGCTTATTAAGCACAGCACAACAAAACGAGGGGTGCCTGTGGGGCGCATGGCAGAGGGAGCCTCAGAAAGAGGTGGTTAAGGGCTCAAAGCTTAGCAGCATCTCAGACCCAGCTCCCCGCTCCATTCTTCACAGCCAACCAACACTGCCTTCTAAACGCCTCCTGAAAGGTCACAAAATTTTCCTAACAATAGGTATTTGTTATAATGTTAAGCGAGGGAAAAGCATCATAAAATCATACAGGAAATATTTCTCATCTACAAAACCACAATTACAGAGCAAGAATCAAAGTGGAGAGAGAAATATTAAAAAGAAAATGCACCAAGACGTTAACAGTGCCCAGTTATTCATGACCGAATTTTAGGTGGCTCCTTTCCTCCTTTTAACCTTTCTGTCTTTTCCAAATTCTTTCCAATGAATATGTACTCTCCCATCCATTCTGCCTCTTGGTTTTTCCATGGCTACCAAATAGTTCTCCTCTAATCCATCTCAGATGCTTCTGCCAGTTTGATCTTCAAGCACCACTTTTTTCATATTATCCCCCTGGTCAAAAATATTCAAGTGCTGCCTGGTCTCCACGACATGACGTTCAACAACCTCTGCCTGAGCCACTCCCAGCCAGCCTAGTCCCTCACTCTTCTCCAGTAATGCTTGTCTCCTTATTATGTCCGTCTATACAGGTCCCGTCCCTCAACCCCTCCTTACTGCCCCTCTGCTCATCTCCTGGCCTTCAAGTCAGTCCAGGCTCCCATCTGCTGTTAAGGTCAAAGACAACAATGGTAACCACCCCCATCTGCCTGCTGCCTACCATGCACCAGCTCTTGGCCATGCGCTTGACGTGCATGATCAGTCATCTCGTGAGAGCCCTTCGAGGAAGGTTCTATTATTAGCCCCATTTTACAGCTGGTAATACTGAAACACAAAGAGGTAAAGCAGCCCAAGGCAACACAGCCACAGTTGGAACCCAGGTCTGCCCGACTACCTGCCCCAGCCTCTACCACCTTCCTCTTCCCTCCTTCAACAGAGACAACCTGCATCACACAGCTTAGCAAGTGATCATGAGATTCCATATCAGACAAGATAAAAAGCTGCTGAAAATGATGAGAAGCTTATCAAGGGATTCGTTTTCATTGCCCAAAAGCAGGTTTTATGAAACGGTTGCTTTTCTCTCTGCAGAATGTGCCTAAAATTGGGGGCATAAATGTTTTTCACTTACTCTAATTTTAATTGTATAAGGGGAAAAAATCCTGTCTTTAAACAACAACAAAAAAGCCTTTTTGAATAATCACTCCTTGATTTTTGGGGGGGAAGGGATTTGATATTTCAATTTCCATCTGAAATTTCGAACATCAGATATTTGCAGCTGAAGGCACTTCTCCCTTCTCTCATCTAGATAGTTCTCCCTTCCTCTCTCACACCTACCTGTCATGTGCATTGCCAGCCGCTGAAGACAAACTCCTACATTCTGGAGGCGTGGCCTCTTACAGACACACACAGCTCCAACTCCCCGGTGGACACATCCCAGCCACTGTCAAAGAGCTTTTAGGTATCATATTGCCACACACATCTTCAGCACCACCCTGCACACTGACATTAATTCTTTCACATTTTGAAAATGACTTTTTTTATGAGACACTGCAAGTTCCTTATTTAAATGCCCCAAGAATCAGAGTTTATTATTATTCAGGTGACCTAATTTTTTTAATCACTTCTTCTAGTGCAATAATGATTTCCTAGAGTTTTACTCCCCAGGAAAGCTCTACTCTCAGCTTCTGCCATCCTTTGAGATTACTGGCACTTAAAAGGAAGAATGCCTTATGACATGTACTTTTTGTTTTAAATCCAATTTTGCTTTTCATTAAAGTAAGGAGAAAAAAATAAGTGTTCTCATTTTCAAATGACTCTGTCTTGCTCATAGGTTTCAGTCATTCAGCTGAATTGGTCAAGTTCATGATACGTCTTCCCAGGAGCCTGGGCCAGCGTGTGGTGGCTGAGACTACACTGAAGATCACAGAGAATGGCCTGCAAGTTTTCAAAGCATCTTCTGTTAAAGTGGCTTGATTTAAAATCAATTTACTCAATGGTAAAAAATTCACCTGAAATATGAGATGTCCCTATTTTTCTCCACATACTTTAGGATTTGGAAAAATTTAAATATATGCAAGACATTATACTTGCTGAAAAGTTAAAAAACAGGGCAAAAAAATAAGTTAAGACGATCCAAAATCTTGCCCTCCAGCGATATTCTGTCATATCTCTCTCCCAATTCTCCTGTGCAGATATGAAAATCACGTTTGCAATCCCGATGACACAGCATTCAAGCGCTGTGTGTGGGACTCTCCACTAAGCGCTGTAAACGGACTGCCTTGTTTGATCCATGCAGTAGACTAGAAAACAGGAATTATTACTGCTCCCATTTCACAGATAAAGAAAAAAGCTGAGTGATTAGGGACAAGTGACTTGGCCTCTGCTTTAGTCTGACAGCTGTAAACAACAGAGCTGAGGTTCAGATTTAGGCACCCCAACTCCAGGGCCCACACTTGAACACCAGGCCACACTACCACTTAGGACACACACAGGTGTAACTTCTTTTTTTCACTTGAGCACATCAGTGTGTACTCCATCGTGGGTCTCCATCATCTTAAATGGCCCCACAACATTCCACTGAGTACACAGACCATAATTTAACCAATCCCCTTCTGATGGCTGTCTCCACTGTTTCACTAGCGTGAACGCAGCTACACATGTGTATGTGTGTGTGTTTACACACTCATCAAGTTATTTCTACTGGATATTTTAAAAAGTGGATTGCTTAGTCACAGTCGTATCTTTTTTTTCTTAACAGCTGTCAATATGTGTTTGCAGATACAGGGAAAAGGCAGGTGGATTTGAATTTTGCTTTACTCCAAATACCCTTGTTTTGTAGCAAGGTCTCTTTTTCCCTCACAAAGAATAAATTCTCAACCATCAACGAGAAGACAACAGAAGCTTCATCCATCACAGTTATTGCGACAATCTGAAACTGGTGTTCCACTGAAATTGCTTCTCAGTCTTAGGGAAGAAAAAGAGTATTTCTGCTATGATTCTGACTTCACTTTAATCCCTGACAATGCTTCAATCAGACAAAAAAGAAAAGAAAAAAAAATTTATAAGAGCAATTACGTATCTTGAGTTTCACTTTCCTTCCATAAAATGGAGAAAATATTATCTGCTTTACGACTTTATTAACTTATTATCAACACAAAAGGAGTGCATGAAGGTTAGTGAAGAGGCAATGAAGCCTGCTGGCCCTGGAGTCGGATTCAATGGGTTTGTGTCCAGTCACTGCCACTTTCTAGCTGTGTGACCTTGTGTAGTTATTTGGCCTCTCTGGGCCCCTACAGCCCCCTCCCAGAGTTGGTAAACAAGGCAAGGCAGGAAAAGTGCTGAGCGCAGAACCAGTCACAACAGTGAGCCGTTATGAAAGGGCCCTGATTATGTCCCTGGGCACACAGGTGTAGGGCTTGTTACGACACAGAAGAGAGGAGCCCTCCTTGGTGGTGAGCTTCACACTGATGCCACCTGGCAGTTACCTCGGGGGCATGGTAGGAAATGCACTGGAAGATCCAGTCCATGGCAGGCGAGTACAAGGGGAGGTAGGATGGAAGCTCCACTCCCTGGAGCACCAGCTGGTTCTGGACAGTATCGCCGTGAATCTACAGGAGACCAAATAAACACTCAAAAGAAGGGGAAGTCACATAATAAACGAAGAGCATGTAACTCACAGACTGCGCATATCTGCAGGCATCTGGATGGCCCCGAGAGAAATAGCCTGGTTTCTCAGGGTTTTTTTAAACTAGAAAAAAGCACACAAAGTTTCCCATGTCACCAGGCTGAGCTGTTCTGGGAATGTGTGCTGTGCAGAGAGGTAACCTGATAAAACTGGAGCCAGCAGATGCTAAGAAGCAAGGCTGATCAACGGGAGATGTTTCCAGGTAACACATGCATATTAACCCTCTCTGCTTGTTCAGTACAATCAGCACGTTTTAACTGTGTGTAACAGACTCGAGTGTAATTTTATAGGGTTTACACATTCAAAGAACTTTAAGGCAATCTCGGCTTGGAAAACCAACTGGGTTTTATGAATTTGTGATCATGCAGCTATTACATCAATTAGCTGCGCTGACTGATAGTGTACTCTTACCTGTTTGAATGTGAGGAGGAAGTCAAAGAAGTTCTTATCTAGGCTTTCTTTGAGATGTGGAGCCACTTCCATGCCCACCTGTAGCCAATCAAAATGAAATTACCTTGACCATGGAAAAACAGGTTGTAAATAACATATCCAGTGTGATGTCATTTTTGTAAATTAAAAATATACATATAGACAGATATAGGCAGAGAGGTCCAGCAAGTTAACTTTTATTCTTTTTGCTTATCTGTTTTCTTATTCAATAAGCATATCTTGCTTTTATAAGAAAAACCGCAGAAGCTATTTTTAATGAAAAAAGGGCAACATTTGCAGTAATCATCTTAGCAATTTCCCAAAGGTAATGAAAGTATGACTGAACAGATGACCAAGGGAACAAATCAATACAGCACTAAGGAGAAATGTACTCTCAAGATCATGTATACGATGTTCTCTTCCTCTCTAAAAAATGATAAACACACATGTGGCTGTACTTATTAAATGAAGCAAAAAGATTCTGGTATGTAAGAGAGTCAGCTGGGACTTCACTGTTGCATTGTTAAAATACATGGATTCATTCTTTGCTGGGCAGTCATGGAAGCAGCCATAAATTTGGATGTATTTTAAGCCGGTTTTTATTAGACAAGCATGAAGCCTAACAATGCTGTAATCCACTGGTTCCTTCGTTCATTGTTTTAAAAGATGGTAACATTTTCAGCTGAAAAAATCTGCTAATCATAGAGAAGGTGGCCAGAGCCCCAGGGTTGGATGGGAAAGTGAAGGTCTCAGCTATGGCAGGGAGTGCAAGTATTTAAAACAAAACAAAGCATCATGATGTTCCTTAGACTGAGCTCCTCAGAATACACCTCAATGCCACATTGCTGCTTTAGCACGAAAACAACTTTGTAAGGGGAGTTGCTTTCTGGGACCTGGTTCCTTCCAAGGGGGACAGATTCCTGCCACTCACCTCCCCCCCCTACCCAGAGGTCATGAAAATTCATGATAACAAGGTTTTTTAGATGTCTGTAAAGAATTCCTTTGAGAAGAATTATGCAAGATCCACTGGGGCGGTAAATTCCAAGGGCATCTCTATGGCTGTTGGGGACGCTTCCAAGGACAGGCACAGAGATTAAAAAAAAATACTAACAACAAATGTCAGATCCACTTCTACTGTGTTCTGATTCTATTGTCTTTCCTTCCACTAATCATTTTGTAGAAAAGGCAATAATTACCTGTTAGGCGACAGCAAAAAAAAAAAGCCCAGTGGACAAGCAGTGGAGAGGAACTGAAGGGGCCATGACTTAGGAGTTAATCATACTTTCCTTTAATAAGCAGCTTTGAGGTCCCCCATGCCCTGCCTACTCAGTGCCTTTGTGGGGTTTTTTTGCGGTACGCGGGCCTCTCACTGTTGTGGCCTCTCCCGTTGCGGAGCACAGGTTCCGGACGCGCAGGCCCAGCGACCATGGCTCACGGGCCCAGCCACTCCGCGGCATGTGGGATCTTCCCGGACCGGGGCACGAACCCGTGTCCCCTGCTTTGGCAGGCGGACTCTCAACCACTGCGCCACCAGGGAAGCCCTGACTTTGTGTTTTGTTTATGTCTTCCCATAAAGCCAAATGAGCAGCTTGGAAATCCGCTTGGGTCTAAAAGATTTCTACCTAGAGTAGCAAGGGTAGTTACTCATGATTTCCATCTGCTGTTTCTGCCCGCCTGGCATTCATTCCCTTTGTTTCTGGAATCAGTAAAGTGGATTTGTCTTCGGGAAATCAAACTTCCCTCTCAGACCAGGTCTGTGGCAGAGCTGGACCCGGCCGACCCTGAGCTGCAGGGGTGGGCACGTGACCCAGGCTCAGTCCGTAGGCATATCCCATCCCATGGCCACTGACTGGTCTATCTATGGACAAGGGACCCAAGGTGGTACAGTGAGTTTCTGCCCTGAAACTCTGGCTGGAACTACTGCGGAAAAGGCACTCTTGCCACTGGAGTTCCTAAGTCAAGAGGATGGAGGTCTTTCCACCATATGGAAAAAGAAAGCCTCAGAGTGCAGTCACACAGAGGAGAGCAGAGCTGAGCAATGAGGGAGGAGACAATTCTTGACATGGTTTGGGGGCCCTGGGTCTGCCATGCATGCCCTACCTCAGGCTCTTCAGGCGCAACGGCCAACAATTTACCCCCTTTTGCTTCAAAGTACTATGAATTGGGGTTTTGCCACTTGCAATTGAAAGAATCCTTACTAATGCACACTGTCTCCTTCTTTTTATATCAGAAGATGTTCAGTAACTACCCAACCAGGGAAATCAGTGCTCTGCCTAAATTGACACAAATGATTTCAGATACAGTGCATCTCATCACCAGCTTTCCTAGGGTGGGTCTGTAATTTCTCCTCATTGCCACTGAGTTTTAAAGTTGCATCTGTCATGCAAAGGCACGTTATATGCAACAAATATCATCTTTCACTAGGCTGTGTACCTTACTTCAAACTTTAAAACTGGAACAGGTTTGTAAGGAATGAATATTTCCACCCACGTTCTGATTTCTGCTTAATAACTGTGTGTCACAAAACACACTGAGATTCTAGATCTTTATTATTCTACTATTACTGACGTCAAGGTGAGTTCAAAGAATGTGATGTGTCCTACAAGGGGAAAGGCAGCAGAGCACAAATACACAAGTGATAGTATCCTTTCATCCCACAGCAGGATCCAGCAGCATTCTGCACAGAATAGGCCCTCAGCAAACACTGACGCGGCTGGAGCGTTCAAGCTCCCGACATTCCAAAGCTGAAGCTCTAGGAAACATATCTGATGTTCCCGTATGAAAAATCCACGCCAAGTTTCAAGCAGATGGCAACGCGTAAACGCTTCGGCCTCGGTTACTACGAGGGAGCAAGTGCCCTTTAATGGAAAGCTTTTTCTTTCTTTCTTTTTTTCTTTTCTCCCTTATCAGGGAGTGGACCTATAAAAAGTATCCTTCCTAAGGATGTCTGCTACTCACTCTGAGGGCAATGACTGTTTGGTTTCTTTGCGACACTGGAGACCACAGGGCTTCTGTCATTTGTTAGACGTCACATAAAAGAAGCGGATCAAAGGCTACGGTCCTCGCCTTCTGATTTCTTGGCACTGGAAGTCTGGGGTTCATCAGGACCCTAAAGAACAGGGGCAATAACCCCTCTCTAAAGGTGAACAATGCCAACGGAACTAGCAAGGGGGACTCCACAGAAAGCTACCAGAGGCAAAGGCCCCATGTGAGTTGAAGAAAAACGAGTGTAAACTCTCCACAGGGTGCGTTTTTCATAAATGAAAAACGTACTAGTTTTAAGTAGGAGCTTCACGGTGCTTTAAAGGAGAGAAAGGCTGAGTGATTTACAATCCTCACCAGCAGAGCAGCCCTCCAAGGCCAGGCGGCACAGACCCTGATGCCCGCCGTCACCAGGCGCCTCGCCCTGCCAGACAGCCCTCACCAACTCGCGCTCCAATCCAACTCTTTAATACAGAGACCAAAAATCGAATAAAACAATCGAATTCAAAGACAAAGGGAAAGCATGTTTCGAGTCAATGCAAAGCAACCTATCAGCCGAAAGGCTCTGGGAGCCTCCTTCCCAGCAAGAAGGGAGAAACAATTAGTTCTGAAACTTAGTTCGTTTCTAAGAAGATGACCTTAAACACCCCCTAATTAGAGTTACTGGTAAGTGGGTCTACTTTGAAATTAATTTTTAAAAGGAATCCTACAGTTCTGCTTTCTGCGAACAAGCTGTGCTCTAAAATTAGCAGCTAATAAAGTCCTTCTTCCAGTGACTGGTGAGGTGGCGGGGAGGGAGAAGCGTGAACATTAGGGGAGACAGGACACGGTCACAGGCGCGAGTGCAGGGACGCAGCTTACCCTGCACAGGTAGGCCCTGGCGTACACCGACACCAGAGGGTCCCCGATCCCTCGGACCATGCAAGTCAGCCGGGGCAGACACTCTGAAATCCCCCTGTTAGAGACAAAAAGACAGCAGCATTACACCCCGTGGGAGAACTCTCTGTTCTTTCATTTTTTTTTTAATAAAAAAAGCTAGACTTCCTAAATGCAGGGGGGAAAATCAAGCTTCGGAACCAAACCAAGGTCAAAGTCTGAGTCTTCTAAGGCCATGTAACAAGTCTTTCTCTCTTGCCACGATTCATACATTGAATGGTTTCTTTTATCTTTACCATTTGCTCAGTGCTGGAGTCTAACCTTCACTCTTTTCCTGCTTGAGGTCACATTTATTTTACTAATTTAACGATTTTTGTCCCCCGATTATTTTCCATTGACAGCTCACTCCTTGACCGTCTTGATATTTTCGTCGTATCCATATTCCTTTGGTACTGATTTGCGCCCTGTGCCCCGCCCCTTCCTAGCACCTGACACCCAGCACCTCAGGCTAACATCCGCATCCCCCTCAGTGTGAACTGTGACTTATTTATTCCTCCTGCCACGTGGGACTTCCATCTGCCTTGGGCATTATTCTCCCCCAACTGGTGAGGCAAAATAACTCTTTCTTCAGCACCACGTTATCCCCACAAATTCCCCCAGGCATTCCCAGATCCCAATCAAACACATTTGGTACACATTCTAAATCCAACCCAACTATTCCTCAGAGCTCCGTGAGTCAGCCCATGGCTTTGAGGAGTTGATTATCTAGACGGGATCCAACACCACTCAGTCTTTCAGCAGCTCTGCAGAAAGCAGATCTGGTTTCTCCCGGCTCTGCAAAACTACTCTCAGTACAATGCCCGAGGTGACCCAGAGTAGCAAAGGGCTTAGGGGCAAAGGCTTTTTTTCCTTCTGACATCATCTTGGACAGCAGCCGCAAAGACAATGAGTGAGGGCCCACGGGTGTCGCTCCCAGTGTAGTGTGTCCAGCTCACCAGACCCTCACAGACCCCTTCTTAGGGCCTTGTTCACAGAGGAGACTGGGGGTCAGAGATGCTAAGTAACTTTCTCAAGACCACACAGCTAGTAATAGCAGAGCTAGGATTCAAATACAGTTGAGCTGAACTTCCATGAGTTAGTCAACCCACCGCTCCCAGCTTGAGTTTTCTTCTCTGTAAAATGGAGATTAAAAAACTATCTCTACTTTAAGTTTTCATTTGGATTAAACGAGAAAATGGATGGGAGGTGCTTAACACCAGATCTGCTACACACTAAGTACTCAAAGAATGACAGCTACTATGACATCGTCATTAGCATGTGTGTGTATGTGTGTGCACAGGCATATATGAGAGAGAAGTTTTTTGGAAATGTATGGTCCCGGACTTTTAACAAGAGCCTTACGTTTTGGAGAGGAACTTGTTACACTTCAGGATGGATGCCTCCACATAGCTACGAAAACGTTCTGTTAAGGAAGACATTTTCCAGATGGTCTGTTCCCTGTGGGGAAAAGCCTCAACTATTCATGCAGAGAACTTGGTGTGTCTTCAAGAGAGGGGGCCACAGTCACTCTCAACAATCCAGAGAATTAAATTAGCGAGTGGCTTGTGGTTTCTATATTTGGTTTTCAAGGTTTTATATTTATTTATAATAAAATCTGGAAAACGTTGTACGCTGATGTATGGTCGCATGCTGAAATTTAAACTGGGTTTTGAGCATTTCCAGTTGAGGCTTTATGGGGAAAAGGATGCAACACAGAGAACTAAGATTCCATTTGTGTGTAAGTTGAATTCTCTGTCCTTCAACACTGGTGTTTGTGCAGAGAAGCTTGACCCTGTTCCTTTCAAGTTCTTGAAACCAGAGAAAACACAAAAAGATGAAGCATTTTAATTGAGAAAATTAATGTGGGAATGTTCCTCAGGGAAACAAAAGCCTGGTACATGGCACTATAGTCAAAGTAAAAAAACAGAAAACTGGGGAGAGCCGGAGTCCAAGGACCTCGTGGACAATGTGGCTGGCCCTGTACTTCCAGGCTAGCAACCGTAACAGAACTGCATTTTCAACAGGAATTTCAGGGCAGCCCATTACATGGCTTCTATTAGCAGTGCAACTCTTGCAGCCTATCTTTAAAACCATCAGACAGAAAAAAAGGATACAATCTCGGAATGAGTTCCCTGATGGAAGCAATCTTGAAAAACCAATTTAAGCATGTTTCTTTGGCTGTGTCATTTACATTCTCTGGAGAGAAGTGATCTGTAAAACAAAAATAATATCTATCAGCCCCTAATTCTTGGGATCTGTTAGAGCTGCTATGAGTCCTAGGACAAAAAAAAGTTACAATGGAGCAGAAGAAGGGGTGGGGCACCCAGTCCTATGTTTTTCCTTCCAAATATCTTTATTATTAGGAAACAACTGGTGGCAATGATAGCTGACACACAAAGGCTTTCTAAGTGCCAGGCGCCATTCACAGTGTATAGACATCAGCTCACCTAATCCCCACAAGAACCCTCCAAGTTACATACTTTTATTGTCCTCTTTCATAGACACAGAGGGCAAGGCACAGAGAAGTTTAGGGACTTGCCCAGGGCACACAGGAAACCGACGTAAGAGTTCCTTTTGGACCTTCCATCTGCGGTGGCACCGCCGCCAACATGCAGATTTTTGTGAAGACCGTCACTCTCGAGGTCGAACCCTCGGATACGATAGAAAATGTAAAGGTCAAGATCCAGGACAAGGAAGGAATTCCTCCTGACCAGCAAAGACTGATCTTTGCTGGCAAGCAACTGGAAGATGGATGTACTTGGACCACAACACTCAAGAGGAGGCCACTCTTCATCTTGTGTTGAGACTCCGTGGTGGTGCTAAGAAAAGGAAGGAGAAGTCTTACACCACTCCCAGGCAGAACAAGCATAAGAGAAAGAAGGTTAAGCTGGCTGTCCTGAAACACTATAAGGTGGAGGAGAACGGCAAAATCAGTCGCCTTCGTCGGGAGTGCCCTTCAGGTAAACGTGGTGCTGGAGCTTTTATGGTCAGCCACTTTGACAGACATTATTGTGGCAAATGTTGTCTGACCTATTGTTTCAACAAACCAGAAGACAAGTAATTGTGTATTGGTTAATAAAAGACATGAACTAATGAAAAAAAAAAAAAACAGACGTAAGAGTTAGAATTCAACTCAGGCAGTCTGGCTCCGCAGCCTATATTCTTAGCCACTGCCTCTAATTTAATCCAGAGGTTCTTGGTGTACCCACCAGTAATTATGGTGATACTACTGAGAATTCCAGATGCTTGAGGAAGCTGCAACTGTAATATTAAATGTGATCGATCAGTGTTTGTGCTCTAAATATCACATGGACCAGACTTGAAAGGTAAAGCAAGACTCTGAGGCGAGAAACCAGCCAGAGTTAGGCTGCCAGCTCAATATGGCACTAAGACTTGAGTCACTTTGTGGCAAAACTGCCACTTTCCCCGCTTATCTACTCTCTTCCTCTTTAATAGAACTCTCATTTTCTGCTGGGCATACGGCCATCCTTGCAGCTCAGTGTGGCCATGTGACCAAGTTCTGGCCCCAGGATATAAACAAAAGCGCAAGGTCTGGGAACTAGCTGTAAGGGAAAGGGCTTGATCTTCATTCCTTCTTCCTTCCTGCCGGCTAGAATGCAGATACGATGGCTGTGACCTCCATAACCATCTAGAACCACAAGAGCAAGACCAAAGTCATGATTGTTGGCACCACGGGCTGGCTGCCCACTAGCCCTCATCTTCCTTACTGTGATTTGGAGTTTTCTGGCACTGACAACCAAGCCCAGTCATGACACACATCTTAATAAGGAATGGAAAAGAGTACGGAAAAACGAAAACAAAAACAAACAACAAAAAACTCATCAACTCCAAGAAGGCCATTGTTGAACTCTTACATGAAAATGATTTCTCCTAAATGATTCCCACACAGATTGGAGCCCGATCCTGCCACCGGGTGTGCTTTACCCTTTCAGGATTCAATCAAAACAGGAGAAATTAATTACTACAGAACGTAACGGATGAGCATTAGCTTGCAGGCTGGTCTCACCTTGCTGTTCAGTGGCTCACTGTTCGTCCCTGACTCTACTTTCTGCTACTTGGTGGTACACCATTAAGGTGATCAAAACATCTATGGAATCAGCAAAAAGATAAAACTCTAGGTACTTCACGAGCTGAGAACAGTCACTGATCACAACGGCAGATATTTTGGAATTGCAATCTCAAGGATTCGTCTATTTTTGGACGTTCTGGCATGCTTCATTCATTCGAGAATTCTTCACTTGCCATTTTCAAAGGGAAGGGAAATTACCATTTTCCCTTTCCTGGCCTGAACCCGTGCACTTCAAAGTAACTTTTTTTCAAGTTCCAAGAGATCCAGACAGGAAAAGATAAGGGTTATTCTTAAATTCGTTTGTCAATCTTGCCTTTTGGAAAAGGGAGAGGTGGGGTTAATTTCCCTTCATATGACCAAATCATGTGACTTGAGACCCAAAAGCAAAAATAAGTCTCTGAGGTCATCTAAGAAAAACTCTTGCTTTTCAGTTGAGGGAATGGAGTGCAGCAGCAAAGGGTGGGATGACAGGGATTCAGTCTGCCAGAGAGAGCTGGACATCACACCAAAGGCAAGTTGCCCTGCGTGTACACATTGACTGAAAGCTATACAATAATCTTCATATGCAATATAAAGGCTTTAGGCTTTCCTTCCAGCTCAAGGAATAATTCAGGAAAAGGATTATGTTATGCAGGACTTTAAAATATTATAGAAAAAAGTAAATAAACAAAACTGGAAGAAAAAAAATGTTACAGAAAACTCAATATTACATTACTTCATTTGCTCAATACAAACGTCTTAGGAACCAACTAAAAGTGGTATTCTAGGCTCCAGGCAGATAACAGCACATAAGAGAGACCCTGCCCTAATGAAGCTTACATTCCAGTGGGGGAAGAAACATAATAAACACAGAAAGGAATAAGCATGCAAACAAGATAACATGCAACAGCAGTCAACACTATGAAAGATATAAAACTAGGTATGGAATAGAGAGTGACCTGAGTTAATCTGGCAGGGGGGATTCATTAGACAGGGTGTCAGTCAGAGAAGTCTCCTGCAGATGTAGCATTTGAGCTGAGCCCTGAATTATAAAAAGGAGCTAGCCATGCTTAGATGTGGAGGCAATGTATTCCAGGAGGCAGAAACAGCAAGTGCAAAGGCCCTGTGGTAGGTATGACCTCTGGTGTGGTCAAAGAACAGGAAAGGGAGCCAAAGTGGTGAGAGCAAGAAGCGGGGAAGCAGGCATCACAAACCAGGTCATGCAGGGTTGCAGCCTTGGTGAGGAGTCTAAGAGTTTTTCTAAGTATGACGGAAACTCCCTGAAGAGTTCTGAGCAGAGGAATGGCATGGCATGACGTGACTTATACTTCAGTGCTTGAGCTGCTACGTGGAGAATGAATTCAGAATTTGGAAATTAATTAAGAAGAGGCTTTGATGTAACAAAGACCAAAGATATTTTCCTCTAGTTCTCACTTATTTTTCTATTATGGTGTTTCTTTTTTCAACCCTAACTTCTGTGGATATTTTAGGAGGAGGGAGGACACCAGCGACTCTAGTTCTCTTTCATTTGCCAAGTCTCTACCCTGGCAGTGAGAGGTCTCTTTACATAACAAGGCTTATAGGGGTGCCACGTCACCTTAATATGTGCCTGAAAGGCCAGGTCAGTTAAGGACATTGCTTATCCAGATGCAGCTTACATCAGCCATGGAGAAAAACTGAAGATAGGAATGCCCCCAGTTGATGAGGAGAGCCACAACACAATAAACCCAAGTTATTTCTCCCAACATGGAAATAGAATTGTTTTATCACTTAGAGTACATTGCCTCTTCAGTCATATGCTGGATTAAGAAATGTTGGGGGAAAACTACACAACTAGTAGCATATACCTTCCGTGAACCCAAAGGACACTGGTATCTTTCTGAGGTCGTAAGAGCTATGCCTTAGTTAAAACTCCTGAAGGTAAAGGGCTCGAATACTAAGTTCACAATCTGAACTTGATTCAAATGGAAAGAATGAGTACACACGCCACCGGACTTCTCTCTCCACATAATTTCTTTGGGCAGAATTCTGCATAGTAGGTTTCAAAGCTTTCTTCATGATTACTGTTAAGAGTCATCCCCAACATTATTGATGTTTTTGAGAAAAGTTTGCCCCTCTCCCTTTCAGGTTCTGGGAAGCAGAAAACACATGCAGATGAAGATTTTAACTGAAAGGGGGGAAAATGAAATTATTTTCAAGAAAGCAAAAGCCCGATTCAAGGTAAAAAAAAAAAAAAAAGGTATTTTGGGAGGGAAGAATTTAGTGATAAACGTGCTAATTAGTATATTTAGATAAGAACTAAAAGTGAACACGAAAGTAGCCTTTTCTTCTGAATTTTTATAGTTTAGGTAGGGAGAAAGTTATTAGTAATGCTTCCTTAACTAGCCCTAAAATGTTGTTTGTATAGTTAGTGAAAACTAAGAGGAAGGAAAACTATTGCAATAGGTGCAAACACAAATGCCCTTAGAGGCCAGTCAGGTAATATAAATATTTTTAAGCAGTTAGGTATACAACAATAGGAAGAAGTAGAACCTATATGAAGAAGCATTTTAAAAAATACTGTTATAGCCAAAGAAAACACCTATCTGAGTTTATTTCTGCCTGCAGGCTAAGAATTTACTGCTGCTGGTATAGCATATGGAAGAAAAGTTGGCAAGTGTAAAATAAATGCACCCGAGTTTCCCAAATCCTTAAGTTGACAGAGAAGCCTTTCCATCAGGCTTGTCCCTGCCTCCAAGTCTTGAGAAGCCTAGAATGTGGGAGGAGCTGTTGGACATATATACACTACCAAATGTGAGGTAGATAGCTAGTGGGAAGCAGCTGCATAGCACAGGGAGATCAGCTCGGTGCTTTGTGACCACCTAGAGGGGTGGGATAGGGAGGGTGGGAGGGAGGGAGACGCAAGAGGGAAGAGATATGGGAACATATGTATAACTGATTCGCTGTGTTATAAAGCAGAAACCAACACACCATTGTAAAGCAATTATACTCTAATAAAGATGTAAAAAAAAAAAAACATTGCAGGTATGATGTGGTGGAGGGGAGGGTCTAGAGCAGCAGTGTCCAGTGGAAATATCATGTGAGCAGCATTCAAAAAGCTAAAACAAAACAGGTGAAATTTTAACAATTTACTTCATTTAATCCAATTCATCTAAAGTATCAGTTCAACATGTAATCAACTTAAAAATTAGTGAGATACTTCATGGTCTTTTATTTGTATAAGTCTCTGAGGGACTTCCCTGGTGGTCCAGTGGTTAAGACTCTGCACTTCCACTGTAGGGGCCATGGGTTTGATCCCTGGTCGGGGAACTAAGATCCCGCATGCCACTCAGTGTAGCGAAAAGAAAAAAAAAAGTCTCTGAAATCCAGGGTATTTTTTTTTTTATACTCACAGCACATCTCAGTTTGGACTGGCCACATCTCTAGTGTTCAAGAGCCCCACGTGACCAGTGGCCACCATATTGGATGGCGCAGGCCCAGCGCTAAGAACCAGGCTCTCGCTAGCTGGTGGCAGGGCTGTGGGCAAGTCCCTGACTCTTCCCCATTGGGTTTGCCCACCTATAATGAGACACGGTGATTCCTAAGAGCTTTTCTAACCCTAAAGGTCTGTAGAGTTCTGTCTTTCTCTCTGAGAAATGTACATATTAAATAGTTTTTAACAATATAGATAGATGGAAGGAAGGAAGGAAGGTAAGAAAGGGAAAAAAAGGAAAGAAAGAGAGAAAAGGAGAGAAAAAAGAGACACAGTGAAAGACAGCAAAAGAGAGAAAGAGAAAGGAAGGAAGGAAGGGGGAAAGAAAGAGACAGAAAGGCAAGACAGATAAACAGACAAAAAGAAAAGAGGTCAAATTACGGGTACTGTCACATGCCATCTCTTCATCCTCCAGGGAAGTGCCGCTGCTAGAAGCAGAAGGAGGTGGGATGAAGGTGGAGTGAGCTTGTTCTAACTTGTACAGATAAGCGCGCTTCCTCTCAGCAGCGCTAGGAACTTGAAAGGAGGAATAAGAGGGAAAGGACGCTGTTGCTGGGCGTTCCATGCTGCTGGCCCCATCATCATCATTTATGTGACAAAAGAAATTTGTGATCTAGCTGTCCCATTATAACCTCCTGAGAGTTTAAAACTGAGTGGCAATAAATTTAATGCAAACATCACTTGGGCATAGAATGTAGATTCAAAGCATCTGTTATTATTGATTTATTTGACATTGTTCCTTAATATAAAGTTGATTTTATAAAGTAATTTGCTTCTTAGGAAAAACATATAGGAAAAATATTTAAATGTCCAGCAGCAGAGAACTTGAAGTTGGTATAAAAGTTCAGTTGAATCTAATTGTAATACCTCTTCATTCTTGCAGATTCAAATTACTTGCCCAAATCCCTAGCTGGGCTGTTGGAAAATCTAATGTTTTTTGAAGACTGAGATGATCAGAAATCCGTAAAGGCGTTTCTTTAACTTTTAACACAAAACAAACAAACACAAAAACGTTTATTTCAGGTCTCAACAAATCCTGACTTGATATAAACCTTCTAATCCTGACTTGAGGACAGCATGAAACCCATGGAAAAGCTAAGACATTACCTGGTAAGATGCTGTGGTTATCCATACACATGGAAAAGATGCGCTCATATACCAGCTTTCCTGGGGAGAAAAGGACATATGGTGTCAGCATTGTGCCCTTCAGAAGCAAACAATAAATTAATGTTTGTTAATTAGGGACAGAGACAGTGGCGTCTCCCATACGAGCTTCTACTTGTGATAGTATGCTGCCACCTAGTGGGACAAATTTTTAGCCATGATTCTTTTTTAATTTTAGATTTTTAATTAAAAGAGGGGACTTTCTGCTCTAGGCAGAAAAGTGATCCTTCACTTATGCTAAGCAAAATAAGTCAGACAGAAAAAGACAAATACTGTACGATTTCACTTGTATGTGGAAACTAAAAAACAAACAAACAAAAAAGAACAAATATAACAAAACAGAGAGTCATAGATACAGAGAACAAACAGGTGGTTGCCAGTGGGGAGGGGAAGGTGAGAAATAGGTGAGAGAAATAAATGAGTCATGGGTGTGAAATATATGGTGCGGGGAATATAGTCAATAACTATGCATGATCTTTGTAAAATGACAAATAGTAACTAGACTTATCACAGTGATCATTTTGAAATGTACAGAAATATCAAATCACTGTGTTGTGTAACAGGAACTAACAAAGGTCAGTTACACTTCAAAAAGAAACAAACAAACTCATAGCAAAAGAGATCAGATTTGTGGTTATCAAAGGTTGGGGGAGGGGGAATTGGATGAAGGCAGTCAAAAAGTACTAACTTCCAGTTATAAGATAAATAAGTGCTAGGGATGTAATGTACAACATGATACATATAATTAACACTGCTGTATGCTATATATGAAAGTTAAGAGAGTAAACCCTAAGAGTTCTCATCATAATGAAAAAAATTTTTTTCCATTTCTTTAATTTTGTGTCTATATGAGAGAATGGATTTTCACTGAACTTACTGTGGTAATCAGTTCATGCTGTATGTAAGTCAAGTCATTATGCTGTACTTCTTAAACTTATACAGTGTTGTATATCAATTATATCTCAATTAAACTGGAAGAAAAAACCCCCAGATTTCCTACTCCTTCACAAACTACGTGCCAAAAATGACCCACATTCCTCTAGGATAAAAATGAGCTTGAATAGATTAGTAGCTGCCCCCTGAAAACTACCCAGTTTGCCACAGTCTCCACTGCTCCCTACTGTCTTCCATCAACAGCCTGCTTCACGCACTTACGTAATCTGCCTGGTACCTAGAAGCACTGGAATTTGAGATTCATCTAGGTATACAAGTTCTACAAGGGCAGAGATTTGTACCTGCTTTGTTCACTGACATATTCCCAGTACCTAGATCAGTGCCTGACATACAGTGGGTGCTTCATCTTTGTTGGATGGATAGATGAACATATTTTAGGTTGTGTGGGTCAGAGATCACCATTGCAACTACTCAACTCTGCTACTGTAGCTCAAAAGCAGCCATAGACAATAGGTAAACAAATGGATGTGGCTGTTTCCAATAAAACTTTACTTACAAATACAAGTGTGCAGTCTGGACTTGGTCTACAGGTCAGCCTAGCACAAAAAGTTTTATGTATTCTGTACGAATGTTATTATGGAAAATGCTATCAATATTCAAAGGATAAAAGTTACAGTTCTATTCATTTTCTGGACCTTCCCAAATCACCTTTGATGTTGAAAGCATTTTCCCATGCCTATTTTCCCCCGCACAACCCCACCATTCAGGGCTACAAAGAACCACACCCCTTGTCCATACGCGGAAAAAGACAGGAGAGTTACAGGATCATTTCTGGTCAAAGAACATGAAATCAAATGACATCATCAAGAAATGACAGAATGCTAGGTTAACATGCAGGAAGCCAGCCAAGCTGAGAAGAGCCCTAGATGCCTCTCCCAGTGTGGACTACTTACATTACCATCACCAAAAGACACTTGTTAAAAATGTCCATTCCTGGGGCCCACCTCAGAGCCAGTGAAAAAGAATATTACGGGGGGTGAAGACTAGGAATATGAATTTTGAATAACCTTAATGGGAAATTCTTATACACACTCAAGTGTGAGAACCACTGATTCAGGCAGGCGCTGTGGGTGCCTCCCTCCTCCCTCTAACCCAGGGGTTCTCAACTTTGGCTGAACACTCAGAGCACCTGGGGCACTGAAAATGCGCTGATGCCTGCGTCTGTTCTCAGAGATGCTAACGCAAACGATCTGGAGCACAGCGTGACCATCAGAAAGAAGTGTTTTTAAAGCTCCCCAGGTATGCAGCCGAGGATGAGAATCACTGCCCCAAACCGTGGATTCAATTTAGAAGTTGCCAGGAAGCCTCAGGGACCAAGCTCCAGTTCTCAAAGCCACCTGCCTTTGTCCTCCTGGCAGGAAGTAACCTGCAGTCACGGGCTCCCCAAGGCAGCCACACCTGATGCCAAGAGAGGCCTCCTCTGAGATGAGCACAGAACCCCCGGGCATTGGAATTACATGCAGTTTACCTTGGCCATCACACAGCACAGCAAGCCACACTGGGCAACCATGCCTTTTCTTCCTCCACAAAAAGCTTGCCATCTCTCCAAAACTAGTTTTCTTTTAAAAACGAAAGCACAACTTTTATATTTCACCTTCATATTCTAAGGTCTTTAACCACAAAACCATTTTTGGCCAAAAGAGTTTGGTGAATATTTGTTTTCCTTTGTTAAGTTAGTGGACAACTATTTTGAGAAGTAATACCTGACCCTAGATTTTCTTTCTTGATTCACTTTCTTATAAATCAAGGACACTAATATAGATCGTTAACAACAGTGACGACAGTTAACAGTTTCTGAGCACCTTACTTTGTGCCAGCCACAGCTCTAAGTTGTTCACACTGACCCTGCCAGCTCCTAGAAGAGGAAAGACATCACGTGCTTCCTACACATTCTCTCATTTAATTCTCTCCAGAAACCCCCAGAGGCAAGGCCTATTATGCCCATTTCACAAGTGAAGAAACCAAGGCTCAAGTTCACACAACCCTGTAGGAGGAGAGGCAACGAATGCAGGCAGAGAGACGCCAGAGCCCAGCTCTGTGCTCACTGCCTCCAGGGAAATCCCAGCTAAAGCGCTGCCGATGCAGACGCCTGGGGCCGTGTCCCGCATCCTTGCCCAGCAAGACGCTCCCACCCTCGGTCAGCCTCGTTCACAACCACTGACCACCAGCAACACATGCACGATGGACCTCAGCACTCGGAGCTGCCACCCAAGCAAGGCCAGTTCCGCCCCCTTTTTAAAAGGGGAAAGCTGCTCATTAGCCCCAAAGCATAACAAAGTGTCTCGAGCACCTGCACACGCAGGCTGCCTCGCGCTCCTGAGGAAAGCTATTCGCAACAGATCTGGACAAGGGCACCTCTGGGAATGCTTTGAAGAGGTAAAACATGGCCACCATTCAAAATTCAAAAGGCTGCAGGAGGTACTCAATGAAGGTTCTCCCTCAGCCCATCCTGTCCAGCTCACTGCTCAAGCCACCCTCTGAGGGTCTCCGCTCTTGTTAGCTCCTTGGGGATCCTTCTAATGTTTCTTTAGGCACACGCAAGTGAAAACAACCAAGCGCTCTAAGTTTTCCTCCTTTCTTAAACAAAACGGAACATACCCCATAGCAGTTCTGCATCTTGAGTTTTTCACCTGATAATGTACCCTGGGGATCTTTCCACATTGGAACACAGCACGTCCTCACTCTCAGAGGCCTCCTGTACTGCTGCATACAGACGTGCCATCGTTTGTTTAACTGGTCTCCTATGGACGGTCACTTGGGTTGTTGGATGAATTCCCAGAGGCAAAGTTGCTGGGTCAAAGGTACACGCATTTGTAGTTTTGTAGAGAGAATTTCCCCCGTGAGCCAAGTACAAGAGAAATAAAGCAGGTGCTCTGACTGCAGAGAGAACTCAATTTGGGTCCCAGCTCTGCCCCTCACTAGCCTGGGGGCTACTTCCCTGTGCCTCAGGCTCCTCGTCTGTGAAGTGGGGATAATTACAGACCCTACCTCACAGAGCTGTCATGAGGACGGCATGACTTAAGATCACTAAAGCACCTAGGACAGAGAGTCAGGCCCAAGGAAAACGCTGATTTGTTGAGGATTTATCACCGTTATTCTCCGCTCCTGGCCCAGCTAATTTCTGGGACACAGCAAGGACGGCGGGCATCTACACCGCATCCCGGCCGGCCGAGGCATGGGACTGGGCCGCCACCACAGAGGCTGACAGAACGGCCGCCCCATATTCTCACAAGGTTAACGTCTGGATCTGGCCAGGCTCGCAGGCTCAAGCAATGGTCTCAGAGCTAGTCTCACCCGGGGATGCTGACTCATGCAAAAGAAACTTGCAGGAGGCTGGCGAGGGAAACCAGAAGGCCAATGTGTCGACTCACCATGAGATACAGAACTGTCAGGGGAACCAGACATAGCCACTGGCCTCTCTCGCTGACTAACATCCTCGCTCCCGGAAGGCAAGCTGGGTATGAGGACAGGTCAAGGCCCAAGGGGTGTGCGATGGATATCTGTTCTGAGAGCCTAATGCACCCATCTGTCCTGGATCACCTTCCCCCAACCCCACCGCCACCCCGGGGCCATGCCACCCTCATTTTTCACCTGGAGTGCTGCACCGGCCTCCCAACCGGGCCCCCCGTTCCACCCTCGCCCTACCGTCTAGTCTCAACACAGCAGCCAGAGGGAGCCCATTAAAACCCAAACTGGAACTCGCGCCTCCTGTGCTCAACACCCTGGGCGGCTCCTCATGCCCTCGGGCTC
Organism: Pseudorca crassidens; assembly: GCF_039906515.1. Taxonomy (NCBI): domain Eukaryota; kingdom Metazoa; phylum Chordata; class Mammalia; order Artiodactyla; family Delphinidae; genus Pseudorca; species Pseudorca crassidens. The sequence goes on from NC_090310.1 coordinate 22,994,563, forward strand.
AAAGCCCAAGTCCTTCCAACGGCCTACATGGCCCACCAGGCTCTCTGGCCACATCCCCACCCCACCCGCCCCCCTCCAGCCACGCTGGCCTCTCAGTTCTCCAGACCTGCCAGGGCTGCTCCCACCCCAGGGTGTTTGCACTGGCTGTTCCTTGGTCATAAGCCGGCCCCACGTTGCCAGCATACGGCTCATCTCTCACCTCCTTCAAGTACTTGCCCACACAGCGACTTCCCAGCGAGGCCTCCCCCGACCCCCCATTTACATAAAAGCGCTGCCCGCTTCACCCTGCCCTGGTTTGGGTTTTCTTCATCCACAGCACCAATCCTTGTCTAACACACAATCAGGTTTACTTATTTGTTCTGCGAATCCTCTCTTTCTGGCACAGCCCACGAAGGCAGGGATTTTTGTTTCGTATTTGCTGACACAACCTCAGCACCCAGCAGAGTGCCCGATGCCACCTTCCCGGATCATCTGAACCCAAAGGTCCCGTCGTTTGGCCGGGACATCTCTCCCTTTAACCCAGTTGGCTCCCATTCGCCTTTCCTCTGGCAACAGCATCACCCTTTCTCCTTTGGGGCGACCAGCTCTGGATAGCCTGCACATTTCATCCCCCAGACCCCATAACTGGCTCAGGGTCTGACGTGTGATCCAAGCCAGGCCAATGAGATGGAATTCCGGGACTTCTGTTGGAAAGCGAGGATAAAAGTTCCTTCCTTGTCCTGGGACTAGTAGCAGCAAAACTGATAAAAGTTGAGGACACCTTGTGGAGCTTAAGAATGAAGCCAACACAAGAAAAAGTACTAGAAAAAGCCAATGTCCTGAAGATACTGTTTGAGTTCCTAAATCCAGCTATACCTGAAGCCAGAAACTATCCCTGGCCTTTTCACCATAAGCTAATAAATACTCCCCCCTTTTCCACGAGGAAATGAATGAGTTAGGTTTTCTATCACTTTCTAGCTAATACACTCAGGCCCCCGGTCTCCTGCACAGAAATAAATGGGTCTCTCTGAATGACATTTCACTTTCTGACACATTTGACCTTTCAATGGGTCACAGACAAGACTTGTCAGGTTGAGAGCCCATCGGTCCTTCCTCGGCAAGACAGCAAAGGTCTGCTCCGACCCCCTGTGTGTTCAGTTCTCAGAAGATGACTGTCTCCTAGTTCCTGCGGGGCACCTCTCTGCTGAACGCCACGTACAGCCTACACGCTGCACGGTTTGGGCAAACTGCTAATGGCACGATGTTCTGGCCACTGACCATCCCCAAGCAGCATGGAGACCTCCTGTTTCTCCAGGGGGCTCCTGGTCATTAATCTCTTCAGTCTAAACCTCTCTGCTGCACTCCCGAAGATCAATCGGCTTGAGGGGTGGAGTGTGGGACGAGGGGCAGCCACAGTGACGCAGGAAGACCGCATAGGAGCTGCAGCCATCAACCATGGGGCAGAGAACAGGGGCTTGGACTAAGGTTTTAACAGAGAAGACAGAAAAACAGACATATGGGGGAGAGACTGAGGAGGGTGAATTGAAGAACCTGGTGACGGGCTGGACACGGGGCACGGGGGAGAAGACTCAGATTTCCAGCATGGGCACGGGGGTACATGGTGCCGCCATCCCCTGAGACAGAAACCCAGCGTGGGTGGGGAAGGGCTGGGAGGAGATGCCAGGTTCAGTTCTGAACAAAGTGAGTTCCAGATGCCATGAGCCGGCCGGCGACGGACCGAGGCTGGTCTGTGTAAGACGTGTGCTCCCCAGCCTGCCTTGCTTGACTCACTCGCCTCACTAGCCTATCAGAAGGTTAGAAACACACAATTTAAAATTCTTTTAAAAACAGCACCCGCACCCTTGCTCCCCTCATTAGAGCAGGGGAGCAAGGGTAGGGGTGGGAGTTTGGGTCTCCCTCGTGACTTACCTAGTAATTTAAACCACAGCAGAACCCAATTTAAAGCAACTCTACCATCCACCTTCTGGCAAAACAAACGTACTTCTTAGATTTGAGATGAATAAAACTAGTACTTACCAAATGTATCAAGTATGTCGGTGATAAGGACAAATTTGCTTGGGTAGAACTGAATAACACTCGTGTCCGAAAGAAGCTTTGAACACTAGAAAAAGAGAAGAGAAAAGAAAAGTCACTGTCGTGTCTGACTGGGTTGGAACACTCCAGGCCTGGAAAATTAAGGATCTCCACAAACAAGTGGAGGTGTATACCATGTGCCAGGCCTAGTGCTAGTCACTGGAGGTATAATGACAAGCAAAACCACCGTGCTTTCGACAAAGGGAGTCAACTCTGCTCACAAGAGAGCCTCTTCATGAAAGGCACCATCACCTCCCTCAGGAAGCCACGACTCAGGAATCTTATCCAGAGGGTCTGAACTCGGGTCAGCACTCGGTCACCAGAGAAGTCAACCAGCGTCCCTGCAGGTGACGCCATCCTTTCAGCATTGCCTCCGCTGGTCTATTTCAGGATGGTCTTGATGCTTAAATGTTCTTTTCTATGAAATGACTCCATAGGCAAATCTCTAGGGTTTCTTAAACTAGCACCTATTATTTATACTTACTCTTAAATTTCCTTCTAAAAGAAAACGTGACAAGTTTCAAAGAGTTACATGTTTCTCTGGAACTGTGCTCTGCAAGCCAGGAACATTTTGGCTTTGCCGGGAATTCCTCAATTCCTCGGCCATCACTCACGTCAGAGGGCCATCGACGTGTTCAGGACTCATAACGGAAGATGGCAGCCACACAACGTGGCCCCGAACACCCCAGATGAAGTCATCTTGTATAATCAGAAACAAAAATCTATCTCTCCTTCGAAGAACTAGAAGTAATGCCCTGAAATCTTGTAAATTCAGAAGTCTGGATAAGGAACTAGAAAACCTTGCCATATTATATCAGACAGGAAAAATGTCACGTTAAAAGAAAAAAAACTATTTGGACATTTAGAAAGGGTCCTTTCATATGTATGCGCTTCCGATGTGCACAGAATGGCTAGAAAGTTCATCATATCAAGATGTAGGCTGACATGTGTTTTCAGTTTGGCTTTGTTACACAATATCTAAATTATTACATTCATCAAGTTTCTCCTTAGCATTATGTAACTAAAAGTAAACAATGTGTCTAATTTGTAAAACATCCTCTCATGGCCCGAATGTTATTTGGGGATTGGAGGTGAGGGGAATGTAAGCTGTTAAAACAATGGCAATGACACCAAATGTGGCATTTGGATGTACACAGAACTCCACTTCCTGACACCTTGCTTTGTGTTTTTCACATGCCTTTTATGAGAGCTCCAACTTAAACAATTAATTACCCCATGAGATTTCAGGGCTTGGAAAAAACAAACAGTTCTGAATCCTAGAGACTGTTTACAATACACAGCTCTTGGTTCCTAGGGATGTGACATCTCCTGAGTTCCTACCCAGAGCCCCTCAGAGATGGGTTACTGCCCACTGGTGAGGTGAGAGGGAGAGAGAATTCAAACAGAAGATTTCAAATTAAACACAGCTGGCGTTTCCCAACACCTGTGCATTGATTTGTCTCCCAAGCTGGTGTCACAGAACATGTATTTTATAAAGACAATAGGAAGCAGAAAAAATTTTTTATCCAAAGTTAAAATCATAATAATGTCATAAATTGAAGTTACCTTTTAAATCACTATTTTGAAGATTCCACAGTTTTTTGTAAAGCTTTGGTGCAGTTTCCTAAACCAATAAAAATCAGGCACCCCCAGGGTATGTGTTAAAAAAACGGATTCCCTGCTCCAAAATCAGTATTTTCAACAAGGGCCCCAGGTGACTGCTGCACTGAAACAAGCCCAGGACACACTGGGTTCCTGAGATCCGCAATCTGTACCACATTCTGGATGAAATGAGCATTCTACAAACCAAGGGTTCTCAGCTTCGGAATCATCTGGGAAGCTTTGTAAAATAACAGTGCCTGGATCGCACTCTCAGAGATTCTGATTAAGCTGGTCTGGGGCGCAGCTTGGACATCAGGATTTCTTAAAGCTCCCAAGTGATTCTAATGTGAGCCAAGGTTGAGAACCATTGTTATAAACACTTCCTGAGCAACTAACTGACGAATTACTCTGCCTAAAATACTTGCTATCGAATTTATTAACACTGCGGAAAAAATACTAAAAGAATGCTTTTCATTTGTTTCCAATTAGCAAGATTCTAGAAGGAAACTAGCAGTTCCTAAAATTAAGTTGGCATTAAAAACCAAAAATGTGAACCAAAGCAAATGGATAAGTTAAAAGATAATCTATGGTTCAGTATAAGAAAGTATGACTAGATGGATGGCTAGAAGGAAGGCAGGAAAGGAGGGAAGCAGACTAATTAATCAGAGGACAATTACTGCCCACAATATATATTTTTTAAATCCTAAAAATCAGTAAGAAAGGTACAAATAACATAATGGAAAAATGAGCAAAAGGAATCAACAAAAGGCATTTTACAGAAAAGGAAACCCCAATGGCCAATAAACATATGAAAAGGTGCTCAATCTTATTATAATCGGGGAATTGCAAATTAAAACCACAGTAAAATATGATGTTATTACCTCCTAAATTGGAAAAATTAAAATAGAAAGTCTGCTCATTCCAAATGTTGGTAGGTCACTGAAAGGCACAGACTCTCACACTCCCACTGCTACTACAGTGCAGGCTGGCACAACTACTGCGGAAAATAACTTGGCACTGTCTGGAAAAGCAGACAAGGCACACATCCTACACCGAGCAATTCCACTTTTAGGTATGGGCCTTCATCTAGAGAAACACTTTATATGGTCACCAGCAGACGTGACCAGCGTTCACAGCAACATCGTTCATAATAATGAAAGAAGGAAAAAGAAAAGAATGCCTATCAACAGAATGAATGATACATAATTTATGCACCAGTAGATTAACTCTGCTTCAGATGGCAAATCTCTCCAACTGATCTGTAGGGTCAGTACAATCCCTATCAAAATCCCAAAGGTTTTTTTTTTTTTTGGTAGAAATTGACAAGCTGATCCTAAAATTCATATGGAAACGCAAAGGACCCAGAAGAGCCAAAACAATTCTGAAAAAGAAGAACAAAGTTAAAAGACTTATACTACCTAGTTTCAAAACTTACCATAAAGCTATAGTAATCAAGTGTGGTACTGGCATAAGGACATACCTATAGATCTATGGAATAGAATTGAGAGTTCAGAAATAAACCCTTACTTTTATGGCCAATTGACTTTTGACAAAGGTGTCAAAATAAGTCTTTTCAGCAAATGCTGCTGAGACAACTGGATATCCATATGGAAAAAAATAAACTTAGACACATCATACATACAAAAAAATAATTCAAAATGGACCATATAACCTAGATGTAAGAGCTAAAACTATAAAGCTTCTAGAATAAAACATAGGAAGAAATTCTCACAACCCTGAGTTATGCAAAGAGTTCCTAGATACAACTCCAAAAGCATGAGCCAAAAAGGAGAAAACTGATAAACTGGACTTCATTAAAATTAAAAACTCCTAGGGCTTCCCTGGTGGTGCAGTGGTTGAGAGTCTGCCTGCCGATGCAGGGGACACGGGTTCGTGCCCCGGTCCGGGAAGATCCCACATGCCGCAGAGCGGCTGGGCCCGTGAGCCATGGCCGCTGAGCCTGCGCGTCTGGAGCCTGTGCTCTGCAACGGGAGAGGCCACAACAGCAAGAGGCCCGCGTACCGCAAAAAAAAAAAAAAAAAATTAAACTCCTACACTTCCAAAGATACCATTATGAAAATGAAAAGACAAGCCACAGACTAGGAGAAAATACAAGTAGATCATGTATTTGATAAAGAACTCGTATCAAGGATAAAGAATTACTACAACTCAACAAGAAGACAAACAACCTGATTTTTTAAATGGGCAAGTCTTGAATAGACAGTTCACTAAAGAAGATATAAAAATGGCCAATAAACATATGAAAAGATGCTCAACATCATTAGTCAGTAGGGATATGCAAATTAAAACCACGATGAGGTACCACTTCACACCCACTCAGATGGCTATAATCAAAAAGATGGTCAATAACGAAACAAGTGATCAAAAAGATATAGAGGAACTGGAACCCTCATACATTGCTGGTGGGAATGCAAATGGTGCAGCCATTTTGGAAAGCAATTTGGCCGTTCCTCAAAAAGTTAAACATAAACTTACCATATGACTTAGCAATTCCACTTCTAGGAATCTATCCAAGAAAAATGAAAATATACATCCATACAAAGACTTGTTTGCAATTGTGAACAGCGGCATTACTCATAATGGCCAGAGTGGAAACAACTTAAATGTCTATCAACTTGTTAATGGATAAGTAAAATGTGGTTATGCATGCAGTGGTATACTATGCAGCAGAAAAATGGTACAGAGTACTGATATTACAACATGGATGAACCGCAAAAACACGGTAAGTCAAAGAAGCCAGATGCGAAAGAGTATATAATGAGTGACCCCACGTACATGAGACGTCAGGAACGGCAAATTCATAGAGTCAGAAAGCAGATCGGTGGTTTTTCTAAGGCTGAAAGTGGCAGCAGGGTTTGAGTGCTAACAGGCTTGAGGAAATTTGGGCAGGGGGTGGGGCGGGGGCGGGGGGTGGGCAGTGGCTATGAAAATGTTCTAAAACTGGATTGTGTAATCGCTGGGCAACTCTGTAAACTTACTAAAAACATCACTGAATTGTACATTTACAATGGTGGATTTTAGGATATGTAAAATATCCTCAATAAAGCTGAAAAAACAAAGTAAAACCTTACTGCAGAGCAAATAAGGGAAACTGCTCATTTCTCCATATTCTGTACCTTGACTAGCTTTTTTGGATAAAGAAGGCAGTCTTTAAAGTATTGCAAGTCAAACAGTTACTATTAGCTAGATGTGGAGTTAATTAAACAGTTTCATGATTATTTTCTTTGGGAAGACATGAATCAAATCTCCTCCAGATGTCAAACTCTTAGAAGTCACAGTTCTATACCACAATACTCTATGGAGAGATGTTGCCAACAAAAATATTTTGAAGAAGCTCTTGTTAGTTTAGATATTCTCTCACTTGAGCCACTCAGCAAGCAGCCTCCATCACATGCCTGCAGGATGAGAGAAATCTTCTTCAGAGTATTTGCTTTGTCAACTAACAACAGTGATGGAAGGGAAAAGGGCTTGGGTTTGCCTCTGTCATGAACACCAAAAACATAGCACCTGCCATACAAAGTGTCATCTTAAAAGACTTCAAGTGCCCAGTGTAAAGACTCCCAGAGCAAGAAAACAAACGTCACATTCCCATGACAATAAACAAGGATGAAATCTTGTCCTTCTGAACTAAAATGGCTGTTCAGAAATTCTCTATTAACTCTGCTCTGAAAAGCATAATGCTTACGTTATTCCTTTTACCGTGTACTTCTGAGCGTGTTTTGACAAGACGGGATGATCTTAAGAGTCAAGAAACAGAATAAGCTGTTTTCCCTGTGGAACTTGCTCTTGAGATCCAAGAGCTGTCATGGATTAACAAATTCATCAACAAAGAGGATTCAACAAACATACCTCTCTTAACACTGTATATACATTTTCTTTGTCACATCATTATGCAGAACATGACCCCAAAATGCATATATCAGGGACACACAACCATTAGTTCCAAAGATACAAAGCAATTTGGTCAAGGAAACCCAAAAGACAGTTGATCAATCTTTAGTCTACACAAATCATAAATGTGTCAGGTGATGTAACAGGGCCAATGAACTGCACAACCCAGGGGGGACATCAGTAATTCTGTAACCTAGGGTGAATTTCCTGGAACTGCACAGTGCACAACCTATGCAGCTGCACATGGTGGCCCTGGGATTAGCCATCTCATAAAAACACTGATTCATAATTATGGCCTTTCACAGGAAGTACGTGAAAATAGAACAGATGAAAAAATTAGGGTAAGACCCTGAAGGCAGGCCTCTGAAGACCTTAATTATCCACAAAGGAGTTTTACAAAGGAAATTCTGGGGAGAAAAAAAAAAAAAATCACTCGACCTGACCTGGATGACTATTTTTAGAGCCTTCACTTTCTGGTCCGAGGCCCAGGCGTCCTTCAGCGACTGGTTGAGCTCTTCTATGCGGTTCACATAATCCTGTTGAGTCAAATTCAACAGCTCCTTTTGGGATCCCTGTGGGCAGAAAAGTAGAAAGATACAGGCACAGAAGAAAAAACATTGTTGGACTCCCCCCTCGCCCCCATGAACAATACTGAGTATTAGCTGAGTTTTGGTCTCTTAAGTTCCCCTCATATCCTGACCAGGATTGATAGTTCTGTCTTGTAATCAAAGAGGTTCTTTGAGTTTTCTGCAAAGATGGCTAGAGGGCAGTGATTGAAAAACTGGCCTTGAACACAAGTCAGACCTGAGCCCATTCCCAGCTGAGCCACATTCTAACCATATGATTCTTGGTGAGCTGCTTTCCTCCCTGAGTCTCTTCTGTGAACAGTGATAACAGGACTCACCTTATTCAGCAAATAGTTATTGGGGGGTATTGTGTGCCAGGCAAGTATGGTATACCAGATGCCCCAGATACAAAGGTGAGCAAAAAGACATTGTTTCAGCACTAATGGAGTTTAAGGTACAGAGGACAAGATGGACATTAATACAAACTGAGACAAATGCTCAGGGAAACAATTCTACAAAGACACATATCATAGTTCTCTGAATCTGAGGTGCCTGTTTTAAGAAGCACAACTGTTTTATGTACCACTAAGGAAGAAAAAGTGCCGATCACGGACATGCACCAATTGAGAGACACAGTCCAATTTCAGGGATATTCAAATGTTGGGGGAAAGGTTCATCTCAGAATGGACTCTAGAATGGTGGTCAAGAATGGTTTCCTGGAGCAAGTGGTGCTTGAGACAAACTCTCAGTGGTGTACAGGCGTTAACTAGGCAATGGAGGGTTGTTAACTAGACCAGGGAGAGAGCATGCAGGACAGAGAGCAGACCCAGCAAAAACCCACGGCAGAAGAGGGCAAGGCCATCACATGGATGAAATATTATAACATATGTAAAGACCTGGCACCACCCGGCACACAGTACATGCTCAGTAATCCTTGCCTACTGCTAAGATGCTGATTGCACAGCTCACAGGAGTGAGGGTCATGCTAACCCACGTGAGGAGAGCAGGAACCAAATCTTTTTTATATGAATGTTGCCTGGAATCCAAAGTAAAGAACTCTTTTTTTTTTTAATTGAAGTATAGTTAATTTACAATGTTGTGTTAGTTTCTGATGTATAACAAAGTAATTCAGTTATACATATATATATATATATATACTCTTTTTCATATTCTTTTCCACTATAGTTTATTACAAGATATTGAGTATAGTTTCCTGTGCTATACGGTAGGTCCTTGCTGTTTTTCTATTTTATATATAGCAGTGTGTATATGTTAACCCCAAACTCCTAATTTATCCTCCTGCCCCTTCCCCTTTTGTAACCATAAGTTTGTTTTCTATGTCTGGAGCCTGCTTCTATTTTGTAAATAAGTTCATTTGTATCATATTTTAGATTCCAGATATAAGTGATATCATATGATATTTGTCTTTCTCTGAATTACTTCACTTAGTATGATAATCTCTAGGTCCATCCATGTTGCTGCAAATGGCATTATTTAATTCTTTTTTATGGCTGAGTAATATGCCATTGTATAAATACACCACATTGTCATTATCCATTCATCTGTTGGACATTTAAGTTGCTTCCATGCCTTGGCTTTTGTAAATAGTGCTGCTATGAACACTGGGGTGAATGTACCTTTTAGAGTTAGAGTTTTCTCTGGCTATATGCCCAGGAGTGGGATTGCTGGAAGAACTCTTTATTAAAGGAATACAAGTAGGAGGTTCAGTAAGTCTGAACTGGTCACTTGAACTGTGAGACAGGATCCTCCCTGCCCCTCTGCTGTAGGAAGAGCCACGTGACTAGTTTGGGCAAATGGGTGGTAAATAGAGTGGCATGTGTCCCCTTTGGGCTGAGGCAGTGAAAAGTGACCCTTTCTTCAGCTCTGCTGTGACAACCCTGGAGCCATATGTTGAGATGGCAGCACCACAAGATGGTGGTATGTCTGTCACCTACACTGGACGAGTAATGTGAGGAAGAAATAAACCTCTGTTATATTAAGCCACTGAGATACGGGGGTTCATTTGTTATCACAGCACAACCTAGTCTTATCCTGACTAATATGCTATGTTAACCTGGAAGCCATGGGGCAGCCATGTGCTCCTGTGAGCAGGGGAAGCAAGGAAACCAGTCTGCAGGAAAAAAAAAAAAAAAAAAAGGAGAACTAGAAAGAGTCTGGAGGCCACACAGAAGCAAGAGACACAGAGGACAGCTGCTGGGGTTCTGGGTGGTTTTTCAGTTCCTGGTTCCAGGCCACTGTGCCTTTGGGTTCAGGGTAGTGCCCCAGTATCCTTCAATACAGTCCTTATTTTCCATGTAAGCCAGCTCAAGTGACTTTCAGATACTCAACAGACAAAAGAGCTTTGATAAAAACCCTTAGCAATTCCCTTCCTTCCAGCCAAGGTTGACTGATGACATGCAGACTGAGGCTCTCGGGCGCCCCAATTCAAAATATGTCATTTCTGAATTGGAAAATAAAATATTGGACTATTAGACTCTGCTGAGCACCTAACAACTCTGGTCTTAGAGCTGGAAGGACCCTGAAACTGGGGCAAGATGCAGGACAGAGCAATGGCAACTGCCATTATAGGGACGTCTGTGGATTTCAAAGCATTCCCATTCAGCCTACACAACTGCATTCTTTATCCCCATTTTACAGATGAGGAAATGGGTACAGGAAGATGAATGCCCAAGGGCACCCCATTAATAAGCGGTCAAGCTAAGGCCTCTAGACTCATAATGGTGATGGTGACAGCAGCTAACATTTGCAAAGCACGTACCATGTGCTGGGTGCTGGTCTAAGCACTTCACATACATTAACTCATGTAATCCCCTGTAATCACCCTAAGAGGCAGGTACTAGGTAGCACCTCCACTTTACAGATGAGTAAACTGAGGCACAGAGCTCAAGCTCTTAAGCACCTTGTCCCAAACTACAGAATTACCAAACAGTAGAGCCAGGATTCAAACCCAGGCAGTCTGGCTCCTGAGTTTGCCCTCTTAACCCCCATGGTATGCTGCCTCTCTAAATGATACTCCAGAGGATGCAAATTCACCGCCTCCAGGGGCCAGGCTAGTAATGTTTATGGGTGAACTGGGCCAGGGAGGACCATGCAACCTGGACAGTACACACCCAGGTTAAATGCAAGAATGTGAGCCCACAGTTAGGTGGAATTTAAGAGAAGTCAGAAATCTGGATTTATACGTTAAATTTACTAATTTTTATGAGTTGGCAAGATTCATGTTCTTTAAAAGCACGTGCAGGCTAATTGAAAGAGTTCAGCAGCTGAGCGACCATGCATGGCCTCTGCAGCAGGCATGACTGTTTTATACTATACGAGGCGGCTTCCCGGGAGATGGCTACCGTTGGCTTTCACAGTTAGACCTTGTCCCCAGACACCCGGGGTTTGCTCAAGCATCACGGTGAGAAAAACGGCTTCAGAAAACCAGCCCAAGGAAGGCTCCTGTGAGCTTGGCCAGCCGCGCCACTGGCATCTCTCCCTCGATCGGTTGGTGCCTCAGGAGGACTGAACACAATGAGCAGCTCGAGAATTAATCAGAGACCAGCCACCGAGACCGACCTCACCTGGCAGAGACACGGGAAGCCCCGCCCCTCCCTGGATTCAACAACTGACTTGCTCACCTCCTCAAAATCATCCAGCTCCTCCAGCCTGGTCCGAACCTTCTCCGACATTGCGGATATGGCAGTCCCAGCTTTGCCTAAACAGAAGGGATTCATGTCACACAGGTGGCTTTCCTCTGTCACCAATACCCCCAAAGGAAGGCATCTTTCACTCTACACTTCATCATGAATAAAGAGTCTGGGGAACAACTTCATTACAGAAAACTCCCTGAGATTTTGGAAGCAACTTCCTTACGTAACCAAAGTTTCATCAGAAACATTTCTGCTTAGGAGCTGCCCGTGGGAGTGCAGTGGGCCTGCCTCAAAAAGGTTCTGCGACATCTGATATTTACAAACTTTTCACTGAATCATTTGTTTATTCCTAAAGAAAGGCGGTCCAGATAAGGATGCCAAAAATCCGTCATTTAATTGTTTTCCACAAACAAAAGGCCCTCTCAGGCTCATATTCACAGTGCAGAACTGTGGTACTAACAACTAACAAAACAACAATCCCACTGTCTGTCCAGAGGTGGAAACACTAGGGCTTCAAAGCCGTCTCTTCAAGCAAACAGGACTAGTGAGCCTCCTTCCATCATCCATCAGCACAACTCTTCCCATCAGCAGGGACTGGCGGGGAGAGAAGGAAAGGACTCCGGGCCACAGGCCGGTCATAGGACAGGGCTCTCTGGCCAGCTGGCTGCTGCCCTCTAGAGCCTCCTGTTTCAGAACCCTTTCTCCATCTTAAGGGTGTTTCTGTTCTAGACCAGAGGTTTCCTTGCTCCTGCCTACCGAACTCGCTCTCAGGAGCTAAAGTTTACTCTTTTAAGGCACTGCTTTCTTAGCTCTGGTGTTAACGCACAGATTTGTCTGGGATCAGCTGAGAGCATGGTACAATTATTCAATTACTAACAACTACTAAAATTAAGGAGTTTCCAAATAATTTGAATTTTTTTACCTTACTTCTACTTTTCCCTTCATTTTGAAATATAGTACAGAACATGCATATATGTACATTTTAACAGATAATTATAAAACCTTTGTAGCCACCACCCAGATTGTACACTGTCTTGCTTCTTTCATTCACCACTGACTTTAGTTCATGAAGTTTACCCCTGTCATCGCATAAAGCTCACACATTTTCACCACTGTTTAGCATTTTCCACTGTGTGACTACATCACAGTTTATTTCTTATTCTACCGTCAGTGGATCCTTGGGTTGTATCCTGCTTGGGGTTACTATGAACAATATGCTATAAACATTTCTGTGCATGTCTCCTGGTTCATATATGCATGCATTTCTTCAGGGTAGTTTCTCAAACTTTTACAGGAATCACTTAAGGATGTGTTAACATGCAGATTCTGATTTTTACTAGGTCTGGCAGGGCCTGAGACTCTGCATTTCTAATGAGCCCCCGGTGACGTCAATGCTGCTGGTCCTTGGACCACACTTTAAGAAACATGGATTTGGGCAGAGCTGAAAAAATGCATTCTATAAAAGGCCACATATAAGTATTTTAGGTTTTGTGAGTCACACAGTCTCTGTCACAACTACTCAACTGCCATTACAGCACAAAAGCAGCCACAGACAATACGTAAACAAACGGCACGGCTGTGTTCCAATAGGACTATTTACAAAATCAAACAGTGGGCCAGATTTGGCCTCCAGGATACAGTTTGCCGATTTCTGATCTAGGGTATATCCTACTAGTGGAACTGCTAGGTCAAAGGGTTGGCCCATCTTCAATTGGAACAGATAATGCAAAAGTGCTTTACACAGCGGTTGTGTCATTTTACACTCCCGTCAGCAGCACATGAGCGTTCCTGTTGCTCTACATTCTCACCAGCAAGCGGTATTGTCACTTTCTGACCTCTCCAAACTGGTAGATAGGCAATGCTGTGATTTACTTTTTTATGGTTTGGGGTCAAAGTTATGCCCATAACAAAGGTGCTCCGACTCTCTTGATTTCTAGTGTGCTGCCCCAACCCGCAGAGAACGAGGAGAGCTGCAGCTGCCATACCAGCGATTTGCACATAAACCACGGCTGTGCTCCTCTGCACCCCAGTGATATAGCATCTAAGACAGTGGCTTCATAATCACCCAGGAGCTTTAAAAATGGAATTCCTGCAGCCCCTTCCTCAAGATTAATTCAATAAGTGGAGTGGGGCCCAGTGGTCTGTATTTTTATGAAATATATATATATACACACATATATATATATTCCTCAAGTGACTCTGCTGAACAGCTAGTTTGAGACACCTTGGTCCAGACTGTGTCTTGGCACAAGAAATTGAGAACCGCCGTATTCAGGGACCAGTGGCTGATAAGACTGAGTGTGTGACTCCCCTCACCAGTGCATCTGTGTTTTCACAAGGGATAATGACTTAAGGCAAAAGAAAGGATCTGTAAAAAGGAGAATGTCAACCATTTCCCAGCCAGTGAGGAGGCACATAGATGGGAGACTACTGCTCTGTAATCCCAAAGTCAAGCACTGAGTTTCTGTTTTCCTCCTAGTAAACTCTTTGGTCTTTTTTTTTTTCATTCGTCATCTACTATGTATTTTGATTCTACTAAGTCTATACATAATCTAGGAAATAATAGCTTCAATTGAATTAAACATCAGGATTGGATGTTTTTTTCCTTTGGAAAATTATATTAAAGGTAATGGGAGAATTCCCCATCAAAACAGTAACAACAGCAAAAACTCACCTTTTTCAGATCCCATAAAAAGATTCTGCAGAGGCAAAAAATATATGTTAATATTTTTTAAAACTTACTGGACCCTGTGACAAAAACTTTACTTATTGTTGAAGCAGCACTAAGACAACATGATCCACCGTTTTCCAACAAAGCCACTTATTTATCTAAATGAAAAACAGAAATATTTATTCAAAGGAGGAAAACACAGCTCACTAGAAACTACTAGAGATTCAAATTTCTACTCATTTCAGGACTCTCCAAATGAGCCCAAAAAAAGCAAAATTTTGAGACAATGGTGGCAATGTGAAAGCATTTAGCTTACTCTAAATCAGGGTTTCACAACCTCGGCAATATTGACGTTATGGGCTGGAAAATTCTGTTGTGAGCGGCTGTCCTGTGCACTGTAGGATGTTTAGCACCATCCCTGGCCTCTACCCACTAGATGCCAGTAGCATCCCACAGTTGTAACAACCAAAACCGTCTTCAGGCATTGCCACATGTCCCCTGGGGAGTAAAATTACTCCTGGTTGAGAATCTCGGCTTTATATTAAATCAGGGCAATCAGAAAACAGTAAGAAAAAGAATTAAATCGTCCAGCAATTCTGCTTAACAAGTATAGACTCTGGGAGAAGGGAGCAGAACCTTCCTAGTCGCTACTGAGTTCACCCCTTCCTCCCTGCTCACAGCCCCGATTTTTGATGGGTGCACTGTGTACAGCCCATGACTACCTTCAAGACAAATGTAACTGGACATGTTGAGGGGACTCCAGGAAGCGTTCTTTTTTTTGGCCGCACCACTCGTCATGTGGGATCTTAGTTTCCCGACCAGGGATCAAACCCGAGCCCCACCCCACCCCCGCGCAGTGGAAGCGTGGAATCTTAACCACTGGACCACCAGGGAAGGCCCAAGGAAGTGCTCTTGAATGAGAGAGGGTGCATCCCACTTTCCCTTTTCCGCCTTCTAACAACGTGGACATGAGGTCACACTGAACATGACAGAGCAGCAAGACAGAAAGAGCTGGGTCCCTGATGACTTTGGAGCTGCCACATAGTCCTGGACTATCTGCCTCTAGACTTCTTTCCAGTATGAAGAGAGACGAACATCTCTCTTCTTTAGGGAGGGCTTCAGTCACAAGCTAGACCTTGACGACGTAAGCATTAACCTGCTTTCCCCGGCTGAGCAACTTGCAGAGTACAAGGTAAGCCCCGGGCACTAGCCAACAACCTGACCTAGTGAGTGCCACCCAAAGAAGCAGTGAACTCCCAGCCCTGGCAGAAAACCCACCAGTGGGACTCCCTGAGCAACAGTAAGAAGTTAACCTTCTTCAGGGTGGCACTCTCTTCCCCTCGTAACTCTCTCCTCCCCCAGAGACACGACTCTGCGGCTCCAGTTCACTGTCTGAACTGTGCCTGATCCCCGATTCTTAACACATTTTTTGAGGAACGCATTAGCACGTTTTCTCCCAACTAACATTGACATAATAACTGAAACTTACAGAACGTCGGCGTTGGGGCAACATAACTGTGATACTGTGATTTATAAGAAGAAATATATGTTTAGTCTTTGTCCCAATTCCAGGCACAAAGCTCCTAACCCTTGGAATGTCCCAGGTGAGAGAACAATCCAGGAGTCTTCTGTTCTTTTTAGGAAGCACTCTCCTGTGATTTTCGGAAGCACCTAAGGATGGAGGCTGGTTGTCAGGGGAACCAACCACATGATTAGAGGGTGGGAACTTTCAGTCCCACCTCCCTGATTTCTGGGGAGGAGAGAGGGGCTGGAGGTTGAATCAATCACCAGTGGCCAATGATTTAATCAATCATATCTATGTAACGAAGCCTCCATAAAAACCCGAAAGGAAGGGGTTCAGGGACCTTCCGGGTTGGTGAATCAGAAGACATCCACATGCTGCCGTGCTAGACCCCAAACTCCATGGAAACAGACGCTCCTTTGTTCAGGACCTCATCCTAGGTATCTCTTCATCTAGTTACTGGTTTATAACCTTTAATATCCTTTGTAATACACCAGTAGTCTAGTCAGTTCTGTGAGCCACTCTAGCAAATTAATTGAACCCAAAGAGGTGGTCATGGGAAATGCTGATTTATAGCTAGTTGGTCAGAAGCCAGGTAACAACCTGGACTTTTTGTGTGTGTGTGTGTGTGGTACGCGGGCCTCTCACTGTTGTGGCCTCTCCCACTGTGGAGCACAGGCTCCGGACGCGCAGGCTCAGCGGCCATGGCTCACGGGCCTAGCCGCTCCACGGCATGTGGGATCTTCCCGGACCGGGGCACGAACCCGCGTCCCCTGCATCGGCAGGCAGACTCTCAACCACTGTGCCACCAGGGAGGCCCACCTGGACTTCTGATTAGCATCTGATGTGGGGCCTGAGCCCTTAAGCTGTGGGAGCTGGTGCTCTCTCCAGGGAGACAATGTCAGAATTGAGTGGATTGATAGGACACCCCACTGGTGACAAAGAACTGCTTGGTGTGGGGGGAGCGAACCTACACACTGGAATCGGGTGCAGAATCGTAATAACAAAAAAAAACTACGAAATCTGAAGTAGACACTGGGAAAAAGTATACTGGTACTCACAATAGAGAGCTTTTCCGTGGTAGTATACCGGGCAAGGATTTCTCCTCGTTTGCTGGCCCAAGGCTCAAAATCTGATCCTACAATGGAGTTATCATCTCTGTCACGTTTCTTTCTGGAGTTGTCCTAAGAAAAGGCAAGACAATCTCTTCAGCAGCAATTTTTAAATCTTTTAAAAAAGTATAAGCAATCATGGTGATGACAGATGATAACACAGTATTGTATAAGTGAAATTGCTAAGACAGTACAACTTAAATGTTCTCACCAGAAAAAGGGTAAGTATGTAAAGTAATGTATGAGTTAACTCAATGGAGGGAATCCTTTCACAATGTATATGTGTATCAAAGCATCACATTGCACACTTTAAATATCTTACAATTTTGTCAATTATACCTCAGTAAAGCTTAAAAAAAAAGTATGAGAAGGCAGACAATCCCTCGCTGTAGAATGTAACAGATCTATCGAAAGGTTTACTATGATAAAAAAATTTCACGCCAATTCACCACAGATGGACAATAAACCTATCAAAAGATGCTCAAATTCATTAAGGATCAAGGAAAGGCAAACTGAAAGAGATCACTTTTCAAGAATCAGAATGGCAAGATTTAAAATGACTGATAGGGCTTCCCTGGTGGCGCAGTGGTTGAGAGTCCGCCTGTGCCCCAGTCCGGGAAGATCCCACATGCCGCGGAGCGGCTAGGCCCGTGAGCCATGGCTGCTGAGCCTGCGCGTCCGGAGCCTGTGCTCCGCAACAGGAGAGGCCACAGCAGTGAGAGGCCCGCGTACCGCAAGAAAAATAAATAAATAATATAAAATAAAATAAAATGACTGATAGTAGCCAGGTTGGCAAGGATGCAGGGCACAGGCACTCCAAAATACTGCTATGCTGATGGGAGTGTAAATTGGTGAACCCTTTCTGGAGAACAATCTGGCAGTAACCATCAAAACCTTATGTATATGGGGACTTCCCTGGCGGTCCAGTGATAAGAGACTTTGCCTTCCAATGCAGGGGGTGTGGGTTTGATCCCTGGTCGGGGAGCTAGGATCCCACGCCTCAGGGCCAAAACACCAAAGCATAGAACAGAAGCAATATTGTAACAAATTCAATAAAGACTTTGAAAATGGCCCACATAAAAAAAAAAACTTTATGTATATGTTACCTTAACCCAGTAATGAACTCCTAGGAAGTTACCCTGCAGAAATCCTTGCACATAGGCACCAAGATCTATGTATGTTCAAGGACAAATGCGCCACTGCCTATACCAACAAACACCACACACGGTCTATGTGTCCATCATGGCAATTTAAATCATGTCCCTGGGAATTCCCTGGCGGTCCAGTGGTTAGGACTCTGGGCTTTCACTGCCGAGGACCCGAGTTCAATCCCTGGTCGGGGAACTAAGATTCCCACAAGCCGAGCAGTGCAGCCAAAAAAAAACCCCAAATCATGTCCTGTTCCTTACCATACAATGCAGCTGTTCAAAATAAGAAGGTTGTTCTCTAAGTACTAATATAGAAAGTTCTCCAAGACATATTGTCAAGTTAAAAAAAAAAAAGTATACACGTTAAAAAAAAAAAAAAAAAGTAAATAGCTGTGTGCAATGCCAGCAAAGAATGATGGTGGATTCTGAAGTCAGACTGCCCAGGCTTGAATTCCAGCTTGCATGTCACTTAACATCTCTGCTCCTCTGTGTGGACCTCTTTAAATGAAGCTTAGGCAGTATGAGAACTACACTTGGAATGCACCTGGAAAATACCTGCTACGCAGTTAGCTGATACTCTTATGACTGCTGTTGTCGTTACTTATATGTGAGTATGTATGTAAATGTTCAGAAATTGTTGTCATAAATATCTATGAAAATACAAAGAAAAAGTTGAAGAATATACATTACACTGATAACAATAATGCCCTCCAGAGTGCAGAACAGAATGAGAGCTGGTCAACTGGACTCCTCTGTAATGTTTGATTTTTTACATGAAAAATTAGTAAATTAGTTATGTGATTACATAAAAATAAATCCAAAATAAAGGGTATGAAAAGAGTGAAATGAAAATAAAGAATTTTAAAATGCTTTAAAACGAAAGAAGAAGAAGAAGCAGGTTCCAGGATCTACATGCTATGCAGTGTCACTGAGTCTGGATTATCTGAATTGTTACAACCCGAGTGCACTGCGTATTACTTGTTCAATGAAAATCCCCAACCCTGCACCCACAGGACTGACCATAGCTAGGAGCATTACCGTGGTAGCCGCCAGGGCTGCAGGGTCAGCAGAGGCCGCAAACATGGAGAGGGGGTCGGTCCCATCCAGGACGCTGCTCAGTGGGTCCACCACGGAGCTGGAGGATGAAGAGGACGTGGAAGAAGTGCTTCCTTTCCGGCTCACTTTCTTTGTCTTTGACTCTGTGACCTGTGGGGAAAATCTGTGGAGGTAAAATGGTAGTCTCCTATGACTTTTCCCAATGAAACACGCAAATGGGTTTTCCCTTGTTCCGTTACGAACTGACCATTCCTTTGCAGCAGGGACACTTATTTTTGTGACAAACTGACATGACTCGGAATCCCAGCTGTCGAGGAAGGGAAGGTGAGAAATTGGGGTTAGGAAGGGAGAGACAGGGTCTTTGAGATTTAGAAGGTGATGCTATAAGTGAATTCTTACAGGGCCTTCTTACTCAAAGTGTGGTCTCTGGACAAGCCACGTGCACATCACCTGCCAGCTCATAAATCTGTAGACCCCCGAGCCCCACCCCGGACCCAGTGCAGCAGAATTTGCATCTTGCAGCAATGGTCTAGGTGGGGTAACGAACCAGCATACGGAAGATCCCAGAGTCGTCATTCTCGAAGACGGTCTCAGTGGCTCTGCGCGGCCAGCTCATCATCACAGTGAGCGCCCAACTCCTCCCTTTCGGGAGAACTGTGTATGTGTTAAGAAGCAGGCGGGGGTGTTGGCGTGTGAAGCCATGTTCTTGTTCCACTGCCCCCAACCCTCCCCAACTTCAGAGGACCAGACCGTGGTGAACCCCTGAGCCGAGAGGATCCAACCAGAGCCAGAGTCTGTCTGCTGAAGGTTTAGGATCAACATCCAGAAGGGCTAGTTAGGCTCCACTCCTTTTTAAATGAGGAGGCTATAAAAACCCGGAACAATTCTTCAGAGAGAGAGAGGATGTAACAGCATGAAGGAGAGAGGGCGTCGGATAAAAGAGAATTTGGCCTCTGTCCCCGGTTCCTGGAAAGGAGACTCCAAGTCCCTGGAGCATCAGTCATTCATGAGCCCCTCAGTCACACCTGAGTTTATGCTGATGCGAGGATGCTGAAAGACCAAACACGTGATTAGAGGGCTCGGACTTTCAGCCAGGCGATAACCCTCACTGTAGAATATAACAGATCTGTCTAAAGGTTTACTATGATAAAAAATTTTCAGGCTAATTCACCACAGATGGACAATAAACCTATCAAAAGATGAAAGAGATCTCACTTCAGCAGAGGGGAGGGAAGCTGGAGATCAAGTTCAATCATGTGGCCAAGGAATCGATCAATCATGTGTGTCATAAAACCCCAATAAGAAGTTTGGACCCCAAAGCTCAGTGGAGCTTCCCAGTTGAACACATGATGCGCTGGGAGGTGATGCACACCCTGACTCCACAGGCAGAGGACAAGGAAGCTCTGCATTTGGGACCCTCCCCCTTGCCCTATATGTCTCTTAACTTGGCTGGTCCTCCTCCAGTGCATCCTTTATAATAAAAATATAAGCATAAGTATTTCACTTTTCTGAGTTTTGTGAGTTGTTCTAGTAAATTATCAAACCTGAGGGACGTCGCCGGAAACCCTTAGATTTGTAGCCAGTTGGTCAGAAGTGCAGGTGGCCTGGGGACCCCCAAGTTTACAGCTGGAGTCTGAAGCTAGGGCAGTTTTATTGAAGACCATGCCCTACACCTGTGGAGTCTGACACTAACCCTAGGTAACTTGAAGTGCCTCCCACTGGTGCATGTCTGTAGTTCCTGTCTGCCTGGCCTCCATTGCTCCATCTCCCAGCCTCAACAGTCCACATTTTCTTTGGGAAGGCAGCCTTGCCTGACTTTCAGCTCTTAAAGGCCTGGTGGAGTGAACTCTGCTCCTGGCTCCCAGGGTGGGCAGGAGCCCCAACCCAACCAATCAGCATATTCTACACCCCAGTCACCAGGGTTGGTTCAGGGAAGGACACATAACCCAACTGGGCAAACAGAAAATGCAGAGAAGACACTCTCCCTGCTCTTGGGTTTGAGTTCCTGAGATTGGAACCAACTCACTGGTGGGTCAGCCGCAGCCACTCAAGCCCGTGGGGATTTGAGGGGCCCTGGGACACTGAAGCTTGGTCTTGTGACCTCCTGCTTTATGTAATCACCTGTGTGTTCTCAGGTTCTCTGCCATTCAGAAACGTCACGTCCTCAGTGTCTAGTGGCATCTGTCAACCTCGTCCCACCCATGATGACAACACGTAGCTTCTATTACTTGTTAATAAAAAAGTGCTAACTCAGATGAGACAATCTATGACTCTTGCTTGCCTTTTGTTTTGTTTTTTAAATAAACTCACAGATAGACTAAGATGCTATTCAGGACAGCACCTTACATTAGTAATTAGAGTGATCTTAATATTCCAAATAGGCAAATTAAGAAGTATTTTGTTTACACCTCCAAATCAGGAACAACGGCATCCCATATGCACGATCACCTCACTAATATGAGAAAGGGAATAAAAATGATGGTGGGGGAGACCAACATCACAAAAAAAATGGGGCAGAGAACAAACTGGTTGATTTGAATATGCAAAAGCACCTACCACTGGCAAAATGAGAAAGACCCAGGAATACTGTCTATAATTCTATGGAATAAGAATGTCACAGAGGGACCCTCGACAAAACTTACAGTTATGGGTTTCAGTGGGTGATAGTCCCCAAATTCCAGCGGTACAGCCTCCAACCGGCATGATGCAAACTCAGCCTTGTAGTTCCTGTTCCTGGAATGCCTGGTAAACAGCAAAACCCAGAAACCAATTAGCTGGAGATGCATACACACTAACAACTTTTTGCTGAGACTTCCTCATTGATGAGACAGTTTACAGTGGAACAGTATTTTTACCAAGACCAATAAGAAGTGGTAAATTAAAAAAAACATTTCTTTTTAAATCAGTTTGAAGGTATAAGGAGCTGCCGAGGCAAACAAGACCTGCGAGGACAGACGCCAGAACAAAGGGAAGCTCACTGAAGTGAAGCCAACTTTCTTGCCCAGCTATCTCTCACAGAGCATTTTGATTCTTGACATGGGACAAGAGCCAGGCAGAGGGCAGCTGCTAGGGTGCAGAGTAGCCAAAGAAGCTTTAAGGAAAACTCACAGGGCTGTAGAGATAAACTAGGGTTCAGGGCTATGGAGACAGCCAGGGCTTGAAGGAAGAGATTCTGAAGAGAAGGCAGTGCAGAGAAGTGAGAGATTCGGTCCTGGTTTCCCCTCAAAGTATTCTCCAGTTAAGCTGTGGAAGAGCAAGAGGAATAAGCCAAGTAGATGAAGAGCAGAGAGTTTTCATCAGTCTTGCGGAGGCTTAACAAGTGAAGGGATTAGTGAGAAGGAACATAAAAGGGGAGAGATCACCCACATTGAAGCATGGAGAGGAAAAAAGATGAAAAGCACAGAAGAGTGCATAAGAGACATGAAGAAAGGTCTAACACACATACGATCTGAATTCCAAAGAAGAGAGGAGGAACAGGCAAAGCAGTATTTGAAGAGATAATAGCTAAAAACTTTCCCCAACTAAAGAAAGACACTGATTCGCAGATTCAAGAAACGCTTGTGCCCCAAGCAAGATCAGTACAGAAACAAAACAAAAAACAACCATACTTAGGGCCTTCATAGTAAAATGGCTGAAAACTATAAAGAGAGGATTTCTTAAAAGGAATAAAGATATGTTATTTTCAAAGGACAACAGTAAAGATTATTATCTCAGCACAGAAATGAGAGCCACAAGACAAAGGAATGATACCTTTAAAGTACTGTAAGAAAATAATTCCCAACCAAGAATTCTAGACCTAGTGAAACTACTCTGTGAACATTAGGGCAAAAGAAAGAAGTTTCCAGTCAAAGAAAAAGGAGAACAGCAGCAGCAGCAGCAGAACCACACCTTAATTTTTTTTTAAATGCTGAAAGTAGAAGGAAAATGATCCCAGCTGAAAGCAAAAAATATATGCTAACATGTATATATACATATATATATATGCACATATATGTGTACATATGCATATATACTATATATATACTAAAGAGCATACAAAAGATAAAGGTGTAGGTAAAACTAAATATCGACTACAAAAAAATAACTTCTTACGGTGTTTAAAATATATATAGAATTAAAATGCATGAGAACTAGAACATAAAAGGCAGGAGAGGTGCTACGATCTGAATGTGTGTCTCCCTAAAATTCACAGGTTGAAATCCTAACCCACAAAAGGTATTAGTAGGTGGAGCCTTTGAGAGGTGCTTACATCTTGAGGGTACAGCCCTCATGAATGGGATTAGTACCCTTATAAAAGAGGCTCCAGAGAGCTCCCTAGCCCCTTCCACCATGTGAAGACACAGTGAGAAGGTGCTGGCTGTGAGCCAGGAAGAGTGCCTTCACCTGACCATGCTGCTGCCATGATCCTAGAGTTCCAGCCTCCAGAACTGTGAGAAATTAAATTTTGTTGTTGATAAGTAAACCAGTCTGGGGGACCTCCCTGGTGGTCCAGTGGATAAGACTCTGTGCTCCCAATGCAGGGGGCGTAGGTTCAATCCCTGGTTGGGGAACTAAGATCCCACGTGCCGTACAGCACAGCCAAAAAAAAAAAAAAAGGAAAACCAGTCTGTGGTATTTCATTACAGCAGCCCAAACAAATTCAGACAGAAAATTGGTACCCGGAGCGGAGTGCTAGTATAACAAATATGGAAGCAGCTTTGGAACTGGATAATGGGTAGAGGCTGGAGAAGTTCTGAAGGATGTGCTAGAAAAAGCCACTACCGTGGATGGACTGATTATCCAGTGATTATTGTGAGGGCTCAGAAAGAAGAGAGGAAAGCTGCAGAGAAAGCCTCAACCTTCTCAGAGAATACCTAAGTGGGGGTAAACAGAATGTTGGTAGAACCGCAGAAGGTAAAGGTCATTCTGATGAGGCCTCATACAGAAGGAGGAACACGCTTTTGGACGATGGAGGCAAGCAATCCTTGTTATAAAGTAGCGAAGAGCCTGGCTGAATTAGTCCGTGTCCTGGTGTTTTGTGGAAGGCAGAACTTGTGAGCCATTAAATCTGGATATTTGGCTGAAGAAATTTCTAAACAAAGTGTTGAAGGTGCAGCTTGGCTTCTCTTGAATGCTTACAGTAAAATTCAAGAGGAGAGGAATGACTTAAAGACAAAATGGCTGACCAAACAGCAAACAGGCTTAAAAACCTGGAAAACTCTGTTTCAAAGAGCACAGGAAGCTGGCCCCTTTGTTTCCTTGGCCTCCAGATGCCTTGAATTCATCCCTTCCACGCCCCCCCATTCCCACGCCCATTCTCAGCTCCTTGACTTCATTAATATGTGTATGAACCCCAAATCTAATTGTGCCGTGCAATTAATCAGCTTTACTCAATAAGCCCCACCTACTCAGACATCTAACACAGTACAAAAGAACTGAGAGCCCATGTAATTTCGCTTCCATCCCTTTCTAAATAAATTTCGCTTCGAGTGTAGGAAAGGAGAAAAGCTAGTTAACAATATAGACCGGCCTCTACTTGTTTTTTGTTTTTAAAGGAAAACCCCTACCACAATACACTGCCTAGTCCCTTTGGGTTACATTTACTAAATATATACTGTCTGCATCTTCCAAAAATATTTCAGTTGAATTCATTTATGAAATATTCTTCCAAACTCCTTTTAATATGCTACCAGCCAATCCTTGATTTATAAAACAAACAAAACCCCAAAGAATAAATTGGAAGTCTAGTCATCAACAGCCATAATGGAGTTTAAAAAATCAACTTATACTTTTCCTCCTTTCAGATCACTCTTAACTTTATCAATAGAATTTTGAAAAGTTAATTTAATAGAATGAGTAGAAATGTAATCTGACCTGAAATTCAACTGCAAATGTGTTGTTCATCGCCATAATAATTATTAACGAATCAACAGCTAAAAAAAGGATAGTATCAAAAGAGCAGTATGACTTGATACACAACAACCAAGGATCAGTTCTCATTTATTATGTGCTTATTACTGTTGGGGCCCACAGCGGGCCACCCCCAAATATGGCATAGTGATTATCTTGAATTAAAGTTACTTAAGAAACTTAAGGAAGAGCTGATGTAGAGGGACACTCTGACCCTCCTCTCTGTCTCCCTGAAGGCAGGAAATAAGTCTCCCCTGTGAAAGGTGCCCACTTGCATCTGGAGGTAGAAGGACACCCTTGTCGCCAGAGATGGGGACTCAGGGCCAAGAAGCCTATATAAACGAACCTTGTTATTTCTTTAATACCACAAGCCTGCTGTTTAGATTCTTCACTAATTAAGCACCCAAAGCCCAACTTTCTCTGTTCTGTCAATTCCTCACAAATCTAGTTTCTTTGTCTAAAAAGTATAAAAGCTGCCTGCTTCAGCCACTTCTTAGGTCCTGTATCTATGAGACCTCCAGAACACACAAATTAAAATTTGTTTCTTTTTCTCCCATTAATTTACCTTGTGTCAATTTTATTATTGGTCCAGCCACAAGAACTCAAGAGAGTAGGAGGGGGAATTTCCTCTCCCTGACACTATATACCAGGATACAGGACAAGCCCTTTACCTCTATTTCCTATGAGGTAGGTACTATGATTATGCCCATTTCTCAGATGGAGAAGCTGAGGCTGTTGGTAACTTGTGAGAGGTTAGCAAGTGATACAGACAGATGCAAACCGAGGCAGCCTGCCTCTAGGATTCAGTAGTTCTACAGATCATCTATAGGTCAACTTGAAATTTGAAAAAGCAATTGTCTTTTCTTTTTTTTTTTAAGGACTGAGCTTTGAAATGATTTTTTTTTTTTTAAGTGTGAGGGGAGGGAATTCTTTGGGGAAAAAATACTTGTTCTGGACAAACCTTTAAAAAACAAAAGGGGGGGCTTCCCTGGTGGCGCAGTGGTTGAGAGTCCGCCTGCCGATGCAGGGGACACGGGTTCGTGCCCCGGTCTGGGAAGATCCCACATGCTGCGGAGCGGCTGGGCCCGTGAGCCATGGCCACTGAGCCTGCGCGTCCGGAGCCTGTGCTCCGCAACGGGAGAGGCCACGACAGTCAGGGGCCCGCATACCGCAAAAAAAAAAAAAAAAAGATCACGTATCTGAAAAAAAAAAAAAACAAAAAAAAAGGGAAGGAAACATTTACCCTTGCCGTAAGTCCATGTCAAGTTGCTATTTCGATTTTTCAACCATTTCTTCCATTATTTCCTCAAATTTGCTCTCAGTTCCCTAGTGTTTCCTATAGGTTGAGATGTTAAAAGCATTTTATTCAATGCCTGGGTCTTTGGTAAGGCTAACAGTGACCTCTAGTGGGCATTTTCTCAAAAAGCCTAACTCTTCTTCCCGCCAACATAGCTGGTAAGCTAGTAAAAATACCCCCAACTCCCAGCAATGCGAAAGGGTGGTCTGGCTCCTTGGCAGCTGCCACAGAAAAAAGGCCAACATTTCATACCTCCACTCCTAGCTTGGTCTGGCCTCTGGCTACTCCAAGTGTGAGTCACAGATCACCAACAAGAGCATCACCTGGGGAGTAGTGAAATACCCCTACAGAATCAGGGTCTGCATTTCTCCAAAATCCCCAGGTGACTGATATGTACATTAAAGGTTGACACTGCCCTATTTTTAAATTATTTACATTGGGTAACATGAATGTGCAGAAATCCTACTACCAGTTACCAAATTAATCTCCTTATACTGGAAATACCGAAATCCAATAACTGCTTTTTAATTCTCAAGTGATTTTTTTTTTTTGGATTTGCAAATACAGTTTATTTTACAGAAATTCAACATTATAAACAGCAGGCACCTCCCAGCCCCCCACCCCCCTCCCCCCACCCGTACCACTGGGTGCAGACCATGCTATGCAGAGTGAGCAGTGATGCAGCCCTACTGCTTTGGAGGGAGATTCGAGAGCGATGGAACCTGCCTGCACCACGGCCTGCCTGCCCCACACACGCACGCGCCTGCCCGCCTCACAGGCCACCAGAGTCTGTCTGGGCCCAGCCCGCGCTGGACCAGTTAAATGGATCCAGCACAGGTCTCCAATTCCTTCATGTCGTCGTCTTCCTCTTCCTTCTTCTTGGTGGGTTTTGATGGTAGACGGAACATTTGGTAGAGGGACTGTTTCCGGTCCACTGATTTCCAGCAAATTCTTGTCTAGTTCCTCCTGTTCTAGTTTTTCTAATTCTGCCATGAGCTCATCCTCGTCAAACTCTTCTCCAAACCCTACAGGTTTTGAAATAGCTGTTGAAATCTCTTCTGCAAGCTCCTGCTGGTCAGCAATGTCCTGCATTAACTCATCAACTTTATCGATGTCCATGTTGTCGTGGGCAGCCTTCATGGCTTTGGTGGCATAGCCCATGTTCTTGAGCACCTCGGTGTTGGTGTTAGCATTCTCCAGGGCCTCTCGCTGGAACTCGCTGGTTGACAGTGTGCCCTCGATCTGTGCCAGCTGCTTTTCATACCTCTTCTTGCGCTTCAGTGCCTGGAGGGCAGCGCGCTTGTTTTTGGTGCCATGCTTCTTGGCGGCTGTCAGCTCCTGCTCGATCTTCTTCTCCAGGAATTCCTGTTTCTTACTTAGCATCTCCTCCATGTCCCGAAGCCTCTGGATGGCCTCCTGGGGGGTCGGGCCGCCCCTGCCCTCAAGTGACTTTTTAATTACTAATGACATAATCTGGCAACACAGTTTTTTATCTCCCAATCACAATATACTCCCCCTCCCCAATAGAGTCTTAAAATGATGTAGAAATTCTGACTCCAAAGAATGGTATTTTTAACAGTGCTATGACCATAGGACTGAACAGGAAATGTAATCCACAGTGCACTGGACATCTCACAGGTGAGGTCAGTAATAACAAAAGGTGTGGGTGAGAAGAGGCATGCTGGGGAGACCCATGACAACACAGCAGGACTCAGGAACCTTGCTACCCAGGAATCTTAACCCAGGACCTAGACTGTAGGGCCACATGACAATAATGATTAAGATCAGAGGTTTGGGACTTCCCTGGTGGTTCAGTGGTTAAGAATCTGCTTGCCAATGCAGGGGACACGGGTTCGATCCCTGGTCTGGGAAGATCCCACATACCGCAGAATAACTAAGCTTGTGCACCATAACTACTGAGCCTGTGCTCTAGAGCCCATGAGCCACAACTACTGAGCCCGTGCACTGCAACTACTGAAGCCCGCGTGCAGCAACAAAGACCCAACGCAGCCAAAAAAAAAAAAAAGATCACAGGTTTGAGTTCCAAACCTCAGTGCTCCTTGCAGGCTATAAAGCTAAATGAACTGCTTCATCTTTCTGTCTCCACTTTCTTATCTGAAAAATGGGTTTTTTAGGAGATGAGATGTTGCACGTTCAGCACTTAGCACAGTGCCTGGCACAAGATAAAGGCTCGATAAATGTCAAATTTAATGAGAGAAACACGTTTCTCCTCTGAGGGCCTCCTCAGTCTCCTCATTCATTCCATAAATATTACTCAGCACCTACTATCTGCCAAGCTCCATGCCAGGCTCTGGAGATACAATGATGGTTAAAACTCCCCCCTTTAACTTAAGAAGCATCAAGTCTAGTGGGCAAACTTAAAGATGAACACATGCTACCACAGACAGAAGTGTTTAGAGCACAGCCAGACTAGGAACTGTGGAGACCCTAGATGCTAAACGGCTAACGGCACCTCTCTCTGTAAAGTATACCAAAGGTAAAAATGCACTGGGATTAAACAGCATCTTCCTGGATCTTCTGATTACAAAATTCCAGCCAGATAAGTGCATTGAAGCTATATGTTTTGGTATATAAGCCTTAGTGATTTCCTAAAAGGGGTTTTGCATGACTAGGTCAAAGAAAACTCAAGGCAGGTCATATAAGAACTCATTGGCATCCAATCCTGATTTAGCATACCGAGACTTTTGAAGGAAGACTCTTAAAGAGTTAGACATGTGAAGGGAACAAGAGAAAGACCGCTGTTTATCAAGCATAAAATCAGAAGTATGTATCTGATTATTTCTAAGGTCCAGGGCTGTATATTTTTTCATTTGCTCACTCACTCACTCACTCAATGTAAACCACTTTGCATCATTTGCAGAGAAAGATCAGAAAATAATCTCCCTTTCTCACGTGCCCAAATAATTCCACTACTACCATCACATCTTGCTCCGGTTCTTCACACACCCGTAGAAGCAGCTGGAGCCTGAAGCGCCAATCACTCCTAGCTACTCCAGCCACAAGAGGCCGACAGGCCCAGCCGCCTTGGAACGCGCCATTAGCTTCTTCTTGATGACCTCCTATTCATCCTCCAAAACCCAATTTAAGGCTCTTCCTCTCTCAAACCTTCCCCAAGCCGCCAGGTGTGCCTAATCCCCAATGCCTTCTTTGGATATCCTTCTATTCAGAAGCTTATCTGCTCCACTAAACTGTCAGCTCCTTGATGCCAAGGAGTACGTCTGAGGGTTGTGTATCCTGAATGCCCAGTGCAGGGCCCTGCACAGAGTAGGAGGAATGGCAGCCATTTCACAGATGAGAAAAGCAAGTCTCCTCTAGATGAGCCCAGTCATTCAGAAAACTGCCAGGTCTTCCGAGTCGTCCAGACCAGAGCTGAGCCCACCATTTTCTGCAGCCAGCTCCCCCAGAACCCGCGCCAACTTCTGGGAAAGCGGAGGCCGGGGAACTTGAGCTTTTTTTAGGGAATGAATGGAGAGGGTGGCGTGGAAGGCGCGGGGAGAGGTAGCGGAGGAGGGGACCAAGATCCCACCCGTCCGGCTTCAGGGAGGGCTTCTGAACCCGGGTAGCGGCCGGGGATCTGTGGTCAAGACCACCAGGAGACGGGGTGGGAGACTCCACCAAACCCAACAGAAAGCAGTTCACACACTCCCTCGCAGAGACACACACCGAGACAGAGACAGAATCCCAGAAACAACCAAGGACACCACCTCCCTTAAGCCCAGCCGCCGCTTCCTTCTTACCAAGGAAAGACCGCCATCTTCCCAGTCACATGACCGCTACTTCTGGCACCGCCAGCCCAATTCGCCCTTCCAGACCACGCCCCTCCAGGGGGCCATGTTTGTAAGGGGCGCAGGCCCCTCCCCGCAGGGTCAGGGCCGCCATGTTTGTGAGGGGCGGGGCGCCCTCCCGCAAGGCACGGGCCTTGCCGCTCGGGCGGCCATGATTAAGAAGGGCACCGCAGGCCTTGTGGCTGCTGGTGCCGCAGCGCAGACATGATGAGCTGGCACTTGCGGCAGGTGGCCGCCTGGCCAGCCGGCGCCCTCTGGAGGCGGTGAAGAATCCAGACACCTGCGGAGAGAAGACGCTAACCGCGGCTGGGGTGGGAACAGCGTCCAGCCTGCGCGTGCTTTTGCGGCTAATTAGCAGTTTGGCTGGGTAAGCCACGCCCCCTCTGCAGGACACTGCGCCCACCTCCGTGCCCCGGGGAATTTAGGCACTTACCGTACCCACCTCCCAGGACTAACAACCTGAGTCTCTAAGGGCTGCCGTAGATCCAAATGGGACAGCTTTCGACTGGAACTAAACTAACTGGAGAAATCGGGGTCAGCATTTCACCCCACTTGGCGAAGCCGTACGTTTCTATGAAGGTGGATGTCCGTTTCCACTACAGAACTTCCGTGCTCTAGTCTAGTCTAGTTTTCTCTGATTAAAAAAAAAAAAAACACAGGATATTTTACTAAATGGTTGCCATAGTAAGCATGTGTCACGCCCTGTGCTGAGCACTTTGCGTTCACTCTTCATTTACTCCCCACTGCAAACCTCTGAAATTACGGCAACCGGGATTTGACCTGACTCCAGACCTGACTACTAGTTTAACAAGGGAGATCTAACGGGGGTGACTGTTGGTTAACAGTTGGTTAATCACAAGGCATCTGATCCTCACTTTTTTCCCTTTTTCTTTGAAGTGTCTTTTCTGACAGGAGGTCAGAAAACCACATTCTCAAAAATCTCCTCAGGAAAAGGCAGTAGAACATACCCTAACCCTCTAACGGAATACGCAGTTTATTTAGCACGCTGAGTCCTAGTTTCTTCAGCCGTGAAGTTAGGATAATGCTGACCGAGGTGAAGGGAGATGATTATCAAATGCCCGGCAAATGGTCAGCATTCAGTTGAAGCAGTACATCACTCACTTGGCAGGCTGAAAAATCATATTGTAACTTCTATGACCTTTCTGATTTCAGAGCTTTTCTTTCCAGGGCCACAGACGATGCAGTGTATCATAAAGCAGGGCTTCTCCCGTTTGAATTGCACAGACTCACCCGGGGATCTTAAAGGCAGGTTCTGATTCAGCTCTGGGGCAGGGCCTGGGCTTCTGCATTTCTAACAAGTCCCTGGGTGGCACTGCTGCTGGTCTCTGGATGCAGAAGGGGCTGTGATCGTTGTGGGTGGTGAAGGTGGGGACGGGCATAGAACACAAGCAGCGGCAGAGCAACAGCGTGCGCTCCTCAGCACATTCGGGCACACCCACTGATTCTGAACTCTTTAATCATGTCAGGTGTGTTACACAGATAATGGAGGTAATCCTGAAACAGGCTGTTGTAAGTTATGTAAAGTGTGAAAGGGGAGTCTTCCCACCATAGGCTGAGAAGCAAAACCACGCTTCTGGTGGCAACTTTGTCAACCACCTCAAGAAACTGCGTTGAAAGCCATAGAGAAACTGACCAAAAGGGAACAGATTAAATAAATAAGTGAAAAGGTAATATTTTACTGTCAAGTATAATTTTGGTTAGACATGGTATTTGTTCTCAGAGCTGTCCTTTAGAACCTAACCGATGTGACTCCACTGCACCATACCCCAATCGGATTTGCTGCATTCCATGACTGAAAGTCTTTTTTTTTTTAATTTTTATAACCTACATGTATGCCCACTATGGTCTGTTACAGATAGCATTCCAACTTCACTTGCTTATTTTTTTTTTATAACTATTACTCTTCATTTGGGGGTAGGAGGGGGATTGTGTGTGGTTGTTCATGGGACAGTGACACCTGACAGAAAAAAAGATCTTCATCTCCAGAATGGGTCCTTGTTTTCAGCTCAGTATGAGTAATAAAGAGTTCCCAGTCAATGTACATAATAAACAAGAGCAAAGGGTGGCCACTGGAAAAGGGAGAGGCTGTTCTCACACTGTCTTGTAGATTATCAAATGTAGTATCTCCTCGATAAGAGGTAAAAATGAGGACCATTGGACTATGCTCACGTTAGATGACCAGGCAGCAGCAGTGGTTGGATTCTTAACGCTGTGCAAGTCAGCAGCTTGGTGTGAGCTTCAACCTGAGCATTCTCTGCCATTCGATCCAGCTAAGACATTTCCAGCTCCAGTGAACTTTTGCCCTCTGAAAAGTCCAACTCATGCAAAATCAAATGCCAGGGGGCTAATGTTACAGGTTACATATTAAATAGTGGGATATACCTTTCATGGGTCTTGTAAAAAATTATCATATTACAATATTAATGTCTTGGCCACATACTTTTCAAAAGTCCTTTCTTTGGTAAATAAAAAATCAAATGAGATTTCTTTTAAGATGAAAAGTTTATTTTGCCTTTTGCCTAGAAGCAAAACTAGTGAAAATTAAAATTAAAGTATAAAAATAAATATAATTTACATTCATGGACATTCCACTCAAAGAAAAAATAACAAAAATAATATATATAAATAAAAATCCATTAAAAGCACAAAACAATGTCTGGCACTTTTATGAGAAAAAGCTGTGAACATTAAAAAAATTTATAAAACACACAAGCTTTTATCCTTAAAAAAAACACTCAAGTTTTGCATCCTTAATCTAAAACTAGTTTTATCTCTGAAACATACTATTTGTTATAGCCAATTTGCATTACTGTACACAAAACTTTTAGCATCTATCTTTCATACTGGAAAGACCCACAAGATCTGAGTAAGCTGTATCCTGAGTTTTCAGAATGATAAAGCACAATTTATCATATTAAGATAATTTTGATACACTTTGCCCACAAATATAAATTGGTAACTCAGACATTTTTGACTGTGTTCTATTTCTAATTTTCTGATTCACTCATTAAATAAATGATACATCTCAATAAAGAAAATCAAGTTTACACCCAGAGTAGATTACTATTTTCTGTCTACAGCTAGATGTAAAAGTTAAATTTTAAATGGAATGGAAAATCGAAGAAAACAATCTTTATCTCGACATTCTTAAGAGAATATTAAGAATATATATATATAGTCTGCATTTTCAAAATACCAGTATCTTTTTAAAATTTAAGTTAGAAAGGTTAAATGTACACATAAATGTTCCCAATTTTATGTGAGAAGCACAAAGCCCTTTTGGAGATGGCATGATAAATTAACAGTGACATTCTTTTTCATAAAATCATGTTCCCTTGGTAACACTTTTTGGTTTATATTTTAAATGATTATGTAAGTGATGAAAAACCTTAAACATTAGTGCCTCTTATGTAATGCAGACTTTAAACTAGACAGTATTATTATCCCATTTGAAAATCTGAATTTATCATATTGTATAGCCCTTTATTCTCCCCTAAATCCAGCATGCTAAAAAAAGCAGACTATGAAGAAATAAACAGACTAAATAGAAAATGTAACTGCATGCAACACGTTATTCTATTTTAAAGAAATAGATGTAATAATGCATTCATTCCTAAGCACTACTACATTTAAGAACATTGTGCTATCTTCCCCAAATTTGTTATACCCTCCACAGAAAGATTTTATAATTTAATAGAAACGTTTCTAATAGTACTAGGGTAACATACATTATTAACATACATTAAGCCTAACATTTCTGTGAGACAACTAGTTGCTGAGAGGAATGTGTACCTATGACCAAAATGGTGATGCCCAGCTACTCCTGTGGTGAATTTTAGGTAGACCACAATCAACAGGCAAGTGTTCTATCCTATGTGGTTACACTGTAAGTCCAAGAATATGAGAGATTAATCAGAGTTTTCAAAGTTACAAAACCGGGGAAAAACATTCTTCTGCAATAATTTCCCCTCAAACAGAACAGTATCTAGTTTATCAAATTCAGCAATCAGTGTGCAGAGATTAATGAAATTTATATTTCAGAACTTATTTATAAGTTATCACACCTTTTCAATATTTTATAGAAATAAACGCAAATGTCCTTTAAGTTTACAAAAAGGTTCTCAGCGGACACCTGAGTAATAAAACAAACTTATGTTTGTGCAGGTTAAGGACAGAAATGAGCCAATTACTAAACACTAATTTGTCTTCACCTGAAACTGATATTAAGAGGAAAATTCGGTGGGGGGGATGGGATTAGCCAGGCTGACCAAAATATCCAGATGATTTTTCAGCCCTTTGGCATCACTTTGCCTGTGTAAACAGAGTCCAGAGTTAAATAAAAAGTCGTGAGCAGGGAAAATAATATGGATCCT
This sequence comes from Pseudorca crassidens, assembly GCF_039906515.1. Taxonomy (NCBI): domain Eukaryota; kingdom Metazoa; phylum Chordata; class Mammalia; order Artiodactyla; family Delphinidae; genus Pseudorca; species Pseudorca crassidens. The sequence continues at coordinate 23,029,264 of NC_090310.1, forward strand.
AACCCTTCCCCCCTTTTTTATCCTAATGAATGTTGTCTTCTTAAGTTGTCGCAACATTTGGCTGCTTTCTTTGGATTTTTCCTGCATATACTCCTAAAAATAGAGCAAAACTATTATTATTTCTCAATGTTAGTTTTTCTGTAATGATACCATTTAATGAGTGCTCACTATGCACCAAGCACTGAGCTAAGCAAAACACATTATTATATTTAATCCTTATGTAAAATAATCACGAGGTCAAAATTGTTACTACTATTTTAACAATAATAAAACTGAGACATAGGAGAGTAAGTCACCTGTGTAAGTAACAGAGCTAGAAGCAGAAACTCTGAGAACCCAATTCTACCTGATTCATTGTTTTACTTAACCATTTTGCATTACTACCTCCTACTCTGCTTTAATTAGCAATTTCTGAATTTCACTATAAACTCTTAAGTCAAGCACAAGACATCAAATGAATGTTTTAAAACATATATGAGATCAGAGACTGCAATTTAGTTTCTAAAAACTATAAACAACTTTAATTGCTTTGCAGCAAACTTTAACGCCTTAGAATTGTACTTCAGTCTAAAGAATATGATAGTCTATCAACATAAAAATGAGTTTTCTATAAAATGCTTAATAAAAGGTTTGTCCTCCATGTAGGTCATATCAAAGCATAATTTCAAATTTGTTTGAAACATAATCCAGGCCATCAAAAATTTAAGGAGGAAAGAATAATCTTTTCAAAAGCAACTATGGATCCCTGTGTTGAGATTCATAGTAGAATTTTAGTCATAAGCCAAATTTTCAGTTTATGTAAAAGGATAAAATTCTTTAGTCTTTTTCAATTGTCTAAATATGCACTCACGTATAAGTAAATCTTTAGGAAAAATTAGGAAAGAATTTTTGTACTTGTTTAGGTACATGTTAATTATACATGTTAATTCAAGGGTTAAGTACATTTTTATTAATAATTATGTTGCAATGCAATTAAACCACAATAGTTCTAGATACTAAACTTCATTGTACACATTAACTGCAATGACTTCCTATTCATCCTTTATACTGTTGCGTATTACTGAATAGAAACAGTAGTTGCTATTTTACTTATAGATTCACAGGTGACAAATAGTGGAGATGAAATGCATGAGAAAAGAATATGGAGAGTAGTCACTTGGGCAATAGACAACATTAGGCAAAGCAATACTAATTCCTCAATGATTTGCCAACTAGCTAGGATTTATTACAATATACAACACTAACGAGGAAAAATGGAAAATGTCTTAAAATTCCATGTAACTTCACAAGCAACAGGTCTGATGTTTGGTCTGAGTTCTTCCAAATGGTTATCTTTCAAACCAGCTGATTCTACCTCTGGAATAAGCAGGATTTTCAGCTCTGTAATCCCCTTTAAAACAACTCCATTGACTGTCACTCACAGTGAATTCCAAAAGATGACCTTTTAAATTATCCTCTATATATTCAACATTATGAATTAAACTCACTATATATACATGCAAAAGGTGAGCAATCAATTCAAAGTTGTGATCAATATCTTGTTCCCTCTTTGAACTTATGTGAATAACATGAAAAAATTTATGTTGCTTATTCCCTCCTAATTTGGAGAAAATTACTTAGTAGTAAAAGCTCTAAAATATGACTAATGGTGTATTAATGAGAAGACTAGAATTGATTAAAGATTTAATTTTAATTGCCTGGTGATTAGGTTTCTTTTAAATGTTTAGAAATCAGTCTAGTTAAAGCAAAGCATTCTGCAAGTATTTTTAATGGATCACATAATTTTTGGTGAGTTATCACAGTGTCTTAACAAAGACACCTAAAAAATATTAAAACATTAGCTTAAGGGTTTTGCATTAGCTCAACACTGAATTTGTCTTTTTGCCACCATAAATAGGATTTTAAAATACACTTTTTGGCTTAGCCCTTAAATAATTCTCAAATAATGAACATAAAGAGAAATTTAGCTCAAGCTTCTTATTGAGCAAAAGATTAAGACTTCACCCCCTCCCATTTGGCATATTCACATGTGACCTTGTGGTCAGAGAGAAATTCTTCCCCTTATGTGCAGATACAAATATTCCTGGGTGACACACTTTCCCAAAGCTGAATAGACATGCACAGATTTAGACATCAGATCATTATATTTTACTCATTTATAAAAACTTTTCTGAGTTAAGCATGTATAATTCTACAAAGTTTTCAGATTAAAAAATACATAGTGTCTCCATGGAATTTACAGAAATCAAGATTGCAACCACAGTTTCACTAAGACCTCCTGACTGCCGCAAAATACTAACACAAATGATCACTAGTAGGAATGACGGTGAATATGCCAAAATTATGGTGGCAAGGAAAGACAGTCTATCCCGCTGGTATGGCCTGGGTCATGGGGCAGCTTGTGCACGTCTTTCTATTGAATGGGTTTCAGGAATTCGTTTGCTACACACCTGAAACAGGCGCTCTGTTAGGCACTCTGCTCTGTGAAGACTTCTGTCTATTTTGCACAACCCCCTTCACTGATGTCTTAGGGGTTCTAATTGAATATAAAAAAATTAATAAGTCACTTGCGTTAAGTTCTAAATGTTCAACATTCAAAAAAAGCAACCATACTGCATCAACCGTTCAAAGCACAAATAAGCTTGAAAAGAATTAAGTCTCATGCATGTGCACAGTAAAGAAACTATACCTTTCCCTTCGTCAGGAGACTATAACCATGACTTATGCTTTGTTGGAGAAACACTTTGGTGATGTTGAACTTACTATGTGGATGTTTACATTATTTAATGAGCAAAATGGTATGAAATGAAAAGTAAAAACACGCCAACATAAGATGATAATTAAAATTTAATACACAACAGTACATCAAAGGGTTATCTTTGAACAAAACGTTAAAAGCTCTTCCTAATACTATAAAAAGATCACATTTGAAAATAGTTATCCTTTATATAAAAAGCTAATCCCTCTCAAAGCTAATCTTGATTTGAATATTTTTAAATACCCATGTGTGTTGAATTCTTACCCTTGTCTACTCAGTAGCCTATGAACAGGTGCATTCTGTCCTTGATTTGGCTGAAGGACTCTGTTGACAAGGTAAATAAAAAATTAATTCAATAGGATAAATTCAGTTTTTCCCCCACTTTCTTTCAACAGATGAAAGAAACAGTGAGGCAGAAGTCAACGATGCAACGATTTGGCCTATACATTATCACAGTGCAAAACAAATTGATTAAAGTGTATTAATATAGTGCTTATTTGCTCACCAAGAGAACAAACCTCGGTTTTTTTATCAGGAAAGAGATGTCTAACACAAGTATTAATCCTTGTGCTTTTAGATAATTTATTTATATACTTTACAGAAGGAATTTTTCCTTTCAAACATCTGAGAAACAAAACATCACTCTTGTAAGAGCAGAAAACACGTCAGAAACATTAAGCTAGCTTTCTAAGGTTTTTAAGTAAGTATCAAAGACCCCTTGGACTGCAGACTGAACTCAGGACATACGGGGCTCAAATTTCCATCAGAGATAGCATGTCCTACAGAAAGCTCCAGGAACATCTGGTCTGGCACATGACCATGTATATGACCAGGTGTTACTACGGATTCTGACTCTGTGACCCTCCACCCCAACAGGGAGAGATTTACTGATGTAAAGTAGAACAAAGCCAACAAAAAACAAGCTTGGGATTTATAAGATTTTCTTTTCCTTAAAAGTTAAAAAATAGCCTCTTACTGAGACTAAGTGATTTTTCTCACCTTGTTTCAGAAGGATTTTGCTTAACCAAAAATTTCTTATTTGGCATTCCCATTTCTGCAGCTCTAACACAATATAAAAATAAGGACACACAAATAATGTATTTAGAAAGGGGGAAAACACATGATTACAAATGTGATACAGGATGACAGAAACAAATCATCATTTCAAAGTTGGTGCACTACTGAAAGAGCTGTAATAAGCATACTAAAGACAAATTTCAAGAAAGAAGAGTTTTAATAGGATAGTTTCAGAATATTATTTGCATTAAGTTTTTCCTGCTATGAAGTCTTTAGGATATTTGAAAAAGAATATATTTAAAAGATATAAAATTAACACTGAATATAAGGATTAAGTATTTTTAAGATTACTTGATTAGCTATCAATTACACAAGTTGAATGTTGACCAATTTATTAGTTAATACATTTATCTAAAGATAAAATCAGATTTTACCACCTGATTTTAATAAAACTATTTATATAAAGGGATTTCTATCACCTCAGCTGCAGAAGTGTTAACAATTCTTTATTTCTAATTTGAATATACAAACCAACAGTTGCTTAAAATTAATTGGCTTGATAATAATTAAATTAGAATATGACAAGACATGAAAAAAACTTACTTCATGTACTTCTTCCTATCAAGAGACTTCTGTGTTGCAGCTGAAAGAGCCACTCGTGGACTTTTCATTTTATCCTTTAAAATACAAAAGTAACATAAAGCTCTAGTGGTACCAGTAATACCACTAAAGTATAGTATTGAATGATCTCAAATTGCATGGAAAAGCTTCTCTTACTGGCATTTTGAACTTTAATTTAGTCTTTACAATTGAAGCAGTCTAATTTTTTTAATTAAATAATTAAAATTATTTTTCCCAATGAAATGGTATAAATTTGGCTTTTCTTTTGCCAACCACACTAAGATCACTGATTCAAACCACAGATCTCCAACACTCTGATATACAGTTGACCCTTGAACAACACAGATTTGAACTGCACAGGTGACTTACATGCAGGTTTTTTTCCAACAAATATATTGGAAAATTTTTTGGAGATTTATGACTTTAAAAAACTCACAGATGAACCACATAACCTAGAAATATGAAAAAAAAATTTATGTCATGAATGCATAAAATATATGTATATACTAGTCTATCCTTACATAAGCATAAGGTGAGTGATATTTAATATAAAATTAATGTGTCAGTTTTCTTACTGTTTTATAACTGCTTTCAAAGAGTTACATTACCATTCAGTATGCAGGCCTCTCGCTCTTTCTCTCTCTCTGTGCCTCCCTCTCCCTCTCTTCTCTCTCAACTACAGCCTATCATCACAGGTATGTGGGGTTTTTTTTAATGTAACACTGTTTCCAATACTGTATTATGAATATGACAACACTGTATGCCATGATTATAACAATTTATTCCTTAGTGTACAGGCTAGGCTACTGTGAAGCAATCATATTGATTACACTAGGTTCCCATAAATCAAACATATTGCTGCTTCCTCATTATCAATGCATGAATTGTTACAACTGTAAATAAATGTGAACTTGTTTTTACATTATCTTTTCATTTTTTTTATCTTTTCATTTTTGATGTCTAATGTTAGTAATACATGTAACATCTACAGTGTTTTGTATCATATAAGACAATATTGATGTAGGTACTTAACAGACATGATTCATCTTATAAACAGACAACATAAATTATGGTATTGATAAATACAGTACAGTACTATAAATGTATTTTCTTTATGATTTTCTTAATATTTTCTTTTCTCTAACTTATTTTAAGGATACAGTATATAATACATATAACATATAAAATATGTGTTAATTGACTGTTTATGTTATTGGTAAGACTTCTGGTCAACAGTAGACTATTAGTAGTTAAGTTGTTGGGGAGTCGGAAGTTATACTGAGATTTCTGACTGTGGGCCACCCCTAAGCCTCCACGTTGTTCAAGGATCAACTGTTTTTCAAATTAATTTGGAGCCTCTTTTCTAACTCTGATTTCCAAAAGAGGTAAAATGTACATGACAGTTTCAAGGAAATTCAATCAGGAGCAGCGGACAGTTTTTTATGAGTCATCCAAGTAATATTCAACACTTAACTCAAAAATCTAATCCCAAAAACAGTATGTAATTCTTGCCAATTTCTTTTAAATTTGTCTACAGATTTAAGTATTATTGGTAATCCTGGGAACTACCTGTTTTAAGAATTGTAGGATGGGGGCTTCCCTGGTGGTGCAGTGGTTGGGAGTCCGCCTGCCAATGCGGGGGACGCAGGTTTGGGCCCTGGTCCGGGAGGATCCCATGTGCCGCGGAGCAACTAGGCCCGTGCGGAGCAACTAGGCCCGTGCGCCGCAACTGTTGAGCCTGCGCTCTGGAGTCCGCGAGCCACAACTACTGAAGCCCACACACCTAGAGCCTGTGCTCCGCAACAAGAGAAGCCCCACAATGAGAAGCCCGTGCACCACAACAAAGAGTAGCCCCTGCTCGCCGCAACAAGAGAAAGCCTGTGCACAGCAATGAAGACCCAACTCAGCCAGAAATAACTAAATATTAAAAAAAAAAAAATAGTAGGATGGGTGCTAAAGTCAATAAAGAATGATATTTAGTATCAATTACACCAAACCCAGAAGAACCTCAATGTGAAGTAATTATAGATAGATCAATCAATCGATTGATCTGCCCCTGGTTCCTATTAATATTTGGTCTTTGACCCCAGTTCCTGACACAAAGCTCCTAAAACCCTTTTAATCAAATCTCCTGAGTGATAGGAGCATCTTTTGTTCTAATGCTTGATCTTTGACTTCGGTTCCTGACACTGAGCTCCTAAATCCCTTGAAATTTCCCAGGAGATAGAAGCAATTTTTTTGAACCCAGGCCCCGACAGTGAAAGCACCGAGCCTTAACCACTGGACAGCCAGGGAAATTCCCTAAAGTATCTTTTGTTCTAATAAGACAACTTTTGGTGGGCTCTGAATGAGGGCTAGTCACCAGAAAGACCAAGCACGATTACAACCTTGAAACTTTCAGCCTCACCCCCTATCCTCTGGGGACAGGACAGAGGCTAGAGATTGAGTCAATAATCAATCATGCCTACGTGATGAAGCCTCCATAAAAACCCTAAAATACACATCCACATGCTGGGAAGGTGGCACACACCCTCCACAGGACAGAAGCTCCTGCTCTCAGGACCCTTCCACACCTCGCCCTATGCATCTCTCTATCTGGCTGTTCATCTGTATCTGTTACTGTATCCTTTATTATATAATAAACCATTAAATGTAAGCAAATGTTTCCCTGAGTTCTGTGAACCATTCTAGAAAAATTTTCAAACCCGAGGAGGGAGTCATGGGAACCCCACTTTATAGCTAGTTGGTCAGAAGCAACATAATTATTAATAAAATATACTTAACCCTTGAATTAACATGTATAATTAATATGTATCTAAACAAGTACAAAAATTCTTTCCTATTTTTTCCTAAAGGTTTATTTAATGAGATTGGCATCTGAAGTGGGGGCAGTCTCATAAGACTGCCTCCTTGACATGTAGGATCTGATACTAACTCCAGGTAGATGGTATCAGAACTGAATTGAATTGTAGGACACCCAGCTGGTGTCAGAGATCTGGTGTGGGGGGAAAACCCACACATTTGGTAACAGAAATAATTTGTGAGTGTAAAAGAAATAGAGGGTTTTTTTCACTCACTAGTTTAAAAGTCATGTAACATACCATTTGCCTGAGCATTTTCTCTTTGCGAACTTCTCGATCATGATGTAGAATAGACATTCTTTCAGCTGCATCCATTACAAAGAATATGTCATGAATACCATACAGGGCAGCTCGCAACTAAGTTCAAAAGAAGAAAATATACCCATTTAAAAAGATGAGGTTAGAGGTCAGTAATATTATGTATGCTCTTATTTAGAGAAAAAGGTTAAAGTTTTCATTGAAACCTACTTTCAGTGGTTCAGTGAAGGTAGAGAAATAAAACATTTCCATTCCCTAAGAGCCTTGAGGATACATGCATTACCTGAGCTAACACTCTTTCCTGAAGAGAAGCATCTTGTGCTGAAACAACACCTCTCTTTAATGGTGCTTCCAACTGAAAACTTCTTATGAATTCCATAGTATCCTGAAAGAAATGCTCCTTCATTTTTCTAGAAAGATTTCATGATCACTGGAGTTTCCTTTTGTTCTTTTTCTCAGTCAAAACGAAATGAAGAACACAAAACTATTACATCAGAAGTCAAACAGCACTCACTTTAAAGTGAGACAAAAAAATGCACAAATTACTTCGTTTACATATTTTAAAAAATTATCTGAATGAGATTAATCAATTTCGAAAACAGCCTATGTGACTAAAAAATGTTTGATCTGCCTAAGTTCTGAACTAATTTGTCAACTCAGCTGTCACAACACTGATAGAAACTGAGACAGAAATGTAATACAATTTACACAATCCTCTTACTTTTACAGTTTGTCGAAGTTGTTTCAGTTTATCTGTCTGCATGAGCCTACGAGTAAGAAATCCTTTTGCTACTGCAGTTACTTTGTTAAATTTTGCTTGTACTTCTGCACTGAAAACCTAGAAGAAATAAGATAGACACAACATTTTAATAATCTGAGCATTATACTCAAGATTGTTTTTCTTAATCTATTACAATGACTAAATTCTTCTATGTGTGTTTACTCTTTGTAGTTTAATCTTTAATAAAAGTTAAGCTTTTGATGTATTGCAAAATATTTATGCCTCATTTGTATAACCTAAGATAACATAGCTCTTTAGAAAAGATATAGACAGACATGCATGCATATATCTTTAAGTTTGCCCACCTGAGACCATTTAGTTTTGGCCCTTCCAAAAGGTCTTGTTACTGAGAGTTTGGTCAAGCCACTAGTTGATGATCCCCAGAGGTAGAATGGTACTTCACTTGCAGAACCAAAGCTGTGTTGTAGGGCAGAACTTGTGAAACCTTGAGAAATATACATAAAGTATTATACTTCATGTCAAATAATTAGAATACACAGAACATCCAAATAAACATGACACTCATTAAGAAAAACAACTCTGAAACTGATCCATAGGAGACTTAAAATATTTATGGACTTTAAGCATATGCACCAGATGGATCTTTTCAACACAAACAGCATCTCAGGATAATTGAAGATGTGAAGATAAGCTCTTATTGGGACTGGGTAATTAGATGTAATTCAAGATCACTAAGGAGATAGCAAACTGTGTTATCACTTGAAGAATATCACCTGCTACTTGAATGAACAAAGACCAGGCTCTGAGTCAAATCTCCTGATATTTTCCTTGCTAAGGTGGCTTTTCTCGTGAACCTGCTCATTGGTCTTTGATCTGCTGCTATCACTTCATTTTTCACCAGTTTCTAAGGAGCTGGCAAATAGCATGGGTTGGATGTGGAATGACTTATAGAAAGGAGGTACAATTTTAAAGTGTGCCAAATAAAATATCTTACTATAGGATAATTTTTTCAAATGGAAATGGATTTTTTTTTAATATTTACCAGAACTATTTGAATTTGAAGAATGGAGTGAGTCCACTTGAGACAGCATTGTTTCTAGTAAACCAGAGTCACTTATCTTTCTCCATTCTAAGTCCACAGCATTGCTAATGTCCAATTCAGAGGCTTCCGCTGTAATCACCTTCTTCTCTTTTAACATTTTCTCCCGTTCTTCTATTTCCTGTAGATTAACAGTTTATTATAATATGGTAGCTCTTTTAATTACATCTCCAAATAGTATTTTAGGCTCAGCTAAAAGTATGTATGGGGCTTCCCTGGTGGTGCAGTGGTTGAGAGTCCGCCTGCCGATGCAGGGGACATGGGTTTGTGCCCCGGTCTGGGAAGATCCCACATGCCGCGGAGGCACGTGAGCTATGCGGCCAAAATAAATAAATAAATAAATGCTGTTTTAAAAAAAAAAAAGTATGTATGGTTATCAGCAAATTATTATTTATTTCAGGTTCTCCTCCCTCAAATAAAATTGACAATTTATTTAATTGATTTTAAAATGTGATAATCTTAAAACAAGTGTCCTTCCTCTTATGATATACTCTTACAGAATGCATATTTCAGCATCTACTTACAAAATACCTTTTAAAAATATTACAAATTTTGAATCAAGGATTCAATTAAGTATCCTTTTGATAAATTATGCATTTATTTTTAGATAAGGATCAAAATATTTTAATTCACATTTTGGCAATAAAAATACTCTCCATGACATGGGGAGGGGGAAGGGTAAGCTGGGACAGAGTGAGAGAGAGGCATGGACATATGTACACTACCAAATGTAAAACCAATAGCTAGTGGGAAGCAGCCGCATAGCACAGGGAGATCAGCTCAGTGCTTTGTGACCACCTAGAGGGGTGGGATAGGAGGGTGGGAGGGAGGGAGATGCAAGAGGGAAGAGATATGGGGATATGTGTATATGTATAGCTGATTCACTTTGTTATAAAGCAGAAACTAACACACCATTGTAAAGCAATTATACTCCAATAAAGATGTTAAAAAAACCCTGATAATTCCAAAGTCACTTTTTTTTAAATCCAAACAAAAAAAACCTCTCCATGTATGAAAATCAATAACACCCTTAGATTAAGATACACAAGGGTAACAATTATAAGTGTCCTATACATGACCAAAACTCCACTCACCAGCCCTATATCCCTACATTTTAATTCCTCACCTTTTGCAGTCTCTCCTGTTCCCTTTCCTGCTCAGCTATGAGTAGCGATAACTGCTGGGCGTGCTGCTCTTCTAGTCTCTTCCGCATTTCTTCGAAAGCTAACATCTTGCTTTTTAATATCTCCTCACCTTCTGAAAAGAAACATGTCCCCTCAAATTTAGAAAATTTAGTAATATCTGATGTTTTATAACATCAATTTAAATTACACTTCTGACCAGAGAGTATTCCTGGATCTGACCCAGTACAATCAAGATACAGCCAGGTCCCCACTTTGAATCACATTCTCTTTTGCCCTCCTCTCATTTCATGCTACTAAAGGTCTGTATCTCATCACCCTAACCCACTCGTTCGACAGATCCCATCATGATCTGAACTGATGAAGCCAAGACTATGTGTTCCATCCAATTCTCTTTACTCCAATTAACTTCACAATGTGGTTCTCATGTGCTTCTCACCTCCATTTATTTTCTTCACTCCTGTCCTTCTCCAGGGTCTCTGGTATTGTAGCTTCTACTTTTGCTTTGTTTTACTTTTTTAAAATAAATGTTGCTTTGACAGTATAAAGCTACTCAGCTTGAGGCTCCAAAAAAGACTGGATATTAAAATTCTAGATATTTTAATTACTAACTAAAAAATTTATTAAATCAGTATGACTATGCAACTTACTGAATAGAAAGTGGTGTGACACTTTGAAATGTTGAAATATCAAGTATTACACAGATGTAGCACATAGATATTTAGGAATCCATTATAATTCAACTAAATTCAAAGAATCCTTCTTTCCAAATACACAGTCAATGATTTTCATTGAAGATAAGCGCATTATAGTTGTCCTACCTGCCATGGTATTCTGATAATTTGTTCCTAAATACATTTTATTCAGCTACAACAATATGCAGTTGTTCACGTGCAATTTTTTTATAGGCGGGGGAGGGGGGACTGGAAAAGCAGTTGAATTGTAACGTTCAGCAAGAAAGGAAAAAGGCCCTCCACTCGACCACTCAGCCAACAACTGGAGTCCATTCAGCTCTACCTTAACAACTTTATAAATGAGTGCCTGTCCAGGGGATCCCTCTCTGGGAGGTGTGCCCGAGGCAGGCAGCCAAGCTACGGGCAGCTCTCGGCACGATGCACTGCCGCCCTTGCCCACTCTGATAGCAAGCCAGCTGCCTCCATGCCTGGCCTCATCTCACAGGCACCGGCCTTCCTCTTGTGAAAGCACTGCCAGAACTGCCACTTGGTCAGTCTGTGTACTTTAGGTATTCACCGAGACAGCTTCTAGCCTGCTGTGTCATCTACTTGGAGAAGCCAAGCTGGCTCCTCAGATATCAACTGTTTTTATTAGAGTGCTTATAAAGTCGCACAGGTGTTACGTAGTCTGCCCCAACCCAACCCTATTTTTCCTATAAACCTTGTTACTTTTAGTGTGCAATTTTACAGAATACGAAGTTTTTTTCAGGAGGATGCATATCACATTAGAGTTGAAATGTCTGTGTCTAAAAACATAATTTACTTGATTTATATGTCTTCCACATCAGTAATGAAGAACTATGAGCCATGACAACAAAGTAAGGAGTAATAAAGAAGACATGTTTTAACAAGTTACTGTTAATATAACACTAGACGCAACAGAAATTTGAAATAATTTTCATTAATAAAGACACCACTCTTGAAACACTACTCACAGAGCCTTATTTGTGATATCTTCTCTAATAATTTAGTGTTAAAGTGTTTACTAAAGGGCCAACTACATGAAGATCTCATTACAAATGAAAGGGCAAACTGATGAAAATATTAGAAACCACAGTCCAAAAGGAAGACATCATAGCAATATACTGGATTAAAACTATGAGTGATGTTTCATGCAAGAACTTTTTCCTCCAGTCATTAACAATATTCTCTATAATACCAAGTGGATTGTGAAAGATTCATAATCTAAATAGGAAAATCCTTTAAGAAAGCCTATCAAATGGCAGTAAACTGTAGCTAGTGATGCTCTCTGATAAATGAACAGATGAAGACAATTATAATTATTCTGCAATTATTATTATTATGACAATTATTAATTATCAATTAAAGGTATTAAATAGAGATGCCACCTACTTGGCAGATATTAAACACTTCGAAGCTTTCTTACCTTTTGAACTACTTTCTAACATTTTATTCTTGTTGATGTAGACAGACCCCTTAGAGTATCTTTTTTCTGGCAAATGTTGCCTTTCCTGTTCAGCTATTCCAGTTGTTATGACATAAGGCCAGTTTTCTTTTTGCAAATTATCAATATCTAAATCAAGTCTCCGTTTAACTTTCTCAAAACTGTTATCCAAAAATTGTTCATTTCCACAGGACACTGCAGGGGTGTCCATATGCTGTCTGGTATTCTGGTTTTGCATCAGTAAAGGAGATGGGTTTTTTACGTCGTAAGACTTATTCAGTCCCATTTGGAAATTGCAGGAGTTTTTCTCTAACACATTGGCTGACTTGAGTCCACTCACAGTTCCAAAGTTTTGACTCACTATACATTGACTGGTGGCATATGGCTCATGCAATCTTTCCACTGCAGTACATGTACTGTCCATTTTCTGTGGTCCTCTCCCATCAGATGTTAACTGACCTTCCGTGATAGCAAGTCCATGAATAACTTTATTTTCTAATTGACTTCCTGAAGACTGACATACCTGATTTGATTTACCTAAAACCATTTCCTGTATGGCTTCAGATGTATTTTTACTGACATAAACCTTGCTTGAACAAACTCCTGCTAAATCAATTGGTAACTCTGGCACAGTTTCAGGTACATTTGTTTTTTCATCAGTTTCTTGAACAACTAAGTCTACTACCTGTTCTTTTCCTTTAGGACTTAATTCACAAGCATTTATTGGGTTATTTATAAGTATATGACATGCTGATGATGGCCTAGAACACCTTCGATGCATTTTAGGACTTAGGCTTGGCTCTGGGCTAGGTAATTTGGCATATGAACCAGTAAGACTTTTGATAACATTATTTTCAGTAACAAAAGTGGGAATGCGTTTAAAATCAGAATCAGGCTCTAAAACAGTAGAATGGCCAGTTGGTATAGGTATGTCCACTTTAGAAAAGCTACCTAAAATGGACGTATTCACGCTGCTTGCTTGAGTGGAAGCACCTTGGAGAAGAACATTTGATTTATTAAGGCTTGGTTTGTCAGGAATAACTGAACCACAGTGCCTGCCCATCAACTGGGCCTTCTCCTTTTCACAGTCAGTCACTTTAACAGCATCATTTTCTTTGTCTGAATAACTCTCACTAACACTCCTCTTTGCACTACTTCTCAGACTGTGTCTAGATTGCTCTCTTTCTATATATTCCTTTGACTTTTTCATCAGCTTCTGAAGACTCATTATGTAGGGATCGGGAGTAACTTCCCCCAGAAGTGACGGATCTTGTTCTTCATTTGTTGGAAAGAGACCACCAGAAATAAGTAGCTCTTGTGCAGCTGCTGAGGAGGTCTTCAGAGAAGCTTCGTTTTCTGCGTGGCTAATATTTGAACTATCACATTGCTTCAGATAATTGAATTCTTCTGAGTCCCTAGCTAAGTCTACCCCATTAGATTTAAATTGGTCCTCAGTATTCAATGGCAAAATCCCAGGTATCTTTTCAAACTTTGCTAAAGTAGAGTGTTCAGTAGGGCTTGGCAAGATATTTGGAAGTGTAGCAGGAACATTCAAGTTTCTGACTTCTGAATTAGAGTAAACTGTTTCAGTCTCCCACTGATCAAAATCACAGGCATTAGGTGCTTTTCTAACCTGAAAAAGGAAATTTAAAAATTATTATTTCCAGGAATTCCCTGGTGGTCCATTGGTTAGGATTCCGTACTTCCACTGCACGGGGCACAGGTTCGATCCCTGCTTGGGGAACTAATTTCACATGCTGTGTGGCTCAGCCAATAAATAAATAAATAAACAAATAAAAATAAATTTAAGAAATAAAAAGCAATATTTCCTGACTACACAAAAAGCCTTTGATTTCATTGTTTTCTAAAGTGCAACTGAAACTGAAGATTCAGAGTTCTAATATTTGAAAACACAAATAAAAACTCAGATGACCTTTTCTATGGTATTCTATATCACATGGAGCTCAAATTACTATAAAAAGCATCTACTGGTCATCCTGGCCTATTTATTAACAGATTAAAAGAGAATTCCCTCACGGTCCAGTGGTTAAGACTCCGCATTTCCACTGCAGGGAGTGCGGGTTCAGTCCCTGGTCGGGGAACTAAGATCCCACATGCCGCCAGGTGTGGCCAAAAAGAAAGAAAGAAAGAGGGGATTCCCTGGTGGCGCAGTGGTTGAGTCAGCCTGCCGATGCAGGGGACATGGGTTTGTGCCCCGGTCCGGGGGGATCCCGCATGCCGTGGAGCGGCTGGGCCCATGAGCCATGGCCGCTGAGCCTGCGCGTCCGGAGCCTGTGCTCTGCAATGGGAGAGGCCACAACAGTGAGAGGCCCGCGTACCGCAAAAAAAAAAAAAAAAAGAAAGAAAGAAAAGAAAAAAGTCACTTATCTAATCTGATACAAATATGAACATATGTGCATATATATACACACACATATATATTCATATACTCATGTGCAATTTAATCTTGGAATAGAAGCATTTTCCTCAACTTTCTTCTGGTTATATGTTATAACATCACCAACTGCTCCTCCTATGAGAACTGTCATCTAGGGATAATAATGTGTAAAATAAATAGCAAGTAATTAAATTTCTTACATAGATGATTCCTCTTTAACAAGGACTAACTTGCCCAGGACACTGATTAAGCAAAAAAATAATTCAGTACCAAGACTCCTGCCTCCCATACGCTTACTCCAAATTTTAACTAAAATCCTTCTATGTGATGAGACAAATTTGTGGTAAATGAAAGGTCAGCCATCTAGCTTAATACTTAAAAAATAAGAAAAACTTCAACTTAAAACCTGATTAAGGCAAGTTTCAATTTGATTAGCTGGATGATCATTTAAACCAGCAACGTGGGGGCTTCCCTGGTGGCGCAGTGGTTGAGAATCTGCCTGCCAATGCAGGGGACATGGGTTCAAGCCCTGGTCTGGGAGGATCCCACATGCCGCGGAGCTCCGAAACAGGAGAGGCCGCAACAGTGAGAGGCCCGCGCACCGCGATGAAGAGTGGCCCCCGCTCGCCGCACCTAGAGAAAGCCCTCGCACAGAAACGAAGACCCAACACAGCCAAAAATAAATAAATAAATTTATAAAAAATAAAAAAATAAAATAAAACAGCAACCTGTTAATGAGTTTTTGAACAAGCAAAATAAGTTAAAAATTTAATAAAGATGAAAACAATTGTATACACAAAAGATCCAACAGAAAACAATAAAATTACATTTTGTATGTAAATAATTCGACTTTGCAAAAGAACAAAAAGTGAACTAGGATGTTTTCTAAACATTATACAAGCATATATGAAACTGGCAGAAATCATTATCATATTATCATATGAATACACTCCAGAATCCTGAATTTTAAAAGATTTTTAGGTTGTTTTGTATGTGTTTTTTTTCTTAGGCAATATGGCACTCCTATTTTACCTTACAAATCCCAAGACATGTAATGATTTCCAGGTACTACACAATAAACAGTACAACAAGATCTACTTGGTCACAACCTCACGATCAAAATAAAACAAAAGGGATACATACTCATGACACATGTTCGCAGGTTTAAGTAAAATAAATTATTTCCTCAAAATAGCTAAACATTTCATATTTGTGATATTCAGCAGCCATGCTTTTTGTACATCACTAAAAAAGTCTTTGGTTAGACAATTTAAATAACAACAACAACAAAACCTATCAGAATCATCAGGTAAAACAGACCTTAGAAATCTATTTGTATTATATAAAATTTCTCTATCTGAATAATTAATTCATTACTCTATAGTTCAACATTGTACACGTTCTATTAAGCAGAGAAAGTCTTTAAATTCAACAACAAACTCATTAGTAGTATATTTGATATATTCCCTCAGTGGACCAAGAATGATATGCCATTTTTGTTCCAATAATAGGAAATATCTAATAAATTAAAAACCTACCTTTATTGTGCTACTCACTACATTTTATAAACTCAATATGAGCAGTAATTATACTTTACAAATTAAAATCTACTACCCACAGAGAAATGAAGGTAGTAGTTAGTGGGAAATATCCTAAGGGTCATTGTACATAAATCATCTAGTATGAATTACACAAACCACAAACCCCTAGGATTATAAAAAAAATTAAAAGATGTAACCAGCGAAACAGGGTTATATAAGGCAGAAATTATTTGTTTTATCTAATTCACTGTTTTTAGTATGAAATGATCCAGACCTTAAAACACATTGTTTATACAAATTTAAATTAAATAAAAATCATTGCAAAGGTATAGATGTGTTGTTTAAAAAGTTTCAATTTGTATCTAAGATGCATCTAGGCAATTCTATTATCTAATCTAAATTGCATTTGTGTATCTAAGAGCAGAATTTTCACCAGAAAAAAAAATGGGGGACAGTTATTTACTTTAGCAGAGAATGAGAATAAGGTCATTGAGTCAATAGTCTGATTAGTTCAGAGGTAAACTACAATGGCCAATTCTATCATTTTGTCACTGAGAATTCAATGTTTTTAGAGTCATAAGACATAGACAACAAGCAATTATACTCAGTGTATGGGTCCATTGTCTAAGTACCCTCTGATTCAAGTACTGAGCACCACTAACAAGCAAGTGAATTTTCTTTGGAGTAACTGAAATGGAATATCACAAATTATGAAGATTCTCAAGCTTAACAGTATATTGGTAATTAACTACTAAGGCAAATTTATTTCTGAAAAATTATCATCAATGCTTAATTCATGATTTCTTAATTATAATTTAAAAGAGCTTAAATTACACACCTGAACATTTTCAAGAATCTCCTGGACACGTGTCAGTAAAGCTCTATTCCTGTTAACCTGCTTTCTTCCTTCTACATCAAGTGCTTTCTGCTTTTCTTGTTGCATTTCCTTTCTTTTCTCAATATTAAGCTGAAAAACATCATAAATATGTAATTATTTCTCATAAATGTAAAAATATCATAAAATCAGGTAGTTTTGAACCAGAATGATTAAAAATGTGTGCAACAGGTAAAACTAACTATAGTGAAAGAAATCTGAACAGTGGTTGGGGGTGATGACTGGAATGGAGCATATGAAATTTTTCTGTGGTAATGAAAATGTTGTGTGGGTGTGAGTTATAAATGGATGCCATATATCAGAACTCATGGGACTGCTTTTTTTGCTTTTTTTTTTTTTGGTCGCACTGTGTGGCATATGTGATCTTAGTTCCCTGACCAGGGATTGAACCCATGCCCCGTGAATTGGGAGCACGGAGTCTTAACCACTAGGCCACCAGGGAAATCCCCAGCATTCATGGAACTTTAACACTTAAGATCTGTGCATTTTACTGTAAGTAATTATTCTCAATTGAAAAAAAAAGTTGAAAGAAAAAAAAACTGTTCACTTATCAAATGCTCTGAAATGAAAGATAAAATTAACCCTATTGGCTACTGTTGAGATTTTCCTTTGGTAATGTCTTACTTCACTGGTTCAGTTAAGATTCTTTAGTTTCTAATCCTCTAATCAGTATACAATTCACCTCTTTGCTACCTCAAGAAAATGTCCAAAGGTTTAATGATGAAAGAAACAGATAATGTTTTATTTGCCTACAAAATCAGAACACATATTTGGTTCCACTTCATTGTAACCTCCAATAAAAATGTAATGTATTGAAAAAATTGAAGGCGTCCAAGCATTATTTTTTTGTGTGTGGATTTAAGTCTTTATTATTAAGTCCTGGGAAGTTTAGTCACTATGTTAAGGAGTCAAGACTTATTTTAGATTTATGCAAATAGAAAACATGTCATAAAAAATTATTTCAAAGTTGCAGTATTTGACTATCAAATACAACCTAAAATCATGGATTAAGGTCCATAAGCATTAGATTTTGTTTATAAATAAGTAACTGATGAAGTCGTAGACCTTACACAACAAGGCCCAGACATTTTGGCCTATATTAAACTAATCAAGCAATATGTCATCAAGTAGCTGATAAAAATGTTTTAAAATCTTTTCTTATTTGCATGGTACCAAAGAATCATTCCAGTTTACTTGCTAATCGAAAAGAGAAAAGAAAATGTATACCTTTAGAGTCATATGGCAGTCACCACTGTAGAAGCAAGTGTTCAAACTCCACATTACTAGTAGACAAACAACTACACATTACGTAACTTCTGATTTAATTTAATATGAAGTACATGGCATCATCGCCAAAGAATTCTTGCTAAAAATGTTTAACCTGACTCTAACCAAACTATTAGGCTAATTTCCAGTTTATAGGAACTACAGGGACTAGAGGGTAAGTTAAATGTCACCATGAGGAAACAATTAGACAAATCCAAAATAGAAGGCATTCTGTAAGATCTCTTTAAAAATTTACTATCATAAAGAACAATTTTTTAAAGAAATTAAGGAACTGTTCTATGTCAAAGACATTAAAAAACATAACAAGTGAAAAAAAAAAAAAAACATAACAAGTGAATGCTATTTGTGAACTCTGACTGGATCCAGACAATAAAAAAGTTATAAAAGACATTTTGAGCACAAATAGAGAAATCTGAATATAAACAGAATATTAGATGCTATTAAAATTATTATTAATTTTCGTAAAGTGTGATACGATATTGGAGTTTTATGTAGGAGAGTATCCTTATTTTTAGAAACTGTATACCAAAATATTTAGGGGAGAAGTGTCATGTATCTGTCATTTTCAAATGGCTCAGCAATAAAACAAAAAAAGTTTTAAATAAAGCAAATAACGCAATAAAGTGAAGACAGCAAAAATGTTAAAAATTGTTGAATCTAAATGGTAGATATGTGGGTAGTCACTGAACTATTCTTTCAACTTTTCTGTATGGTTGAAAATTTCATTACAAAAAGTTGACAGAAAATATTGACCTTTTAAATCCTGCTATACAAAAAAGAAATAAATTTAAAACTCTCTTTCAGTAATATTTTCTGATTTGAAATAACGTCACATACATTTATAAAATATTCAATCAGTATCAAAGGGAAACACAATGAAAAGTGCGTCTTCCCTCTCATCTGATATTCCCTCACTCCTCCCCAGAGAAAGAAGATAACAGTCTTATTTAAAAACCCAAATAGTTAGCATATATTGAGTACCTACTATGATCTAGGTAGTGTTCTAAGCATTTTAAATGTATTAGTTCGTTTTCCTCAAAACAGCCCAATGAGATAGGTACTATTTTTTAGCCTCATTTAACAGATAAAGAAAATGGACCTGCAAGTTCACACAGCAGATAAGTGGCAGAGCAATAATCTGAATCCAGGCCAGAAGGATCCAGAGCCAGGCTTTAACTACTACTCTATACTGCCTCTGAGAGCATGCTGTGTCCAGTGATTTACAGCAGCTTGTGAAGATCCTTCCATGCCCACACATTAAGATCTACTGTACTCATTTTAATGAGTCTATAAAAGGACCAGTTAGTTAAACTAGTCCATTATTAATGGACATTTAAGTTGTTTATCAATCTTTTGCTCTTTTAAACAATGCTCCTATAACCTCACACATACTTCTTCAGGCACATGGATGAGTATAATTGTAAGATATTCCCCAAAACAGAATTGCTGAGTCAAAGGCTATATACACTTTTAAATTCTGATAAACACTACCGAACTGCTCATCAAAAAATAAAATCAACCGATTCTCTCAGCAAAAGTGCATTTTAAGTGCCTCCTCCCCACAAGCTAAGAAATACTAGGTCCTATCAGATCGTTGTCAATCAAATGTTAAAAAAAAAAAGCAAAAAACAAACAAAAAAAACCAACCGCTAACTCATTTGCATTTCTTTACTTATGAAAAGGGTCAGGCATCTTTTTGATATTTATAAGCCAGCCTTTCTTTTGTTTTTCTGTGAACTACCTTAGTGGTTCACTATAGAAAAAAAGATTATTTAAAATCAAGAACATTTACCAGTGGAGAAAGCACAGCCACTCCATGGAAGCGAATAAGTGAGATGCTTTCAGACTGGACAGGTAGAAAGCTCTCTGTGGCTAGTGATGCTTCTTGGATTCTGGCAAGAATTTTCTCACAGAACTTCTCATACTCTTCCATCTTCCCACAATCACACTACAAGAGAGAAAAAAAGCCATTTTTAATGTGCTGACAAAAATAGATCTTAATTTATTTGGCAAATTTGTAGGGCATTGAAATATTCCTAGAATTCACAATTCCTAGAACTGGCTTTCCCAGAATTGTTTCACTGATCAGGAGCTAATTCTTGGCTATAGGAAAGCACCTCAAGACCCTGCCCAGTCAAGCCTTGCTTCATATATTAAATATTTCTGAAAATTTGTACATAATCAATCTTTAAATGTGATTAGTTTAGAAAAGTACTAAGAACTCAGCAATGAAACCTTCTGAAAGGAAACAAAGTTCTATACAACCTAACTAACTTCAGTTGTAAAACATAATATTATCTTTTCTTCAGGAGGATTTATCTACACATCACAGGAAAACTAAATAGGACTTCCCTGGTGGCGAAGTGATTAAGAATCCGTCTGCCAATGCAGGGGACACAGGTTCGAGCCCTGGTCCGGGAAGATCCCACATGCCGCAGATCAACTAAGCCCATACACCACAACTATTGAGTCTGTGCTCTAGAGCCCGCAAGCCACAACTACTGAGCCCGCGTGCCCAGAGCCTGCGCTCTGCAACAAGAGGAAGCCACCACAATGAAAAGCCTGCGCACCCAACGAAGAGTAGCCCCCGCTCGCCACAGCTAGAGAAAGCCCGCACGCGGCAACAAAGACCCAACGCAGTCAAAATAAATAAATAAGAAAGAAATCTAAGCACAAAAATGTGTACCATGGTTTATTTAAAAAAAAAAAAAACCTAAATAATACAAAGGTTGGAATGCTTCTGTAGCCAAAAAAAGAGACAAAAGGGCTAGTTAAATAAGAACTGGTATTTACTTTTAAAAGTTCTTTTTTCTATCATGGAGTCCAAAGTCTATTACTTGCATATCTTAAGAATATAATTTGACTCCATGATAACTGAGCAAATCAGTCGGAAGTGGAAAACAGAATCTACTGGCTCTCATATTAATTCACTTTACTGTTAAAAAGTGGAACCATCACCAAACCACTTAAAATAATCAGTCCAGTAATTTCACAATTTCTGGGAACCTGTGATGGTGGCTATGAAAATACAAGGTAAAAGGAAGGGTTAGATACCAAATTCATTCATGTAGCAAGTGTTAAATATTTGATTGCCTGTTTCCATAGCATTATGTCTGGCATTGTTTCCTTTAAATAAACAAGGGAAAGGGAAAGGGAAAGAGGGATATCACTGGACACATAACCAACAACGATATGATCTGTGAAAACAGAAAAAATAATACAATAATGCTTCTTTAAGTGTTCATTTTAAAACAATTAATTAACAAATAAAAAAAGAGAGAGGGAAGGGAAATTCAGTTCATGACGTGGGATATGCAAACATGAAACAAGATACAATACGATACTGCCCTAAGCCTCAAGATACTTAAAAATTTAGTACGCTAACGTATCAGGGACAAATAATATCACAGTTAGAAATGAAGAAAAATCATATTCAAAATTATGATTAGATTATGAAAAAAGATATATTGCTACTTTTGACCAACTGGTAGTCTTATTAATAGCAAGACTTCCTCCTACCATCCCATCAATTCTAATTATTTCTACATTCATTTATGCAAACTGAGAGTTTAATTTCAAAGAAATGGTTCTCTAGAGTGTAAATGAGATTATTTTGCAAACTTATATTCATAAGACAAGCAAAAGTAAAAAACAAAACATAACACCTTAACTGCATGATAACCATAGCAAGGCCTCCTTTTTTAATCTAGACTTCAACCCACATGATATCTTAATAATCAAAATAGGCATAAGCTAAGATATGAGAAATTCGAATGACCCCATTTCTACTAAAATACTTCAAAAGATTTTTTAACACAACCCATGCATCCAGCATTACAAGAAACCAAAACAGATTACTCATACAATTAATGTAATATACTTCCAATGGACACACAAGCAAAGAATGGAAGGTCTGGGAAATTTAAGGAAATAAAATATCTTTATGGCAAAAGTTTTATATTTCTTTCAACAACATCATATAAAAAATATGCCTCATTGCTTCAGAAAGTTAAATTCACATCCCTTAAACAGTATATGTTTGTCATACATATTGCAGACATACAGCAATATATTATTATTACAGCATAACTTATAGCCTATAATAAGGTATTAAACATCCAAATACAAGTCTAATATGATGATTATGGAAATTACCAAGTGACCCTACAGCATGACTGGATCATTCTCATCCTTTAGTCTCAGCTTGGAGGTCTCCTCTTCTGAGGCCGTCCCTGATTATCCCAACTAAATTAACCCTGTGTCATTCACTATCACACTACCCTGCTGTTTCCCAATTTTCATAGCACTTACCACTATCTGAAATTATCTTGTTTATTTCCTTGGTTTTTGTCTTTCTTCCTCCACCAAAATGTAAGCTCCATAAGCACAGGTACCTTCTCAGTCTTGCTCACCACTGAATCCCCATTACATAGGACAGTGTCTGTACACAGTAGGCACTTCATAAAAATACTGAATAAATAAATTAGGATAATTAGCTCAAACAATAATGTAAACCAGAAAAAAGAAGACAGTGGACTACACAGCAAAGAAGCTAGCAAGGAAGAATGGAATTTTGAGAATGACTGTTTCATAGATGACCCTTTTCTCAGTGAAACTGGTACCTCTAAACTGCAAGCGCAACCATTTAAAAAGCGAGTGTCTGTATCTTATATGATTAAGCAAGAGGGCACTTCGCTTCTCAGGCCACAATTACCCCTGTCAGAAGGGTTTTTTTAAGGGAGCCTTGACTACAAGGCCACTCCAACCACAAATCTGCAGCCCCATACTTTACCAGCAGGCATTACTGGTCCACTTGAATTAATAATTTGTTGGCTGCATCAAGTTCAGACATGCCCTGTCTTCTCCATTTAGACGATGATCCTTCCCCAAATAAGCCTCTTTGCAAACTCCATAGACTCATGATTCTGCTACCTACTCCTCACCAGTGCTCTATCAGAAATGTCACTGAAGGGAATGGTAAAAGTAACACAGAACACATCTTGCCTTGTTGTCAGTTGTTAGCTGGTTGTTTACCCATCAGTCATCCTAAAAACAAACTTCCTGTAGAGGCAATAAAGGGGAAGGTTCTTATTCAGGCACACACACTAGCTGTATGTTCTTGGCAATTCACTTACCATCTCTGTCTCAGTTTCCTCATTTGTAAAACAGGGATAATCAAGAGTATCTATCTCAAAGAGATTCTGTGAGGATTCATTAGTATACTGTAGGATATGCAGAAAGCATCAATAAATGGGAGCGACTTTTATTTCGAAGAGGATGATGATGACTATGATTTTTTTCACTAGTTTATGAACTCCTGGAGGGTAGCGACAGTTCTTGGTTCCTGGTAAGATTCAATTTAACTTAAAAACGTGGAAAGGGGGACAACAGCTTCCTCATTTTGCTGTGTCCAGACCCCTCCCCACTAAATCAATCTCTAGGCGCCTGCCATTTGCCTAAACTAGGGGGTAGGGAACTGGGATTATAACCAGATAGAAGCAAAGGGTGGGAAACACCCAGTAGCATCATGGGTAATAAAGAGAATTTCCTTTTTTTCTTCATGCTTCTGCCCCCAGAGAATCGCAAAGGCAGAGTAAACAGCGGTCCTAGGGTCTTTGCTTGGTGGTAACTGCCGTTCAGAAATGGCCAGGGCACACCCTGGGGATGCTCCTCTAGCCAGAAAAAAAAAAGGCCCAACCACTTTTATCAACAGGAGGTGGTTCCTCGGGTCTGGCCCGAGTTTATTTACTGTGGACCCTCTGCCCTCACTCTAGCGCCCCAAGCCCACCTCCCCCAACTCCTCTGATAAGGCTCCATCCCGAACACCCACCAGACGGTGCCAGCATCTGAGCATCACCTCCGCGCCCGGTGCCGCCGGCCCCCGGGATATCCGCCTCCGCCCACCCGGAGCCTTCCCAGAGGCTCGAGGCCCAAGAGCCCGGCACCTTCGCTCGGGTTCCGTGCAGAGCCCGCCCTCAGATAGCGCGCCAATTCCGCCCGCCCTGCGGCCTCGCAGCCGGACCCGCTGAGTCAAGGCCCCTCTCACGCACACACCTGTTCTCCCACGGCCACGGCAGCTTTCCTCCCCTCGCTCCGGGCCTTGGCAGGAAACAAACTGCTCAATTGGTACTGACTGAGAGCAGCTCCATCCACCGCCGCCTCCTCCTCCTCCTCCCCGCCATATTACGGTGCTCAGGCGGCAACGCGGGCTCCTGGCAACCGCCGCCGCCGCCGCCGCTGCCGCCGCCTTCCGGACTCCACCTCTTAGGGCCGGCACTTCCGGTGGTTGCTTCCGGGCCGTTGGACTGGTTGGGCCTCCATAAAACTACAATCCCCGAGGTGCTTTGCGCGCCTGGGTACACGTCCAGGCCCAGCGATGGAGGGCGTTGTACTTGAGGGAGGCGCGGTGCAAGCTGGGAGGCGTAGTCTTCACTGCAGGCTCGCAAATCTTATTTCATTAAGAACGCTCCTCAGGTCTGAAGCCCTCTGAAATATTCCGTGAAACTGCTATTTTTCACTTACCGGTATAGAGGAACTTCTTTATGTATAATCGTTTTAATACATACAACGGTCACCAAAATTTTTTTCTCTGTCAATAAAAAATTACTGAATCCTAGATGCCAACTCTAAGCTTCAACACATCCATACCCGCTTGCAAATCAGTGGGAAAATAGCTCCAAGAAAGGTAGTTAACAGGTCCAAGATGGCAGGAAAAGCTCAGAATGTTTTGCCAAAGTTCTCTATCGAAACATGTTACCAGCTTTTTGTCAACTGAAAAAAAAAAAAGCACAACATAAGAGTTGTGAGTTAAGTTTTATTTGGGGCAAAATGAGGGCTATAGGCCAGGAGACAGCATTTCGGATAGCTCTGAGAAACTGCTCTGAAGAGGAAGGGGGGAAGGCCAGTGTTATATATGGTTTTAGTGAAGGGGGATCCGTGCAATCAAGCACACATTTTGGCAAAGGCTTGCTGCTAGTCACAGGAGCAGATGTCACTGTTAATGATTTTAGTGCTTTCCTAGATATGAGGAGATGCAAGAATTGGGCTCATAAAATCTTTCGAGAATATCTAACTATCTCCCTGAACTCCTTTCAGGGTGTGTTGAAGGTCAGTGGCTGCAGTGGCTAGTAACTTAATCCTTGTAGAGGCAGATGGCAACTGCCAGCTTTTTGTGGGCATTTCCAAAATATGATTTAGCAGCTAGCCACTTCCCATTTCCTAAATCGGCTTTACTTTCTGCCTCTTACTGACCCTCTTTCCCGTGCCTATTTTTTCATATGTAAAATAAGATTTTCAAAAGTGCCTATCACAAGGTCGGTTGCGAGGAACAACTGAGATAATTCTTGCAGTGCCTTGCACAGAAGCCCCATCATTAGCCCTGAGTAGGAGGAGAAGGTTAGAAGGAGTAGCAGTGGAAAATTCATGGCATCAAACTGGGGTGTCATGATGTCAGCCCTGAATCTGCCATTTCATTGACTCCGCTGAAGTCCTTTGACTTCTCCTGGCCTCAGTTTATTCATCTATAAAATGAGGGCATTATTAAAATCCCTTCCAACTTTATAATCCGATTATGCCTCCTTTGCTATGTTCTTTCATTCCCTCAGAATCTGAAAAAATCCTTCTAAAGTCGACTGAATTCAGTTTCCTGAGGTAATACGCAACCGAGCCTGTTGTGAGAATAACACACAAAGCAGTCGCAGTCATGGAACCTGGAACGTGGTTATGTGCTCTATAAATGTTAACTGTACTCTCTAACACTATTATTTTGCCCCACGAGAATGTAAGCCCCATGAGAGCAGGGATCCTGTCGGTCCTGTTCACTTGCTGTTGTCCTGAGCATCCGGACTGCTGTTCGCATACCTTCAATTGAATTAATCAATAGTGTAAGCGTCCTGCCCCTCCAAAATTTCCTTGACGGCAAAATGGAGTCATTAAGATCCTTTCCAGTCTTACGACCTTAAGACTGCTGTCATATCCCTCGCCTTGCTTCTAGAGTTTGAAAGCCCCTGAGGAAATCCGGACCACAGAATAACGCAAAACGTACTTTGGAACTCGCCTCCGTTGCCTTGGCAGCTGCTACGCCCGGAGCTCTGGAGATCCTCGGCCCTGATTGGCTGGACCTCGGGCTCCTTCTACGGAAGTAGTCGCTGCCGCCATTGTGCGGCGCTCGTCCAGTCGAAGGGTGTCAGCTGCGGTCAGCGCTTTGGGCTGTCGTCGTAGTTTCTTGGTTTCCTATCCGCGGAGCCCGGCGGGACTGGGACTCCCGTCCGTGCCGGTGCGGGCGCCGGCATGTGGCTATGGGAGGAACAGGGGGGCCTCATGGGCCCCTTCTCCTTCCTGATGATGATGCTGCTGCTGGTGACGCGCAGTCCCTTCAATGCTTGCCTCTTCACCGGCAGCCTCTACCTTCTGCTGCGGCTCTTCAGCTTTGAGCCGGTGCCCTCCCGCAGGGCCATGCAGGTGCTCAAGCCCCGGGACCGCGTCTCCGTCATCGCCCACCGCGGCGGCGGCCACGACGCACCCGAGAACACGCTGGCGGCCATTCGGCAGGTGAGTCCTACACTCCTCCCGCCCTTGCGCGCCTCCTGGGAGCTTGGACTTGTGCCTGTCCTTCCGAAGGTTCCCCAGCCTTTTCATGATAGCCTTACCACTTCCCCATTTGTCCACAAGGAATACATTCAAGTGGCCCTGGATCCCTCTGAATTACGGAAAATCTCCAGACTTCAAGTGTTTATAGAACACTGCAAATACTTAACGTATTTGATATGTGCCAGGTACTGAGGATGGTCATGAACAAGACAGAAAGGGTACCTGCTTTCACAGAGCTTGCATTGGAGTAGGGGAGACAGGTCTTAAATAAATAAACACGTACATAAGGTACTTTAAGAAAGCGATGAGTGCAATGAAGAAATAGGGTTACCGAATAAGGAATGTCGGGAGGGTCATTTTAGACAGAAATCCTGTCCGAAGAAGTGACCTTTGAACTGAGACCGGGATTATGAGGAGCCGCCATGGATCTGGGGGAAAAGTGCTCCAGGAAAAGGGAACAGCAAGTGCAAAGGTCCTGAGGTGGGAATGATGTTGGAATCCTCATGTAACAGAATAGACAGTATATGGCCTGACTTCAAGGGACAAAACAAAGGCTGGTGTGTGAATGAAGTAGGAAATGTGGCCAGGTTAAGTAGAGCCTTGGTCAGTCGTTAGCTAACATACTCTAAACGGATCACCTTCACAGCGGCTGTCTTTACTTGTCCTTCAAATTATCCAAATCATCTCCTTATCACCTTTCCCCGTGGTAAGACAACACTAGCAGGGGGACTCCTGATAATTTCTGCCTCCCCTTTCCACAGGGAGCTCTCGGCAGTCTCCGGACTTCATCATAATAACAGCTTGCGTAGTAAGAGAGCTTTGCAGTTGTCTAGGCACTTTTGCATATGTGGAAATATATCTGATCCTCTCATTTCCCTGAAACATTATTTTAACATTAAGTGGGTAGGAAAACTGGCTCAAACACACACAGCTCCTTTTCGAATTCAGCCTTCTGATTCCAAGTCCCAGTGCCCTTTGTCCTAGATTAGAATATGTTCCAGGATGTAAAATTTGAACTGAATGTCCTTTCTTTGTCCAGCTAGGGACAGACAGTATTGTGTAATGAACAAGTTACTTAAGCGCTCTGTGTCCCAGTCAGAGTCACGGGTAGGATGTAGCAAGCAAGGCACCCTAGGGTACCGCTCCTCACTCTAGTCCCAGCTCTGACCTTAAGTTTCCTCATCTGTAAAATGGGAATGATGTTAATATCCACCTAATCGGTTGTGATTCGATGAAATAGGCTACCTCACATTAAATGAGAAAGTATGTATGCGAAATACACATATACATAGTATGTCATATCCTGTTGTGTTGCAAGGGAATTATAGCTAAACTCCATTCATGTCTTGTATGTTTAGGTTGAACATGTCTTTTTTTTTTTGCGGTACGCGGGCCTCACTGTTGTGGCCTCTCCCGTTGCAGAGCACAGGATGCGCAGGCTCAGCGGCCATGGCTCACGGGCCCAGTCGTTCCACGGCATGTGGGATCTTCCCGGACCGGGACATGAACCCGTGTCCCCTGCATCGGCAGGCGGACTCTCAACCACTGCGCCACTAGGGAAGCCCTGAACATGTCTTTAATATATGTAATTATGATAAATAACATTGCACCAAGCTGATTCCTGGTTTTAAGAGGAAATGAGATGTAATTTAGCTTGTTCAAATACAAGGTCATTATCAATGAACGTTTTAGCCGTGACAGAATTTAGCTGCAGAAGACAAGGTCACGTCCTCCCTCTTGACTTCAAAAGAAATATGTAGTTTACTTCCTTCAAAGTTTGTTTTTTGTCCTGTTCTTTTTCACTTTGCTTGTTTGCAGCTCATAATTTATATTCTTAAACATTCTATTATGTAAAAAGTCAGGGAAGACATTCTGACAGTGGTAGAATTTCTGGTAGATTATGGAATAGATAGAGAAGGAAAAACTTGAGAGCGGTGAAATGAATGCATTCCAAAAACGGAGTCACGATTATAAACAGTGACAGAAGCATGAAATCAAACCCACAGTCCACTCCACAGAGGGGCCACAGTGCAGCTTTCAAAGTATAATTCAGATTATATCATGCCCATATTTAAAACCCTCCAGTGTTTTTTCTATTGCAGTTAGGTAAAATCAAAACACCTTTCCATTTTGGACCTTTCTCAAAGCCCCAACTCCCTCTGTTTAAACCACCTTGGGTGTTTGTTAATGATGCTTTTGGCTTCATGTAATAGAGAATCTAACTTAAAATATTTCAGACAATAAGGGGACTATCTCACATAGCAAGAGGTGTGTGTGGGAGAGGTGACTTCCAGGATGGTTTATTCCGCTGTTCAATTTGTGATTGTGGAGGACACCGTTTCTATTGATCTATCTGCTCTGCCACCTGTAGCATATTTACTAGCCCTCATTGTAGTTGCCAGGTGGCCACTGCAGCCCCAGGACTCACATTCTTACATATCAGCATCCAGCCTCAAGAAAAGGCTCTACTCCCTCTTCCATAAGTCTTGCCCAGAAGTCAGTCAGCCTCTCTTACTCTCTCTGACAGACACACACGGAGGGGTTGGGAATAGTCCACTTACAGCAGAGGAGAAAGCTGAACACTGGAGAAAGAACAGCTCTCTACCAGCAGGGAAGAAGAAAGGAAATAGATCTGGGTAGGCAATCAGTACTTTGTGGCTCCTTCCTGCCTTGTGGCCTCTGTATTATATTTGCCATTTCTTCTACTTAGAAAACTCTTCCCCTGGATCTTTGTATTGTTGACTCCCTTTTATCACTAAGGTCTCAGCTCAAATGTCGTATTCTTAAAGAGGCCTTCCCTGATTGCCTTGTGTAGTGACCCCCCACCTGCCTTAACTTTCACATTACCCTCTATTTTCTTTTTCAAACATTTATCACTATCATAATACATGTAACATGTGTATAGTCTGTTTCTCCCCAGTAAAGTGTAAGATCCATGTTCCTTTTCTTTCTTGCTCACCACTCTCTCCTCACTGCTTAGAACAGTGCCTGATACATAGTAGACACTCAATAAATATTTGTTGGAAGAATTGTGATGTACAAATAAGCAATAAGCCCATCAGAAAAGATACTCAACATTATCAGCCATCAGAAAAATGCAGTTCAAAACCACAGTGAAATAACACTTAATACCCACTAGGACAGCTGTAATCAAAAAGGCAGACAGAAGTATTGGCAAGATTATGCAGCAGTTGGAACCTTCATGCACTGATGGTGGGAAACTAGTCTGTCGGTTCCTCAAAAGGTTAAATATAGGACTTCCCTGGTGGCACAGTGGTTAAGAATCCACCTGCCAATGCAGGAGACACGGGTTCGAGCCCTGGTCCAGGAAGATTGCGGAGCAACTAAGCCCATGTGCCACAACTACTGAGCCTGTGCTCTAGAGCCCGCGAGCCACAACTACTGAAGCCCACCCGTCTAGAGCTCGTGTTCCACAACAAGAGAAGCCACCGCAATGAGAAGCCCGTGCACCGCAACTAGAGAAAGCCCACATGCAGCAATGAGGACCCAACACAGCCAATAATTAATTAATTAATTAATTTTTTAGAAAGCGGTTAAAGATAGAATTACCATCTGAAGCAGCAATTTCACTCCTAGGTATATACTCAAAAGAATTGAAAACATGCATCATGCAGAAACTTGAACAGGATTGTTCATAGCATTATTCATAATAGCCAAAAAGTGGAAACAACAGAAATGTCCATCAGCTGTTGAAAGGATAAATAAAATGTGATATAGCCACACAATGGAATATTATTTAGCAAGAAAAATGAATGAAGTCCCCATACATGTTATAACATGAATGAACCTTGAAAACAGTATGCTAAGTAAAAGAAGCTAGTCACAGAAGACTGCATATTATATAATTCTGTTAAATAAAATGTCTCGAATAGGCAAAGCCATAGAGAAAGAAGTAGATTAGTATTTGCCAGGGACTGGGAGGGTTGGAGAGAGAAGTGAGGACTGACTGCTAATGGATATGGGGTTTCTTTTTGGGGTGAAGATGTTCAGAAAGCGATTGTAGTGATGGTTGCACAACTGCAAATATGCTGAAAACCATTGAATTGTACACTTTAAATGGATGAATTTTATGGTATGTGAATAGTATGTCAAAAGCTGTATAAGTATAATGACTTTATTAAAGCAGACACTTTTTAAATCAACTTTGTCAAAGTATAATTTACATACAATAAAAGATACATTTTCAGTATACAGTTTGATGAGTTTTGATAAATATTTACACCTGGGTAGCCACCACCTCAATCCATTTCCATCACCCTAGAATGTTCCTTTGTGTTCTCTTTGGAGTCAACCCCTACTCCTGCCTCTGCTGCAAGGCAATCATTGATCTGATTTCTCTAACTATACTACACTATACTATTCTATTACTAAACTATTAGTATAGTTTCAAATTAACATCTTAAGTAAAATTTTAATAAATTACAGTATTTATGTAGACTAGTTTATGTGAAGTGTGTATGTTTAGAAGAAAAATACTATTATAAGAAACTGCTTGAAATAAGAGTATGAAGTATATACTAATATGTGAATCAGATTCAGGGGTTTATCTTTTTGCCTCTACATAAAAGTATTGGGAAAGAAAGTTGAATGCAGTCATTAGAAGATCTGGTCTAAGAAGCTCTAGTATGGTGATTCTTTTATAGAACTTTTGTTTTGGGCCTTAATAAACTACACAGAAAAGACAAATAAATGAACTCATTACCTTTAGTATTCTTGCTAAAATACAGTGTCTCACCATTGTTTTTTTTGTTTTGTAGCCAAGTAACAATGGCCCTAATGGATAAAAGTACAATTGAACTGAATTACTAGCATCAAGGAGTAAGGTTAACATTTGTATTACAGTGAGAGAGATGCACTGTGAATACTGGAAATGTGATCTTGTTTTATGTTATACAATATATAACCCATGTGGATTTACCAGTGCATTATTAAACTTAGAAAAGATATACCTTTAATCTTATAAAAAGATGTACCTTTTAATCAGTGTAGATGTAAGCATTACATCTTATGTAATGACTTTTTCACCGAGGCAGAAGTGTTTTTCTAGTCATAATAGCTTCTGTTGAGCGCCACCTCTGAGCCAGGCACCAAGCTTGGTGATTTACATACATTATTTCTAAATCCTCACAACTCTTAAGATCATTAAAGAAGTATCATCATAAAAGTGATGAAACGGAGGCAAGAGTAATATTTGTAATTAGATGACATAGCCAGTTAGTGATGGAATTGGAATTTTTAGAGGGGGAAATCTTGGTCATATATGTGAAAATCAAACTGAAGCCTAGAAGAAAACAGTTGTTTATAAGTGGGGGTAAGAAAGGATTTAAATAAGATAGACAAATCTCCACCTATAAGGGACATAATTAATAAATTTGACTATTTTACGGTTAAAAACATGTTAACAAAACACAATAACAATGGCTAATGTTTATTGAATGCTTACTGTGCACTAGTACAGTGCTGTATGTTGTTTATGGGTACTTAAGTGTGTAGTAAATATATAAAGACCTGTAAGGGAATTATAGAAATTATGCACGTCCACTTGGCAGTTGCCTCTGGAGAAGAAGTGGGGAGGATTTTAGCTATATCTGTAGTGTGATAGTAAAGTCATGTGGTTAAGAGTGTAGCCTCTACCACGTCCTAGTTTGTGTAACCCAGAGCAAGTTTCTTAATCTCTCTCAGTTTCCTCATCTGAAAGTGAGAATGTTAATAGTACTTCCTGAAGGGTTGTGAGGATCAAATGAGTTAATACATTTACAGCAGTTAGAATAGTGCCTGACAAATATAAAAGGCTCAATAAATAATATAGCTATTATTGTTTTAGGGCAGCAAGAGATTGAAGCAAATATGGCAAAATGTTAACATCTGTTAAGTCTTTTTTTTTGCTGTATACTACTATGTATGTTTGCATAATTTAAAAAAAAAATTAAAGTCTTTAAAGTCTTGATCATAATGAGTGTTTCACGTCTTCATTGTGACAAAGAAGCCAAGGAAGCAAATGTTGGATAGTGTGTCTTAGAGGAGCATGGCCCCTCAAACTTTATGTTCATGTTCTCTTTTTAGATAAATTCTTGTGCACCTTATCGGGCTTACCAACTTGTTGGCCAACAGCCAGTGCTGCTCACATAAACAAAATCTAGCGTCCTCTAGAAGCAGTCTTGGTGTTTCTGCTCTAGAGGATGGAATTAAACCAGCAAAAACCTGACTCGTCCTGTTTATGCCAAGGTAGTGCAATATCCAACTAATCAACAAACACAGGGGAATCATCAGAGATACTGCACCAAAGAGAGTATAGGTAAACAGTGAAATGTGACTAAATATTTGTAATTGTAAGCCATTAATGGTCTGTATAGTTAAAGCAACCAGAGAAAACAAATTCCAGAAGTCTCCCCATCTGCCACTCTGAGAGTGAGAAAAGTGGGGAAATTGAAGTTTATAAGGAATCCATAAGTGTGGACCCTGAAGTAAGGTTAACATCCATGAAAAAGAGAAATAGGTTGGGTTGCTCTTTGGTATAGGAAGGGAATAGAATCAGTAAGAGAAACTGTCTACTTAGCCAGTCCTGTTGGTCATCTTTAGTGTTTAGATTGCAAAATGACATCTGTGGCCACTTGACATTAATATCGTTGGTGTTTTTGTTAAGGCAGCTAAGAATGGAGCAACAGGCGTGGAGTTGGACCTTGAGTTTACTTCTGATGGGATTCCTGTCTTAATGCACGATAGCACAGTAGATAGGACAACTGACGGCACCGGTCGATTGTGTGATTTGACATTTGAACAAATTAGGAAGCTTAATCCTGCAGCAAATCACAGATTAAGGTAAGTGGTGTACTGTCAGCTAAACATATCTTTCAACTTGTGTTGGAGATCACAGAAAGACACTGGCACCTTCTAATTACATCTTCTGCTCCAGAAGAGTTGTTTTGTTGTGTTTTGTTTTCAGCTGTATACAGGTTTCCCAAGTAATGGGCAGGTGCCACGAACAACAGAAATATGGCATGAATGCTTTTCAGCTTTTCCCACTGAGGCCAAATTTGGCTTCAGAAATTATTCTCAAGACGATACTCTAACGTGACAATTACTTTGTACTGTCATATAAATTTATATATGTATATGTGGTGTGTGTGTGTATGTATATCAGAGCTAATTGTATAAGATGTTCCAGAAGAAAAGCGTTCTATGATCAAATAAGATCCAACACTATACTTTAGATATTCCCCTTGGGGATAAACATTTCACGTCAATCAATTCTTGCCTTTAACTTAGTGTTTCTAAAATGTATATGACCACAGAACCCATGCCCTTCCCACCATTAACAACTATAAACACCTCAGAATTGGTATCTGGGTAATATACTTTGGAATGTGGTTATTTAAATCCCTCTCCTCTTGTCTTTGTAATACCGAAAAATGTGTTCTTACTGTAATTCATGTCATATCAATTCTCTGGTCAATTTATTTGACCCAGTGATTAAACTGTAGTCCTCCCTAAAAGATGATTCAGACTTTATTTTCCTAGGAACTGAAAGAAATTAAAAGTCAGCCAAAGGAAGTCATACTTTAGAAAGAATATTGATAACACTTGAAAGTTCTGAGTCCAAGCTGCTGGAATTGCTCTCTGCTGTTACAGACATTTCATTGCTCAGCTGTAGGCAAGGGGAAGGCTGGTTTTAATATTACAGTGACACTGTAGCTAATAAGATGTCAAATTCAAAGTCAGCACTTAATGCAAAAAATGCTTAGGGTCAGCGTCACCCTTAAAATACTCTAAGAAGGCATGGTATTGGAGCCAATATGCCATCTTAATGTCTTTAACCCAAGCAGTCTTTGTTCCATAGTTGAAAGGTTGCATTTTCTTTGCTTAAATACCAAATAATTGGCTTGTGTTTAGAGACTATGTTGTTGGAAAAGAAGGGAAAATTTCTGTCAGTGGGGTAAAATGCTCATCCTGAGAGGGGAGCATGGCAACTAAGACTAGCCGGAGGAATAGCAAATTCATGTCTCTGATTCCCAGGGAATAGTCACTGAATAGAGTGGCTGGCAGAGTTTGCTGTACTATTTATCTTTATCTTTTTTAAAACCAATATCTTACAGTTGAATTAATACCATTGAATTAGCATAAGTTAAATCATGTAGAGTGAAATTTTGTTATTTGAGAAAAGCTGATTTCTTATGTGTCAGGCACTTAACTTTCCTTTTCTTTTTCAGAAACATATGTATTAGAAAATTATTTATTTTAACCAGTTTCACTTAAATGCACAACCGTACAGTTAAAAGATGTATATATAGCTAGGAATTTCTCCTGCATAAGGTTCTATTAGGGAAAGTACAATCTTGGGTCTCTGAGTTCTCCAAAGATGGCATATACTCTGCCCTTGAGTGAGTAGAGTTACTAATTATATTATAAATCCAGTGACTGCCTAAAAAATAAATGATTTTTGTTGTTGCTGTTCTGTGGCCAAGAATATCTTTAATTTGGTTTAAAAACATATTATCAAAAAAAAAAACATATTATACTTGGACTTTGATATGGTTGGAGAAAGGAAGTTGGGGAAACACTCTTTTCCTTTGGTTGGGAGACATTTTTCAAATGTCTGTTTCACTAAACTTTTATCTTTTCCTTGTTCCTACAATGTACTATTCCTTTTCCCTCTCTTATAGGAGTGATTTCCCTGATGAAAAGATTCCTACCCTGAGAGAAGCTGTTGCAGAGTGCCTAAACCGTAACCTCACAATCTTCTTTGATGTCAAAGGCTATGCAAATATGGTACAGTTTATACCATAGACTGCACTTTGGAAAAGACAGCTTTATTTAAGTGCTAGTTTGTTCCAAAATTAACTATATATTTTATTTTTTATATTCTTAAATTATTTTTACAAATTATATTTGCTTAATGGAAGTTTACAGTGCAAAAATCCACATCTTCAAGGAAACAGTAAATTATGGAGAACCTTTTTAACCTTTTAACCTTTGATGGAACCATTTAACAATCCCCAATATTCGACAACTAGCACAAAATAGAACAGTCAGGTTTCTTTTATTTGCATGAAACATTTACAAAAGATATTAAATGAACAGTAAAGAGGCACTTCTTTTTTTTTTTTTTTCCCAGTATGCGGGCCTCTCACTGTTGTGACCTCTCCCGTGGCAGAGCGCAGGCTCAGCGGCCATGGCTCACGGGCCCAGCCGCTCCGCGGCACATGGGATCTTCCCAGACCGGGGCACGAACCCGTGTACCCTGCATCGGCAGGCGGACTCTCAACCACTGCGCCACCAGGGAAGCCCAAGGAACAAGATTTTTAATGAGCACCTCGGGTTTTATTGATGATAACGGCCCATGTTTGGGAACGCTGATAGGTCCTACATTTCACCCATGGTGTACTGACCTTCATGATTATTTCCTTAGAATAAAGAGGGGTGAGGGAGGAGAAGAAATTTTTTTTTTTTTTCCAGCTATTTGAGCTTTCTGGTTGGGTGCTCACAGATGGTTTGGGCAGCATTGGGCAGAACATAGTGATCTAATTCACCAAAGTGGGAGCATAGGGACTTCACTGGTGGCACAGTGGTTAGGAATCCACCTATCAATGCAGGGGACACGGGTTCGAGCTCTAGTCTAAGAAGATCCCATATTCCATGGGACAGCTAAGCCCATGTGCCACAACTACTGAGCCTGCGCTCTAGAGCCTGTGAGCCACAACTACTGAGCCCGCATGCCACAACTACTGAAGCCCGCACGCCTAGAGCCCATGCTCTGCAACAAAGAGAAGCCACCGCAATGAGAATCCCGTGCACTGCAATGAAGAGTAGCTCCCACTTGCCGCAACTAGAGAAAGCCCGCACACAGCAACGAAAACCCAACGCAGCCCCCAAAATTAATTAATTAATTAATTAATTTTAAAAATGGGAGTATAAAGGAACAAGTGTTGGCATTAAATTGGAGACAGTAGATAACAGGAGCCAAGATCACGGGCTTTGGAGATTGTGATTAAACTCTCACCTACTACAGTGTAACCTTAACCTTGATAAGCTTCTGTTTCCTTATGGGCAAAATGGGAACAATGTAAGAAATGATCACATAGGGTTGTTGCGAGAATCAGATAAAGAATGTAGGTGAAGCATCACACGTGGTGCATGTTAGTTCACAACAAGAAAACGACTGCGGCTCT
This sequence comes from Pseudorca crassidens, assembly GCF_039906515.1. NCBI lineage: Eukaryota > Metazoa > Chordata > Mammalia > Artiodactyla > Delphinidae > Pseudorca > Pseudorca crassidens. Next base: position 23,066,798 of record NC_090310.1, read on the forward strand.
ATAGCTCACACTCTGTGATATTAGTGAAGGGAAGCATGAGATGAATAATTTCTATGTTTTCTATGTTTTTTATTTTGGGGAATGCATTTAGTTGCTTATATTTGGTTATAGATTATGTGTGACTTTCCAAAAATTAGGGGTATTTCAAGAATTATGATGTAGCAACATTACATTCCACCTAACGTCTGGTCATCTCTGCTGTTAGCTGCTACTGTTGCTCAGTGGCCAAATCTGTTAATTCACTAGAGGTTACAAACTATCAGTATTTTAATTCTATCACTTCTTCTTCATTTGGTAGCTGGTCTACTGCAAAAAGAAACTTCTGCTTTTCTTGGGAAGAGTTGGGAGACTCTTCCCAGTTTCTCCCTTGTCCCATTGCTTCTCCTTCCCTGTTGATGATGGATGACGTTTCCTCTTAGTCGCCTAGACTGAGAAAATCTACCCTCTCTAGTTTGCAGACTGGTTGACTCCCACTTCAGCTAGGAAAGGCAGAGGGAGATAGAGTTGTGGGTATAAAAGGACCTATCCTAGTGGCTAAACTAGAATACAAGGAAAAGATTTTAAAATTTTGCTTCCAACCTCCACTGGCCTGTAGTCTGCCATACTTTTCCAAAGTATGACAAAAGGAGGTGAGCCTCTCAACAAAATAGTAAAGCAGCAGTACCCCAGCTTCTTCCTTATCTGCTGATGTGAGTTTAAAATGCATCCTAGTGGATAAAGCAACCTACCAAAACTCCTTTTCACATCCCCATATATTAGTAAATTTCTGATTTACTTAATAGAGTTGTACTTATATATAGTAGTTACTGGTTGGGACTACATTTTAATAGATTTTAAATACATGAATCTCTTTTACAGGCTACTGATGCTCTGAAGAAAATATATATGGAGTTTCCTCAACTATACAATAATAGTATTGTCTGCTCTTTCTTGCCAGAAGTTATCTATAAGGTAAAATTCTGGATTTTTGTTGTGTATAATATTATGTTAGTTGGTGGTAATAATAGCAGTGGGCTAAATAAGCATAAGATAGATGCCCGTTAAACTGAACTGAATTAAAAAACTTCTTTTTTTTTGAATTTTATTATTATTTTTTATACAGCTGGTTCTTATTAGTTATCTATTTTATACATATTAGTGTATGGATGTCAATCCCAGTCTCCCAATTCATCCCACCACCACCACCCCCCACCCCACCCCCTTTCCCCCCTTGGTGTCCATACGTTTGTTCTCTACATCTGTGAAGAGACTCCTCTTTTAAATTAACAAAAATGCAGGAAGGGGAAAGTACTCGTACGCCGTTTTAAAATACCATGATTCCTTTTTAGCTCCTTCTTTCATGTTGTTTATAGGCTCATTCAGATTACTTTGGAAACATTCTCAGAACAGAATGAATTATATATTTCTGTGTCTCACTAAGTAACAGCAGACTATACCTTTTTAAAAAATAAGTCTTATAGAGAATTTAAAATATGCATAATTTGAAATATGCAAATACATAGATACTACACAGCAAGCCCTCCTTTAACCATAATCCAGCTTGTTTCATCCATAACCCCATTTATCCCCAGAGTTTTTTTTTTTTTCCTTCTTTTTTTTTTTTTTTTTTTTTTTGTGGTACGCAGGCCTCTCACTGTCGTGGCCTCTCCCGTTGCAGAGCACAGTCTCCGGTCGCGCAGGCTCAGCGGCCATGGCTCACGGGCCCAGCCGCTCCGCGGCATGTGGGATCTTCCCGGACCGGGGCACGAACCCGTGTCCCCTGCATTGGCAGGCGGACTCTCAACCACTGTGCCACCAGGGAAGCCCCAGAGTTATTTTTTTTAATAGATCTTTATTGGAGTATAATTGCTTCACAATACTATGTTAGTTTCTGTTGCACAACAAAGCGAATCAGCCATATGCACACACATGTCCCCATATCCCCTCCCTCTTGAGCCTCCCTCCCATCCTCCCTATCCCACCCCCTAGGTCATCTCAAAACACCAAGGCAATCTCCCTGTGCTATGCTGCTGCTTCCCACCACCCAACTGTTTTACATTCAGTAGTGTATATATGTCAATGCTACTCTCACTTCACCCCAGCTTTGCCCTCCCACCCCATGTCCTCAAGTCCATTCTCTACGTCTACCTCTTTACTTCTGCCCTGCAACTAGGTTAATCAGTACCTTTTTTTTTAATTCCATTTATGTGCATTGGCATACAGTATTTGTTTTTCTCTTTCTGATTTATTCACTCTGTACGACAGACTCTAGGTCTGTTAAAGACCCCCACTATTATCGTGTTACTTTCGATTTCTCCTTTCATGGTTGTTAGCATTTGCCTTATATATTGAGGTGCTCCTATGCATAAATATTTATAATTGTTATATCTTCTTCTTGGATTGATCCCTTGATCATTATGTGGTGTCCCTCCTTATCTCTTGTAACAGTCTTTATCTTAAAGTCTATTTTATCTGATACGAGAATTGCTACTCCAGCTTTCTTTTGATTTCCATCTGCATGGGATATCTTTTTCCATCCCTTCACTTTCAGTCTGTATGTGTCCCTAGGTCTGAAGTGGATCTCTTGTAGACAGGATATATATGGATCTTGTTTTTGTATCCATTCAGCCAGTCTGTGTCTTTTGGTTGGGGCATTTAATCCATTTACATTCAAGGTTGTTATCGATATGTATGTTCCTATTACCATTTTCTTAATTGTTTTGGGTTTGTTTTTGTGGTCTTCTTCTTCTGTTGTGTTTCCTGCCTAGAGAAGTTTCTTTAGCATTTGTTGTAAAGCTGGTTTGGTGGTGCTGAATTCTCTTAGCTTTTGCTTGTCTGAAAAGCTTTTGACTTCTCCATCGAATCTGAATGAGATCCTTGCTGGGTAGAGTAACCTTGGTTGTAGGTTTTTCTCTTTCATCACTTTAAGTATATCCTGCCACTCCCTTCTGGCCTGCAGAGTTTCTGTTGAAAAATCAGCTGATAACCTTAAGGGGATTCCTTTGTATGTTATTCTTTGTTTTTCCCTTGCTGCTTTTTATATTTTTTCTTTGAATTTAATTTTTGTTAGTTTGATTAATATGTGTCTTGGTGTGCTTTTCCTAGGGTTTATCCTGTATGGGACTCTGTGCTTCCTGGACTTGGGTGACTATTTCCTTTCCCATATTAGGGAAGTTTTCGACTATAATCTGTTCAAATATTTTCTCAGACCATTTCTTTTTCTCTTCTTCTTCTGGGACTCCTGTAATTCAAATTTGGTGAGTTTAGTGTTGTCCCAGAGGTCTCTGAGACTGTCTTCAATTCTTTTCATTCTTTTTTCTTTATTCTGCTCCTTGGCAGTTATTGCCACCATTCTGTCTTCCAGCTCACTTATTCGTTCTTCTGCCTCAGTTATTGATTCCTTCTAGTGTATTTTTCATTTCCGTTATTGTGTTGTTCATCTCTGTTTGTTTGTTCTTTAGTTCTTCTAGATATTTGTGAAACATTTCTTGTATTTTCTCAATCTGTGCCTTCATTCTGAGATTCTGGATCATCTTTACTATCATTGAAATTACTCTGAATTCTTTTTCTGGTAGATTGCCTATTTTCTCTTCATTTATTTGGTCTCGTAGGGTTTTTTTTACCTTGCTCCTTCATGACACATTTTTTTGACATCTCATTTTTTTTTTTTTAATGAGTGGGATTGTGTTCCTGTCTTACTGGTTGTTTGGCCTGAGGCTTCCAACACTGGAGTTTGTAGGCTATTGGGTAGAGTTGGGTGTTGGTGCTGAGATGAGGAACTCTGTTAGACCTCACTCCGATGAATATTCCCTGGAGTCTGAGGTTCTCTGTTAGTCCGGTGGTTCGGACTCGGAGCTCCCACTGCAGGAGCTTCAGCCCAACCCTGGGCTCGTGAACCAAGATCCCGTGAGCCGCGTGGGGTGGCAAAAAAAAAAGAGAACAGTAACAAAGTAAAAAATAAAATTAGACTAGGAAACTACCAGATATGTTAGAAAGAATATAAAAATTAAAATATAGATGAATCAACAACTGGAAGGTACATCAGTACCACAATACTAAAAAAGAGGAGGAGGGAAAATTTAAAAAAAAAGGGCTGGGGGGAAGGCCTTGGCTGTGGGGGGCGGGGCCTAAGCAAGGGCGAGGTTTGGGCGGTGGGCAGGGCCTGTGCTCAGGACCCACAGGGCTGGAAAAGGCCCTGGGGGCTGTGGGGGGTGGGGCTTAGGCTCAAGGAACAGAAGGGGCCCAGGCGAGTCCCCTACCCCTGGTCTCAGAGGGCGGGGGATCTCACCTGGAAACCCAGCAGGCTTCCTGGGCTCGAGTGGGTGGGGCCCTCCTCTCCTCTCCTGCTCCTCTGGTCTGGGAGGGCCCCTCCCACCTGCCTCTCCTGATCTCCCTGACCTCCCTCCTATGCCGCCAAGGACCCATGCGGCCTGGAGGGGGCTTTGGAGGACAGGGGATCAGCGTGGGAGCCCAGCAGGCTCCTCAGGCCCGAGTGGGCTGGTCAATCACCCTCCACTCCTCTCCCCTCCTCCTGGAGGGCCCCTCCTGCCTACCTCTCCTGATCTCCCCAGCCTCAGGGGCACAGATCCTGTCTGTCCTCCACTTCTCCTCCCCTCTCAGTCCCCCTACATCCTACCGGTTCACTTTGGGGTCCCTTCCGTCTCCTTGGGCGTCAGAGTTCCCCACCAGCAGCCGGCAGGCACCCTCGTTGTGGGGAGAAGCTAACTCCGCATCTTCCCACAATGCTGTCTTGACTCCGCCTCCTCCCCAGGGTTATTTTGAAGCAGATTCCAGACATCATATCATTTTATCCATGAAAATTACATTAAGTATCTTTAAAAAGTGATTCCTTTTTTTTTTTAACATAACCACAATACCATTATCCCATCTAAAACCACTAACAAGAAGTCCTTAAGATCATCAAATATCCAGTGTATAAATCCCCCTTGTCATGTATTTATTGAAGAAATTAGGTTGTTTTGTAGAGTTTATTTAACAAAGTCTGGATTTTGCTAATTATGCCATGGTACAATTTAATACATTCATCTCCTCTGTATATTTCCTATGAATTGGTAGAGCTGAAGGCTTGATTAGGTTAGGTTCAGTTATTCTTGGCAAGGTAATTTCTTAGGCAAGGGTCTTCTTCCATCAGGGGGCGCATAATGCCGGGTTGTCTCGTCACGTTGTCAGCAGCTGTTATTGATGCCAGTGGCCAGCTCTGGCAGTTTACTAGGGGGTTTATTTTTATTTTTAATATTTATTTATTTATTTATCCATTTATTTATTTGGCTGTGCCGGGTCTTAGTTGCAGCACACGGGATCTTTAGTTGCAGCATGTGGGATTGAGTTCCCTGACCAGGGATCGAACCCGGGCCCCCTGCATTGGGAATGTGGAGTTTTAGCCACTGGACCACCAGGGAAGTGCCTACTAGGGGTTTCAAAGTGTCAATATTTTAAGTCTGTCATTTCTTGTTCATGTATTACCTAGAGGGAATACTTCTATAAGGAGGATCTCATCTACTGTTTAGCTATCCAATAGGCAAATAAATGCTTAATCCTGTCCTTTATTTACCAGTTTCCAAAATAATGAGTTGGTTCTTCAACAGTGACCAACACAGCATGTATTTAAAATTTTGCAGTAAGGGTGGAGCCTACTGGGATATAAACTGTCATTGAGATGAATAGTGTCCTGGGGCTTCTAGACATTTGGATCAGTGTTTCCCAAACTTCCTTGACCAGAGGCCTTTAAAATGAGTGATACCTTTTCCAGAGGACCATAGAGCACAGACTAAGAAAATTCCATCCATATCCCCCATTTGTCCATTGCTCTGTCCTTGTCCCTGCCCCCACTTCTCTCCCTTCTCACCCCATTTCCCCACCCCCCACAACTTTTTTCAGCCATCTTCTCTAAAAAGGATCAAAAACTAACCAGCGCATCTTGAAATGATCATGGTTCCATCTTCACTGTGTTCTAATTATCTCTGGCCATAATTTAAATCAATATCCAATTGAAAGTTACTCTTTGTGACATTATTAAAATTTGACCCTGAGGTTATAATGTTCTCATTTTAAAGATAGTATTGCAGTTCTTTTAGGATTGTGGAGGAAGTGTTCTCATTTATACTATATATTAAATGCTTTACATTCAACACATTATTTTCTCAAAGGGTTTATGATGGAGTACTTATTTAGTAGACATGGGGGGCAGCATACCTCCTTGTACAGACTGAGTACATTGGCTAAATCTAACGAACAAATGAGAAGTATTGGCCTTAAGATACGATAATTGCTTTATTTTCCAAAATTCCTTTCAGATGAGACAAGCAGATCAGAATGTAGTAACAGCTTTAATTCACAGACCTTGGAGCCTTAGCCATACAGGAGATGGGAAACCACGCTTTGCTGCTTTCTGGAAACAGTCCATGTTTGTGGCATTGGACATTTTGCTCGATTGGAGTATGCATAATATCTTGTGGTACTTGTGTGGAATTTCAGCTTTCCTCATACAAAAGGATTTTGTATCTCCGTAAGTTGGAAGATTTTTTTTATCTTCTGATACATTTCCTGAATGTTCTTCATGAAAAGGGAGGATTAACAGTGGACACCTGGATTGGTTCCCACCCATGAAGCCCACCATGCCTTTATTAAGTTGAAATGCCACTAGCTTCTTAGGTGGGAAGAGTTTAGGCATATTTCACTGTTTCCAAAACAAGTTGATCAAATATTCTTAGGTTTTAGTGCATTTTAAAGAAAAAATAAACGTGCCAAACTATGACGTCAGAGACAGAGAGATTGTATTTCCTTGTGATTGGCTCCCTTTAAAAACCAACATAGGATCTAGGGCAGAACCACAATGAAGAGGTCTTGTGGGCACCTACCTCATCCATCCCAACTTTCCTTCTGCTCTCCTATATATTACAGGCTCTACTCCATTGCTCCCAGGAAACTTTCCATTCCCTAACCTGCTAGCAATCTCTGAATCTTTATTTTGGCAATTTTATAGCTGTGTATTTCAGGTGGTTACAGTCGTAAGTTTCATATTATTTCAGGTATGTGTGCATTCAGTTCAATAAATATTTGTTGTATGCCTGCAGTATTGCAAGGTACTGTGTTAAGAAGCTGAAGATGCTGTGGTAAAGAAAGAAAGCCACAGTCTGCTCTCATGGAGTTTATAGTCAAGTGGAAGAGATAAATGCTAATCAAATAAAGATCCAATAAACATAAAATTAGAGCTAAGATAAATGCTGTGTAAGAGAGAACAGTGCACATATGCTGATTAATTTGTCCTAGTCGAGGGAGTCAGGGGAAACATCCCCAAGGAAGTAACAGCTGAGCTAAGATCTGAAGATTCCTCATTTCTGAAGGAAATGAGGGGATTGGGGGTGGAGGTCCAAGTCAGAGGGGAAGACACGTGCAAAAGTGCTGTGGCAGGAAGGAGCCTGGTTCTTTCAAGGAACTGCAGGAAAAATCAGTATGCACACAGAGTACAGCACAGAAAAGAACGGGGGAGTGTGGTGTAAGATGAGGCCAAAGAAACAGGTGGGACTAGGCTAGGTACAGCCTCCGGTAGGGGTTTGGGGTGGGGGGGTCTTCAGCAAGTGGCTGAAGTGTTGAAAGCCGCAGCGGCGTGGTGGAGGTGCTCATGCTGGGTTTGGAACACCCTCTGGCTGCAGTGCGGAGGCCAGTTAAGAGGCTCCTTCTGGGGGCTGTTAGTACTCAGCGAACACCATATTTAGTGACCATTGTAGATTCCTGAGACAATTGGCATTATTCTAACAAGGTTGGTTTTTCCTCTTTCTCCAGGGACTACTTGAAGAAGTGGTCAGCTAAAGGCATTCAGGTTGTTGCTTGGACTGTTAATACTTTTGATGAGAAAAGTTACTATGAATCCCATCTTGGTTCCAGCTATATCACCGACAGCATGTTGGAAGACTGCACACCTCACTTCTAGACTTTTCCCCCAGGGAGGAAACACAGGTACAGAAACTGCCTGCTGGCCTCATGGAGGAATATCAATATACCCAAGCCCTTGCGGGATCAGGTGGCTCCCACAAGCAGTAGTCGGTAACTGGGTACTTACCTGAACCAAAGCAAAACCCAGTGTTGCTGCCATGCTCCATGAAATGCCTGAGTTCAAAACCGATGCTCTTGAAAGTCTGGGTCTGCAAAAAGGCACAACACTCTTGCCCCAACCTAGCTGAGGCACGCACTGAAGCCCAATGAAGATAAGCACAGATTGAATTGTGCAATTTGGGGGTGCAGATGCAAATGCATGGGAAATGCATGATCACTCAGAGTTGACGTTTTAAAACGTGACACACTTACATAACTTTACTTATTTAAAATATTTGTATCCAGCTATGTTATCAATGTACTGTAGACATCAAACTTGTGACCATACTAATGAAATCATTAAAAGGAGCACTAAGGGAAAACCATGTACCAAGCGTCATATCCTAAGACGTAAGGAATTTAAGGGAGCTGCTGTTTCCAATCCAGTGGCCAGGGCCCCTGGTGAGACATTGGTGTGAAGCAAAGAAAATGGTAAGGAGGTCTTAATATCAGTCTGAGGGATTGTTTATGGTATCTAGAAATAAGAGCTACAAACCACTAGGGGGCAGAGTTGTACCCTTTCAAGCTGCTCTACAGCAGATGATCACAGACAGAACTAGAAGAAACTTCTGGGAACATCTAGGCTTAGCCTCATTTTACAAATGAGAAAACTAAAATCTGGAAGGGAAGGGTCTTCCCAGAAATGACAGCTGTGACATAGAGCCTGATCTCATGATAAAATTTCTTGTTTACTATTTACCAGGAACTTCAGTGATTTAAAACATGTGTTATTTTAATTAACCCTCACAAAAATCTTACAGAGATATTAATCTCTTTTTACTGATAAGGAAACCGAGGTACTGCAAGGTTAAAGTCACTTACCCAAGGTCTCAAATTCCTTGGTGTAACTGGTATTCAAGTCTAGGTCAGTCGGTTCAAAGAACCACTCACTTTGTCTGCCTTTATAACGTAGAGCCCTTGATTCCCAGCTCTGCTCTTTCCCATGTGAGCTTCCAGGGGTCTTATTGTGAACTTAAGTGGCATCATTTAAAATGAAGTTGAGTCTTCAGAAAATTGCAAAGCTCGCTCTCTCCTCTAGCTGCCCCACACCCCCACCATTCAGCCCTGTCTGGCCTTGATCACAGGCCCACAGCTTATTCATGACTTCCCTCCTGAATCCTCATGGGTCACTGAGCTCGGCCACCAGCCTACACAGCTGGATGGTGGTGAGAAGCAGACTGATTTTTGCTATAGTTGGTGTTGGCAGGAGGACAATAAATGAGGCTTGGGATGTTTACAAATGAATTTTCTTGAATTTTAAAATTAACAGCAGAACAGAGATTCAGTGAATGGAACAGATATCTAAACTGCATGACTTCCATGCCACGTTATGACTAGAGTGACAAGAGGAAGAGAAAGGGACCAAAGAAAACATCTGAGGACTGAATTCCCCCTTTGGTTTACCTGCAGAGGCTATACAGCAACTGACAGGGAAGAAATTCTCTTGGGGGCAGCACAGAGTTCACAACATCCCTTCTGTGGTGTGAAGACCTTTTGAGAGCCAGAAGTTCTCTGTCTCTTGACCTTTGTCGCAAATCCCTATTGCACTTGACTCAGCCAGGCCCAATTAAGGATTGAGATCCTATGCTAAGGTGGTCGTGGGCCTTGAAGAATGGAGAATTCAGATGAAGAAAGAAGGTGTTAATTACTTACTTGGAAGGTTTAGTAAAGGGGTTAAAAACAGGATTTTATTTTTTTGGCTGCATTGGGCCTTCTTTGCTGCGCGCGGGCTTTCTCTAGTTGTGGTGAGCTGGGGCTACTCGGCTACTCTTCGTTGCAGTGCGCAGGCTTCTCATTGTGGCAGCTTCTCGTTGTGGAGCATGGATTTCAGTAGTTGCAGCACACAGGCTCAGTAGTTGTGGCTCACGGGCTCTAGAGTGCAGGCTCAGTAGTTGTGGCGCACGGGCTTAGTGGCTCCGCGGCATGTGGGATCTTCCCGGACCAGGGCTTGAACCCGTGTCCCCTGCATTGGCAGGCGGATTCTTAACCACTGTGCCACCAGGGAAGTCCCAACAACAGGATTTGACATCAGAAAAAGTTAAATCTGAATTCCTAATCTCTAGCTCTATGACCTTGGGCAAGTCATATAGCTAGTGTCTTGAATTCATCTCTAAAATAGGGGCAGTATTAGTACCACGGCAGGGGTAGTTGTGATTAAAGGAAAGAGTACATGTAAAATGCTTGTTTATAACTAAGATTTATGGACTGCCTACCAAGTACTGGACACTGTTTCAAATGCTTTCTATGTGTTTACTCTGCTACAACACCATGAGGTCAAGGTACCATTATAATTCCATTTTACAGTGAAGAAAACCAAAGCCCAAGGAAGTTAAGTAACTTACCTAAAGTCACAGACAGTAATAGGATAAGGATTCAGGCCCAGATTATGTAATTCCAGAGCCCACACTCTAAACCCAGGCTTATCCTTTTTTCTGTCGCTTAGCAAGGGCTCAGTCATGAGAAACGTTCCCAGCACTCCTTGCAGTGCCTGTCACAGTAGACAATAAAAGTTGTAAGAGGGCTTCCCTGGTGGCGCAGTGGTTGAGAGTCCGCCTGCCGATGCAGGGGACACGGGTTTGTGCCCCGGTCCGGGAAGATCCCACATGCCGCGGAGCGGCTGGGCCCGTGAGCCATGGCCGCTGAGCCTGCGTGTCCGGAGCCTGGGCTCCGCGGCAGTGAGAGGCCCGCGTACCGCAAAAAAAAAAAGTTGTAAGAATGAGTTGTGGGATAGCCAAGTGGAAATTTCCTTGAGGAACCTGAATATAGACCTAGAGTGAGGTAAAGATTTGGGAGTGTAATGATTCAGTAGCATCAACAAATGAGCCGTCCAAAGATAGATAGCATTCTTTCCAAGAAAGTCAATAGGGATAAAAATCACATCCTCTGCTGTTCATTGGACTGCCCCTGTGTTCTCAGAATGGTGGAGACAGATAACCTGGAAGGGCTACCTGAAAAGGCTTGAGAAACCCACTGCTTACTTCATTAAACGATACTCATTTTCTTATTTGGAGATGAGCGTGCAATCTTGTCCTGACAAGAATTTCACTAAGACGTGAATACTCTTTATTAGACAAGAATCTCTAAATGACACCATTTCCTGAAGTGGGAATAATGCTTCAACAGGACAGTCAACCACAGCTTTGAGGACAAGGCAAGGTGGAAGTTAATGAAGTGTTCCAGACATCCACTCAAACCTTAGCATGGAGTGACGGTTACTGTAAGGCAAAGTTACTTGATTTCTTTGATCAAAAATACTGAAGGGCTTCCCTGGTGGCACGGTGTTGAGAGTCCGCCTGCTGATGCGGGGGACACGGGTTCGTGCCCCGGTCCGGGAGGATCCCACATGCCGTGGAGCGGCTGCGCCCGTGAGCCATGGCCGCTGAGCCTGCGCGTCTGGAGCCTGTGCTCCGCAGCGGGACGGGGCCACAGCGGCGAGAGGCCCGTGTACCGCGGAAAAAAAAAAAAAATACTGAAGATTAATGACCTGTGTGTTCCTTTGTCAAACTTTAAATTACGCTCAAAATCTGACAGCAGGACACCAAGTGTTAAGAAGAGGATGGAGATCAGCTGGGCAGAGGGTTCTCAAAGAATGTTGTCCTTTGAGGCTGAAAGGGGTTCCTGGGCCCAATTCTAGTGTGTTCTGTGTGTGGAGGCTTCCTCACATCAACAACAAGCAATTCTCAGTCGCAGGCAGGGTCCTTCAGAATCCAGCTCAGTTCTGACACTATCTACCCAGAGATAGAATCAGATTCCATGGGTAAAGGGCTCAGTCCCAGACGACCATCCTCCAGATGCCAGCTGCAAGCACAGGGTGTTACCCGCAATTGTGACTGAATGGCTATAAATCAGATATTCCCACAGTCCCCTCCTCAGGTTTGATTATTTGCCAGAACAGCTCACAGAACTCAGGAAAACCCATTCACTCACTAGATCACCGGTTTATTATGGGAGGCTATTAAAAGGCTACATACCCACAGCCAGATGAAGACATGCATTGGGCAGGTCCTACGCAGAGGAGCGTCTGTCCTCCCGGAGGACAAGGTCCTACGCAGGGGAGCTTCTGTCCTCCCGGAGGGCAAGATCCTACGCAGAGGAGCTTCTGTCCTCCCGGAGGGCAAGGTCCTACGCAGAGGAGCTTCTGTCCTCCCGGAGGGCAAGGTCCTACGCAGAGGAGCTTCTGTCCTTCCGGAGGGCAAGTCCTACGCAGAGGAGCTTCTGTCCTCCCGGAGCTTGGGGCCAGGCATGGGGGCACACGGAAGTGTCAGAAGTGTTCTGTTTCCCCCACATGGAATCTCTCCAAAAAGAAGGGTAAAAAGCTGTCCTTTTGTTTTTTGTTCTTTGGGGGTTTTTTTTTTGCGGTACGCGGGCCTCTCACTGCCGTGGCCTCTCCCGCTGCGGAGCACAGGCTCCGGACGCGCAGGCTCAGCGACCGTGGTTCACGGGCCCAGCCACTCCGCGGCATGTGGGATCTTCCCGGACCGGGGCACGAACCCGTGTCCCCTGCATCGGCAGGCGGACTCTCAACCACTGTGCCACCAGGGAAGCCCCCCTAGAAATTTTTGATGCAATATTCTTAGCTCACTATTTGCATGTTCAGTAAGTGCCTCAGGTGACTTTTATGGTCAAGCAAGTTCAGAAAGCACTACTCTAGATTCTAGCTCAGTTGTTCTCAGCCTTGGCTTCCCACTGAAACCATCTGAGAGCTTTCAGGGAAAACTATGGATTCCTGATTTAGTTGGTCTAGAGTGGGCAGGGCCTGGGTCTGGCTGTTCAAACAGCTGCATGTGTGATCCTGGGTGCAGCGAGCAATGAGAGCCCTGCTGCCTGATGAGAGGTCCTGATGGGACTGGGGGTGAGTTTCCCCTATTACGGGCTGAACTGTATTGACCCAAAATTCATATGGTGAAGTCCTGACCTCCAGTACCTCAGAATGTAACCATATTTGGAGATAAGTCCTTTAAAGATGTGACTTAGTTAGAATGAAGCCATTAGGTTGGGTCCTAATCCAATCTGTCTTGTGTCCCTATAAGATGAGGAAATTTGGACACAAAGGTACACCAGGATGTGTGCACTGAGGAAAGACCATGTGAGGACACAGCGAGAAGGTGGCCATCTACAGGCCAAGGAGAGAGGCCTCAGAATGAAACCAAAACTGTGGACACCGACTGTGGACACCTTGATCTTAGACTTCCCACCTCTGGAACTGTGAAAAAAATGAATTTGTGTTGTTTAAGCCTCCAGTCTGTGCTATGGGTTATGGCAGCTCTAGCAAACTAATATATCCCCTATATCTCAAGACTAAGGATGTGAGGATGTTACACACATCCAAATGTGTGTGTGAGACCTACAGACTAGATCTTTCTACTGTGTCTGCTCCTCCAGGAGAAGCAGGGGCTACACTGAAGTAAAGATAAGAGGTGAATGGAGAAGCAGTCCGGATATAAGCCCTGAGCATATGGGAAGTGAGCAAAAATGATACTTCCAGAGGGAGTTCACATTTCAGTGCAGAAGCACAGATAGCATTAGGATAACACAGAGGGGAAAAAAATCCCATCAAACATCAATTCCACAGACTGCCTTCACTGACCCCACAGACAAGTTAAGTCTCCCGTCGTCCCTTGGGCTTCTCCTTCATGGCACCTGCTATAAGTAATTACTGTTTAATTATTAAGTTCCTGCCAAAAGTGATGTGCTAGACAGTATATGAGAGTGGAGGCTGTGTCTTGACTTGTGCACCATCTTGTTCCCCACCACGTGGTACATATTTGTTGAATGAAGGGATGAACGAAGAAGCACTTCTAGCAACCACTAGCAAAGATGGTACCAAAAGAACTGCATTCAGCTGATGAATGATTTAGTGAGCAAATAAGTCAATGAAGAAGTGAACCAATGACTGAGCACTGACTGGATGTTTGTGTTTTAAATTCGTCTTAAATGTTTTCTAAATTCAGTTCCCATTAGATTTCATGACAGTGATTACCCAAGAGGAGATTTCTCCTCCCGAGTAATTTGGTAATGGCAGTTTTCTGCTGGACTCTTCCGTTTTAAGTAGAGTCAGGTGCCTTGTGAATCATTTAGGAAATTGCAAAAAAATGCTTTATACATGTATGTGTGCATATGTACACACACACACATATACATACACATACATATTCAATATATATATTCCACACATCACCACCGATTTCATGTTTGGTTCAACGTAAGACTCTGATGATCATGTATAAAACCTCACAGGGGTAGAGTCCCAGTCCACACATGCCCACCCCAGTCGAATCCAAAAGACTCATGTACTCAATGTGCAGTAAAGTTCATAGAGGAGCCCTCTGGTTGTTTCTCACCTTTGGGAAAAATGGGGATGTTTTCAGTGCAAAGTCATGAACAAATGCACGTTCCAAAATTCAGAGGCTTCACATCCCTGATCGAGGGTCACATTTTTATTCAGACTGGACCATTTGTCTTAGCACCAGTCTCCAAACCTTTGCCAGGTCTGGGAGTTCTGGGAGCGGCGATTTCTAAGGATCAATCATTCATATGCGTCTCTCTTAAACTACAACTCTTCCCAGGTTTTTGTGAACTAGTTCAAATATTACAACAATCTTTACTGGAAAATCTCAAATATTTTGTCTGGAAAAATCAGCAATTCAGGTGTAAAAACAACAGCAGGGAGTGCCCAATTTTACTTCTGTATTTACATTGTAGTCAGTTTCCACTCCTGGCTACAGGCTTGAATTTCCCATCTGGGAATCTCCTAAAGGCCCAGGCGTCATGTAGGAAGCTGCTCCATCTTCATCTTCTCTCCTTATTTGGTTGGTGTCTGGGTACCACAATAATTATCAGGCCTTTGGATTATCTTCGTGAACCGATCGCCTAAATCGCAGGTCTGGGTTTGATACAGGAGAAGAGAAGTTAGCACAGAGGCACACTGCCCCATATCTCCAAGGGAAAAACCAAATTAGCTTTCAAGATCCCGCAGCTTCTCAGGCCTTCCTTGCCTCCTCCTTTTAAGTTTCTTCAATTCTCTCCCTTGAACTCCCATCATTGGATGCTGTCAGTGAATGCTATTCCAAAAAGATGAATGGGTTTATTTGTTTGTTTCCTCCCCAACATTCATTCCCCTCCTGGCATCAGGCACATGTTTTCTTTGGAAAGCCACCCTTCTCCACTCTCTCAGTCCCTGTGGTCTGTATGTTTGTACCACCTGTATCTAGAGATGAGGTCTGCGACTCAGATCTGGCCAATGAAATCATCACAGTCTCTTGGCCACAGCAATTGTTTCAGATCCAATGAAACACAATGAGAATCTGGATCTCTTTCACACTAGACTTGAATCTGAGAAGATACAAGAAGCTAAGAAAGCTGTCTTGTAATTATCAGGAGATAACGTGGAAAAGAACTGAACAGAAAGAAACCAGGTTCTGCCAACATACTGTGAGACCCTGCTTCTGGCCATACCTAAAGCAAGAATTATTGTTGAGTTTTGGCTAAAGCCAATTTGGGCCAGTTCTTGCAATTGAATGAGTGACCGATACAGGAGCAGTTCTGACCCTCTGTCTTGGGACCTATCATCTGGATGAATTAGGCCTTACTCAGTGCCAGTCAGGTACTCACCTCGAGCAGCATCATGCTCTCTGACACGCAGAGGACCAGATTGCTAAAAAAGAAGAAAACAAGAAATCTCATCACTGGAAGAGAGTGTACACCTCAGATCCTGCTGCATCAGTGGTGAGACTTGTGAGACCTCACCATTTTAATATTAACAGGTGACAGATTAAGACCAAGATTCAGCCATAGAAATATCAAACATGTTTCAATTTTTATGGGCAGTGATTCCATTCATTTAATCATTCATTTCACAGATATTTACTGAGCATTTACAATGTATACCAGGTAATATATTAGGACCTGCAAAGGTACACTCATAATCCTTGCCTTCAAAGGTGGGCCTCTAGATCCCTTACCTATGTTGTGCTGATGGTATTCATTTGAACAGGCAGTAAACGACATGGCAGTCTCTTCTGACAAGATCATAACTTCTAAAACTAGTAGCATTTGAATTAACGTGGGTTTACTGTTTATCCACATTTTCTAGGACACCAAGGAAGCCAGCACAGGCTTTGGTATTAGAGCAGGATTCCAGGCATCTCTTGTTAAGAATGAAATGGGTAAAAATCTTTTTAAGAGCGTGATATGGCAATATCTGTTAACATTATCATGTGCATGCCTGTGGCAGATAAAACACTCACATAAAACAATTATAATAAAAAATGTTTCATTACACATCGCTTTTAGTATTAAAAAAAAAACAAACTGTAAACAACCCAAATGTCCAAGTAGGTACAGACTGAAACAGTGTCTGAGATACAGTATTAGGCGGGGAGAGGGGGAGCGTTGTGTAAAATGTAACCCCTTTTTTGTAATAAATAAACAGGAATGTTAGTAGATGCATGCTTGTTTGCAGCCTGGGGGAAAGATCTGGAAGAATACACACTGAAGCATTAACCTAGTGGGGTGAGATTTCAAGCCATTTTTCATCTCAGTGGGATATATTTCTCTTCGGTTGGGTTATGGAAAAGATGCAGGCAAGCCCCACGAGGGTAGAGCCCTACTGTGGTACCATGATAACCCCAGAACCTAGAATGGGGCCAGGCATAGAACATGGTGAATGCATATTATTTATTTATTTATTTATTTATTTTGTGGTACGCGGGCCTCTCACTGTTGTGGCCTCTCCCACTGCGGAGCACAGGCTCCGGACGTGCAGGCTCAACGGCCATGGCTCACGGGCCCAGCCGCTCCGCGGCACGTGGGATCTTCCTGGACCGGGGCACGAACCCTTGTCCCCTGCATCGGCAGGCGGACCCTCAACCACCGCACCACCAGGGAAGCCCGCGTATTATTTTTTTTAATAAAAAATACAGAAATGTTAAAACACAGAAAGTGAAGTGCCCTGATGTGATTCTAGTTTCCTGATGCACTTTTCCCAGGAGGGCAAATCTGTGTCACAGGGATCCCAAGGCGGCTTCCAGCCTCACCTCCACGTCTCTCGTGTCTGGCGTAAACAAGGTGGGGCTTGCTCTCTTCTCCATATCCTGCAGCTTGATCAGCTTTTCTATCAGGAACATTTTGTCTTTGCCCTCCTGCCAAGAAGGAAAACAAAAACAAAAACATGGAGGATGAATGATGGTGTGGGGCTGGGAAGTAAATGATGGAAAGGTTGATTTTTAGTCAGGTAGGGTCCTGGACATTGGCTTCGCCACTAGGGAAGCCCAGTTTCCTTAATTTTAAAGTAGAGGTTAAAGAAATAAATGTGCTCGGGACTTCCCTGGTGGCGCAGTGGTTAAGAATCTGCCTGCCAATGCAGGGACACGGGTTCAAGCCCTGGTCCGGGAAGATTCCACATGCCGCGGAGCCACTAAGCCCGTGCGCCACAACTACTGAAGCCTGCGCGCCTACAGCCCTTGCTCCCCAGCAAGAGAAGCCACCACAATGAGAAGCCCGTGCGCAATGAAGAGTGGCCCCCGCTCGCCGCAATTAGAGAAAAACCCACTCGCAGCAATGAGGACCCAACGCAGCCAAAAATAAATAAATTAAATAAATTAAAACTTGCTAAAAAACAAGAAAAAAGAAATAAATGTGCTAAACACCACCGCAGGGTTACAAATCAGATATATCCAGAATGTGGGAACGACTACAAGACAAAAGACCTGGTTTCTCCAACAATAAATGGCAAGAGAAGCAGGAAGTGTGAACAGCTACAGATTGAAAGAAATGTAAACAACACATCAACCAAATGCAACGTGTGACACTTTTTCAGATTTTGACTTGAGTAATCCTGCTGTAAAAAGGCAATGCGGGCTTCCCTTGGTGGCGCAGTGGTTGAGTCCGCCTGCCGATGCAGGGGACACGGGTTCATGCCCCGGTCCGGGAAGATCCCACATGCCGCGGAGCGGCTGGGCCAGTGAGCCATGGCCGCTGAGCCTGCGCGTCCGGAACCTGTGCTCCGCAATGAGAGAGGCCACAGCGGTGAGAGGCCCGCGTACCGCAAGAAAAAAAAAAAAAAAAAAAAAAGACACTTAATGGGACAGTTGGGGAAATTTGACCATTGACTGACTATAAGATGATAGTAAGGAATTACTAAATTTTCTTTTACGTGTGATGATTGGTACCGTGGTTATGTTTTTTAAAAGGGTGTATCTCTCAGGCATATAGAAGAGTCTACAGATAAAATGATATAAAGGCTAGGATTTTGCTTGAAAATAATCGAGATTTACAGCAAAGAGATAGTGTAGAGGACATAAGAGTATGCAAAGGTTAATGGTTGTCAGGGCTAGGTGGTGGGAAGGTTCATTGTACTATTCTCTATTTTGGACTGTGTTTGAAAATTTCCATTACAAAATGTTAAAAAGGAGGGGAGAATAACAAAGGGATCCAATGGGACTTACGTTAATGATCTGTTCATGGAGCAGTCTGATCATAATCTTCCTTCCCTCTGTAATCTGCCAGTAAAGGTAAGTGATGATTCTGGAAGAGAAGAAAAGAAAGAATGGCAGGGCTTCCCTGGTGGCGCAGTGGTTGGGAGTCCGCCTGCCGATGCGGGGGACATGGGTTCGTGCCCCGATCCAGGGGGATCCCGCATGCCGCGGAGTGGCTGGGCCTGTGAGCCATGGCCACTGAGCTTGCGCGTCCGGAGCCTGTGCTCTGCAACGGGAGAGGCCACAACAGTGAGAGGCCCGCGTACCGCAAAAAAAAAAAAAAAAAAAAAAACAGACCCCCCCCAAAAATGATAAGAAGATATTAAATAACTTTTAGAAAAATTCAAGGGCAGAGTCGGGATGACCCAGAACACTGAGCCCCACTGTAGTCTTTGCCTTCCCACCAAACAGCCCTCGGCTGCCCACATGACGTGTAGATGAGGTATTTCCCCCACTAGTTTTCCAAGGGCCCCCAATTACAATACAATGAGGGTGAGGATGAAGAAGAAGTGCACGCTGCTGACAAGGTTCTGGTAGATCCAAACGACCCACAGGTAGCTGCGACTTTGACTCAGGGTGTCAATCCACCTGTAGATGGACTCAATGAAGAAGGGCAGACCTCGAAACGGGCCACAATCAGCTGAAGGTGTCAATCTGATAAAACAAGGGACAGAGAAGCATGTCTAGTGCCAGACTCAGGTATAGTTTATTCTAGAATAGCCCAGTCGTTTCTGGGCTCTGAACATGGAACCAGCAATTCTTACCTGCTCCACCCACATCCCCCTGCAAAGGAAACCCTCTCGCTCATAGCCCCAGCTGGTGTGTTTTGTTTTCATGACCTGCACTCCAAGGACCAGCTCTTGGACAGGGGTATCACCTGATCCAACCATAACCAATCCAAAGACCAGGCAGAAGGGTCTCAGTGGTATCCTGGCACAAAGAAATGAACTGGGACGATCAGACTCTCTTCCTTAGGAACTTGAACTAAGAAATACAAAGATGGGAGGCTGTAATCTAGGGAAGCTAGAGTTGTAATAATGGCCACATGAAATCAGTTGTTGTGAACAAGCAGAAACTAGAAGGCAACAAGGAACTGGTCAGGAAGAGAGAAAAGAGAGTAAACACGGCGAGAGCGTCAAGGACATCACAGAACAGAAGAGCCTGCCCTGAAGCCGCTGAGACCCTCATGGTTCCAGTTCCACGAGTATCCTAAAAATCAACTCCCTTGTTGTGTGTTCGGTTGCTCATTCATTCTACAAAAGTTTACCGCCCTTGTACTGAGGCAGGAGATAGATGGGCTCCAGGTTAGACATTTACAAGCCAGTTTCCTTTCTATACTTCCAGATAGAAATAACAACAGGAGCAGGGTGAATAGCTGGACTTTGTCTCCAGTGGACACTTTAACAGTAATGGCAGGGGCAGAGAGGAGCTGAGTCCTGCCCAGATAAAGAGAACACATATTTCTGATTCTTGAGGTCACGGAGACTTCCCTGACTACATATGCACAGAAAGACTCCTTGGGGTTAAAAAGGAGGGGGCTCCACCCCATAATAGGTGATGCCAAGCCTCCCACAGGCCTCTGCGCTGGAATCCATCTTGGCTAAAAGTTGTGCAAGAACTGCTCTATATAAATGACCTAACCGCCTCTTTACTGCATTCCTCCTCATTAGGGAGGACACCCACACCCTTTTCTCTCCAGGTGTGTATCTCTGCCTTGCTTCTGTCTTAAATTAAAAAAACTGTTTCCCTGTGTGCTCTCCCACTTGCTGTGCTGTGTCTCTAATAAGCAGCTTTGTACCTGTTTTTACAGTTTTTGCCTCCTTGAAATATTCTTGCTTTCAAACGGGGCAAGAGCCAGGGGAACTTTGCTTCTAGCCTCTAGCCCTCTCTGGTCTAGCAGCTAGGATTCCTGGTTTTCAGCCAGGCTACCCAGGTTCAAGTCCTGGGCAGGGAACTAAGATCCTGCTTCAAACCAACGCTCACTGCTGTCTCCTTGAGATCAGTACCAGGCTCTGTGCTGCATACTAAGCCCTGGAGAGTCCACGGTAAACAAGACAGACATGATACCTGCCCTCCCAGGTTCTAGTGGGAAAGATGGTCAAGCAGTGAGTATGTAATTAAACAAAGATTCAAAGGCATTTCTGACACGAACTAGGGAACGAACAAAGGAAACCACCCTGAGAGAGAGAGAGAGGAGGGGGTTGCTGACAGAAGACGAGGATGGTGGTGAAAGTCAGGTCTTCAAGAGGACTTTTGAGATGAGGGTGGAAGGAAGACCGCCAAGCAAAGGGACTGGGGAGAGCACTTCAAAGATGTAACCCCATCCCATGTGAGGAGAGGCTCCCAGGGTCCCAGGAACAGACTGAGAGCCTTGAGGCTGGAGTAGGATGGAGCCATGGGGGTGAGGTTGGAGAGGTAAGAGGGAGCCTGACCAGACAGGGCCTGTCAGTTCATTAGAGGAAGTTCTGTTCTGCATGTGGAGAGCTGCCTTCTCCCCAGCTGGGAAGCTGCAGAACTTGGAGGAAGTAAGGAAGCATGCCGTCAAGACTGGGCACCTGGCGGGTGGTGACCCAACTTGGATATATTGCCTCCCTTGGTTGTAGCAGCATCTGTTGGTTACCAAGGCAACTTGGGTTAAACACTGAATGAAGCGTGTCTTTTTATTCTGACCTGTGGCATCTGGGGCCTTACTGATCCTGCAGAGACTGCCTTTCCCAGGGCTAGCCTACAAAGCATGCCTTTCATATGCAAACCTGAGCCCCCATCCCACCTCCAGCTCCTCTCTCAAGCGCTCACACTCTGGGCCCTGTTCCTCTGCCCCCATCACCCCAGAGTCACATACCAGCCAACTCCAGAGGGTCCCTATACCCCAGAGCCTGCTGAGATTATTCAAACTCACCACTCCTAAGCACGCTAACCCTGCCTTTCCCTTTCCTCCCCACCGAAACCACAATAAAGACTTTTGACCACGTTGACTGCTCTCTCCCTCTGCCTCTGACGGACCCTGGTGCCTCCCCATGTGACCCACCCATGGTGTGATGTGCCCCCTCCCTTTGGGGTCTGTGAGTATAACAAATTATTTTTTCAGTGGTAGTCGTCTCCTGATCTGCTGGCCTCACCATACCTGAAGAATGATAAAACCTATATGTTAAAACACGCACCCACCCCAAGTCTGCCATCTCCTACCTCCAGATGGTGATGGCCAGGGTGCACAGGGCCCCGGTGAAGGACGGGAAAAACAGCAAAAAGATGAAGACAGTCATCATCTGTGAGGCCCGCCAGGCTTTGCTCAGAGGCTGGAAATTCATCATCAGGCTGATCTGAAGAAAGAGAAGCAGTCACTTCCCTTCTGTAGCCGGAGAAGCAGGCCAGAGGGACCCCAGCCAGACACCAGCTCCCTGACACCTTTCCCAGCAGCCCCCACACCCAATTCCAGCCACCACTGGGTCACATGGGACTGAGAAAAGCCGAATGGTTCCACCTTCAGACTGACTCACATTTTTGACGTAAAACATGATGAAAAGAGTCATCATTTGGATAAAGGGCAGCAGAGGGCAGAAGAAGATTCCAATCCTATGAGAGAAAGGGGATGAGTGTCAGAGATCAGGGGAGACACAGGGAATCTGTGCGGAGGGCAGGGAAAGAGGGTGTTATGGGCTGAGTTCTGTCCCTCCGAAACTCATATGTTGAAGTCCTAACCCAGTACCTCAGAATGCTACTGTATTTGGAGATAAGGCCTTTAAGGAGATAATTAAGGTAAAATGAGGCCACTGACCTAACAGACTCATACAGAGGGAAGAAGACCAGGTGAGGACACAGGGAGAAGGCACCATCTACAGGCCAAGGACAGAGGCCTCAGATGAAACCAACCCTGCCAACACCTTGATCTTGCATTTTGAGCCTCCAGAATTGTGAGAAAATAAATGTGTGTGGTTTAAGCCACCCAGTCTGTGGCACTTTGCTGTAGCTGCCCTAGAAAACTCATACAGAGGGAGCCTGATTCCAACACAGCAAAGCAGGCAAGTCCCACCATACACAGTATCCACAGCTCTGGAAAAGAGATTTTGCACACTGGCATTTTTCACAGAACTAGAACAAAAAATTTCACAATTTGTATGGAAACACAAAAGACCCCGAATAGCCAAAGCAATCTTGAGAACGAAAGAAGGAACTGGAGGAATCAGGCTCCCTGACTTCAGACTATACTACAAAGCTACAGTTATCAAGACGGTATGGTACTGGCACAAAAACAGAAAGATAGATCAATGGAACAGGATAGAAAGCCCAGAGATAAACCCACGCACATATGGTCACCTTATCTTTGACAAAGGAGGCAGGAATGTACAGTGGAGAAAGGACAGCCTATTCAATAAGTGGTGCTGGGAAAACTGGACAGCTACATGTAAAAGTATGAGATTAGATCACTCCCTAACACCATACACAAAAATAAGCTCAAAATGGATTAAAGACCTAAATGTAAGGCCAGAAACTATCAAACTCTTAGAGGAAAACATAGGCAGAACACTCTATGACATAAATCACAGCAAGATCCTTTTTGACCCACCTCCTAGAGAAATGGAAACAAAAACAAAAGTAAACAAATGGGACCTAATGAAACTTAAAAGCTTTTGCGCAGCAAAGGAAACCATAAAGAAGACCAAAAGACAACCCTCAGAATGGGAGAAAATATTTGCAAATGAAGCAACTGACAAAGGATTAATCTCCAAAATTTATAAGCAGCTCATGCAGCTTAATAACAGAAAAACAAACAACCCAATCCAAAAATGGGCAGAAGACCTAAATAGATATTTCTCCAAAGAAGATATACAGATTGCCAACAAACACATGAAACAATGCTCAACATCATTAATCATTAGAGAAATGCAAATCAAAACTACAATGAGATATCATCTCACACCGGTCAGAATGACCATCATCAAAAAATCTACAAACAATAAATGCTGGAGAGGGTGTGGAGAAAAGGGAACCCTCTTACACTGTTGGTGGGAATGTAAATTGATACAGCCACTGTGGAGAACAATATGGAGGTTCCTTAAAAAGCTACAAATAGAACTACCATATGACCCAGCAATCCCACTACTGGGCATATACCCTGAGAAAACCATAATTCAAAAAGAGTCATGTACCAAAATGTTCATTGCAGCTCTATTTACAATAGCCCAGAGATGGAAACAACCTAAGTGTCCATCATCGGATGAATGGATAAAGAAGATGTGGCACATATATACAATGGAATATTACTCAGCCATAAAAAGAGACGAAATTGAGCTATTTGTAATGAGGTGGATAGACCTAGAGTCTGTCATACAGAGTGAAGTAAGTCAGAAAGAGAGAGACAAATACTGTATGCTAACACATATATATGGAATTTACGAAAAAAAAATGTCATGAAAAACCTAGGGGTGAAACAGGAATAAAGACACAGACTTACTAGAGAATGGACTTGAGACTATGGGGAGGGGGAAGGGTAAACGGTGACAAAGCGATAAAGAGGCATGGACATATATACACTACCAAACGTAAGGTAGATAGCTAGTGGGAAGCAGCCGCATAGCACAGGGAGATCAGCTCGGTGCTTTGTGACCGCCTGAAGGGGTAGGATAGGGAGGGTGGGAGGGAGGGAGACGCAAGCGGGAAGAGATATGGGAATATATGTATATATATAACTGATTCATTTTGTTGTGAAGCTGAAACTAACATACCATTGTAAAGCAATTATACTCCAATAAAGATGTTTAAAAAAAAAAAGATTTTGCAGAGAACGCTACCCACACAGCCATCAATTAAACCACCAGAGGCCTTCAGCCAGCCCTAATCCAGGTGTCCCACATGTGGGACGTGAATTCCTCCTCCCCCTTTGGCATTCAAGAAGGCCTGAAATCCTGCAGGGACAGGCATTAAACTGCATCGAGTTACAAACGACAGGCATTAAACTGCATCGAGTTACTCAGCTCTCCCCAGTGCTTCTGAGGCCAAAAGAAAAAAAAATCTCAGTTTGGTGCTAGGAGGTCCTTAAGTTCTAACGCTTTCCAACCTCCATTTCTTTAAAAAAAGAAGCAGCCTTTAGACTGAGAGCCTTGACAGACAGCAGCATCTAGCTAGATTTTTTTTTTTTTTTTTTTTTTGCGGTACGCGGGCCTCTCACTGTTGTGGCCTCTCCCGTTGTGGAGCACAGGCTCCAGACGCGCAGGCTCAGCGGCCATGGCTCACGGGCCCAGCTGCTCCATGGCATGTGGGATCTTCCCGGACCGGAGCACAAACCCGTGTCCCCTGCATCGGCAGGCGGACTCTCAACCACTGCACCACCAGGGAAGCCCTAGCTAGAATTTAATGACTTTTTGTGATGGAATTGATTTTATTTTTCAAATTACTTGCAATTTCTGTCAAATGATATGATTTTCCATTGATGATGATAAAGACTCATTAAAAATATATTTAAATTTTAAAAAGGCAAACAATTTAAAAGATAATATTAAGTCAAAAACAGTACAGGTGATAGATAGATATGCCCCAAAAATAGGCAGGCTGGTGTACAAAAGACTAAAGTTTGGGAAACATTTTCCTCACCTCATTTTCTACCATCATCCCTAACATACACTCAATTTGTGTCACTCTATTATCTTCTTTTAAAGCTCATCATCAAAGGCAATATTCTCCTAAAACCCACAGAGATTAAATCTATAATTGCCACAGAGAAAGGAAAAGATATGTGTGTTTCTGATTGTGCTTATTTATGATTTATTAACAAAAACCTTAAAGGCCCAGAATAATGAGCATCTCATTGTAAGCTTTCCCGCCTCGAAGCTAACACTTCCCCTGGGAATCTCTGTCGAATGGTCAATAGTATGAGGGCTCAGCCTCTAGGATTCAAAAACCTGGATACTGAATCAGATGACTTACCCGCATTACTTACTAAACAACAAAAAATTTGAGTGCTCATAAGTACCATACAATCCAGCGATTCCACTTCTGTGTATATATCAAAAAGGATTGAAAACAGGGTCTCAAAGATATATCTGTACACCCATATTCATAGTAGAATTATTCACAATAGCTAAAAAGCATAAGTAACCCTGGTGTCCACTGGCAGATGAATGGATTAACAAAATGTGGTACATACACGCAATGGAATATTATTCAACCTTAAAAAGGAAGGAAATTCTAACTAACACATGCTGTATGGATGAATCTGGAGGACATCATGCTAAGTGAAATAAACGAGTACAAAAAGATAAATTCTATGTGAGTCCACTTATATGAAGTATCTGGACTAGTCGAACTCAAAGAAACAGAAAGTAGAATGCTGGTTGCCAGGGGCTGGAGGGGAGAGGGAATGGGGAGTTGTTGATTAATGGGTACAGAGTTTCAATTTTGCAAGGTGAAAAAGTTCTGGAGATTGGTTACACAGCAATGTGAATGTACTCAACACTACTGAATTGTACACTTACCAGTGGTTAAGATGGTAAATTTTATGTTATGTGTTTTTTACAACAATTTTTTAAAAAGAGCCCTTAAGGATAACAACAGCCATGTAATATCCCTACTTATAAACATTTCTGAATCAGTTACTCGCTAAGCACTTAATGCATACATTTTCTCATTTAATCGTTACCAAAACCCCGCGAAGTAGGTGCGAGCATCGCCCCCATTTACAGATTAGAAAACCAAGGTTTAGAGAGAGTTTATGTTATTTGCCCAACGGCATCCTGTTCATTGAGATAATGTGAGTAAAAGGCCTTTGTAAACTGCCCAGTTGCCAGTGGGTGACCTGGCAGTGTGCAAATGCATCAGCTAAACTACACAAAGAAAAAGTCCTCACCACCTCCAAAAATAAATTCACTGACATTAGTGAGTTATTTGCAGATAGCCAAATCACCCGGGGCAACTTTAAAGAGCTGGAAAATAAAGCACTTTACAGTTGTATGGCACGTTGGAGATTGCAAAGCAGTTTTCTTGTATCATCTGATTTAATCCTCAACACAATTCAAAGGCAGCTGTTATTATGTGCGTTTGACAGATGAGACTGAGGCTCAGAGAAGCTCAGTGACCTCAGTGAGTAGAAGAGCCAGCCCCAGAATCCAAGTTTATTCAACTCCAAATCCCCTACTTTCAGATTAGCAACCCCCCAAAAGATGGAACCTGGCAATGTAATATGCCATGCAGAATTCTGGCATTAGCTACATCATGTTAAATTAAATAAATAAAAATAGTCACTGGCTATTGGTTTGAGTTTCTAGGTGAGCTTGTCAAAAATTTGATGCAACTAGCTGGCTATCCTCAAAACACACATGCATGCTCACACACACACGTGCACACACACATGCACATGCACGCATACACAATTGCCAAAATTGAGGTGGCAAACCCCAAAGGCTCCAGAGGTCTACCAGGGCCCCACCACCAGGGAGTGAAGCAGATCAAGTGTAAGGCAACTTTCTCTGCCTTTATTTTCCCAGTTCTGTTGCGATATCAATACAAAGTAAAGTTTTCTACCATAAAAAAGCTGACAGCATAAGGGCAACAATCAAGGGCAAATCAATACTGGGGAGACAATAGCTCAAGGTGGGTCTGCAGCAAACTGGAACCACTCACCCCAGCTCAAGGCCCAGCCAATTGTTACCATAATGGGAGATGATCTAGATCTTTCCTTTTTTGGCGAGAAGTCAGAAATTTTAAATTTTATGTGAAATCCCCTGATTCTTAAATACTGGTGGTTAATTCAAATTTTTAGAAAAAGCACTGCATCCGACAAGAAAAACATACTTGCAGGCTGGATATGGCCCGGGGCCCTCCAGGTTAGGAATCCCTGCTCTATGTTGATTCTTGGCTGAAGTCCTCATAAAGGAAAAGGACAGTCTGGGACATGAATTCATGGTTCTCAGACTGGCTGGATTTGGTATCACCTATGCAGCTTTGGAAAACCACAGATTCTGGGCATTGCCACCAAAATGCCTAGTCCACAGTCGGGCTGGAACCACGGGGCAAGCCAAAGATTGTCAAAACTTACCACACCAGAGTCTGTGAGTAGATCAGTTCTAGGACATTCCTGGCAATGTCAAACTCCTGTCGGCCAAGACTCGTGATAAGCCGTAGTCCAATGATTCTGTGAAAATGTCATGAGTTTAGTGCCCAAACCATCAACTCCCTCTTTCAAAAGATTCCTCACAATCGAAAAAGGAGGACAAATCCTCACCAGTTTGGAATAAAGTCATAAGTTCCCTTGCAAATTTCTGAAAATTCCAAGTATGAGCATGTTTTTGAAGAAATAATTGAGGGAAAATGGAATTAACACAATGCATTCCAATGGAGGTACTGCTAAAGTGGTTCAAAAAAATTCTAGAGAACATTATTTAAATTATCCCAACTACTATTTAAACAGATAATTAATTATGAATTTAAAATAGGTATTATTTAAATAAGATAATTATTTAAATTATCCCAACTATTATCTTGTTTATACCACCTTTTGCTTGTTAAACCTTATTTTTCAGGGACCAAACTCAGCACTCTCAACCCAAATAAACGAAATTTTTCAGCTTTCAGTTACTGCTATTGAGTTAATGGTGTTTCCCTGTTTTCTAAGTCCACAAGGAGGAGCCCTACGTCCCCATTTATTCTGAAGAAACTTGAGACCACTCTGATTTTTTTTCTTACGGAGGAATTGCCAGTAAAAAACTGTTGTAAAAAATAAACAAAACAACAACAACAACAAAAAACTTCTCACCTTTATGTCCAGACCCTGGACAGAGGCTGAACTAAAAGTGAGTTTGGGCAAACTGAGTGAGGAAATTTGGCTTTCAACCTACCCACTGAGGAAGGAATCAGTATTATGCCATGCCATCTTATCACTAGGGCAATTTGCAAAAATAAGTAAATGTCTGTTAGGAATGAGATGCTCATAATATTATTATAAAATAAATGAATAAATAAAAGAGGACCACACATGGGCCAATGATGACATTGCCCTAATCCTGCACACCTGGAGTCTAAAATAAAAATTCGTGCATTAATTAAATTCAACGAAAGCAATGAGATAAATCTATAGGTACAGGCATGGAAAGATGACAAGGCATACTGACAGAATTAGTAAGAGCAAACTCCATGGCGATTTTGCAGTGTGACCCCATTTTTGTCTTTGAAAATTATATAGTATACACACACACAAAGCAGTGCATAGACAAATCTGGAGGAATATACATAGACTAGAATATTAAAATGGTCTATTGTGGATAAGATTTCAAATGACTCTCTGTTTCTGTGTTTAATTTCTAGAACTTTCTCAGGAGATTGCATAGGGCCAATTGAACTAAATGAACTTTGACAACAGGACTGTCAGGTCAAGATGAAATTTCAGTTAATTCAGAAGAAAACAATATTTCAAAGGACAATAGGCAGACTTAGAACAACATACACTTAGAGTACAGAAGGGACCCACACTTCATGCTCAGCCAGGACTATGGCTCTGGTTACAACGTCAGATATAATTACTCGGAGACAAACAAATATTTACCTCCTCAGGAACTCCCCCAGGAGGGAATCAGTTAAAGAGAACACAAAATCCATGAGAAGGAGCCGGTAGATTTCTTGGCCAATGAGGGTTTCCCAACACTGGAAGGCAAACAAGATTTGGGATGTGGGAGGAGGCTGTTGTCTCCACTTAGTTCCCATCTGTTCCTGGCCCCCTGTGCTCCTAAGAATGTGGCTGGTGGCTTAGTTTGACCGAATTTTTGTGTGCCCAGAAAAGCAGACCCACTCTCAACAGAAATGCACCTTTAGGGTGAATTTGTTTTCAAGAATGTTTATTCTCTTCCTGTGCTCCTTCTTCCCCCATTAAGGCTTGCCCTCCTCAGGTACCCAAACTTTCCCTTCTCACTAGCTCTCCCCTTTAACATTTTTCTTCTTTGTTCTATGCCTTCTGGATCCCGTTTCTTAACCAAGGAGAGCAGGAGGTGTCAATGGCGAATAATGCCTCCACTCCTTTTGCTTATTAACCTTATGAAAAATCAATTAATATCTTCTTGATTAAGAAAGTGGCCTAGAGGTTTAGCAGACCAGCACAAACGGGAAGGTTGAATTAATCAGCTTATGAAAATGGTGGTTAGCTACCTCTGTAGGAAGTCAGTGCTATGAGCTGATGGATTGAGAGCTTTTAGATTTGGCTGAATGAGGAAAGTTTCAGGTGTACGGCCCAAGGATGGATGGAAGGATGGATGGAAGAATTGATGGATGATTAGATGAATAGATGGATAAGTAGATGGACAGATGGATGGAAAAATAACATGATATCTGCTCTAATATCATAAGCAGAAGCTCTTGAGAAACTCACTTCCTCCCTGGCGGTCAAAGGCAAGCTTAAGGCAAAACAGCATGGAAATCTCACCTCTTCACCAGCCAGGGCCACAATGTTGATCCAATAGTAACAAAGAATTCCAACGATTGATAATTTCAGAAGGATGTTTCTAAAAAACAGAAGCGAAAACAACTACCATTACCCTCCACAGCAGTCATCAGTGCTGTTTGCCAATATTTCCTTTGGGGCGTACAGTAGGATGGAAATTCCTGCCCCCCTGTGGTTGAGTGGGGCTATATGGCTAGATCTGGCAAATGAGTTGTGAGCAGAAATGATGTATGTCATTTTGTGTCACTTCTAGACTAGAGCATTTAAATGCCAGTGAGACTCTTCAAGACTCACTGTCTTCCCTCTGGAATGACAATCAGAAGTATTTGAGATGGTTGCTGCAATCTCAGCCTGGACCCCTGAGTGACTAACACGAGCAGAAATCCCCTGCCAACCCACGATGGGCATGTAGCATGGACAAGAAATAAACATTTGTATTCTAGACCACTGAGAGCTCGAGGTGGGGGATATTTGTTACCACAGTTTCACCTCATTTATTCTGACTGATACACCTTCTTTTAGGTGTCTCCAAACTGCCTGCTTTCGTTTCTCACTGTAACAGTAGTACATACACATACTATTCATCAGGTGCTACCATGGACAGTAAACGTGCTAAGCACTTTATCAAATCATCCCTCTTCATCTTTACAACTCTATCATCAGGTAGGTGGTATTTTATGCCTATCTTACCGATGAGGAAACTGAAACGCAGAGAGATGAAATAACTTGTATGAGATCACACTGTTTAGGGGGATGGCAAAGGTTCAAACCGAGGACCCTCTGATTGAACAGCCTGAGGTCTTAAACCCAGTCACTTTGCCTAAATCAATACCTTCTGGTTTTAAGAAGTCTTCAGCCTTGGTGTGTCAAGAATCATGCACCACTAGACCAGTGATTCTCAAAGTGTGGTCCCCAGACCAGCAGTAGCATCTGTAAACTTGTTAGAAAGGCACACTTTCTGGCCCCAACCCAGATCTGCTGAATCAGAAACTCTGGGGTTGGGGCCCAGCAATCCCTCCAGGTAATTCTGGTGCATGCTAAAAGTAGAGAACCATTGCGCTAGACAACATTGTGAAGAAAGGGACAGGATCTGTCTTTTCAACTCCAGATCCCAAACCTCTTACCCAGTGCTTAGCCTATAGTAGACCCTCAATAGCAACTGGATTAACACCTTAGTATACAGTGATACTGTGATTTACAATAAGAAATATGTGTTTGGTCTTCTTTCCCTTTGCTGGCACTGAGCTCCTAAAGCCGTTGGAACTTTCTAAATGAGGAGAGCTATCAAGGTGCCTTTTGTTATATTAATGAAGTGACTGTTGGGAAGCCCCGAGGTCTATTAAGGTTAGGGGCTGGTTGCCATGACAACCAATCTTGTGATTAGATGTTCTGAACTCAGCTTGCCTATCTCAGACTCCAGGGAGGGGAGAGGGGCTGGAGACTGAGTTCAACCACCAGTGGCCAATCATTTAATCAATCACGTCTATGTAATGAAGCCTCCATAAAAACCCAAAAGGAGGGGGTTCAGAGAGCTTCCGGATTGGTGACAGGACAATATTTGGAGAGAGTGGAAATCTCTGAGAGGGCAAGGAATCTCCGCACCCCTTCCCCAAACCTTGCCCTACATATCTCTTCTACCTGGCTGTCCCTGAGTTATATCGTTTTATAATAAAGCAGTAATCTAGTAGGTAAAGTGTTTCTCTGAATTATGTGGACCGCTCTAGCAAACTAATCAAACCTGAGGAGAAGTTCATTGGAACCTCCCATCTCTAGCTAGTCGGTCAGAAGCCCGGGTGACCACATGGATTTGCGACTGGCATCTGAAGTAGGGGTGGGGGCAGTCTTGTGGAACTGAGCCCTTACCTTGTGGGATCTGACGCTATCTCCAGGTAGATAGTATCAGAGTTGAATTAAATTATAGGACACCAACTGATAGTGGAGAATGGCTTAGTGATGTGGGAAAACCCCACACATCAGAATGGGTGTCAGAACTTCATATACATTTACTGCAGTATAACTCCAGGTTAAACTAGAAAACACACTCTTCTAAGCCAGGAGAAGCTTATCATAGGTCAGAATGATTGTCTATTTCTGAGCTTTCTCATTTTCTCTGCGTGTAGAGAAGATCTTAAATATTTTATGAAGCAATACGTAGGGCTAATATATATTAAAAGAGAATGAATCTCTGTTGGGATCAGAAAAATGCAAATTAGATAAAGGGATTAGATCAAAATGACACACTGAGCATACCTGCCTACCACCTCTCTATCCAAATTCCATTGAAATGATGGAAAAGTTAAAAGCTAAAAGACCCATAAAGGAGAGGAAAACACGTCACCAAGGACAGACCAGAAATACAGAGGAATTTATGGAAAATAGAAAGCAGAAATAAAAATATGAACAAATTTGGCAGAGGACTTCCTCAGAGCTTGTGGTAGTTCTGAGGATGCCCGGAGCTTAGAGACAGCGGATACGAAGTGTCTGGAAAGGGCAACTGGGTGATTGTTTGACCATGCCAGATGTCAGAAAACCTCAAAGCAACACCTGCAGACCTCAGAAGAGGGAGGTAGAATACAGAGTCTTTGGTCCACTCAAACCCACATTCAAGTAGAAAGGCAAAATAAAAGACATGTGGGAACGTGGAAGTACTTCGAAGGCGGACCATCCTGATATCTACTCTAAAATGATGTCTTATCGTCTGTTGTAAAACGAGGAAGTTGTAAGTAGGATACATTTAACAAACACTGGTGAGCAAAGAAGCCAGTCAAACAATGTGTATGTCCAAAAAAATTGTTTTATGCCCCTGAATTGTACATTTAAAATGGTTTCTTTAACCACACACGCAAAATCCCAATTGTTTCTAACCATTGAAAGGAGGCACCTAGACGTGTAGGGTGGGTAGAAGTGAGGCTTTCTCAGATTTTTTTCTTCAGGAGAATAATACATATATAGATTAACTCTAAACATTAATCTTAGAAGTCAGCCAACTTTTTCTGTGAAAGGCCAGACAGTAAATATTTTTGACCTTGCAGGCCATACAGTCTGTGTCCCAACTCTGCAGTTGTAGCAGGAAAGCAACCATAGTGGACATGGTTGCACTCCAATAAGACTTTATTTATGAAAATGGGAGGCAGGCTGGGCCTGCAGGCTGTAGTTTGCTAACTGCTGATCTAAAACATGTATGTGTATATATGTGTATGCGTGTGTTAAAATATGCTTGTTACAAATTTAAGGGTAACAGAAATGTTTAAGATCTGTATGAAGAAACCATAAACATAGACATAAGCATAGATATGCTATTCCAGGAGCAAGGAATGGCCAGTACAAAGGTCCTGAGGTGGGTAGGCAGTTTGGCATGTTTGTGAACAATCAGAAGGTGAGTAAGGCTGGGGGCACTGAGGAAGGAGGGGGGGAAGCAGAAAATGAAGTTGGAGAGCTGGCCAGGAGCCAGATCTCAGAGGCCATGGTAAGGTAATGGCTCTGGAATTGATCAATAAGGAAAGTCAGTCTGCATGTACAGCCTTATCATTATAAACACCACCGTAACCAGGAACTGGTCAGGGCACTAGCCAGGAAGAAGCAATAAGGACACAATTTGGGTAGTTTTATACTCTGTTTATCAAAACTCTGGGGTCACCTCTAGCACATACAGTGCCTTTGTGGGAATCACAACAAGTCACCCCTTCCCAGCCAATGAATTGCCAAAAAGCAACCCCTCCACTTCCATTTGGGTGGATGAACTACAAAAATGCACCTGTTCCTCCCGGATGATTCAGTGGGTGGGTACTCAGCCTCACCGTTTGACTCATCGGAACACTGGATGATATCAGTCCCCGCACAACGCCTTAGCCAAGAACATTTGTGCAGTGCACAACCTGCCCATCTGTACATCTCATAACTGAGAACTATGTTAATCCTCAGGCTGGGAGCAATTAGGAGAGATAAGCTATTACTCTGAGCAAAAGGCAGATGTACTCAATAACTATTTCCTCAGGGCCCTTTAGACTTCATGGCTATTAACCCATACCATAAAAACACACTTTACTCTTGAAATTCTTTCTGGAAAACAGAACTTTGATACTTGAGTGTAACCCTTTCTAGCTTCCATCCATTTCCCTCCATAAAAATGGAAGCTGGTGTGGGGAGTGATAGCCACACTTACCGGATCAGGAGGCTGTAGACTTCGTGCCTTGGCATCTCATAGCGCTCCACCAGCCTGAACATGGAGTAGAAGCGAGGCATGACCAGGTTGATGCAGGACACAACGAAAGGCAGTAACAGTACCGCCCCGGGGTTCCTGTGGTTCGCCAGGAACTACAGGGGATGGAGGGAGAGAATCAAGATGCCAACTGTACACTGGACCCCTCTCTGCCTGACTCAGAAGACCCTCCCACTCCCATCGTCACGATGGGAAAACCGCAGAAGTAGATCCTCTGAGGTTAGCTATTATGGTACCATTTATCCAGCACTTACCCTGGGCCGAGAATTACCCACATGATGCTTTAATTCCCACTACAGCCCAGCAGGTGGGTGTTAATAGACTTAACTGATGGACAACCTGAGGCTCAGAGAGGTGAAGATACTTGCCCAGGGTCACCCAGCTAGGAAGTGGCAGATTCGAACCCTGGTCTATCAGACTCAGGGACCTGAGCTCCAACAGCCATTCTGTGACTTTACTTTCCTTACCAAGAGGTTTGGAAGAATGAGAATGTGCTCCTGGCCTTTGGAGCAAAAGCTTGAGTCACTGAAGCTACCACACAAGGGAATTTCTCCTCCCCTCTCCTGCATGCCCTTGTTCATTTCACCCGGCTTCGCCTGTCCTCAGATGCTGAATTAGGGGCAAGGGGAGCCTCTGCTAGCACCTGCTGCACATTTGTACGAGCGTCAGAGGGGCGCCCCTGCCTTCAGGTGTTTGGCTGGAGGGAAGCCTGGGCTGCCCCTCTGCCAGACGCCCTTGGGGTAAGGGATTCCAGTGGATTTATTTGATGTCTGACAGTTTCCCATTCCCCACCCCCAGGCCTGACTCTGCCTCTATCTACCTCTGGATGGTTTTGAAAGCACCACACGTAATTCTGGCAGTATCTTTGGAGCCAGAGTAACCTAGGGTCAAATGCTGCCCCCTCCCCATGCTTATAAGCTGCAAGGTTTCGAACCAGATGCATGGCTTCTCTGAGCCTCTGTGCCAGTCTGCGTGATAGGGAGATTATCACGTAACCCACAGAGACACTGTAAGAATTAAGTGAGACCAAATAAGGGAACGTCTAGCCGCAGGGCTGCTAAACGACACAGCTGGGGGCACCATTCGTGAGAAACTGTAGCTGCCAGTGAATGCGACTCCTGGAGTTGTGCAGAGGGTTGATCCTGCCTGGCACAGGAAGATGTTCAAACAATGGGAATGATTCCACTTCTACCTCCTCTCCTCCTTAGATACCCTCCTTCACTTCAGGTGAGTGTGAAGCAAACCTTCCAGGTCAAGGAGAAACTCAGAAGTCTCCTTTATACCTACAACTGCCCTGTCACAGCTTCCACCCTAGGTAGGCAGTGCCAGACCCACAGGACTGTGATTCACTTTTGTCTCTTTCAGAGCAATCCTTAATATGGTTGATGACAAAGCCTTAGGTTTATATAATCTCACACCCATTTTCCTGCTGCCTCCTTCGGTTTTTCATCCATTGGGTTGAGCACCTACTATGTACCAGGTATTGGGCCAGGTGCCTGGCTATTCTTTTGAAGAGTCAGTTGCATAAACAAGCATTTTCGATGCTGCATGTGACCAGCGCACAGGGAAAGACTGCAGAGTCAGGCACACCTAACTCAATCTAGTAAAGGTAGTGATGCTGAGAAAAGACTTCCTGGAGGAAGTGTCACTCACGCTGAGGTCGAGAGGAAGAAAAGGAGGAGTTTGCCAGATGAAGGGAAGTGGGGGAGGGCAGTGCAGGATGAATGTTTCCCATCCAGAGATGAGGAAAAACATGGTGTGTTCAGGGAACTCTGGACACACCATTTAGTGTTGCTGGTGTGAGATATGGGTGGCTGTGAGGTGTTGAGGCTAGAGATGTGGGCAGGGGTCACATCACAAAAGATCTATCAATCATGCCACGGAGGATAGATTTTATATTTAGAGTAATGGGAAGCCATTAAAGAAAGTGACACAATCAGACCAACCTGCACCACAATTCTAGGGGTGGGCAAAATGGGCTAAAATTAGCCCCATTTCCCAGAAGACTGAAATCTACAGAAAAACAGTACTTTGTCCACCCAGCCAATTAGTCTCAGAGTTCATATCATTAAAAAAAAAAAAGAAAAAGAAAAAGCTAACATTCCTTCAATCACCCAGGGTACCAGGCACTAAGGAGACTCTCCCCGTAACTTTTCTCTGGTTCTGACCACACACCTGCACAGCAGGGATTCCCAGTTTACAGGTAAGGAATCCGGGGCTTAGAAAGAGTAAATCACTTGCCAGATTCCGTCGGTTCACAATACTTATTGAGTGTCTACTCGGTGCCAGGGGCTATGAGAGACATTAGGGATATAATAATAAAGGAGGAAACCAGAACCTGACCCCAGGCCTGCGGCCAAAGTTCCCATCTCTCCACTAGCCCAGCTTCCCACTCTGAGGTGTGCACACACGTCACCTGGGGATGTTCTTGTGATGCAGATCATGGGTCAAGGGAGGGACCCAGGATTCTGCATTTTTTAGCAAACTTCCCGCTGGTGCGGATGCTGCTGGCCACGACCCCAGTTTGAGTGGTGGGCTCTCCCCTCCCCTCCCCCTCCTGCATCCCATCCCTTCACCCGCTTCTCTGTGCTCTGGACCCTGGAGTTCCTGCCTCTCTGGTTACCTCTGTGTTCTTCTCAGCCAGGTAATAAACGGCTACACAGCAGGCAATGGTCACTCCAGTAGAGACAACCCAGGCTGCCAGGTGGGCAGAGAAGCGAATCAACTGCTGATTGAGTGTTAACTTGACATTCTCCTGACGGATTTCTGACAGGTTCTCCTGTAAACACAAGGACGTCAAGTTCACCCGCAGACCCCCTCCACTGTCAGCAAAGATTCCCCCCCAGGTCTTGCTGCCCCTAGTGACACAAATCCACCCCAGATCCACAGGAAAGAGGGGGTAAGTGCACAAGGAACTTGGATTAGGAGACCTGTGGGAAAATCTCGAATGGGCAAGACCCCCATCCCTTCATTAAATACATTTTCCATCTCAGAGAAACAGAGATTGGGACCATGATCTTGGGAAAATACATTGAGGCCACAGAACCTCCTTGAAGAATAAGGCTGTGTGTCTGCACCAGGGAAGCCTCTTGCCAAAGCCCCTTCGTTTATGAATTCTGCTTGCTCTTTTTTTTTTTGATATTTTTTTCTATGGACCAGGGTTTGTCCACCTTAGCGCTATTGTCATTCAGAGTTTGATAATTCTGTGACAGGGAGCCTGTCCTGTGCACTGCAGAATGTTGAGCAGCGTCCCTGGCCTCTACTCACGAGGTGCCGGGAGTACACACTCCCTGGCTGCGACAACCAAAAGAGCCTCCAGACATTGCCATGTGTCCCCAGGGCAAAACCACTCCGAGTTGAAAACCACTGGATAAAACTTTAAACCCGGAACTGGGAGGTCGAGAACTATTTACATTTAGACCTTTGTTATAAATTGTTAAACTGCCCTCCCGCAAGCTTATATCAATAACAAAGACACCACGTTGTGTGAAAATGTCCATTTCCCTACACCGTCACCAGCCCTGGGCATTTAAAATAGTTTTAGGGGTTTTTTGCCAATATCATGGAGAATAAAAAATAATTCATTAGTACTTTAAGAAAAGTTACAGACATATTGAAGGAGGAAAGATGACTGGCCATGGGAAGGGGTGTAAAGCTAGCTTGCCTTACCCTTATCTCAGTGCTTAGATTCTTCTGTTTCAGCTTCACAGCGCTCTTATGAGTGACAGTGATATCCCAGCAAAAGATGAGTTTAGCAATCCCTCTGGAGTAAATGTGTGGGTTAATGCAGTTGTTCCGGAAATACCTGGCCATGCTAGGGAAGGCAGGAACCAAAATACCCAGAGGTTATTAGGACAGGCATTGGGGGTGCAGGGAGTACAGCAAAGAAGAGTCCCATCATTAGTGGTGAAAGGCAACATGGAAGAGTTAGCCCCAGGTTCTTCTGGAACAGGGCAACAGCAAACAGAGTAGTCAGGAGCGCTGGCTTTGGGATCTGACTTTGTAATCCTAGATTGCCAACTGGGGGATTTTGTCATTTTAACTGTTCTGACCCTCAGCTTCCACCTCCGTATAATGGGGAGAATAATAGTTCACACCTCACAGAGTTATTATGGGGTTTGTATTAGTTTCTGCTATAACAAATTGCCCCAAACTTACTGGCTTAAAACAGCACTTATTTATTCTTACTGGAGGTCAGAAATCAGAAAATGGGTCTAAAATCAAGGTATTGGCAGAGTTGTATTCCTTCTGGACACTTTAAGGGAGAATATGTTTCCCTGCCTTTTCCCAGCATCTAGAGGCTGCCTACATTCCCTGGCTTGTGGCGCCTTCATCTTCAAAGCCAGAAGAGTAGCATATTCCACTTTCTCTCTGACTTTGACCCTCCTGCCTCCCACTTTCAAGGACTTTGGGATTACATTAGCCCATTTTAAGATCCTTAATTTCATCAATCAAAATGCCTTTTGCCAGATAAGGTAACATATTCACAGGTTCTGGGGATTAGGACATGGGCATCTTTGAAAGGGGGAGCATTATTCAGCCCACCACAAGTCAATGTAACCCTCAGGGCAGTACGCGCACGATAAAGGCAGCTGTTATTATCATGGAGATGTCAGTAGGATTCAGTGAAATCTGGCCCAGGAAGCACTTAGCACTAAGCCTGGCATGTAAAAAATACTGAGTAAAATGGACACTACCTTTCCAAAATTTGCCACCACTGAGTACTAACAGCTTAAGAAACAGAAACATTTCCTAGTTTGATAGGACAAAAACAATCTTATTTTATTTTGGATTATCGTGCTGGCAGTGAGGTTGTTATGGGATGAATTGTATCCTCTAAAAATTAATATGTTGACGTACTAACCCCTAGTACCTGAGAAATTGACTGTATTTGGAGATAGGGTCTTTACAGAGGTAATTAAGTTAAAGTGAGATCATTTAGGTGAGCCCTAATCCAGTATGGCTAGTGCCCTTATAAGAAGGGCATATTAGGACTCAGATATGCACCAAGGGCGGATCACATGAGGACACAGTGAGAAGGCAGTTGTCTGCAAGCCAAGGAGAGAGGCCCAGGAGAAACCAACCCTGCTGACACCTTGAACTTGGACGTCTAGCCTCCAGAATTTGAGAAGAAAAATTTTTGTTGTTTAAGCCCCCTGGTCTGTGGTACTTTGTTTCAAAGACCTAGTAAACAATAGGTTTAACAGATTGAACATCTGTACCTCCTCTTTGACAATTGTCAGTTGACAACGGTCAGTCAAAACTACTTGAGTCATTCCATCCTTATTTTCAGACTGACCAATTTCTTTAAAAGCACATGAAAACTTCTCTTCCTCTATCCCAACTTATACTTTATGTTCTAGAACAAGGAATGATAAGACAGCAATAGAAAGTTGAAATTTCAGAGAAACTGTTTCTCCAGTAACTTTTGAGTCTCTTGAATTTTGCCTAAATCTAAAAACAGCGTAGAATCAGAAAATGCAGACATTCTATACCTGAAGAGCAAACTGAAAAAGCAGACAACCAAGCATGCTCCGACTGTGAAGATGTAGGCCAACTGCATGTTGTAGGAGGTCCCACTACTCCCATGCTGGTTTTCAGTATTGGTGTAAAAGCCGTAGTACATCACTGTGTCCCTAAAATAACCCTGAAAGGGACAATAAACCACAGGTCAGGTGGATCTCTTGAGAAAACAATGAATGACTATGGTCTGCACAGTTGACCTCTTCCATAGGCAAGAAGCCTGCACTGGTCAGTGTAGACATTTTGTTTGCCAGGAAAGAGGCACCCAAGGCCACTGAGAACCTAGACGTCTTATCACTAGGCTCTCAGAGGTGGAAAGGAATCTCAAACCAACATAACTTTACAATGGAGGGACCCAGCGATCACCACCCAGACCCAGTGACCAAGCCAAGCATGACTAAAAGCAGGCCAGCCAGCCATTACGTGCCTCTGTCCTCTAACAAGTATTATGGTCAAACAGGTTTAAAACAAAACAAATCAAGCCTTTAGGTCTAAATTTCAATTTACAAGAAATAAGGAGTCTGTATAAATTAGAGGAACAAATTAGAGAGACCCGGAGGAAACAATCTGACAATTGCAGAAGGTAGAACATTGGAATCTGCATGACAACTGGCCTGGTTTCTGCAATAAGCCCATGTCAAGAAAAAAGGAGGAAGGGACTGAGGATATCATTCTAGATTAATAAAGACTTCAGAGAAAAACTACTGAACGTAAAGAGAGTGTGGTCTTTGCTTGGATCCTGGCCTGAACAAAAAGCTATGAAAGACATTTGGGGGACAACTGGGAAAATATGAATATGGTCTGGATTTTAGATGATATTAACTTTTAATATTGCTAGGTGTGATAATGTATATGCCTGCAGGAAAATGTCCTTATTGTCCAGAGATGCATGTTGAAGAAATTCAGCTGATGTCTGTGATTTACTGTAAAATACTTCAAAAAACAAATTTGGGAGAATGGTAGCAATTTAAAATCTACGTAATGGGTCTTTGGGTGTTTATTTTACTACTCTTTATTTTCCTGTATGTTTGAAATTTTTCATAATAAAATGTTTCATATATACAAATATACACAATAATGAGGAAAAAGTGAAGGATAAATTGACACAATAATTCCATTTGAATGTGTCTATCCCAAGGAAAAAAAATTTTAATAGAAAAAGAAAAAAGAAAGACGAATGGAGGAACCTTACTGTGAATGCTCTACTACAAGAGTAGGCAAACTCTTTCTGTAAAGAGCTAGATAGTAAATATCCTGGGCTTGGCCAGCCCATAACTGCTCACCTCTGCTATTGTAGCAGGAAAGCAGCACAGACACGGAAACAAATGGTTGTGGCTGTGTTCCAAAAGAACTTAGCCGAAAAGACACCGAAATTTGAATTTCATATAAATTTTATGTTTCACAAAATGTTATCTTTCTTTTCATTTTTTTCCAACCATTTAAAAACATGGAAACCAATCTTATTTTGCAGGCTATACAGATTTGGTTCTTGGGCTGTAGTTTGTCTATCCACAGAATCTCAGTGGCAGAAATCGCTTCTAGAAGGTAAACTCACAAGGCAGGGGCTATGTGCTTCAGTAGGCAGCTGGGTAGATATACCGTGGTTGTTAATAAAAAGAATAATACGGATGTATATCCATGCTCAAGATTCATAGTAACGCAAAAAAAAAAAAAGTTGCAAAGCAAGATTTGTAGTATCTCATCTTCTTTTATTTAAAAAAAAAGTTTAACTATCTATCTACCTATGTATCTATGACTGTATAGAAAGAAAAATGGTGGACAGAGGTACACTCCAAACTGGAGAGTTAGACTAAAGAAGGAGGATAAGATAGACTTTCTCTTAGTTTGCTCTCTTCTGTACTAGGAATTTTTTTTTTTAGGGAGGACTGTATTTTGTAGAAAGAAAAAAAAGAAAGAAAAGGTAGGTCTGTGAACATCAATATGAGATGTCCACCACATATTAGGTGGAAGAAAGCAAGTTGTAGGCAGTCTATAGGAATAATTCATCTTTTGTTAAAAAAAAAAGATGTGTATGTCCATGTACAATGTGTCCATTTGTGTGCAGAGAAGAGGATTCTGGACAAGAAAAACTGTTAACATGTTCACCTCAGGAGACAGAAATTCTACTAGGCTGTGTATATGTTACTTTGGGGGAAAAAAAGAAATCATTTTAAACACGCTCTTTCCCCATCAGTTGACTCCCAGGTAAAATGAGAGGCCTGGAAGGGTGACGGGCAGACCTGTGCCTGCGTCTCCAAGGTGTGAACTCTGGGCAGGGGATGGTGCACTTACAGCCCCAGTTAAAAATTCCAGTCCAGTGAATTGGAGGTGGTTCTTCTCGGCCATGGTTAACTGAGGGATTATGATGAAGCTGAAGGTCACAATGAACAAGAAAATGTTGAATTTCAAAAGCCACCTCAGAAAGTTGAAATAGGAGAGGACGCTGGTGCCGAACTTGCCTCCGATGACCTTGAGTGTCTTCTGCCACAGGCTGATGGAATTGAACAGTTCCGACAGACTGTTCTTGGATCTCCGGTATGCCTGCGGGTAGACACAACGTGCGCGGCTGGACCGTCCCTCAACAAATATCTACTGGGCAGGCTCCATAATAGAGACAATGGCCACTGTTTCTAGAGCGGCAGGATGTGCCAGGCGCCACGCTCGACGCGTTTGCAAACGGTATCTCATTTAATCCGCAGGACCACCCCCTAAGGTGAGTGCTATTATTTATTACCTTCCCAGGTTTGCTAGTGAGGGTGACACTCACAGTGGCTAAGTTGCCCAGATAACTCAGCAACCTCTTAGGCCTTCCCATGCCTGCCTGTTTTCCCCACACCCAGACTGACCCAGTTTCTACGTCTTTCAAGGAAACAACCGTGAACTTTGGCTCCTCCTCCCTGTGGGTCCCTTCTCATCCTTACTCTCCCACCTCCCTGGTTTCACCCTACTCTGTGCCCATTTACAGACCGCGGTAAAGACCGATTTACCAATGAAATGGAATTCAGACACTGAGCACAGCCGTTGAACTCCAGGATACGACGGGGCTGCTTACTTTTCTCTTTGTCAACCATTTTCCTGTGGGAAAGAGCAGAAGAAAGTGAGAGACATCAACGTTGTTTTGCATTCATTCCCCAAATATTTCCTGAGCGCCTGAGATGTGCCAGGCATGGTCCCAGGGGGTGAGCTAGAGACGGATTTCCCCAGCTCATGGAGCAGACATCTTGGTTGGAAGAGAAAGAAAATAAACAATAAATATAGAAATAGAGTGGGTAAATGATATAGGATAATAGAAGGTGAGTTGTACTATGGGAAAGAAAATCGAAAAACAGAGTAAGGAGGTGGGAAATGCTGAGGTGAAGACCGTGGTACAATTTGAATAGTACAAAGTGTTTGCGCCAAGTCTTGAAGGAGAAGAGGGGTTAGTCTATGGATAAGGGAGTGTCTGAATATAGGGAACAGCCAGTGCAAAGCCCCAAGGAGTCCAGGACAGTTGGAATGGAATGAGTGGGGGAAGGGGGAAGGGTGTGAGTGATAACCGTAGGTAGGTGGGTGAGGTCCTATAAGTCAGTGGTTCTCAACCTAGGAGATTTTGCCCCCAAGGGACATTTGGGTAAGTCTGGAGACTTTTGGGGTTGTCAGATTGGGGGTAGGGAGGGGGCACTGACATCTAGTGGGTAGAGACTAGGGATGCTGCTATACACCCTACAGTGAACAGGACAGCCTCCCACAGCAGAGAATGATCCAGACCCAAATGTCAGGTTGAAAATCCTGCTGTAAAGTCTTTCGGGCCATACAAGGCCCGCGCTCTGTGACGGAGGAGGCCATGCAGAGTTTGAAACGGAAGAGTGTTTTCAAAAAGATCCAGCCTCAGTTTTCTCTTTACTTCTCCATGAACTCAGGGCATCTCCTTTGCTCTGCCCCCTTCCTGGCTCTCTTTTGTCCACCCCAGAGGTCCATCACCACATCACCATCTTCCAAGGCTCAGCTCACAGATGCCCCCTGCTTTGCCCAAGGGAACTATCTCTCTCCTTCTAATCCTCCCCCTGCAAACTCCTTCCACCTTGATTTGGCCTGATTTTCTTTCTGTCATTTGTAAGTTACTTGTTGACCAATCTATCTCCCCTGCCAGACTCGGAACCTCAGAACAATTGCATCATTGA
This sequence comes from Pseudorca crassidens, assembly GCF_039906515.1. Taxonomy (NCBI): domain Eukaryota; kingdom Metazoa; phylum Chordata; class Mammalia; order Artiodactyla; family Delphinidae; genus Pseudorca; species Pseudorca crassidens. Next base: position 23,110,685 of record NC_090310.1, read on the forward strand.
ATCATTTATTAGCAGTTGCATCCACTCTACTAGTCTCCGCTAAACGCTACAAATGGCAAAAAGAAAAAGAAAAAGGCTGAGGAATGGAAAATGTAAGAAGGGCTGAAGGCTTAAACAGCCCTCGCTCTTGTTTTTGAATTCCTGGGCCTGGAAAGCTTCTGAGGTTTTGTTTGTTTGGGTTTTGTGCTTCCCCACCCCGGCGCCTTGTGGCTTGCAGGATCTTAGCTCCCTGACCAGGGACTGAACCTGGGTCGAAACAGTGAAACCACCCGAGTCCTAACCACTGGACCACCAGGGAGCTCCCTCCCCTCACCACCCCCCCACCTTTTTTTTTTTTAAACAGTAGTTTGAGATTTACAGAGAAGTTACAAAAAGAGAACAGAAAATTCCCATCTACTACTCACCATTTCCCCCCTTTAATATCTTACATTTCCATGGTAGGTCTGTCACAACTAAGAAACCAACACTGGTGTCTAACTTTTACCTGAACTCCAGACTATTCCGATTTTACTAGGTTTTTCACAGGTGCCATTTCCAGGAGCCATGCAGGAAACCACATTGCATTAATTGTCATGTCTCTTCAGAACACTTCAGCCTGTGACCGTTTCTCAGACTTCCCTTCTTTTTGATGACCTTGACAGTTTTGAGGAATACTCCTTAGGTACTTTGAAGAATGTCCCTCGATTGGGGTTTGCCTGATTATTTTGTCTGGTTAGACTAGGGTTGCTGGTTTTAGGAGAGAGTACCACAGAGGGGAACTCCTTCTGGTCACATGACTTTCCCTGGGAATGTTAACCTTGACCACCTGGCAGTATTAGCCTGACTTCACCCCTGGGAAGCTACTTCCCCCTTTGCATGCTCTGCTCTCAGGAGGAAGGTCACTAAGCACAGCCCACACTCCAGGCAAGCAACACAGACTGTGTGGAATTCTTCGGTAGGGAGATTGTCTCTTCTCTTGCATTTATTTATTTCTTATCTTTCCAACATGGGACAAAAGTAGAAGATTGAGGTTTCCATGAAATCTGGGCAAGAAGAAAAGCTTTTTGTCCATACCTAAGGTTCCTTTTCTCTTCCATGGTCCTTGGTTGATTCCTGATGGCTTTAATTCTGTCTCTAAATGTCATGGGTATCAGAGATGCGATTAACTTTTGTCCTGCAGGAAAAAAAATGGAGTTTCATTTTTTTCTCCTTTAACAGAATAATAGCATTTGAAAATATGGTGCTGAAGATAGAGCATGTTTTTATAAGATCACAAAGAAAGAAGAATATATGTACTCAGTGATCCCCAAAGTCACAAATAAAAACAAGAAGACAGCACGTACACGTGTGAAATCTCGAAGCCAAAGCATATGATAGTTTGCACGCAATTCTAATTCAGTGCTTTCCTTTTTCCCATGACAAGGAACAGTCAGCAAAGCTGATGAGACCCAGCATGTTCGGTCGGCCTGGCTCTCCTCCCTCTGTAATTTCCCGCATGGCTTCCTCTTGCCCCCTGCACTCCAGGCCCAAGCATCTTCTTGACTTTTCTGGGCTGTTGTCTTGTGTTCCTCCCTCCGCTGGAAGATGAGGACTCCCCCCTCCTCTCCCAAGAACTCAAATTCCCACTTTGCGTCAGCGTGGCAAATATTGTTGGTCATCTATCCCGCAGTCAGCTCTCCTTTTTGACGGAATCCCGATCTGGTTCAGAAATCTACGGCCCTCTCTCCCACGGCCCTGGGCTTCTGCAGGGTGGGACCCATCTCCAGGCACGGGGGACAGATCCCAGTGAATCCAAGCCTATCTTGATGGTCCCAGCCCCCTTGCAGGTGACCTGTTCAGGCCCAGGCATGTGACACGTTGGCCAATGTTCTGTGAGGGGTGGTCTGCTGAGGAGTTTCTTGGAAAAGGTTTCTTCCCTCTCAAAAAAGCAAGGCTCAAAAAACATGGAAAAGGCAGACCCTTCTCGCTCTGGGTGGTGTTGTGTCCACGTGTGACGCCTGGCACGGCTGCCCCCCCCTCCAGTAGCAGTGGAGGGGCAGCTGGGGGCCCGCTGGGGCGGTGGCCGGGAGCGGGCTGGCTCCTGGCCCTATTAGGGAGCTGCTCGGAACTCCTCATTTCAGTGACATAGCTGAGGTGGAGGGAGAGTGCCCAGAAGAGGGCCACCAAATCACTCGGCTGAAGACGAGGAATTTGAGTGTCTCCTGAGAGGGAAGTGGGAGTAGACAGACAGGAAGAAAGGCGAAGGAGGGAAGAGGAAAAAACCCGGTTTCACGGCGGACTTGACAAAAGAGGCACCCCTTGTTGCCAAATCCAGAGTGGAGAGCGATGGGACCAACGCAGGACAGGACGGTGCTTAAGGTGTCAGGCTGGGGAGTCAGGCAGACCTGCATGTGATCCCAGATCTGCCACATCATTGGACTTCCCTGAGCCTCAGGGTCCTCATCAAGCAAATGGAAACAGGCATGCCTGCCTCACGGGTGTGGAGCGTGGCAAGTAGATAAAACTGAACTCGATGGATAACAAAAAGGCAGAACACTGGGCACATGAAACGAGCTTGATCAAGGTAAACTCCTTCTTGGGTATCAGACGTTCTCAAAATGACCCCTTCCGCGGTCTCGAGCATCCTCAGGTCACCCACCAAACCTTCACCCTCCTCGAAGTCTTAAAACCAAAACCCTGCGGGCAACTTGGAAGGTGCCATTCCCGTTCTAACTCCTCTGCCCCAGGGCCTCACTACCTTGGATGTTCTCATGTGAAGTACAAGGGGTGTCTAAGCCTGTGCTTTCTGAGCTATGAAGGGTCTGGGAAAACGATTCATTCACAGGTGTTGAAAACCGTAAGAACTGCTTGCCCTTTTTGTCATTCCAATTGCTGAAAATCTGAGAGTCTGTCACATCAATGTCAGAAATGGAGGAGACCAAACTAAAGCTTGAGTTCGCCAGTGTCTTTTCTGGAACAATCTGACTTGAAGATCGATGGCTTTGGACCCCAGATGGGACATTCTCAACCTCAACGATGATTTCATTCACTTGGTCACTAGACAGCATCTCTGGCTTCCTCCAAGCCTTACTCTCCACCAGGGTGGGCTTCCCAAGACCTCCTACAGCAGTCACACTGGCATTGTGAGGAACCTCCAGGAAAAGTGACGACAACCACAGAGAGCCTCCCCCCCCCATTCACAGGTTTTGTTTGTTTGTTTGTTTGTTTGTTTTTGCGGTACGCGGGCCTCTCACTGTTGTGGCCTCTCCCGTTGCGGAGCACAGGCTCCGGACACGGACACACAGGCTCAGCGGCCATGGCTCACGGGCCCAGCCGCTCCGCGGCATGTAGGATCTTCCCGGACCGGGGCACGAACCCGTGTCCCCTGCATTGGCAGGTGGACTCTCAACCACCGCGCCACCAGGGAAGCCCTAGAGTATATTATTTAATTTCCACAATCACCCTACAAAATAAATACTATAATAAACCCCATTTTATAAGAAAACTGAGGCCCCAAAAGGTAATTTGCCTAAGGTCACAAAACCAGCAAGTAGCAGAGCTAGGGATCAAACCCAGGTCTGTCTGGTCCCAAAGCAGGGCCTTTTAATCACTTCACCCTGGTCCTCTCCTGTAACAAGATGCTGAGGTATCACTCATTCATTCATTCATAAATGAATGAATGTTTATGAGTACCTGCTAGGTGCCAGGCACTTCCTAGATGTGGGCATGATACATCAAAGTGACACTCTATCAGGAGACTGTCCACCGATTAATTATAAATGATTTGAGAATCAGAACTGGTGCAAAGCAAAATGGTGCAGAAAGCCAGGTTCATCTCTGGGTCCTCTACTTCTTTACTTCTCTCTGCCTCCTGGGCACTCCACCCAGAGGCCCTAAACTTCATGCTGGCCAGAGAGAGCATCTTAGGAGGTTTAAAAGCATTTCTTTTTCCCCAGTAGTTAAAGCCATTCCCTGCTCTCGTGGGAACCAAATGGAGAGCATGACTGTTTATATCCCCATGGTTTTCTCTCCCAAGTAGCAACACCTACCCCTTGAAAGATACAGGCCTCCTTGAGAAGGCTCTTAGAGAATTAGGCTACAGGATATCATCCACCTTAGGGGGTCAGAAGGTGAGGGATGGCTTTAAGTCATGGGGCCCCGCAACTTGCGTTGTTACTTAGAGGACGTCTTCGGTTTATTCCTCGTTTTTCACAGGTTTGCCTTTAACTTCCAGTATTCCCTGGCCTCTCTCCTCTAATGCTTTTTTATTTCTCAGCCTGCCTCTGCTCAGACCTTCACCACAGCACACAGTGATCCTTATAGCGCTTCCTAACTGATCTCAAAGCCTTCTCCAAAAAAAAAAAAAAAAGCCTTCTCCAATCTGATTACTCCTACCCTCCACTGTCATCATAATTCTATGATTATTCAGAAAAATTTGGCTCAAGGCACTGCCACCTCACCAGCACATGTATTAGGGTATTAGGCACGGGATGGACATGTGACCCAGCCTTCTTTCCTATGTAAAAAACGATTGGTTCATGTGTAGGTATGTGTCCCAAATGGGGCTGGAGAGAGTCTCCTCAGCACTGACTCACAGGCCTAGAGAGAAAGGAAGACTTTCCATGACATTGCTGAGCTGTGTGTGTGTCTAGGGCTGCTGCTGTCACGCTCCCTGGCCTGCAGGGAAAGCCTGACTGGTTGAGGTGTATGAGGTGAAGCTTAAAGAGAAGCTGCATCAAGCAAAGATGCGAAATAGATGGAGAAAAAGAATCCAGGTGGCCCCGAGCCCCTGGCTTCAGACTCAGGCCCTGGTTCCTGTGACTCATACAACAAATATCTCTGAGCACCTACTATGTGCCAGGCACTGTCCTAGGTGCTGGAAGGTAATTCTACCTTCAATTCTTTGTTTCTCCATATCCTCCCCACCACACAAGCCTTGGGCCTGGGTGGGTTGGGTTTCTGTCACTTGCAACCAGAAGAGTCCTAGTGAAGACACCCTGATATCCAAAAGAGAAAAAACTGTGTGTGTAAAAGAAAACCCGGGCTTCCCTGGTGGCGCAGTGGTTAAGAATCTGCCTGCCAACGCAGGGGACATGGGTTCGAGCCCTGGTCCGGGAAGATCCCACGTGTCGCGGAGCAACTAAGCCCGTGCGCCACAACTACTGAACCTGTGCTCTAGAGCCTGCGAGCCACAACTCTGAAGCTCACGTGCCACAACTCTGAAGCCCACGTGCCACAGCTACTGAAGCCTGCATGCCTAGAGCAGCAAGAGAGGCCACTGCAATGAGAAACCCGCACACTGCAACGAGGAGTAGCCCCCGCTCTTCGCAACTAGAGAAGGCCCGCGCACAGCAGCGAAGACCCAACGCAGCCAAAAATAAATAAATAAAAGAAAACCCCGTTATGATAAATTAAGGAAGTACTGCATCAGTTAGCACACCAGAGGCCAAGAGGAAATGGCAATGTCCGCATTGCCTTGAACACATTCCTTCTTTAGGGTTGACATTTTTGGTCACTGTCCATTTAAGCCTTACCTTGGGGTGACTTGTGCCAATCGTGTCCAGACAAGGGGGGGTCTCCATAAGCTTGGCTGAGGCCATTGTCACCCACATAAGCAGGGTTCACTGGAATGAAGAGACAAGAGACAATTAATCCTACCACACTAGATGTTACTGAGCACACAGTGGTCAGTAAGACTTGTTAATGGGTCACAAATCAGAGTTTGAAAAATACTTGTCTGGAGGGGGAGGGACGAATAGATGGAGCTCAGAGGGTTTTAGGACGGTGAAAATACTCTGTGTGATACCATGATGATAGCTACATGTCATTATATATTGGTCCAAACCCATACAATGCACAACCCAAGGTGAACCCATTGTAAGCTATGGATTTTGGGTGATAATGATTTATTAATGTAGGTTCAATTGTAACAAATGTCCCACTCTGGTGGGGGACTCTGATAACGGGGGAGGCCATGCACATGTGGGACAAGGGATATGTGGGAAATCTCTGTTACCTTTCCCTCAATTTTACAGTGAACCTAAAACTTCTGTAAAAAAATAAGTCTTCTAAAAATTGAGTAAAAAAAAAAAAAAGCTTTTCCAGGTGATTACAAAGCTTCCTTCTAGTTCTAGCATTTTATGATGACACGTGAATAAATTTGAAATTTGGCCTGATTTTCTTAAGGACAGAGTCCACTTTCAGCATCTACACAACAGTGTCACATTTCAGTATATTTTTATTCAACTCATGGTAAACAATGAAGGCTAAACTCCTCAACAGAGAAAATGGAGCACATTTTGATGGAGATGTACAAAATTATACTGCAGGAGGTTCTGCAACTTCTTGCCAAGGATCAGTTCCTGGCTTTGCTGCTTACTAGCTGTGTGCTCTCTGGCATGTTACTTAACGTCTCTGAGCTTCAGAGTCTGTAAATCAGGGATAATAATAAGACATTTGCATAGGATTGTTGGGGAAATTGAATCAGTTAATACACGTAAAGTGCTTAAAGTAATCCTGGAACATAGCAAATTCTTAATATATATTAACTATTGTGGTAAATTAATTGTTTTTCAGCAAATATTACACTTCCTCCACCTTGGAAACCTCCACTGAAGTTGGGCTTGCTCATGTGACTTGCTTTAACCAGTGGAACATGGTAGAAGTGACAGTTTGCTAGTTCCAAGTCAAGGACCCAGAGACATCGTTTGTTTCTGCTTCCAGCTTATGCCACGGGACGAAAATGGCCCAAGGTAGCTCACTGGGTCAAGAAGGACCCTAGACCTAAATAGAATCTGTGACCTCAAATCAGGCACAGCCAAACCCAGCCTGGTTCAGTCAAACTCCAAGCAAACCCACAGATGTGTGGGTGAGAAATAAACGATGCTTATCTACAACATTGGGTTTTGGAGTTGTTTGTTATGAAGCATTCCTGTGGCAATAGCCAACTGATACATCCCTTACAGTTGTTGCTACTAATTCAGTTAGCATTGCTCAAGCACCAGCTGTATGCTAGGCACTAGGAAAATCACATAGAGCCTTGGAGGATACATGGATGAAATGGGTTCTCCTTAAGGAGTGCATAGTCTAACAGGATGGCATAGCACTGGACAAGTGAATGCCGGCACAACGACCCTGGTCCTACAAGGAGCCCAGAGAAGGAAGCCACACTTTACGTGACCACTTTTTAAAATAGCTTTCTAATTCCAGTGTTCTATGGGGCTCGGTGGTCAGGAATCCGCATTTGCCCTGATCCTACCCAGAAGTAATGCAGGGTCAGAGAGACTAGATTCTGACCCTGGCTCTTTTGATTTAGTAGCTGGGTGACCTTGGGCACGTTTCTCTCTGAGCCTCAGTTTTCCCCTCTGTAACATGGAGAGCTGTAGTGTCTGTATGAAAGGTGGCCGCAGATGAAAGAAGACTGTAAAAGTAAAGTGCTTGGCAGCGTTTCCAGGACATGGGAAACACTCAAAACCCGCTGGGCGTTATTAGCTCTGCTTGCATTGGGGTGGGGCAGTGTTTCTCAATCTTTTTTTTTCATTACTGGCCACCTAAGTAGCCTTTTTAGACATTTCTTCCTTATTGCCCTCCCCCATGATATTTTAATGCCACAGATATACGTATAACTATATACATATACTGTATGCATATCTGCTTTATACATAAAAAAGGAAGGTTTTTTGTGGCTTTTCAATAAATTTTCACCCTTTGGGATTGATATCCCCCACTGAGAATACCTGGCATAATGGTTCGGAATAGCCCAAGTTAATGCTGTCTATGCAAATGTGTAAGAGTCCGCGTTTTTCCTTAGTGCATGGCGATGCATCCCACCCCTCCTCCCTGCCTTCTTCAATCCCTTCCCCACCCACCCCCTCAGGGCTGAGCAGCCTTCCATCTGCACCAACCAACGCTTGGGTCCCTCACTCTGTTCATGACTGAACACTCCTTTTCCCAGCTCTCACGGGCTCTGAATTCCTATAACATTGACTTGTGCCATGAGCTGGCTTCTTCTATCAGACAACAAGTCCCTTTTTTCTTCCGGAAGATGAGAACTGGTAGAATCTCCTTTACCTCCTAGAGCTAAACCTTCACACACAGCAGATTCTGAGAACGACATGATTTTTCACATATTGTCAGTCTGTTTGCTAATTTTCTTTAGTCTTGATGTGTTGGTGTCACCTACTCACTTAGGCTTTACGAACCCTGAGAACAGAGCTACTTCTAACTCCCTGTGCCCCCAGTAGGTTCCAAAGATACAAGTGCTGACCACCTGAACACCTGCAGGATGTGCTGAACTAAAGCTGGACACTGGCAGCCACACATACCGAATCTAGTCCACCAGTGGTTTTGTTTGCCCAGCTCAGGGATTTTATTTATTTATTCAAAAAATTATTTTGGAGCATGTAAAAACCCAGATTTCTGGCTTCTTTAGAAAAATCTGAGGATCTGGCCACACTAAGTCCATCTTCCCACATCACGGCGATGGGCTGAACCTGACCATCAATTGCCTCACACAGGCACAACCCCTGCCCAACCTGCTTTGATAATTGATGATACTGCTTCTCTCCTCTAGACCCTGAATGTTCAACTCTTGTAAGGTGGGTGTTTGAAGGAGGAGGAATAAACCAATTCTTCTCCTGCTGATCTTTAATGATTGATCCCAAGCCCACTGAATTTTACTTTCTTCCCAGGATGTGATTCTCTTCTTAACAAATGCTTACCATAGCCATTGCCAGGAGCACCTGGCACAGAGGGGCTGTACGGATTTGCCGTCTCCCTGGATTTCATTTCAATGCTTTCAGGATAATCTCCATCCTTTCTCCCCAGGATGCCGAAGGGGCTGTCACCCTCACGGTGAAATGAGGGCTGGACTGAAGATGCTCTGCTGAGCATTCTGAAATCCCAAAATGATGGATCAATAGTCATCCAATAGCATAGTAAAGATAGTCAACCATCCATCCATCCATCCATCCATCCATCCATTCATTCATCCCACAAACGCTGACTGAATGCCAACCATGTATTAGGCATGGGCAATGGGGTGAGAAGATAAAGTTAAAGACATGGGTTGTCTACTCTCAAGGAACTCTCAATACAGTCTGGCTGAGCTTATTAACCACAGCCATAAGCAATTATAATACAAGTAGCAACGGATGAATATAAGAAGACAGGCCCAAGGAGTTCAGAGGAAAGAGAAGAGAATTTGGCCTGGGAGTCTGAAGGGAAATCTACATGGAAAAGAGACATCTGAGCTGGGATTGGAAGGATAAATTAATACATAGTTGGGAGGAGGGCATTCCAAGGATGAAGAACAGCACAAATAAACATGTGAGACCAGAAAGTGTTGAATATATAAAAGGAATGCTATGAAAATCAATTAACCTGGAGCAATGATTCTCAATTTTATATATATACCTATTCCCAGGCCTCACCCCAGACAACTAAATAGAATCTCTGAAAGTTGGGCCCAGGCATTTGTATGATTTTTAAGTCTCCCCAGGTAATCAGATAATTCTAATCAGCAGCCAAGGTCAAGAACCACTGACCTAGAGTACAGGGTTCAGGTAGGGAGAGGATAGCAGAGGTGGGAGGAGGTCAGTCAGGCTGGGCTTTGGCTGGCGTCTTACATTAGCTCAGTGCATCCTCATTCTTCAATGTTCTCACAAGTGAAGTGGTGTAGTCTTTCTCCCAAAGGTTATGAAGAACAATGGAAGATGAGAAACAAGGGAGTGACAAGGTCAAAGGTATGTTTGTAATGATGAGCCAGGCAGTGGGGGAGAAGACCAAGGAGGACGCTTTGACATGGTCCTATTAATCCGCCTATTTAGGTTGTATTTAGCATTATTCCTGTAGGCATTTGACCTCACTGTGCACCCAAATCCCATATCCTTGTTCCTAGAGGTAAATAAAAGCCATTCGTCTTTGTTGAATTCATAAATATTACTAGTAGAAATAGTACCTACAAAATAAAACTTGTATTGGTTGAAATTTCACATGGTAAATTTGTTATAGGTTAAGAATAACCTGAAAAATAAATAATCACATCTTGTTGGCAACGTGAACATTAAGAAATTTAACCCAGGAAAAACGCAGTTTGGCGAAACTGTCACCCAAGACTAACACTCAGCGACCCAAACTATACCTGGTAAAATTTGTCAATGACCAAAATTGATGGAAGATTAAAATCTTTTTGACAAAATTTAGATCTATCAAATCTGAACCAGGAAAAATTGGACTTAAAATAAAAAAAAAAAACCTCCTTAGAGGCGAAAATGAATTAATGAAACTTGATGAAAACAACAATGCAGAAGATCAATGAGCCAAATCTACTCTAAACATGAAAAGTGATCAATTCTGACAATAATTTCAGTAAAATAAAGATGAAAGTGGAAAAAAAATCAGGAGTGGCTCAATCATCTTGTATAAAAAAACTGAGGAGTTGAATGGATTTCATGGAGTTCGACCTTCAAAAGACTTTCTTGATTACAATGCCTTCCTGGGCTTCCCTGGTGGCGCAGTGGTTGAGAGTCCGCCTGCCGATGCAGGGGACACGGGTTCGTGCCCCGGTCCGGGAAGATCCCACATGCCGCGGAGCGGCTGGGCCCGTGAGCCATGGCCGCTGAGCCTGCGCATCCGGAGCCTATGCTCCGCAACGGGAGAGGTCACAACAGTGAGAGGCCCGCGTACCGAAAAAAAAAAAAAAAAAAAAAAAAGCCTTCCTGTTGATATAATTCTGGTTAAAATGTTTGGGTTCATAAACATCATCTTAATCCTAACCTCATTGGCAAAGTAGCAGTGTCAAAACAGTGGGGATCTAAATGTCTTGCAGGGATTAGACGGGAAGAAACAGGAGACTGGGAAGGATGTTATTTGAGCAAGAAGTGATGAAAGATTATGTTCAGGTAAGGGCTTGAAGCCTCAGGCTGAGAGTCCAAGGACCAGGTGCGGTATACAGGTAGGCATGAAAGTTTCACCATAAATTCATGTCATGGAAATAATCATACGTGTCCTTATCCCAAACATCGCCAACCAAGTTCAATTGACTGAATGATCTAGCCTTCATCCTCCATCCCCAGGGGAGGGAGATACCGGCACTTACTCCCTGGTTATTTCCGGGTTCTCTGAAGAGCCGTAATCATGAGCATTCTCAGCACCTGGGTAATCGGGCTCCCCCCAGAACTCTGTAGAGCTCCGATAGTCCTGGGCGCCGGGATAGTCTGGTTCCCCCAAAAAGTTTGGATAGCTGGATTGATTCTCAGCATCTGGATAATCAGGCGCTCCCAGAGCGTCTATGTACGGACTGATCCTGGAACCAGCACGTTCTGGATTCCTTCTGGAGTCTGGATGGTTGGAACTGGCTCCGGGGCCAGCATAGTTAGAGCTGCCCTGAGCTCCAGCGTAGTCTGGCTCTCCCAAGGAGTCAAGATAAGCTGGATTTGTTCTGGAGCCCGCGTAGTTTCCACTGCCTCTGGAACCTGCCAAATCAGGATTCCGTTGAGATTCAGAGGAGTCTGGCTCCCTGGATGAGCCTGGGCGATATGGATTGCTCCAAGATCCGGGATAATCTGGCTCCGCCAAAGATTTGGCATTGTCTGGACTTCCGGAACCTGCGGAGTATGGATTGCTCCTGGTGCCAGGGTAGTATGGATTCCTCCGAGATCTAGGATAATCTGGTTCTGCTAGAGACCCAGGATAGTCTGGACTTGTTCTGGAGTCTGCAGAGTATGGGTTGCTCCTGGTGCTGGGGTCATCTGAGTTGTTCGGAGGACCTGGCGAATCTGGATAATCCTGAGTTTTCAAATACCCCCGAGTATGGTTCCGAGACCCGTAATAGTCAGGGTAAGCTGGATCCTCCTCGTAAGCATTATTCCTGTAGGCAGACATGTTTACCCTGGAGTATTAAAAGGTTCCTGCCTCTGCAGGTATTCAGGGATCTCTTTCTTTATCTGAAAAACAAAAAGGAAGGAAAGGTCAGAATTTTTTTCCCTTTCTTCCCTGCAAAGATTGATGGTTATTTTCCAGTACCTGTTCTTTTTTCTCTCAGAGTTGGGTACACAGCTGCCCAAAATAAAGACTATGTTTCCCAGCCTCCTGTGCATCTAGGTACAGCCATGAGAGTGGTCAACGAGATGTGAGCAGAAGCGATATACACAACTTCCAGGTTGTGCTGTTAAAGGGAAGGGGTATTCCTCCCTTTCTCAGTCTTCTCACTTCCCATGAACTGGACCGCGGAAATGATGGGGCGCTTCCTGGCCATGCACACGGGCAGCACCCACCCTAGGGAGAGCAGCAGAACAGCCTGGGCTGTTGATGATTTCACAGATCAGTGCCCAATATCAGCTTGGGCTTTTATGTAAAGAAAGAAATAAACCATTATCTTGTGTAAACCACAGTTTTTTGGATCTGATACTTCTGGCCAGACTTATATCCTGACCAATTCCTTCTGCTGGGGAGGGGAGCAATGAACCAAAAGATTGGAAGAAACAAGGACTTATTGAGCACTTTGATTGCACTTGTTCTTGGGTTCAAAGCATAAATTACTATGAGCGCACAAAGGAAGAATGGTTAATGGTAACTAGAGGGCTTGGGTAAGGAGACAAGCACTACCATCCCCTCCAGTTTGAAAATATGGTTTTATGAGTTCTATGAGCTGTAATCTATAGACACAGCATACTTTCAAATCAGAAGTGATGGGGTTTTAATTTCTAAGTGAACTATCTGTTGTTTTTACTTGCCTTTTACCCATTTTGCCTTCTTTTGGCATCAATGCCCTGATTTTCCTCTGGGTATCTGCTCACAGTCCAGGAGATTCAGGAAAGACTGATTGCATTCCTGACTCCAAGGATGGTCACATGACCAGGTCTGGCCAATCAGTGTCCACCATACCCCTGGCCACAGGGTTTGGTTCAGGAATGGGCACATAACCCAAGTCAGTCTTCCAGGACCTTGACGGACTAACTGGGAAAGATATGCTCTTATTTCACTAAGTTGCTTTGGAGATAGAATATAAGCCTGGACCTTCCGGTGCAGTGTCAGTCAGAACAGCAAAGAAAATAAGTAGGGGAGGAAATTTAAAGAAAGAATTAATAGGATTAGTGGACTGACCCGATATGGGAAGGGTGAGAGCTAAGGAAAAGAAAAGATAAAAAATAGCTCCACAGTTTCAGCCAGCATGATTAGATAAATGGCGATGCTTTTGAAAGAAGGAAGTAGACGATTTTTAAAGTTCAGCCAATGTTTACAGGTTTATCTCTATGTGAACAAAAAGGGTTAGACTTTCTGTTGAGTAATCGGAGGAGCTAAAGAATTAACCTTCTGCCGTGCCTTATAGCCTTAGAATGTTTATTTGCCAACTCATTTCCATACTTCTCAGTATAGCAGAAGTCAGTTTTTCATTATTTTGTCCCTACCCAACATCCACTTCTCTCTTTTGTGGCAACATTTTCCTCTCAATCCATGTCAGCCAGGTGTAGACGTGTGACCCAATCAGAATTATTTGCTTCTTGGCCACAGTGATTGGGTCGGAGCCAGTGAGACTCAATTCTGGGAGTTTTGTCAGAAATGTTGAAAGAGAGAAGTTCTCTTTTGGCTGGACTTGGAGTTAGGAAGTTATAAGCCTGAAGCAGCCAGAGGTCACCAGGGGAGAAGGCCTGCCTGAGAGTGGTACCAACAGGGAACAGAACAGAACCAAGAGATAAACAGAAAGAAGGATCAAATGTTATGACACTGTTTAAGCACCTGAATCCAGCCATGCCTGAAGGCAGCCAGCCACTGGATACTTGAGTCATTACATTCCCTTTTTGACTTAAGTTTGTTTGAGTTGGTTTTCTGTCATACACAAATGAAAGAGAATTTCAACTAATATGCTGAGGGTTTTTTTTTTTTTTTTTTTTTTTTTTGCGGTACGTGGGCCTCTCACTGTTGTGGCCTCTTCCATTGCGGAGCACAGTCTCCGGACGCACAGGCTCAGAGGCCATGGCTCACGGGCCCAGCCACTCCGCGGCACGTGGGATCTTCCCGGACCAGGGCACGAACCCGTGTCCCCTGCATCGGCAGGTGGACTCTCAACCACTGCGCCACCAGGGAAGCCCTCCCTCACCTTTTAATTTACTTATTTAACTACTGACATATCTTGAACAATCAATGAAGATTGCTCAAGCAGAAAGGGAAATAGGGGCAGAGGTTTTTCCCCTACTTAAGATAGAAAATAAAAACAACACAATTCTGATTCATGTAAAAAGAAGCCTTCTTTGCAGAAAGAAAAACAATAAACAAGATGAATAAAAGGAGGCAAGACTTGGTATAAAGACAGACAAACAGGCCAACGGAACAGAGTAGAGAGTCCAGAAATTAACCCTTGCATATAGGGTCAAATGATTTTCAACAAGGAAGCCAAAACCATTCTACAAGGAAAGGACAGCCTTTTCAACAAATGGTGTTGGGAAAACTGGGTATCTACATGCCAGAGAATGAAGTTGGACTCCTACCTTATACCATATACAAAAAGTAACTCAAAATGGATCAAAAAGACCCAAAGCTAAGACCTAAAACTATAAAACTCTTAGAAGAAAACAGGGGGAAAGATTCATGACCTTGGATTGGCAATGATTTCTTGATTCAACACCAAAAGCACAGGCAACCAAAGTTAAGATAGACAAATTGGACTACATCCAAAAAAAATTTTTTTTTGACTACATCAAAATTTAAAACTTCTGTGCATCAAAGGAGAATCAGAAGAGTGAGGAGACAACCTGTGGAATGGGAGCAAATCATTGCAAATCATATATCTGATTAGGAATTAATATCCAGAATACATGAAGAACTACAACTCAACAACACACAAATACAAATAACCAGATTTAAAAATAGGTAAAGGACTTGCACAGTCATTTCTCCAGGAGATATACAGATACCCAACAAGTAGATGAAAAGATGCTCAACATCATTAATCATACAAAACCACAATGAGATATCACCTCATATCCATTAGGACGGCCACTATCCAGAAAAAGCAGAAAATAGCATGTGTTGGTGAAGACGTGGAGAAACTGCAACCCTGCACACTGTTGGTAGGAACGTAAAATGGAGCAGCTGCCATGGAAAACAGTATGGCAGCTCCTCAAAAAATTAAAAATAGAACTACCATGTGATTCAGCAGTCCCACTTCTGAGTATATCCCCAAAAGAATTAAAGCAGGGTCTCAAAGAGATATATGTACACCCGTCCTCATAGCAGCATTATGCACAAGATCCGAAAGTGGGAGCGAGCCGTGTCCATCAACAGATGAATGGATAAACTGGGGTACAGCCACACAATGGAATATTATTCGGCCTTAAAAAGGAGAGAAATTCTGACACCTGCTACAACACGGATGAAGCTTAAGAATATTATGCCAAGTGAAATAGGTGAGTCACAAAAAGACAAATATTGTATGATTTATTCCAGTTATATGAGGCATCTAGAGCAGCCAAACAGAAAGCGGAGTGGTGGTTGCCAGGGGCCGAGGGGAGACGGAAACGGGGATTTGTTAGTTGTTGCTTAACGGGTATAGAGTTTCAGTTTTGCAAGATGAAAAAGTTCTAGGACTGGTTGTATAACAACGTGAATGTACTTACGCTACTGAACTGTACACTTAAAAGTGGTTAAGATGGTAAATTTAATGTCACGTATTTTACCACAATTTTTTAAAAGAATTGTAAATAAAACAAACAAAGAAAGGAGACAGAATTTTTCCAAATCACAGTCATTTCAAAATGAAAACCAGATTTTAAAAGGAGTGAAACACTAAAGCACTGTGTCTGGGGACAAGGGGAAGAGTAAAAGCTGGCATAAGCTGACTGTGTGAATGTTTTTCTTCCTAATCCCCAAGTAAACTACAGCAGCTGTAAAACAAATCAAAATTAGCTACAGTAAAAGTGTATTGAATTTTTGAACTGTGCCACTTACTTAAAGCCTCAAAACTAGCACAATAAAATCATTAAACGTTCAACATAAAATTCATCAAAGCAATAAAAGGAAATTGAAAACCAACAGCCCTAAATGCACTTCCAACCATACCTGCACTTGACAAAGAACAATGACAAATGTGATACTTTCAATCTACCTCCTCTACCAGGTGCCAAGGAGCAAAGGAGAAGCAAAACCTAGCGGGGTAAAAGAAATTGAAGATGATTCCCTCGTTTATCCAGAGGAATGCACCTCCCAGGGGCTCCAGAAAAACTAGACCACAGGGCACAGTTTAAAAAAAAGACTCAATAATTCCCCCACCTCCATCGCAACCATCTGAAAAGTATTCCATGAACTGGTCCCTGCCTGCCTCTCCCCTGGTCCATCATTCTCTGAAGCCTGTTGACCCTGCTTCTGTGAAGAACCAGATGGTAAATTTTTTAAGTTTTGCAGGCCATATGGTCTCTGTAGCAACTACTCAACTCTGCCGTTGTGGCACAAAAGTAGCCCAAGACAACACAAAATTATTGTTCCAATTTATGGACACCAAAATCTGAATTGTTTCATGTGCCATGAACTATTATTCTTCTTTTGATTTTTTTCTATAATTTAAAACTATAAAAACCATTCTCAGTTGGAGGGGTTGCATTTGAACTGCGGAGCGAATTTTGCCAAACCCTGTACTAAACACACTGGCCTGTCCTGGGTCATGACCTTTGTACATGCTGTTCCCTCTGCCTAGAATGCTTTTCCCTCCACTCTTGGCCTGGCTAACTCCTCATTCTTAAGGTGTCAGCTTAAATGCTGCTTTCACAGAGAGGCTCCCTTTATTTCACCCCATCCATATAGTTCTCCTTGAGTCTCTCTCATAGCATCCTGCCCCTTTTCCCACAGGACTTACCAATTTGTAATTATATATTAATTTTATGCACTTATTGTTCAAAATGTGTCTTCCACTAGACTGAAAGTTCTGTGAGGGCAGGAGTTGTTCTATTTTGCTCACTATATCCCCAGGATCTAGTACCATGCCTGGCACACAGGAGATACTCAATATTTGTTGAATGAATGAGTGAATGTTGTCTCACAAAGTTCTCATTCATCTCACACATTGCCTGGAGCCTATCTTGGTGGTAGCTACCCTCAGCCAGTGGGAGAGGAAACAAATCTAACTGTGATCCGCTGGGCCACCCTGGGGGAGTGGGGAGTGGGGAAGCTTTCACTCGGAGCAGCACTTCTGATGCCTAGCTCCATCATTTTGGGCCCAAACACATCCCATTTAGAAATTGACGGTTTCGGATCTGCGCAGGCATTCTTTCTGTGTGTGTGTGGGGGGGGGCAGTGCGGTGCCCGTGCTGCACAGCACATGGGATCTTAGTTCCCCGATCAGGGATGGAACCAGCACCCCCTACGGTGGAAGCGAGAAGTCTTAACCACTGGACCGCCAAGGAAGTCCCAGCGTGGGGATTCTTGAAAAGATAAATTCCCTCGTAGAAAATAACAAGAAATCTCCCAGCGATAGTTCCTTCCTTTTTATTTCCTGTTCAGTAATTCAAGTTAACAACCATGTCGTCTCAATTAGTGCTAATCGGTCTTCAATACCTCTTTGAATTGGCCAGTCTCTTTTTCAATCAGGAGAGAGCAACACTCCAGGCTCAGAACCTTCATGAGGCCACAACTTATGACTAGAATTTAACAATTTCATTTTAAAATTAACTTACAGTAAAATATTTGGGGGATATAGCTCTATGAATTTGAACACTTGCATAACCACCACCGCAATCAGGATACAGACAGTTCCATCACCCCCAAAACTCCCCTGTGCCCCTCCCTGTAATCACCCCTCCTCCCATCCTTAGTCTAACAAGGATCTGTTCTCCATCTCTTTAGTTTTGCCTTTTTCCAAATGTCATATATATGGAATCACACAGAATGTAGCCCTTTGAGACTGGCTTCTTTCATAATCTAGTTAGAATTTAACAACGTGGTTTGGTTTTCCCTGTATGTATATATGTCTATAAATATATAGTCACTATAAGCAAGTGATAGAAGTTTTCCACTTATAATAACGTTTATCTATATCTATAAGTAAGTGATAGAAGTTTTCCATTTACAATAATGTTTCCTTTTAAAATAAATCTTTTAGGTTAAAAAGAACAGATAAATAATAGTATTCACGGTAAGAAAAAGGGCAACAATTATGAAGGTGGAATGCAAATGACTAAATTTGGGGAAACAATGGACATTATACAATAATATAATTACATACTCTCTCCGTCCCCCCAACACACGCACGAAATACCAGTTGTAATTCTAAGAATTCCTGAAAGGGAAGGAAAAGGAATTTAGAAAGAAGACAGCGCTCATTCCCAGGCATCTCATTTGAGCCAAGCCCTCATAATTGCAGTTCTAGAAGCTTTGATTCCTTTCAGGCATCTGATCTTGGAAAGGCAATTCCCACACGAACAACCAAGGTCACCACACGTCTGGGAGCCGTTGCCCAGGCATCAGGCCATGCGCTCACACACATCCATGTTTCAGCAGAGACGTAGATTTCATTTGCTCACAATTGCTTTGTTGTTCTTTCTGGGCTGGTCATGTTAGCTTAACGATTACTTTGGCTGTCATCATGGAAGCCACTGTAAACAAACGCTTTAGAATCCTTTTTTCTGCGGGGAAAGCTCAGAACAAGGAAATAAAGACAAGGAAATCAGTCTCTTTAAAGCACGTGAGGGCAAAACCTTCAATCACCCAATCACTTTAACAACATCTTCCCGGAACAAAACATTTGTTAGCACGCGTCCCATGAGGCTTCTCAGAGGCCGTTTCTGCCTTTGACTCAGGCACATTCAATGCCACACATTGGATCCCTCAGAAAATATGGTCTGGTTTGCTATGAATAGAAGGGGAAATATAAATATAACAAAATGGGTACATCTTGTCTTTTTTCATGTTTTCCCTTCAACAAGGAATTTACTAAATTTTCAAGACACAATGTCCGAGGAACGATCATCATATTTTATGAATGACAAAAGAATATAAGATTTTTAGCTTGTTAAGCACATGAGAAAGTGTCAAAGGCTAGAAAATAAACGTGAATTTTAATCTTACGAAGGGCATCACCTTGACGTGGCGAAAATCTATCCAGAGAACGGTCTAATGGGCTGCATTTAGCAGTGAGGTAGCCGATGCCTCTTACAACACAAAATGAAGATGAGTTCTAATATATTTTTAAAATAAGACTTGGGAAACTTGGGGTGATAGATTTGGCAAATGTCACCAATTAATCTCCATGAGGAAATTTCAAGAAAAAGAGTGGGATGATTTCACATACTTTTTAAAATAAAGTTATTTATTTATTTTTGGCTGCGTTGGGTTTTTGTTGCTGCGCGCGGGCTTTCTCTAGTTGCGGTGAGCGGGGGCTACTCTTCGTTGCAGTGCGTGGGCTTCTCACTGCAGTGGCTTCTCTTGTTGCGGAGCATGGGCTCTAGGCGCGCGGGCTTCAGTAATTGCGGCACGTAGGCTCTAGAGCGCAGGCTCGGTAGTTGTGGCACACGGGCTTAGTTGTTCCGTGGCATGTGGGATATTCGCATACTAGGGCTCCAACCCGTGTCCCCTGCATCGGCAGGCAGATTCTTAACCACTGCGCCACCAGGGAAGTCCCTATATGGATGTTTTGAAGCCCTTCAAATTTCATTACACTAGCTGATACCTCCTCTTTTACTTCCCTCCTTTCTTGGTGGGAATTCTCTGGACCAAACCCTTCCCAACAGTCATCTTTACTATAACCCTAACCCCTCTTCACACAAATGACACTTTATATCAAGACTTTCTTTCTTGTATATAAGATTGCCCCCAAAATAGATGAAACCCACAGGCCTTAGATGTGAAGCTGGCTGATGCAACTGAATTGACAGCACCTGCATTCAGCTGACAATGTTCTGTTTGAAGTGCAGGGTGTGAGTGCCTTTTATTCTACTTTAGAAAGAGGTTAGTGGAAGCCACAGTCTAGGGCAGAAATCGTCAATCACAGCAATTTTGCCCTCCCATAGCACATTTCACGAAGTCTGGAGGCATTTTCGGTTGTCAAAGTTGGGGCGAGGGGTGCGATATTGGCATCTATTAGGTAAAGGCCAGAGATGCTGCTAAACATCCTACAGTGCATACAGGTGGCCAAGAGGCCCATGAAAAGATGCTCAACATCACTAATCATTAGAGAAATGCGAATCAGGACTACAGTGAGGTATCACCTCACACCAGTCAGAATGGCCATCATCAAAAAAATCTACAAACAATAAGTGCTGGAGAAGGTGTGGAGAAAAGGGAACACTCTTGCACTGTTGGTGGGAATGTGAATTGATACAGACACTGTGGAGAACAGTATGGAGGTTCCTTAAAAACCTAGAAATAGAACTACCACATGACCCAGCAATCCCACTACTGGGCATATACCCTGAGAAAACCATAATTCAAAAAGACACATGCACCCCAATGTTCACTGCAGCACTATTTACAATAGCCAGGACATGGAAACAGCCTAACTGTCCATCGACAGACAAATGGATAAAGAAGATGTGCTACATACATACAATGGAATACTACTCAGCCATAAAAAGGAATGAAATTGGGTATTTGTAGAGACTTGTATGGACCTAGAGACTGTCATACAGAGTGAAGTAAGTCAGAAAGAGAAGAACAACTATCGTACATTAACACATATGTGGGATCTAGAAAAATGGTACAGATGAAGCTATTTGCAGGACAGGAATAGAAAGGCAGATGTAGAGAACGGATATATGGACACAGTGGGGGGAGAGGAGTGTGGGATGAACTGGGAGAATAGGTTTGACGTAAATACACTACCATGTGTAAAACAGATAGCTAGTGGGAACCTGCCGTATAGCACAGGGAGCTCAGCTTGGTGTTCTGTGACGACCTAGATGGGTGGGATGGGGGGAGGGAGGTCTAGTAGGGAGGGGATAGATGTATACATATAGCTGATTCACTTCACTGTACAGCAGAAACTAACACAACTTTATAAAGCAATTATACGCCAATAAAAAAAAAAAATCCTACAGTGTACAGAATAGCCCCTCACAACAGAGAATTTTCTGACGCAAAATGTCAGGAGTTTCCGGGTTGAGAAACCCTGACCTTGAGGAGATCATCTAGGGCAATGTCGTCCAAAACAGGCAGACATTGGAGATACTGTGAGTTTGGTTCCAGACCACTGCAACCGAGTGAATATCACAATAAAGTAAATCATGTGAATTTTTTGGTTTCCCAGTGCATACAAATGCTATGTTTACATATACTGTAGTCTATTAAGTGTGCAATAGTATTATGTCTAAAAAAAAATGTACGTACCTTAATTTAAAAATACTTTTTGGCTAAAAATGCTAACCGTTATCTGAGCCTCCAACAAGTCTCAATCTTTTTGCAAATCGTAACATCAAAGATCAGTGATCACAGGCCACCATAACAAATAACAATGAAAAAGCCTTAAATATAGCAAGAATTACCAAAATGTGACACAGAGACACAAAGTGAGCAAACGCTGTTGGAAAAAATCAGTGATCACAGATCACCATAACAAATAACAATGAAAAAGCCTTAAATATAGCAAGAATTACCAAAATGTGACACAGAGACACAAAGAGAGCAAATGCTGTTGGAAAAATGGCGCCAATAGACTTGCTCGACACAGGGATGCCACAAACCTTCAATTCGTAAGAAACGCAGTATGTGCGAAGCACAATCAAATGAGGTAGAACCTTTTATGATGATGGAATTGTTCTACACTATACTGCCAAATATAGCCACCACTAGCCACATGTATCTATTGAGCACTTAAAATGTGGCTAGTGCAACTGAAGAGCTGAATTTTTAATTTTATTTAGTTTTCATTAACTTTAACGTAAATAACCGTAAGTGGCTATAGGGTTACCAAGTGCAAGTCTAGGGAAGGAAAAGAGAGTGAAGCATAGAGCGTAAAGGAACTCCAACATTTAAAGCATCGCTGATCTGTGTGTATCGGGGAGCATCAAGCTGGGTGTCCAGGAGAGTTACCCAGGAGCTTAAGGGAGATGGGGGACCCGTGGGTTGTCAGGCGACCAACTTGTCCCAGTTTGCCCAGAATGTTCTCAGTTTTAGCACTGGAAGTTCCGTGTCCTGGGAACCTGCCTGTCCCAGGAAAACCACCCTAACTCAGGTCCCATCCCCAGAAGTTTTGATTCAGTGCGTCTGGGGTGGGGCCTGGGAATCTGCCTTTTTATCGGGTTTCCCAGGTGATTCTTCTGTGCACCAAGGTTTGAGAATCACTGTGGATCAGCCAGGGAACTGATCAGCAAGGGGCAGGCAGAGAGGCGGGAGGAGAAGAGGAGAGGTGAGGGTTGCTTGTGCCTTGGTGGCTCTGTGCCTTTCTGCCCGGCTGGAGCACCCCAGCCCATCCCAGAAGAACAAGGACCCCTTTCTGGGAGAACCGGACCCAACACGAAGTGCACATCACAGCTCCTGTACCTGCTGAGACCTGCTGGGAGAAGTGGGTGACTCTGCTACCCAAGGAAGGACCCCACTTCCTGGAGATCCCTCCTCTTTCCCTTCCCACTGTCAATGTGCTCAGAATCCTGCCCAGAGCAGGGAAAAATGATAAACCTTAGTGCTCCCCCTCCCCCCGGGGCTGGGGATCCTCCCCTTTCTTTACCACTGGGTCTCAGAAAGGCAGGAGGGACCAGTAAAGCCAAGTTGAGCTTTATCCACATTCTGTGATTCTGGGTCTGTGTCAAGCCTCCCTTGTTTAGAAGAAAAACAATCCCCTTTCTGGATCGACCTTTGGGACTAGAAGCTTAGTTCTTCATCAGACTAATTCAGATCCCTGTAATATAACAGTCCTATTATAATGCCTATATAAACAAACATTATATAACACAACCTAAGTATTATTATTCCAGATTTGCAGACAGGAAAAGAGAAACAGAAACCAGTGATAACAAAACAACAAATATATATATTCCAGACGCTGTTATGAGAACTTGACAGGTGTTAACCCATTAAATCCCTATCATAGCCTTAGTAATAGGTGTTATTATTACCCTTATTCTACAGAGAAGGACATGAAAGCACAGAGAGGCTGAGTAACTTGGCCAGGAAACACAGCCAATAAGGAGTGGAGTACAGTATCATAAATGCCCCTTCCTCTCAGGGAAGAGAATTCTCTCTTTTTCAGCTTGCTTGTCCAACATTCACACCTTGAATACAGTCATCTTTTTGCCCATGCTGGGTAAGTACGGACTTAAGTGTGGGAAGTTTCTAGATTCGGTGCTATTTGCAGCAGGGCCAACAGTAGGGTCCTGGCCCAAGATGCAAACTTAAGGGGTGCCAAAAATCCTAGTAATCAAGATCAATAATTTTTTTTATATACTTTTTTTTTTTTTTTTTTGGCTGAGTTGGGTCTTCGTTGCTGCGCGCGGGCTTTCTCTAGTTGCGGCGAGCGGGGGCTACTCTTCGTAGTGGTGCCTGGGTTTCTCATTGCGGTGGCTTCTCTTGTTGTGGAACATGGGCTCTAGGTAAGCGGGCTTCAGTGGTTGTGGCACACGGGCTCAGTCGTTTTGGCTCGCGGGCTCTAGAGCACAGGCTCAGTAGTTGTGGCACACGGGCTTAGTTGTTCTGCGGCATGTGGGATCTTCCCGGGCCAGGGCTCCAACCCATGTCCAATGCATTGGCAGGCGGATTCTTAACCACTGTGCCACCAGGGAAGTCCCTAGATCAATAATATTTTAATGCAATATTTTTTATTTATTATTTATTTTTTTGGTGGTACACGGGCCTCTCACTGTTGTGGCCTCTCCCGTTGCGGAGCACAGGCTCCGGACGCGCAGGCTCAGCGGCCATGGCTCACGGGCCCAGCCGCTCCACGGCATGTGGGACCTTCCCGGACTGGGGCACGAACCCGTGTCCCCTGCATCAGCAGGCGGACTTTCAACCACTGCGCCACCAGGGAAGCCCTAATGCAATATTTTTTAAAGTAAAAATGCAAAAATCCATGATGAACCAAATATCAACATTTTCAATAAAGACAGGTCGGGATTACTAACTTGTCCTCTAGCTCCAGTCTGGCTCAGCTCCATACTGCCTGGCAGGCAGGACCCCGAAATCTAGGTGTTCCTTGAGTCACATACTGCCAGGTACCATCATCTCACCCCAGGAGTGACAGTTTTGGGGGCAAAGAACACCATCTTCCTGGAGATCACTGCCTCTCTCCTCTCATTTTTTTTTAAATAAATTTATTTATTTATATTTATTTTTGGCTGCGTTGGGTTTTTCTTTGCTGTGCGCGGGTTTTTCTCTAGTTACAGCGACGGGGACTACTCTTCGTTGCGGTGCACAGGCTTCTCATTGCAGTGGCTTTTCTTGTTGTGGAGCATGGGCTCTAGGCGCGTGGGCTTCAGTAGTTGTGGTGCAAGGGCTCAGTAGTTGTGGCACGGGGCTTAGTTGTGCTGCTGTATGTGGGATCCTCCCAGACCAGGGATCGAACCCGTGGCCCCTGCATTGGCAGGCAGATTACCAACCACTGCGTCACCAGGGAAGTCCCTCTCCTCTCATTTTAAGGCCTTTCCTCTGATCAGACAATTTATAAGTCTCTACCACAGGAGAAAATTCTGCCTGTCCTTTGGAAAGCTACTATTTTGCATTTATTGGGGATGCAAATACAGGAAATGTTGGTAGCAGTAACTATGGTCCCCAGTTCTTCCTGTGAATTATAGAAATAGGACTTTCTTCTCTTTTATTAAATGCCACCCCACCCAGATTCAAACGCCATAGAAAGTGGAACTTGTTTGTTTGGGCTTGCAAAAACCCGGAAATCTTACCCAGTCTCTTATTTCTTTCCCTACGAATAGAGTGTCTTTCCTAGAAATGACCCCGTCTAATGATTAGCATTTCATCAGCATGAGTTTATCTCTGGGAACATTGAACCTCAGGCTGCTGGAAATAACCTAAGCAGTAATATAGTCCAATCTCCCGTTACTCCATTCCAGGAGCTCTTGTCAAACGTGATACATCATGTGATTACCTCACCCAGCCTCTGAGGAGAGGACTCTTCCTGGCAAAATAGGACTCTAAACCCCACTGCTTGACATCCAAGCTCCTTTTCCCCTTTTCAGTGCAGAAGGAATCTAGTCAAACAACAACAGTAACTAATGATAAGCATAAAGGCAGCACCATTTGTTGAGAGCTTAACTGACCACCAGGCACCAGGTATACCCTTCACGTGCATTAGCAAGTGAATCCCCAAGCAAATTTATGGAGAGGTATTATTATCTCTACTTTATGATGATTACATTGAGGCCCAGAGAGGTTAAGTAATTTGCCCAAGGTCACACAGTTAAACAGACAGAATGGAATTCAAACTCTTCCCTCTCTGCCTGAACTTTAATGATGATGATCATCATCATTGCTATCAGAGGAAGAAGAGAAGCATGAGAAGGAAGAGGAGAATGAGATAACATTTATGGAGTGCTGACAGTGCACCATATTTTCTGATTACCCCTGATAGCCTCTCGTGGGTTTGGGAGCTCTTAGCACACTACTCGTCCTACAGACAAGCAATCTGAAGCCAGAAAGGTCCAACTCACCCAGAGTCTCACGGTGAGGACCTGGGAAGACAGATTCCAGCTCAAGCAGACAGCTCTAGAGCCTTCTCTTATAGCCAACACTCATTTGCCTCCCACTTCCCCAGAGTCATTCTTTCCTCTAACAAATATTTATTGTGCATTTATTCTGTACATAGCATCTGGTTCTAAGCAACAGGACAGCCCCGGTTTGGGCCTCCTCCCATGACTCATTCCCAAGGGTTCCCCATCATTTGTGTGACCCCCCCCAACCCTCCTTCAAAGCGTCCTCTCTTACCTGCTTCCCATCCTGTAGGAATGTGCTGGCATTTCCTCTCCACTCTGCAGAGACAATGGGTCCTCTTTTCTTACTAAGCCATAAGGCCCATCTTTTTCTGCCTCAAACACAGCCCTGCTTGCTCTCTTGGTCATGCCTCTGGGCTCCCAGGGAGGGGATGTTTACCAGCTCGTGGCAGTTTTATGCCACCCTGGTTATCATCTCTCCCCCTGTCTGCCAATGAATAACTGGGTCTCACCCATTAAATGCAGATCAGTCCTTGACCCACAACTTCATGGCTGCACCATGGCCTCTTTGTGCTGGGTTTGAGGGGGAAAAAAGCCCTAACTCAGGGCCCACATCGTGTATTTATTTATTGCTGAACCTCAGCCCCACCCTCTCATCAATGTTCTTTCAGCATTAGTGTAATAAAAAGATCAAAGTTCTTGCTAAAGGTGATCTTACTTCTTGGACAACATAAGGAAGTTAGTAAGGTTGGGTTTTTCCCCCCACCCCAGAGAGCTTAGCTTTTCATTTTTACAACAAAGCCATTCTGGACTGAATGCTCCACTAGACACCCTCAGACACCGGCCACTTTGTCCTGCAGGTTCAGCCCCTGGGGCAATATTCAGACTTTACAGGTTTAACTTCATAATTATGATGGCCTGTCTTGCAGGGACAAAGGATAGTGTGGAACCAGCCCACACTCCAGGCTGACTTGAATCAAATCCTGACTCCAGCACTTTATGATTCTACCCCCCTGAACCAAGTCTATCCCTCTGAATCTCAATTTCCCCCGTCTTACCTGAAAAATGGGGACAATATACTCAACCTCCTGAAAAGTGCTGGTTAGACCTAAATGGGTTAACCTCTGAGAAAGGTTGGACCATTTTAATGGTCAGGTTATTAACAGCTACCTAAGGTTCGCTAATCCTCCAGGAAACAAACGGTCATGTCTAGGAGCGAGAGTATTCATATGGAAAAAAAGACAGAAGTAGATGATCCAGGGCTGGAATTTTTACAAATGCCAAAACAAACAAGTTTCCTATGGCATCTGACTCTGGATGGATAGCATTTAAAAGAAAAAAAAAGGTCCTATTCTATAATTCACATGAAGAATTGGGGGACCATAGTTACTGGTCCCAACATTTGATGTGTTATTAATGGGCCCCCTATAAATACAAAATAGTGGCTCTCCAAAGGCAAGGAAACTCTTTTCCTGTTTATTTTATTTTTTAAAAATTTTTGGCTGCGTTGGGTCTTCACTGCTGCACAAGGGCTTTCTCTAGTTGTGGTGAGCAGGGCCTACTCTTTGTTGCAGAGCACGGGCTCTAGGCGCGTGGGCTTCAGTAGTTGCGGCACGTGGGCTCAGTAGTTGTGGCTCACAGACTCTAGAGCGCAGGCTCAGTAGTTGTGGTGCACGGGCTTAGTTGCTCCATGGCATGTGGGATCTTCCCGGAGCAGGGATCGAACCCGTATCCCCTACATTGGCAGGTGGATCCTTAATCGCTGTGCCATCAGGCAAGTCTGTTTTCTCCTGTTTAGACAGAGACTTGCTTTACAAATTGTCTGATCGAGGAAAAAGAGAGGAGATAGGTGGTGATCCCCAGGAAGACGTCACTCCTGGGGCGAGATGACAGTACCTGGCAGCATGTGACTCAGGGGTCCTGCCTGCCAGGCAGTAGGGAGCTGACCCAAGTTGGAGTCCAAGGCAAAAGGACAGATGAGTAATTCTTTTGTAAGTATAAGTCAGGGTGCCTCAATCCCAGCACTATGGACATCTGGGTCGGATCATTCTCTGTCGTGGGGTCTTTTCTGGGTATTGTAGGATGTTTAGCAGCTTCCCTGGCTTCTATTCAGTGAATGCCAGTAGGACACTCATCACTACCCCCGCAAGCTGAGAATGAGTAAATGTCCCCGGGGGGCAAAACTGCCCCTGGTTGAGAGACGCTGCTGTGAAGGCTGTGGTGCTGCGTGGATTGGGGATGGCATCTCCCAGTTCCCCACTGCGTAAGACAAGGAAAGGAGTGTCTCATCATCTTCCTCTAAGAAACTTTTCTCCTCCTCAGTTTCCCCACTTCTAGAAACTCTACCATGTTTTTACATCTTGTGGTTTATAAGACATATATTCTGCCCTACAAAATGTAATTATATGTTTCGTGCTTTGTCTGCAGGCAGACTGTAAATTGACACTCGTGGTTGCTTCTAGAGTGAGGAACTGGGTGGCTGGGGATAGATATGAAGGGAGAGATTTTTCAATATTTGCTTAGATGTCTTTTGGATTTTATACCATGTGGAAGTACAACATTCAAAAAATATGTTAAAATTTGAAAATTTTCTGCTGTGAATTGCACACAGTTTGTAAGGTACGATCCCATTTTTTTTAAGACCAGTAAAAATGACCTATATGAATTTAGCATATGCAGTGGGAGGGAGAGAAACCTAGAGAAACATACATGAAACTCTAAACAATGATTATCACTAGGGGAGGAAATCACAGAGAGTTTCTCACCTCCTATGCAAATATTTTTAGGAGGCACAAATTTTAAAAATTATGTATTTTTGTTATGTATTACATTTGTTATCAGATAAAACGACAGGAAGAGTAAAAGAAAAAGAACTATTTCCAAAGCCTCTAGGAAACACCTAGAGTTTTGTAAGAGAGAGAGAGGGAGAACCTTCTGGAAGGAGCAGATACTGGGACCCAAGCCACAGGAAGCAGGGATTCCAGAAAGAGGCAGATGAGGGAATTGGACATGGAAAGAGGAAGCATGAATTAAGATGATGGCAGTGGAAATGGAAATAAATGGGCAGTTTTGAGAAGAAAGGATAGCTCTGTGTCATCAGGCTGTTTATTAATCTCCCTCAGTTTCCTTGACTATAAAATGGAGACAATTCTAACTATATAAGTAACTAGTGTTTATCATTACATTGTTCTTATCATCATATATATGTTGATTATATTTAATCCTCATGGCAGCCCTGTGAGTTATGTATATTACAATCATCCCATTTTACAGATGAATCCTTTGAAGTACAGAGAGGTTAAGTAACTTGGCCCAAGTTCACAGAGCTAGGAAGTGGCAGAGGTAGGACTGGAACCTGGGCAATCTGGCTTTGGAGCCCAGGTTCCATAGATGACCAGAGCTGGGGCTTAGCACAGTGCCTGGCACAGAACAAGCGGAACAAATGTTAACGACTCATTATACCAAAAGGCTAAGATCCCTACCCCCACCAAGTGCACACATCAAAGGATGGAGTTCCCCAAGCAGAGAGCACGGTGCTCTTCCCATCATATGCCAGCTTTACTGTCCCCAGAAACTGCCCTGAAGCACCTAAGGGTCGCACTTGCCCTATCAGAATACAAAAACTCTTCAAGGATTTGACAGGTGGAGATCCCAGAATGAGACTCTCTACATGAGAAGGGGTTTGAGGAAAGGACACTTTAGTTAATCCTCCTTGGAGAGTTTTACCTGCACATCAACAGATCCTAAGGCCAGGAATAGAAAAGAGCATCACACATCCATAATACGAACAAGGGCTGCCATTTATCCTGTGCCAGACACTGTGCCAAATGCTTTCGAGACAGTTCTGATTATCCTTCTAACAACACTTGTGAGGTCCTATTATTGTGCCCATTCCACAGATGAGGGAACTGAGGCTCGCTAAGCGATTTGCCAAAGTCCCAGAGCTGGGAATTACTTTCAAGATGATATCTGAATGCAGGTCTAATTAGAATAACCACCACGTAACTGTTCTTTCTTCCTGAAATCCTCCTCCCAAAAGCCCATCTGCTGCAATTGGTAATCAACTGAAGCAGAGAGGACTCAGGGCCTCTTCTGTATAACAAAAGGGTAGCAGGTCCTCAAGACAGCTTCCTTGTACACTAGATGGAGAGCAGGATGTCAAGTGACGACCCTCCCTCTGCACTGAGCATGGGGGCTTCTCAGGAATATTCCAGAGGGCAAAGAGGGGCCTGGTTCTGTGGACTGCACAGAAGGCAGGAAAGCTCCTTGGTCACCTCCTCCCTGCTTCCCCCTCTTCCCCTCTCCATAATCAGACACACCTGCTGTGCCACCCCCTCCACTCTCTAGTGGGCAGACATAGCATTTACTGTAGCCGAGGTTTATTGAGCACCTGCTAAGTGTCAGGCACTGCTCTGAGAGCTTTATCTTTATTTAAACCAGACAAAAGCTATATGGGGTAGGTACTGTCACTGTCCCTATTTTATGAATAAGGAAACTGAGACACAGAAGAGTTAAATAACTTGCCACACTATCCCTATTGGAAAGTGATAGTACCTGGGTCGGGCATCAGAACTACACAGACTTTATGATCAAACAGACCTGAATTCAAACATTGACTCCTCTACCAGCCACCGGTGTGACATCTCCCAAGTTACCTAACCTCTCTGAACCTCAGTCTCCTCATCAGTAGTACGGGAGTAGCAAGGATTGTTGTAAAGGATAAAAAGAAATATGTGTTCCTTACTCATTTGACAAATATTTATTTAGCATCTACTATGTGCCAGGCACTAGGGATGTATCTGCAAACAAAACGGGGAAAAAAATCCTACACTTGTGGCATGCACACTTTAGCAGGGAGGCACTTACATGTTAGCTCAGTTAATCCTCACAATAAGCCCAAAGGTTAGGCACTATCAATATTTTACCCGGGCTTCCCTGGTGGCACAGTGGTTGAGAGCCCGCCTACCAATGCAGGGGACGTGGGTTCGAGCCCTGGTCCGGGAAGATCCCACATGCCGCGGAGCAACTAGGCCCGTGCGCCACAACTATTGGGCCTGCGCTCTAGAGCCCGTGAGCCGCAACTACTGAGCCCAAGTGCTACAGTTACTGAAGCCCGCATGCCTAGAGTCTGTGCTCCGCAACAAGAGAAGCCACCGCAGTGAGAGAACCGCGCAACGCAAAGAAGAGTAATCCCCACTCGCCGTAACTAGAGAAAGCCTGCGTGCAGCAACGAAGACCCAATTCAGCCAAAAATAAATAAATTAAAAAATATATTATACCCATTTCCCAGATAGGGAGAAGGAGTCTCAGAAGCAGTTTATCCCCACCCCCTCTTCATCCTTCTAGGAAGTAGCGGAACCTGGATTAGACGTTAAAAGTCCAGTCTCTGGAGTTCGACTTCCTGGTTTCAAATCCAGCTATTTTCATCTAATTGCTGTGGGCAAGTTACTAAATCCGTCTGAGTCCGAATCTCCTCATGGGAAAATGGGACCAGGAGACCCTATCCCACGAGATTAGCCCAAGGGGAAATAAACCAAGTCTAACATTTAGGAAGCACTTCTTGGGTTCCCAGCACACAAAAGGCTCACAGAAACCCTAGGAGGGACGTCCTATTTTTAACAGAGTTGGAAACTGGCTCTCAGAGAGGGTAAGTAATTTAACTAAAGGCGCACAGCGCATAAACGGTGTGATTCCACAGCCCGCTCTCTGACTCCCATCGCGGCGCGAAGAGAAGCTCTCCGGTCCGGCAAGGTTGAGTGAGCGCCAGATAATTGGATGCGATTATCCTTTCCTTCCTTCAGCTGCAGGGGAGGGCTGCCCGAGGCGGCAGCTGGCGCGCACCCCTGGGAAACTTTCCTAGCGCGGAGGTCCGCGCGCGGCTGCCTGGAGCTGGAGCCACTGTCTCGATACCCCCACCCCCCGATTCCCGCCCCCGAATGGTTCTCCCCCCCATTTCTTGCTCGCTCCCCACTCCCCGCCAAGGCTGCCACCCGGGGCCACCCTGCTGCAGACCCGCGTTGGGGACACGCCCCGCTGGGGCGCCTTGTTCTGCCCATCGACCCCCTCTCGGGGTCAGCGAGGGGGCTCCGCCACGTCGCCCAACTCGGCGGATACCTGGCAAGGCAGCCCCAGGGCCCGCCCCGCGTCCTGGCGAGGCCACCTCACCTCCCACCGAAGTTCGCGTCGCCTGCGCCTGGCGCTCCGGCCGCCGCCCGGTTGGCTCACCCGCGAGGAGCGTCGGCGACACTGGGCCTGGCAGCAGGTAGACTGCGCGTCCCTGCACACGCGCTGGACTTCCTGCCTGGAGGGCCGATTGCTTTCTTCGTGGAATCGAGCCAGGTTCTTGCGAGTGCTGAGTTAGCGCACCTGTTGGCATCCGAGACCTCTATTCATTAACCTCGAGTCTGCATTCATTCTTTGCTTCCATTGATCAAACCATACAGAGCGCCCACCAGATGCTGCACAACGGCTTGGGTGCTGCGGGCACCCAGGGGACCCGGAGGGCGCGCGGACTAGGGCTGCGCTCTCCAGAACGTTGGCCACTAGCCATGTGTGGTTATTGAGGGCTTGAAATTGTGGCTCCAAAGACTGAGATGTGTTTAACAATTAGGACCAAAAAGAGTTTTTTAAAAAACTCATTAACAAGTGTTAAATTGAATGTTAAAATGATAATATTTTGGATATAGTTTTTAAAATGAAATTATTATTAATCTCACCTGTTTCTTCTTTTCTAAAACACAGTTACTAGAACATTTATGCGGTATGATGTGTCTCCTTTCATATTTCTATTGGGTGGTGCTGATCTTGGGCAGGAACCCATAGGGTGTTCCCAAATAACCTCTCCCAGTTCTCCGTTCTAGAATTTATTCAGCCTTTTCTTATTTCCTCCGGGAAACAGTTGGGGAAAACCTACTGTGTACCAAGCATGAAGCTTGTGTTGGTTCACAAACTCGGGAGCTTCCCGGGTGAAATCTGAAACTGGTCCTGGTACACAGAGGGCAAGAGGAGGCCAGAGAAACAAGCAGGTCACTCCAGATTGGTAGGTGGCAAGTGTAACAAGAAAGAGAATCTACCTACGAGGCTCGTCTTGGGTGCTGCAAGATCTCTGCCAGGAACCTCTGATGAATCCCCAGTACCCAGGATAGAGCCTGGCATGTCAGAGGCACTTGGTATTCACTGAATGAATACAGTCACTGGAGCTGAGAGTGAGACAGGAGAAGGAAATAAACCAGCCCAAAAATTCAATGAGGACCCTCCAGCCCATGGCTGTTTCCTCACCGTCATCATCTTCAATTTTGTCAGCATGCCCCTTACATGTGTGTACATCGCTTTACAGTTTGCAAAGCGCTTTCACACCTTTTATCACATTTGATACCTACACAACCTCATGAGAGGGATATTAGGGGATTGAAGAGTCACACTACCCCCAGGCCCCAGTTTCTTTTTTTTCTTTATTTTTAATTGATGTATAGTTGCTGTACAATATTACATAAGTTACAGAAGTACAATACAGTGATTCACAATTTTTAAAGGTTATACTTCATTTATAGTTATTATAAAATATTGGCTATATTCCCCATGTTGTACAATAGATCCTTGAGGCTTATTTTATACCTAATAGTTTGTACCTCTTGCTCCCCTACCCCTATCTTTCCCCTCCCCACTTCCCTCTCTCCACTGGTAACCACTAGTTTGTTCTCTACATCTGTGAGTTTTCTTCTGTATTATATTCACTAGCTTGTTGTATTTTTTAGGTTCCACATATAAGTGATATCATACAGTATTTGTCTTTCTCTGTCTGACTTACTTCACTTAGCATAATGCCCTCCAAGTCTATCCACGTTGCTGCCAATGGCAAAATTTCATTCTTTTTTATGGCTGAGTAGTATTCCATTGGGTGTATGTGTATATATATCTCACATCTTTATCCATTATCTGTTGATGGACACTTAGGTTGCTTCTATATCTTGGCAATTATAAATAATGCTCCTATGAACACTGGGGTGCATGTATCTTTTCAAATTAGTGTTTTTGCTTTTGAGATATATACCCAGGAGTGGAATTGTCCAGACCCCAATTTCTGATGGAAAAATGAATAAAACCAGGGGATTTGCCCAGGACCAATTTACTGTGGTAAAAGAACTATAATTCAACTACATCTTCTGACTCTGATAAAGGTGTCTTTATCTCAAGCAGAAAGGCTGTGTGTGCAGTGGTTAGACATGCAAGCTGTGGAGTTTGGATAAAAAAGACTTTGAAACTTGCCTCCCCCACTCCCTAGCTGTATGACATTGGGAAAGTCGCTAACCCTCTCTGTGCCTCCATTTTCTCAATCGTCAAACGGGCTAATAATAGTACCTACCTCACAGGGTTGTTCTGAGGGTTGAACTGAGATGATATCTGGAATGTTACCATTAGCCAGTTTTTTTTAAATGTAAGCATGTTACTTTTTTGAGTTGCCCCCAACTGTGCCCAGATTTCTTCAGCTAACCTGATGGAGAGGGACTGGAAAGGATGACACCATCTATTTTAAAGGTGGTGAAACTAAGGCTCCTGGTCACAAAAGGGATTTGACTCAATGCTTTGGGAAGAGTAGCTGTGAAACTTCCATAGGAACCAGAAGGCAGGCTCCCCAGGGGCAAAGCAGAGCCGTTGCCACCCCCTGGAGCACACATTATATCCAAGACATGATTTTATTCTGCCATCTCCCGAGAGGATGGTGTTTACACACTGCAAGGATGCTTGCAAGTGAATACAAACGTAGCCCCGGAGCCTCCAGAAGCAGGGACTGCGCTCAGCCCAAAGGCTGCGATCCGCTCACACCCCCTCACCTGCGCCCCCTTGTGGAAAGTCCCTGCAGTCTGTCCAGAAGGTGCTGCGTCCGGAAAGGGAACCAATCTATACTAAGTACCTCGGGCTGGGAGCCCACCTGACTCTTGACGTCGTGTATGACCTCATTTAACTTCTCCATGAGGTAGCTTTACAAATATGGAGACTGAGCGATAGAAAGTAATACAAACAAAGAAAAACGAAACTTGCCCAAAGACACACCACTATCAAACATCAGAGCCAGCGTCCGACTCCTTGGAGCTTGCAGACTTTCCCCAATTTCGCATTGTAGCCTTGAAATGGAGTCAAGCCAAGTGACTTATTTGGGGGTCAAACTTTGTCACAATTCCATTATTCCATCCCACATGGAATCACAAATTACGAAAATATCCCCTCAACACCTAGAAAAAAATCCCCCAATGATCAGGCACTGGGGAGTAGGATGGGGCTGGAAGCCGACTGACTTCTAAATGCACTGACATAACAGGCATGATTCCCAAGATAAACTGTTCCACCAGTTTCTAAACCGCTGACTTACATATACACTAGAATCCCATTTATTAAATATCAGCATAACATGTCTGTAAGTTAAGGTAAAGTGGTCAGAAGAACATAAGCTTAAAAGTGGTTACTGCTGGAGAGGGAAATAGAATAGAGTATTAAGAGGGATGTTAGTTTTTATTCTTGTTTCTGTGTCATTGGAAACAAGCATATTTATACATATTTCTGAAAAGTTGAACAAGCATTATTCTTTTCATAAATTCAAAAGACAATTAAAATTATTTTAAAAGGCAATATTAAGCTGAAAATCCATGTGATTCTGAGGGGCATCCTGGATTAAAGATAAAAAGATTATTATCTTAAAAATGGTAATGAGGGGGCTTCCCTGGTGGCGCAGTGGTTGAGAGTCCGCCTGCCGATGCAGGGGACACGGGTTCGTGCCCCGGTCTGGGAAGATCTCACATGCCGCGGAGCGGCTGGGCCCGTGAGCCATGGCCACTGAGCCTGCGCGTCCGGAGCCTGTGCTCCGCAACGGGAGAGGCCACAACAGTGTGAGGCCCGCATACCGCAAAAAAAAAAAAAAAAAAAAAAAAATGGTAATGAGGGAACTTCCCTGGTGGTCCAGTGGGTAAGACTCTGCGCTCCCAATGCAGGGGGCCCGGGTTGGATCCCTGGTTGGGGAACTAGATCCTGCAGGCATGCCACAACTAAGACCCAGCACAGCCTAAATAAATATATTTTAAAAATTTAAAATTAAAAAAAAAATTTTTTTAATGGTAATGAAACATAGCAGGACCCTATGGTCCTTGCCCCCCATGTCCCCAGTCTGCCTTTTGTCTGTGGAAAAACTTTAGCCAAAGAATAAGCTTAATCAGGGAAGTGAGAAAATGCAGAAGCAAACAAAAGCAATCATACAGGACAAAACAGTAATAGTTTGGTCCGTAAGCAAAGTCATGGACCTTTAGTTCCTTCTCAAGGGCTTTAGAAAATATTCTGAGCCTTACCCTGTGAGCTGTCCTGTAGATACTGAAACCTCCACCGTGTAGAAGAAGTTAACTTGACCAGTCCATGATGACCAGACTGTAGCCATGACATAAGCTGCCATGATTCTGAGAATTGGCCTCAAAGAAATGGGAACAAACCGACCCTGGAACTGAAGATTAACTGTACTTAGAACAATCAAGATGATGCTGGTCAGACCACCGCAGGACCAATTTCAAGATGACTGTCAGAGCTGGCTGTGCTCTTACTGCATGGAGCCCCCTCCCTCCATCTATAAAAGCTCTTGCCCACTGATTCTCAGCGAGGGGGAGTCAGCCTTTGGACAGGAGTCCACCTTCTCCCCCAAACCCCCGGTTGCTGGCATCCAAAATAAAGCAAACTTTCCTTGCCACCAACCTTGCCTCTTTATTGGTTTTTGAGTGGGGAGCAGCTGGACCCACTTTCGGTTACAATAACAGTGAAGTAGCTGAAGAAAGTGAAACTGGTTCTCCCTGGGCCAATAATAACAAAAGGTAACATTTATGAGCCCTTACAGTATACAGAGCGTTGGTCTGGAATCCTTTCCGTATGGTCATGCATTTAATCCCCGCGACAGCCCTGTGAGGTAGGTGCTGTGATAGCCAGCCTCCACGATGGCCATCAATGGTCCTAATCCTGCGGTGCTCACATCCCTGTGTGTTCTCCTCCAGCTCTGAACAGGGCCAATTTATGAGACCAGTAGAATGTCGTGGAAATGACAGTATGTTACCTCAATGGCGAAGTCATAAAAGACCTTTTATTCTCTCTTGTATCACCCGCTCTGGGAGAAGCCAGCTAGCGTGTCGTAAGGACACTCAAGCAGCCCTATAGAGAAGCCCACCTGGGGAGGAACTGCATTTATCTTCAAGCCTCTTTATTATCCTTTAATCCTTTAATCTTTAATTTGTCCGATTTGGGGATGTGTGTTCATTCAAGACATTGGCATTTTGTTGTTGTTGTTGTTGTTTTGCCGTATGCGGGCCTCTCACTGTTGTGGCCTCTCCCATTGTGGAGCACAAGCTCCGGACGCGCAGGCTCAGTGGCCATGGCTCACGGGCCCAGCTGCTCCGCGGCATGTGGGATCTTCCCGGACCGGGGCACGAACCTGTGTCCCCCGCATTGGCAGGTGGACTCTCAACCACTGTGCCACCAGGGAAGCCCCACACATACATTTTTACTAAAATAGGATTATATCCTATATATTCTTTATATTTTTTGTACTCTGTTTCAATTTTTTTTCACTTTAACAAATGTTGTGAAAATTTTTTTCATGTCATTATGTGAGTTCTTTTAAAACATCGTTGTTAAGGATTAGTTAGCATTCCGTTCAATGGATAATTTACCCAACTGACCTCTTATTGTCGGACATTCTTTTTTTGTTGGTTTGTTTTATACATACACACACACACACGCACACACACACACACACACACATATTGGCTGCACCGTGTGGCTTTGGGTTCTTAGTTCTCCAACCAGATATTGAACCCGGGCCCTTGGCATTGAAAGCACAGAGTCCTAACCACTGGACTGCCAGGGAATTCCTTGTTTTATATTTGAAATAGGATCATCATAAAAACACAGTGGTTGACTATGTGCACTCTGGGTTCAGACTTCCTGAGATCCAAGCTCAACTCTGTCACTTCTCTACAGGACCTTGGAGAGGATATTTAACTCTCTGGAGCTCATTTTTCTCATCTGTGAAATGGGGTTATGGTAGTCCCTACCTCACTGGACTATTGTAAGGATTAAATGGATTAATCCACATAAAGTACATACAACGGTGTCCGGCCTTCAGAAAGTAGTCACTCAATGTGGCTTCACTGTCATCATTGCCACCATCATTAGTTTCACTGTAACCCTTTGTGCCTATGTGTTACATTTTCCTAAGGTAAATTCCTAAAAATAAAGTGACCAGGCTAACAGATAGGATTTTTAAAAATTAATTAATGAATTTATTTTTTTGGCTGCGTTGGGTCTTTGTTGCTGTGTGTGGGCTTTTCTCTAGTTGCGGCGAGTGGGGGCTACTCCTTGTTGCGGTGTGCGGGCTTCTTACTGTGGTGGCTTCTCTTTGCTGTGGAGCACAGGCTCCAGGCACGTGGGCTCAGTAGTTGTGGCTCACAGGCTGTAGAGCACAGGCTCAGCAGCTGTGGCACACGGGCTTAGTTGCTCTGTGGCATGTGGGATCTTCCTGGACCAGGGCTCGAACCCGTGTCCCCTGCACTGGCAGGCGAATTCTCAACCACTGCGCCACCAGGGAAGTCCCCAGATAGGATTTTTGATATTCTATGATAATCTGATGAGCAATGGAGATTCATTATTATAATTCTTACAAGCTAGTGAGTTGACTTTTCCTGCAGGGACCGCTGTGAGTGATCTGTGTGTCCTGGAGACACATTTTTGAGATCATGTTCTTCCACGTTAGCCTGGCATCTGTTTTATTAGACACGGATGTTCATGAACAGCACCAAGGTTGTTCATTCTGGAACTCTACGTTCACCACCCCAGAACATCTTCAAGATCCCACAGGAAGGAAAAGAAGGAGCAATGCAAATGGTAGTGGGATTGTGGAAGCTCTGTTCCCAGCATGTCCTAGAGACAGTGACCTCAGACGAAAGCACAGTCAGCGTGAGAGGGCCTGCAGCCCAGGGAAACTTCTCTGCTCCATGCCAGGATTTCCCATCTCCTCTAGGAGAAGGAGGTGAGGGGAATGAAAAGAGGAGTCAAGGCAGAACTGGTTTAATGCAATCACCCGTCTTTTATGAACATTTGTATTATTTGTCATTGAAGAAGAGGTAGAGCAGACAATGTTGGCTGGACCACCCAGTAGTCATTCCTAACCCTATTCTATAAGCTAGAGAACCAGATCCTCACTTCCCCAACCCTCCTAGCAGCTAAGGGTGGTCATAATGCCAAATTCTGCTGGCTTTGTCTTTTATCCCTCTTTAGTACCTTCAACATGGATGTAATGTCTGGAGATGTGGCAGCCATCTTGTGGCCATGAAGACAAAAAGCCAACATGCTATGGATGGCAAAGCGGAAAGACAGAACCTAAGTCCTTGATGGCATTGATGAGCTGCCAAACTCATCTTGAGATATCTTACTAAATAAATAAAAATGCCCTGAAGGGTTAAGCTGGGCATTCTGTTACTTACAAATGAAAGCATTCCTGATACAAGCGCCTTAGAATAATTTACACCCATTTTTATTTTTTTATTAAAAAATTTTTTTTGCAATTACTGAACACTCTTTTCTTACAAAGAAGAAGAAAACAAATCCTTGACTCAAACCTATGCAACAACACTTCAAAACTTACTGCTCTGTTCTGGCCTTTCTTAGAGGAAGACACCTGGTAGGACCAAGGCCTAGCAACCCACAGAAAATGCTTCCCTCTTCTTTCCATGGTAATACTTGCACCCACAGCTGTCTCCTCCTCATGAGGTGATATATGTGGGAAAATTCTACAGTCCTGCATGAAAAGGTCTCCCAAACTTGATTTAAAATGAGGCTGGTGTCGCGCTTAATAACAGATTTGGAAATTACTCAGAAAAGTACAGGTAGAGAGACAGAGCAACGACGAAGATCTGTTGGCTGCACCAGCTACCGCCGGTCATTTTCTGCCACCTGTACTGGTGGAAAGCTGGGACATAGTGTGAGAAGGAACAAGCAGCCTCAGAGACGAGCCAAAATGAGAAAAGGGGAGAGAGAATCATCTTCCTGGTTTCCCTCCAGTCCTCGGTTTCCATCCTTTCTGAGGCTCAGCTGTGTCTTACCCAGCAACCTTCTAATAAATTCTCATTATCCCTTAAGAGAATCAGACTGGGTTATCACTGCTGAGAAATAAAAGAGCTGCGATCTTTACAATCAGCAGGTGTCAGAACTTTGGTGTAAGTCAGGGAACATGTCAGAAGGTGAGGAAAATATTGTTCTAAAAGCTTTTAGGCAAATCAGCCAAATGAGTAAAGAAAAGTAAACAAACCAACAGCAAACTCAAACTCTCCACTAAAATTCAGAGTAGCAAAGGTTACTGGCTAATTCTCTGGCTATAAATGAACTAAGATGATGAACTTTATTTGCACGCATCTGTGGTATATAAAATGCCCCCTTTTTTGTCCCATTTTGCAACCCCATAGTTATGTCTTACACAGCCACAGCTACTATATTAACATTTATTTAGACATTTGCAGTTTACAAAGCATTTCTGTTGTAGATCACTTGTGGAATGACAGTTGTTGGGGGTGGAAAGAAGGGGAAAGGCAATAGGATGCACCAGGACAATCTACATTAAGAACGTGGTCAATGGGGCCAGGAATTTACTCTTTTTTTTTTTTGGCTGCATTGGGTCTTTGTTGCTGTGCGCAGGCTTTCTCTAGTTGTGGTGAGCGGGGGCTACTCTTTGTTGCAGTGCGCAGGCTCCTCATTGCAGTGGCTTCTCTTGTTGTAGAGCTCGGGATCTAGGTACGTGGGCTTCAGTAGTTGGCGGCGCACAGGCTTCAGTAGTTGGGGCGTGTGGGCTCTGTAGCTGTAGCTCGCCGGCTCTAGAGCGCAGGCTCAGTAGTTGTGGCACATGGGTTTGTTGCTCAGCGGCATGTGGGACCTTCCCTGACCAGGGATCAAACCCGTGTTCCCTGCATTGGCAGGCAGATTTTTAACCGCTGCACCACCAGGGAAGTCCTTTACTCTTTATTTAAGTCAAATACAATACATCAGACTCTCCCTCCCAGGATCTGGGAATTGTGACTCAGACCTCTAATCAGTCTTTTCAGAGTTTATATCAACTTGGGGCTGCAATGTGGCCATATTTTGCCATGTGAAGGGAGAAGCGGACAAAATCAGGGGCAAGTGTGAGGTGCAGGCTCTGGGAAGAGGGAAACAGCAAACATGAACTCGTAGGCAGGAACAGATAGGTGTGTTCAGATAGGAGGAGAAAGGAAGCCAGCCACAGTGGTGATGGTAGGAGATGGGGCTGGACAGATCCCCCAAAGCCTGCTCCACACATGATAAGGAGAGCGAGGGTGTATTCTAAGTGGCAAGAGGAAACCAGAGGAGGAGGGGATGTTTAGCAGGGAAATTACAAGATCAATTTCCTTTCTGAGAAGTTGGTTCTGCTGGTGGACAAGGTTTGGACAAGGCAG
Organism: Pseudorca crassidens; assembly: GCF_039906515.1. Lineage (NCBI taxonomy): Eukaryota > Metazoa > Chordata > Mammalia > Artiodactyla > Delphinidae > Pseudorca > Pseudorca crassidens. Next base: position 23,151,702 of record NC_090310.1, read on the forward strand.
GGAGACAGGCAGGAGGCAGTCCTCGCCCCGGCAGAGGTGGTGGTGCTTTGGGTCAGGTGATCGCTGGTGGCGAAGGAGAGCAGAGGGCTGATTCCACCCTGTCCCTCTGCACCCTGGTTCTTTTTTCTCTAAAATGGGGATTGAAGGTTCCTACTGTCTTCTTAGAGATGATGAAAGTTAAATGAGGTAATGCATGATATGGATTTGGTACAGAGTAAGTCCTCAATAAGTGGCAGCTATTATTATTATCCTAATAATAAAAGAGAGACCCCACCATAGCTTTCCTCATACTGTATTCTAGTGCGGGAAACAGACAAACCAAGTAGTAAAAGTAAAGTGCTAGGATAGATAAAGCTGATAGGGGGCGCTGTGGAAAGACATGCGCCTCCCCTTGAAATAAAGCAATACCTAAATGGAATCAAGAATTCCATGTTTGATTCTGTTTTCTGTCCTACTCGCCATCCTTCTGTCTGAATTTCTGTTTGTCCGCTACCAGCCTTCTTCCCCCTTCTATTTCCTTCCAACAGATTTTTGAGACCTCTTCCCAAAGAACTACCCTATTTCTATTCCTGTAAAATCAGTCATCTCCTGGGAGGAAGGAGTTTCCTTCAGGGTTCTGGGCTCATTCCCCTGCCCCAGAGAGAACCCAAGGCCTCTCCTGGCTTGGGATGCAGACCAAGCCAGGGCCAGGTGCCAGGTGCCGCGTGAGACCAGTAGGAGGGAGATGAGCACTGGCAGGCTCCATCCATCTCCTTCCAGATCTGTGGGCTGGGATCAGGGCTGGGAGGTGGCCTCTGGTGAGGAAGGGAAGAAGGAGGCACTGTCTCACAACAGAAACAGCCATCATTTCTTGACACTGCTTTGTGCCACAGACTTTAGAGGTAATTTTTTAAAACTTCAAGCATATATAGGTAATATAGCTGTGCAATACAGAAGAAAAGGATTATCAGTAAATACCCCCAACTTGTCCTGAAATTTACTATGCATTTCCAAGCACATACATATTCTTGTATTTTCTTTACCCAAATGGTAGCTTACCTAATACACTTCTTCTGCACCTTGCTTTTTTCACTTAAGTGTATATTTCCACACATAGAACTTTCTATATGTAGAACTTTCTATATACAGCTATTTGATCGCTGGATGTATGTGTCAAAATGTATTCAACCAGCCTTGTACCTATATTGATTTAGGCCGCTTCTTTCTTTTGCTAGTATAAACAACATTGCAAGGAACAGCCTCATAGAAATGTCATTGCTTGTCTTGCAGAATTTTAAAATTTTATGTAGTTTGAATAAATGAACAAAACCGAACCTCAAACAAAACAAAAACACTTTTTTACAAAGCACTTTCATGGTTTTATTTTTTACATTTATATCTTTGGATTTTCTTTTGTGTGAGGTTGGCATCAGATTAGGTTTGTTTGGGTTTTTTTCCCCCAGATGCTCTGCCAGGCACTTCAGGGGATTATTCTCACTACAACCCTTTCTACAGGTGAGAAAACAGAGTCTCAGAGAGGTTGAGTCACATGGCCAAGCTCACTCAGGGAATAACTAGAAACCAGTTTCCAATTGGAAACTCAGTGACCCAACCCTTTACTACATTTATTACTAGCATTTATTTTGATCCAGGCAATTACTTCTTAAAAAAAATAACTTTCTATCTTGGAATAGTTTTAGAGTTACAGAAAAATTTGAGAATATCACAGAGAATTTCCATACACCTTAGACTCAGTTTCTGTGATTATTACTATCTTACATCAGTAGCAGATGAGCCAATATTGACACAGTATTATTATCTAAAGTCCATACTTTATTCGGATTTGCTTAGTTGTTACTTTTCCTGTTACACATTCCCACCCTGATGACCATATTACACTTAAGTGGTCATTTAAGCGGTCATGTCCCCTTAGGCTCCTCTTCACTGTGACAGTTTCTGACTTGCCCTGTTTCTGATGACCTTGACAGTCTTGTGTAGCTATTCAGGTCTTCTGTAGGACGTCCCTTGACTGGGGTTTATCTGATGTTTTTCTTATGATTTGGCTATGGGTTTGGGGGAGAAAGACCCACACAGGTAGAGTGTCATTCCCATCACATCATATCAAGGGTGCTTACATACCATCACCATGACATCACTGTTGATGTCGACCTGGATCATCTGTCTGAGCAAGTGTTTGTCAGGTATTATTCAGGTAGTTACTTGCCGTGCCCCGCCCTCCCTTTCCGCACTGTCCTCTACGGAGGGAAGTCACTGTGTGCAGCCCGCACTTAAAGACTGGGGAGTCAGGCTCCACCTCCTTGCAGTAGCTGTATAAATTATTTAGAATTTTTCTGCATAGGCGATTTATCTACACTTCCCATTTATTTAATTTGGAAGTTACTTGTATACAAATGTATATACAATTACATTTCTTTAATTATTTGGCACTTATTTATATTTGCTAATTCCTTTTCATTCTATCTTTTAAGCTGTACCTGGATAGAGGCAGAGATGAAACGTGGATAAGGTGCAAATTTTAAAAGACAAACACGGCACGTAGTGAAAAACTATCCCTCGTACCTTTCTCATCCAGGCCTCCCAGCTCCCCACTCGACAGATATCTTATGCATTTACAAACATGTACAAATATATTCCCCCCCTCTTTTTTTTTCCTTTTGGTACCCAAATGGTAACCTACTAGATACACTTGTTCGGCGTCTTGGTTATTTTTATTACACTTTTTAAAATCTGGGAGGTCTCCCCTCCTCGCGGCCGCTGGACGGAGCTGTCCCGGGTCTCTCCGGCTCTCCAGCCGCGCCTCATGGGTCCCCGACGCGGCAGAGCCGCACCCTCCCACTGCCTCCCGGCTACACCTCGCCTCCCAGCGCAGGGCTGCTCGGGTGGTCCAGCGGGGTCGGGCGTGGGAAGGGCCACCGGGACGCCCCGCCCCCGCCCCCGCCTCTGTGACGTCAGCCCCGGAATCTGGAATCCCGGCTCCGCGAGGGAAGGCCGGGAGGCGGTGGCGGCCGGAGCGGGTCTCCGGCGGCATTTCGGGGGCGCGCGGCGCAGCCATGAGCGAGTCCAGTGCCAGTACGCTCCCGCCCGGCAGGCCGAGCAGGCAGGCCTTCATCCACCAAGGTAGGGCGGCGCGGACCCGGCTCCAGGCGGCCGGCGGGTGCAAGCGGCCGCGAGGTGCTGGGAGCTCGGCGCGGGCCCGGCCCCCTCCCCACCTCCCGGCTTGGGGGAAAGCGGATCTTTCTTATTGCTGGTCTCCCTCCTCCAACCCATCCTCACCCAATTCAGAGAGCCCATGCCCTACCAAAAGGAGCACTAGAATGGGAGTCTCGACAGTGGTGAGTTTGCCTTCCCAAAGCTGGTCGAGGGATCCCGGGCAAGTCTCAAAATAATCTTAGATGTTAAATGAAAAGATTGTGAGATCCCTGTCAGCCCTAACATTCTGATACCAGGTGCCTGCCTCCCAAACATACGAGGCTTTACAATTAGATGGACTTAGAACTGAATTCTGCCTCGGCTATTTATTGCTGTGTGATCTTTGGTAAGTGACTTGCCCTCTCTGAACCTTAGGTTCTTCAGCAGTAAAATGGGAATAAGATGGTGGTGGGATTAGTTGAGAGAAAAATGTGTGAAGTGCCTAGCACAGTGCTTGATACAGAAAAGGCACTATCAGTGGTAGCCAGGCAAGTATATGCTTTTCCCTTTTTTTATTGGGTAAAACTTAAGAGTGAAGTGTACAGCTCTGTGAATTTTAACATAAATGTGTACAACCGCTACTCAGTCAAGATAGAAAAGTTGCCAGTACCCAGGCAGGCTTCCTTGCAGCATTCATATCTTATATTTGCCCTTAAGAAAACACAAGACCCCACTGTGAGGTTGTGTGTGTGTGTGTGTGTGTGTGTGTGTGTGTGTGTGGACAATGCTTCCAATACCTAGTACCTTGGCTTCAACTTCCCCACTGTGAGTTTTATCTGCAGCGTTTTTTCTATTTCAATTTGAGAATAGAGATTTTGTTACAAGGATCTACAGTAAAGCATGAGTGTAGATTTGGGCATTGGGCCCCTCTGATTGGATTGATCTCAACATCTAGAAGAAGAAAGAGAAAAACATCTAGAGTGACTCAAACTCCGGGAACTTGCTCGGGAATCAGAAAAAAGACTGGGTTTGATGCTAATTATTTTCTAATGCAGTGTTAATAGTGCTGGCATCAGCTCAATTTCAGCCTTTCAGTAATAGCTATTCAAGTATTTTCCACATGATTTTTTATCTTTCTCTTATTTAATCACACTTCATCACATTTAAGATGCCAACCCTGGTTTCCCATACAGAAGGCAAGGAGATTCCTCTTCCTTGGATCTTTGCTGGGTGTTCAAGGGGATCTCTAAGCATCTTTTTATGAGTACTGTAACTAGCGCCTCTAATCAAAAGGTTCTCCCTGTCCCTTGGACAGATGATATTTTATGACCTTGTACCCACCAGCATGAGTGGAAGGCTCAGAAGGGACTGTGTTTATGACTTTGCAGCAGTTTGTAAACCATGACGCACTGTATGAGCATCTCGGGAGGACAGCTGGAGGGGGTCAGGAGACACAGGGCGTCTAGTTTACAGAATTGGGAAGTGTGTATCCTTGTTAATGATGAAACAGATCACAACATTTGCCTTCTTTTTTTTTTTTCTTTTCCATGATGGTTTATTACAGGATATTGAATATAGTTCCCTGTGCTAGACAGTAGGACCTTGTTGTTTATTCATTCTGTATATAATGGTTTGCATCTGCTAGTCCCAAACTCCCACTCCATCCCTCCCTCAACCCCCCGTTCCCCTTGGCAACCACAAGTCTGTTCTCTGTATCTGTGAATCTGTTTCGGTTTCGCAGATAAGTTCACTTGTGTCATATTTTAGATTCCACAGGTAAGTGACAGCGTATGGTATTTGTCTTTCTCTTTCTGACTTACTTCACTTAGTGTGATAATCTCAAGGTCCATACATGTTGCTGCAAATAGCACTATTTCATTTGTTTTTATGGCTGAATAGACAATAATTGCCTTCTTAATTAAAACTTTTCAGTGGCTTCCCACTGCTCTGAGAACAAACTCCAGGCCTCCAACAAGGCCAGCAAGGACCCCAGCCCATCTCTGCAGGCTCTCATCACCTACAGCCTTACCTTAGCCCATGCTGCTCCAGCTACACTGACTGCCTTCTCATTCCTCCAACATATCAAGGTCATTTGTGCCTCAGGGCCTTTGCATCTGCTGTTCTCGTTGCCTGGAGTGCATTTCTCTTTGATCTTCCTATGGCAGCCTCTTTCTGCTCCTGTCAGGTCTCTGCTCAAATGTCACTTCAGAGAGGCAGACCTCTGGAGTCATCTTGTTTGGAGAAGTACCCCCCTATCTCTTACCCTGACCTTGCTTATTCCTTCAAAGCACTTAGCACCATCTGAAGTCATGTGGTTTGATCATTTCCTGGTTTATTAGCTATCTCTCTTTCTAGAATGTGGGTGCCATGAAAATCAGGGGCTTTTTCTTGTTCCCCTAGGACCTAGAACAGTGTCCGGCACGTGGTAGGTACTAAACCTGTGATGAATGAATGAATGATGGAGTATACCCACAGCCATGCTGGCAGCTATAGTGTAGTGGTTTCAAGTCTAGACTCTGGATTCTCAGATGCCAATCCTCTTTTTCCCATTCACTGGTTTTGTCTTTGGGAAAGGCAGTTAAGTGCCTGGTGCCTCAGTTTCCTTATGTATTAAATAACGAAAGTACCTACTTCAGGAGGTCATTATGAGGATTCAGATAATTTATATAAATAACTTACTTATATAAATAAACTCATAACTTATATAAATAAGTAAATGCTTAAGTTAGTTATCTGTACCTTGGAACAAATCATCCCAAAATTTAGAGGCTTAGAACCCACTTACCTCAAGGTTTCTGTGGGTCAGGAATTGGGGAGTGACCTATCTAGGCTTTTGTGGCTCAGTCTGTCTTACAAAATTGCAGTCATGGTGTCAGCCAGCCATGCAGTCATTCAAAGGCTTGCCTGGAGCTGGAGGATCCCTTCCAAGATGACTCACTCACATGGATGGTGAGTTGACACTGGCTGTTAACAGGAAGCCTCAGTTCCTCTCCATGTGGACTTCCCAGAGGGCTGCTTAAGTGTCCTCGAGACGTGGTGGCTGGCTTTTCTCAGAGCAGATGATCCAAGAGAGAGCAAGGCGGAAGCTGTAGTGTCTTTTATGAGCTGGTCTTAGAAATCACACTGTGTTGTTTTTATTGTTCACACGGGTCAGCCCTGTTCAGTGTGGATGGGGCCTGTATAGAGGCGTGAATATTAGGAGGGGAGGGTCACAGGGGGCCATCCTGGGGAGTGGCTGCCATGGCCCATGTAAGTGTTAACTGTTGTTATGATGTCTCTGCTCTCCTACTAGATGGTAAGCTCCAGCAGGGCAGGGCCTGGGCCTGTTTGGCTCACCATGGCATCCCCCTGCTTAGCCCAGTGCTTGGTGTATAGGAGGCCTTCAATAAACACTAGTTGAAAGGATGCCCTTAGTGATTTGGTCCCCATCTTAGCTCCCATCTCCACACACACACCCCACCCCCACCTGACGGTTCCCATGCCACTTTTTGAGCCTGAGAAGCTTCTGCTGTTCCCTCTACCATGAGGCTATTACTTTACTTCCTTTTAAGGCATACTATTTTTCTCATCTTTCAGTCTGGTGTCACTTCCTCCTGGAAGCCTTCCCTGACTACCTCCCCTCCCACAGGCTAGACTATGTCTCGTCTCTGTACCCACAGAGCCCGCTAGCCTCACCCTGTCAAAGTATCCCTTGAACTGTATTCTCACTTCTCTTGAGTTGTATCATTTTTAAGGGCAGGGATTTTGGAATTAAGCAGACCCAGGTTCAGACACCGACTTGGCCTCTTATAAACTGTGTAGCCTTGAGCAAGTTACTGCCCTTTCTGAGCTTCCGTTTCCTCATCTATAAAGTGGAGATTCTGATAGGAATGGAAGCCGGAGGACCGCCTTGTTCCAGGGCCTCTCCACCTGCTCCCCACCCCTCCCAGGCCCCAGCGCTTCCCTCCAGGTCTTTGCAGCCTCTGTTCCCTCTAGCCGGCACACCCTTCCCCCTGCTCTTCCCAGGGCCAGCTCCTCACACTTCTGCTCTCAGCTGGAATGTCCTCTCCTTCCAAGAGGCAACGCCTCCCCACCCCCTGACCATGAGGCATTTTGCCCTCTTCCAGGGCTTTTTGCCCCTCAGCCCCATCGTACCTGGCATGTTCTGTGTTTATTGAATGGAGTGACTCTGCATGGTTTTTTCCCTTTGTCAAATATTTACCATATTCCAGTCTGTCAGTACTTCATACCAGCCAGTAAATGTATGTGTACAGGATGTGTAGTATAACTACATGCTCATTCCTGTCGGGAGTCCTTCGGCTAGCATGCATGCAGTGACTTTTTTGGGGGCGGAGATCGAGGCATAATTCGCATAACAAAATCAACCATTTTAAAGTGTACAGCATTTAGTGCGTTCACAATATGGTACAACCATCCCCTCTACCTAGTTCCAAAATATTTTCACATACCCCCATCTGCTAGGGTCACTGAAAGGATTTAATGAGATAAGCAGCACCTTGTGGGCAGGCGCTGTGCACTTGAATGGTAGCTCTTGGTATTATTATGATTATGATTATTAGGGCCTTTTCTAGCCCCAGTATTATCAGGTTTGATGACTGCATGTGCTCTGTGCCTATACTCTCTGAAGGTATCTGTTAGATACTTATGTAGTTAAACAACTATTCCGTGGGCTATTTTAGTCTGACCGATTTTAGGAAATTTGAAGACAAGTAACCGTTTGACCTGCCTGTGTTTTGTTTTTTTTTTAACTTTATCTGCTAAGTCCATTCATCCAGGTTACTCATCAAAGCTGTCCTGGGTGGGAGGGCTGTTGTGCAGGCCTGGACACAGGCCACAGTGAGCCAGCCTTCTGACCTGAGTTATTTTTTTCCCCTCTGTCTGGAAGAGGCCGAGCTCTGTCTGCCCAGCAGTTCAGGACCGGATTAGGCCCAAAGGCCAGAGGCCGTGAGTGGCTTTTTTTGTTTGGTTTTTTCTTCAGGAAGTGAAGAATTTAAGGGATAAAAGGGGGAAATGACTTTTCAGTGTTGTTAACTTTGTTGCAATCTGGCTGCTTTGTAAAAGAGCATTGTTTGGCTGTGGGACCACCCAGCCCTTCTGTGTTTTCCCACTCCCACCAGGAGAAGGTGGGGAACTGATCCTGGGCCAAAAGCACGCACCAGGCGAGGGGCCTAGGGACGAAAGAGGCAGGCAAGGGACGTGCTTTCACGAAGCTTCTAGTCCAGAAGGGGAGACCCTAAACAGGTGGAGGGAAATGGGTCAGAGACAGCTAAGCATAGGTGCTGAGAAGGAGATAAGCAGGTGATGAGACAGAGAGGGGGAGCGGCCCGCCTGGACAGCCCTCCCAGGAGGGGACCGCTGAGCCGAGGCCCAAGGATGTAGAGGAGCCAGCGCAGGTGAATGGGAAGCCCCGGTGGGAAGAGTGCTCGGAGGGGCTACAGGAAGAGCAAAGGGCAGAGGTGGGAATGGCCTCCATGTATCTGAGGAGGCCTTGGGCTGGAGCTTGGAGAGGAGATGGGACGAGGTCAGCTAGCAGGAGCCGGTCCCTGAGGGTCAGTAGGCTCCGTCAGCAATTTGATTTGGGACTCAAGTGGGTAACTTTCTTTAATTCCTCAGAGCAACTCAGTGTAGTAGGTGTTATTTGCCCATTTTATCCCCCTGGAAACTGAGGCCCTGAGATGTTACTTGACAAGCTGCTGCAACAGAAGGATGTTCATGTTGTGAATAGAGCTACCGTGTCCGTGTATTAATTTGACATGTTTTTTGAGTCCCTGTTATGTGCCAGCCCCATGCTAATCAGTAGGGGTGTAAGAGTGAGTAAGACATGCTGAGGTCATTGCCCTCATGGTTCAGACCTTAACTTGACCTTGGAAAAAGGTCCTGTCTTCTCTGAACTTTCAAAATAAGGGTAATACATAAGAAGGGCCCTTCCTGAGGATCACAGGAGATAGCTAGGTAAAGGATTTGACATCATCATGGCACACGGTAAATGCTCAGTAAAGGCGAATTTTTGGTTATTGTCACTTCCAGGAAAGTTGGAAGTCTTTTTTGGAGAGGTCCTAGCCAAGGAAGATAAACACTCCACATAGGGAGTAGCTTGGTCCTTAGCGAGAGGACACCCCCTCCTCCCCCTTGCCACTGCAGATTTAAATCTTCATGTACATTAAGTTCATCAATAAATAATCAGAGTCCTGGCTTCAAGTAGGTAGCACGATGTGCCAGGCACTGCCCTAAGCCAGGGGTCTGCAAACTACAGCCCGTGGGCCAAATCTGGGCCACCACGTATTTCTATAAAGTTTCATTAGGAAACAGTCATGCATTATGGCTGCTTTCCTACTGCAGTGGCAGGTTGAATAGTTGTGACAGAGACCGTGTGGTAAATAGTATTTACTATCTGGCTCTTTACAGAAAAGATTTGCTGCCCTCTTTTCTAAGCACTTGACATACAGTAGCCATCTAATAGCCTTAGGATGGCTGTGCGAGGTGGGAACTACTACCCCTATTTTACAGGTGGGAAAACTGAGACACAGAATGGTCAAGAAACTTGCCAGGTCACACGGGTAGCAAGTGGAGCCGGGGTTAGGATCCAGGCAGCGGGCTTTGGAGCCAGTGCTCTTAACCACGTGTCATGTCACCTCCTCAGACAGACAGAAGCACCGTAACAGCTCCATGGACAGTCCACCGGATGCTCTACTGGCTTCGAAACCAGGAGGCCTGGGTTCTGGGCTCAGCATGGATCTGATTGCTCAGTTAGTCACTGCTCCTGACGGCTGTTTGCTTGTCTGGTCATAAAGCCTTGGGACCCAGCCGTTCCCCAGGCCCCACCCAGGTGCCAGGTGGTGTGACTCACGCAGGTCCCCCCAGCCCTGCGATTCTGAAGTCTGGCAGATGGAGGAGGCTCCCAAGGCCCCGGCTCCTCCCCTCTCAGACTAGGTTCTGGGTTCCTGTGAAAAAGGCCCCTCTGTGTTGTCCAGTACAGTAGCCACTAGCCACCCGTGGCTGTACGGTGTAAATTGAATAAAGTCTGATAAAATTAAAAATTCATTTCCTTAGTCTTACCAGCCACATTTCAGTAACCCAGTAGCCACAGTGGCTAGTGGTCACCACGTTAAATAGTACAATTATAGAACATTTCCGTCATTGCAGGATGGTGCCCCTTGACACGTGATGCCCTGCCATGGGCTGTAGCCATGCCGACCTGCGTAGCTCAAGGACAGAAATTGCCACATGGCTGCCCGGAGAGATCCTGTTAAATCCGAGTCAGATTGTTCTCTGCTGAGAACCCCGCTTGGTTCCCACCTTACCCAAGCAAGGTAACAACATGGCCCACAGGCCCCACGTGGCCTGGCCTGTTTCTCCCCGACCTCCTACCCTGCTGACTCTCCTTCAGCCACACGGGCCTTCTTGTTCCTCGAACTGACCAGGCACAGTCCTGCCTCAGGGCCTTTGCACTTGCTCTTCTCTGTCTCTACCTTGCTCATCTCTATCTTCTGTTGGATGCTCTTCCTCCAGATAACCACGTGGCTCTTTCCCTCCCTCCCTTCAGGCTTTGCTCAAATACACCCCTGCTTTATTTTTCTCCAGACATCTATCATCATTTGAAATATATTGTTCTTACTTGTCTATTGTCTGTCTCCTCCAGAGGCAGGGGGAGTTTGTGTGTCGTATTCAAGGCTGTGTCCCAGTCCTAGAACGGTGCATGGCACGTAGCAGTTGCTCAGTAAATCTTTTCAAGTGAATGGGTGAATGAATGGATGGGTGGTTGGGTGGTCCTGCCAGGAGTAGGGCCTTGATGAGTCCCCTGGCCTCAGAGGTTTTTGAGCACTTGGTAGAAATGTCATAGAAGCTTTAACCAGATCCCCTGCACTGGGAGCTCCTTGGTTAAGACCCTTTGGCAGCTGTGAGCAGAAATTATTCAGGTGCCCCAGCTCCAGTTAGCATCCAAAATCAAAACAATGTCACACACACAGACATGAGTGGAAAGAAGTCTAAGAAGCTCTGAAATCGATGTCTACATTGTCTTACTGGTAGCGTCAAACTGGGTGTACGTGCATGTGTCTAATAGGGCTGCCTTGTGTAAAGTACCTGAAGTAGAAAGGCTGTAATATACAGTCAACATCCCAATCAATATTTTTTTGCCAGCTTTTTCAATTGTGAAATAAAAAGTCACCCCTAAAGAAAAGAATAATATTAAATGCTTAAATTCCTTACATCTTCTTCTCATTTTTTTGGTGCCCCTCTTTTGCTGGTGTGCTAAACATATACTTTGGTCTACCTGGGGGGTGAGCCAATGTTGCCTGTATCCTCAGCGCCAAATTCATTTATTCACAGTTCATTCATGCATGCGTTCATTCACTTAACAGGTTTTTATTAAGCATCCGCCATGTGTCAGGCTCTGTCTTACAGCCTGAGGACTCCGTGGTGAAGGAGAGAGATGGGGTCCCTTTCCTCATGGAGGTCACAGTCTAATGGGGGAGGGAGACGGTCAGAGTCAATACGCAGGTAAACACATAGGGAGGAGGATGGGCTAATGACAGGGATGCAGTGGGCTGGGCACTTGGGAGATAAGTGCTGGTTGGACGAGGCGGGGGGGGGGAAACTCTTCGAGGCGGGAAGCAAGTCTGTAAACCTTCATTGTCTCCAGAGCCCCTGCCCCCAGCCCAGAGTCCCACACAGAGAGGGACTCCATGAAAGGTATCAAACAGAGCTCATTGCCACAGCAGCTGGCCGGTTGCCTGGACCAGATGACCCAGAAGGTCCCTTCTTCCCCAGAGTTTCCATGATTCTGTGAGTGGGAAGAAAAACCCTGGAGTGAAGCCGGCACCAAATACGGTCAGGCTAGGTTCTCGGCAAGCCCCTGAGGGAGGCTGGCGGTGGTTTTGGTGCCATTTAGGTCACAGTTGGCCTGTGCCCACATTCTGGGAATGTTTGTGCTCGTTGGTAGGATTTGGTGTCCTGTGGAAAGAGCTGCCCAGCAAGTTGGGACGTCAGGATGCTCTCCAGATGTGCCTGCCTCTGCCCATTCATCCGTCCATTCATTCATTCTCCAGATGGAGAGGCACCGCTCTAAGCCTCAGAGAGACTAACTTTGTCCTTAACCTGGAAGAACAGCAGATACCAGAAGAAGTAGTTACCCCTGCCCCTGTCCCCATATCTCCTGTAATAATTACCCAGTCATCCTCCCACCTAAGTAACCTCCTGCTTGCTGAAATCTGACTCCAGTGGCCAACAGATTCTAGGCCTTCCTAGGTGGAGGCAGCCCAGTATCTGAGACCTGCTCCAGCCTCCCATGCACATGGTCATCAAGCAGCCTACACACCACAGGCTTAAATGATCAACTCAGGAGAATGTCCGACAGTAACTAGTGAGCCATTCTTATCCTCTCAGGATGAGAAAACCAAGGCTAGGAGAGGTGATGCCACCTGCCTTTCTAAGAATCGGTAGAACCAGGAGTCTGTCTTGACATCAAAGCCTTGGGCAAGCCGCCATCTCTCCAGACCTCAGGTTCCCTGTTGAAAAGCCAGGGCAGCAAAGCCTTCCCAGCAGGGTGGTGTGAGAAATTCAGTGATGTCATGCTTTGAAAAGTGTGTGGTCCTATATGCAAAGGGTTGGAAGTGTACCAGCTACAAAAATAATGGTGCTTGTGTTCAAGGGTATAGTTGTGATTTTTCTTTTAACTTGAAGATGCAGAACTTCCCAAGGATGTCTGAAAAGGAAAAAGCATTCCTCTTCAGTGATGGCCATTTTGAAAATAGAGTTTTCCATCAGAGGCTGTTGCTGGGAAATGTGAATAGGATGTATCCTTCCTGTGGTGTGGCTGCAAGAACAATCAGATGATTAGTTTGTGTGGCAGTTTATTGTTTACAAAGCACTTGCAAATCCATGGCCCACCGAGTGGTCTCATAGTAAAGACTATAGCTTTGGCATCTGACAGACCTGTGATAGGTTCCTAGTTCCAGCACTTCCTAGCTGTGTGAGTGGGCAAAGCACCTAACCTCTCCGAGCCTCACTTTCTTCATCTGTAAAATGGGATAATTCTGTTCACTGAGTAGCTCAGAGAATTGAGTGTGGTGATGCATATCGTGTACTGCAAATAGCCTGGCGCAAGGTATGCTCCCAAATTCCCAGCCAGTATTATTTATGTTGTTGGTACATTTGTCCTCATGATCACGCTGCTGAGGTCATGGTATTATACCCACCGTTTCTGAGATGAGAAACGTGTGACTCAGAGGCAGTCTTTGTTTCTCCTGGGGTGGCCTGGCTAGTGGGTGACAAGCCAGCCCGTCTCCAGCTCCGGCCCTGGATCCCGCAGCTGCTGAATATTCAGTGGGTCAGTGCCGCTCCATATTCAAAGGCCTTTGTTCTGGTTCATAACAGCCCTTTGTTGCTGGCCAGAGGGAGGAGCGGTGGGCTTTGAGCCTCTAGCCTTCAGCCTCCACCCCAACCCCGGACCCCCGTGTTTGCTTAGGGAGCCATGTTACTAATGGAAGTGTGTCATGCCCTGGGGGGGGTGCTGGGGCCAGGAGTGAAGGTTGAGCCGGGTTTGTCGGCTTGCGCTTGGTGACTGGCAGGGCTCCAGACGCGTGTCCGTGTCATCAGCAGTGGGACAGCTGTTCTGCGATGTGAACTTGCCCATCGGAGAGGCAAGGATTACAGTTCTGCACCATCAGACTCCAGCTCGGATCAAGGCCTTGGCCGGTCCCCTCCCCCCGGCGCTCCCTCGCTGTTAGCTATAAGTACATTTACAGAGCCCACTGCGTGCAGGGCTGTGCTCAGTGTTTCCGCCTGCATGATCGCCTTTGATTCTCACAAGCTGGCACTCCTGTGATGGATCTCGTCCTTAGCCCTGAAGCCTACAGAGGGATCCTTTGAAACGTGCTCCGATCACGACATGCTTTGGCCCAGAGCCCCGGGTGGCTGCCTGTCTGCCACATTGAAGGGTCATAGCACAGCCCACAGAGTCTGACCTGATTTGTCCTGGCCACCTCTCTGATCCCTGCTTTCCATTCTTCCTGTCCCAGCTCCCTGTTGTTGCTTGATAGATTGCTCGGAATGTGACGGCTTAAGCCATTTTATTGTTTCTGCTGATCCTGCGCATCAGGAAATGAGCAGGCTACAGAGGAGACGGTTTGCTCAGCTCTGTGTCCTATCTGCTGGGTCTGAGCATCCAGTGGCCTTTTCGTGCCCATGGTGGGGCCTGGCGAGGACGACCAGGGTGGCTGGGGACCAGCTGCAACGGCCTGCTGGGGTCATAAGCCGGGACCTTGATCCTTACTGTCAGCCAGTTCCTTGGTTGTCCTCCTTGAGCCTTGGGGCCTCTTTCTCTCCACGTGGTTGTGTCAGCAGCATCGCTGGACTTCTAACACAGCAGCCCCAGGCTCCCAACAGCACAAAGTAGAAGCTTCCTGGCCCTTTTAAGGCTTGGATCTGGAACTGGCAGAGTATCAGTTCTCTCGCGACCTTTGTTTAAAAACAAGTCATGGGTCCAGCCCGGATTCAAGGGGAGGAGACCACAGAGGGCTGGTGTGGCTCTTTGGGGGCCACCAACAAAAGAGCCTTCGAGGCTCCCATTCATTCACTCTTCCCCACTCACCTAGGCCTCCATGCTCTTCTTCAAGCATGCTGTGCATGCCCCTGCCTCAGGGCCTTTGCACTTGTTGTTTCCGTCTCCCAGGATGCCCTTCCCCAAATATCCACAGGGCTCACACACCCCCTCTATGTAGCCTCAGTGCCATGTGAGTAGGGTATTTACTTTGTTCACTGTAGTATCCCTAGCTTCAGATCTGACACATGATAGGTATATTTGGTGAATGAATGAGTTTTTGAGATGAGGAAACTGAAGCTCAGAGAGGTTAAGTAATTTCCCCAAAGACACACAGCTAGTAATCAACAGACCCCAGATTCAAACCCAAGCAAGCTTTGCTGCCTGGAGGGGTAATTGCTTAGGTTATCACAGCTGCCTCCTACCTCCTCCTTCCATGTCCTGTCTCCACTCAGGATGGTCTTCCCAAACTAAAATCGGATCAGGTATAAAATACATCCTGAAAGTGGCATTCGTTCCTCACCTTCAACAGAAAGCTCTCCCTCCTTGGACCTCTGCACAAGGCACAGCAAAACTTGGCCTCCAGCTGTGGTCTGATGTAGCAGAGTGAATATTCTTTTTTTTTATTTTTATTTTTATTGAAGTATAGTTAATAGAGATTCTTGAGTAGGCAGACCTGGCTCTGTTTCCAATGCCCCCACCCTCAGGCTCTCTAAGCACGGGCAAGTTACGAATGTCATCCACTCATCCATCTATCCAATAAGTATTTATTGAACTACTCTGAGCCAGGGATGCTGCTGGGTTCTGGGTTACAATGGTGAGGAAATCTTCACAGTCCCTGCCCTCCGAGAACTTACAGTCCACTGGGTAAGACAGACATACTCACATGGTCACACAAAGAAATATAAGGTTATAGATTGTGATAAGTGCTGTGAAGGACTTACTGTGTGGGGGAAAATGAGTAACAAGACACCTACAGGGCTTCCCTGGTGGCGCAGTGGTTGAGAGTCTGCCTGCCGATGCAGGGGACATGGGTTCGTGCCCCGGTCCGGGAAGATCCCACATGCCGCGGAGCGGCTAGGCCCGTGAGCCATGGCTGCTGGGCCTGCACGTCCGGAGCCTGTGCTCTGCAGCGGGAGAGGCCACAACAGTGAGAGACCCGCGTACCGCAAAAAAAAAAAAAAAAAAAAAAGACACCTACAATAGTGCAGTGAGGCAGGGTTGGTTTCCTTGAGGAAGTGGCATTCGAGTAGGAGCTAAGAAGTTCACTCCAGGCAGAGGGAACAGCAACGCAAAGGCTCTGAGGAGGAGGGAACACAGGCCCATTTTAGTATATGAAGGATCCTAAGAAATGTAGGTTGGAGGTCAGAGAGCCTGAGGAGCTGGAGAGGCGGGCAGGAGTCAGATCATGCAGGGCTTCGAGGGCTTGGGCAAGGGGTTGGAGAACCCATGAATGACTTTATTTTCTCATCTGTAAAATGGGGATGATAATAGTACCTACCTCAGTACGTGTGAGCATCTGTGGTCAGTTGGGCAACAGCTGGCTGTAGGCTGGCCTGGCATGGTCTCGGTTGGGGTGATCATCCCTGCTCTACCTGGTCTCATCCTCCAGCAGGTTAGCTTGGGCTTGTTCACAAGGCAGCAGCTGGCGTGCAAAGAACAGCAGAAGCTGGCAAGGCCTCCTGAGGCTAGGCTTAGAACTGGCACAGCACCACTTCTGTTGCATTCTGTTGGTCCAAGCAGATCGTAAGGCCAGCCCACATCCCATGAGTGGTCATGAAGCTCTTAACAGAGTGCCTGGTGCAAAGGAAGTGCTCCGTAAACGCCATTATTATTATTGTCATTGATGATGTTGTTATCGCTATGCATTTGCAAAGCAGTTTATGCTTTTCAGAGCTTTATGCCATACAGTGGATACCCTACACTGTGTGAGGATAGTTGGGGCAAATGTCACTAGCCCTATTTGCCAAATGAAAAACAGAGGTTAGATTACTCAAACACCTAGCAAGTGGCTGCAGCCAGACACTAGAATGCAGGCATCATGTAACTTAAAACACACCTGCTGGAAGTGAACCCTTTTGCAGATGATTTCATTGTCCTGAGCACCATCCTGGTAAATGAAATAATTAAGATACAAATACTTCTGTCAGTGGCCCAGGCTCCTGACTGTGAGGTTTAGTTAGGGTCTCTGAGATCTAAGTCTCCTACATAAGTTTTGGGTTTTGGTCCCCAAGTTCACTGGGGTGAATGGTGGTTTTCTTCCTTCTTATCCAGAGAGCCTCTCTTTGGACTCCAGTTGCTTTTCTTCTCCACCTGTGACTTTCCTTCAAGAATTGCCAAGCTACCTGTCTATTGCTCGTAAGAGGACGACCATCCTTCCCCGGGACAAGCAAAGTGGCACTTTGCTGAAGCCAACAGACTCTTACAGCTCCCAGTTGGAGGGAGAAATCACTGAAAACCTTGACAACCAATCCATTCGGAAATACGCACTGAACATCTCTGAGAAGCGGAGACTAAGGTTTGTCCAGCAGCCATCTGGAAGGCATATGGTGTATGTTTTGGGAAGAGGTGCTTTTTATGCATGGAATGCATTTCCTGAAGAGTTCACATAATTAAAAGTTTATTACTTAGGATAAGCTAAGCTGCTGTGACAAAGATACGCACACAGGTAAAATCTCAGTGTATTAGAAGTTCATTTCTTGCTCACATAAAAGTCCTGGGTTGAGGTCAAGGGGGAACGTTGCAGTCACTCAGGGGCCCAGGCTGCTTCCATCTTGTGGCTCTGCAACCCCCAAAGCCTCATCGTTGTGTGTAGTCACTCTGTTCCCCTTCCCCCCAGCACCTGCCCACCATTAATCTACTCTCCGTCTCTATAGATTTGCCATTCTGGACATTTCATGTACATGGAATCATCCATGTGTCTGACTTCTTTCACTTAGCTTCATGTTTTCAAGGTTCACGTAAGTTGTAGAATGTATCAGTACTTCCTTCCTTTTTGTGGCTGAATAACATTCTACTGTGTGGATAGAGCACAGTTTATTTATTCTTTGATGGAGATCTGGGTTGTTGACACATTTTGCCTATTGTGTTTAATGCTGCGTTGAACATTTGTGTACAAGTTTTTGTTTGAGACCCTGTTTTCAATTCTTTTGGAGTATCTACCTACGAGTGGAATTGCCGGGTCACATGGTAATTCTGCGTTTAACTTTCTGAGGAACTGCTGAACTTCTTCCTAGTGGCCACACCATTTTCCATTCCCACCAGGAGTGCATGAGGGCTCCAGGTTTTCCACATCCTCTCGGCTGGGGTTTTATTTGGTGCTGAGGTTGATGACCCTGCCTTGTCATTGTCATGCTTGTTTCTCAATGCAGGGACATTCAGGAGACCCAAATGAGGTACTTATCTGAGTGGGACCAGTGGAAACGGTATAGCAGCAAGTCTTGGGAGAGGTTCATAGGGAAGGCTCGCGAGATGACAACCCACCTGGAGCTGTGGCGGAAGGACATTCGCAGCATAGAAGGTACACACCCCACACTGCACGTGCTCCTCCGTAGAAGTCTCCTGCGCCTGAGGAAAGGACAGCTTTGTTTTCACTCACCCCCCAGCTGAAACGTAGCATTTCCTTCCGTGATGAACGCGAGCAACTAGCCACAGTTAGGATTAATAGAGCCTGTGTCTTCGTCACCAGGAACATCACAGATGTCTTCCTGTTCCTTCCAGTTGTTGTAGTTGACTGGGAATAGCATCTGTGCTCATCACGACTTTGAAATTACAGCAGTGATTAGATCTGCCACTAGACCTTGTTATTTAATATGTTAATGAAAATGCTCATGTATTAATCTATCACAAATTTAGTTTATACAATAATGTTTTGATCATCATACGACCATTTGTATTTTGTGTGTTTAAAAATGTTATTCCAAGATGGGGCTCAATAAGCCTCATCAGACTGCCAAAGACACCCATCGCCCTGAAAATATTAATAATCCTACTTTCCCGCAATGGTGAGAATTGGGATGAAGTACAGGCAGACCTAGGAGATATTGAGGGTTTGGTTCCAGACTACCACAATAAAGCAAGTCACACGAATTTTTTGGTTTCCCAGTGCGTATAAAAGTTGTGTTTGCACGATACCATAGTCTATTAAGTGTGCAATAGCATTATGTCTAAAAAGTAGTGTACATAACTTAATTAAAAAGTACTTTATTGCTAAAAAATGCTAACCATCATCTGAGCCTTCAGTGAGTTGTAATCTTTTTGCTGGTGGAGGGTTTGAAGTATTGCGAGAATTACCAAAATGCGACACAGAGACAGGAAGTGAGCAAATGCTCTGGAAAAATGGTGCTGATGGACTTGCTTGATGCAGGGTTGCCACAAACCTTCAATGTATGAAAAACAAAATATCTGTAAAGCGCAATAAAGCAAAGCACAATAAAAGATATGCCTGTCATAACAAAATCCATAGACTGGGCGACTTAAAGAATAGAAATTTATTTTCTTACAGTCCTGGAGACTGGAAGTTTGATATCCGGCCACCTTGTCACTCTGTCCTCAAATGACCTCCTCTTTGTGTGTGCTTAGGGAGAGAGAGCACGCTTTGTTGCTTTTTCTTCTAAGGGGACTAACCCATCATGAGGGCCCCACTTTCCTGACCTTACTTAGCCGTGTTACCTCCCCAAGGCCTGTTTCCAGATACCATCACACTGAGGGTTTGAGTTCCAACATATAAATTTGCAGGGGGTGGGGGGAACAATATACAATTCAGTCCACAACAGGTATACAAAAATTGGAAGTTATGACAAAATGTAAAATCAGAAAAAAAAAATTAAACATTTGGGTGACATAACTGAGCCAGGGGGAAAATACCTTTTAGGATTACCCGGTTTCTACTAGAAAGCAAAACAATTTACAAGCTTCTCCTCAAAACTGCTGAAATGGAAATTTTGTGATGTTTGTAAGGACCATGGCAGGATATGTGAAAAAATTTATTGCCCCCATTATTACTATTTTAAAACCTATAAAATACCAGTGGTAATCTATTCAATGAACTTTTTTAGTTGTTTTATTGGGAGAATGTAAACTTATTTCCAGGGGGGGATTCATTAGAAACTTAGAACTTCAACCATCCACTTTAGAAGTTTAAGTGAACATTATCTTTGGAGCAAAAAATAATAAAAGCTAACCTTTATTGAGGCTTCACTGTGAACTGGGCATTGTGTTCAACATTTTACTCATATGGTCTCCGTTGACCCTCACAAGAACCCATTTTTCACATAGGCATTTATCATTTGCGTGGTTCAGAGAGATTAAAACACTTGCCCAAGTTCCTTGGCTAGAACAAGGCAGACCCAGAATTTGAACCCAGGCAGTCAAGCTTCAGGACCCAAGGTTTTAGCCACCGTGCCCAGATTCCTCTCTTGTTAAGTGGTGGCTTTTATGAAGATTTTCATTCATAAAGTGGCTTATGTGTTGGAAGGTAGTTTCTCCCCATGGAACTGGGCCCTTGATTTTCTCTTCAGTGACTCCAATCCTGTGATTTCTTGGCTGACTAGGTACTCATCTGGCAGGAAGTGAAGGATTGATAGTTAAGCTCCTTACCTCCGTCAAGGAGAGAAGAAAAGATTGTGGGTCACACATCTTCAGTCTCAGAATATAAGTTCTTTGCCTGCACCAAGAACAAGCAGACATCCTTATTCTTTGAGTGCTTTCTGTCTGTCCTTAGTAATTTAATCATTATTTGGTGGAAGGTTTGTTTTCTATTTGAAAAATCAATGAATGTAATTCACTACCTTAACAGAATAAAGGAAAAAAATTATATGATTAACCCAACTGATGCAGAAAAAGCATTGGTGAAATTCAGTTCTCATTCTCAGCAAATAAGAAATAGATGGGAGCCTTCTTTTTTTTGTTGTTTCTTTTTGTTTTGTTTTTTTGGCCACACTGTGTGGCTTGTGGGATCTTAGTTCCCCGACCAGGGATTGAACCCAGGGCACCACAATGTGAAAGAGCTAAGTCCTAACCACTGGACCGCCAGGGAATTCCCAGGAGCTTTCTTAATCTGGGAAAAAATATCTATAAACATTGTATAGCACACATCATACTTAATGGTGAAATATTGAAAGCTTTTCTTCTAAGATTGAGAATGAGGAAAAGACTTCTAATTATCACAGATTCTATTCAGCATTGTTCTGGAAGTCCTAGCCAATGTACAATGATGGGAAAAAAAGGGTCAATGACCAGAAAGGAAGAAATAAGTTGTCTCTTTTTTTTTGCAGATGACATGATTTATTTGTAGAAAACAAAAAAGACAAACTATTAGAATTGAGGCAACTTTGGCAAGGTTGCTAGATATAAGATCTATATATATATAACCAACTGTATTTCTATATACCAGCAACAAACATTTAAAAAATAAGTTATACTGTAGTATCATTGCACCTAGGAATACATCTAAAGAACTATGTGAAATAATTCTGCACAGAAAACTATAAAATATTGTTGAGAGAAATTAAAGAACCTAAATATACCATGTTCACGGATCAGAGACTCAATATTGTAAAGATGTCACTTGTTCTCAAACTGACCTATATATTCCATGTAATCCCAGTCCGAATCTCAGCACATTTTGCACATGCGTGCATGTGTGTATGTGTGAAAATGAATATGCTGATTCTAAAATTTATATAGAAATGCAGAGGACCAAGGATGCCTGAGGAAGAAGAAAGCCTAAAGACTTAGAGCACCATATATCAAGTATTATTGTATCTGCAATAATGAGACAGTTCTGGTATTGGTGCAAAGATAGACAAATAGACCCATAGAACAGAAGAGGGAATTCAGAAACAGGTCCATAAATATATAGTCAATTACAAAAGCACTATTGCAATTAACTAGGGAAAGGATAGCCTTTTCAATAAATGGCGCTGAGTCCATTAGATAGTCCATTAGATATAGTCCATTAGATATTCCTATGAGAAAATATTGAGCCCTCTCTCACACCATCTCAAATTATTGATTTAAGAGTGATTGTAGATTTACATGTGAAAGTTTAAACTTAATAATTTCAAGTAGAGCCTTGAAATTATTCTTCCTCCCTCCCCCACTAAGAGCCTCCAATTTCAGTTCAGCCCTCTGTGGCTGATTGAACCTACAGTGGGTACTGTATCAATACTCCTGGTCAGTGATGTCTGGATTCCTTTTTTCCAGGGAAATTTGGCACTGGAATTCAGTCCTACTTCTCCTTCTTACGGTTTCTGGTATTGCTGAATTTGGTGATATTTCTGATCATCTTTATGCTGGTTTTGCTCCCAGTCTTGCTCACCAGATACAAGATCACCAACAGCAGCTTTGTGCTCATTCCATCCAAAGGCGCGGGTGAGTGTAAGGCCTGATTTGCCATGAGGAGTGTTCTTTTCATTGTGTACCTAGCTACAATGCTTCTTTCTCTAGCAATCTTTATAATCTAAGTCTTGGGTGACTGTATTAGTCAGGATAGGCTAGGTTATGCTGCAGAAACAAATGACCCCATAACTCAGCACCCAGTAACCACAAACGTTTCTTTCTTGCTCACACTGTATGTCCATCAGTGTTTGGTGGTGGCTTTGTTCCATGTTGTCTTCACTCTGGAGCCCAAGCTGAGGGAGCAGCCTCTCTCTGCACCATTGATAGTCGCGATGTCCAAAGGAAAAAGAGCCATGGCAAACATGTGCTGGCTTCTAATGCTTCTGCCTGGAGATGACACACATCCTTTTCGCCACACCTTACTAGCCAGTGCAAGTAACTCGCCACTCCTGGGTTCAGCAAGGCGTTTGGGAGGAGCAATGCGGGGTGGGGAAGTGGACTATTTAGTAAACATAATACAGTCGACTCCAGTGACTTCATTTCAAGCTTTTATTTCAAGGCTTTTATCTCCGTTAATGGTGATGCTCAGGCTGCTGTTTATTAAACATCAGTCATCTGCCAGACGCTATGGCAGGTAATGGACCTGTGTTTTCTTACTGAATTCTCAGTGTAAGTCAGGTCTGGGCATCCTGTTTTTTCAAATGGGGATAATTTCTGTCATTCCAGAGATGTTTATTTACCACCCTCTAGTACCAGGCTCTGTGCTAGGAGCTGGAAGTGGAAACCTCCTGCTTCTATCACATGACTCCTTTCCCCAGAAGAATGCCCCGTCTGCAGTCACTTCTGTGGCTCTAAACATTCCTCCTCATCATATTTGTTTTTGTTTTAATTCTATTACACTTAAAAATCAAATAAGAATAACGTGGAAACGCTGACTTTTTGAGTGCCTACTGCATGCCCAGTGCTGCCTTCTCATTTTCTAATATGTCCATGTCACAGATAAATATCTCCTGCTGCTGTGTGAAAACCCTGGGTTCGGTTTCAAGGCCCAGCTCTGTTAGTTGATTAGATTTTGTGAGCCTCATTTTCCTTATCCGTAGAATGAAGGTGATGATTTAACTAGTGAGACAATTGTTTCATTATTCAAATAATGTTGTACTACACTATTTAATACTTAGCTCATTAAAAGATAATAAATACTTATTATTTAAAGTACAAATAATTGAAAACAATAATATAAATTCTATATTATTTAATACAGAAAACTTAAGTGTAAGTAATGATTAAGCAATACTCATAATTTTTAAATGAATATTAACTAATATAATACAGTGCTTTGCCCATGGAAAGTGCTCAATAAATGCAGCTTTTTTTTTTTTTTTAGTATTATTTCTTTCTAGAAGAACTGAATGCTATTCTGTCTCACTAGACATCACTGCCTGTTCAGTTCTCCCTTTAGCCGTGAGCAGGGCCTTGGGCGGAGGGAGGCCACGCTCTTGGAGGAAATGAAGCTGGACTCTGAGCGTGGACACCACGCATCTCTTCTTTTTCCTCATTATTTCCTCTGACTGCATTGTCCTCCTGCACATGCTTTTTTTTTTCGACTTACCTAGTAAACTTTGTCCCTTAAGATAAGGGTCAGAAGTCCCTTTCTTCCTCTTCTCACTTCCCTTCTCCGTTCCTTCAACAAGTGTTTATTGAGCACCTGCTGTGTGCTGGGCCCTGAGCCAGGCCCTGGGGCTACAGTAGGGACCACCACAGGGTACTGCACTATAGCAGAGGATGGACGTTAGGAAGGGACCACATGAAGAGGTATATAAGCTATGAATTTGCCTCTGGGGGAGGGGAAAGGATAAGGTGCTGAGAGGTCAGACACCAGGACACTGGAGGCTGAGGGGTGCCCCAAGCCCTCTGTGAAGGCAGGGATATGTCAGGCAAGCCCAGGAGGACAAGGAGAAGGCAGCTGTTGGAGAGCTCAGGGAAGCTTCTTCATGCAGAGGAACAGCATCTGCAAAGGTTCAGAGCTGGGAATAACTCAGCATATTAGAGAAATGAAAAGCCAGGTGTGGCTGGTGGACACGTTCCTGGAAAGGGCCAGATAGTCAATATTTTAGGCTTGGCAGGCCATATGGTCTCTGTTGCAACTATTCAGTACTGCCATTGTGGCACAAAAGTGACCACGGAGAAACGTCCCAAATGGGCATAGCTGTGTTCCGATAACACGGTATTAACAAAAAAAGGCAGCTGGCCAGATTTGGCACAAGGACCATAGTTTGCCGACCTCTAGGCTTGAGGACAGTGAGTGAGGAGCAGAGTGGCAGCTGTCTCTTTCCATCTTCCTGACTCTGCTCCAAATAGTGACTGTCTCCCTCCTCTTTGCCTCTAATACTGTGTTCATACAACCATTTGAGCACCTTATATACACCTAACTTCTACTTATCCTTTCTACCACTTGATGGCAGGAACTATTTCTTACTCATCATTTTATCTCCAGCATGTACCTGGTGCATAGTAATTAAGAAGTGTTTGTTGAATGAATAAGTGAACACACATGTTAGGATTATAAAATGGCAGAGCTGGAATTGGCCTTGGAGGAACTGGTTCAACTCTCTTATTTTAACAAAGGGGAAACTAAGGTCCAGAGAAGGGATAGTACATTGGATTATTTTCCCCAGTTTGTCACTCCCCTGTAATTGTAACTTTGCAAAGCTTCCCACTGTGAGCAGAGAATACTTTCTGCCCCCATTGATATTGCTCTTGGCCATGTGACTTCTTTTGTCTAGTGGAGTATTAGTTTGAAATGGCTTTATGTGGTTGGCCTGCCTTATGAGAAGAGCCATGAGGAGAGCATCCCCCCCAGGTAGCCACTGCCTCTCCAGTCTGGTCCCAGAGTGAAATCATGTAGAGCAGACCTCAGCCCAACTGGGAGCCTGGTGTCCATCCTGGCTTAGCCTGAATCAGCTGAGTGAACTCAAACTGTAGATCCATGAAGGAGAAAATAAATGTTTGGAGGTTAAATAATTTGAGACTTTAAGGTTGTTATACAGCAATAGCTGACTGACACAGAGGAAGTGAATTAGTTGTTCTAGCATAATGTAGTGTCACTAAAATTGCTGTTCAAAAATTTTCTTGGTCAATTATATGTAGGTAAACATATGGTTTTTTTTAAGTGAAACTGCTTGTTAATTTACACACATGTAGAGATCTTTTAAAACTGGATTGCTTAAAATGGAATAATAATTTTATCGACCACATCTTCCAAAACATGTGCAAACATGAACCCCAAAACGTAAAATACTAATACAATCAGAAAGCCTGTGCTGTTATTAGACCCATATAGGAAACGTATAGAAAAAACATATATCCCAGGTATTTAGAGAATAGTGAAAGGGGAAAATGGTACTGTACTTGGTGCACTGGCGTTTAGATTGCAAATAGAAAATCACAGATTCACAAACATATCCATATATAATTGTATATGACATCTAAATGTATATACATATACAAGCATATATACACAAATTATGATAGACAAGTTATAGAGACTGAAGCTATTTCTACTGACGTTCTTGTTTTTGTTTTTTACAGATATTCAATGCACAGTGTATCCAATAAGTAGTTCTGGACTCATTTACTTTTACAGTTATATCATAGACTTGCTTTCTGGCACTGTAAGTATTTAACATAATTCTGGATTTGGACCCTCAATACTGAAATAGGTTAATTTAAAGACCAGGTTCCTGAATGTCTGCAGTGAGAATCAAACACGAGTGTTGACACAGGTACCAGTGAAAGAAAACAGGATTTGCAGTGACCTTATCGGCAAGGATAATGTTCATCCGCCCCTGCTAAGATGTACAGGAAATGTATTTTGTCACTTTCAGCCCTTGGCCTTTTCCTGATTCCTGCCCCCTTTGTATTGACCTGCAACAAGATCTGAGTTCCCCTGTAGAAAGAAGTTTCCGTGAAAATAAACCCAGATAGAATTTATTTAACTTCTCTGACACTGAAAGACCTTAACATATTGTAATCCTAGACCACCTGGATGAAAGCTGTGACTCCTCTTCCCAGCAATTACACACGCAGGTGTGCGTGGTACACACGTGCATACATGCCCTTACATGTGCACATGCACACGCCGCACTTGTGCACACACATACGCAGTCCCTGAAATCCCTTAAAAGTCTATTAATCCCAGGTTAACCCTGCTGCTCTAACGTAGAATTAATCTCATCCTTCCTGTAGTAGTTCCAAACGTTTTAAATTCTTCTTTATTCTAAAAAATGTTTTTGTGTGTGTGCTTTCATTTTTTTAATCACACTTTTTTTCAGCAAATAAGATTGCAGCTATGAAAAGTGGTGTCTCTGCCTTCTAGACTAGGGTTTCTCAACCTTGGACCCGACACTCCTTTGCTGTGGGCCTGTCCTGTGCACTGGAGGGTGTTTACAGCATCCCTGGCCTCCATCCACTAGATGCCGGTAGCAGCCCCGCTGCTGTGACAAGCAAACATGTCTCCAGACATGCCAGATGTTTCCTGGGGACCAAAAGTATCCCAGGTTGAGAACCCCTCCTTTAGATGTTTTAAAAAATACAAGTATATAAAAATACCTTTCTGAAAGTTACTGGTATTAAAATGCCATGCTATTGAACATTTCTGAATCGATAGATAGAAAGCATCGAATTTGTCCACTGCATTTGGTTTTGAAAAAGTGGATTTTACATCTCTGATCTCATGTTTTCCTCAGAACAACTGAGAGGAATCGTCAGGTGGGTGTTAAAATGTCCACTATACAAATGAGAAAACTGAAGCTTGCAAACTACGCAAGGAGAAAAGAAAGCCAGTGACTCACCCAAGGTCACATGCTAGTGAGAGCAAATCCCAGAACTGCTGTTAGCCCCATTTCTTTAGGTCACGTCCCATGAGAGAAGTTCCTTGTTGTAGGTCACCACACACCATGATCTTCTTCATTATAGGAAAGATTTCACAGGAGACTTAGATGCAGTTGATCATAAATGTTCAATAAACTATGCATGATAAAAAACAGCCCTGCCCCAAAGAATGAATTTTCTACAGTGATAAAAATGTTCTGTGTCTGTACTGTGAAATTCGACAGCCACTAACTCTTAAGCACTTGAAATGTGGCTAATGTGACCAAGAAACTGAATTTTAATTAAATTTTATTGTTGTTAATTTCAATTTATTTGTTTTCAATATGTGTTTTTAAAACCATTCTACATGCATTACAGAATGGCCATCATGTACATTCCCTGTAATATCACTGTTCTCACCCATGCAAGCAAGTAGCAGCCTTACACATATTTTTCATGTGTTTTTAAACACTTCTGTTCATGTTTATAGAATGAACAAAACAGCCACTCGCTGAACAGGGTTTTCTGTGTAGCAAGCAAATACCACTTCAGCATATGTCTTACAAGTGTTTTTACACATTTCTATATGTATTACAAAATGACTGTCACATCCATTCATGGAAGTAGCAGGGTTCTGCTCTCCATGTGGGTTGCGAGTCTGTAGCGGTCTTACAACTTCTCTCTCACACTGAATTTTAAAAACTTTTCTACACACATTACAGAGTCGACATCCCATGCCTTGACTAAAATAAAAGTATTCTGAACATATTGAGCAAGTAGCACTTTTACAACCATCTTTTTTCCTGTTTTTAAAATCTTCACTAATGCATTACAGTATGCGTATCACATTTATGCACTGAAAAACAGTCCTCAACATAGCAAGTAAGTAGCATTCTTACATCTTTTACGTGTGTGTTTTTTTTAAAAATTGAGATGTGATTGACATATAACACTGTATACGTTTGAGGATGTACATGTTGGTTTGATACCTTTATATATTGTGATATGATTACTATAGTAGTTTTAGCTAATAACCTTTATCATGTCACATATAAATTTTAATGATAGGCCCAAGAGGGAGCTGGCCAGAGAGATTAAGCAGTGGCTTGTCTTTGCTGAAAACAATTGAGGCAAGCTCATGATCGTATCAGAGAAATTATTTTCCAGGCCCAGTGGACCTTTGTCCTGTGATGTAACTTTATTTTGTAGGAGAGATTGATGACAGTCCTGACACCAACCTGGGGCAATAAAAACATGTTTTGTACAGTTGGGCAAGTTTTATGGCCTGTGTGCCCCAGCTTCAGGAGGGTTAAAGAAAAGATGGAGTCTTCTGTTTCTACATGTTTGTTTTTCTATTAAAAATTTACTTAAGTACTCAGTATAAGAATACAGGGTTATCATAAAAATATAAGACTTATAGAGTAAAAAATAAAATTACCTCTTCCCAGAGACCACCAATCCTTTAACACCATGGTTCATATCTTTCTCAACCTTTCTTGTGCACTTATATGGACTTCTTTTTTTTTTTTTTTTTTTGCGGTACGTGGGCCTCTCACTGTTGTGGCCTCTCCCATTGCGGAGCACAGGCTCCAGACACACAGGCTCAGCGGCCATGGCTCACGGGCCCAGCCGCTCCGCGGCATGTGGGACAGAGGGCACTACTGTGCCACCAGGGAAGCCCCCCTGTGTATTTTTAATGCTCAGGCTTTATCTGTGCTTTATTCCCCAAACTCTAGTTGAGCACCTCATATATCTATGGATTTTTTTTTCATTTTTTTAAATTGGGCTAAATTATTTTTAAAATTAATTTATTTTTTTAAATTGAAGTATAGTTGATTTACAGTGCTGTGTTAATTACTGCTGTAGGGCAAAGTGATTCAGATATATATACACATATATATACACACACACGTATACGCCCTTTTTTTTTATATTCTTTTCCATTATGGTTTTTCATAGGATATTGAATATAGTTCTCTGTGCTATACAGTAGGACCTTGTTGTTTATCTATTCTATATGTAATAGTTTGCATCTGCTAACCCAGCCTTCCACTCCGTCCCTCTCCCAACCTCCTCCTCCTTGGCAACCACCAGTCTGTTCTCTATGTCCACGACTCTTTCTGTTTCATAAATAGGTTCATTTGTGTCATATTTTAGATGTCACATATGTGATATCATGTGGTATTTATCTTTCTCTGTCTGACTTCACTTAGCATGATAATCTCTAGTTGTATCCATGTTGCTGCAAATCTGGAATTTTTCCAGCCTCTGGGGAATTCAGGGATGAACAGTGACACTGGAATGTGAGTTCCTTGAGGCAGAGACTGGTTTCCTGGTTCCCTGCAGTCAACTCACTAATCTGACCTCATGCCCTTGGCTTTGTTTCAGGGTTTCCTGGAGGACACCTGCCTCTTTTATGGACATTACACCATTGACGGGGTGAAATTTCAGAACTTCATCTATGATCTGCCTCTGGCTTATGTGTTAAGCACAGTTGCCTACCTGGCCCTGAGCCTTCTTTGGATAGTGAAAAGGTAAAGTTTATCTTGTCATTGTGTTCTCTTTGAATTATTCTTGATGGCTGGAGTCTCGTGGAGGTCCGTGGACTCCAAGAGCCATTGCCCAAAGGATGAGCAGAGTGCAGGGCTGAGCTCTGTGGAAAAAGGTTTGTGAGTGTGTTGGAGGCTGTGGACACCTGGAGGATGGGGGCAGCATCTGGGAGCTGGACTAGCAGCCCAGAGTCTTCAGTCAATCATCAGTGAACACATTTGCCAGTACCATTCTGCCGACCTTATCTTTGTTTTTTCTTTTTAAATCTATCAAGCCTAAGCCCTTTATTTTTTAAAATTTATTATTTATTTATTTATTTATTTATATTTGCGTTGGGTCTTAGTTGCTGTGCACAGGCTTTCTCTAGTTGCGGCAAGTGGGGGCTACTCTTCGTTGCAGTGCGTGGGCTTCCCATTGTGGTGGCTTCTCCTGTTGCGGAGCACAGGCTCTAGGTGCGTGGGCTTCAGTAGTTGTGGCACGTGGACTCAGTAGTTGTGGCTCATGGACTCTAGAGCACAGGCTCAGTAGTTGTGGCACACGGGCCCAGCTGCTCCGCGGCATGTGGGATCTTCCTGGACCAGAGCTCGAACCCGTGTCCCCTGCATTGGCAAGCGGACTCTCAACCACTGTGCCACCAGGGAAGTCCCACCAACCTTATCTTTGATCCGGTATATATGCTAACCAGGTCTCTACTGGGTTGCGAGTGGCAGAAACCCAGCTCTGACTAACTGGGCTAAAGGGGAATTGAGTGGCTGAGAGAACCAAGGAAGGGAGGAAAGTCCAAATTACAGGAAGGACAAGGATATAGGAATGGATTCAAAACAACCCAAAGCAAGGGCTCCTGCATCTCTGATTCTTCTGGTGGCATCTTCCTTATGTGTACTCCCAGGGTCACAGGCTCAGAAATCCTTTGAAGAGACTTGCTGGCTCTGCTTCATTCAGGTACCCAATTCTGACCCTTCAGTTGTGGCCAGTGGGTTAGGGTCATATGAGAATGTGGCATTTCACGTGGTAGACAGACATTTTAGTGGGAGGTGCCAATTCCCAAGAAAAGTGAGGATTATTAATTACTTTAAATTACTTTAACAAACAACTATCCCCTAAAGTACAGTGGCCCAACACGATAGAAGTTGTAAATCTTTCTCCCATGAAGTTCTTAGTGGGCCGCAGGTTAGTGCGGAAGAGTCCTTCTCAGTCCTGCTGGGACTCAAGTTGACTGCAGCTCAGCCATCATCAGCATGTGGCTTTTTAAGCTGTTCCTCTTGAGGGCTGGAAGGGAAAACGACCTTGGAGGAGTATCACGTGGTAAGTGTTTCTGGGCCCAGCCTGAGAGTGATGAACGTCACTCACATTCCATCAGCTAGAGCTTAGTCACGTGACCACGGCTCACTGAAAGGGAGGCTGGGAAATGTTGTCCTTGGCTGGCAGCCGCTTCCCAGCACTAGCGCTACACTATGAAAGGAGAACCACCCATTCCTGATGGACGGCTTACTGTCTCTGCCCCAAGGGGAATGCTTGGATGGCCACCTCTCTTACCCACTTCATTGTGCCTGTGAGAGCCGGGCAGTGCTATAAGCCATGGGGCTGTGAAGCTCCTTATCACAGGTGTAGAAGAGACCACGGTTTTGGCGTCTGAGTCTGTCCTCCATGGAGACCAGGGTTCACCACCACAGAGAAAACCCCAGAGCCCAGCTGGGCACTCGTATCCTGAGTCAGGATCTGTGAGACGAAAATGAACTGGTGTGTGTCCATCCCCCACGGAAACGGGCAGCATACTGGCAAGGAGGAGCCGTGGCTCATTTTGAGGGCTGAGAGATGCTCAATAAAGAACTGTTGGTTGATTGGGGTTCTGGCTTTGCTGTTGTGTGCTCACGGCAAGGGCAGATCCAAGTTTTATGGACCGGCAGTGTAGACCGTATGGAGGGGCTGTCTGTAAGACAAAGAACATGAAAGTATCTTTTGTAAATGATAAAAAATCAAAACAAGACCATAGGAACACATTGCTAGAGGCGCTCCGGGGGCCTTGGAAGGGGCCCTGAAGAAGAAGCTTTATCAGCTGAACAGTGAAGCCTCCTCCGGGTCCTGCTCAAGCTTCTGCACCTCCGGGCCTTGACTGCTTCGTGGGGAAGCCTGCAGGGAGGGTGGCTGTGAAGTAATGGGGAGCGGCCTACCCGGAGAGGAGGAAGCGCTACAGGGTGGCAATGGGGGTGGACTTAGGGGTCAAGAGACCAAGGTTCAAATGTGGCTTCACCTCGGTGAACCTCATTTTCTTTGTCTGTGAAATGCACACACCTAGAAGGGTTGTTGGGAGGATTAACTGAAACAAGGCAGGTGAAGAACTTAGTACTGGGCCTGGCACTTAGACGTTTATTAAATTAAAATCATCATCGTCATCATCATCATCGTCATCATTGTACTAGCCCCAGTTCTGCCACTAGCTCTTTGGATCTAGGGAAATACTTTTTCCCTTCTCTAGATCTTAGCTTTCTCAGACCATTCAATTGGGGTGAGACCTCAGAATGACCATGGAGCTTTATAAATAGCATATTTCTGGACCCCCCCCCCCATGAGACCTACTGAATTAAAAATCTCAGGATATGAAATCACCCGGGAGTCTGCATTTTGGAAAAGCACCCCAGCTGGTTCTGACATAAATTCTTTGCTGTGAACCTTTGGCAGAACAACTGATTGCTCTAATTCCTTTCATTTCTATTGTCTTCACAACTCAGTAGCAAATCCTAAAAATACCCTGGTCTGTCTACAGAGTGTGTGGCATGTGACGTTTTTATGTCAAGTGCCAGAGTGTATTTTTTTCCAGGAAAGCATTTGAATGAGTAATGATTATGAACTTGTGCAACAGAGTGGCATCTGACCAAAACAGGCGCTCGCTAAATATTTGGTTATTTTACTATTTAAGTCATTTATTCATGCATGTATCCATGTATCCAGTATCCATGGAAAGTGGCCATATTTATATCCAGGCATTCCGGATATAAAGGTGGGAAGACAGCCAGGGTACCTGCCCTCAAGGAGTTTAAAATTTAGTCAGGGTAAGGGGCTACAAGCAGTAAACACATAAATGAGATGATTGGAGACTAGGTTATTGCTGTGAAGGAAATTAAAGAGACTGACTGGAAGCAGGAGTCACAACTTTAGATGGGATGGTGGGGAATCTGTGGAGGGGATATTTGAGTGAAACCTGAGGAATAAGAAGGAGGCAGCCGTGGGAAGAGGAGAGGGCAGAGGGAACTGCAAGTGCAAAGACCCTGAGGCTGGAGGAGAGGTTCGTGTGTTTATGGATAGGAAAAAAGCCTTTGTCATTGCAGCAGAGTGGCCCTATGGGAGGAAAGATGGTGCCGTGCAGGGTCACGCAGGACCTCTAGGGTGTATTAAAAGAGTTTGGATTTTATTCCAGCTGTGAAAGAAGCCACTGAATGGGTGAAAGGAAGTGATTTTCAACAGTGAGATGCCTGGTTAGCTGCCACATACTTAGAACGATCCAAAACTTGACCAAGCATGTCAAAATGGGGGGAAGATGCAGCTGTGTGTAACTTTTAAATTTTAGACAAAGCATATCCATGGGCCTGTATTTTGTTGTTCTTATAAGAACGATAAACGTGTTTTGGGGCCAGGTCGGTGGAAGGGTTCAAAAGCCATCTGATCCGGAGCGAGGAGCACTTCCAGAGTTACTGCAACAAGATCTTTGCGGGCTGGGACTTCTGCATCACCAGCCGCAGCGTGGCGGACCTGAAGCACAGCAGCCTGCGCTACGAGCTCCGCGTGAGTGCCACTCAGTTTTCTCTTGGCGGGAGGTGGGGTTACAGCTTGCAAAGGAGCTGGTGGGGGCCAGGCTGTCCCCAGTGCTTAGCTGTGTAGCCCTATGTAGTTTTCAAGAGCTTTTTGCAAAGAACCACTTCCTGGGGTTGATCACCTGAGCCCCAAGCATGAAGCTGGTGAACTGGGGCTGGGAAAAGATGTAGTATCTTCCCTTCTCCCCCATCACCTTGTACTATTTTTTGTTTTTGTTTTAATTTAGAAAATTAAAACAAAATTTAGAAATTTTAAATTTCTAAAATTTCTAAATTTTAATTTCTAAAATTTCTTTAATTTCTTTAATTTCTAAAATTAGAAATTTTAATTTCTAAATTTTAAATTTCTAAAATTTCTAAATTTTAATTTAGAAAACTTATTTTAATCCTAGTTGAAGAAAACTGTTATTCTTTTTTTTTTAAATTTTACTGGAGTATAGTTGATTTACCATATTGTGTTAGTTTCAGGTGTGTGGCAAAGTGATTCAGTTGTACATATACATATATTCTTTCTTTTTTAGATTCTTTTCTCATACAGGTTATCACAGAATATTGAGTAGAGTTCCCTGTCCTATACAGTAGATCCTTGTTGGTTTGTACGGTTATTTTTCTGCTTGATGAGAACCTGTCATAAACATCTCTTAAACCAGAAGAAATAGGACTAAGAATGCTATGGTAATAAGGTGGAGTGGAGAGAATATGAAAAAGCGGAATTTCCAGATTAATCAGGAGAAAAGGAGTAACAGATAGCATCTTGATCAAACCCACCGAAAAAAGGAGGAGACATGATATCAAAAGTTTAATGAAGTGAGATGGAAGGAATCAAATGAAGTGTATTATTTGTTTAAAGAAATAACATATAGGTAATAGTAACATATAGGTAATGTCCTGAATAGGTTATAGTTCTGTTTTCACAGTTATTGTGGAGTTTAATTTCAATCTTAAATAGAAGGTCTGCCTTCATTTAGGAGACATGGAAACTGGTTGGGCTTGGTCCAGGAGGGTATCCCTGGGGGAGATGAATATTTAGGAAACTTTAAAGATCGAGAGGGAGAGTATGACGGTGAGTCCCAGTTTCCACCCCTAAATATCCCTTCATCGCAGTGCTCACAAATGAGCTTTCTTTTGTTCTCAGGCAGATCTGGAGGAAGAAAGAATACGGCAGAAAATAGCAGAAAGGACCTCAGAAGAAACGATACGGATTTACTCTTTGAGACTGTTTTTGAACTGCATCGTGCTGGCCGTTTTAGCGGCATGCTTTTATGCAATCTATAGAGCGACTATATTCTCTCAAGAACACATGAAAAAAGTAAGTGCTCCGTGAAAGTCAATTTAACTTTTAGTCCCGTTGGACGTTATGTATGCTAAGTGTATCGCAAACCTCTCAGGTGGATACTATCATCATTCTGTTTTACATATGGGGATATAAGTTTGGCTGATATGACAGAGAACCTAAAATCAGAGTGACTAGTTTCCACTTGCAATAGAAAAAAGAAAAAAACATCCAGAATAGAGTGTTTGGGGTTCCTCCTCCTCCTGGAGTTTACAATGTTCAAATCCAGGCTGGACTGCCTGGATCTAACCCCCAACTGCACAGCTTACTATCTGGGGCCTCAGTTTACCTAAAATAACAGTGGTTTTAAAAATCCAAGTTGGGGGAAAAAAAAAAAAAAATCCAAGTTGGGGACTTCCCTGGCAGTCCAGTGGTTGAGATTCCACGCTTCCACTGCAGAGGGCACGGATTCAGTCCCTGGTTGGGGTATTAAGATCCCGCGTCCTGCAGCACAGCCGAAACAAATTAAATAAATAAATAAATAAAAATCCAGGTTGGTCTAGTGGCTCTGCTTCATGAAATCAATCATCAGGGGCCCAAGTTCCTTCCATCTTGTAGCTCTGCCACCCTTAGAATGTGGTCTTCTTCTGTATGGTACCGGGTAGCTCACCACATTCACATTCTAGCCAATGGGAAGGAAGTGAAGGGGATGAGAGCACACCCCTTCCCTTCAAGGGCAGGACCTGGAGGTTGCACTTAACACTGCCTCTTATATCCCTTTGGCCAGAATTTAGTCAGAGAGCCATTTACCTAGGAAGACAGTCAAATTACTTAGGAAATTTAGTTTTATCTCAGATAGCCATATATGTGACTAAATAATCTGTTATTATGAAAGGAGGAGAGAATGGCTGTTCCAAGTCAATTAGTTCAGCCTTGAAAATGCTTTCAGTTGCCTATTGACACAGAATACATGGATTTTTTATATTTCACCTTAATAAATCCAGTAGAGCTCAGTTTTCTTCTAGTATGGTACTAGATCATGGTTCCTCCGTTTGAACACCCAAGGAAGGAGATGGCTTAGTTTTAGGTGCCATGTTGAATGAAACAAATGTTTTGTTTTGTTTGCTAAACATGTTTGGGTTTTTTTTCTCCCTTACAGTTCTAATGAAATGTAATTGACATACAATATTGTATAAGTTTAAGGTGTTCAGCATATGACTTGACACACATACAGTTGAGTTCTTTTAAGGTCAGTTCATTTGTGATGCAAATTATTATACTCCTGACCAGTTCTGTTATCTTCATAGGAAATTGACAAGATGGTTTTTGGAGAGAACCTCCTGATACTGTACCTGCCTTCTATTGTGATCACGCTGGCCAATTTTATCACCCCAATAATCTTTGCCAAGATCATCCACTATGAGGATTATTCCCCAGGCTTTGAGATCCGGCTGACAATCCTTAGGTAATGCCTAGACATGCCAAGCACGTCACCACTTGTCCCCTCCCCTGCCCACGGCAGACATTGCTAATCCATTGTGGTACCTTTCCCTGCTGAGCCAAGAATCCTCTTCAGCCTTCAGACAGCCCCCATGAATGAATCAGAGTTTGCATATGCAGGGAAATCTCTTTGACTTGAGCGTCTATATTTTTTTCATGTATTAGCACATCGACAGCTGAAGGCATAGGGTGGGGCCCTTGGAAGAAATGTTGCTCTTAAGATGTTAGAAAGACAAGTGTATACCAGCAGGAGAGTGAGGAAGTGAGAGAGAGAAGGGAAGGCACCTTATAAAGGTATGTTATTTGGCAAGTTGCAACTGGGGCTCAGTCCTATGGGACATCTCTGGGAGTTTGCGTGGAAAATATCTTAGACTTTTCCAATGCAGGAGTGTGTGTCCTCCAGCAAGTATTTGGCCTCCCCTGCCTAAGGGTGGCTGGCTCCCAGGGGCATTAACTCCCTCACGCTTCTACCCCACTAGGCCCATGCGTGGCCTTGGGACGAGAGTTACAGCAGGAACTTGCAGCAGAAACCTGAGACTTTTGCTGGAGTGAGTGCTGAGAAAAATGTGGCCCAGTCACTGACTGTGTGTGCTACCATTGACTCTTTTTTTTTTTGGTTGACAGTTTATTAAATACACTACATTTGTACCTTATTCTGTAGTTTTTTAAGTCATTCACACATGGACTTAGTAAAAATGTACTTTATAGAAAACCATCTGCAAAACTAAAATAAAAATGCACATTTTGCTCACATCTTAGATAAACTGCTGAAAATATTAGGAATTATTTTATTGAAGGTGATCATGAAACATGAGGTGGCTTGAGTTTAGTAAATCTGACACCAGACCATGACTTCAGTAGTGTTAATGTTGAAATGTGGATGCAAAAATGTCTATTAACTAAACTGTTTAATCTAACAGTGTTTGAGAAACAGGACAAAATAAAGCATTATTTTTCCTTTACAGACACTTCTCTAAATCCAATTCCTATACACTTTCTTCTCTCCCATTCATGGAATTAGCTCTGCAGATTGATGAGGCAAAAAAAATTCCTTAAATAAAACCGAAACAAACTAGATCCTATTTACAAAACATGAAAAGGGAGAATTTTAAGTAGGTGTTATGGCAAAACTGGTTAAAACTATATACAGTCAAGCGACAGAATATACCTTTACTTCTGCAAATATAAATCTTTCCCCACCTCCTTTCTGGGAGAAATACATTTTCAGGGCATGGACTGTAAAACGGCATACAATGCAAAGACAGAAACAGAGAAGTTTGCAAATTCTTCTTATTTCCAGCTGTTGAAACAGTATTTTTGAGAGTTGAGGTTACCTCTAGCGGTGAAACCAGAGCCAGCTATTAAGCAGGCAGAATGCTACAGTAATTGAATACATGACCATTTCTCTTTTAGCACGTTCTTTGTTCTCCTCTTCCAGAAGTTGTAGACGTCTATTTAGTTTGATTATCTTTCATCTTAATGAAGCTGCATCTACAACGGTCATGTCATCTGAGGTTCCTTCAGTCGTTGTATCTGTATTTGAAATGCCATACATGGAGTCAGTCCTGACCAGCTGTCCGTTTAGGCGAACAGCATTTTCACTCATAGAGCGCTCTCTTTTTAGCCTGCCAACTGCATGGATTTCTTCATTTTGAAGGGTTGGAGGAAGTCTTTCTAAATCCAGAAAATCTAGTAGTCTTTCACTTAGCGTAAGCACATGAGGTGGTGTTTTTAGTGCCAGAGGTTTGAAGGGAGTTGACTGTATAAGGTCAGGATCTGCTGGTCTTGAAAATGGAATGTCTTCATTATTTCCTGCTACAACAGTTCTCTCTGGCACCTGCATAATCACACTAACATTTGAAACTCCTTCTTGGAATCCTTGTTCCAGGTCAGCACTTGGTGGTGCTACCTTTAATTTTTCCGAGACCCTCATTCTCTGACTAATAATACCTTCGGTGTATTCCATTTCATACTGAGCTCGACTGATTTCCGCCATCTCAGCAGCAGTGGGAGAAGGAAATGCTGCCCCACTCACTAAATGTGTCCCAACTACTGCTTGCTTTTCGGCATTATCTGCTTCTGTGCTTCATATTAAATCCTTTCACTTGCTTCAATATGCACGTGCTGGATTTAGAGCCACGCTTGTCCCCCTGTGCCCGCTGGAGGGTCCCCGGCGAGGACTGCTGCCCGCCGGCTCCCGGGGCCCTCGCGTGGGCGCCGTCAGAGGCCGTGGGCCAAGCTCATGGAGGCGCGCGGGCAAATCACCGGCCTGAGAGGCCCGCAGCGGGCTACCGCTGACTCTTTATAATTTGTTGTAATGTCTCTTCTCATACTAAACAAATATTCAGTTTCCTAAAAAAATAAAATAAAAAATAAAGAAATGGCAGGTGTAAAGCTGGGCCCAGGGAGTTAACACACATGAGTTAAGGAGGACCAGGTGGGGAGTGTGTGACACTGGAATGTTTTCTGTCTGCTTCTCAAATGCCTCAGATGGCATTTGCATCTTTGTTTAAACAAATCTTTTTATTTTGGAAATTTTCAAACAGGACAGTATAATGAACCCCCATGTGTACCCATCACTTAGTTTCAACTATTTACCAACGTTTTGCTA
The DNA here is from genome assembly GCF_039906515.1 of Pseudorca crassidens. NCBI lineage: Eukaryota > Metazoa > Chordata > Mammalia > Artiodactyla > Delphinidae > Pseudorca > Pseudorca crassidens. The sequence goes on from NC_090310.1 coordinate 23,190,323, forward strand.
GTCTTGTTTCATGCAGTCCCCCCCACTCTGCTGGATTATTTTCAGCAAATCTCAGGCAACATGTCATTTCACCTGTAAACAGCTCAGTATATCTCTAAGTGACAAGAACTTTTCTTTTTAAACATAATCGTCATCACACCTCACAGAATTAAGTCAGTCCCCTGATGGAGTTGCAGAGGGCTTTCTATGGTTGGTTTATTCAAACCAAGACCCAAAGAAAGGCAGCATGCTGTGTTGGGTTGTTATGTCTCTTAAGTCCCCTTTATTCTTTCAAGAATTCCCCCCTTGTATTGTGCTATTGATTTGTGGGAGAAGCTGAGGGGTTTGTCCTGTAGAATGTTCTCTACTTTGGATTTAGTTCATTGCTCCGTCATGGTGTCTTTTGTTTTCCTGTATCCCTCCTCAAATGTAGATTCAGACTTTTTATTAGATTCCGTTTCAGTTTTTAGTTATGGAAACCTCTTTGGTGGTGATAGGTACTCACGTCCGCCCGAGGGAGGCACAGCATGTCAGGTGGATGGGTGGGTTTGCTCCCCTACCCACACACTTTTTAATGTTTCTATATCATTTCTTTTTTTTATTACAAACCAAACAATAGATGAAGCATCTTTAAAAAAAAAAAAAAATGAGCCCTCTGCCCTCCTCTCTTGAATCCATTTTCCCCCAGCAGCCCTCATCTTCACGGTTCCTATTGTTCATGCCAACGTTCACATGTTTTGTTTTCTTTTAAAAATAGGATTGTATCTACATGAAACTCTGCAGTGTAGTTTTTTCACTTCTCAGTATATCAGCCATCTCTCAAGGCTGATACTTAGAAGATTCAATTAGTTCTTTCCAGGAATTGTTCTCAGCGTGGCTACGTCATCTTGGATTCAGGAGTTCCCAGCTTTCTGATCTGTTTTTTCCTCTGCCATTTAAAAATTATTGTGGTAAAATACATATAACATGAAATTTACCATCTTAGCCACTTTTAAGTGTACGATTCAGTGGCGTTAAGTACATGCTCAGTGTTGTGCCACCATTGCCACTGTTTGGTTCCAGAATTTGCTCATCATCCCAAACAGAAACTCTGTGCCCATTTGTAGGTTTGCTGTTAAGAAAGGCAGCTTCTCTGCACCCCAGCCCTGTTCCAAGGGGCCCGCCTGCCCTGAGCCCTCCTCTTCCCATCCTCTCTCCTACCCTCTTCCCTGCAGGTGTGTTTTTATGCGGCTGGCCACCATCTGTGTGTTGGTGTTCACTCTGGACTCCAAGATTACATCCTGCGATAACTACCCGTGTGAGCTCTGTGGCTACAACCAGAAACTCTACCCGGTGAGGCTGCGGGGATGGGCCTCCTGCTCGGTGGGTCATTTGGGGGTGGTAGCATTAGGGTCGAGAGAACAGCCCGTGAAGCCAAGGGTTTGAATCCCAGTCGATCCTCATTCTTGCTGTGTAGCAGAGTCTGGCATGCCAGGCGCTTCTAATTCTAAGGGCTGGAAAACAAAAGTCTATGCTGGAGCTCAGAGGAGCATCCGCTGATGCCTCCCAGAGGCAGCAGGATCGGGGGCTGGAAATGGCATTGGGAGAACCTGGCTTTTTCTGCTCCAAGTCAGGCTCGTTTCTCTCTGGGTTTCAGTGCTGGGAGACCCAAGTTGGGCAGGAAATGTACAAGCTGATGATCTTTGACCTCATCATCATCTTGGCTGTGACCCTTTTTGTGGATTTTCCTAGAAAGTAAGTGTGAGGGGTCCCCCTCTTATCTCCCCCTACCCCCTCACCCTTTCCCTCATCCCCACCACAGGTTCCCATCACAGCTGCTCTTCACTAAGTGCTGGATGGTTCCGCATCCTGGGAACCACTGACAGCCATTGGTGACTTTGAAAAGCTCCAGGCCATCACCTCCCCCTGGTCCATGATGTGCCCCATGGAAAGGCAGCACGAAGCAGAAACGGTGCTGCTTTCCGCGGGGCTGCCGCGGGGTGACGTCTTGCCGGCCCCTCCGGGCTGCAGTGGATGCCACATTTCCTAGTCTGGGTTCAAGACCCAGCACTGCCGCTTCCTAGTCATGTGACTGAGGGCAAGTTATTTAAGCTCTGTGCCTGTTTTCCTACCTGTGAAATGGGAATAGTAGCAGTGCCCACCTCATAGCACTGTTGTGAGGATTAAATGACAAAATGCAGATAAAAGTACTAAGAACACTCCATGCCACAGAACTCAACAAAACATTAACTATCACCATCAGGATTGTCATTACTATGCTGTCATTAAAAAAGAAAATTATTCTCAGCATCTCCTTGAGCCTTAAGTGAAACCCTGTTCACTTAGTCCCTTTTATACCCACATGTACAAATTCTCCTGGTATATGCCAGAAGTCCAGGAAGCCCTTAAAAGTCAACATTAAAAAAGAAACTGTCCTTTTAAAAAATTACACAAATATGAAGTGAACATGTGCCTATTAAAGTTTTTTTTAATATTTAAACTTAAATACAGAGATCCAGAGAATAGTGAGAATTGTCTTTTGTTACCTTACCCCTACTTCCCAATCCCACCCCACTCCACGGAGGTGACCCTTGTTCACACTTTGGGGTAGATCCAGCAGTCCTTAAAACTAAAGACACACATTTGTATAAATACATGTGTAAGTAAACACACAGTCTTGCTGGAAGTGTTCTTTTTTACCCCACAGATGGGATCGTGGTACATCCACATGGGTCCGCAGCTTGCTTTTTCTCCCCCATACAAACAAACTACCGTGAACAACTTTCCCTGTCAAGGCACGTGGATTTTCCTCTCTCGCTTTAAGGACTGTATGTTATTCCACTGTACCCATGGCTTCTGATTTGTCGATGCAGCCCCTACTGCTGGGCCTTTAGGTTGTTTCCAGTAGTTTTGCTAATATGTGGTCATGCTACAGTGAACAGCTATGTGTGTTTATCTCAGGCCCCTGGTCCTAGGGTTTTTGTAGAGAGCTTCTAGGATTCCAGGGAGTAGCGTGCAGGCTGGTAGGTCCCCATAAGCCACTTTCTGTGCGGATGCACAGTAGCTCAATACTTTTTGGGTTGAGTGGCAAACTAGAGCACAGAGACTGCCCGTGTCATTTACTGTCAACTGCAACGCAGTGAAGTAGGCTGCGTTATAATGCCCTCACATTCCAGATGAGAAGAATGAGCCTTATCTAACGTTATTTGGCCGATAAGCTGTAGATCTGAGACTTGGACCCTGGTGTTAATGATTCCAGAGTTCACTGCATTCTGCATCTTCTAGACATATGACTAAGCAGTTTCCATAAGAAGTATGTGTGGAAACAGCCCTGATTTTGTGGATGTGGTTCTGTGGCCTTGGCAGACACTGTAGTCCAGGTGATAAATGGTCCTGTTTGTTTCCAGGATCCTGGTGACCTACTGTTCCTCTTGGAAGCTGTTTCAGTGCTGGGGACAGCAGGAGTTTGCTATCCCTGATAATGTTCTAGGGATCGTTTATGGGCAAACCATTTGCTGGATTGGAGCCTTCTTCTCACCCCTTCTTCCTGCAGTTGCAACCTTGAAGTTCATTATCATCTTTTACGTGAAAGAGGTAAGGAGAGGTGGGGTTGAGGGGTCAGTAACTGAGACCATCCTTGACCTTGCAAGACCTTCGGCACACGTGCTTGGAGCCCACCCACATCCCATTAGATGTATCAAAATTGCATCCCTTATTTGATACATATTTTTATTCTGGAAAAAAGGCTAATGGATTTTCGCATTTTTGTCATTTTGAGAGTTTTGTTAAGAATGATTTTGCTCCTGTGATTTTAAAAAATGTTTTTTGTATGTAACTACGAGTTGCGTTGCAGTTGATCAATCAGTTGACGGTGGTTCATTTTGGTGATGTTTAACAAAAGGTTTATTAACTAAAGTTTTGTAGTTTTCTGTTTGGATTTTGGAGCTGGTGCATTTATTTTCAGTTCTCAATTATTTGTGTAGCTCCTCAAACGGCTCACAGGCCCTAGGCATTGTACCTGAACTAAGTGCTTAATGGGTGAAGTAGCTCTATAGAGGACTAACTTATCTGGGCTTATTAACCAAACTTTTTCTTTATTGTAGAGGCAATATATGTTCACTATTAAACATTTAAACAATACAGATATGTATTCCATCCCTTCTTCCAGAGGTAGCCTCTGTTAATAACCCCTGACATTATTGATCACCTATTATGCCAAGCCCTGAGGATTCATAAATGGAAGTAATAATCGTAGTAATAACAATAACAACGATACACCCTTTGAAGTAGGCACTGCTAGTAACCATATTTTATAAATTAGGAAGCTGAAGTTTAGAGAGGTTAAGTAACTGGTCCAAGCTCACACAGCTTATAAATGACTCCTGGGATTTGAACCCAGGTTTACCTCACTCCAGAGCCTAAGCTCTTAATCCAGTAGGCAGGGCCTTGATTTGGGTCATGCTTTCTACCTGGGTGTTTTGGCCTTTGAAGAATGTTCTGATGCTTTCATTTGGAAACTTAAATCGGCTGAAGTCACCAAGGGAGAGATGGATGCGAGAAAGCTCAGAGGAGCTTGTTCTTCTTCCAGAAAATAGGTTAGGCAGTGGTTTCCTAGCGTATAGCCCAGTAAAGACAGCGTAGGGGTAATGGAATGGGTCACGGGTACTGGACTGAGTTCTGACACCCCCGTCTGACTGGCCACCTGCCCCCAGACACCCTAACAGGACACCAAGTGTCCCTGGTGCTCAGTGCCCTCGGCTCACAAGATGTTCCAGCTGCTGCAGTCACAGGAACTTGATGCCCCTTCCCGAGGCTGTAGCTTTCTAGAATGTTAAGGAGGATGCCTGTTACTGTACCCCTCTCCCCGTCCCCACCTGATTTCTCCTTCAAGTCTTTTTTCCCTCAATGGAAATATTTATTTTTAATATATAGGAAAAATACATATGCTTGTAAAATTCAAGCAAATATCTCCTGTTGTGGTGTGTATATATTCAGTACGTGTTTAAACCCCTGTAGAGAATAAATACTTTTCGAATTCTTTCAAATCATCACATTGTGCGCTCTTAAGTATCTTACCATTTTATTTGTCAATTATACCTCAGTAAATCTAAAAAAAGAGAGAAATTTACAGTAAAATGTTTAAAAAAATACTAAAAAAAAACTTAAACAAGATCATACAGTACAGAGTTTTGGAATCTACCCTTTTCATTTCACAGTGCCATGTAGGATATAAAGCTTTTCTAAGGGCTATGTGATTTTCCATTGTGTAGATGCACTTTAACCTTTAAGGAACCCCTTGGGTAGCTACTTAGGTTGCTTTCAGTTATTCCCTGTTATTAACAACTGTAGCAGTAAATATCCATATACTTATTTTTTGACCCATTTTTAAAATTTTGGTCTATACTGCTGACTACTCTAGAAAGATTATACCGATTTACATCCTATAATACATGACTGTGCTCATTTATCCTCAAGGAAGCTGTGCTCTTAATTTTTCCTCTTTCTTCCTCTCCCCTTAGATAAGTCTTCTTTACACCTGCAGACCCTCTCCGAGGCAGTTCAGAGCATCTAATTCTAATTTCTTCTTCCTGTTGGTGTTACTGATTGGGCTGTGCTTGGCAATAATACCTCTGACAATCAGCATTGCACGGTAAATATGACTTTGTCTTCTAGAACATTCCCTCCTTGACATGTCCGTCTTTTATGTTAAAGGCTTCATTGCATTCTTTATTGGCTTTCCTCGTAGCGCTCCACCCGCAGAGGTCAGTAAGTCACTCCTGGCTCAGCCAGGCCCACCTTTGTTTCGGAATATCTTGGGTCACTTCTGAGCTTGGGCTTGCAGGGTTCTCACTGTGTTTGAGAGTGTCGGTTGGCTCTGTTCTACCCAGATCCCTTTTCCTAGTATCTCTCTTCTCGTCCCCTTTGGGATTGTTTCTTTGTTTCTGATTATGAAGTTAATACATGGTCACTGAGAAGACTTGGAGTGTCTTCTGTTGCCAAGCACTGTGCTAGCTGCTAGGGGTATAAAGACAATTCAGACATGGCACAAGGAATGTAGTGTCTAGTGTGGAATTTGGAAAAAGCAGAAATGCTCAGTCCTGAGGATGGGAAGTTGAGGGTTCAAATCCCAGTGATGCCACCCCCTAGTGTTCTAACCATTTACACCAGAGGCTGGAAAGAGAGTAAATGATTTAGGTTTTCTGGGCCATATGGTTTCTATAGCAACTATTCAGCTCAACTGTTTACATATCATCTGTGTTGCAGCCACAGATGATATATAAACTAACAGGCATGACTGTGTTCCAGTAAAACTTCATTTATAAAAATTAGGCTTGGGACTTCCCTGGTGGTGCAGTGGGTAAGACTCTGCACGCCCAATGCAGGGGGCCCAGGTGCAATCCCTGGTCAGGGAACTAGATCCCACATGCATGCCTCAGCTAAGGAGCCCACGTGTGGCAACAAAGACCAGGTGCAACTAAATAAATATGAAAAAAAAACCAAAAATAGGCTGTGGGCCAGATTTGGCCTGTGGGCTATAGTTTGCCAACCCTTGACTTACAGTCTCATGGAATTCCATTTCTTCATCTTTATTGTATTTTATCTTATTTTTTTCCATTTCTTAATCTTTAAATGAAAAGTCTAGAACTTTGAATTCCTCTCTCAGGTTTTATTATTTTTTAAACTAAACTGAGTCTATATATTTTTATTGTAATAGTGGTATGTTACATATATTGAAAAATTCAAGCAGTACAGAAAAGGGTATAAATTAAAGAGAAAATACTGCTCCCCATTCCCACCTCTTAGTCCTACTCTAAGAGGTGACCACTGTTAACATTTTATGAACCCTTCCAGAAAGTTATTATGAAAAATGTATCTTTAATGCATCTGGAATAATACTGTTTGGCAGCTTAATTCTTTTTTTCAGTTTATATTGTGCCCTTTTCCAGGCCAGCACATAGAGAGCTCTCATTCTTTTAAAGTAATTTTTAGCTTTGATTTTTTTAATGAGAAATACATTCACATGGAACAGAACTCAAAAAGTACAAAAGAGGGCTTCCCTGGTGGCGCAGTGGTTGAGAATCCGCCCGCCGATGCAGGGGACACGGGTTCGTGCCCCGGTCCGGGAAGATCCCACATGCCGCGGAGCGGCTGGGCCCGTGAGCCACGGCCGCTGAGCCTGCACGTCCGGAGCCTGTGCTCCGCAACGGGAGAGGCCACACCAGTGAGAGGCCCGCGTACCAAATAAAAAAAAAAAAGTATAAAAGAGTATATGGCGGAAGTTCATTCTCCAATTCTATTTCCTAACTACTTAGTTTCTGTCTAAGACAGTCATATCTGTATGTGTTTGTCTCTCTCTCAGTGGTTCTTTATTCTGTTGTATGAATGGATCATAAATTGTTCATCCATTTCCTTAAACAACATTTAGGTTATTTCCAGGAATCTATTTTTAATCCCTAAAATAGAGCTGCAGTGGAATATTTCCTACACAGAACTTTATGATAAGAATGTAGGCAATTCCTGTAAGCCTTAATTTAATTTTTTCCATTGTAATTTTATTTTTCCCTGCTTTTTATTTTGAAAAATTTTAATCTATAGAAAAGTTGAAAAAAGCAACAATGAAAATTTATATACCCTTTTCCTGGCTGTCCCAGCTGTTAACATTCTGCTACGTTTGTTTTCTCTCTGTATATACATACATTTTTTGTGTGTGTGATGATGAACCATTTGAAATTAAGCTGTAGGCATCATGACATTTCATTCCTAAATACTTGAACATGCAGTTCCTAAAAATAAGGACATTCTCCGTTCTACATATCCACAATAACATTATCGCACCTAAGAAAATTAATGCCAATATCATATTCCTGCCATTTTCAAATTTCTCCAGTCCCAAGATAGTCTTTTATAGCTTTATTTTTTAAATGAAGATCTTTCAAGTTTTGCTCATTACTTTTGGTTGCGATGTCTCCTTAGTCTTTGATTCTTCAGTTTCCTCACCACTAAATTAAGAGACTGAAGGGCAGACTCCCCACATTCTGGAGTTGTCTGATTGCTTTCTCACAGTGTCATTTAACTTGACCTTCTTCTTCTTTTTTAAATTTCTGGTGCTCAATTTATTGTTGTTCTAAAATATCACCAGAGTAGCTATCTTCAAGTAACAGTTTCTTTTTTCTTTTTGAAGTATAGTTGATTTACGATGTTGTGTTAGTTTCAGGTGTACAGCAAAGTGATTCAGCCGTATATATATGGCTTTTTCTTTTTCACATTCTTTTCCCTTTTAGGTTATTACAAAATATTGAGTATAGTTCCCTGTGCTATACAGTAGGTCTTTGTTGGTTATCTGTTTTACATATAGTAGTGTGTATCCCAAACTCCTAATTTATCCCTACCCACCGGCCTTCGCCTTTGGTAACCATAAGTTAGTTTTCTATGTCTGTGGGTCTATTTCTGTATTGTAAATAAGTTCATTTGTATCTTTTTTTTAGATTCCACATATAAGCAATATCATATGATATTTGTCTTTCTCTGTCTGGCTTACTTCACTTAGTATGATAATCTCTAGGTCCATCCATGTTGCTGCAAATCGCATTATTTCATTCTTTTTTATGGCTGAGTAATATTCCACTCTGTGTGTGTGTGTGTGTGTGTGTGTGTGTGTGTGTGTGTGTGTGTGTGTGTGTGCTTCCTATCCATTCATCTGTTGATGTATACTTAGATTGCTTCCACGTCCTGGCTACTGTAAATAGTACTGCTATGGACATGGGTATGCATGTATCTTTTTGAATTAGAGTTTGCTCCAGGTATATGCCCAGGAGTGGGATTGCAGGATCATATGGTAACTCTTATTTTTAAACTTGACCTTCTGTCCTGAATTTCCTATAAACTGGAAGTCAGGTCTAGAGACTTGATGAGATTTCAGGGTAAGCATTTTTGACCAGAATATTCCAGAAGGCCCATGAGGTCAGGCGGATCCTTGTGGGTCACTGTTAACAAAGCTTTGTGGGTACGCAGAGGAGGGATGCTCAGCCTGTGCTGCAGGCCTGGCCCTGAGCCCCGTGCTCTGTGTCCTGGTAGCATCCCTTCCTCCAAAGCCTGTGGGCCCTTCACCAACTTCAACACCACCTGGGAGGTGGTCCCCAAGATGGTGAGCACCTTCCCCAGCTCGCTGCAGTCTCTGGTCCATGGCATCACGTCGGAAGCCTTCGCAGTGCCTTTCTTCATGATCCTCTGGTGAGTGAGAACCACCTGGATTCTGCAGGTATTTTCCACTGTGGCTGGTGGGCTCCTCTCCGCTGGAAAATGGAGCTCACCCACGCCTCTTGATATGGTACCAAACCTCTCTGAGCCACACTTTTCCATCTCTAAGATGTCAAAATAAGACCAGTAGTAATTCTTTCAGAGGGTCACTGAGCAGGTTCAGGGAGATCCCACTTGTAATTAGCCAGAAGCCTGAGTTATAAAATGTAACCCAAGAAATGTTGCCTATTATTATATTACTGATTATTCACAAAATTAGTTGCTCTTTGGAAAAGGAACTGGTAACTGGGCTGAGAGAAGAGCACCAGACTAGAAGCATGCACTTGAACCCTGGCTCTACCACTTACAAGCTGTGTGGCCTCAGGTCATCATATACCCTCTCTGAGCCTCGATTTCCTCACCTGGAAAATGGGAATAAGAATGGCACACACCTCGTAGGGCTGTGAGAAGAAGGACACATGGTAAAGTGCTTAGCAGAGGACCTGGCCTTTAGTGAAGGCTCGATAAATGACAAGTGTTGGGTGCAGGGGCGACGAGGGATTTTGTGCAGTGATTCACTTTGAGTGTAATTCTAATCACAAATATCTGTTGAGGACTTACTTTGTACTAGGCATTGTTCTGATTACAGCCCATTCTCATTATTCATAAATTCCGTAATTTTTTTCTGTATTGCAAATGTGCTTAGTAGCTAAAATATTTTTGTAACCCCAAAATCAGTACTAATGGTGTTGTTTTTGGTGATTATTTGTAGACATGCATAGAGTAGTAAAAAATTTGAGTTGCCTGATGCACAGTGTCTCAGTGCCTTTGGGCTGCCATAGTGAAATATCATAGACTGGGTGGCCCAACAACAGAAGTTTATTTCTTACGGTTCTGGAGGCTGGAAGTCCAAGATCAAAGTGCCAGCATGGTCGGATGAAGAGCCTCGTCCTGCTTACAGACTTCTTGTATTCTCATATGGCAGAAGGGACTAGGGTGCTCTCTGGAGTCCCTTTTATAAGGGCACTAATCCCATTTGTGAGGGCTCCTCATGGCCTAATCACCTCCCAAAGGCCCCACGTTCTAATACCATCACCTTGGGATTAGGATTTTGCAACATATGAATTTGAGGGGGACACAAATATTCAAACCATAGCTCAGACTGTAACTTAAGTGTCCTTTTTGTGATCCATTTAGTGCGATGTTTCTTGCATTTTGTGCTTTTGGTTGGTGATTTCACTGTTCACGCATAGAGCTGAAGTGCTGTCTAGGGTTCCTAAGTGCAAGAAGGCTGGGATGGGTTTTATGAAGAACATATGTGTGTTAGATAAGCTTCATTCAGGCACGTGTCATGGTGCTGTTGGCTGTGAGTTCAGTGATATTAAATAAGGTGTCTTGAAACAGAAACAGGATTATGTATTAATAACCTTCTCTCTCAAGAAACATAAAACACAGTATTGATCAGTTGACAAAAATGTTGTGACCAGGGGCATAAAGGAACCTATTCTGTATTTCCCCCCGGGGCACTGGTTCAGTGTTCCTGGAGACTATAGAACAGAAGAGAAGTACCACAAATCACTGGAATTGATTGTAGCTTACATGTATTAACTCATGCAATCAGCACAGTTATCCTACGATATAGATATTATTAGAGGAAAACCCCACCATAATGCAAGAAAGGGGTTAAAGAATTCATTTGTTAAAGGCAGGATACCTTTGATATTCATAAAATGATGTGGGGTTGCAGCCAGTTAGCCTGGAATTGCAAGGATCTCAGAGTCCAGCAGTTCCATCCTAATCGATTCACCCCAGCTGTGGTTTGGCCGGCACCATCTGGTGGTGGTTACCTGATCTGGCTTCCACATCTTTGGGGGTCATTCTTGTCCTTGGCCATGAGGACTTCCAGAAGAGAAGACTGACATCACTGATTCCCATGGCCCTCAGCCCTCTCTGGGGAGACTGGACAGGCAGCCACCTCCCCTGCACAGAAAACAGGAACCAATTGCCAGTCGCTTTTATTCAAAATTGTATTATCTTAGGCTTGTTATCACTGGATTTTCCTCTATTATCCCCATTTTATAGATGAGGAAACTGAGGCCAGGGAGGTTCCACAGTGATCACCCACAGCCAGTTCTTTCTGTGCTGAGCTGGCCTTCTGGCCCATCTCCTCCTCTCTCCCCTCTCATGTGTGTGCCAGGGGAGCCTCAACAGCGTTTAATATTAACTCTAGAAAGCAAGGCAGGAATCAGTCTCTGCTGCCACTGCCCAATAAAACCCCTCTGCCTGTTTCATTTTTTCTTTTCTTTTCTTTTTGTTGGAGTATAGTTGGTTTACAATGTTGTGCTAGTTTCAGATGTATACCTCTGGCTGTTTCTGATGCCCTCTGCTTGGGAGACGTGAGGGTTTTCTTTCTTTTTTTCTAACAAAAGTAAAACTGTTCCAGGCGAAGTGTGTCGGGTTGTTTTCCAGTGGCCTTCAGATGGTACAAACTCCCTAGTGACCTCTCGCCTTTTGTTGCAGTCTCGTCATGTTCTACTTCATCGCCCTAGCAGGAGCGCACAAGCGGGTGGTTGTCCAGCTCCGAGAGCAGCTGTCCCTGGTAAGGAAGCACCGGTCCCAGGGACAAGGCTGGGACATTTACCCAGGACACTGAAAGGAATGGGGAGCTCTTCCCAGGGAGAGGGTGGGATTTCCCATCACCACTCCCCCAGAACCCTGCCTTCAGGCTCGGCCTCCTCCAGCCCCATTCATTCCCTGACTCATCCATTCCCTCAACATTTGTATCCTCATACTGTGCTGGGATACACAGGTGAAGAAGAGAGACAAGGCTGCTTAGTAGTTAAAGAAAAGAGATAAATTCCAATTGCGATAACTGGTATGATGATGATACAGAGAGGTAGTTAGAGTGGCGGGTGGACCGTCTGCTGCTGAGATGGTGGCCACGGAAGGCCTCTTTGGAGGCGGCGATGGTGGAGCTGAGACTCGAATGATGAGAGGCGCCAATTATGGGAGGTCTTGGGCATGTGAGTAACAGGCAGAGGGTGCATTGAGGAGTGAGCTGGGCACTGCTGGGCCCAGGGGGAAGGGCGGTGTGGCTGGAGGGTGCAGGATGATGGGGAGAGGCAAGGCGATGCTAGAGTCACAGCATAGCTGGGGTCACAGCATCACCTGAGGGCTCTGGTGGGAAGTTTGGGTTTAATTCTGAGTGTGATGGGAAGCCATTGGAGGGTGGTAAGTAAAAGTCTGATGTTCATTTTTAAAGGAACATTTTTACAAGGCCGCTTTGTGGACCAGGGGCTGGGGAGGGAGGAAGAGTGAAAGAGGCAATTTGGAGGTCATTGCCATGGTCCAGTGGTTATTACCTACCAAGTCTGATAGGTCGAAATAATGATATTTGTTTCCAAATATATTGAATGTGCTCTTGAACCTGTCTGTGTTTTTAGGAAAGTCGTGACAAGCGTTATCTAATCCAGAAACTAACAGAAGCCCAGAGGGATATGAGGAACCGGCTAGACTGACGGGGAGATGCTGCAGTGTGCGGTTTACAGGCTGGCCTGGTGACCTGCCAGCCTACACCATCTACCTGAGGTTTTAGCAGAAATTTTTAAATATATTTTTCTGGAATTTGGGCCTTTCCTGCAAGTGGTTCCATACGTGCAGCTCCAGTGCCTGTGTTTACATAACCCAGCCCCTGTTTAATGCTTTAGGGACTTAGAAAAGTAGGTTTGCCTGAGGCCCAGCAGCTCAGGCTCAACCAAAACGCTGAAGCCATTGAAGGTTTTCAACCAAAATTGCGGAGAGACCATTTATAGTTCTACAAGCTTATTTGTATTGTCTTTTAAAGTTAACTGTAGAGGTCATCTATCCATGAGCCTGGGTTAGTTCTTTGGAGCCAGGTTCTGGGGGTTTAGGCTGAGAGGTGTTCCTTAAGAAGTAGTGACTCTCTAGGATGGTTCTGTAGACTTAGAATGGAGACTCGATTTTTTTGAAATGGAGAAACCCTTGAATTGTGATGTTTGGACCAGATGGTGGGAGCATGAAGAGGATGGTTATGTAATTTCAGCTACATGAGAATATGTAATATGAGAATAATATTCTAGGAGAGAAAAGCCCTTCCTGCTGTGCGAATGAACAAGGCCCCGAGTGCCCTGGATTGAGCCCTATGAGGAGGGGAACAGCGGCAGGATGGCAGCCAGGATTTCGTAGCTTCCTGGGCATTTTGCCACAGCTTTGTTACTCAGGGCAAACTGCCTTTAAGGGCCTGGATAGCCACAAAACTTCCGTCCCTCTAGTCCTGGGTTTGGGGACTTGGCAGAGTGCCATCCATATGGAGAGGCAAAGTTTGTCTCTCAGTCTTCCAAAAGCCGTTTCCCTTCCTGCACTGAGGTCTCTCAATCACACTTCATGGTTCGGAGCCAGGCTGGAAAGGACCGTTGAGTCTTTGAGTGTTTCGGCATGTGGGTTGCAGCATCAGGCCAGCCTGTGCCAGTGGACCAAACTAGACTGAATGCTGGCGTCTTAAATGTACGTATTCATATTTGTAAGGGCTGTTGTTTCTCTTGTGCTTAAAATTTTTAATTTTATTTTACAAAACATGCAGAGTATCTCTTCAGATTTCCATTACCATAAAAACCATCTGCGATAAATACCTCATCACTGAAACTGATATCTTTAAACCTTTTAATATAAGCCTAGATTATGGTTTTTTTTTTTTTTTTAGATTATGGTTTAATGTAAGCAGTTTTCATTCTAATACCTTCAGAATCTTTTTCAAAGTACTGTAGTTTTGTAACGACCGTGTGTACCTTCCTTCTATGGTTTTCCTTCCTTTCACTGGCTCTAAACCTTTCCTGGGGGTAGCCTGGAATTTAAAGGTGGGTGCAGGTTTTAGAAAGCTGCTGCTGTGAAGTATATTTCCCCCCCTCCCCCCATTACTCAAAAATGATTGACTCCTTGCTCTGAGAAGCAAAACAAGCTCACCATAGTTAACATACTTCTGTGTACTTGTCCCTTTGCCAAAGTTTTTTTTTCCTGCTCTTCTACAGGTAGTATTAACACGGGATATTTTTATACCTATAAAACTGATGAGGTTTTCTTTTCTTATCTTGTTAAGGTTTATGAATTTTGAAGTCTAATAACTAGTATCATGGAATTTTGAGCAAACGGAAGTTCATTCCATCCTCACTTTTAAAAAATTCTAAATTGTTGGCATTTTTGCCTAGAGAATTTATATGTATAACATTCTTGCCTTCACCATGCTTCTGAAAACAGTCAAGTTTTCTGTGGTGTGTGTGTGTGTGTGTGTGTGTGTGTGTGTGTGTGAGATGGAAGCTCTGTTTTCTTTCCCTATTATTATACTGAAATATGCTAATATATTCATTTTAGTTAAATGCTGCTAATTTGCATACTTCTTACTTGAATGTTTTTATATATTTTGATAACTTTAATAACTGCGGATGACGTCTGTATAATTGTTAAAGTGCAGCTCTCGCTAACAAATGTGCATTACAACTACTGATTAAACTATGTCTTGAAGGTTTTAAAATGTGATTCTGTGTATTTGAATTCTTGGAGGCGTCTTGTTAGCAGTCAGGTGATCATGAAAGCTGTAACAGTTTGTAAAGTTGCTCTTTACCTTTTCCTAGAATCAGAAGAAAGAAGTGTTCAATTATAGAAAATCATCAAATGAGTGCTTTTAAGACTTGCTTTTAAGCCAAGGAGGGATGTGTGTATGTGTGTGTGTGTGTGTGTGTGTTTTGTTTTGGGTTTTTTTTTTTGCGGTACGCGGGCCTCTCACTGTTGTGGCCTCTCCCGTTGTGGGGCACAGGCTCCGGACGCGCAGGCTCAGCGGCCATGGCTCACGGGCCCAGCCGCTCCGCGGCATGTGGGATCTTCCCGGACCGGGGCACGAACCCGTGTCCCCTGCATCGGCAGGCGGACTCTCAACCACTGCGCCACCAGGGAAGCCCGAGACACACAAATCTTTGTCAATATATATATATATTTTTCTTTTGAAACAGAGACCTGGAAATGGGATTACGGCCAAGATTTTAAGGCTTTTGAGAGCTAGATTTATACTCAGGAGCTTTACATGAGAATGTTACAACACCCTCACTTTCACCAACTATTTGGATCTAAAAAGGTATATAATAGTCAATCATAATTTTAAATTATTGCAGTGTGTTAATTTGAAAACAATTAGCAACATTATTTTTACAATGGCAGTGTATCTTAAATATTTTATAGTAACGGGTAATTGAAACACAAAAGACCCTGAATAGCCAAAGCAATCTTTTATTTATTTATTTATTTATGGCTGCGTTGGGCCTTCATTGCTGTGCGTGGGCTTTCTCTAGTTGTGGTGAGTGGCGGCTACTCTTCGCTGCAGTGCGCGGGCTTCTCATTGCATTGGCTTCTCGTTGTGGAGCACAGGCTCTAGGCGTGTGGGCTTCAGTAGTTGCAGCGCGCGGGCTCAGTAGTTGTGGCTCGCAGGCTCTAGAGCGCAGGCTCAGTAGTTGTGGCGCACGGCCTTAGTTGCTCCATGGCATGTGAGATCTTCCCAGATCAGGGCTTGAACCCGTGTCCCCTGCATTGGTAGGAGGATTCTTAACCACTGCACCACCAGGGAAGCCCATAGCCAAAGAAATCTTGAGAAAGAAAAACGGAGTTGGAGGAATCAGGGTCCCCGACTTCAAACTATACTACAAAGCTACAGTAATCAAGACTGTATGGTGCTGGCACAAATACAGAAATATAGATCAATGGTACAGGATAGAAAGCCCAGAGATAAACCCACACACATATGGTCACCTAATTTATGACAAAGGAGGCAAGAACATACAATGGAGCAAAGATAGCCTCTTCAGTAAGTGGTGCTGGGAAAATAGGATAGCTACATGTAAAAGAATGAAATTAGAACACTCCCTAACACCATACACAAAAATAAACTCAAAATGGATTAAAGACCTAAATGTAAGACAGGACACTGTAAAATTCTTAGAGGAAAACATAGGAAAAACACTCTTTGACATAAACCACAGCAAGATCTTTTTTGAACCACCTCCTCGAGTAATAAAAATAAACAAATGGGACCTAATAAAACTTAAAAGCTTTTGCACAGCAAAGGAAACCATAAACAAGATGAAAAGACAACCCTCAGAATGGGAGAAAATATTTGCAAATGAAACAACGGACAAAGGATTAATCTCCAAAATATACAAACAGCTCATGGAGCTCAATATCAAAACAAACAATCCAATTAAAAAATGGGCGGAAGACCTAAAGAGACATTTCACCAAAAAAGACACACAGATGGCCAAAAGGCACATGAAAAGATGCTCAACATCACTAATCATTAGAGAAATGCAAATCAAAACTACAATGAGGTATCACCTCACACCAGTCAGAATGGCCATTATCAAAAAATCTAGAAATAGGGCTTCCCTGGTGGCGCAGTGGTTAAGAATCCGCCTGCCAATGCAGGGGACACGGGTTCGAGCCCTGGTCCGGGAAGATCCCACATGCCGCAGGGCAACTGGGCCCATGAGCCACAACTACTGAGCCTGCGTGTCTGGAGCCTGTGCTCCGCAACGAGAGGCCGCGACAGTGAGAGGTCCGCGCACCGCGATGAAGAGTGGGCCCTGCTCACCGCAACTAGAGAAAGCCCTCACACAGAAACGAAGACCCAACACAGCCAAAAATAAATAAATAAAAATTTATATTAAAAAAATCTAGAAATAATAAATACTAGAGAGGGTGTGGTGAAAAGGGAACTTTCCTGCACTGTTGGTGGGGATGTACGTTGATACAACCACTATGGAGAACAGTATGGAAGTTCCTTAAAATACTAAAAATAGAACTACCATATGACCCAGCAATCCCACTATTGAGCATGTACCCTGAGAAAACCATAAATCCAAAAGAGACATGTACCACATTGTTCACTGTAGCACTATTTACAATAGCCAGGACATGGAAGTAATCTAAATGTCCATCAACAGATGAATGGATAAAGATGCGGCACATATATTACTCAGCCATAAAAAGAAACAAAATTGAGTTATTTGTAGTGAGGTAGATGGACCTAGAGTCTGTCATACAGAGTGAAGTAAGTTAGAAAGAAAAATAAATACCGTATACTAACGCGTATGTATGGAATTAAAAAAAAATGGTAGTGATGAACCTAGTGGCAGGGCAGGAATAAAGACGCAGACATAGAGAATGGACTTGAGGACGGGGGGGGGGGGTGGGCTGGGGGAGGGGGAAGCTGGGGTGAAGTGAGAGTAGCGTCGACACATATACCCTTCCAAATGTAAGATAGCTAGTGGGAAGCAGCTGCATAGCACAGGGAGATCAGCTCAGTGATTTGCGACGACCTAGAGGGGTGGAATAGGGAGGGTGGGAGGGAGGGGATATGGGGATATATGTATGCATATGGCTGATTCACTTTGTTGTACAACAGAAATTAACACAGCATTGTGAAGCAATTATACTCCAATAAAGAGGTGTATATATATATATATATATATATATATGTATATTCCAAGGGTGTAAAGTAAAAAATGAAAGCCCCCTTCTCACTATCCCAACCCCTTGAAGTTACCATTATTAAACGTTTTGCCGTACATCCTTTCAGGTATGCACCTTTGATTTTTTGCCCTCATATACATTACACATTCGAAAAATTATTTCTGTTCCATAGATTCCTAGAAGTAGGATTGTTGTATCAGTGGATATGCATTTTTTAAAGTGTCCAAATTTTTTTTTCTTAAGACTTTATTTTTTTTACAGCAGTTTTAGGTTCACAGCAAAATTGAGGAAGGTACAGAGATTTCCCATATACCCCCTGCCTCCACACATGCACCGACTCCCCCACCAGAGTGATACATTTGTTACAATTGATGAGTCTACATTGTCAGATTGGATATAGACTTAAAAGTAAGAAATATGTTGCTAAACCTTCCCTTCCCAACCCTCCCCTTAAGAAACCAATTTGCGCCAATGTACGTTCTCACTAACAGTAAAGTGGAAATAATAATAGCAATAATAAATGTTCTCCGTAGAAAAACTAAAAATAGAGAAAAGGAGTAGGAAGAAATTTAGTATGTCAACCCCAATTCCTAGAGATAACACTAATGACCATGTGGTGAATTTCAGAATGTAATTTCTACTATTTTAAAGTGGTTACAAATAGAGAAAAATCTCCTATATTGGTAAAGCATAAAACACAATGGCTATGCCAGTAAACAATTCCTTCATGGTCCTCCTTCCCAGGAACTGAGTAGAGTAATCTTTACCCCGTCGGGATCTTTGAAAGAACAATTTAGCATTCTCATCTCCATGGCAACCCTTTACCCGGTCGGCCTGAGTGATTGATAGTGATCTCATCCAATAGAATCTTTTCATTTGACGTTTCCAACCAATCGAGTGGAAGCAGGTGGCCCAGGGCGTTTCCACCGAGGCAAGAGCGGGTCTTATCTGCCTTACGTCGGCCGTGCGTCATCAGTCTGCGACAAGGGCACGGTTGCTCTGTTCGAGAAGTGGTTCCGCTGTTGCTGCGGCAATGAGCTGCACCCGGGCGGCGGCGGCTTGCTGTCTGTGGCAGCTGCGCACGGGCGCCCCGAGGTCCCTCTCAGGTAAAGGGGGAGCATTACCGTGGCCCCGCCCCGTGCCGGCGAGCCAGGGAATTTTCTCCTGAGGCTTGGGTCGGAGAGGTCACGGGGAAGACGTTCACTACGTCACAGGGCTGCGACGGAGCGCGACTGAGCGGCTGGAAAAGCGGGGCTAGGCCAGTAGTGCGCCGCGGGTCCGCTGGGCGGGAAGTGGGGTGGTTTTCCGCAGTAACCGTCTGGAGCGCCGGTTCCGGGTCGGCGCATTGGAGATGACCTAATTGCGCACCTGTTACGTGACGTCACTGCAGGTGTGGTCGGCGTTCCGGACTGAGGACAGTTGGCGACCTTAAAAGTTTAGTGTCCCGGGGACGGGGGGGTGGGGGTGTCCTCCTCGTAGCCTTTGCTCAGGGCCTCGTAGGTAGTCCTATGACCAGCAGCGTCCGCTTGCCCCCGACACCTCCACTCCTCACCCCGGAGCTTGTTAGAAACGCGGATTCTCAGGTCCCTCCCCTGACCTACTGGATCGCTATGTCAGTATTTTAACAAGACCTTCGAATGATTCGTGTGCATTTGCAAGTTTGAGAGGCACCAGGGTATTAGAAGGAGTATCGAATTGGGAGTAGGGAGACTTAGGCCTGGATCCTGGCTCCTCCTTTCCTCATTTCATCCGAGCTGCCTCAGAAAATTGTGAGGTCATTTTCTCAAAGTTAAATCATTCGTGTACCACCTTGACGACTTTTGCCTTATAGCAATACCACTTGTATTTTGATTACTAAAGGTTTTTTTTTTTTCCCTAAACCGTGTCCCATTTTAAATTAAGTAATGTCACGGAAACTAGATCCTTATGGTAAACAGAAAACCAGTATCGCCTGTCCCAAGAAAAGTAATCATAAAAAATAAATACGCTGAAAACAAGAAGTTATTGTGTTAGATACTGTTGCCTACCAA
Organism: Pseudorca crassidens; assembly: GCF_039906515.1. Taxonomy (NCBI): domain Eukaryota; kingdom Metazoa; phylum Chordata; class Mammalia; order Artiodactyla; family Delphinidae; genus Pseudorca; species Pseudorca crassidens. The sequence goes on from NC_090310.1 coordinate 23,210,077, forward strand.
GGCTTGAACCCAAGATCATCTTTCTTTCTGGTAAGAAAGGGAGGTTAGCAAGTGTTAGGAAGACGTTTAAGATGTGTCAGCTGTAAACTGAGACCATCTCCTTGATGAAGACAAAAAAATTGGAAGAGAATAACTCTTGCTGAAAAACATGGGTGTTATTTAATGCATGTTCATAGCCACTTAAGGTCTTCCTATAAACCACATGAAACCTCCTAGGTACCATCATAGGTATGTGTTTCACATTTTGGGAAAACATGAATATAAAATGATGCATTTGAGAGCTTCTAGCACTGGGCCTCAATTTTATATATTATTTCTCAGTTTTATTTTAAAGTGTGTGACAGTGCAGGCAAAACTCAGGACTGTTGAACATGATTTTTAATGCTCCTTAGTTGAGCCAATACGAGAATAAGAATCATTGTTTTTCATTTAAAGCGTTACTTTGCTTCCTGTATCTCATTTTACCTTCATGATAACTCATTAAGAAAGGTTTTATTATTGCGTGTTTTCCCTTGAAAAGGAAATAACCTGATCATTCCCAATTTTATATGTAAGAAATGGCAATTCTGAATTGTCTAAGGTCTGTGTTAGAGACAGGATATGTATTTTCTGGCTCTAGCTCTGTGCCCCATCTGTGATCCATACTGTAGAAATATGTTGCTAAATCTTCCCTTCCCAACCCTCCCCTTAAGAAACCAATTTGCACCAATGTACGTTCTCACTAACAGTAAAGTGGAAATAATAATAGCAATAATGTTCTCTGTAGAAAAACTAAAAACAGAGAAAAGGAGTAGGAAGAAATTTAGTATGTCAACCCCAATACCTAGAGATAACACTAATGACCATGTGGTGAATTTCAGAATGTAATTTCTACTATTTTAAAGTGGTTACAAATAGAGAAAAATCTCCTATATTGGTAAAGGAGATTTTTAGAAATAATGTTTTGCCAATCTGTGATCCATACTGTACTTTTTTTTTCCTTTTCCATTATGGTTTATTACAGGATATTGAATATAGTTCCTTGTGCTATATAGTAGGACCTTGTTGTTTATTTTATATATAGTAGTTTGTATCTGCTAATCCCAAACTCCTAATTTATCCCGCCCCCACCCCCTTTCCCCTTTGGTCACCATAAGTTTGTTTTCTATGTCTGTGAGTCTTTCTTAAGTTCATTTGTTAATTTCTTAATAATTTCACATTTTAGATTCCACATATAAGTGATATCATATGGTATGTGTCTTTCTCTGTCTTACATCACTTAGTATGATAATCTCTAGGTCCATCCATGTTGCTACAGATGGCATTATTTCACTCTTTTATGGCTGAAGAGTATTCCATTGTGTGTGTGTGTGTGTGTGTGTGTGTGTGTGTGTGTGTGTATAGGTAGATAGACCACATCTTCTTTATCCATTCATCTGTCGATGGGCATTTAGGTTGCTTCCATGTCTTGGCTATTGTAAATAGCGCTGCTGTGAACATTGGGGTGCATGTATCTTTTCGAATTAGAGTTTTGTCCAGATATATGCCCAGGAGTGGGATTGCTGGATCATATGGCAACTCTGTTTTTAGTTTTTTGAGGAACCTCCATATTGTTCTCCATAGTGGCCGCACCAGTTTACATTCCCACCAACAGTGTAGGAGGGTTCCCTTTTCTCCACACCCTTTCCAGCATTTGTTATTTGTAGACTTTTTTTTTTTTTTTGTGGTACGCGGGCCTCTCACTGTTGTGGCCTCTTCTGTTGCGGAGCACAGGCTCCAGACGCACAGGCTCAGCAGCCATGGCTCACAGGCCTAGCCTCTTCGCGGCATGTGGGATCTTCCCGGACCGGGGCACGAACCCGTGTCCCCCGCATCGGCAGGCGGACTCTCAACCACTGCGCCACCAGGGAAGCCCATTTGTACACTTTTTAATGGCCATTCTGATGGGTGTAAGGTGGTACCTCATTGTAGTTTTGATTTGCATTTTTCTAATTAGCAATGTTGAGCACCTTTTCATGTGTCTGTTGGCCATCTGTTTGTCTTCTTTGGAGAAATGTCTGTTTAAGTCTTCCGCCCATTTTTTGATTGGGTTGTTTGTTTTTTTGTTATTGAGCTGTATGAACTGTTGTGTATTTTGGAAATTAAGCCCTTGTGGGTTGCATCGTTTGCAAATATTTTCTCCCAGTCCGTAGGTTGTCTTTTCATTTTGTTTATGGTTTCCTTTGCTGTGCAAAAGCTTATAAGTTTGATTAGGTCCCATTGTTTATTTTTGCTTTTATTTCTATTGCCTTGGGAGACTGACCTAAGAAAACGTTGGTGTGATTTATGTCTGAGAATGTTTTGCCTATGTTCTCTTCTAGGAGTTTTATGGTGTCATGTCTTAATATGTAAGTTTTTAAGCCAGTTTGAGTTGGTTTTTGTGTATGGTGTAAGGGTGTGTTCTAAATGCATTGATTTACATTTGGCTGTCCAGCTTTCCCAACACCACTTGCTGAAGAGACTGTCTTTTCTCCATTGTATATTAATTGGCAAAGATTAATTGGCCATAGATGTGTGGGTTTATTTCTGGGCTCTCTATTCTATTCCATTGATCCATATGTCTGTTTTTGTGCCAGTACCACACTGTTTTGATTACTGTAGCCTTGTAATATTGTCTGAAGTCTGGGAGGGTTATGCCACCAGCTTTGTCCTTTTTCCTCAGGATTGCTTTGGCAATTCTGGGTCGTTTATGGTTCCATATAAATTTTAGGATTATTCGTTCTAGTTCTGTGAAAATGGCCGTGGGTAATTTGATAGGGATCACATTAAGTCTGTAGATTGTTCTGGGTAGTTTGGCCATTTAAATAATATTAATTTTTCCAATCCAGGAGTATCCATCCCATACTTTTTAAAGAGACCTTGCAGAGATTATGAAAAGATAGAAATAGCAAATATTACAATACCCCACCCTCCACACATACTCCCAAAAAGCATTTATTAGGTGCCTGAATCTGGAAGAGTGTTGCAGTGCTAGGGAAAATTCAAGTATGTTTTTAATAGAAATATAATTCTAGCCATCAGAAGTTAGATGTGCGTTTGAACTCACCCTCATCCTATGCACTCAGCCCCTTGCTATTTCTCAGTAAGTGGTTTCTTAAAAATGAGTATTGAGGGATTTCCCAATGGTCCAATGGTTAGAACTTGGTGCTTTCACTGCCGAGGGCCTGGGTTCAATCCCTGGTCGGGGAACTAAGATCCCGCAAACCATGGGGAGCGGCCAAAAAAAAGAGTATTGAGTTGTCTTTAAAGTTCTTTCCCATTAACACGTTTCTGGATGGGAATAACAAAATAAAAGAACAAGCAAACAAGATTACTTTAAAAAATAGAGTCATCTCATCGTTTTCCATTTTAATTGGGCCCCATCTTTCTATAAGGAGGCCAGACTGATGGAAGCACCAGTCCTTGGACTTGGAGGCAAAAACTTGAGACAGGTTACCTTGACTTTGTCAAATGTCTCAAATTATTCTCCACATAAAAACATGGCCACAGACCACAGTGACCCACTGTCTGATGGCACAGATGTGAGTGGTACCTTACACCTGGCAGAACTTGGACTCCATCCAGTTTCTTGAGTCAAATATGCTCGGTGAGATGGAGCAGGTTATATGTGGAAGACTGGATCACAGCTGGGTCACCATGCTTCGGACCCCTAATATCCACTGCTCCTTTGTTTAGTCATTTAAAATCCCCTGCCTGAAAAGTTCAAATGCAGAACCCCCTCATATTTCATCAGGCCTACCCCATCACTGTGTCCAAAGCACTCAAGCCTTTTTTAATGGAAAAACAAACAAACAAACTATAGATGTATCCAAAATGAAACTTTCTGCACATTGTGTAGGTGTTCAAGTTAGCCTAAATGAAAAGAAGTATCTATTAAACACACAGTAGTCATACATAAGAGCCTTGAAACACATCTCAAGATGATATCAATACAGGTCAAAGTTCACATTCCAAACTAAATGGTCTCTCTGAGTCTCTATTTCCATATCTTCAAAATGAGTTGATAACACCTTATACATCTAAACATGTCACAAAACTCTTCTCTTAGGGGAGAGAACTTTGGGACTGCCCTAATGTAAGCCTCAGAGATTACAGTCAAGGTGTTACTGTTTGGAGATTTTTTTAAAAGACAAAATCTAATCTATCCTGAAGAATTTATATTTTGAAAGCAGGAAGAGTTCAGTTGAATTAAGTACCATAATGAGATGAAACCTAAGCTCTAAGGCTAAATTCTCAAAGTCAGATGCCCACGGGTGCAGATATTTTTAGGCGAAATTAAATCTACAGTTCGTAACCTTGGCTGCAGAGAGGATTTGCGCACAGAACTTTTCAAAAACATCTGTGTCCCCTCCCAGAGATCAACGGGGGAGGAGCATCCGTGCTTTTGAGAGCTCCCTAGGGGTTCTGTGCAGCCAGGGTTGGGAACAGAGCAAGCTGGCACGAGCGGGTGGACTGGAGAACCATGCCCGTCTAGAGGCAGCTACCACGTTAACTGCCTGGTGAGAAGACAGGATCAGTATTTCTAGATCATCATACACTTAGATTGAAGCCAGAGTCCAGATCTTTAGTTAAAATCTTCTATGTTTTAAATATTGGTAACTAATTTACTTCAAAAAGCAAAACAAAAACCATTGCAGGTTAAACAGAATACACCCGTGGGCGTACCCCACCTATGGGGAGCTTATTTGTGACCTTTGCTCTAAGGTGCCTCTTTCTTCTGTCTATGAAGGAAACAACTCAGTTTTACCCGAGAGTAATGGAGAATAAACACTTGCGTTGCAGCTTATGGAAGAAGCAGCAGTGTCAGATTTTGCAGTTCGGGAGTGACCTTAGACAGTATCAGTCGGGCAGCTGTGGATCGAATAATCCGGGTGGATCATGCAGGTGAATATGGAGCGAACCGCATCTACGCAGGGCAGATGGCCATCCTGGGTCGGACGAGCGTCGGGCCGGTCATTCAGGTGGGCGCCTCTTTATCTGAGTAATGAATCGCATTGGGTCATGCCTTCTCAAGGGAGATACTGTTGTCCCCAGGCAAGCAAGAATTGGTTGTGCGGGTGGGGATGGAGGAGTAAAAAGCATATTATTATTTTTTTATCAAGCACATACATTTCGTACATAAACACATACAGTATATCTGTAGTATTAAAATATCTTGGTGGGGGGCGGTGCGGGCGATTAAAAAAGGGCTGAGAGTCAGCGTTAAGTAAAAGCGCCAGTTGTGAGACGTTGTGGTCCCGCCATAGTGGAGACCAGTGGAGACATTTTATATTGAGGGGCAGACGGTCGGGCCTGGGCTTTATAGTCACACAGACTATAAAGGTTCACATTCCAGCTCTCTCCCGGTGTGACCTGGGGGAAGTCACATGACCTCTCCATTTCCATATCTGCAAAATGAGCTGTTAACACCTCATTAGGTTTTGGTGAAGAATAAATGAGCTGGTGTAGAGCGGCTAATACCATGCCTGGCATGTAATAGACACTTAGCACATGTTAAATTGCCTGCTCTGAGCCTTTGGGCAAGTTACTTAACCTCTCTGTGCCTCACTTTCTTCATCTGTAAAATGAGGATAATAACAGTTTGTCCTTCACAAAGCAGTTGTGCAGATTAAGTTAATTACGTATGTAAAGCTATTTGACAGTACTTGGCTATAGGACATACTCTTAAGTGTTAGCTCTTATAATCATTCTCCCTTTTTTCTTTGATGTAAATGATACATTTCTGGCTCTCTGAAAGGAACTTATATAAAATGTAATATTCTGCCCTTCTGATTTTGAAATGGGGTACACATCTCATTTCTTTTGGGTGCGCACTGTTGTCCTTGAATAGGCGCGTTGTGGGTCGGAGGAGCTTCTTCTGGCACCATGGTTTGGGGTCCGCTTCTCTGGAATTAAGATTACAGATGCTTCTTTTGGTTTGCTGTCACTCTCTTCTCCGTAGCCTGATGTTTAGGGTTTTTCTTCGACGATTCAAGGGGAATGGGAGAAATAGCAGTTCTCATCATTTTGCCCGTTTTGCTTCCTTTACCGCACATGGACAGGGCATTAGTTTCCTTGCTATATAGCAGGCGGTCTCTGTGGAATGCTTGCATGTCTTTGTTTTTATGTTTCTTACAGAAAATGTGGGATCAAGAAAAGGACCATTTGAAAAAGTTCAATGAGTTGATGGTTGCATTCAGGGTGCGGCCAACCATTCTGATGCCCTTTTGGAATGTGCTGGGCTTTGCACTGGGTATGTGTCTGTCCAGAAGAGCCTGTGTGAGCTTAGGGATCTGGGGTGATTGAATCATTAAATAACCACTTCTACAATTCTTGCTGTGTCCTCTTACAACCTTTTAATTTACTTAATATTTTTCTGAAGTTAAATTGACTTTTTTTTGCTTACATTTATTTAAGATAGAATCTTAAAATCAGAACTTTTATAAATAGAAGGTACAGTGAAAATAAATACAACAGAGAGGAAAAATGCTAGAGCAATTCAGTTGTAGCCAGATGGTGTTCCCCGATGAAGGTTCTAAACCTGAGATCTGCTCACTCTTGAAAAGGGAGTCAGGGAATTCCCTGGCGGTCCAGTGGTTGGGACTCGGCGCTTTCACTGCCTGGGTTCAATCCCTGGTCGGGGAACTAAGATCCCGCAAGCCACGAGACACGGCCAAAAAAAGAAGGGTGGTGGGGGGAATCAGTGGTATAGAGGAACCCAAAACACACTCACCCTCAGTGAAGACTCACTCCTGCCATAATCGGAAGGTTAGAAAAAGCACTGAAAAAAGAACATTCTTACTGTGTGATTCAGGGTTTAACACTGTGATCTGGTACCACCTAAAACTATGGTTTTCAAGGGGGGCAAGTTGCTCCTGAGGATGCTTGGCAACATCTAAAGACATTTTTGGTTGTCACAACTGGGGATGCCACTGGCACCTAGTGGGTAAAGGCCAAGGGTGCTGCTAAACAGCCCACAGTGTTCAGGACATTCCCCCGCAACAAGGAATTATCCAGCCCCAGAGTCCAGGGTGCCAAGGTGACAAACCCTGGCCTCAGCTGATCTCCATCCCCAGTGGTATCAGCCCCATCCTTTGCCTTCTGGGTCTGACAATTCCAGGTGCGGGAACTGCCCTGCTTGGGAAGGAGGGCGCAATGGCCTGCACAGTTGCTGTGGAAGAGTCCATAGCACACCACTACAACAACCAGATCAGGATGCTGATGGAGAAGGAGCCTGAAAAGTATGAAGAGCTTCTTCAGGTATTTGACTGGCTGTGGAAGGGGCTGCTGCGGGGGGAAGGGCAGATATGCAGTTTGGTAAGAGGAACAAAATAGAGTGTTAGGGAATTGCGATGCCTCAGAAACCTAGGGCAGCACCTCATTTTAAAAGCAAGCAAACTGAGGCAGCTGAAGCCGTATGTCCTGTCACGTGCTTGGGCAGAGCTGGGACTGAAACCTGTGTTTCCTGAGCCCAGACCTGTATTCTCTCTGCTTCCGGATCATTGATAGATTCTGAGCAAATGCCACGAGTACAAACCCTTCAGATTAAATAAATAAATATCCTCAGAAATTTTCTACAGCAAATAAGGGAACTGTTTAATTTTTTTTGAAGCTAAGTCAGTGGCCAACCACCTGTTTCTGTAAATAAAGTTTTGTTGGAACACAGCTGCACCCATCTGTCTACATGTCCATGGCTGCTGTCCCCTCTACGATGGAAGAGTTGAGTTGTTGTGACAGGGACCTTACAGCCCCAAAAGCTTGAAGTACTGACTCTGGCCCTTTGTAGGAAAAGTTTGCCTACCTGTGTCTTAGATGATAATATGAGGCTTTAGTCTCCAAAATAAGTCAGAACAGCAGGGAGCTGGTAGGCTGACTTGCTTCTATTTCTTTTTCCTTAATCAGGTGATAAGGAAATTTCGGGATGAAGAGCTTGAGCACCATGACATAGGCCTCGAACACGACGCAGAACTGGTGGGGAACCCCTTTTACTGTTTGCTTGTGGTGACCTTATTTGGAAGGATGAGGGATGGGAAGGTTTCTGTTCCCAGAAAGATACAAAGTGGCTGTCAGACAAAGAGAACCAATACATTGCTTGACAGAGAGCCAGCAAATGGCTTTCTCCCAACTGGGAATCTTATTTCTTGCTTCTCTTCCTTATCCTTTTACCCAGCACTTTCTCCCTCTCAGCTGAGAAACCAGTTGGGTCAAACGTTTTGGATGCAGCAGAGGCATTCCAATCTTTTGAATAGGTTTTTTTTTTCCCCCAATTAAAATAAATTGTTTCTTAGATCTTATTACTTATCCAGAGAAGTCCCAACCCTGCCATGCCAGGCCAGTACCTTACAACTGAAGGTGAACATAGAGCAGGTTTCTTTGGGTTGCTTATTGTTGTTGTTTTTAACAGGCTCCAGCGTACGCTGTTCTGAAGAGCGTTATCCAGGCTGGATGCAGCGTGGCAATATATTTATCAGAAAGACTGTAAAGTATGTCCACTTTTCCTTGTGTATAAACGATGATAGTAATTTAACAGTGACAATAGCAGAAAAGGAAACGTACAGTTACTGTTCTGTGAATTTGTTAATAAACTGCGAGAGGTTTTTTTGTTAATAAAATTCTCCAGTGTTGATTTTTTTTTTTTTTTTTTTTTTTTTGCGGTATGCGGGCCTCTCACCGTTGTGGCCTTTCCTGTTGCGGAGCACAGGCTCCGAACGCACAGGCCCAGCGGCCATGGCTCACGGGCCCAGCCGCTCCGCAGCATGTGGGATCTTCCCGGACTGGGGCACGAACCCGTGTCCCCTGCATTGGCAGGCAGACTCTCAACCACTGCGCCACCAGGGAAGCCCCTCCAGTGTTGATTTTTCTCTGTGCTGCTTTATGGCCATACGGCTGACAGTTCACCAGGTGCATTCAGATTATAGCAAAATCAGCTGGTCCTTGTTTGGTCTGTAGTTAATTTTTTCATAAAGCATTAAGAATGAATCATTAAGAAAGTAACAGAAATCTTCAAGAGAAAAAAAAAAGAGTTTACTGGTAACACAAAGTAATTTAAAACACAATGATGTTTAAGATTGACCAAGCAAGACTGCTGAGCCCATCAGGTAAGCGGAAGACTGACATTGTTTTGTTTTGTTTTGTTTTGTTTTAACATCTTTATTGGGGTATAATTGCTTTACAATGGTGTGTTAGTTTCTGCTTTATAACAAAGTGAACCACTTATACATATACACATGTTCCCATATCTCTTCCCCGCCCCGTGTCTCCCTCCCTCCCACCCTCCCCATCCCACCCCTCCAGGCGGTCACAAAGCACCGAGCTGATATCCCTGTGCCATGCGGCTGCTTCCCACTAGCTATCTACCTTACGTTTGTTAGTGTATATATGTCCATGACTCTCTCTCGCCCTGTCACAGCTCACCCTTCCCCTTCCCCATATCCTCAAGTCCGTTCTCCAGTAGGTCTGTGTCTTTATTCCTGTCTTACCCCTAGGTTCTTCATGACATTTTTTTTTCTTAAATTCCATATATATGTGTTAGCATACAGTATTTGTCTTTTTCTTTCTGACTTACTTCACTCTGTATGACAGACTCTAGGTCTATCTACCTCATTACAAATAGCTCAATTTCATTTCTTTTTATGGCTGAGTAATATTCCATTGTATATATGTGCCACATCTTCTTTATCCATTCATCCGATGATGGGCACTTAGGTTGTTTCCATCTCCGGGCTATTGTAAATAGAGCTGCAATGAACATTTTGGTACATGACTCTTTTCGAATTTTGGTTTTCTCAGGGTATATGCCCAGTAGTGGGATTGCTGGGTCATATGGTAGTTCTATTTGTAGTTTTTTAAGGAACCTCCATACTGTTCTCCATAGTGGCTGAACCAATTCACATTCCCACCAGCAGTGCAAGAGGGTTCCCTTTTCTCCACACCCTCTCCAGCATTTATTGTTTCTAGATTTTTTGATGATGGCCATTCTGACTGGTGTGAGATGATATCTCATTGTAGTTTTGATTTGCATTTCTGTAATGATTAATGATTTTGAGCATTCTTTCATGTGTTTGTTGGCAGTCTATATCTTCTTTGGAGAATTGTCTGTTTAGGTCTTCTGCCCATTTTTGGATTGGGTTGTTTGTTTTTTTGTTATTGAGCTGCATGAGCTGCTTGTAAATTTTGGAGATTAATCCTTTGTCGACTGACATTGTTTTTATTGTGAATTGTGGGTTTAGAGCAGGTTACTTCCATCAGAGAATATACTAAATTGTGGATTATTTGTGAAGTTGAATTATAATCATTTCCTTTAGGTCTGTTCCCAAAAGAATGGGCCAAAACGGACTATAATTTTCATACTTTGTTGAAATCTTCTATGATTTTCAAATTGTTAAATTTATGAAAAAACCTAGATCAGTGGTATTCTTTTCTCTGGCTGCACATTAGAATGTCCTGAAGAGCATTTTAGAATTTTTCAGGTTGTGAAGAAAAAATTCTGACTGAATTAGGGTGGGGCCCAAGATCAGAATGGTTTCGAAAGCTCCCAGGCGATTCTGGCGTGGGTCAGGGCTGGGGACCCCTGGACTAGATTGTCAGCTTCTCGTGGAGAAGAATCACGTCACTGGGTCTTTGCCTCCCACCCAGCGCCCTGTGTTTAATCAGTACCTCGTGATGGGCCAACTCGCCACAGTGGGTCCTGTTTTGAAGGACTGTGACACCAGGATAGTGTGGACTAGTCCTCTACAACCTCTTTTTTCCTAAACAGAACATGAATTTAATCTTATGGGATCAAGTGAATCAATCTTCTGATAATAATTAAACATGGGAGGGAAGCGCTGAAGACAACTGAATTCCCAACTCTTGTGCTAGGTTACAAACAGATGTCTGTAGTATAGTTAGTGTAGTTGGTTAACAACTGAAAAGCCAAGTTTCCTACTCAGTTATTGCCTATATCTCCATTATTTTATAAATGTGCATTTTATGTCTTTCCTGTAAAGACTATGAGTTTATTGAGGGCTAAACATCTTTTCCGGTTCCTGGTACATAGTAGGTACCCATTTAAAGGGAGGGAGGGACAAAACGTACATAAGTAGCTACCAAACTGGTAGGAAAATGGCCTCCATGGCTGTTCCTCTTCTCCTCTGGATCTCAGTGCCAGAGTTTCCCAGAGTGTGGTCCCTGGCTCTGTTCTGTCCATCATCTTTTTCTTGGTATCTCATCCTGCCTGTGGCTGACTCCTTCACAGTTGTATCTCCAGTCCAGGTTTCTCATTTTCAAATATCCATCTGCCTACAAGATCCCTCCACTTGGAAGTCAAGAGAATCCCAAGCTCCACACACCCCAAGCTGAGCTCCCTGCCTCCCCTCCCCCAGTCCTGCTTCCCCAGTGGCCTCCCCATCACAGGGAATGGCAACTCCATCCTTCTGGTCCTCAGGCCAAAAGCTGTACAGTCACCTTTGACACCTGCCTCTATTACAGTCCCATCAACCAGGACATTCTTCAGGTTCTACCACATCCTCTTCACTGTCTCAACTGCTGCCACTCAGGTCCCTCCCACCCCATCTCTTACCTAGATTATTTTAGAAGCACTCTAACTGTTCTTCTTACCCTTGTCCTCCCACAATCCATTCTCAACCCAGCAGCCGGAATGACCCTTTGAACCGTAAGTCAGATCACAATACTGCTCAGCTTAGAACCTCCCAGTGGCTTTCCCCAGTTACCACAGAATAAAAGTCACAGTCTCTAAAATGGTTTACAAGACCTACGTGATCTGGCCTTCTCTGACCAGTTCCCCTTCCTCAATCTGCTCTGGTCATGCCGGCCCCCTTCCTATTCCTTGAAATGCCAAGGCATGCTTCGGCCTTGTGGCCTTTGCAGTGGCTGTTCCCTCTGCCTGGAATCCTTTCCCCCAGATATCTGCATGGTCAAATCCCTCACTAACTCCTAATATTTTGTTCAAATGTCACTTTTGAAAGGACCCCTTTTTCAAAATTGCAGACCCCACCCCGCCACATGCCTCATCCCCCTTGCTCTGCTCTGCTCTGCACTTTTCCCCCACAGCACTTACTGCCTTCTAGCATATTATATAATGTACTTGCTATGTTTTTTTGTCTGTTTCTCCCCACAAGAATGTAAGCTCTGTAGGGCAGAAATCTCTGTTTTAATCACTGACACATAATGGGCACTCAATAACTAGTTGTTGATGGGATTGAATGAAGAAATTGCTCTCCCTTACTAGAAGTCAGTTTTAGATAACTAGTTATTCAGAACTACTCCTGTGTGCATGTCAGCAAAATTCAGTGGAGATTTATTGAGAAGATGCTGACCTGGGCCCCTGGCCCCCTGGTCTGTACAAATTGTTTTGCTGTAAAACAGAATCTTTCAGCTGGGTGGTGGGGCCGGGGGTTGGGGGGAAATGCTACCAGGAAACCAAAGGAAGGCCATTCTCTACGTTTCCTGCTGATGATTTCAAAATTAGAGGCTGGAGTTTTGCATGTGAATCCACGTGCAAAAGAATGAATTTAGAGCTGTACTTCACAGCATATAGAAAAATTAACTCAAAATGGACCACTAAATCTCTAAAGCTCTTAGACGAAAACATAAGGGTAAATCTTTGTGACCTTGGATTAGGCAACAGTTCTCTAGATATGACACCAAAAGCACAGGCAATGAAAGAAAAAAATAAAGTGGACTTCATCAAAATAAAAACTTTTGTTTTTGGAAGAACACTATCATGAAAGTGAGAAGACCACCAACAGAACAGGAGAGGATATTTGCAAATCGTATATCTGATAAGGGATTTGTATCTAGAATATATAAAGAACTCTTACAACTCAACAATAAGACAGATAGTCTAATTAAAAATAGGCAAATGGACATGTCTCCAAAGAAGATACACAAATGGCCAATAAGCATTTGGAAAACATGCTCAACATCATTACAGAAAACCACAATGAGATACCACTTTACACCCACTAGGATGGCTACAGTCAAAAAGATGGAAGGTAACAAGTGTTGGTGAGGACGTGGGGAAATTGGAGCTCTCATGCACTGTTGATGGGAATGTAAAATGGTGCAACCCCTTTGGAAAATAGTCCGGCATTTCCTCAGTTAGTTACACATAGAATTACCATGGTACAGTTAACTCCTCTCCTAGGTATAAACTCAAAAGAAATGCAAATGTGTTCAAATAGGTAGTGGTACATGAATATTCACAGTAACATTGTTCATAATAGCCAGAAAGTAGAAACAACCCAAATGTCCATTAGCTGATGAATCAACAAACTAAATGTGGTATATTCATACGATGGAATATTCATCCATAAGAAGGAAGGAAGTACTGATACATGCTGTAACATTGAGTATATGCTGAGTATATCAGCATGTACTGATACATGCTGTAACATTGAGGAATATTATTCATCCATAAGAAGGAAGGGAGTACTGATACATGCTGTAACATTGAGGAACTTTAAAAACATGTTTGGTTACAAAGTTTCAGTATGGAAGGTGAAAATAGTTCTGGAGATGGATGGTGGCCATAGTTATGCAACAATGTGAATGTACTTAATGCCACTGAACTCTACATGTGTACGGCCCCGGGCGTCCCCGGGAGTCCCGACCAGCAGGACAAATCCTTGTGAGTCTGAGGAGGAACCTGTGGGGGTTGAAAAAAAGGGGGAAGGGCAGGAGACGCGAAAGAATGGAGGCAAGACAAAATCCTGATCAAGCCTCAAACTTTTATTGCTGCGGTAGCTGTATTTATACACTGCAGAGAAAGGGGGGCGGGATTCAGAATGAGGGAAGTACTTGGCTAATCATCATTGGTGCTGCGTGCGCGGGCTTTCATTTTAGGCGCGAACTTCTATCTCATAAATCAGGAAGAGAAGCAGGGTGTCGGCCATCTTCTAATGGCGAAAACTTCTTGGCTCCCAACATCTACACATGAAAAATGGTAAGACAGTAAATGTTGTGTATATTTTACAGTAATAATTTTTTAAAAACATGCTAAGTGAAGGGAGCTGGACACAAAAGGCCATATATTGTATGAGTCCATTTATATGAAATGTCCAGAACAGGCAAATCCAGAGACAGAAAATAAACTAGTGGTGGCCTAGGACTTCAAGAGATGGGGGGAATGGGGAGGAACTGCTAATGGATTTCGGGTTTCTTTTTGGGGTGATGAATGTTTTAGAATTAGATGGTGGTGATGGACCTGTGAATATACTAAAAACCACTGGAACGTAGGCTTTTAAATGGTGAATTTTATGGTATGAATGGTATGAATGATAGCAATAAAAAAAAAATACAGGATTTGTAGTTTCATGCTATATTTGAAAGGAAATTCAGTCCAGGCTGTTGAATGGGGAAACAATTTCTTTAACGTACAGCCTTCAAGCCAGCAGAGCATGTGGAAGCCTTGATCTTCTGAGGTGCTGGTGCTGTTTCTTCCCTTCCTGTATCAAAGCTCATTTTGTAAGTATTGCAGTCAGGAGTCTTAGTCCTGTGAAGGGACTTTGTTCAACCCTTATTAAAAGCCCAGATTTGCTGCTGTGTGCTTGGCATCCCCTTCAGAATTGATGTCTGATGTTTTATGCTTCTGAAATCTTCTAGAACAAGGCCAGAGAGATTTTCTGAATCCCTCTTTGATTGTTTTTAATTCCATTACAGCTTGTCCTCGTGTATTAACAAGGTAATCTTGTCTTTCTCTTACTTTACTGCTCTGATCTTTCAGAGGAAATGTGATTTTAAAATGGGACACCATCCAAAGATCATGCCAGGATGACAAAGGATATTATTCATGCAAGCAGTGCAGTTCCAAAGATGTGATCTGAGCTATAGTTCTTTGCATGTTTTTGATTCCCTTTCTACTCAGAAGTGGTCCACAGGGCTTCCCTGGTGGCTCAGTGGTTAAGAATCCACCTGCCGGGCTTCCCTGGTGGCACAGTGGTTGGGAGTCCGCCTGCCGATGTAGGGGACGCGGGTTCGTGCCCCGGTCCGGGAGGATCCCGCATGCCGCGGAGCGGCTGGAACTGTGGGCCATGGCCGCTGGGCCTGCGCGTTCGGAGCCTGTGCTCCACAACGGGAGAGGCCACAGCGGTGAGAGGCCCGCGTACCGCAAAAAAAAAAAAAAAAAAAAATCCACCTGCCAATGCAGGGGACACGGGTTCGAGCCCTGGTCCAGGAAGATCCCACATGCCGCAGAGCAATGAAGCCCGTGCACCACAGCTACTGAGCCTGCGCTCTAGAGCCCAGGAGCCACAACTACTGAGCCCACGTGCCACAACTACTGAAGCCCACGCGCCTAGAGCCCGTGCTCTGCAACAAGAGAAGCCACTGCAATGAGAAGCCCGTGCACCGCAACGAAGAGCAGCCCCGACTCGCCGCAACTAGAGAAAGCCCACGCACAGCAACGAAGGCCCAACGCAGCCAAAATTAAATTAAATTAAATTAAATTAAAAAATAGAAGTGGCCCACAGACCAATAGCAGTGGTATCACCTGGGAGCATGTTAGAAATGCAGAATTTGGGGCTTCTCCCCAAACCTACCTAATCAGAATCTGCATTTTAACAAGATGTGGTGGTTTTAAAGTATGTCCACACACTCCTTGATATTCCTCTGTTTGGTGGAGCCTAATTCCCCTTATCTTGAGTGTGGGCTGTCCTTAGTGACTTGTTTATAACAAACCATGAGGCAGAGATGGTGGAGTGCGACCTCCAAGGCAGCTAAGTCATAAAAGACCTCTC
The DNA here is from genome assembly GCF_039906515.1 of Pseudorca crassidens. NCBI lineage: Eukaryota > Metazoa > Chordata > Mammalia > Artiodactyla > Delphinidae > Pseudorca > Pseudorca crassidens. The sequence goes on from NC_090310.1 coordinate 23,225,811, forward strand.
TCTAGGATCTCTCCTCCTTGGGGAAGCCAGAGTTGCCATGTGGTGAGAACACTCAAGCAGTTAATCTGTGGAGAGGGTCACATGGCCAAGAACTGAGGCCCCCTGCCAACAATCATGTTGCACAACATCTCATAAGTGAATCCTCAGCCTTGGTCAAGACTTCAGATGACATAACTGCAGCCAGCAGCCAGCCTGCAACCTTATGAAGACCCAGAGCCAGACCCACGCAGCTGAGTCACTCCTGAGCTCCTGACTCTCAGCAACTATGTTAGATGATAAATGTTCGTTGTTTTCAACTGCTGGGTTTTGAGGTGAATTGTTATACAGAAATAACCAATACACAACACTTCCAGGTGATTTGGAAGCACATTACAGTTTGAGAAGCACCGAACTAGACCATGAACTCCGGGAAGGTAGAGACCACTTAGGCATTTCCTTATCTTTAGGGCTTGGTACAGTGCCTGACACTCAGTGAATTTTTGTTGGGCTAAATACAAGGTTAAATTGCCCTGTATTTTTAAAAATTAAAACTATTTTTGTAATGAATAGTGGATGTATGCACATGGTGAAATATTCCAAGAGTTAAAGGGTATTTACAGTGACAAGCATATCTCCCTGTTTGTTGATTACCAGGAAACTGAGACCACTTGCCTTACCTTGTGATTAACTATTAGCAATCTGCCACATTCCCTTTTCCCCCTCACTTCCAAAAGTAACACTTGCCTCAAAAACAATATAAACTAAAACAAAACAAAACCCAAAAACCAACAATATAAACTGCCTGTACATTAAAAAGAAAAAAAAGCACCCCTTTCAAACTTACTCCCTAAAAGTAACCACTATTAATAGTCACTGTGTTCATTTCCAGACTCAAAAAGTCTATCCATACGTATACAGTTTTGGGTTTGTATTGTTCCCCAAACGGAGTAATACTGGGCATCTTGCCTTGATACGTGCGTTTTCCACTTCGTGACCCATATTGGCCACCTTTTCAAGTCAGCCCCTGCGATCCACCTCGCCCCGCCGGCTGGCTGCTGCCTTGCCTCAGGGCCACCTCCGTCACGCGACCCTGCGCCAGCGCTACACACAGGTCCACCTGCACTGCCCTACAGCTGCACCCGGCGGCTCCCACACCGCCCCACCCAGCGCAGCTCTCCCGACCCCCGCGCCGCACAGGAGGAAACGCTAGGTGCTGGAGAGGCTAGAACTTAACCACGAAGCCCCTCCGCCTCTTACGTACTCTCGACCCCCAGCGATGGGCATTTGGGGTTATTAACAGAACTGGGGGACCGCTAATGCTTCAGGGACCACCTCTGAACACAGTCTCTATGGAATTTCCAGAGGAGGGACCCCTTGGGGTCTTTAAACTTTCTGGAGATCCCAGACTTCTTTGACCATATAATAAAAGCTCTGGACCGTCACCCCTGGGCCTCCTTAAGGTCTCTTGATCCGGGTGATTTGGGGAGAAGAAAACGTGACCTTTCCCAACCGCGAGGAACAAAAGAAACCTTTCCTCAAAATCGCTCTCTCAAAAAAAAAAAAATCGCTCTCTCTGGCTCTGCAGGAGCACAAAGCACTTTTCTACTGAATATGTTTTCAAAGGTTTAAAAGGCTCCTTTTGCCTTCGGGGACGTGCTTCCTCCCACTCCCGTTACCGAAATGGCAGCCCGGCAGGGCTGTGACTGAACCCCACGGGCCTTTGATACGGATCCTGTAGGTAGATCTGCTCCCGGGCGCGCCAAGGTTGAGGAAGGTCTCGGGCTTTCCGGCGCCCGCCCGCCACCATCACCAGAGGGCGCCCTCGCGCCGGCATTCCGAGTCCGCGGCCGGCCGCCGACCCGCCAGGCCCTGCCAGACGTCACGGGGACACGCCCGGCGGGCGAGACCAGGTCATTGCTAGGAGTGCTGATAATCCGGCCTCCGGATCTCCGCTGTAGGACGGGAGTGGAACGTCTCGTTCACACACTGCGAGATGCGGCGGGCTCACCTGGCTGCTCCTGGCTGCGCGGGCCCACTGACTTCAGCGTCCTTAACAGGGAGGACGCAATTTCTTTTTCAGAAAAGGGAGAGGAAAACACAGGGGAGGTCGGTTAGTCTCCCTCTAGGGGTACCACACGATGAAACCGGCTTCAAGCGTCAAGCAGTGTCCGAGGAGTCTCACTGAATGTTTATTCATTAGGTCGTGCTGCTCCCTGGACACACGCCTTCCTCCCACCCACGTGCTCAGCGCTTTGCCTGATGAAGGCTATTTGCCCTTCTAAACCCCCAGCTCATAGAGGAAGTCATACCACACCGCATCTCCCATCCCCCATCGGTCAGCTTCTTGCATTTGTATTGCATCCCGTCATTACCTGCTTTCCTACCATCTCTCCAAGCTGGCAGCGAGCTTCTCAAAGTCAAGGGCTGTCCCCACACCTGGAGCTTAGCAGGCCCTCAGCTGACGTTTGATAAACTAATCTACGCTAAAAAATCACGTGGACTCATAGAATGGAGCAAAAGTAATTACAAGTAGTAACACGATCCTCCTGATCTCAGTATGAGCACACCTAGAAACTTCTGGACGTAAGTATGAAGTGGGGAGGGAGGGTCAACCTTGTGAGTGCCCTTCAGTCCTCTTGTCCATCTGCACCCCAAAGCCTGGCAAACACGTAACACATGACCATGTCTCTACTCTTGTCCTTTGAAACGCTTTTTATTCATTGCTGCTGTGGTTTTTGTTTGTTTGTTTGTTTTATTTATTTTTGGCTGCGTTGGGTCTTCATTGCTGCACGCGGGCTTTCTCTAGTTGCGGCGAGCAGGGGCTACTCTTTGTTTTGGTGCGCGGGCCTCTCATTGCGGTGGCTTCTCTCGTTGTGGAGCACGGGCTCTAGGCGCGTGGGATTCAGTAGTTGTGGTGCGCGTGCTCAGCAGCTGTGGCTCATGGGCTCTAGAGTGCAGGCTCAGTAGTTGTGGCACACGGGCTCTAGGCACGTGGGATTCAGTAGTTGTGGTGCGTGGGCTCAGTAGTTGTGGCTCGTGGACTCAGTAGTTGTGGCTCGTGGGCTCTAGAGCACAGGCTCAGTAGTTGTGGCACACGGGCTTAGTTGCTTCGTGGCATGTGGGATCTTCCCGGACCGGGGATCGAACCCTTGTCCCCTGCATTGGCAGGCAGATTCTTAACCACTGCGCCACCAGGGAAGCCCTGTGTTTTGTTTTTTGAGAATTTCTTTTCATGATCCTTTCTTCCTGTTTTCTTTTTTTTTTTGTTAACCTCAGCATTTCCAAGGTTATACAGAATTTCATACTGCTTGCTCCTGGAGTTCCTAACTGGGCATGCACATCGGAATAAACTCTTGAGATTTAAAAAAAAATCTACAGATGCTCCCGCTCCACTCAGTCCTAGTGAAGCAGAAGCTTCTGGGCAGGGCCTAAGGTAGGAATATAATTTAAAAACGCATACAGCAGCTCTGATGTGCAGCCATGGTTAAGAATCAATGGTATAATTCCACAAGGACTTTATTTTAAACCTGCCTCCAAATGGATGCCTTTCCCCTGCTTTACATCCTATTTTTCTGGGCTGATTTAAGATTTCCACACTGCACCACTTCTCCGGCACTGCCTTCTGCTAAGATGTGACTTGTAGTTCCAGTTTTCTCCAGCCCATTCGGTGCCATGACAGCTGGAAACATACTCCAGACCAAGTTGTCTTCATCAGGTGGGAGCAGTGGTGAACAGCAGTGCTCCCTGTACTGCTGGGCGAGCAGCCTTTGTGCGGTATTTTCCATGCCTAACTTCCAACTGGCTTTACTGAAACAATAAAAAAAAATTGCGTGGAGATGCCACCTGTTGCACTTACTTCCTGTATGTGTGCTTAAATAAGACAACATGGGCATTAAAAAGAATAATTATCTCAGTCATCTGGATGCTTTAAGGTAGCATATTATTCTAAGTACTGTGGAATAAAGGAATTTTAGGACATGAAATTCACACTCCTCTTTTTATATTATTTAGAAGAGACACAACACAACATCTCACCTTTGCTTTAATAGGAAGTTGTTAGTTCTGCTAAATGAAAAATCCATAGGGTGTTCTTCAGGTATGGTTTGATCCAGGAGCTCAAACCAAACACTTGGCTTCTCTCTCTCCTCTCTTTGCTTTCCACAGGGTTGATATTAGGCTCATGGTGGCCCCCAAGTCCCTCTTCAAGTATGGCCACATAATTATTGTTATGCAGCATTTCCATACATCACCTCCTAGCATTCCTCCATCCAAAAGAAGGATGAGGGTCTTTTCCTCTAGCTTCTGCAGAAGAAAGAGAAAATTTTGTTTTCCCAGAATCCAAAATACAGCCCTCCTCCACCTCTAGCTTCATTTTCCTCCAATTGGATCACATGCCTGGCCCTCAACCTGGCCTGGAGGATTGAGACTAATCTCATTGGCCATGCCTGGTTACATGGTTGCTCCTGAAGTGGGTGGAGTGGGGACAACTCCACCCAAGCCACATGGGTCAAGAGTGGGGTAAGGTGGTTCCCCCAAAGGAAGCCAGAGTCCTCTTACCAGAAGGGAGAACAGATGTCGGGCAGATCAAAAGGCCTGATATCCCCTGAGCCCAGGAAGTCGTGATGGGACAAGACTTGAGTGGATGCAAGTGGGGCAGTGGGTTCCAGATGGGCTGGAAGGCTGAGACCAGGGGGGACATTACTGTAGCCTCCCCTGATGTTGGATGACGACCTGGGTGGGGACTCTGGGTTGACAGGCAGCATAACAAGATGGTCTACACCACCTGGGTCTGAATTCTTGCTCTGCCACTTACCAGGTGTTGCCTAACCTCTCTGTGCCTTAATTTCCCCACTTGTAAAAAGATGGCACCAGGGCTGTCATGGATGAACCCGAAAACAATAAGCCAAGTGGAAGGAGCCGATCGCAAAGGCCACACAACGTATGACCCACTTACGTGAAACGTCCAGAACAGGCACATCTATAGAGACAGAGGGTAGATTAGTGATTGCCTGGGGCTGGGAGGAGTGGGGGGTGGGGTAATGAAAATGTTCTAAAACTGACCCTGGTGATAGTTGCACAACTGTGACTATACCAACAGCCATCGAACTGTACACTTTATATCTGTGAATTCTATGGTATGTGAATTAAGCCGTGGAGGTTTTTCAAGGTAGTGTGTGGCAAGTGCTTTGAGCCGTGCCCGGCACTTCGGGCTTTCCCAGGCCCTTGGAGCTTCTGAATAATCCCATCGTTCACCTCCCTTCCGTTACCCCTTACTGCGTGTCCCTCTCTCTCCTGCCAGGATACTGACTGCATAGACAGCTCCTCTCCAGAAGAAGAGCTGGACTTGTTGGCTAATCGGAAAGGACTCCTGCTGGTCAATCTTATGCGTCCACTTGATTGGGTCTCGGGGTGCCCAGACCTTTGGTCAAACATGATTCTGGGTGTTTCTGTGAGGGTGGTTTTTGTTGAGATTAGCATTTGACTCCGTGGACTGAGTGAAGCAGGGGCCCTCCCCAAGGTGGGTGAGCCTCATCCAGTCAGCTGAAGGCCTGAATAGAACAAAAGGCTGACTCCTGAGTGAAGACTCCTCCTGCCTGGCTGCTGAGCTGGGACAACAAGCTTTTCCTGCCTTTGGACTCGAATGGAAAACACCGGACCTTCTTGGGTCTGAAGCCACCAGCTTCTACACGGGAACCACACCATCGGCTCTCCCAGGTCTCTGACTTGCTGACTGCAGATCCTGGCCCTTGTCAGCCTCCCTCATCACATGAGTCTCTTCCTTTTTCTCTACACTTCCTCTTGGTTCTCCTTCTCTGGAGAACCCTAACTAATACAGAACCTAAAAGAAAGATGAGTCAATGATGAGTTTCAGGCTGAATGACTAGGAAAACAATCAGAACGTAGGACAGAAATACGGGAATCAAATCAAGGAAGTGACTGGTTTGGGGGGTCTTTTTCCTTCACAAATACGTACTTAACATCTGCCCTGTGCCAGATAAAGTGCCAGTTGTGGGAGATTAAAAGATCTACCAGTTGCCTAAACTAGAGGCCAAATCCATCCTTGCCTCTGTCTTCAGCCTCGCCCTCAACATGGAATAATTCTTAAGATCTACAATTTCATCCCCTTGAATTTCTCTCAACTCCATTTCCTTGGCAGGTAGAAAGGGCTCTCAGTGAAATCACCATCCCCCACCCTTTAAGAGCCACAACATTTAGTAATGATTTCACTTAAGGTTCAGGAGGACCATGGAAATATTTGAGGTATTTGAAGAGTTACTATATGTGAAATAGAAAGTTATTGGTATTCATCAAAGTAAAGGGACATAAAGCATATTTTGCAATTCCAAGCTACTTAAGGTGATAAGGATGTTACTAACAGTGTTAAGTGTTTGCTGGGGGGATGAGATATTGTCCAAAGGAAAATTATCTGCAAATTTTCAATTTAATGTCATCAATTAAAGCCCAGCCTAAAGTATAGGAAAGATGGGAGGGGGAGAGAGGAGAAAAAGACACCCGTCCTGGGTGGCAGCTAAGGCTGAGAGCCCGTCGTCCTGAGAGTCACTTCATACCTCTTACTTTATTCCCATCCGAGGGAAGGGGACCTTAGGAAAGCCACACGAAGGGGCTTCCCTGGTGGTGCAGTAGTTAAGAATCCACCTGCTAACGCAGGGGACACATGTTCAAGCCCTGGTCCGGGAAGATCCCACATGCTGCAGAGCAACTAAGCCCGTGCACCACAACTACTGAGCCCACATGCCACAACTACTAAAGCCCGCGCACCTAGAGCCCGAGCTCCGCCACAGAAGAAGCCACCGCAATGAGAAGCCCGCGCACCGCTACGAAGAGTAGCCCCCGCTCGCTGCAGCTAGAGAAAGGCCACGCACAGCAACGAAGACCCAATGCAGCCAAAAATAAATAAAGTAAATTTATTTTTTAAAAAAGAAAGAAAGCCACACGAAGAAGGGACAGTGTGGACCACTGTCAGGCTGAGCTGGGGAGGAGGTTTGGGCAGGCTGCTCCGGAGATCGTTGGCGATACCAGCGCTCAGAGACTTAGGAATCACATCTACATCTGCGATGGGTTCACACGGGTCAGGTGAAGAGAGTCAGACCCTGGAGCGAGAGCATTCCAAGTTGCAATTGACCAAAATGCCCCAAAGGCTGAGAGTTACTACAGTTGCAGAGAAAGTGAGCAACATGCTCCCCACTCTTTACAGTGTGGGGATGCAATGGGGGAGGGTCCAATGTCAGCAGAGGCGGTGAAACGCACGAATTGGCAAAGATACCCTTGAAATAGTTTCTTAAATTCCTGGAATATACAGCATGGTTCTGCCTCCATACACCCAGCTTCTTTTTTCCAAGGCTGGAACCCATCACTGTATTTCTCTGGTTGAGCACTGTAAGGGGTTGTTTCTTGGGACCGTGTTGAAGGGAAATGGCAAGCTTTAAATATGTTACCCCCAGCAGGTGGCAGTGGGATAGGGTGAGGGGACAGCGGATTTCCACCTTCTGTCTTACACTCACCGAGAAGGAGGCATGTGCTCCAGACCCAAGGGTAGATGGGCGGGTCCCCTGCAAAAGTCACATAAATGAAAAGTGCTCCGACTGTATTCCAGACCTTAACAGTTTCCATCCACTTCCATATATTCTAACTTCGTTTCTAAGTATGAGGTTGGCCAAAAAAGTTCATTTGGGGTTTTCCGTAAGACGTCAACAGAAAAACGCGAACAAATTCTTGGGCCAACCCAATACTTTCTTTTGAACCACCTTAGAGGTACAAATGGCCAAATTTTAAACCTTGTGGGGTTCGGTTTAGGGATGGGGCTTCTCTGTTCGACTCATAGGAAAAGCTGTAACTGGTAGAGGTTTGGATCCCCATGAAGAGATTAAGATACCACCAAAAAAAGTGACCAATATTCAAAACCAGGCACCTTTTCCAGGTCAGATGTTTCCACCAGATCCGCTCATCATTACATTAGTATGTTACAACACTTTTAGCATCTTTTCTGAAAATCCCTGCAGTCTTGGCAGTCCCGGGCTCCTCTCTGCTGTGTTTCTTTTCAGAGTCTCTTTTACTCCTCATCTAACAGAGATGCAAATCGCCAGTGACCCTCCTTTGGGTGTCAAAACACACAGGGTCCTCTTGGCTTTTGAGGCGCAACACAGAGCAATGCTTTCTCTCCTTGTGGGAAAGACATCCCAAGTGAAATGTACGGAGTGTGTGTTGCACTGGGGCATCCTGGCCAGGCTGCCATTCTGCTCTTGCCGGTTGGAATGCCTTGATGACTATGTCCTCAAACAGATGATCACAGGACGTCTCTACGGGGCCGACCACAGAGCAGCCCATGGGTTCAGTAATGACTGCTTGCATCTTGGTGCAGGCTTTTCTTCTCCCCAACCCTTCAGATTTCACAGGCCTGTAAAATGAATTCAACAAATATTTATTCAGTGAGTGACTCTAGTGCCAGGCATTGGGGAAATAATGGGGCATGAGACAGATAAAAGCCCTGCCCACATTCGAGTGGCCCAGGATTGCCAACTTTTCATTTTTCTGTTAGCATTTAAAGAAAGAAACCATGGGCTTCCCTGGTGGCGCAGTGGTTAGGGATCTGTCCTGCCAATGCAGGGAACATGGGTTCGAGCCCTGGTCTGGGAAGATCCCACATGCCGTGGAGCAACAAAGCCCGTGCGTCACAACTACTGAGCCCGTGTGCCACAACTACTGAATCCCGTGCTCCACAACAAAAGAAGCCACCGCAGTGAGAAGTCCGTGCACCACAACAAAGAGTAGCCCCCGCTAACTGCAACCAGAGAAAGCCCGTGTGCAGCAACGAAGACCCAACGCAGCCAAAACTAAATAAATAAATTTATAAAAAGAAAGAAACCACCATCCCATGAATATCATTACTATCAATTTCTCCTTAGAAGAAAATGGTTACTTTAACATGCAACAGAGTGGAAGGATGTGCTTTTAACGGACAAACTTTTAAAATGACTATATTAGAACCATATCATATGTAAGTTTAAGTTGTTGATGAAAAACTTTAATCAGTCGTTCTAAGAAAGAAATGGAAAATTTTATTTGAACCAAATTGAGGACTGTAAGCCGGGAACAGCCTCTCAGAAAGCTGAGAACTGTTCCCTTGGTTAGAGGTCAAAGCACAATTATATAAGTTTTTGAGACAGAGAGCTGTAACTTAAATGGCGTATTATTGACAGTTTCACAATTTAGCAGTCGCAGAATAGTGGGTCTTGGGTCATCATGACCCCTTACAAGATTAAGAAGGAATGTTATCTCCTAAGGAATTGTCTTGTTGATGCTGGGAGAATGCTGCTCTGTATGGCTGAACAGGTATTTCTACCAATGGGGAGGTTTGGTTGATGCCTAATGCAGATAAACAACGCACCGTAGAGGGGAGAGAGGAGGCCAAAAGGGCAGAGAAAAAGGTTTTATGTTTAAATTTTTCTTGTCTTGCCATAAAATGTGAATTTTAGTTCACAGCTACATAAACATGCTTTGGGGTGTGGGAGAGAGTTCTTTAAATAGCATGGACAACCTCATTCATCACTTTACTTCAAGCTGGGTGGCTAAAGGTACATATTATTCCTACAATTTGGCCCATGAACTCAAACCAACTCCTTCATCAGGGGCTCAGCTGCTGAAACTTTGGTTTCAATGCTGGAGAAAACTCTGACTGTGATGGCCAGTGGGAGACAGAATATCAGTTTCCACAATAGCAACTTCCTAAAAGATTTTCAAATGTATTTTTTTTCTCTCAACATTATATTAAAAACGTTTTTCAAATATACAGAGAAACCGAAAGAATTGTACTGAGAACATCGATATACCCACCTCTTAAACTCTACCATGAATGTTTAACTTGACTGCTTTCTCTCTTGTCTGTCTGTTCATCCATCCCTCTCTCCACCCATCAATCAGCCCATCTTATTTTCTGATACATTTCAAAGGCAACTGCTGAGGCCGTACACTTCAGCGTGCATATCACTCATTAGAATCCAATATGTGTTTGTAATTTTTTTGAGGGAAAATTTAGATACGGGGAAATGCCTGAGTTTGGAGTGCACCGCTCAATGCGTTTTGACAATGTGTGATCCGAACCCCTAAGCCGCTCTATCATGGGTAATTTGCACTAAATTAGATGTTGTTTTGCTATGTGCTGACTTTGAAATGTCCCTACCCTGCGAGACGAGACTCCCCCTGGGAACTGAGCTTTATGAAAAATGCCTTTCACGTGTCTTATTTTGCTCTGTTGCCCCAGACCCCGGAAAACATCACCAGATGCCCATTTGGAAAGAACTGACTACAGGCAGTTTGTGCGGTGGTTAAAAATATCAGTACAGGAAGCGTGGGTTTGAATCCCAGCTCTGCCACTTTCTGGCGCTCTGACCTCACGCAAAGTATGTATCCTGCGTCTAGGCCTCAGTTTCCCCAGCTACACAATGGGTAAAGATAGGCCTCCCTCATAAGGTTGCTCTGTGTGGTGAGGGCTGAATGGGTTACATCATGTAAAGTGCCTGAGTAGAACATTGCCTGCTGAGTGGGGAACACTCAGGAGAGGCTGACCTTATCACCAGCTCTCACAGCAGGAGGCAGGGATGAGGGGCACATTAACTTTGTGCCTACTGAAGCCGGTGATTTTATGTTCCACTCAGTTCTGAGTCTCTTTGGCCCCGCTGGCCCTCCAGCCAGAAATGTAATGACTGTCAAAATTCTCACCATGACATCACCAGGCAATGTCTGTGGGAAGTCTGTGTCCATAAAATGACTCAAACCAGAGGAACTGAGCACGTGGGAGATAGGGTTCTTACTCTCTAATTGTGTTGGATTTATAACGTAAATCCCACGGCCTTGAATTTAATATCGCACCATTTTATTGGCACTAAATTGCATTACAGACCCATTAGCTCTCTCCTAGCCCTTCATTTCTGCCAGACGGAAGCTTCCCTTTGATGGATGTCGGTTTCATTATTCATGACTCTTTTATAAACAGTGGCTTTGAAAATGGAGATCAGGAAAGAACATTTTCTAGTGAAACGCTCTTTATCAGCATGGGACTACTATGCTGGACTCCTGAAATAGATTCAGTTTCTTTACTCAGTCAGTCATTTAACAATTAGCACTGAGCATGTGCTGGACAGATGTAGCACCTGCTCACAAAAAAAACCTCAGGGTATATTTAGAAATACAAACATGTAATTAGTAATCACATGAATAATGCCTCACAATTAGGATGGAGCCCATAGAGCAGATAATGTTGTTTGCCTGCTATGCCAAAGGCTGATGACTGCCTCCTAACACTTATTCTCTTTCTTTTCCACAGTAATAAAACACTTATTTTTAGCAGGATGCTTGCTATCTAGGATAACGACTACATTTCCCAGCCTCCTTTGCTGTTATATGTGGCCATGTACAATGCTGGAACCAATTTCAATGTGTGGAGAGTTTTCTTCCCATACCTCCAAGCAATTTTCAGGCACCAGCTGGGTGTCCTACAATTCAACTCAATTCTGACATTATCTGCCTGGAGATAGTGCCGTATCCCACAGGTTAAGGACTCAGTTTCCTCACCACGCCCCGCATTCAGATGCCAATTGCAAGTCCAGGTTGTCACCTGTGCTTCTGCCTAACCAGCTATAGATCAGAGGTTCCAACACCCCCCATCCCCACCTTGGGTTCAATTAATTTGCTAGAGCGACTCACAGAACTCAGAGAAACATTTTACTCGCTAGAATCAGTTTACTATAAAAGGCTATAACTCAGGGACCGCCAGATGGAAGGGATGCACAGGGCAATGTGTGTGGGACAGAGCACAGAGCTTCCATGCCCTCTCCAAGAGCTCCATGCTCTCTGCATCTCCATGTGTTCATCAACTGGAAATTCTCCAAACCCCATCATTTTGGGTTTTTATGGAGACCTCATTACATACATAGACACGATTGATTAAATCATTGGCCATTGGTGGTCGAACTCAATCCCCAGCCCGTCTCCTCTCCCTGGAGGTCGGGGGGTGGGACTGAAAGTTCCAACCCTCTAATCATGAGGTTGGTTCTAGCAACAAGCTCCCACCCTCAGGTGCTTCCAAAAGTCACCTCCCTAACAAAACAAGACACCTTTGCTGCTCTCATCACTTGAGATTCCAAGGGTTTTAGGAGCTCTGTGCCAGGAACAGAGATGAAGACCAAATATATATTTTTTATTATAAGTCACAATATCACACATGCGACTAAGTCCTGGCCAATGTAATGTGCAGAAGCAGAATGTGCAATTTTATGTCATACTCTTAAAAGGAAGAGAACGCCTTTTCTTTGTCCTTTTACTCCTTCCCGTGGGCTGGAAGGCAGGGGCTGGTGTACCATCTTGCAGTATCAATGTCAGGGCACCACCTAGGCATAGTGGATCGAGTTGGAGGGAGCCTGGGCTCCTGACTCTGTGACTGTTTCATGAGAGAAAAACTGCTCTTTTGTTTCAGGTGCTGTAATGTCAGGTTTCTGTAACAACAGCAGGACTGCTATCCTAATTAACACATCTACCCATCACCTAGTCCCCTTCTTCCTTATTAAAAGAACCCCAAATTTATTCAAGTATCAACTCTTAACAAAGGTGACTGTACCTCTAGCTCAGAGGTAAATCCTCATTAATATAAACCAGTCAGGGCAATCCATTTCTCTTGCCAGTGACCGGTTGGGGCCTGGACAAGATGCAATTCTAGGCCATGAAAATTGCCAAAAGTTCTGCTGGGGAATTTCTGTGAACTATTTCCTTGTTCTAAAATAGAAATCCCAGGGAGATAACCACCTCTATAAAGTACCAGGCAGGGTGTTAGGTCCATCTTCTGATGGATGTATCTGAATGTGATGCTTGGAACTGTGGCAGTCATTCTGTAACCAGGAGGAGAGCTAGTCTGTAGATGGTAGAGCAGAAAGATGGAAGGAATCTGATGGCATGGTTGAGTCATTAAACTAAGCAAGCCTGGAGCCACTCACCTCCAGACTTTCAGTTTGTGACGTTGTAAAATGTCCTTGTCAATTAAATCAGCTGAACTGGGGGGTCTTCTATGAACCATAACCAAGAGCATTTTAACCAGACAGCCTGGTACACGAGGCTGTGACCAGCTCTCCAGTCTCATCTCTCAACATTTTTCTCCTAAGCCCCAAACTTCAGACTTACTGGAATCGAAACCATGCTTTCATTTCTCCAGGATTCCATACATGAAGGGACTTCTGCACAGTCGGCTTTCTCAATCCCTTTATCAGGCAATAATCAATTCATCCTCCAAAATCAGCTTAGCAGACACTTCCCCCAGGGAACCTTCTTACCAGACCCAGTTTCCCCAGATCCATTCAGCCTCATCTGCATATGCGGGCCTCGGCCTTGCTTCTTGCCCAGAGCAGCCCTAGCCACGACTCACTACATTCTCACAGCTGGAAAGAGCCGGTTCCTGTCAAAGCCACTGACCAAGGACTTCCTTTGCACGGTGCCGACTGAGAAGGAGAGACTGCCCGCAGGTGCTCAGACTGGGCTACACCCACAGAGACCCTGGCTGCTCTAGCAGCCCCATGACACAGTGGGGAAGTGTGGTCAGTTCGTGCCCCGTGGGCATACTTTGACAGATGAGGGACAGGAGATGGGAAGGAGACATCCCTTCAATTGTCTGCCCTTTTCCTCCCTAACTATTTAGAGATAAAGAGGCTCTGTGCCGCCTGTTGGGTGACTGGGGAACCAGCTGTGTTTGCAGCAATGCGTGACCAGCTCTGTGTGCAACATATCGTATGTGTTCCCCTTCCTTCCCCGCTTCACTCCCCCTCTGCTCTCACTCTTGCTGCCTTGGGCTTGCACCCCCAATAACACATCCATACGCAAGCTGTACTCTTAGATTCTGTTTTCCAGGGAACCGGGCTAAAAATCCTCCCCAACCCTGAGTCTGGGTTGCAGGGAAGAGACACATTCATATGCTCTCAGAGCCCAGTGGGGATTATTATCAGGGTCCACAGGAACTGAGGCAGCTGCTCATCAAACAGGAGGGGGCCTGGAATTTTCTCTGGGCACCGGCAGCTGTAGTGCCCCAATATCAACTCTGACACTCACCATTCTCAGGTGAGCTGCTTACTCTCCTGGCTTCTTCCTACCCTCCCCTGACCTGCAATGGTTTCCGTTTCCTCAAGGCCTCTGCCTATTCCATCCTTCTGCTTATATATGGCTTCAGCTTAATTCTGAACTCTGCTTCCTCACGGCTTCTGTGTCCCATTCAGACTTTCCAAGACAGAAGATAGGTTTGAGTCACTTGGTCACCGTCAAGTACTGGATGGCACTGTTGGCAAAGCTGGGTGTCAGGCCCCCTTGTTACTGGCCGCCCTGATCCAGTCACTTGATAGGAAGTGTTCAGGCACATCTGCATCAACTTGACCTTGCCTTGGCATTCACCAAAGTGATTGATGGGCACATCTCTCTGAAGAGAGGATAGACCCGTGTGGGTACTCTGAGTTACATGACGTCAGCTGTGCAGTAGTCAAGCACAGTAGGACACACAGGAAAGTTTAAAAAAACGGCAACGGATCATTTATCACAGACACTTTCAGAACCACTGGGAAAACTGCAGGAAAGGGCTCTGAGCCCAACTTCCAGAAAAGATTCCTAAGCCACACAGCAGAACCGGGTCACCAAGGGAGCTGCTGCCTCTGGCCCCACAGCTGCCTGTGGAAGGCTTGTTGGAAGAAGGCTGGAATGGCTGGCCAGTGAATGCCACAGTGTCCATTCACAAACACCAGACTTCGTAACAACGTTGACATCCTGTTCACCCAGCTGTCACATGCTCCTCGAGCATTTGCACATTTTGTTTCCATTACCTGGAATGGCCTCCCTGAATTTCTGCTGGTCAAAATCTCCTCCCTTCCCTCCTCCCTTCCCTCCTTCCTGCCTTCCTTCCTGCCTTCCTTCCTTCCTGCCCAAATCTCCTCCCTTCCCTCCTCCCTTCCCTCCTCCCTTCCTTCCTTCCTGCCTTCCTTCCTTCCTTCCTTCCTTCCTCCCATAAAGCTCTATAAAGTAGCAGGCATGATGTTGGCTGATGGGGATACCAAGATGAATATGTCCCTGCCCCCAAGAATCTCATCACTTGGTTAGGGAGCTAGAGACAAACATAAATTAACCTGCCTTCCCAGAATGCGCTCTTTCTGTCCTATACGGGCACACCCCGGAGAGACCGCAGGTTCAGTTCCAGAACACTGCAATAAAGTGAATATCGCAATAAAGTGAGTCACATGAATATTTTTTTTTTATCTCCCAGTGCATATAGACATTATGTTTACATGATACTGTAGTCTATTAAGTATGCAACGGCATTATGTCTAAAAAAACAATGTACATACCTTAATTTAAAAATATTTTATTGCTAAGAAATGCTAATCATCATCTGAGCCTTCAGTGAGTCAAAGAAGTAACATCAAAGATCACGGATCAGGGCTTCCCTGGTGGCGCAGTGGTTGAGAGTCTGCCTGCCGTTGCAGGGGACAGGGGTTCGTGCCCCGGTCCGGGAAGATCCCACATGCCGCGGAGCGGCTGGGCCCATGAGCCATGGCCGCTGAGCCTGTGCTCCGCAGCGGGACAGGCCACAACAGTGAGAGGCCCATGTACCGCGCCAAAAAAAAAAAAAAAAAAAAAAGATCACAGATCACCATAACAAATATAATAATAATAAAGGTTTAGGGACTTCCCTGGTGGCACAGTTGTTAAGAATCCGCCTGCCAACACTGGGGAACATGGGTTCAAGCCCTAGTCTGGGAAGATCTCACATCATGCGGAGAAACTAAGCCCATGTGCCACAACTACTAAGCCTGTGCTCTAGAGCCCATGAGCCACAATTACTGAGCCCATGAGCCACAAATACTGAAGCCCATGCACCTAGAGCCCGTGCTCCACAACAAGAGAAGCCACCACAATGAGAAGCCCGTGCACGGCAACGAAGAGTGGCCCCTGCTCACCACCACTAGCGAAAGCCCGCACACAGCAATGAAGACCCAACACAGCCAGAAATAAATAAATAAACTTTAAAAAACGTGAGATATTGTGATAATTACCAAAATGTGACAGAGACACGAAGTGAGCAAATGCTGTTGGAAAAAATGGTGCCGACAGACTTGCTCACAGGGTGACCACAAACCTTGCTTGTTATAAATGCAATATCCATGAAGCACAGTAAAGCGAAGTGCTATAAAACGAGATGTGCCTGTAAAACCCTTTACAATGTGAAAGGGAGTGAAGCAGAGGGGTGCAGAGTCCAGCCCTGGAGTCAGCCTTGCCAGCTGTGTGACTCTGAGTAAGTTTCTTGCTCTCTCTCTGCCTCACTTTGCCCGTACGTAGAATGGCATTGATGGCAGCACCTCCCTCACTGGCCTGGTTCTGAGCATTTCAGGAGCCACCACAGGGGAAGAGCTGCGTCCAGGAGGCACACGGTATTTCTCAAAGGGCTCCCGGGACTCACGCCTCAAGCATCTTTGCACAGACATTTCCACAAGCATTTTCACTGCGTAACTAATTGGTCATGAGGCAATTTTGCTGTAAAAGATAAAATAACTGGATGACAGTTTGGTTTGACAGTTTGCTTTCAATTGGTTGACAGTTTGGTTTTATTTCTCCACTGACATAGAACTCTCATTTTAATATTCCATCAATCTCAGCCCTTATGATGGTTTGTACAGTGATGAGTAGACGTGGCGGTCTTAAAATAGAGGATGATAACAACTACATACGTGAACTTGATAGAAAATATGGTGATAAAAGTTACTGGAAGTGCGAAGTAAGACAGTATGCCAGAGCACATACTGTACCAGAAAATGATAACATATCAGTTTGCAAATCCTTCAGTGATTTGAAGGCACAGAGTTGAACCTACACCTTTCATAGAACTTTGGAACGTCTATCAGTAGACATGTGACAACCTGCCAAAAACAAACAGTTTTCCCAACTCGATACAAGGCTCAGGTGCAAATATGCATCCTGGTATTTGGAAGCTGATGCCCCTCTTAAGGATGGAAGAAATTTTAGAGAAAAAGTGCAAAGCTGAATGGGGAGATGAGTCAAAAGCAAAATCTCTCTAAAATACTATAAACAAAAGACTTGAAAGGCAATTGCTTAGGTACAACTTACAAAACAAAATCAATTATCTGTGCAGTATTGCCATAAATTGACACACATTTTAAATGTACTCAATATTTTTGCATTTTGCAATAAAGTCTTTTTAATTTTGTTATTCATTTCTCATGTTTCATTATGTCCTTTTTAATGCCCCTCTTTTCGTTTTCATTATTTTATCTTTTACAGCAACATTGCCTTAAGGCCAATTAGTTATGTGATGAAAATGTTTGCAGTGGAAATACCAGACATGCTATCAAACACACTGTCCCTTCCCATCCTTCAAAGCCTGATCAGATGTTCCCTCCCAGGAGCCTTCCCTGGGCCTCCCATGGGAAATGTCACCACCTCGTTCCCTTTTCCCCTCATCAATGTTGCCATTCTTCCTCCACAGGACACACCTCCGGGATATCAGAAATGTTGGGAGGGGTGTGTATATATATTTGCTGAGCTGTTAAAAAAAACCCAGGAGTGGCCTTTGTCAACTATTAAACATTAAAGGAGATTTTTAATGAAATAATGATCAAAAGTCAATGAAACAGTGGCAGTTTTCTGACTCCATCCACCCTGTGTGGCGTTTTAGTCCATAAGTGTAGAGCCCCCTCTTTTCCGTCACATCCCCCTCTGCCTGGCATTCTCTTACTTGGTCACTTTTAGAGTAGGACCCAACGTTATCCCTAGGCATGACATTTGCTACAACTCTCAGGCAACCGAAGCTCTCTTTTCTTCTTCATTGAGGAAAACATAAGGCTGGAGCAGCCAGGGGCCTATGGAGAGAGGCTCGCAGAGAGTGCAGCCCACTGAGAAGAAAGCAGAGCTAAGAAGTGGATTGAGCGTACCTAGATCCAGCCATACTGAAGCAGGAGCCCCATGGACGTCTCAGTTAATACGACAATAAAATGCTTTCTAAGCTGTGTTTCTGTCACCTGCAACCCAAAGAATCCTGACTAATAGACCGTGATCTCACAGCTAATAGTAGTGGGAATGCGGATCTGAAAGCATTTCTGCTCAGCTCTGAGAGGCTTTCCTGGGAGTCATCTTGGTGCTTAAGCCAGGAGCATCCTGAGTCCTGATTTCCAGATGGCATGTGGGTTCTGACATTTTTAATCTATTTACCCTTGCTCTCCGGGAGCAAGGAAGGTGCAAGAAGTGTAAATAAGTACAGTTAATTGTTTAAATAAATTCGGATAATTAAATAAATGCCGATCATTTCAGGGAGCTCTCCCTGTTATGAAACAAAACAAAGCTTCCTGGACTGAGGTCCCAGGGTAGGTCCTGACAAAGGACACTTCTCAGCAGTTGAGGAAGGGACTCCCCAGTCCCCTTCCCTGAGTCCTGCCTCCCAGCTTCTCTGGAGACAGGTGTTCAAGGCACAGCTCTGCTAAAAGCTGTGTGACTTTGGGCAAGGGGTGAACCTGCCTGCACCTCAGTTTCCTCATCTGAAAAATGGGGAAAGTAATAGTGTCCCTTTCATAGGATGAACCGGGGAGCGAATGTGTAAGGTGATCAGCACAGTACGGGCACACAGTATGACCTTTGTAAAGGCTGTGATTATTACTTCAAGGCTGGATCCTCCTCATCCAGGTCTCAGACCCACAGAGAGCCTCAGGCTTCCACAGGGCAGCCCCTACCTTCACACTCCCTCACACAGTTTTGCTTCTTTCAGAGCATTTTCTGCTGTGGATCCCTTGTCTTTCGGTTTCCTTTTCTCAAAAGGCAGTAAGCTTTATGGAGGGCAGAAGCCTTGTCTATTTTGTCAACTGCTATTTCGCCAGCACCTGGTCTCCCGCCTGGCACATAGTAGGTACTCAGTAGATACTGGTTTGAATGAAGGACAGCGGCACACTGGCAAGGGCAGCTTCCGTTCCAGGGCCTGCCACGCCACCAACACCACGCCACCACGACTTGCTGGGGGGGGCGGGGGATGGACGGTTCCGTCGTGCGCTCTTTTTCCCTCCTTTCAACTTCCCAGTATAACTTTGTGTGAGTACAACTGCAGAAGCTCCCTGGACAAGGCTACCGCCCCGCAATCAGAGCCTTCCTGGTTCTGCCTTCGGGGAGGGAGGATAGGGATGGCCCGCGGGAGGCCAGTTGCCAGCGCGTCCTGAAGTCCCTCCCGCCGCCTCGCGTCGCTTTAAGGCGGAGGCCCGGGAGGGGGTCGACCCCGCCCGCCCGCTCGCCTCGCGGCTCCAGACTTCGGCATTTCCTCCCCGCTAGCTGGCGCGGCCTCGCCTCCCCTCGGAAGAGGAAACTCCCGTGGCAGAGTAACGGGAACAAGAGCGGAGGGGAGCAGCGGGGGACTCCGGGGACCCACGGCGCCGGGAGGGCGGCCCGAGGTAGGAGGCGAGCGCAGCGGGACCAGAAGCTGGCCGAAGGCGGCGCGCCGGGGAGCGGGGCGGGGAGGGCCGGCGGGCCGGACGCAGCGCGCAGTCGGCACGGGGCGCGGCTGGGAGCTGGAGCGTGCAGGGCGGGCCGCTGCTGGAAGGAGCGCTTGAGCTGGGAGAGGAGGCCGAGCTGGAGGGCTGCTTTCCCCGGCCCTGCGACGGGGTCGCCGCCGCGGAGGCGAAGGGAACCGGGACAGCGGGGCTGCCCGGGCGCTGCGCGCATGCTGGGCCTGGGACGCCGCCGGGGCTCGCGCCCTGGGCTGTTCGGCCGCCGCTGCCCCGGGCGCCCGGCATGTCGGTGCACTACACCCTGAATCTGCGCGTCTTCTGGCCCCTGGTGACTGGCCTGTGCACCGCCCTCGTGTGCCTCTACCATGTCCTGCGGGGAAGCGGGGACGCCCGGACCGAGCCCCCCGAAGGCGCGGACGGCGGCTTCCCGCTGCTCAAGGTGGCCGTCCTGCTGCTCCTCGGCTACATCCTCCTGCGCTGTCGCCACGCTGTCCGGCAGCGCTTCCTGCCGGGGTCTCCCCGCCTGGGGGGCCACTCCGCCTTATCTCCTAGACACTTAGGAGAGCCCAGCCTCGACATCTTGCTGGAGAGTTATTACGAGCACGAGGTGCGCCTGTCGCCGCACGTGCTGGGCCACAGCAAAGCACACGTGAGCCGGATCGTGGGCGAGCTGGTGCGGGCTGGCCGCGCCCGAGGGTCCCCAGGCCCCATCCCCGGGGGAGCGCTGGCCTTGGCCTTTCGCGGAGATTTCATCCAGGTAGGCAGTGCCTACGAGCAGCATAAAATCCGCCGGCCCGACGGCTTCGACGTGTTGGTGCCGCTGCGCCTCCCTCCCCTGGTGGCGCTGGAGCCGCGGAGCCTGGGCGCGGAGCCCGCGCTGGCCCCAGCCTTCCACGGCTGCTTCGTGTGCGCACTGAAGGCGCCGCCAGGGGCTTCCGGGGGCCACTGGCTCCGGGACTGCAAAGCCTTCGCCGACGGCTTCTGCGTGGATGTGCGCGGGCGGCGCCATCTCTCGGCTACGCTGGTACTGCGCTGGTTTCAGTCGCACCTGCAGCGCTCCCTGGCCACCGTGCGCTACAGCCTGGAGGGGCGTTGTCGGGTCAGCCTGACCCCAGGCGGCCTGGAGCAGCCCCCTACCCTACACGTCCTCCCCTGCCGCACCGATTACGGCTGC
Organism: Pseudorca crassidens; assembly: GCF_039906515.1. Classification (NCBI taxonomy): domain Eukaryota; kingdom Metazoa; phylum Chordata; class Mammalia; order Artiodactyla; family Delphinidae; genus Pseudorca; species Pseudorca crassidens. The sequence goes on from NC_090310.1 coordinate 23,246,502, forward strand.
TGCCGCCTTTCCATGGCCGTGCGTCTCATCCCTGCCGTCCACTTGGGCGACAGCGTCTTCCTGGTGGCCCCACCACTGCCACCCTCACCCGTCGGGCCCCTGTCGGAGCTCCCGGGAGGCCTGCGCGCCGATGCACTGTGGGGTGTGAACACGGCGCGCCAGGAGCAGAAGCTGCTGAGCTGGCTGCAGGAAAGGGCCCCTCCAGGTGCCTGCTACCTCAAGTGCCTGCAGTTGCTTAAAGCTCTGCGAGACCTGGGCGCCCGCGGGCTGGACCCGACGGCCGCCACCCAGTGGGGACGCATCCTATCCTCATACGTGCTCAAGACAGTGCTGCTGGCAGCGCTGCTACGCCAGGGGGCTCCCGCACAAGGCTGGGACGAGGCGCACCTGGGCGAGCGCTTGGAAGAGCTAGTACAGTTCCTCAGGGATTGCCTGCTGCGACGCCGTACACTCTTCCACTGCCTCCTGGGCCCTGGAGGGGCGGCCGCCGAGGTGGGCCCACTGCCCAAGGTACTGCGTGAAGCCACCCCGGTTGACCTCCTGGCCACTTTCGACAGGCAGGCCCGGGAACTCGCAGCGGCACGGTTGCTGTCCACGTGGCGAAGGCTGCCCCAGCTTCTCCGGGCCTATGGGGGTCCCCGCTACCTTGCCAGGTGTCCCCCACCCCGGAATCAGCGCCCCCAGGGGTTCCCTGAAGATGAACCGTAAACCCTGCCAGAGCCCCAGCCTGGCCTGGTGCTCCTGAAGCCCCACCCACCAGGTGGGGGTGGGGATGGCAGTGAAGCCAGTTTAAGGCAAGGAAGATGACCTGCAGAAGGTGTTGGAACATTCAGAGGATGACATTTGGTGGCTTCGGCATCACCCCCTGGCTCCACAATCCAGATAGCTGTGGCATCTTTTTCACGCCCACCAGAGTGTCCTGGGCAAGCTACGGAAAGACGTTCAACGTTAGCAGCTAAGAGTTGGTCCAAATGTTGGTTTGTGTGGAATGATTCTGTAGAAGGATCCAGCTTTTAGGGAGGATCAGGAAAGGAAGGGATTGTGGGTTGTTTAGACAGATCTCTCTGGCCCCCAAATTTAAAGAAGCTAATGTTTTTTGACACAACTACTTGGTAGGTCCTGGGTTCCTGATTGTCTTTTTAAAAATCTGAATCTTGATCTACAACTGGAATTGTAGTTCTATTCTAGAGGCTTATGTTCTGAAGAACATAGTTTCCACTGTTCAAATTGGTATTAATGTATTTGTTAAAGGCCCATCACAGGTGTTTGACAGGATTATGAAGAATTAAGTCACAGGTGTTGAAAGGCAGTCGGGAGTTGGTTAGTGAAACTTCCAGAGCAAATAGCACTTTATTTTGATCAGTTCTTTCATTTTGTGGTAATCGCTAGTGCCAAGTGTGGCATCTGAAAGGGAGGCCAGTTACATCGACTATTAAGAAGGGTGCAGTCTTGAGGAGCAGGCTTGCTCAACGTCCCTCTAGGCACGCGCTGGGATGTGCACCAGTCAGCGCTGATTCATTGAGCGTCTGCTGTGAGCCAATCACAGTGCAGAGTGGCAACAGGATACGTGCTTCTGACAACACCGGTGAGGGCATGAAACATGTTGGGTCTCGAAAAAGATGTACTGATATTTCACTCTTTGCCTAGCAAGATGTGTCACCAGGACTTGCTGCTGGCTGGAGACAGAAACCTTTTTTTTTTGTTTTAAGTCTTTTTGGCAAACCCCTTTGCATGGAGATTTCTTTCCGAGTTTAATGAGATAATGAAGAGGCAATGCCTGCTTTCAGCCAATGCTCAGTGATCCTCCGTAGTTGGGAAGTTTTGCTCTCATTGCCCAAGCGGCCTTTAATTGGCCCGAAGCCCACCTTTGAGGAGGGGTTGGTTCAGCACAGGTCTTGCAATGCATTTCACTTAGGGTTCGGTATCTTGAAGATCAGTTATTTCCCAATCAGCTGACAGAGGAGAAAGACAGCAGAGGAGGGCAAGTTAGGGGGAGATGGAGGGAGACATCCTTTGTCAGCTGTCTGTTCTTTCTTCTCTCTGGGCATAAATATCACCAGGCTGGGTGTATTTTGCAGCTAGCGCATTCTGAAATCCCTCACCGTCCTCCCAAATTTCTAACAGCTCTCAGTTGCATCAGTCGACATAAAACTCAGTTGAAGTTTAGAATGGTCCATCATCTGCTGAATAGAAAATGCAGCCAATCCCAGTGATATACTTTGGGATTTCTATAGCTTTGGGATTTTTTTTTTTTAACAGAGACTCTTAAAGGTAAAACTTGGAAGACAGAAGTAGCCACATGAATTGGGCCATTGTTTAATTTCTGAGCTATTTTGAGGGAACTCTTTAAACTTTCTTTCTTTACGGGACCTGCTTGGCCACTGTGGGGAAATCGTTGTGAACAAATGATTTATAGGGAATCCTTCTCATCAGAGCTACGGAGATTTCTTATGTCCTTTGCAACCTTGGGCTGTAAGAGAAACAGTTGCAAATGGTGTGCTGTGTCTTTGAGGTTGTTTGGGGACATTTCCCCTTGATTCCACAAAGTCATTCCTAGCTTTTGAGGTCAGTGTTAGGTCATAAGGTACTGCATTTAGCACAGGAATCAGTCTACCAACTTCCTGCGAAGATATAAACTGCACAGTGTTTTTTATAATTATTTTTAAAATAAATTCCAAGAGTAGGTAGATCTTTATATAAATCTATATATTTATAATGTTTCCATACTCAGCTACAATTTCCCCAGTAGTTGGAGTGGGGGAAAGCGAGGCTATTAGAGGATTTATAAAGCTTTAAAAGCTGAATTTTCCAAATATTTCTAGCTGAGTTGATAGGTTCCTCTTTTATCTGAATAGCATTTTGAACTTTGAATCTGGTAACATACAGTTCTTGTAGTTTCTTTGTGGGTTTTTTTTTTTCAGGTTAATTACCCAAAGCCTCATCCATCCTCAAGATTTTTAAATTTTATTTTTTTTAATGAATGGGGCATTGTGTTTGTGAATTTTTAAAATATTAATGTTTTATTTAAATGCCATGCTGAGCAATTGTTCTCTGTACATGGTAACCAAAAACTTAGAGATTTCGATCAATTTTGATCAATGTTTAGTAATCCAAAACATGTACTGTGTACAAAGAAAATAATACGGCATATTAGTCAGGTGTGATGGTTGCCCAAGGCACTTAAATTAAGCTCGATTCTGTATTTTATTAGGGCTCCATCATGTCCTTGATCTGAAATATATACATTTTTGGTGTATACTTGGTACTGGAGGTTCATGTATTGCAAATATTCTCATACAAGAAAGCTCAGAATTGTTCGTGCTTTTAAGAAAAGATTAACTGTCCAGCCGGTGTCCGAAGAAAGTGTTTGGGGAGATGACTCAGCCATTTTGCCTTAAGACACCCTTCAGTAACTCCCACTGACCAGTCTTGGGAGTCATCCCGGAATGCTCGTGGGCTGAGAGGAGGAGACTGTGTTTTTGCAAAATGAAACTGAAGCTAAAAGGGAAAATGTGAGCAAACCAAGAGAAATCCGAAGATTTCAGGAAGGAGGACTTAAGATGGACGTGAAACGAAGAGCTGGGCAGAAGGGGAGATGGGGTGGAAATCACATGAGGGTGCGAGAGAGGTCTGGGTTAGGAAACACATTTTCTAGATATGTGCTACTTCAAGCCAGGGGTCGCAAACTCAGCAGCCTGCAGAAGCAAGTTAGGGAGGTAAATAAGAGAAGGGTTGGGTGGTGATGGGGGGCTGTGCCGTCTTCAGGGGCCACGTGGCTCAGCTCCATGCGGGGAAAAGGGTAGGGTGGGGCTGGAAATAGAAAAAAAAAAAAAAGAAACTTTCTGATTTTTAAACAACATAATTAAAAAATATCCAAAACACAAGTGGGCCAAAAAACACATTTGCTTGAGCCTGGGGGCCACCAGTTTGCGACCCCTGCCTTAGACAGTAACCCCTCAAGTATGTATAAGGTTATATTTATTGTTATGGATATGATGTTGTTATACATGGTGGGGGGGCATGATATTTCAAGTCTGCTTTATCGCTCAGAGCTAAGCTTTATTGTAGAAACAAACCCCCCAAATGAACACGGCCACAGATAACACTTAACTCACAATTCCCGGGAGGATTCTCCACCCTGGACCCGTAGGAGTCAGGTGGGACATCAGACCACTAGGGGCCAGCTCTTGGCATTTCCTTCCTGGTGAGTTGGGGCCAAACTCCTTGGCTCTGTCAGAGTCTGCAGGTGAGTGATCAGGAAGGATTGCAGAATAACTTGTTTTCTTCTTTATTTGTATTTTTAAATTAATTGGTTTTTTTTTAGTAGTTTCCTAGCCTTTGCAATGATGGTTGGTGGCCATGAACACCAGCAAAGTAGTGCTGGGTCTCCCAGCCAAGCTTCTTAGGCTTGTTACCAGCCCCAGTGCCAAGAGAACTGTTCTGATCATATGTTTCTATCCCTTTCTGACTCCGTGGCTCCCACCAAAACTGACATCCTAGCCTTCTGAAGGAAGGAAACTAATAGCCTTCCAAAGTGTCTCCTTTAACCTCATGGAGTAAGTCACCTTTTCCGTAAAATGTGGCATTTGACCGTGACGATGCCTTATCGTATCCACGTGGAGGAAGGTTATTACCTCCCTCCCCAGTGGTGGGAAAAATGAACCTGGTGAACATTCCCAGTATCCCTTGGGAAGGAAAAAAGTTCAGTGTTATCATTGTGGCGTTTGTTAGTTTTTATAAAAAATTGCATGTCTGTTTCTTAGACACTACTGTTTATTTTTTCTGTACCTACATAGCACATGATTTGGTGGGGATGAAGCAAGTATAAGCTGGGAGAGGACGAAGATGTATGTGAACATCAGTACAGAGAGAACAGACTAAAACATGCAGCTAAATTATATGTAATCTGGTTTTTGAAGTATCAGATATTCAGGAATATTTTTAGCACCCTTTGCTTAAAAAAAAAAATGCCTTGATTCAGTCACTTGACTTTAAAACATTCCTCTTATTTTACTGTTATTTTTAGTGTGGATTTTGACCCCAAACTGTGTATTATGATGCAGTCTGTTGGCTGTGGTCATAGTGTATGTTTTGTTCCAATAACAGAGACCAAAGAGGTAATCAACTATGGTTCAGCTGCTACAGTTGTGTGATTAAAAGGCGTTCTAATCACACCAGATTTCCACGGCCCAATAGTCGAGGCCGGCCATTTGTTTTCTATTTCAGGTTGGAGTAAATTTGCACTTTTAATCATATGGGTCATTTGGGGACCTTGTTCTTTCATACTTTGCTTTATTAATAAAGGAACTTGTAGAAACCTGTGAACTGAACATCAGATTTGGGGAGGGTTGTCGTCTTCCCGGAGAGCAGCCTGTGGCTACACTGGCTTGTGATTCCTTACACAGGCCCACCTGCTTTCAGTGAGTGGGTGTATGGGACTTTTTCCCACACAGCAAAGCTGGGATCATTGTACAGAATTGGCACCGTACACAGGTGGGAAAGGATGCCAGTTCATGGCTCTGTAGGCATCCGGGGGCCTGCCTTCAAGTCTTTTTCTGATCGAGAACATTCTGGCCCTGCCCTTCCTCTGTCACCCACCTCCACCCCCTCCACCCTCGGCTCTCATACACCAGCCCAAACACAACTCAAGTCTTGGCCTGTGGCTAATTTATAGCTCAAGAATTTTGCCCAGAAATCTCTTAGGCCCCCAGGTCCTCTCCAAATGGTAAACATTTGCTAATACGAAAACCCACCAGGCTTCATGAGAGATGGAATCTTGGAGGCCACGTAGGACTCTTCAAAGCCTCGGAGCCAGGTGGAGGTTTGGGGAAACCTGCAGCCACTGGCTGGCTAAGCTGCTTGTGGAGAGCACTCTCCCAGGGGAAAGGTGTGGCCGGCTGTGTTTTGTTTAGTTTTCAACAATTAGTTCTTGAGTGGCTACTGTCCCCAGGCATTGAGGACACACAGAGGCAACCACAGATACGGCCTCTCATGAGCTCACAAACTGCTGTGACAGGGCAGGCAGTTAAAGAAGTCATTTCTGTGCAATGTGGTGGGTGCTAGGTGGGGGAGGGGGTCTGGAAGCACAGAAGAGGGGCACCTCATGCAGTCGGGGGTTTCAGGGAGGAGGGCTGCTCGGAAGAAGTGTCGCAGTTGAGATCCAGAGATAGATAGGAGTTTGCTGCGTGAAGGGAGCTGGGCTGGAGAGGAATGCATCGGACACAGAGGTGACAGGAGCAGTCAGTTTGGCTGGAAAGTGGGGGTGGGCGGGAGCGAGGAGGCTCCGGGGGCAAAGGATGAGGTGGGAGAGGTAGGAAGGCACCAGGGCACAGGGGTTCTGGAAGCCAAAGCTTCTCAAACTCGAATGTGCAAACCACTTGGGCGTCTCGTCCGAATGCAAGTTCTGATTCCGCAGGTCTGGATGTGACCTGAGAGCCTGCCTTCCTAATAGATAATGGCAATGCCACTGACGCAGGGGCCACTCTTTGATCACAAGTTTGTAAACCACACTGAAAGTCTGGACTGGTCCCCAAGATACTGGCAGTCCACCTTAGGAAGGAATGACAAGGTCACATTTGAGTTTGGCCCACTCTGGCTGCAAGGTGGAGAATGGGTTGAGCAGGGGGTGGCAATTCATCTATTTTTGTAAATAAAGTTTTATGGGAACACAGCCACACACATTCATTTACATACTGCTCTGGCTGCTTTCTCTCTCCATTAGCAGGGTTGAGTAATTGCAAAACAACACTGAAAAGAATTACTATCTGACCTTTTATGGAAAAGTTGGCTGGACTTAACCAGACTGGAAATCATCAGATGCTGCAGTGGTCCAGGCCCAGGCAGGGGAGTGGGGACAGAGACACAAGTTACTCTGGAGACAGACCAGTGTCATGTTAGGGCCAGCACTTTAACACCAAGAGGCCTGTCTTCAAGTCTTGCATCCTGCACTTCTCATCTGTGTGTCTCTCTGCAAGTTACCCAATCCTGTCTGGACCTCAATTCCCTCATCTGTAAAATGGAATTAATAATAGGACCTCCCAAAAAAAAAAAATAAAATAATAGGACCTCCCTCATAGGAGTGAATGAGATTAAGTTGATTGTGCCTGCAAAGGACTTGCCGCACTTTAGGCACGCAGTGTGCGTCAGTGTGGAAGCAGTTTTCGGGGTGGAATTTTCATTTAGTCAGTGTCTCCAACCTCTTCCTCTGCTCCCTTTGGGCTCATTCTTCCTCCTCTGCAGGGTGCGTTTCCCTTTTGTCCACCCAACCATCTCTCTGCTACCCAGATTTTGTTTATCTTGCTCCTTGATGCCCATGGTGTTCCCCTGTAGGAAAAGCTCTTACTCTGGGTACCGTGTAGCCTGATTACAAACGTAGCCGCCCCTGTTCTCCAAAGCTTCCTATACCTCTGCCCCTGGCGAAGTGACTTTGCAGTCTCTCCCGTCACGAAGGAAGCCTTTTTACCTGCACGTTGAAATTGGAATGGCTTTGTGACTTTCTTTAGTCAGTAGAATGTGGCGGAAGGGGCACTGTGCTAGTTCCCGGCCTAGGCCTGTCTGCCTCTGATTGTTCTCTTGGAAACCTGCTGCCCCCACGTGAATAACTGGCCTTGCTGGAGGATGAGGGACCACGTGATCCTGTCGCCAGAGCTGACAGCCGCCTTTGACACACGACCGAGACCATCCCAGACCAGCTCCGTTTCCCCTTCTCCCCCGCAACTGACCAGACAACAGAATGATTGAAACACTTGAAGGAGCCTGGCCAAGACCAGCCAAGCCTGGCCCAGATCAGCAGACCCACCCAGCTGGCCCACAGACTCGAAGCAAAAATGAACACATTGTTTTAAGCCACTGAGTTAGTGGTAGTTTGTAGCTCAGCTGTAGCTAAATGATTTGGAAACTTAAAAAAAAAAGAAGAAATCTGGAGAGGCTGCCGGTGGAGTAAATACAGGCAGCCTCGACTTCTGTGCGTTTGACTTTCAGACAGCCAGACTTTGATGCAACCCACCTTCCCGCAGTGAATCCAGGTTTCCCTCATCTGCTGAAGCACAGTGTTGGCTGAGTTGTGGCAGTGTTGCCATCTTTGGGGGGGCGTGTTTACACGGCTGTTTGTGTTCCTGCATTTGCCCTGATCTCATAAAAGCAAGTGGAAGCTGGAAAATGAAAGTGCTGATTCAGGTGACAACATGCCATAGGTCTCAAAGGTAATACGGTTGAGACACTGATTCAGTGTCCCCTCTTGGCTAAACTTCAGCTTCAGTCAGGTACTGGCTGGTGTTCAGCTGGTGGGTGGCGTGTTCAACTGTAAAGGAAAAGAACAGCAATGATAAAGGGCATGTGGGAAACTGTATCACTTAGGAAGACATTTGGCCACAACTTGTGAAAACCTAATCTATAGTAACAAATTCTTTTCTCTCATCATCCAGAAGCCTGGAGGTAGGCATCCAGCAGTTTAGGGATGAATCAGGGATCCAGGCATCTCTTTGCTCTGTCATTCTGGGTATTTTCACCTTTATCTTCATGCTTGTCCTATCAAGATCCCACAATGGCTACTACAGCCATGGAGAAGAGAAACTGGATTAAGGAATGCAGTAGACTTCCCTTACATCTCATTGGCCAGAATGGTGTCACGTGACCACTCCTAGCTGCAAGGGAAGCTGGAAAGAGAGCCCGGCACATGGCACACAGCAGCCCTGAGCAAAATATGAAAAAAGAATGGGTATTAGTGAGTAAATAAGATTCTGCCACAGAAATGCTAGAAACAAATAGCAGAAGATTATGTCACTGAAGTGAGAAGTAATTGGGGAATTTATAATTCCATAATTATATAATTTATACCCATCCTGAGTCCTAGCATATAGTAAATGCTCCATAAATGTTAGGACTGAAGTCCCAGCTCTACCATTCCCTGGCTGTAATCTTTTAGGCAAGTCCGTTAAGTTTTCTGGACATCAATTTCCTCATTTGCAAAATGGGGTTGATAATCCCTCCTTTTACAGGCTAATCGGGAGAATCAAAGGGTAATGCACATGGGATTGAGAAGCACTACCAAACGTTAGTTGCCGTATCTTAGGAGTGGTGCCCCAGCATCTCTGGAACAACAGGAAGGTGAATCCGTATCTTAAGGGGTAGGGGTCACCCTCAGGCACTCTGCTCAGAGCCTGCCCATCACCAAACTTCCTTTCCCACAGGACTGTGAGTGAGTTAGCACTTATGAATATTTGTTGTTCATGTTCCCAGGAGGGAGGACATCCAATGAGAGAAACGACCACCGTTATGTCTCTTTCTTTCTTTTGAATTGTGCCATCTTCTAAGACTTCTCCCCACTTCATTTCTCAAATGATATTTGAGTCCTGGTGGAAAGCTCAGGCTAGTAGTTCTCAGTCCTGGCCCTGGCTATACAAGGGGCTTTGTAAAATTATCCATGCTCAGGACTCTACCCTGGCCCAGTGATGTCAGAAACTCTCCAGGTGCAGCCCAGGCATGGCTACAGCTCTGTGGACGATTCTAGAATGCAGCTAGTGTTGTGAACCACTGACTTAGGTCAGATGGCCTCTCTGGAACCTTTCAGCAGAGAAACTGGGATCTCCCCACCAGGTGCTGTGGAACCACCAGCTGGTGTGTGTAAGGTTTGCTTTGGGACAGAGACAGGCAGCTGAAGGGTTGGCGGTGGTGGTGTAGGAATAAAACCCTAGGACAGAACTCTTCAGCTGGGGCATACAAGGCAAAATATTGCCAAGCAGGCGCAGGATTTAATCCCACTAGCAGTTCCCTTTTTCTACAACCCCAGGGATACGAAAACATTTTTTTTTTAATTTTGAATTAAAAAAAATGTCATCAGAGTCACCCTGAAACTTCTCAGCAAAGAAAAGCCTCTATAATAGAAGTGATAGTTCCCTCATTCTTTTTGTCATCTAGCCTGGAGAGGACATACATCATATACAGCCTAAGTTCACAAAATGCTGGCTCTTTTCATGAATATTCAGTGGTTTCTCCCACGCTTTATCTCAGTGTCTCCCCTCCCCCCACTGCCATCTTAGACGCAGTGACTTTAAGCCAGCACTTAAGAAAAAGTACAGTCCATCAGGTCACCTTCCAATGAAACCAGGAAAAAAAATACTAGGCATCCCACTGTGTGCCAGACTCAACCAAGAGCTTTTAAGGACCTTATGTCATCAAAAGATCTTTATCTTTATTGTTTATTTAATCATTGGTCTCCTGAATTAGGAGCTCAGCCTCTGATGGGCGGCTGTCGATCCTTATCAAAGTGAAACCATTAAAACGTATTTCAACCGTGGAGAAAAATGCTTTTGACATTTGGAGATGGGGGGCCCTCAGGGTCTTGCGTGGCAAGAAACTGCACTGAAAACACTGCTCCGTATTTTAGGCAAAGGATCTGTGATGATTGGTTATTTTTCCTCTGATAAATACCTGATTTTCAAAGAACAGTCTAATTAGTAGGAATCTCCACTTTCCAAGCCTTCAAAGTGCATTTGGCAGTCCTCACACCAGGACCTGGGAGACCTGGGAGTGGCCAGCCAAGAAGTCTGAGCCCTTCCTACACGTGGCAGAGACTCTTCGGCTACCTGCCGAGTAGCCCCGAGGAACCCAGTGTCTCCCAGCACCCCTGCAGTTTGATGGGGCTGACTGACTGGTTATGATCCTGCAGAGGCAGTAAAGGCCACACACGAAGATGCCAGCAGCACAAGATGGAACCGAGAAGAGCTGCCCTTGCCAGTCACCCGATTCATACTGGCCTTTGATTGAGTTAGAAATCCACCTGTGTGCTGTTAGGCCTCTGAAACGAAATGTCAGGGCTCTTTGTTTCAGCAGCATAGCCCAGCCTAACCTAACTAATACAAGAGGCTGCTGAAGAGGGCTCCTATCCTAACCCCGTTTTGGAAGACCCTATCGGAAGCCTCTCAAATTCATGTGTTGATTAAAAATGAGGAGATGTTCTTCCCTGGAGCCCCAGAAATGTCCAGATTATGAAGTTTTCCATCTCCATTCACACTCATTCGGTAACTAATCATTGAGTGCCAGGCCCTGTGCTGGCCCTGGGGACGGAGTGGTTAGCAAAACAGACACCATCTCATTTGGCTGCAGCTTTCAATCTGCTGGAGGAGGCAGAGGCTTAAGCCTGCCAACGAATGCTGAATAACAAATAGAGGTAGAAGCTTTGAAGGCAAGAAACAGGTTTCAATGACACTGTAAATCCAAAGGAGTTTAAGGCAGCCCCGGGGGGTTAGGGAAGACTTCCTGGAAATCTTGGAGCCCAGCACAGGAACCCATGGGGTCTGTGTCAGAGTGTCACCTTGCAGAGCATTTACTGTGTGCAAAGCTCCTTACCAAAGCCTGGATGCACAGTATCTTCATTTGATTGTTGTAACAGTCCTAGGAGGTGGCGCTAATATCATCCCCATGATACAGGTAAGGAAACTGAGGCTCAGCAAGATGAGGCTGAATGCCCAATGCCACTTAGTAAGCAAGTGCGGACAGGGATTTGAACCCACATCTACTGGCTCCCAGGCTAACACTTGATGCATTTCTGGCCCCTGCACACTGACCCAAGACGGTTAGTCATGCAGGAAGTAGCCCCTCTGGAGTCCCACAGTGGGAGAACAAAACGAAACCAGCAGGCAGATGTTTACAGGTTGCCTAGAAAAGCCACCCCCCGCCACCCCCTCCACACACAGGAGCCTCCCCCCAAGCCCCTCCTTAAAAGCTCTAGAGTTCCTTTTTCATTTTTATGGCCTCCCCTCCCCCTCCAACCAGAGAGCTTACTTCACCGTCCTTCCAGCAGACAGGAAGGCGTGGGTGTCACGCTACAGTAGCCCAGATGCAAACCATGGGACAGGCCAGCTCTCTCCTCTCTTGATTTTCTCTGATGCTTTGCTTTCTCCTCAGAATAGAAGCAGGAACCCCGGGCGGAGGTGCTTTGAAACGTCAGCTGGTACGGGCTAGTTGCTGTGTTTTTACAGAAGGACTAAACAGATTCCACACACGTTTCCACTCATCCAGTCACATGCAGACACGTGTGTACATGATGCACTCACAGACGTACACACTCTTGAACTCACACACGTGCACCCATAGCTAACACTTCTATAGCATGTACCGTGTCCCAGGCAGTTTTCTAGGTCTGGGCCAACAACTGCCTGTGGGCCAAATCCAGCGGCTGCCTGTTTGTGTAAATAAAGTTTTATTGGAACACAGTCACCCTCATCATTAATGCACTGTCTTAGCTGCTTTTGCACCGCAAAGGCAGCACTAAGTAGTTTCAACTGTGACCATATGGCCCCCAAACCTAAAGTATTTACTATCTGGCCCTTCAAAGGAAAACTTTGCTGACCCCATGTTCTAAGTGCTTAAAAACTCTATATAGTATCAGTTATCTATTGCTGCATAAACCACCCTAAAATTTAGTGGCTCAAAAATAACCACCACCATTATTATCTCTCATGAGTCTGTGTGTTAATGAGCTCTGCTGGCAGTTCTGCTGTGGAACTGAACTCAGGTCCACAGCACAGCAAAGCCAATCGACTGATACCAGCTTACAGTGAAGGAAAGTGCAGTGTTTATTGCAGGGCAGCGAGCAAGGAGAATGGGCAGCTTGTGCTCAAAGACTCAAACTTCCTGATAGCTTTTAGGTGAGGGTTTTTTGTTTTTTTTTGTTTTTGTTTTTGTTTTTGTTTTTGTTTTGCGGTACGCGGGCCTCTCACTGCTGCGGCCTCTCCTGTTGCGGAGCACAGGCCCCAGATGCACAGGCTCAGCGGCCATGGCTCACGGGCCCAGTCGCTCTGCGGCATGTGGGATCCTCCCAAACTGGGGCACGAACCCATGTCCCCTGCATCGGCAGGCAGACTCTCAGCCACTGCGCCACCAGGGAAGCCCCTAGGTGAGGGTTTTTAAAGACAACATTAGGGGTGAGGGTTGCAGGGTGTGTGATCAGCTTGTGGACTTTCTCCTGATTGGTTGGTAGGGAGGTAACGGGGGTGTTTCAGGAATCTCAGTCATCAGCCTTCTGGTTCCAACCAGTCTGGGGTCCACATGCTTGTGGTCAGCATGTATCACCATCCTCTACCCGGTTGGTGGGGGGTGTCTTAGTTTTTGCAGAACACCTCAAAGATGTGCATCAGGTTGTTATCTGTACCCCTTCAGGAGGAAACCAGGAGTCCTGTGACCTTATTGTTCTCATGTCTCCGGTCATTAACTGTTGAGCCTACTCTTTGGAACTCAGGGAAGACCTAGGAGACTAAAGTTTTTTCTACAAACAAGAAGTGGGGACGTCGAGGGGCTTGTACTCAGGAGGGCCCTGAGGGTCCTTCTCAGTTTCAGTTCTGCTCCTTGTGATGCCAACTGGGACCACAGGCCTGTCCGGGAGGGCTCACTCCTGTAGTGGGCAGTTGGTGGTCCTGTGGGCTATGAACTCAGCTGGTGCTGGACTGGTGTGCCTCAGTTTCCCTCCATGTGGCCTCACCATTTGGCTCTAGCTTCTCATGCCTCGGCCACTGGACTCTTCCAGGGGAGGTGTTCCACGTGTGCAAATGCAGAACTGCAGGTCTTGTAAGACCCAGATTCTATTGGTCAGAACAAACCACAGGTCTAGCGCAGGTTTAAAAAGAAGCGACATGGACTCCACCTATCAGTGGCAGGGGTATAAAGAGCTTGTGACCACTTTTAACCTACCACGGTAAGTACTTGTCTTCATTTTAGACATAAGGAAACTGAGACACAGAAAGGTTAAACAACTTGCCCACCAGCACCTAGTTCACCCTCATGCATACACCCTCATACACACTCACTCACACAAATATGCCTGTGCATTCATAGTCACACATTACCATTATACATATATATCCATCACGTATGTCCACAATTCACATATATACGTACACCTACGTCCTCATATAGATACAAAATCCTCCTGCAAATTCATACATACACACATTCATATTCGCACACAGGCATTCACACATACACACTCCACTGCATACACACACTCCTGGTATATATGCCCTCACAGACACCCCCCCCATATGTACTCACACCTGTTCACACGCATGTACACACATATGCCTACACTGTTTCCTCCCTCTCCACTGACCATAGTAATTTCCACCAGTGACTCAGAAGACCTTCTCCTCCCCTCTTTTGCACAGGGTATTGTTCTAATGCCAGAAAACCCCGCTGCCTTAGCACCATTGTGCAAAATCTCTCTCTACCACAGCAAAGCCTATGGGTCCAGGACCCTGGATCCCCAGCCCCACTTGGAGTGTCCATACGACTTGAGACCCAGGCACCTCAAGCTGATGTTGACATGGAGGAAATCACTGAGACACAGGAAGGCTAAGTATATTGCCCAGTGTCACACAGCAGAAGCCATCCCCCTGCAGCACACCCTGATCTCCCAGCATGCAGCTGGGTCAGGCACTGGGTGCTCAGTGGTGCCTGACGAATGAATGAGTTGGAAGCACTTCTTCAGTCTTGATTAAAAAAAAACAACAAAAAGACTCCATTCTTTTAGAGGCAGTTATAGATTCACAACGAAATTGACTGGAAGGTATAGAGATTCCCATGTACCCACTGTCCCCACTCCCTCCTTATCATCATCCCTCACCAGATGGTACATTTGTTACAACTGATGGACTTACACGGACACATCATTATCACCCACAGTTTGCATCAGGGTTCACTCTTGGGTTGTACATTCTTTGGATTAGGACAAATGTCTAGTGACACGTACCCACCGTTCTAGTATCATACAGAGTACGTCCACTGCCCTAAAAGTCCTCTGTGCTCTACTATTCATCACTCTTCCCTCCCCCCACCCCCTGATCTTTTTACTGTCTCCATAGTTTTGCCTTTTCCAGAATGTCCTATAGTTGGAATCATATAGTATGTAGCCTTTTTTTCGATTGGCTTCTTTTACTTAATAACACGCAGTTAAGGTTCCTCCATGTCTTTTCATGGCTTGGTAGCTCATTTCTTTTTAGTGCTGAAAAATATTCTGTCATCTGAATGTACCACAGTTCATTCAACTACTGCAGGACATCTTTGTTGCTTTAGAATTGATTTTTATTAGTGGCTGTAAAGAGCAGGTAGACCAGAAATGCTCTTCAAAGCTTATAAGTCAGACACCAAGGCTGTTTTAGAGACACACCAGGTGTGGAGAAGAAATGTCCCCCTTTCCTCCTTCATCTCGTCGCCCACTGCATCTGTCTTCAGCCCTAGCCAGACATTACAGCCACCTGTGGAGATTAAAAAATATAGCAACTCCTGAGTCCCACCCTCAGAGACTATGAGTCAATTGTTGTGGGCCGGGCCTGAGTATCAGGATTTTGTTAAAGCTCCCCAGGTAATTGCAGTGTAAGCTTGAGAACTATGGGTCCACTGGACTCTGCTGTAGGTAGACAATTGTTCTGGTGGCTCTAGAGTAGGAGTTGAAGGTTGCCCGTTGGAAGTTTAAAACAAGTGGCTCTGGTCCGATAGTGCAGCACTGCTTGTTATGTTTATTTCACCTGAATGTGAGGGTCCAGGTGGGACACGCTCTCTTCATCTGTCTGCTCTCAAACACCATCTCCTACTGCCCATTGCGGGCAACTTCAGACATTTAGGTACTGGCTTGATACCTGGAGACATTTGGTTTTGCTGCCAGTGGGACCTGGCTTCGGCCAAGGTAACCAACACATCTCAGTTTGCCCAGGGCTTTCAAAGTTTTATCACTGAAAGTCCCATGTCCCTGGAACACCCTCGGTCCTGGGCAAACTGGACAGTTATTTACCCTACTTTGGTCCTTCTTATGAGAAAGTGAAGACAGACCTCAATCTTAGCTGCACGTTGAAATCGCCTGGGGAGTGTTAATAAACACTATTGCCGGGCCTCCAGTATTATACTCCATCCTACCCCCAAGTTACTATTACACCCTCGGAGATTCTGCTGCCATTGATACAGAAGCAGCCAGGAAACAGGATTTTTTAACGTTCCCCATATGATTCAAACGTGAAGGCAGGGGCAAAGAGCCCTGGGCAAGGTAAGTGAGAATCAGCTCAGAGAGGGACCACGCAGGGAGGTGACATTGGACTGAATTCAGACTTGAGGGAAAGACGTGCCGGGCAGAAGATGCAATGTGGTTTGACTTCAGATCCTTGGGAAAGTCCCTTTGCCTCTCTGAATCTCATTTTCCTCATCCGTAAAATGGGAACCTCTCTCTCAACCAAGCATGCAAGCGCGGTATTTGGCACAGAACGTAATTAAGACTCATGAATAGTAACAGAGGGGTCACGTGTTGGTGCTCACTAGGTGCTTGGCTCTGTGCTAAATAATCCTCAGCCTATGACCCCTTCGAGCCTGAGAGAGCAGCCTGAATTTGAAGGAACCAGAGAGAGACTCCCGGACTGTTAGGTTATTTTCACAGAGAGCCAGGCCAAGGAGCAAGTGACCCAGATAGGCCGGAAACTGACCCTGGGAATCTAGAAAAGTGCAAACTGGCCCTGGATTGTTTTTTCAAAATGAAAATAGCTTTCTTGTTTGTTTTTGATCATAGAAATAATCTATGCTCGCTGTAAAAATTGCAAATATCACAGAAGCATGTGAGAAAGAAGTAAAGATCTTTGGACACCCCTGTGAGCGACCCGGAGTGGGAGAGAAGGGCTGCCCTCCGAACGCCCCTCCCCCCAGCCTTGCCATCCCTTCCGACAAAAACATCAGTTCCCATGACATCATTTCCTGCCTTGAGGCCAGCGTATCGGGGACAATGGCAGGATGTGGACTTCCAACTTAGAATTCTGACCTCAGCTGAGTTGGAAAGGGTTTGGCCTGGAGCTGAGACTTGCCTCTGATCAAGGCCTCAGTCTTCTCCGTGGCAAGCCTGGGCTACCAGCTGAACCTCCTTCTTAGGCTCTTTGCGAACTGGGAGGAGCAGATGAGTTACTAGATGTAAAGTCCTTACACAAGCCTCAGTGGTGAGAGTCTCTGGTATTGTTACTGTCACCATCATCACCATCAATATGGGAAAGAATTTGACGTTTTGGTGGATAATCCCAAATCAGAAGAAGAGAAAGCAGAATAGCTCAGAGTCTAGCAAGAGTTTCTAGGATGTGACTACTTTTCTTTTCGGCCCCGAGATGGTTTCAGTGTTTACTTATTCTCTCTCTTTAAAAGTGTTAGCAGCTCATTTCATCTGAAAAGGATGGAGCTGCCTTTGATCTCTTCAATCAGCTCACAGCTTTGCCCTTCCCAAAGGCAAGAGCCACCCTTGGCTTCCTGCCACAAGGCGGTGGGGTCTAATCTGTCATCACTCCTCTGTTGGGCTGGGGCAACGGGCAGGGCTGCCAGGCCCTCTGAGGAAGGGCCATTCCAGGTTAACCTACAGTAGAGAGGAGAGAGGGACTTTTCCTTTGTGTCCTCTTTTCCCTGAGGCTGGCGCCTCCCAAGGAGGAGGCAATAAAACGGGGGCATTTTGTGGCATAACCCAAGGCTGGGAAGGAGACACTGAGGTCTAGGGGGGATGGGCTGGCAGCATGTGTAGCGAGGCTGCACTCACCTCCACACTGTGAAGCCTGCGTCCTGTGAACACCTGCAGCTCCGCCGGAGGACTCTTAGCCAGCTGTGGCAGGACACTCCACCCACATGCAGCACCAGCAGAAGTGCTGGAGAGTTAGAGCCCCTAGCAGCCCTCAACCTCCTGAGATCAGATCCTGGCTTTCTGATTCACAGGCTGTGTGATCTTCAGCAAGTTACTTAACTCCTCTGAGCCTCAGTCATCACTGTGGTGAACATTCCTTGTCTGAGTCTCCTTGAGCAGTGGGCAGGAACTTCTCGAGAGCACATTCCTGAGGTCCAGAGGTGCTGAGTCGTGGGGTGTGGGCCACCTTGGCATTTTTAGTGAGGACGCTGTGCGGTGATTAACAATTCACACTCCCATCAGTAGTGTGTGTGCTTCCCTCCCCCCGCCCCCATGCTTCCGGAAATACGTTATAAATGGAATTACAGCATTTGTGTTCTTCAGCTTGCTTTTCTTCCCACTTACCATGTGTATTGGAGATTTTTCCATATCAAGCCATGTAGATACGCCTCATTTTTTAAAAACCATTTTTACTGAATTATAACATAATTATGGAAAAGTGCACAACAGGATGAATTTTCAGAGTGAAAAACACCTGAGTAATCAGTACTTCAATCTGGAAACAGACTGTTACTTTCATCCCAGAAGCCCCTTGCCTGTGCCTTCTTTCTCCCAACAAAATGGGTTTATAAATAATATGTACTCTTTTGTTTTTTTGGCCATGCCCCACGGCATGGGGGATCTTTGTTCCCCAACTAGGGATCGAACCCGTGCCCCCTGCAATGGAAGCGCGGACTGCCAGGGGATTCCCAATATGTACTCTTTTTGTGTGTGTGTTTTTATGTTTGTGAGATTTATCCATGTGGTTGCATGAAGCAATATTTTGGCAATGTCTGGAGACAGTTTTGGTTGTCACAACTTTAGGGGGCAGGGGTGCAACTGGCATTTATGGGTGGCACCCCGGGACGTCCATACATATCCTACAACTCACGAGACAGCCCCCCACTACATAGACTATCCGGCCCCAAGCGTCAACAGTGCCCACGGTGAGAAAGCCTGGTGTAGGCCAGGCTGAGGAATTTGGATTTTTTTCTGAGAGTGACGGAGGCTGAGGAAATCCTGGGTTACGTGTGAGTTCATCTTAACCAGACTAGTTCCCAAAGTGGCTGGGTCCTCGTTCTTTATTAACACTTGCGTCCTCTTCCATTCTGTGGGCATATCATCCTACCAGGTCCCATTGATTAATTTTATATTGTTTCCAGTCTTTTGGCCATTATACTAGCACCAGAATGAGAATCCTTGTAACCATCAATTTGAGAGAATATCATATTTGGATATAAACACACATACTCTCTCTCACACACACAGTTACTCTTTCTGGAGACTCTGTACAATGGGAATATAACTAAAATTTAATTTAAATGTAAATTTCCTTCCTCCAGCATGTTTAACATCAAACTGACTTACAGAAATAGCTCCTGTCATCTTGGCTTCTGCCACGGATTCACATCTTTGTGCAAGTGGACACACGATCTGGAAAGATAAACAGGAAACCCCTGAAGGCATGGGAAACGGTGCCGGCCTCTGCTCCTCATAGAGCTGGGACCTGGAAAAGCTGAGGGCCAGCCCAGTGGACCCTGGGGGCCCAGAACTGACCCTCCTCTCTGCCTGCAAGTAGGATTGACCTGCACTGGGAATCACTTACATTTTTTTCCCCCTAAATATTTCATCTGAGCTAATCCACTTTGAAAGTAATCTCTTACTTTGAAAGTAATCTCAGTGCCTTTTATCTTTGTCTAAAATTCAAGTAACAGGTAATGTTTTGATTTCAAATGTACTGCTTTAGCCTATATATAGTTGACATATAACTACATAATATGTCTTGACTATTTTTACCTACTTTTCAAGAGGCTGGATTACTAATTTTTTTATGTTAACTCTAAATGTTACAGGACAATAAAGTCAATAGAACAGAAATTTTAAAATGCATATAGCATAAAGGAAGACTAAGCCTAGACTCTGTTCTATCCAGTTACTATGAATAAGAATGGAATTTAGCTGTGAGCTTTCTGGTAGCCAAAGCAAAAAGGGAAACACAACACATCACACTGTTTCTTGTTTTCTAATCAAAGGATAATGACACATCTTTAGCTGAGATAATTATTTTTTGATCCTAAGCTCTGAAAGGGCAAAATATACAAAATTTAAATTTATTCTTTCTGTTTGTGTTTCTATCTCTGCTCTTCTTCCTTGCCCCCGTGCGGTGTAGATGCACTGTTGTTGCTGTCACAAAATGATAGATGCCAGGTCCTGGGGTAAGTGCTTTTCACTCGGGATATGGGCTGTTATTGTCTCCATTGTACAGCTAAGGGAACTGAGGCTCAAAGAGGCTAAAGAACAACCCCCAGCTCACACTTGGCCAGCACTGGAGGTGACAGACGGGCAGGGTAGTCCTCTGAGAAGGTAAATAACGTGTCCAAAGTCACACAGCTAGGAAGTGTCAGAGCTGGGATTCAAACAGAATTGAGATGCCTTAAATATCTTTAGCACCTGCTTAGTGCCAGGCACACCTTAGCGCGTTTTGTGTAATTATGAAAGGGTGTAGGTGGAAGTTGATTTGGGCTCAGTTCTGTCTCTTAATAGCCACATGACTCTGGGCAATTATTTAACTCCATTGAGCCTCAGTTTCTTCATCTAAAAAATGGGTAGATAATAGCTCCAGACTCAGAGGGTATTGTCGGGATTCAGTGAATTGATGCCTGGGGAGGGCTTAGTACCAAATCTGGCAAGGAGGGGGCCCATTATTGTCAGCTTTCGATACCAAGAATCCTTGATGATAAAGAAAATGTGGTATATACATATGATGGGATATTATTCAGCCTTAAAATGTAGGAAATCCCGCCACTTGCAGCAACATGGATGGACCTGGAGGACGTTATGCTAAGTAATAAATCAGACCACAGAAAGTCAAATACAGCATGATCTCACTCATATGTGGACTCAGACATAATCAGATTCACAGTAGCAGAGAGTAGAATGGTGGTTGCCAGGGCCTGGGGGCTGGTGGTCCAAGGGTTTCAGTCATACAAAATAAAGCTCTGGAGATCTACTGTATAACATAGAGCTCATGACTAACAGTGCTGTATTATATACTTCAAAATTCACTAAGCGGATAGATCTTATGTTAAGTGCTCTTACCACAAAAGAGAAAAAAAACAAAAACAAAGGGGGCAAGAGGAACTTTTGAAGGTGATGAACAAGTTTATGGCATCGACAGTCATGTTGGTTTCACGGGTATATACTTATCTCCAAACACATCAGGTTGTATGCATTAAACATCTACAGCTTTATATATGTATGTGTGTGTATAAAGGATCCTTGGTGAGGCAGGAATGGCCAGTTCTGCGCCTGAGATGGGGTCAACCTCTCTTCCCATTTTTATAAGCCTTTCTTCTCCCCAGCCTGCACCTTCCCAGCTCTCTGATGGCCCTGGGGATTGAGGGGAAACAAGCAGGACAGGGACTAGAGTTTAATAAACTCCCTTTGAAGTGGCCGGAAGGCCCCAGCTATGAGCTGTCTGCAGTAGTTTTCACTGCAAGCTTCACAGTAATACCTTCCGCTTTTATTTATATTACATTTCCCTGTTTACTAAGCCCTGTTGCTACACGCCCTCATCTGCCTGCCGATTGCCTCACTTCACTTCTCTGCCAGTTCTGTGAAGGGGCAGGATTCTCATCTCCATTTTATAGATGAAGCAGAGAGGTTAAGTGACTTCTTCAAAGTCACTCAGCAGAGTAGATACAGAACCCAGCTCTTCTGGTTCCAAGATCAGGGTTTTCCTCTGTGACTTCCTGCTGCAAGCCATCAGTTAATAAAACCACTTCTGGAAATAGTTGAGAGCCAGAGCCAGAAAAAAGCACATTTTGAACTGGCCAAGAGGGATTTGAAAAACAACACGTGTCAAATCCTCAGCTTTTCTCCTGATGTGGCTGCTTGTTCCTTGTCCTTTGTTTCTCTTCATGTTTCTCTGGCTACCTTCACTTTCTCACCCAGAAGCAAAGCAGCAGACTGGTTCATCTGTTCATTCATTCATTCACTCACTGTTATGGACTGAATTGTGTTCCCCTCAAAATTCATTGTGTCGAAGTCCTAATGCCCAGTACATCAGAATGTGACTGTATTTGGAGATAGGACCTTTAAAGAGATAATTAATGTAAAATGAGGTCAGATGGGTGGGCCCTCATCCAATATGACTGGTGTCCTTAGAGGGAGAGGTTAGGACACAGACAACACGTAAATGGAGAGACGACCATGTGAGGACACAGGGAGAAGGTGGCCATCTGCAAGGAGAGAGGCCTTAGGAGAAACCTGCTGACACCGTGATCTGGGACTTCCAGAACTTTTCAGAAAAAAATGTTTGTTGTTTAAGACCGCCAGTCTGTGTTATTTTGTTTTGGCAGCCCTGGCAGACTAATACGCTCATGTATTCCTTCATCACACTTTCCTATACATCTTGCCATTTGCAGGTATTTGCTTAACTGTCACCCAGTGAGGTTTCCTAACCACCCTCTTTAAAATCGCAACCCCACGTCCCCGTGCCTCATACCCACTAGTTTCCTTTTCTGCTTCATTTTTCTCTGTAGCACTTATCACTATCTGGAAATCCATATATTTGCTTATTTCTGTGTTTATTGCCACCCACTCCCCACACCGGTATAGAAACACAGTGAGGGCAGGGATTTGGGGGGCTGTTGAGTTCACTGCTGCATCTGCAGTGCCTCGGTCACAGAAGGTGCTCCGTAAGTGGCACCCCCCGCCCTGGTTTGCCATCCATGGCTTGCAGAACTTTGAGTTGCTCTTTTAGAATTATGTGTGTTTGCCTTTCATTTTACCCTTTTAGATATCTTTACAAAGGTGAAGATCAGCATGGATGAGAAAAGCAGGAACATGAGAGCACTTTCTGGGGTGATGGAGATGTTCTGTATCTTGATAGGGGTTTGGATTGCGAAGCTGTGTGCCTTTGTCAGAACCCATTAAGTGCTCTACTAAAGCTTTGTGCGAACTACCATTTGGAATTTTACCTATACACAAATATTGAAGTCTGGGGAATAATAATCTTGCTGGGAACGCACTGCAGGTGTGAATATCTGAGCTTCAGTTAGAGTAGTAATATTATTTGCTGAGCAATTACTATGTGTCAGACACTGTAATGTTATGATTATGATCAAATCATGAGCTCCATGAGGACAGAGACAATCCTTTACTCATTTTTGGAACCACAACACTGTATATGGCATATAGTCTGTGCTCTGTAAACATTTACCAAATAAATGAGGTATATAACTGTTCTCCCCAGGTCCATCACCACCAGTGTAACTGGTTTAAATGTTTAGATTTTAGATTAGTCAGGTGAGGCTAAGTTTTGTAGTGGCGATAAGTGAATCCCCGAATCTCAGTGGCTTAAGAAGACAAATGTTTATTTCTCGTTCCTGCTACACATCTGAATTAGGGTATAGGAAGCAGGGGTGGGGCTCTGCCTCACTCAGTCACTCAGAGACTCAGGCTGACAGATATTCAGACACCTCCACCCCTGCACTCTTGGTCGCCAAGCCAGGGGAAGAGAGAATGGATGTTTGCACCCTGCTTCTTCATGACACTGGTCACTTCTGCTAGAGCCCTTTGGTTAGAACTAGTTACGTGGCCCCACCCCCCAAAAAGAGGGAACTAAAAGGTGACTTGGTGGACCCATGGCGTTTTGTGCCATGTTTCGTCACTTTCCTTGAAGTGGAGCGCCCTTGTGATATGTGGCTAAACAGTTCCAAGGTGGAAAGAAATCGTCCATTTCTTTTTATCTATTTATTTATTTTTGGCTGCGTTGGGTCTTCGTTGCTGCGCGCGGGCTTTCTCTAGTTGTAGCGAGTGGGGGCCACTCCTCGCCGTGGCGCGTGGGCCTCTCGCCATGGCGCGTGGGCCTATCACCGCGGTGGTCTCTCTCATTGCGGAGCACGGGCTCCAGGCGCACAGGCTTCAGTAGCTGTGGCACGCAGGCTCAGCAGTTGTGGCACACGGGCTCAGTAGCTGTGGCATGTGGGCTCTAGAGCACAGGCTCAGTAGTTGTGACGCACAGGCTTAGTTGCTCCGCAGCATGTGGGATCCTCCCGGACCAGGGCTCAAACCTGTGTCCCCTGTATTGGCAGGTGGATTCTCAACCACTGCGCCACCAGGCAAGCCCAGAAATCATCCATTTCTCTTCACTTGCCTGAACTCCCAGCAGAGACTGGCACAAAAAAGGTGCATTGTCAGGGTTTGTGGAATGAATAAATACATGAATAAATCAAATGATCATCTAACTTTTTGCTTGGCTTTGAAAAGCACACACTCTGAGTCATAGTTAATTCCCTCACTCCCAGGCTGAACCCTTTAAAAGATCCTAATTAGATTCTTAGAAGAAATAATATCCATCAGACAAACAAATGACAGGAGGTTGCCTGTGGAGCTAAACTCCAGGCTGAGAAAATGTAATAAGAGGGCCTATGCCTCTGGGGACTAGACAGATATGAGGGGGAAAGGTCATGCCAATTCACAGCAGCCACCATGCCCAGGAAGAGTGTCCTTCAAGGATCAGCACCCTATTCGCTGCTAGTCTGACAAGGAAGAGGCATCACTTTTATGTGACCATAAGGACGTACTTGGTTTCTGAAAAATTAAGCTCCAGAGAGTTCTGGGTTGTTGACAAGGGTGTTTTACAACCAAAAGGGCTGTATTATGGGCAATATGGGGAATGTCAGAACCATCTCTACGCTGCACTTTGGCAAAGCACCAGCAAGGCCTCCTGGGAAAGCATGACACCTTCCTGTACTGGCCTATTTGTTATTCTCCTGTGTGAATACACATGGTTTGTCACAGTATCGTCAGGTCTCACAAGGGACCTCAGAATCATTCCAGAACAACCAGCTCAATTTGCAGATGAAGGAACTGGAGCCCAGACAGATTAAACATAGCACCGTTCGATATCTGTGGCTGGGCAGGTCGTGCACTGCACAACTTAGAGGGTGCTGGTAACACAGGTCCCGTGTGAGTAGCGCCTCCTGGAGGTGTGAGGTTTGATCGTCCTACATCCTTCCATTGTGAAGAAAAAACGATCTGCTGCTTTGAATGAAAAATGTGTACAAATTTCAAGTATCTTTGAACTGAGATGATTTAAAAATGATTAGATTCCCAAAATTCTGAAGAGTCGCATATTTTTGTTTTCTTTCTGAAAGTCAGTGTTTCATTGCAGCTAAGAGCTCAAACTCGGGAATCAAGGGAGAAATGTAATTTGACCATTAATTAGCTGTGACCTTAGGCAAATCAATTTACCTCTCTAATATCAGGCTATTCATTTGTAATATGGACGATGTTACCTACAAGTTACCCATCCCCCCTATTTCTTTGCCTACTCTGAATTAGTTCCAGGTAGGAGTGGGCTCATCTTAGACTATGGGTCACTAAGCCAGTCAGTTGGGAAATACTATTCCCTGCTGTCCCAGACGTCTTTGCAACCAGGGGTATCTGTGTGATCCTGTTTTGGCCAAGGGGAGTGCTACTTCCATTTCCAGGAGATTCGATGCCACTTGAGTACCTTTCATTCTTTTACAGAGTTGATAAGTCTTGGAGACTGTGTCCAGCTGGAAAGAGAATCCATCTGCCAAGCTCTGAATCAAAAATCAGAAACCCAAGTTCTCACTCCAGCTGTGCCGGTGGTCCTGTTGTGTGAGCCACTTTTCCTTTGGGGATCTCGGTTTTCTCGTGCAAAGTGAAGGGGGTTGGGTGGTGCCTGAGAGGTTATTGATTTATTTATGTCCACATAGAGGACTCTTCAGACATCATGCCTGACCCCAGTGCCCATCACCCTTTTAGTTCCTCTATGAGGGGAAGGTGCTAGTCGGCTCCCTGAGAGTCCAGGACACTCCCTGGGCCGTGGGTCACTAGTGGGAGGGGTCACTGTGTGGCGATGGCTGCAGCTCTGTTCAGCCCCTCCCCCACTCCATGAGGCTGGGCAGGCTCCAAGATTTATATTCATGGATGGGGGCGGGGATTAAGAAGCCAGTTTTATTCTAGAGCTTAAACTGAGTGCTCTAGAAAAGTGCTCCCTTTTTAAAGGGAGTTTTATTTTTTTCCTTTTTTAAGATGGTAGTATAGTTGATTTACAAGGTTGTGCTAATTTCTGCTACACAGCAAAGTGACTCAGTTATACACTATATATATACATTCTTTTTATATTCTTTTCCATTGTGGTTTATCCCAGGAGATTGGATACAGTTCCCTGTGCTATAGAGTAGGACCTTGTTGTTCATCCATTCTACATGTAATAGTTTGCATCTACCAACCCCAAACTCCCAGTCCATCCCTCTCCCTCCCCCCTCCCCCTTGGCAACCACAAGTCTGTTCTCCATGTCTGTGAGTCTGTTTCCCTTTTATAGATTGGTTCATTTGTGCCATATTTAAAGGAAATTTTACACTGGTGATTATTAGGTCTAGGTTCAACTATTAATAAAGTGTCTTGATTCCAGTCTAGCTACTATCCCTTGCACGTGGCTCCCTAAGTAACATTGGGAATGAGGTGGAGTGAGCGGGTGGTATAAGGAGATTGACAGGGGCAAGATTCAGGCATTCCTGGATCCCGGATCTCAGTAGCATCTAAGAGATGAGCAAAATCTCAACCCAAGCTAATTCCTGCTGTAACCAAGCAGGGTCCTATGAGGCCTTCCCAGAATAGACCCCATCCATGTCTTCTGCCCGCCTTCTGTCTATAGAAAAACTTTAGTCAAAGAAAATATTTAATCAGAGAAGTGAGAAAATGCAGAAAGAAAGGAAAACAGTCAAGCAAGACAAAATAATAATACTTTAGCCGTTAAACAAAGTCAAGGACCTTTAGCTCCTCCTCAAGCACTGTGGATAATATTCTGAGCCATGTCCTTTGAGCTGTTTTGCAAATACTGAAATCCCCACCAGGTGGAAGAAGTTAACTGTACGCTGCCCACAAGCACGTGGACCCCACATGAGTTAGAACTGGAGGGTTGATGATGCTGACTCCCGATTACCTCACCACCAACCAATCAGAAGAGTGTCCACAAACCGATCACGCCCTGCTCCTTGAGCACTATAAGACTCCTCACTACCCCCTCCAGGAGGGGACACACAGTTTTAAGGGCATTAGCCCACCGTGGCCCCCTTTGTCTGGCAAAGCAATAAAGCTATTCTTTTCTGCTTCACCCAAAACTCTGTCTCCACATTTCTATTTGGCACTGGTGAACAGAGGCTGAGTTTTGGCAACACTGCTAAACTTTTTTTTTTTTTTTTTTTTTGCGGTACGCGGGCCTCTCACTGTTGTGGCCTCTCCCGTTGCGGAGCACAGGCTCCGGACGCGCAGGCTCAGCGGCCATGGCTCACGGGCCCAGCCACTCCGCGGCATGTGGGATCCTCCCGGACCGGGGCACGAACCCATGTCCCCTGCATCGGCAGGTGGACTCTCAACCACTGCGCCACCAGGGAAGCCCACTGCTAAACTTTTAAGAAATATTTCTGAAACACTCATCTTATGCCATGTCACAGCCAGCTCTGATGTTTTAAGATTGTAAAATTCTTAATCTGATGTGCTATTCGACATCCTCATTTTCAATCCTCCTTCCCAGCAGAGTCCCAACGCGTCTCCTAGTGTAAAAATTCTGGGGCTACCTCTGCTGAGTAGTCTCCAAAGATTTACCCTTCCTAAGATAGCAGAATGGGTTCCATTCAGAAAAATTACTTTCCTGAAGAGCAAACATCGGAACGGCACAGCTGAGTGTTGGGCCCTGGCTTTCAACAACTTTGGGGGGTTAGCTCTGCAACCAGGGACTCCAGGGCATTGTCATGCCTTTTAAAGTGGAACAGGCTATTGCTGAGGACACAGGCAGATGTAGTAAATTGGCTCTGTGCAGTGGATTCTTGTTCTTTTCCCTAGGCAGGGTTTAAAGAAAAAAAAAAAGGAAGTAGGCTGCTTGATAAAAACTCTAATAGGCAGGATGAGAACTTGATTCAATACTGTTCCCAGCAGTTTACTGTGCGAAGCTCTGTAATAGGTGTTCAGGAAACAGAGAAGTGAAAGAGGTGCAGTATTGCCCTTGCGGGGCTGGTGGCCTAGGGATGAAACAGACATATAAACAGGTAACTAAAATACTGACTAGCCTCGGCCAGCACCTTTCATAATTTAATATTCACATGAACTACCTGGGATCTTCTAAAAATTCAGACTCTCAGAAGTAGATTTGGGGAAAAGCCCGAGATCTGCCTTTCTCACAAGATCCTAGGTGATGCTGCTACTGGTCTAAGGACCACATTTTATTAGCGAGGGGCCAGGCATTGGAAGCATGGCCTCTAGAGCCTGACAGCCCTGGGTTCAAATCCTGGTTCCTCCACTAACTAGCTGAGTGAGCTTGGAAGCTCCTTTAGCTCTCTGAGCCTCAGTTTCTTCCTCTGTATGAGGACAATAATTCCTACTCAGGGTGTAGTGTCAGCATCAAATGGTATAGTTCAGGTTATGTGCTCAGCCCAGTACCTGGCACACAGAAAGCACTCACTAAGTGGTAGCTGTTTTGGGGACAGGCTATTAAGAACAACTTAATTACTTTATTTTTGTGTGTGTGTTTCGTAGAATTTTAAAAAATATTTATTTGCTTATTTTGGCTGTGTCGGGTCTTAGTTGTGGCACACGGGCTCTTCGTCATGGTGTGCAGGCTTGGTAGGTTGTGGTGCACTGGCTTAGTTGCCCCACGGCACATGGGATCTTAGTTCCCCGACCAGAGATCGAGCCTGCGTCCTCTGTGTTGGAAGGTGGATTCTTAACCACTGGACCACCACGGAAGTCCCCTAGAATTTTTTAGTTTTATTTTTTAGAAGTTATTTCATTGAAGTATAGCTGACTTACAATGTTGCATTAATTTCTGCTGTACAGTAAAGTGACTCAGTTATGTATATATATTCTTTTTCACATTCTTTTCCATGATGGTTTATCACGGGTGATTGAGTATAATTCCCTGTGCTATACAATAGGTCCTTGTTGTTTATCCAGTCTATATATAATCATTTGCAGCTACTAATCCCAAATTCCCAATCCATCCCTCCACTGTCCCTCTCCCCCTTGGCAACCACAGTCCGTTCTCTATGTCTGTGAGTCTGTTTCTGTTTCATAAATAGGTCATATTTTAGATTCCACATATAAGTGATATCACATCGTATTTGTCTTTCTCTGTCTTACTTCACTTAGTATGATAATCTCTAGGTCCATCCATGTTGCTGCAAATGGCATTATTTCATTCCTTTTTATGGCTGAGTAGTATTCTACTGTATATATATGTACCACATCTTCTTTATCCATTCATCTGTTGATGGACATTTAGGTTGTTTCCATGTCCTGGCTATTGTGAATAGTCCTGCTGTGAACATAGGGCTGCATGTATCTTTTTGAATTGTAGTTTTGTCTTGATATATGCCCAGGGGTGGGATTGCTGGATCATATGGCAACACTATTTTTAGTTTTTTGAGGAACCTCCATACTGTTCTTCATAGTGGCTGCACCAGTTTACATTCCCATCAACAGTGTAGGAGGTTTCCTTTCCTCCACACTCTCTCCAGCATTCGTTATTTGTAGACCTATAATAATGGCCATTCTGATCAGTGTGGGATGGTATCTCATTGTAGTTTTGATTTGCATTTCTCTAATAATTAGTGTTGTTGAGCATATTTTCACATGCCTGTTGGCCATCTGTATGTCTTTAAGAACTGTTTTAGAATTCTAAAGTTAGTGCTATGGGCATTCGAGGAAGGCTTCACAGAGATGGCAACATTTGAGCTGTTGGGCAGAATGGGAAGAAGTATAGGGCAGGTAGAGAGCATGAGCAGATGTCTTACAAGCGGCAGAATGCTGGGCACAGTTGTTCTTGGGTCAAGATTCTGTGTGACATATGGTTGGTGGAGGCTCTGCTCTTTCTGCTCCTTCTGCTGCTGCTTTTTTTTTTTTTTTTTTTTTTTTTCTGCGGTACACGGGCCTCTCACAGTTGTGGCCTCTCCCGTTGCGGAGCACAGGCTCCAGACGCGCAGGCTCAGCGGCCATGGCTCACGGGCCCGGCCGCTCCGCGGCATGTGGGATCCTTACGGACCGGGGCACAAACCCGTGTCCCCTGCATCGGCAGGCGGACTCTCAACCACGGAGCCACCAGGGAAGCCCTCCTTCTGCTTCTTACTCACTCCTGCTGTCATTGTTGCTCTGGAAGGGACATGTGTAGCGGTCTGCATGGAGCTGCTCTGTCCAAAACAGTAGCTGTATGTGGCTCACCAACATTTGCAATGTGCCATGCCACATGGTGAAATGACAATATTTTGGATATACTGGGTTAAAGGAAATATATAATAAAATATGTAACAAGATATATTATTAAAATTAATGTCACTGGGTTTTTTTATACCTTTTTAGAAAATGTGGCTAGTAGGAAATATAAAATTAAGTATGTGTCTCATGTTATATTTCTATTTATTTGGAGCCTCTATCTGGTCCTGACTGGTTGCCTTGTTGAGCCTGAGTCAGGGTCAGTGGGAAGGTCTGATCTGGCAGGCTAAGGTATCCTCCCAGTGGCTGGGGCAGCTAGGAAAACAGGCATGGAACAGAAATGAGGGCTGGGTTTGGGGAAGTAAGGAGATCAATCACTGTTCCACCAGAAGTTCACACATGTGCTGTGTATCAGTTAGCTATTGCTGCATAACAAACTACTCCCAAACTTAGTTGCATAAAACAATGCCTGTTATTAATGCTTACACCTGTTATTATTGTTTGTGGGTCAGTTGGGAAGTTCTGTTGATCTACACTTGGCTGGGCTGATTTTGGTCTGGTCTCTATGGGCTTTGGATTTAGTTGGCCTGCAATGGGACTTAGCAACCACTAAATTTTAAAAGCTACCCAGGAGATCCTAAAGCAACCAGGATGGAGAACTATTGATTTAGACCTTAAAGTAGGGATTCTCAGACTTGAGCATGCATCAGCACCCCCCTGAGGGCTTATTCAAATATAGATTGCTGGGTCCCACTGTCAGAGTTTCTGATTCAGAAGGTTTGGATTGGGTCCTAATCATCTGCATTTTTTACAAGTTCCTAGCTGCTGCTGCTGCTGCTGCTGCTGCTGGTCTGGGACGACACTCTGGGAACTACTGAAGAGGAAGGAAACAGCTATGAGGTAATGATGAAAGAAGATTCCTACCAGACATAATGGGGAAGTAGAATCGGCTGGGAGGAGGAGGGGAGAGAAAGAGAGGAAGTGAGGTAAGAGATTAGGTTTAAGAGTCCTCACTGCTTACCTCCTGGAGGAAGTAGCAAAGGCCAGTGAGTTGTAGAAATCTCTAGAAAGGTTTTGGGGGATCTGAGAGAATCCAGCTTTCCGTGACACAGCCTAGAGAGACTGTGGGTCCCTAAGAGAAACCTGCTTTGGCGTGGCATCGAATTCAAGGTGGCTCAGGAATGGTAGATTGACAGAGATTGAGGAAAACCTGGGGTGAGGGTGGACTTGAGGGTGACCGCCCAGAGTCTCAACTGCTGCACAACCTCCCTGCCACCCAAGGGTTTACATCACCCTCCCCCCTGCCTTGGGGCTACCAAGGTCATTGTGGACCTTTAGAAGCTGGGGTCGGAAAGAAACAATCACAGGGACACGAGGATGGAAGCAGGAGCAGGACCCACCATCATGGGTAACGGATTCCAGCATGAAATCTAGGAAACAACACAATGCAGACTAGCGTAGACCTGCGACTCCTCAGCGGGAAGCAGCAAGAACAGAAGCTGACAGGGAAAGCAGGGCCCGCAGTAGGGTCAGGCAGGGGAGGCACTTTAGAACCCCAAATTTAAGGGTAGTTCAAGTGCAGGGTCAGTGCTCACCGTAGCCCCAGTCCCCACACAAAGACATGTGGGATGAGACCCCCCCCAAACTGAGGTCCTACAGACCCAACAATCTTCCCAGAATGCCGTTGGGATTCTTACATGTTCCATGCATCCGTCTTGGGAAGGGGTCAGGATACGGCACAGCCCTTGAGCTGAGGGAAAGAGTTCTGATCCCTCTGTTTCCTGGGAAAAGTCTGCTTTAAGTGAGAGGAGACTGGATTATCTTTAACAGGTAAGTTTCCTGAAACAGGAAGAGAATTTCAGACCCAAATGCGAAGAATGATGGGAAACAAAGAAACTTGCCGGTTTCGTACAACTGAACAATACTCTGTAAGTATCAAATTTGTTACAAGGTATTTCACAGTTGACATAAATTACATCAAAGGTTTTGACAAACAGAGCTGCCATATGACCCAGCAATCCCACTCCTGGGCCTATATCCAGACAAAACTGTAATTCAAAAAGATACATGCACCCCAATGCTCATAGCAGCACTATATACAATAGCCAAGACATGGAAACAACCTAAATGTCCATCAATAGATGAACGGATAAAGAAGATGTGGCACATATATACAATAGAATACTACTCAGCCATAAAAAGAATAAAATAATGCCATTTGCAGCAACATGGATGGACCTAGAGATTATCATACTAAGTGAAGTAAGCCAGAAAGAGAAAGACAAATACCATATGATATCACTTATCTGTGGAATCTAAAATATGACATAAATGAACTTATCTATGGAACAGAAACAGACTCACAGACATAGAGAATGGACTTGTGGTTGCCAAGGGGAAGGTGGGTAGTGGAGGGATGGATTGGGAGTTTGGGGTTAGCAGATGCAAACTATTATATATAGAATGGATGAACAACAAGGTCCTACTGCATAGCATAGGGAACTACATTCAATATCCTGTGATAAACCGTAATGGAAAAGAATATGAAATAGAATGTATATAACTGAGTCACTTTGCTGTACAGCAGAAATTAATGCAACATTGTAAGTCAACTATACTTCAATAAAAAAATTTTTTTAATTAAAAAAAAGCCTTTTTGGCCACCTAGAGGGGTGGGAGGGAGATGCAAGAGGGAGGAGATATGGGAATACATGTATGTGTATAGCTGATGTACTTTGTTATAAATCAGAAGCTAACACGCCATTGTAAAGCAATTATACTCCAATAAAGATGTAAAAAAAAAGAGAGAGAGTGATAAGAAGAAGGCAGAAGCAAAAGAAAAAAAAAACTTTTGACAAATGAAGATTTATCTGAGGCAAAAAGAGTTTGCTCCTTAGAAGACTTTGGTGAGGGGTTTGCTAGGAGGCTCAGACATGCCTAGTGAGGATCTGGGTAATATTTGAGTCAGATGGGGTGATGGGTAGGTAGGTGTGCCTCTGTCTGAGAAAACTGGCTGAACCGACAGTGTGAGAGCAGGTCTGGGATCAAGCAGACCAGGCCCCTTAGGAATTACTTGGTTACTCACTGGGTCAGCAGCATGTTTTTTGGAAATGGCGGGGGCCCAAGGGGCAGGGACAGTCTCTGGGTCGCACCAGATCCCGGGAAAGGCCTGGGGCGACCAAGTGAACATACCCCGTGTTGGGCTGTACCCCATAGGCCTGTAAGCACTTTTCTTGCCCAGCGTCAAGACTGAAGAAAGAGCCCAGAGTCAGTGACAGAGACATCCATGGTTTAATGGATGGGGGTTCATACATGTCTGAAGCAAGGTCCTGCAGTCACACCCCACTGTGCGCAGTGCACGGCGGGCAGGACATGGCAGCAAGCTTCGCTATGGGGGCAGCGTGGGGGGTGGTTTACCAGTTATAGAGGGACTTGACCTCAGGTTGGCTCATCAGTTGCCAGGGAAACCAGCAGAGGGGCATGCCTCTTTGATAAACTATCATAGTGGAGATAGTTCTCATTGAAAGATTAGAACAATCACAAGCTGGGGTCAGGGCAAGTATGTAGGCGTTTACTGATTAGGCTCCATAGTTAAGAGAGAAGGTTAGTCATGTGAGTAGGCGTAGGTGAAACAGGGACTGGCCGAGCAGGGGATGTACAGAGAGCAAGAGAACGGCCATCTCGGGTGGCCTGATCCTATAGCCCCATACAAGGGGTACAAGCTTGTGTGTCAGACACCATGCACTCTGAGACTGTGATGGGGCATCTGATCTCATCAGGGAGATCTGTGGTTCGGGCGGTCAGGAAGGCAAAATGTGGTTCCCACACAGTGACGTCAGCCCAGCCACAGAGATGAGCCACTGTTAACTGACAGTCAGGAGACCCTTCTCCCTTCCCAATGCCTGACTTCACTGTTAACTCAGCTCTCGCCCGTACGATCCCTCGCCTTCTCCAGCTTCGCATGCACTGTGTGCCTTCCCTCTAAAGATGGCATGAAGTCAGGTTAGTGAAGGCCTTGAATGCCAGGTCGAGGGGGTGGTATTTGTCCTGTAGGCAATGGGGCCCACGGGAGGCCTTTGGGCTGAGAGATGGCCCACCTTGAATCTCCCATTCCCTACACTCTGGCTGGCTCATAGAAATTTATGCTCAATACACTTGGCGGGATAAATGATTCAAACAGTGTTTTAGGGAAGACGGGGCAAGTTTCCACTATTTTAGTACAGCCTCTCCTCCAGCTCTCTAAAGCAATCTCCAACCCATCCTTTCTCTGCAGGGTGGTTTACACTTATTCATTTCTACTAATTGCCCATTTGCTTTATTCAGGAAGACTATCGCTCAAGCTTCAGAGATTTTAACTCTGAACCTAGAAACATGGATAGTCTAGTAGTGTTTGACATTGGTTCTCACCAAAAGCACTTTGGTTGACCTATCTTTGATTTTCTTTTCCATGGTAACCTTCAAAGTTGATCAGTTTTAATGGATTTGAGCACTGCAAAAGGCATCCACATGCATCTTAAGATAATAATGGCTTCATTTGCCCTGTGTCCAGTCTCAGGGACTCTGTGGGGTTAGAAATGGAATGATAAAACATTGTTTGGTGTCGCAGGAACTCTGCTCCCTGTCGGACCTGGACTCAGATCCCAGCTCTGCCACTGACTGGCGGTCTGACCTGGGATGATTTGCTGAATATCTCTTAGCCTCAGTTTTTTTCTTGAAAAGTGGATACTGCCTTTGTGCCTGGCTTACAGAGTTGTTGTGAGGATGGAATGGAATCCATGTATGTGGAGTGTGTAGGGCTGTACTTGGTCACAGGGTAAGGGCTCAATAAATGGAAATAGTTATTATTAAACATCACCAAGTGGTGACAGCCCTGGGGACTGGGATTCCGTTCAGGAAGCTACTCATCTTCAACCCGAGGCCCACGAAAAATGCTGGGGCCGTTTCTAGGCAAGGATGAGGAGAAATACTGTAAGACGTACTTTAAGGTACTTAAAATGCAAAACTCTTTCTCCTGGCAGAGCTCTTTAGCCTCAGAGATATTTGGATTTAAACTTGCAGGAGAGGTGGGTTTTTTGTTTTGTTTTTGTTTGGTTGTTTAGTTTTCAATACTAGATAAAAGTGGAGCCAGAGGTGAAGGAAGAGGGGGGCACAGGTGACTAGGGGGAGAGAGGGGTACCGGAGTCTTCTAAGTAGGACAAGAAAGAAGACATTTATGTCATGAGGACAGGGCCAGCTTTAGTGGCAGTGGCACAGATCCCATGCTCAGAAAGACCCTGTGCTTGCTTTTGATGAAGGGGCCCCTCATTTTCATTTTGCACTGAGCCCTGAAAATTATGTGTAGCCACTCCTGCATAACTGTAAAGGTCAGGGGTGGAAAGGACCCAGTGGACAATGCACTGCCTGGCTGTTGACCTTAAAAACTGTCAACAGTTTTAAAACTGACCTTAAATTATTAAAACAGCTAGTTATTTTACCAGCAAATGAGTTTATCTGGGAACAGCAAAGTACTGTGATTGGGGACGTGCAATCTATGATAAACCTTAAGCATGTCCAGAAAACAAAGGAAGGGAGCCTGCTTTTATAGGGGAAAGGAAGGAGTTGGGAGGGGCTGTTTTAAATGACAGTTCACTGGGGGAAAGGAGGAACTCAGGGTGGTGATGACGTCTCATTAGCTTAGCAGTGACATTTCTCATTGGCTGGGCTGTTGCTGTGCTAGGAGAAATTCCGCCTTGGCATTTCCTGTTCAGGAGTGCAAGGTACCTTCTTCCCTCCGGGAGGCGATTGACATGGAGTCATGTCAGTAGCAGGACATGAGAGCTCCCCCTTCTGGTTTCTCGATTTTATTTTATATAAGGTTGCTGTTTTCACACTGCCCGTGTGAATCATCCAATGACCACCAGCTTTGGACCACAGGCTATCCCAGAATCCTCAATACTTTTAAGTCCCCTTGAGTGGAGAGCGAGGACCTGTATGTGTATGGGGCTGGCCCTAAGAAAGGAAAAGCGTGCTGTCCTTGATCAAGGTGGATCTGAATATAACCAGGAAGGCATTTCCCTATGAGCAGATGTTAGACCTGTGCTCTCTGAAGCCCCTACTAGCTGCCCTTGCCCATAGGATATCTTGCCCTGTTGTGATTTTTCCACATGTGGGAGTAATGTAACGGCTCTCTGGTGCTGCTGCCTCCTCACCATCCTTACTTCCTTTGTGGGAACTTCCCTTCTCTTTTCCTTGTGTTTCCAGTGGGCTGCCATTCATGATGTGCCGTCCCTATGCTTACATGGGCACCTGACCGAGGCAGTGCCAAACCGAGCGCTACATCCCCCCTTGCATCTGCGCTCGCTCCAGGGGCTGCCGAAGTTGAAGCTGCCTCTGTCCTCTGATTGCATTGAGATGGAAACTGCAGGTCACCAAGAGACAGACTGATCAGAGTATTTCATTCTTTCTCCAACTCCTGTAATCACAATGCAAGATTTTACTCGTACTCTTCCGGTTCCTACATGAATGTGGATTCTTCAGTTGCTCTGATGGGCACAGACCCCTGGAGCTGGTGCAGTTCACGCAGTGACAGAGTCAGATGACAAAGGGTCTGCATACATGAGCAGAAGACCACTTCAAAAGGTCAGAATCTTATGACCTTTTTATTGCCATAGGGCAGAAACAAGGCCTGCTTGTTTATTTATTAATTTATTGTGTTCATGTATATTATTTAGGACACCAATGGGGGCTTTTCATTGATCTTTCATAGAAACAGGCATCTAAAAAGTAAAGAAGCATAAGCCTCAAAGAGAATTGAGAGGAGGTCCTTCAGACATAGAACCAAAAAAGGTTTTCAGCAAGGGCTTTTCATTTTATCTTCTTTTAAAAAATAGCTTTGTTAATGTACAATTTACACGCCATAAAATTCACCCATTTTTAAGTATAAATTCAATGATTTCTAGTAATTCGCAAAGTCATGCAACTATTACCACAATATGGTTTTAGAACATTTCTATCACCACTCCCCATTCCCCCCTGCAGCTGCGTTCATTCCCCATTCCCACTACCAGCCCCAGACAACCACTAACTCCCTCCTATCTCTATAGGTTTGCCCTTTCTGGACATTTCATATAAATTGAGTCATATGATACATGGGTTTTTTTGTCTGGCTTCTTTCACTTAGTAGAATGCTTTTGAGGTGATCCATGTTGTAGTTTGCTCTTTTTTTAATGACTTTAAATATATATATATATATATATTTATTTATTTATTTGGCTGTGCCGGGTCTTAGTTGCAGTGTGCGGGATATCATTGCCCCGTGAGGGATCTTTTAGTTGCAGCACGCGGGATCTAGTTACCAGACCAGGGATCAAATCCAGGCCCCCTGCATTGGGAGCACGAAGTCTTGACCACTAGACCACCAGGGAAGTCCCTTGCTTTTTTTTTTTTTTTTATTGCTGTAAAGTTAGGCATTACATGACTAACCCTCATTTTGCTTATCCATTCACCCACTGATGGACATTTGGGTTGTTTCCACTTTGGGGCAATCATGAATAGTGATGCTCTGAATGTTCACACACAAGTCTTCATGCAGGGCAAGGGCTCTGTAGACAATGCTGAATTCTCCTTCCTCACCTCAGAGAGGCAAGCTCTTTCTTGGAAGAAAATGTACCCAGGCCTCCGGGTGGACCTTGCTTGACAATGATGGATAGAGTGTTAAGACTTATCCGCTACTCCTGAGAAGGCAGGTTGATACACGGATGTCAGAAGGTCTCAGTCCCTGTATAAGGGATTTTCTCACGTTTCTCTTAATAAGGTGGGACAAGAGCCAGGTGGGACCAATTAGTCCTTTCCTGGATTGATACACAGTAGTCCCCCTTGTTAGTGGGGCATATGTTCCAAGACCCCAGGTGGATGCCTGAAACCACAGACAGTACCAAACCCTCTATACGCTATATTTTTCCTACACATACATATGATAAAGTTTAATTTATAAATTAGGCAGAGTAAGAGATTAATAACAATAAAACAGAACAATTTTAACAATATACTGTAACAAGAGTCATATGAATGCGGTCTCTCTCTCAAAATATTTTATTGTACAAATTTAATGCCTTTTCCACCTTTAAGCACTTATACACTGTGGCTGTAACTTTTTCAGTTTGAGGTGCAACAGCAAAACTAGTGCAGATTTATTTTTACTTCTTCACAATTTTGTGGATAGAAGATTCATTCTTACTGTAGATCTTAGCAAACTAGGCATACAATTTTTTTCTTCCCTTGTTAAGTCAGGGACTTTCACCTTTCCACTTAAAAGAAGCACTTTACAGCTGCTCTTTGGCACATCTGAATTGCCAGCCTTGAGGGTCATTATTAAGTAAAATAAGGGTTACTGGAACACAAGCACTGAGATAACCCAACAGTCCATCTGATAACCGAGCTGCTACTAAGTGACTAATGGGTGGGACATGGACAAAGGGATGATTCTCAGCCTAGAGGACAGAATCGGATGGCGCGAGATTTTATCAGACTTCTCAGCATAGCATGCAATATAAAACAGATGAATTGTTTATTTCTGGAATTTTTCATTTAATATTTGTGAACCACAGTTGACCCCCTGGTAACTGAAACCACAGACAAGTGAGGACTACTGTATAAAAATGTCTGGAAAAACCTCTTTTCTCACTGGGGTTGCTATAGTGAAAAACTAAGGTTGGTGCTACTTGTTCACTGTATGGAGGGAGACTGTCGGCAGAATTCATTCATTCATTCAACAAAATTACTGAGTGCTTTCTACATGCTCGGCACTACTCTAGGTACTAGGGATACAGGTATGGGAGAAAAAGACAAAAAACAAACAAGAAAACAAACGCTGAGATCAGAATGCTTACTTCTAGTTGGACAGACAGGCCATAAAAATATGAAAAATATATGTCACAAGGTGATATGTATTATGGGGAAAAATTAAGCAGAGAAAAGGAATAGGGTGTTCTTGGCAGAATGGAAAGGTTGCTATTTTAAAGAGGAAAGTCAGAAAGGTCAGATTTAAAAGGTGACATTTGAGCCAAACCTGAAGCGGGTTGTAGTACCTAATGCTGTCTACCAAATTACCACAGCCTTAGCTGCTTTAAAACAACACTTATGGGACTTCCCTGGTGGTCCACTGAAGAATCCATCTTGCAATGCAGGGGATGCGGGTTCGATCCCTGGTCAGGGAACTCATATCCCACATGCCACGGGGCAACTAACCCCATGCGCTGCAACTACTGAGCACACGAGCTACAGCTAGAGAGCCCTACAGAGCCCACATGCTCTGCAGCCTGTGCGTCACAACTGGAGAGAAGCTCCCCTGCCACCGTGAAAGATCCCACGTGCTGCAACTAAGACCCGATGTAGCCAATAAATAAATATTTTTAAAAAAAGAATTTAAAAGCAAGTAAGAGTTCATCAAGGCTGCTAATAGATCAATCTACTGAAAGCAGTCCATTTGTATACATCTGCCACAAACATCTAAACAATAAAAAAATTTAAAAAAACCCAACACATTTATAATCTCACAGTTTCTGTGTGTCGGGGGCTAAGCATGGCTTAACTGGACCCTCTGCTTCAGGGTCTCTCACAAGTCTTTTTTTAAAAAATAAATTTATTTATTTTTGGCCGTTTTGGGTCTTCGTTGCTGCACCTGGGCTTTCTCTAGTTGCAGCAAGCGGGGGCTACTCTTCGTTGCGGCGTGCACACTTCTCATTGCAGTGGCTTCTCTTGTTGCGGAGCACGGGCTCTAGGTGCATAGGCTTCAGTAGTTGTGGCTCACGGGCTCTAGAGTGCAGGCTCAGTAGTTGTGGCACACGGGCTTAGTTGCTCCGCAGCATGTGAGATCTTCCTGGACCAGGGCTCGAACCCGTGTCCCCCGCATTGGTGGGCGGATTCTTAACCACTGCGCCACCAGGGAAGTCCCTCTCACAAGTCTTTAATCAAGGTGTCGACTGGGGTTGGGGGTCTCACCCAAAGGCTCAGCTCGGGAAGGATCTGCTTCTAAGCTCACATGGTGGTTGTCAGAATTTCAGTTCCTCTAGGGCTATTGGACTAAGGGTCTCAATTCCTGGATAAGTACCCCCCATTTCCTTGCCATGTGGGTCTCTCCAACATGGCAACTTGGGTCATCAAAGCCAGCAAGGAAAAGCATCTGTTACCAAGGCAGAAATTACTGCCTTATGTAACCTAATCACAGAATTGATGTCTCATTGCCTGTGATCGGTCCCGCCCATACTCAATGGTAGGACATTATGAAAGGGTGTCAATACCAGGAAGCAGGATCACTATGGACCATCCTAGAAGCTGCCCGTCACAGAGATGAAAGAGTGAGCCATGGGGGACCCCAGGGGGAAGAGTGTAACAGGCAGAAGGAATAAATGCAGAGGTCCTGGGTGGGAGCTTGCCTGGAGTGTTCAGGGACCAGCAAGGAGGCCAGTGTGGCTGGAGTAGAGCGAGCAAGGTGTAGGGGAGAAGAGATGAGCACAGCAGGGCAGGTAATGGGGGCCAGGTTATGTGGGGCCTTTTGACTTTTACTTTTTTTTTTTTTTTTTTGCGGTACGCGGGCCTCTCACTGCTGTGGCCTCTCCCGTTGCGGAGCACAGGCTCCAGACGCACAGGCTCAGCGGCCATGGCTCACGGGCCCGGCTGCTCCGCGGCATGTGGGATCTTCCCGGACCGGGGCACGAACCCGCGTCCCCTGCATCGGCAGGCGGGCTCTCAACCACTGTGCCACCAGGGAAACCCCAGGGAAACCCCAGGGACCCTGCTTTTAGAACCGCTGGTCTACGGTATGCCCAGTGCCGGGGCTCAGGGCCGAGTAAGATAAAATCCCTGCCTTGAAGTGGCTCACAGCTTCAGGCCTTTCTCTGGCCTCTGCGGGGAGACAACACGTCAGTTCCAAAGCTCTTTCCTTGCCGTAAGTCCTAGGAAGGTAGATTTTATATGCTGCCCCTTGAAATCACATTAGTGATGTACGCTCATGACTACCCTGGTGTCCTGTTTTATTTCTGCAGTTAAATCCCATCTCCGTTTCTCCTAGCCATGGCAGACAGAGGGAACAGGTGGTCACCAGCTCCCTGCTAATAACTCTTCATATGTTTGCAGCCCATTATTAAATTGCCCTCAGATTTTCCTTCTTCAAGGCTAAATAATTAGCTACCCTTTTCTGAATCAAGGGGCGGAGAGAGTTTGGCTGACTATAGCTACCAGCCTTAGTCAGGAGCATATGTGGTAGAAATTCTTGAACCAGTGTGAGGGCTGGAGGTATTATGGGTTGGGGGCTTCAGTGGGGTTTCAAAGGCGAGACCTTCAGATTCCTTCATCTGAGCAAGACCCTTAGAAGTGATGCCAGCAGACAGCATGCAAGATAAGGAGATGGCCAGTGGGCTGCAGGGATCAGCTGGAGGTCAAGCATCACCGGTGAGTCAAACATCTTGAGGGATTATGGACACCATCAGGCCTACCCCTGCCTCCATGAAATCTTCCACCTGATCCTTTCTAGCCAATGGAACGACGCTCATGGGGCAGCCTGGCTGCTGGTGACCATCTTCCTCGGTAGAAAGTATGTGACCAACATAAAGATGATGTTCTTTTTTTTTTTTTAAATTAATTAATTAACTTTATTTTTGGCTGCATTGGGTCTTTGTTGCTGCGTGCAGGCTTTCTCTAGTTGCAGCGAGCGGGGGCTACTCTTCGTTGCGGTGCGTGGGCTTCTCATTGCGGTGGCCTCTCTTGTTGCAGAGCACGGGCTCTAGGCACGTGGGCTTCAGTAGTTGTGGCACACGGGCT
The DNA here is from genome assembly GCF_039906515.1 of Pseudorca crassidens. Classification (NCBI taxonomy): domain Eukaryota; kingdom Metazoa; phylum Chordata; class Mammalia; order Artiodactyla; family Delphinidae; genus Pseudorca; species Pseudorca crassidens. The sequence continues at coordinate 23,288,204 of NC_090310.1, forward strand.
TAGTTGCTCCACGGCATGTGGGATCTTCCCGGACCAGGGCTTGAACCTGTGTCCCCTGCATTGGCAGGCGGATTCTTAACCACTGCGCCACCAGGGAAGTCCAAAGATGATGTTATAGTGTGTGGAGGTCAAGGTCAAACTTTAGACTACCTGCATCAGCCTACCCTAGGAGGCTTGTTAGGAAATGCAGATTCCCCAGGCCCCACTGCACCAGAATCTCTGCTGAGGAGTCTGAGAATGGGAAATTAACAAGACAGCCCCCATCCTGCTCTTCTGTGCAGTCAGGTTTGAGCACGAATGTCCTAGTGTGTGGTACAGCTCTCCTTCTCTTTTTTGGCCATGAACAGAAAAGGACAATGGTTCAGGGTAAAGAAAGCATCTAGTGCAGCGACTAGTAAAAATAGTGACTTGTCTGTGTAGTGTGTATATATTTTGAAAATAAAAAATAATAATAGCTAGCATTTCTTGAGACCCCCCTCGTTGGCAGGCACTGTGCTAAGGGATGAATCCTCACTTCCATGAAATAGTGGCTGTTAGCATCCCATTCATGGAGGAGGGACGTGAGGTGCACAGAGAGACAGGTGTGAAGTCACACAGCTTCTAAGTGGCAGGTGGTACGACTTAGACCCAGGCCCGGCTCACCCCGGAGGTCAGGATTTTAATCTCCACATTATCCCTTCCTTCCCCCTGACACACTCTTCCCTTCCAACTGTAAAATAGGGTAAGAGGCACCGTGGCTGCAGATTAAATGTATGCTATGGCGGAAAGAAGCCACTAGTTTTGAACTATGCGCTCGTGTTTCACGTGCATTTTTCTCATTGGCCCCATCTCCTACCTGCCCTGGGAGGAAAGCATTATACCCATTCTTCAGGTGAGGAAAACTCAGGTTCCCAGAGATTAAATGGCTTACCTGAGGCCACACAGTTATTATGTAGGTGAGGTTGGACTTGAAGCTATCAAACCACACTACCCCTGGTGAAGATGGAGATGAAAGGGGTCTGACTCCAATGCATGGTCACTCAGAGGGTTGCCCTGTTATGTCAGCCCTGGGGCCGCCCTTCCTATTTCCAGACCAGCTATTTAATTAGCCCGGAGCCTTCTTACTTCCGTGGTGTTCAGAAACACTGTCCAGGGTTACGGGCACAGCTAAAACAGGACCTAAATGGCATGTGCTGGAAGCTGTATAATTAAAATTGACTTGGGAGACGATGCCGTCAGCCTGTATGGCAGAAATAGAAAGTCACCTAACCAGAATGTGTGTTGCCCATATGGACGCCAGTAACTGCTTTTGCCGTTCTGGTGCTTTTTAGTTATAATAGCTATCCTGAGGTCTGTGGTTTACAATGCCACCTCTAACTACCTTCTTAAGGATCCTGAAGAGAAAATCATTATTATGTGCCTGTGTCTGCCATCCAGGGCTGGGTCTCTGAGGGGAGAATGTGAGAGGCCAGGTTCCTTGTAGACGCTGCAGACTGAGATGAGCTTGGGCGTCCCACCAGGAGGTGACTGAAGCCTCATCTCCTGATCTGCAACTCTGAGTGTCTTTCTGCATTAGGAGGGGCTGAACTCTGGAACCATCGAACCTGCCCATTGGGCAGCTACACCTGGATGTTCCACTGCCGTATCATTGTGTGCATTTCTGTCTCCTGTAATCTCTTACAGAACCCCTCCTGCCCCTCTCTGGGTCCTTATGGGGTCATGGCTAATGATACCCACATATGTCTGGTCACCTGGTCCAGGCTGACTCAAGCAGAGTGCTGGGTCCTCTGGAAACACTGCTTGGTCCAGAGGTAGGCATGTGACCTAAGCAGGACCATTTAGAGTTTTTCCCTAAGATTTCATACAAAGTCTCTCTTCCTTTTGGAGCATAAACTGTTAAAATATAAGCTTAAGGCACTAGTGGCCATTTTTCTGCCATGTGAAACAAACCTACTCCAGGGGGAAAAAAATCCAATGTTCAGAGAGAAGATATGGAGAGAGAGTGAGTCCTCATGACTTCACCGCATCCCTAAATCCAGACATCTCTGTGGGATTTGCCCTTGGCCTTCCAACTTAATAAGCCCATCAGCTCTTTTTCGCTCAAGCTGGATTGAACTGGGTTTCTTTCAGGAACCCTAGACAATACACATCTGAGGTTCAACATATTCAAACACAAAACCCCAATTCCTCCCCCAGCAAACCTGCCCTCCTCCAGCCTCCCCTGCCTTCCCCACCTCATCACTGCTGATTCAGTTTCGGCCACTGATTCATGGCCATGACCTTGGTTCAGACTCACACTGCTTCTTACCCAGATTGCTGCAACAGTCTCCCTGCCTTCAGGCTTGTCTGCTCGGCGCTCACAGACACACAGACAGACAGACACAGACAGACACACAGACACGCCAGAAATCTGCCTGGGCCTGACCCTTCCTGCTCTTCTATGGGGTAACTCACAAGGCTGCCAGACTACCTGGCCCCTGGTCCCTCCTACCTGTTGAATTTCAGCTGGTACCACCCTCCCCTCACTTCAGCTAGAGAGCTACTTGGAGTTCGCACTCTCATCTCTAAGCTAATGTACATGTGACCTCCAGGGGTTCTTAATCCTTTCTCTGCCATGGACCCCTCTGCCAGTCTGTGGAAGCCTCTAGACCCCACCTCAGAATAATGTCTTTTCAATCATAGAGCAGGATACATGGAATTATAATGAAATTATAACATACTGATATACATTTTTCAAAATATTAAAACCAGTTTAAATTTAACTATGGTAATGCATGTGCTTCTTCAATAATGCATTAAATAGAAAGACCTAGTGCGGAGGCCTAATAACTGCTGTAATTTTCAAACAGTAAAGGGTGTCAATGAAGAGTCAAGTTATAAAAGCAACAACTGTAATGTGATAGGAACATATGTGATTTCTACTGGTGACGAAGTCCCAGGTCAGTGACCATGGAGATGTAACTTTATGCCTTTCTAAATTCATGGACTCCTCCACCCCAGTCAAGTACCACTGGGCTCTAGAATAATCTCCTCATCTCGGTTCTTTGGGACTCAGCTTAAGGTCACCCCTCAGGAAGGCTTCTCTGACCCTCACCACACTAGGTTAGGGCCCCTCCTCAGTACCCCGACAGCCCCCTGGGCCTCCCTTTATCACACCACAGGTCATATGCAATTCCATGAATTTGTCAGTGTACTGGCCTGGGGGCCTCTCCACTGAGGCCCGTGAAGGTGCCTTATCCAAACAGGCACAGCCTCGGTCTGAGTCCAGGTTTCACCTCAAAGCTGGACCGCAGGTCCCCTGTTGGGCAGGTAGAGGCTCGCAGAGCCGGAGACCCTGAAGTGACGTTCCCCTGATGAATGACTTAGGACCGATTTCTTGTTCCTTCTTTCATTGGAGGCAGGATGGTGCAGCCCTAAAGAAATGGGCCTTTGCAGCTAACCAGATCTGCATTTTTCTCCTGTCTCTGCCACTTTTCACCTGTTTACCTTGAGCAACTCCCTTCCCCTTTCAGATCTTCACCTTCCTTACCTGTAATATGGGACGATGATAGTACCCACTTTGCAGGGCTCTGGTGAGGATTACACAAGAATGCACGTGAAGGGATCAGCCCTCGATCATAATAATGACTCAAGAGTTGGAGGCACCCATCTCAGCTATTAATACCATCCATTTGTTCATTCAACAAGCATTTATTAAGCGCCCATTGCATGCTGGTGCTTGACATAAATGAAAGTATTTGATAATCCCAGAGGTAGGTTCTATTATGCCCATTTAAAATAACCCCCTTCATTGGAGGAGGGGTGCTTGGTATTCTGAGGCAGTTTTAAGTCTTTACGGATTAAGGTACCAAACTAACCCTAAGGATTTCATCCCCCTACCCCCAATATCCGGCACTATGCAGCAACGTGGGGCAGCGGCTAGGGAAGGATTTCCGTTTAAGGGGTCTAGGTTTGAATTCCAGCTCCTCGACGCTGTATATATAGCCCCTGGGCAACTTCACTGCTTTGTGCCTCCTTTTTTTCTCATTTGAAGAGTGGGACAGTAATAGTGCCCACCTCAAGCATATCAGAGAATTAAAAGATTGAATTTGCTGTAAAAGGTTTTAAAAGGTTTAAAGCCCTGCCTGGCACTGTCTCAAAAAGCTTAGCTAGGGCTTCCCTGGTGGCGCAGTGGTTGAGAGTCCGCCTGCCAATGCAGGGGACACGGGTTCGCGCCCCGGTCCGGGAAGATCCCACATGCCGCGGAGCGGCTGGGTCCGTGAGCCATGGCCGCTGAGCCTGCGCGTCCGGAGCCTGTGCTCCGCAACGGGAGAGGCCACAACAGTGAGAGGCCCGCGTACCGCAAAAAAAACAAAAACAAAAAAACTTAGCTATTCCTCATGGGAACACCTGGCAAACCCCTCCACCTCCCTCAAGTCCCCACAAGGAGCACCTATCCCAGTGGGCACCCCTCCTCTGTGAAGCCCACTCCCGACCAAGCACACTTCCCATCAGTGTCAAAGAAACATTGTGGATACATACCATGAAGTTGTTAGGAGTACAGACCATGGTGGGTTCAAATGCCAGTGCGACTAACTGGCAGCTGTCATACCTTGGTAGAGTGGCTTTACCTCTGTGCACCTCAGTTTCCCCATCTGTAAACTGGGGATAGTTGCAGCAGTTCCCTCATAAAGTTAAGAGGAGTCAAGCACTCTGCTAGATGTATAGGAGTACGCAAGGCAGAGGAGGACAAAATGAAATGCTTGTGAAGGGTTGAGCACGGTGCCTGCAGAATTATAATCGCTCAACATGTGTTACATGCCATGTGCTACAAATGAAATAGTATATCATACTTAGAAATGTATATGTATGCTAGATATTTACACAAAATATTTACACATATGTATATTACACCTTTTGTTTATAACTTCCGCATTAATTTCCTCATTTACTCCCACAAGACAGCCCTGGAGGAAAGGCAGGGCAGAGATTTTATGCCATTTTTACTGATGAAAAGACAGAGGCAGTGGGAGATTTAAAAAGCGGGTAAACTGGTGACGGGCAACTGGAGGTGACTGGCAACTGGAGATGGCTGGGCATTTTAAAAACAGAACCAGCGAAGGGCAGTGTTCCACTTCATATCCCTCAGTGGAGACCCAGCCTCAGCTCTGTGGCCTTGGGGTGGGAGGACGGGCTTGGGGGAGGCCTCCAGGCCCAGACCGTCCCAGCCACGAGGGCTGGCAGGCTGGCGGTGGACACGCCCGGGGGCGCACGCTCGCTGGCGCGGAGCTTCGAGCGGGCAGAGACGCAGGACGCTGGGCGCGACGCTGGGTGGCGCTGCTGGGCCGTCCCGCGCCAGACCTGTTGCGCCCAGGGCGCAAGTCCGGCAGCTTTAGGGTAAAGGGACGCGCCGATCTCTCCGCGCGCCCCTGCCACCCTGGCCGCGGTATCTCCCTCGGGGAGCCCAAGGCCCCACCTTAACTTGAGGCTCCCATTCGTTTGGCCTTTGCGTTCCTCACCGCAACAGTTCTAGGCGCGTCGAGGGGGGCGCGGGAATAAAGTTTTTCCAACCTGGTCTGGGAGACGGCTGGATGGGGAGGACTCTCCCAGCTCCAGACTACAAGGTGGGCTGGACCGTGCCCCTTCGGCTTCACGGCCGCCTCGGAGGCTCCGCTCTTCGTAGGTGCCAACATCGGTGCCGACCGGATGGGCTGACCCGCGCACCGCCCCCTCCCACCCCGTTCCCCTTCGCGGTCCCCTCCCCCGCCTCTGGCGCGCACTGGCCCCAGCGTCTCCGGCCCCGCCCGCGCCAGGGTCGCTGCAGTCTCCGTGGTTGCCCCGGGCTCCCTCCCCAGGCGTCCCGGCCTTAATGTAGCCTGGGGAGCGCCTCGGGGGAAGCGCGGGACAGCAAGGGAGGCCGAGGCGGAGGCCCTGGGCGCCCGCCCTGGGCGCCCGAGCTCTCCCAACCTGGGAGGCGGCCCCGACTCCGGGAGCCGGAACGCAGGGGAAGGCAAGGACGGGGCGGCCGACGGAGGGGCGGGAGCCGCTCATCAGCCACGCCAGTCACGTCTGGGGCCACCCGGCTGTCTTTTTCTTTCTTTCCCCCTTTGCTTTCTCCCCTCTCTCGGGCTGGCGAGGGCAAAGTGGCCGTGGCGGCGCCATGCCCGGGCCGGAGTGAGTGCGCGCGGGCGAAAATGGCGTACATTCAGGTAGGGCTGAGGCCGGGGGGCCAGGTCCGCGGTGTGGGTGAGGGGTGCCGCGCCCCCTGCGACTGTGAGCGCGCGGGAGGGAGGGCAGACGGCTGCGCTGCCACAAACTTGCCTGGAGAAAAAGGATGTCTGAGCGCAGGCTACCTGTGCAGCAGTGGGGGGTGCGCCCCAGGAGAAGAGGCTGGGGACCCCCGCACCCCGTGACGAAAGGCCCTAAGCGGACTCTTCACGCGCGCCCTCACCTCCTGGGGAAGGAATGGGGGTGGGGCGGACTTTTCTTCTCCCTTCCCCCACCTCCTCCCTCGTGCACCACTCCCCAGGGGAGGGGCCGCGGGCAGGGCGGCCCGGGGCGCGCCAGCCGCCCGGCCCGCCAGCTGCCGTTGCCTTGGTGACGGCTCCGGCTAATTGGCCGGTGGAGGGAGCCTGTTCCGGCCAGGAGGGACAAGGACGTCGTCTTTCCCGGGCACTGGGTGTTGAGCGGTGGGGGACACACCAGAGGCGCGCTGGTGGTGTTGGGGGGCAGCCGATTACTTTGGGCCATTGCATTGGGGTCTGGGAGTTGTGGACCACCATCATCTTGGGGACACCCCCCAAGAATCCTTAGGCTGAAATAATTTACAAGCACCTTCTTTAGGGGGCGGTGAGGGGGCGCTGCTTGACTGAAAGACCTTTCTTCTCGATACATGGGGGGGAAGTGGCGACGGGTCAGCGCCAAGGTCATGCAGTCAGACCCGCTGAGCTGCTTGCTTCTGGGGTTGGCTCCTCAGCCTGGCAGAGAAGCCTCCAGGCTCCCACAGTCAGGGTGCATCCGGGCTCACGTCTCCCCTCGGCTACAGCTGGGGTTGCTGCTGGTCCCCTCGTGCCCCTTTGGCTCACGCATCCCCTCGTCATGTCTTTAGACTTTTCCACCTGCCGGGAACTCTGCTCTGCCACCTAGGCCATAGCCTTCACATCCCTCTCCTTAGGTTCGCTCCATTGGAATCCCTAGGTCATCTTTTCAAGTTCAATGAAGGTCACATTTACTGTTCACCTACTGTGTGGATGTTGTGGGGCGGGGCGCTGGTCGACAGTTGCTCAAGAGACACTTGGCTAATCACCTACTATGTATGGGCAGTGGGGACACAGCTGAGAAAGCAGCAGGTCCCTGCCCCTCAGAATGCACAGTGCAGTGAGAAAGGAACAACGCTTCTGCGGGTCTTAATGACTGCCTTCAAGCACAGAGTAATTAAGGGACCTGCCCAAGGCCATACAGGTGCTTAGGGGTCGTGGTGAGGCCTAAAAGGGGGGCTGGTGGGGATCGGTGGGGGATTTGTTAAGCATCTGGTATGAGGATGGCCCGGTGATGTTGACTTTCCTCCTAGAACAAGGTGTTAAACTTTTTCTGTAAAGGGCTAGATAGCAAATACTTCTTTTTTCTTGGAGGGCTTCATGGTCTGTGTCACAGCCTCTTGACTCTGGCACTAAACAGCCATAGACAGTAGTAAATTAATGGGCATGGCTGTGCCTAAATAAAAGTCTGTGGACACTGAAACTGAATTTCATATACTTGGTATGAGTCAAGAAGTATTAATCTTTAAATTTCTTTTTCAACCAAATAAAAATATACAAACCATTCTTAGCTGGAGGGCCATGGAAAAACAGGCTGCAGGCCGGATTTGGTCTGCTAGCCATAGCTTGCACCCCCTGTTCTAGAATATCTGGGTTCTCCTCCTTCCTCCTTTTTTTCCTGGCTCGAATCAGTTCTCCTCCATTGGGTCAAACACATGAAACCGAGCCTCAAAGACTTGGCATTCGTGGGAGCCTCAGAGCATCTTCCCTTTCCTCTTTCTTCATTTTCCTTGGTTTCTCTTTGCTGCCCTGACAGTCACCTTGCACCTGGGCCTTGAGAAAGCTGCGTGGTTGTACCTCATTGGGGCCCCTGAGGTGGCCTTGCTTCTGCTCATCATGGTTTTAGAAATGGTTCTCTTTGGATCACTACATACCCAAGGAACACTTCCCTGTGAGCCTGGCTTGTTGTGAAGAAGCATCACTGTATCCTTGCACTTGACCGTAAGCATTTTAAAGCACTTTCTCATGTGAGCCCCACGAGGGCATAGCTTTTTCTGCATTGTTCACCTCACCGCTGTATTGGCCAGGACAGTCCCCGGTGCCTAGCAGGTTCCAACTGGACTTGACAAACTGTCTGGTTCTCATAAGCCACAGAAGGGGTTCAGATATTGTGCAGCTGGGCAGGACAAAGCATTTTCATAGTGTCCTAGCTTAGCCCTTCCACTAAAGAGAAGAGGTTAACTGAGGCTCAGAGTGCGCCCCCCCCCCGCCACCCCTACTTGCCCAAGTCACATGATTGGCCACTGGTGAGGCCAGGACTAGCGCTTCTTCACTCAGTTTCATACCCTTCTCCTCACCCGCCTCGGTGTGGTTAGTGCCCGAGACTTCGTTTCCCAAGCTGCAGTAAATCGCTTATCACTTCAAGGATTTTGAGTTTTTCATGAGCTGCGAACCACCTGTGCTGTTATTCACTTAATTTTTTTTCTATAAATGGACTTGCACTTTATTTTAACTTTAAAAAATAGTATGAAAAGGAAACTTTATGTCATTACCATAATAGAAAACCAGGGTCACGTGATATAAACAGAAGGCAACAGGAAAAATAAACACCATGAGAATAATGCCACATTCTTGGATTCTAGATGGGTAGGCTGTCTCCAAGGCTCTGAGCTGGGGTCTGCTCTCAGTTTAAAAAGGAAGGCGGGGATGGGATTTGCAACTGTTAGAAAAATGTCACATACAATGGTACCAAATTAAGACTTTCTCCTCCTTGCAAGAGAATTGAAAAAGACAGTTAACTTTCTCCCTCTTGACTCAAAGTTCTGAGTTCTGTGGGAGACTCCTCCTAACCTACCTGGTTTACTTGGCCCGTTTGGAAAGCCATTAAGACTCTCTCCCGGAAGGGGGTGGCGGGAGACTCTGCCTTGGGAACCGGAGAGAAGAAACTGGGGTGGAGGTGGGGCTGAAGAAGGGAGGGGCTCCCTCCCTTCTTCCCGAGGACCAGACTATGGCTTTCTTTTCTTTGGCTCCCTCTGTTTGTGGGTGGTCATGTGAAGCTCCCCACCATTGGAGCAGAATTGGAAGGTAGGGCCTCGGGGAGGGCGGGGGAGCCAAGTCACATCCACGCTGTGCCTGCCTGCATGTTAGCTAATCATGTCCTTTTGGGTTGGCTTCATGGCTATTTCTGTATAGGAAGGTTTGCTCCTCTCCTGAAGTGTGGCTGCATTGGATAGCATGACTATCTATCCACCCGCTCTGATTCATAACAGCATACGGTGCAAATCAAATCGAAATGCTAAAGTTTCCCATTTATTCGGTGTTGGTTAGCCGGGAGGCTACCAGCAACCCTGAAGGTAGCAACACCTTGTTAGGAGGTCAGCTCCCTTCCCAGGATGGTAAGTGGAAAGAAGCAGGGCTTTTTTTTTTGGGGGGGGTTGCTGGAATATTGCTAAACTGGTCTTGTCTCTCTCTCTCTCTCTGTCACCCCCCTCGCCCTCTGCGCCCCTTGGCTTCACGTGGATCTCTAAAAGGGCAGTTGGAACCTTTAAACGAGGTGAGTTAATTCGGCGATTCGTTTGGTCTGGCTTCTGATCAAGAAATGCTTGCTTGTCATTTTGGAGCCTTGTGTGGGGCTGCGGGGATATTGAATATTAAACAGCAACCGGATGTTGATAACGGCATGGTTTCGATCCCCTTCTACGGAAGGGAGATCCCGGTGAAAAGACACTAGTTGATGAGATAAGTTTTCCTTCCCACCCCCTACTTATTGCCATTTGATTATCTCTGTTTACTCTCATGTCATGAGATGATTTTTTTTAAAATATTTTTGCTTTGCTTTCAAGAAGACAAAGTAATATTCATTGTGTTTTGAGAACATATTGCATAGCCCTCACGATGTTGAATAAACCATCCCCATGTCAAGAAAGACGTTCACATAAACTGCAAAAGAAAATAACCTGCAAATATTGTGCTCGCTATTAATGGCTCGAGCGGGTTGGTGTTTGCCACATCTTTGTGCCTGCAGTTGGTAAATAGAAATGGAAAACATTTTGTTCTAAGTGATCAGTGGCGGAGGCAGACCTCCTGAATGTCGTTATTTCTCATCAGGGATCAGCTGCTTGTAATTTTGGGTGTTTTTCCTCTTTTTCCTCCCCACCCTTTCCACCCCTCTTCACTCCCCACCTCCCCCAATGGCCTCAGGGTTTTCTTTCTAGAATCTCCGATCTGCTGCTCTGCAGATGGACTTGCCGGCACTGCTGTCAGAAGTGCTATGAATCCAGCTGTTGCCAGTCGAGTGAGGATGAAGTTGAAATTCTGGGACCTTTCCCTGCCCAGACTCCTCCCTGGCTGTAAGTAAAACTGCTCCGAACTTCCTGGAAGGCAATCTTAAGACCTTTCTTTCCTCCGTTTCTGCGAGGGGGTTTGGGGCCCGGGAAGGAGGATTTGGGGTGTGAAAGTGGGAAAGGCTGAGTTTCCATCGACCTCTTAGCTGCTGATGGGATGTGCTCTGTGCCTCGCTGCGTTCGGCAGGCTGGCGAGACCAGCTGGGGGTGGGGCTTCAGTGTAGCTGGTTTCACATCGGGCCTTCTGAGATACGAACTGTGTAACGCTAAGCATGTGGGCACGTTTAATCACGCTGAGTGTCGTTCCAAGCAGAAAAAGAGATCTGTGAGCATCTATATTCTTCAAGGGATGTCCACATTCTAAAGGTTTCAATCCAAGTCAGTACGACAAACTGTCCTAGCACCTGGCCCGTGCCTGGCTCATGCTAGATGCTCAAGGAGTATTTGGTGTGGACAGCATGAACAAACAAGTGCCTCTCTGCTGGTTTGAGCAGGAACTTCAGAAACAGGGGAGCAGAAAAGCACCTCCAGTCGCCATCGTGTCCTCCTTCGCTGTTTATGTTCTCTCTGGCGTCTTTCGTTTTATTTCCAATTCGTTTTCCTCCCGCGCCCGCATACAACATCTCCATCTGCCAGTCGCTCGGATATTTTGGGAACGCAGTTTTGAAGCTTCTCAGCCACGTGTCTGGTCCACCTCTCTGTGGCTGGGAGAGGAATGTGGCCGGAGAGTCTGGGTTGAGTCTAGAGGGCCAGGGCCTGGGAATCACCAGGTGCCACTTCTCATGATACAGAGGGGAGGCTCAGAGAGTTGGGAAGACAGTGTGAGGGCCCACAGCTGCAGCCTCAGTGGGGATCCAGTGCTGTCTCAGCTAAACCCTTGGGCTAAGATTCCAGAAGCCTCTGGCGCCCCATCTTTCCCTCCAAGTTGGGGGTCATGCCTCAGTCCTCTTATTTTCTTAGAAGCAAGTATCAGATATTTCCATAGCCAAATGGCTCTGTGTCAGGCTCTGTGAGTTCAAATCCTGTTTCTCCTACTTTTTTCTAGTTCTGTTCCCTTGGACAAGTTGCTTGATCGCTCTGTGCCTTGATTTCCCATCTGTCAAATGGGGATGATAAAAAGAATAGTATTTATCTTATAGGGTGGTTGTGGTGATTGCATGAATTAGTGTATGCAAAAGTACCTCAGGCTGCTTGATACCTTGTTGGTAATCATAGACGTTAAGTGATTCTTTTTACCCTATTCTGGGTTTCCCCATCTGTAAAGTAGGAAAAGTAATAGAACTTACTTTATAGGGTCGCTGTTAGGCGTCATGAGATATGCACGTAACGTGCTGAGCACAGTAGTAAATATTCATCTCTGTTATTATTAGGTATAGATCAAGATTCTTTCAACTGATAAAGATAATGTTAAGGAACCTCCCATTACTCACAGGTTGTAGCCTGGATCCTGCAGGTGTGCACAGAGTTGAGATGTTTGGTGAAACCAACTCGTTAATCAAGGGATCATCCCCATTTTCCAGTGACGGAGGTTGGCTCAGCCCATCTGGCGTCTTTAAAGCCATGCTCAGAAGAACTCCAGCTCTGCTGTGCCAGGGCTGTCTTGTTCATTCCAAAAAATGGCTATTGACCAGCTGACTAACCTGCAGGCAGCAAGTGAGTCCTGAAAGTGGCAGTCATGCCCTTGAAAAGTTAATCTCAGTTTCTTCGGTAGTTTTTCTCTTGAGGTTGCCCTACAAGGCTAGATAGAGTCCTGTTCCCATGCTCAGGGGATTTAAACTCTAGTGTAGGAGGTACAGCAGGTATATAAGTTCAATTTGTGTATTCACACCCTGCACGCCCGTATGACGGTCTTGCATAGAGTTTTGTTATGGAAAAATCCTGGGAGAATGACTGCAGGCATAGCTGGATCCAGGGGCTCAAATGATGTCATGGGCGTGCATGTACGCACTCTCACTCTCTTTCTTTACGTTTCTTCTGTTTTGGCCTCATCCTTTTTTTTTTTTTTTTTTTGCGGTACGCGGGCCTCTCACTGTTGTGGCCTCTCCCGTTGCGGAGCACAGGCTCCGATGCGCAGGCTCAGCGGTCATGGCTGACGGGCCCAGCCGCTACGCGGCATGTGGGATCCTCCCGGACCGGGGCATGAACCCGTGTCCCCTGCATCGGCAGGCGGACTCTCAACCACTGCGCCACCAGGGAAGCCCTGGCCTCATTCTTAAGCTTTGTTTTTTCTCTGCCTCATTTTTAACAGCAACAAATGTATCGGGAAAGGCTCTCATTGCCCTGGCTCGGGTCGTGTGCCAATCACTTGATCCAATCACTTTTGCTTGGAGGAAAAAGTGCTGGGATCATTCCTGGGTTTGCTGACCATGCTGGAACCAGGGAAAGGGTTATTCCACCTGAAACACAAGAAATAATAAGCTAGTCGAACAGGGGTTGGCAAACTTTTCTGGTAAAGGGCTAGATAGTAAATATTTTAGCCTCTTGGGCTTAGTTTCTGTTGCAGCTACTCACTTCTATCCTTGTAGTACAAAAGCAACCATAGACAGTTCATTAGTGAATGGGCATAGCTGTGCTCCAATAACACTTCTACAAAATTAGGCAGTGGATTTGGCCCTGTAGTTTGCAGACCTGGGTAATAAACAATTTGGGTGCTGTGACTGGATCCAGGGTGGACAAACGCCACGAATCGGGGGGATCATAGAAAACGAGCCTGCGAGCTCAGGTCGTGTAGGGTCTCAAATGCCAGATTAAGGAATTTGGATTTTCTTCTGAACCAGAGTAAACCCCTGATAGACATTGAAAATCACAGCCTGGTATCTGTTTGCCCCAGATGCAGAGTGTTCCAGATGCACGGCCACTGAGTTGGAGGATAGTTTTGCTTTGCCCAGGCTGCTGACCCTTTGTACAAGCGGGGGATTTCTTCTGGGGTGGGACCCTCAGGGAAGACACTTGTTTTGGTTATGCCACAAGCAGAGAAGTGGGCTGGAACCTTCCAGCAGAGCCAGCACACCACACAGCTTCAGGAGGTGCCCTTCACGTGGTGGTCATTATGAATGGGACCACCTAGCGTAGTGCAGTGTACAGTCTGAGCAGCTGTACATGACCTTTGTGCTTCCTAAGATGACCCAGGTCTTCCTTGAATCCTGGGCACACTGAGTACATTTTTGACTGTCAAGATCATGCGAAATATTAAGAGAAATCGGTAAAGGGGAGGCCAGTTAAATCCTCCAGAAAGAGAATTTAGTGCTGTGCTTTCCTCAGATTTATTTACCAGGCAGGCAGTTGCATGTTATCAAACAGGCAGAGAGTAGAAATGTCAAGTGTACAGGCCTTGTAGCTGTTGCTACTGTGACATTAGAACCAAGAACCACAGCACATGCCTCTCTGTGGGGTGGCATGTGGCAGATGAGCTGGCCCTTTGTGTGTGTGATTTGGGGGGACACACCATTAATTGTCACATATGCTTCCATCACGTGGGTCCCCCCAGCTTTCTTGGGCTGGGCTGGGCTGGGCTGGTGAGGGTCAGAAAAACGGTACAATCCGACTGGCTCCTTTTGGGGCAGTGCCAGGAAGACCCTCACTGAAGAGTGAATTAGGTTATTTCTTTGTCCAACAAGCATGTGTTGAGTACCTACTAAGCGCAGGGCTCTTACAGGCCTCCCAGGGGATACCCAGCTCTGTAGCGTGGGGCATGTGATCTGGAGTCTGGTACTGTTGCATTCCACTGGGGTTCTGCCATTTCACAGTGGTGCAGGTCAATTCTCCACCCCTCCCTCCACCCGATTGGGGCCTCCATTTCCCTGTCTGTAAAGGGGGTGGGGGTGGTTCATAACGACTAACTCCTGCATTGATTCAAGGATGAAATGATGGTTCATACAGAGCATTGAGCACAGTGCCTGGCACACAGTAGGTGCTCAGCACCTGGTACTTTTGATCACAGTAAGTACAGATCCCACCGTTAAGATCTGTACCCTGTTATGGGAGGAGTGACAAGGCGTGTGCTCAGATCAGAGTGACACAAGGTAAGTCAGATGAGAACCACTGGAAGGGTGTATTCATTCACCCATTCACTGAAAAAAATAAACCAGAGCGCCCCAGACGTGCCAGGTGCCGTGCTAGGGCAAGGAGGGCAGTGGTGAGTAAGGCAGATACTGCCCCTGCCCGCGTGGAGCTGTGGCTTAGACGCAGAAGATAGGCAGGCAGGCCACACTGAAGAAGAGTTATGTGCTGAAGTGGGAAAAAGAAGGTGCAGGGATAAGGAGTGACGGGGTGGGAGGAGGTGACGGGACAGGGCGGGGCCTCTCTGAGGAGGTGCTGTTGCAGCTGAGATCTGAACAATGAGGAGGAACAAGACAGGTGACGGGGGGCAGGAAGAGCATTCCAGGCGGAAGGAACAGAGGGCACGGAGGCTTGATGGTCGCCAAAGGGACAGGGGTGGGCTGGGCATACACTGCTACCGTGTCTGAGAGGACTCAACCAAAGCTTCAGGAAGCAATGGCATTTAAGCTGATCCTTGAAGACTGATGGGACTTCACAGGTGGAGGCAGCGGCCTCAGTGAGGTATGACAGCCGGGAAACAGGCCATGCAGGCGGAGGGGCCCCAGTGGCCGCGTCGCATTTTGGTCCTGCCTTCCTTGGGAGGTGCTGCTGCTTCATTTACAGGAGAGAGAGAAGGATCTAGTACGATCGCATCTCTGTGCCCTCGCCTGCCCCCTTCCATGCCCCACATCATTCCATCTGCTCCATTCTCCTTTTTTTTTTTTTTTTTTTTTTTTTTTTTGCGGTACGCGGGCCTCTCACTGTTGTGGCCTCTCCCGCTGCGGAGCACAGGCTCCGGACGCCCAGGCCCAGCGGCCATGGCTCACAGGCCCAGCCGCTGCACGGCATGTGGGATCTTCCCGGACCGGGGCACGAACCTGCGTCCCCTGCATCGGCAGGCAGACTCCCAACCACTGCGCCACCAGGGAAGCCCCTCCGTTCTCCTTTTACAGACCAGGAGCAGGAGGCAAGCAAGGACTGGGAGTTTCGCCCCGTAACGTGCCCATTCGTCCTGGCTGTGACCCTAGCTTTGGAGGAACATCAGATCAGTCTCGTGTCATGCCCAGGCTGCATCTGCAGACCTTATAGAATTTGAAAGTTGCATTTTTCAAGACTAGTTTCGCCTCAGGTTTAAATGTCAAGTTGGGGGATGCAGTCTTGAAGGTATGGCCGAGGGGCTTGCTGTCAGCAGCATCAGTCTCACGGCCACTTTGCAAGCTGTCTCCCCGCCCCTTCCCCTTCCCAGCGTCCTTAGTAGCTGTGTGAGTATTGGGGGATCTTAAAGCCACCTCTGCTATAATAACATCAATTAAAATGTATTGAGCACTTACCTGCAACATACCAACCACTGTTCTAAGCATTTTATATTGTTAACTCAGTGTTCACAGCAACTGGGTAAGGCAGGTACTATTATTAGTCCCATTTTATAGACGGGGAGACGGAGGCACAGAGAGAGGGAGGGACTTGCCTTGAGCTAGCTCTTAATTACTACCTTGTACCGCCGCCCCCCGAAGTGCTTTCTATTTTTTCAGCATTTCTCATCCTTATTGGGAGCACATTGAGTTGTGGCTGCTGCTAATTCGCAGCTGTTTCTACACATCAAAATGTTGCTCTTAAATCATTGATTCTCAGGGCCATTTTGTAGCCATAGCCTTGCCATTCAAAGAAACTTGGAGTGACATTGTTATAGGATATTTTTTAAAGATCTTATAGACACAGTGACTGTTGAAATAGTGGGACACTTCTTACCAAAAGCCACTCGCAGAAGTTCTGATGCATATAAACGGCCACATTCTCCCTTCCAGACTGAAGACTGACAGGTCTTGTCTTGGTTTAGTCAAAGTGGTACCCTCCGTGTGGCAGCATCCTGAGGAAGTTTCCGTACCCCTCCCCCCACCCCAGCCTCAGCTCTGAAATTGTGCAAATTCTTGACGGATTGTTCTAAATTGGGAAATACTCATTTATATCATTTCACATTTTGTACAACAAGCAAGATGTTATTGAGAGTTAACAGCTATTGAGAGTTTATTTCAAATTTGCTTTATTCCAAGTTGCATAACCTGGGTCTGAGAGCAGTTTCGTCATGGGTCTGTCTCCCATGGGACAGAGATGCCAATCCCTGGGGATTCTCTGACAACCACTGAGACCTCTTCTCTCCTACAGGTTGGCCAGCCGGAGCAGTGACAAGGACGGGAACTCTGTCCACACAGCCAGTGAAGTCCCGCTGACCCCACGGACCAACTCCCCAGATCGGAGATGCTCGTCCTCGGACACATCTAAGTCTACATACAGCCTGACCCGGAGGATTTCAAGTAAGCGTCTCTGCCATGACGGTCAGGGGTCCTGGCTCGAGCAAGCCTTGCTGCTCAGCTGCCACTCAGAGTCTGTGAAGTACACCCCCGCTATCTGGGTCCCCAGGACAAATGGGGAAAGCTGGCATTCCCAGACACTCAGGAGCATCACCGGGAAAGACGTGAAGGACAGGGTCATCTCTGGGGAGGGGGTGGAGTGGTGTGACAGGCCAGGAGACAAGATGACAGAGATCATGGCAGTGTGACAAAGGAGGGCATCGCACCTGATTTCTTCCAAGTTCAGTGAGAAGCGATCATTTTGATTGATTTTTGTAGTATTGATCACAAGTTTCATTGAATTGGCTCAGTTGATGACATTGTCAGCATATTATCATTTCGGACCCCGAAAGGCAAGTGTTAGTTACCATGTTACGTAGCAGGGCTTGCAAATTCAAGTGACTTCAGGGGCCAAATGGATTGTGTCAGTGACTGAGTGCAGAGGGTTGGAGAGACATAAATATCACCCTAATGCAGTGACAAATGGCAGCTGACTCTTGGCCTTGTACTAGGGCAGGGTAGGGATTGGGGCCAGTTAGGAAGCTAATGTCTCATTGAACGGGGCCAGCTACTACTCAGCTCTTGCCATGTGGGATTGTATTGCCTGATCTTTGGAAAGGGAAACTGGCAGTCTGGGTTTTTATATGAAACTTCTTTACTTTTAAACTCAAACAGAATGTATCTCTGGGTTGAATGTGGCCCTCAGGCCACTCAGTTTGTCCATGTATAGCCTGTGTGTTTGACCAGATGGCATGATCTGGGTGGGAAGGAGAAAGCCCAGAGACTCCCAACCTCCTGTCACTCCCCAAATGAGTCTCCTCTGTCTCATTCAGCTGATGTCTGAAATTCACTTAACAGGGAAGAAGCTTAAATTCATGAAACTAATCCACTCAGCTGGAAATGACTGATGTCTGATCTTTCCCGGGACTATGGGGGGAAGAAGAAGGAAGTAAAGTTCAAGGGCTTGAAATAGTGAAACGGAGGGGATGTCGGGCTTCTGTAGCCTCAGTCTTTCCATCTGTAGAATGAGAGGGCTGTCCTGCCCCCCGCGCTGGTCACAGCGGCCACCACCCATGTGGCTGAGCTGAGATGCCCCGCACCTGTTACATACCCAATGGGTTTTGAAGCCAGTGTGAAAAAAGAGAATTTATAGTGTCTCACTAAAATGTTTTTACATTGCGTGCATATTGAAATGATTATATTTTGGATCTATTGGATATTAAAATTGATTTCACCTGTTTCTTGGTAGTTTTAAAAACTTGTGGCTACCGGGAAATTTTAAGTTACCTCTGTGGCTTGTACATGTGTATCTGGCTCGCATTTATTTTCTCTTGGATGGCGCTAGTCTAGATGATTCCTAAATCTCGTGCCCAGCTCTATACAGAGATGACTGCATTCAGCACACATTTATCAGAGAGTGCAGCCACGCACCGGCAAAGGCTCGTGATTTTAGCCAGCAAGACAGGCTTTGGGCAATCAACAAGATGCCATGAAAGGACAAATACCAATCCTATTAATACGAGGCATCTCATAATCAAACTCCTAAGCCCAGAGAGTAGAATATGGTTCCCAGGGGGAGCTGGAACCAGGCAGGTGTTGGTTTCACTTATGCCAGATGAGTAAGTTCTAGAGAGTCACTGTCCAGCAGAGTGCATAAAATTAACAGTACTGTATGGAGTACTTAAAAAAGAGGGTAGCTCTTATGTTCTTACCACACACATAAAATTAAATAAAGAAAGAAAGCAGGAGGAAACTTCTGAAGGTGATGGATACGTTTATGGTATAGGTTGTGGTGACGGTTTCATGGGTGCAAACTTATCTCCAAACTCATCAAGTTGTGTATATTAAATATAGACAGGTTTTTGTATGTCAATCATGCCTCAATTAAGTCCTTTAAAAATGAAAAAAGAATGCCATGAGCTCATTGCTAGAATAGAGGGATGAGCAGAGATTGGAATGATGAACTGGGAGCAGTGAACTCTGCTGCTTGCCGGGGAGAGGTACCCCGTAAGTGACGAGGTGTGAGTGTGATCCTTGAAGATGGGCAGTAGCTACCATTTAGTGCCTCTTAACCATGTGTGTGTTCTGTGCTGAGCCCTCTCTGCATTGCTCAGTGAATCTTCACCACAGCCCCTGAGGTGGGTGCTGTGATGGGCTCCATGTTTCAGATGGGAAAACCGAGTGTGTAAAATGTGCCTGGAGTCACACGGCTCATTACTAGAGATGCACACTCACTGGGAAGTAGCCGGGTTGGAATTTGACCCAGGCACTCTGGCCCCAGAGCCTACTCTGTGAAAGTGGAGGCAGTATAGGGTAATGGTTAGAGCCAGACTCTGGGGCCAGACAGGTGGGGCTTGACTCCTGGCTCCTCCTCTTACTAGTTGTGTGACCTTTGGTGAGTGACTTAAAGTTTCTGTTTCCTCATCTGTAAAGTGGAGATAACAGTCACTGGCTAATACCTTGTGAAGATTAGATAACTGGATATACGCAGTGCAGTTAGGGCAGTGCCTGGCGCTTAGCTGCCGTGATGATGGCGATGGGGATGGCTGTACCGCCAGGCTGCCTCCCATAGAGTAAATAAGAGGATTCCCGGGAGTGGAGAGCGCCTGGCAAAGAGCATCATGAAGCAGAGCGAACAGGTGTGAGGATCCGGGAAATGTCGTCAGTCTCACAGATTGGCCCAGGTCCGGTCCGGTACTTGGTGTGGTGTTCATTGTTATTTCTGATGGGTGTGTAGGTCTCGATTCCAGACGACCCAGCTCCCCACTCATCGATATTAAACCCATCGAGTTCGGCGTTCTCAGCGCCAAGAAGGAGCCCATCCAGCCCTCGGTGCTCAGACGGACCTATACCCCGGATGACTATTTCAGAAAGTTCGAGCCCCGCCTGTACTCCCTCGGCTCCAACAGCGACGACGTGGACTTTCTGACGGACGCAGAGATCCTGTCCAAGTACCAGTTGGGCATGCTGCACTTCAGCACCCAGTACGACCTGCTGCACAACCACCTGACGGTGCGCGTGATCGAGGCCAGGGACCTGCCACCTCCCATCTCCCACGACGGCGCGCGCCAGGACATGGCGCACTCCAACCCCTACGTCAAGATCTGCCTCCTGCCGGACCAGAAGAACTCCAAGCAGACCGGGGTCAAACGCAAGACCCAGAAGCCCGTGTTCGAGGAGCGTTACACCTTTGAGATCCCCTTCCTGGAGGCGCAGAGGAGGACCCTGCTGCTGACTGTGCTGGACTTTGATAAGTTCTCACGCCACTGTGTCATCGGCAAGGTGGCCGTGCCTTTGTGCGAGGTCGACTTGGTGAAAGGCGGACACTGGTGGAAGGCGCTGATTCCCAGTTCTCAGGTAAGGGATGGGTTGGCAGCGTCTCCTCTTGGGAGCTTTTTAAAAAAATGATTATTTTTATCTCAGTATTTAACTTTTTTTTTTTATTTGCATTTTTAAAACCTCTGGTTTTTAAAATAATTTTTGACTCCCAAGAAGTTGCAAGAACAGTACAGAGAGTCCTGTGTATTCTTCATCCAGCTTCCCCGATGATAAATCTGATACGATCCGAGTGCATTAGCGATACCAGAAAACTGATGTTGGTAACTAAACTACAGACCCTATGCAATTTTCCCATGTGTGTGGGTTCATGTGGCCACCACTGCCCTGGGAGCTGTTTGTCATTGATGCTGGGTTATTTACTAAGGAGAGTGATTGTCCTGGGTATGAAGCTATCAGTCATTTTGACTTTCAGAAATTGATTTGGGAAAAATAAAATGAAGGCTGAAGAACGGGATGATAGGTGGATTTTTTTCAGGCAAATTGTGAGATTAGCTTCCTTCCCTCTTCCAGCCCAGGGAAGAGCAATTGGCTGCTTGGGGAGCCACCCGTGGACCAGGCTGTCTCACCAGTGGGCTTTTAGGGTCCCTCCCTTGGGCATTCTGTGGGCTGGAGGACAGCACTGCCCCCACTGTGGGTGGAAAGATATGAGGGGAGTGTATGGGAAGGAAAAAACCCCACCAGTTGGAGGCTGGTCTAGCCCACCCACGCGGGGACAGTGATCCTGTGTAATGCAGATGGGATTATTTTGCATCGAATACATCAAGGTGCTTCTAAAGCCCAGGTCTACTGGCCAGGGGTTTGATGAGCTAGCATCACATTTGGGGTGCAGGTGTTAAACATGAGGGCTGGAGGGGCTGTTCCACTGTGTGTGTGTGTGTGTGTGTGTGTGTGTGTGTGTGTGTACACATCTTCAAAGCTATCACTCTCTTAGTTTATATTCCCCAAGAAAAAGAAGACCCTGAGGCAGGGGAAGTCATTTAATTGGGAGGTGACACCAGAGGAAACACCAGGAGGGGGTGGGAAAGTCGCATGAGGGGTGCAGTTATTGAGCCGACCACCACTGTGGGTGACTGGAGCTGAAACCTGCTGGGGGAACTGGGAGCCAGTGTCAGACACACACCTAAGAGCCTTTCCGCCTGAGGGGTGAAGGAGCCGGGGTCTTTGTACAGCACCTCCTATCAGCCACTGAATGAGGGCTGGGGGGATGGGGAGGTTCATTTCCTGGTATTTCTGTCCTGTTACACTGGCAGGTACAGAGACTTTTGTTGTTGTTGTTGTTGTTGTTGTTGTTGTTGTTGTTTTGCGGTACACGGGCCTCTCACCGTTGTGGCCTCTCCTGTTGCGGAGCACAGGCTCCAGACGCGCAGGCTCAGAGGCCATGGCTCACGGGCCCAGCCGCTCCGCGGCATGTGGGACCTTCCCGGAATAGGGCATGAACCCGTGTCCCCTGCATCGGCAGGCGGACTCTCAACCACTGCGCCACCAGGGAAGCCCGGTACAGAGACTTTTGACATCCACAAATGCAAAAAAAAGTACAGGAGCTGGCAGGCTGAAGTGGTCCCGGTCAGGAGAAGTGGGCACGGTGTTGGCAGTGTCTGCTATAATCCCAAATCCTCTTTCCCGTCACACGATCAGGATATATATGGTGCTTTCTGTGTATCCTCCTCGATATTTGCTATCACTCGGTTTTCAACTGTCAAGAAAATTATGTTGAAAGAGGGAGGCCCACCTGACAAAATAAATTCCAGATTTGCCAGCTCCTCCCTTCACGTCAGTGGAAGGCCCCGGAGGTAGAGCGTCCGGACATCCCCATACCTGGCTCTTGTAGGTCTTGGCTGAAAGGTTACCTTGCCTGAAATGGAAAGTCTTCCTGGCCCATCTGCCCTGGTGTGGTTCTCCTGAAAGCTGAGGCCAAGGCAGGGGCCTGGGTGCAGATCGTTAATTTAGGAGGTGATCCCAAGAAGCAGAAGTGAGAGCTGAGGAGGAGACGGGGAAGGAGGGGTCGTCAGAGTCAGTGGTGGTTCTGAAGGTCGCCCTTCTGGCACTGGGACGGGCATGGAGCCCGTCCTAGCACACTGGCCAGGTGGGCTCCCAAAACCTCACTGAAGGGCTAGGGCAGAAAAGAGAAGGAGCCCAAGTGTGCTGGTGTGCACCAGGTGTGCCGCCCTCTGCCTGAGCTGAGACCTCGCCCGACAGGACCATGGGAACATTTGTATCAGACGCCAGAGGCAGCCCCCGCCCCAGGCGCTCCCCGCCCGCTTCTCCTGCTCTAGTTTTCTCTGTGGCACTTGTCATCATCCCGTAGATGTACATTTTATGGTCTGTCTCCCCTGCTAGTATGTGAACCCTGGGAGGGCAGTGGCTTTTGTCTATTCGTTCACCGCTCTCTCACCTGCTCCCAGAACGGTGGCTGGCACGTGGTAGTGCTCAACAGTATTTATTGAATGAGTGGAGGATGGAGGGAGGAAGGATCCCCAAAGTAAATTTCCTTCTCCTCTCCCTCCCACCTTCCTCCTTTCCTTCTTCTTCTTCTTCTTTCTCATGTAAAGAAAGGCTCGTGGAAATTGAGGGAAGAATGGACTCACATCTGCCGTCTCAAGCTTGCTCTGGAATTTATACTCTTTGAGTGGGAAGGTCGGTGTCTGCGGTTGGGGTCCCGAGGAGCAGAGCTTGAGATAGCATTTCAGTGTGGATTAGTTTCCTTAGGGCTGCTGTGACAAAGCACCACAAATTGGGTGGTTTAAAACTACAGAAATTTGGGGCTTCCCCGGTGGCGCAGTGGTTGAGAGTCCGCCTGCCGATGCAGGGGACACGGGTTCGTGCCCCGGTCCGGGAAGATCCCACATGCCACGGAGCAGCTGGGCCCGTGAGCCATGGTCGCTGAGCCTGCGCATCCGGAGCCTGTGCTCTGCAATGGGAGAGGCCACAACAGTGAGAGGCCCGCGTACCGCAAAAAAAAAAAAAAAAAAAAAAAAACTATAGAAATTTATAGTCTCAGAGTTTGGAGGCTTTCAGTCAAAGAGCAAGGTGCTGTCAGAGCCGTGCTTCCTCTGAAACCCAGAGGGGATCCTTCCTTGCCTATTTCTAGCTGCTGGTTGTTGGCAGTCTTGGCTTATAGCTGCCTCACTCTCATCTCTGCCTCCCCCTCACTTAGCCTGCCTTCGCTCTGTGTGTGTCTGTGTCTTTTCTTGTAAGAACATCAGTCATGTTGGATTAGGGGCCCACCCTACTCCAGGATGACCTCATCTTCAATAATCCCATCTGGAACGACCCTATTTCCAAATGAGGTCACATTCTGAGGTACTGAGGGCTAACAGGTCAACACACCTTTGGGGGATACAATTCAATCCAAAATGGGACGCAAGAGAAAACCCTGCAGGGGTGGGCGTGAAGTGGTCTAGGTGAAGGGTGACAGCCAAGCAAGGCTGAGCCTCAGCCTGGTGTGTGGTGGGGAGGGGACTCTGGGTCCTGGATCTCATTGCAGCATTTCCTCCTTCAGACAAGGGAGCCAGCCAGCCCACATTGTCAGTCATTGGCGGGGACCGTACTGGGAAATCCGATTTTCAGCCGGGCAGCCCTGGGCCTTCCTGAAGCCTCTATAGTATGGAATAGTGGTTCTGAACAGGGACAGTTCTGGTCCCAGGACATTTGTCAGTGCTGGGAGACGTTTTGGGTTAGGTGGATGGGAGAGTGCTGCTGGCCTCTGGCGGGTAGAGGCTAGAGATGCTGCTGAACGTCCCGCAACGCACAGGATAGACCCTACAACACAGAATGATCTGGCCCAAGATGTCCGTAGTGCTGTGGGGTGAAGGGGAGGATGGAGGTTGGGGGGATGGAGCAGGGTCTGCCATGACAGGCAAGACGGGAGCTGGGCTGTTCCCTGTTGGGGAAGGAGGGTTTTCCAGGGAGAGACAGTTGTCAGGGGTCGGGGTCGGGCCAAGGGGAAGATGATGTGAGGGGTAGATCTCCAGGTAGCTGCTTTGGTTTTCATTCCAAATGTGAAAAAGGAGATAGCGGTTTTGAACAAAAATCCACATGAAGCAAAATAGACCTGCATTGGAGACAGAAAACGAAATCCTCACACAGTGCGCCCAGGCGGTTAGGTTGGCCATCACCGCTGACTTCCATTGGAGGCAGGCGTCTGCCTTCACCAGAGTGCTCCGAAGATGCAGCTGCGTGGGCGGGGGGTGGAAGCAGTTTCTCGTTTTCAGCCTGACTTCGCGGTATGTGGGTCAGAGCGACTCTGAGGGTTTATTAGTTCCACGGTCTCTGCCGTGGAGACCCCGTGGGGGCGTATAGATTGCTGGCTTGTAGGGCCAGCATATAGGCATCTTCTGGCTCACGGCAGAATGTCCCAGTTGTTTTGTGCCTTTGAACATTGTGTCTTTGATCTTGACATTCAGGAAATTAGCAGCTAAGGGATCTACTGCAGATTTTTTGGTCACATTGAGAACGCTGGGCCAAAAGATAATGGAAATGAAGACATAGAAATACCGAAGTGTGTGGTGTGATTGATGTGGTATGAAGTTATAGTGGCCTCTGAGAGAAGTTCTCTCATCCAAGTGGATTGAAGTGAATTGATACTTTGGCCATTTAGAGGTGAAATCCGTGTAGTCTCAACTCTTTTTTTAAAAATTATTAATCATTGTGACAAAACACACGTAACATAAAATTAACCATCTTTCAGTGGTGTTGAGTACATACACACACGTCATCACCCCCCACCCATATCCAGAACTCTTTTCATCTTGCAAGAAATGAAACTCTGTTCCCATTAAACAATAGCTCCCCATACCCCACTGGCCCCAGCCCCTGGCAACCACCACTCTACTTTCTGTTTGACTACTTTGGGTACCTCATATAAGTGGAATGACACAACGTTTGTCTCTTTGGGGCTGGTTTATTTCACTTAGCCTAATGTCCTCAAGGTTCATCCCTGTTGTAGCATGTGGCAGGATTTCCTTTTGAAGGCTGTGTAATATTCCATTGCGTGGATAGACCACGTTTTGTTTGTTTTTTCATGCATCCATTGATGAATGCTGGGTTGCTTCCATGTTTTGGTTATTGTGAATAATGCTGCTATGAACAGTGGTGTGCAGTTATTTCTTCAACCTTTTCTTGAGCCAGAAAAACATTCAGGATGAAGGACGTTCGTTTTCTCTTGAGATCATGTGGTTTGGGGAAGGAAGGGGGAGGGAGGTGGAAAGAGCAGAGGTCCCGTGGGCATGCCAGAACCTCACAGAGCATTAGGAGGAACCAGAGTTCTTGTTCCAGCCCTTTCACTCGTTCCCTTGTGACTGGAGTCACGTAACCCTGTAGGTCTTTGTTTGCTCGTGTCGAGTGGAGACATGGTGCCTGCTGCCCGCTCCCTTGCAGTGCCTCTCTAGGGCTATAAACTCTTCTCAGGAGAAAGTAGCTTCTGGCTGTGAAAGTCCCTCGAGTTGAGGAAAATGATAAATATACTGTACATTATAAATATACAGTCAAAATATTGTACATGTATAAACTATCCGTTTATTTAGTCAATGAATATTTGTTAGGTGATTGTCATGCTCTAGGGGCTGGGGCTACTAATTTCACTCTGAGTTTCCTGAGTGTCTACCATGAGCCAGGCAATGTTCTACATGTGCTCACTTGTCTATCTTCACAAGGGCCCATTTTACAAAGTGGGGAAACTGGGCAGAGAGAAGTTAAGTCATCTTTCTGTGCTGAGTGGTAGAACTGAGGTCTTTGGCTTACAAAGTGATGCACCATAACCAAGACATGAGACTGGTTCTCTACAGCGAGCAAAACAGAGCCCCTGCCCTCATGGAGCTTACATTCTAGTGGACATAGATACTCAGTGAACGAATTAACACATCATGCCTGTTGGCATTGTCTCTGCCAGGAGGAAAAAGAAAGCAGGATAAGGGGCTGGAGAGGGGTGGCTGAGTGGTGAGAGTGGGGAAGCTGTTCTAGGTGGGTGAGGAGATGGCATTTAAGTAGAGAGCTGGAAGGGTTGAGGGAGTGAGCCTGGAGGATGTCCAGGGGAAGAGCATTCCAAACAGTGAGTACAGGAAGTGCAAAGGCCCTGAGGCAGAGTGTGTTGAAGGCTGGAGGAGAGTGAGTGAGGGGAGAGCAGCAGGAGTTGAGGTTGAACTGGCTTAAAAGGCCCCATCACATTGATCTTGTAGGCTGAGGTAAAGGCTTGGATTTTATTCCTGTGGGTGACGGGAAGCCTTGGAGTATTTTGAGAAGGAGGGGTGACCCAGCCAGGCTGCCTGGAGAGAACTGTTCCTGGGGGACCCACAAGTACTTATTTCCAACATATATAAAGAACTCCAACTAACATAACATTGTAAAGCAACTATACCCCAATTTAAAAAAAAAGCAAAAGCAAAAAAAACCTCCAATGACTCAAAAATACAAGACAAAATCCAATTCTTAAATGGGCAACAATTTTGAACAGATGTTTCACAGCAGAGGACTCATGCAAATGGTCTAAAGGCACATGGGAAAGTGCTCAACTTCATCATCCATCAGAGAAATGCAGGTTAAAACCTTAGTGAGATACCACTACAACCCACCTACCAGAATGCTTAAAATCACAAAGACTGACAACATCCAATGTTGGTGAAGGTGTGGAGCCACTGGAACTCTCAGGCAGTGCTGTGGGTGTATCACGTGATGTAACCCCTTAGGAAGAAATTCTAGTGGTTTCTTGTAAAACTAAACCGATATCTACCCCACGATCCAGCAGTGCCACTCCCAAGAGAAATGAAAATGTTATGTCCACACAAAAACTTGTACATGCATATTCAGAGAAGCTCTACATGTAATAGCCCCAGACTAGAAATTGCCCAGGTGTCCGTCAACAGGATAAAGGATAACAAACTATGGTATATTCATGTAATGGAACATTATTCAGCAATAAGAAGGAAAAAGGACTGATACAGCGTGGATGACTGTCACAAACATTATGCTGAGGAGGACATCCTGCTGACAATCATTATGAGAAACAGAAGTCAGACCCAAGAGAGCCCGTATAGATGATTGCATATATATAAAGTTCAAGAAACGACAGAACTAATCTATGGTGAAAAATCAAAACAGTGGTTGTGACTGGGGAAGGGGATTGACTGGAAAGGGGCCAAAGGGAAGTTTCTAGACTAATAGTGATAGGGCGTTGGATACACAGGTGTATGCGTTTGTCAAAGTCATCACGTAAGGTTTGCACATTTCATTGCATATAAATTTTATCTGAAAAATAAAAGAGCCGTAAACCTCAAATTCTGGTTAATGATATGCCTGCTGAAGTGTTCAGGTCACTAGTGCCTGCAGCTTACTTTAAAATGCTCTCAGAAAAAGATTGCTAGATATGCGATAAAGCAAATATAGCATATTTTCAAAATATTAGTTGCAGAATTAATAACTGTTCATTGTACGAGCTCGGTGATATATTTAAAGGGGTTCAGTTATTTCAGCTTCTCTGTATTTGATAACGTTCATAAGAAAATGTTGGGGAACACCAGTTAGGAGTAATACGCTGCGGGCTTCCGGGTGGGAAGGGGAGCGGACAAGTGCCCAGCTTGGGAGACAGTTTGAAGGCAGCGTCTTTGATCCCCAGAGCCGGCCCTTAGCCTTTACACTCCAGCTTCAGGGGTGCTGTAAATGAGGGCTCTCAAACAGAGGGGGGATTCTCAAACGGGGGATTCTCAAACAGGGGATGCTGCTGTTGTCTTACTTCCCAAGCACCAGAATCACCCAGGAGCTGTGCCTGTGGGGTTCCCAGACCTCAGCCTCCTGGATTCTGATTTCTTAAGTCTTGGGTGAACCTGCACTTGAGTGAATGTGCTGGGAGAGTCTGACGTAAGTGAACTGCGCACCTCATTCTGGGAGGCACTTGGGTGGCCAGTGGCATGCTGAAGGGGCTGGGCTGTTGCAGCTGGACAGACAGGTCTGAGATGTGGTCTCGCTGGTCGGCTGCTGTGTTGGTTTAGCGAGCTGGCCTGGCTGCCTGCAAGCCCGATCTAGGCTGCCATTAGGATGGTATTTTATGGAGCCGTCTGGGAAAGGAGCAGGCTCCGGGTAGCGTGCTCTTAGATGTTCTTGGGGGATAATTCGGAGTCATGTGGGGTGTAGTATCTCTTATTACAAAGCCACACTGCCTGCTGGGGAACAATGTTTGATTTGAGCCCAGAGAAAGAAAATGTGCTTAGTCAAAAGTGGTATTTGCACATCTGGCTACTGGATATTTATGTTTCTGAAAACTGCTTTAATGTGAGGTTTGCTTTGTCCAAAGGAATGCCTTTTAGACCTTCAGTGCCTATAATTCAGGGCCCCGTGGCTTAGGAAGTGAAGTCTGTGTGTGTTGCCTTTGCAGCATAAGAGTCAGAGGTGGTGGCAATAAGCGTGTTCTGGTTCTCACCACGTACCAGACCCTGGGCTCGGTGTAATACTTAACGATTCCCCACCAGATGGATGGCACTGGCACCTGCATTTTATAGATGGGGACCCTGAGCCTCAGGAAGGTTAAGAAACTTACCCAAAATTGCACAGCTGGAGTAGGGACTTGAACCTGAGACGGACTGCAAGCCCATATCCATAACCGCTATGAAATAATCTATTGAGGAGGAAGTCCTGGCTGAGGACTTTGTAAATTGACTTACCCCGTGTAACTTGGATGTGATAAGACTGTATTTCTCATAAGTATACCCAGATTTTTATATCAGTGTGTATCTTGCTTCTTTCCACCTTCGGAGCCATTCAGAGGATTTCTGTGTTTGCTTGGAGCCCCTTAGGAGAGCCTTCAGAGTCTGAGGGGTGAGCTGGTGGCCTTCTTCAGGAGCACCAAACTGATTGGATCTTTGGAAGAGGCCAAAGGACAGTCTGATTTGGTAACCAAGTTGATTGTCAGTGTGGGAACTGCTGTTCTGATTGAGCAATAGAAGAAAAATTGCATGACTCTGAAGTAAGAGATTTACTTTCTTAGGTGGCTCCCAAAATGCTGGTTACAGCCGACAGAACCCATCACAGACTGGCTTTGGTCAAAGAGAAAAGTCTGCGGTTGTGTGGGCTCCAGGCTCCACTGAGTCTGGCGTCCAGGTTGTATCCTGGGAATCTCTCAGCTGGAATGTTCCTCAGCGCCGCCTTCATCCGTTGCCTTTCTTCTCAGGAAGGCCCTTTCCCCAGGGAAGCAAATCCCGGGCTTACCTCCTGCCAGCTGGGCCACACCAGTGGAAAGAGAGATCCCCTGTCCCGAAAGTTCCAGAAGTCCCAGGGAGGATTCTCAGGGGCCTGGCCTCCCTCATCCTGCCCTCCTCATGCACAGTGGAGCGTGGCTTTTCACAGCCTTGAAGTGGGAAGGAGTGCCGTTTCAGAGAAGGAAGCATGACTGTCTCCTTATTTCACTGCCATAGCCACAGTTTTTATTGCTGAAGCTTCTCTGGCTAATATCCCCACGGAAGAACTTGGCAGGCAGGGTTCAAGAGCTGGCCCTGGTGGCAGGCATGTGTCAACTATTTGGAACGTCCTGGTGGTGGGTGGGTGGACTCCTAGCCCTGGGAGTGTCTCCCATGGCCTCTTACTGTTGGGGTCCCTTCAGTGAGGAGCAGCCCGGGAGGGTGGGCCCTAGTCAGATGGTCCAATCCCAGCTCCCTTCTCTGGGGCTCACTGCCCCCTGAGAGAGTCATCTATTGGCCTAGGTTGAGCTCCCCTAGAAATAGACCCTGAGATCAAGATTTGAGTGCAAGTATTTTATTTGGGGGGTGATTCCAAGAAGAACCAGTGTTATCAGGCAAGTCCCCACTGTGGGCACGTGGATCGCGACCCTCCTGGACTCTCGGTGTAGGCTTCCCCAGGGGTGGGGGGCGCTGGGGCATGTGTTCCCCAACTCCCAGCAGGCACAGGTTGAAGGATGTTTCCAGAAGCGCTTAATTCCCAAGGCTCCTCCAGCCTGCCTTATGCATCTGAGGAGAGAGTGTTACCAAACCAAACCAGGGTCGACTCGCCTGCGTACAGTAAAGCCAGCCCACTGACACTGGGTTGTGGTGAAGGAAAGTACAACATTTATTGCAGGGCACCAAGCAAGGAGAACAGGCAACTCGTGCTCAAAAGACCCAAACTCCCAATGGCTTTCAGAGAAGGGGTTTTAAAGGCAGTGGGAGGGAGGGGGCTGCAGGGTGTGTGATCAGCTCGTGCTCAATTCTCGGGTTGGTCGGCATCAAGGTGAAGTTTCAAGCATCGTCAGCCTTCTGGTTTCAACCAGCCTAGGGTCTGCGTTCTTGCGATCAGCAGTTTCCATCTGGAGGGGGTCAGCTTCCTATAAAAACAACTTAGGACTGTGTGTCAGGCCTGTATCTGTGTCTTTCAGGGAACTGGGAGTTGGGTGATCCTGCTGTGTGGCGGATTTATAGTCTAAATCGGTACCAGTGTCCCGGCCCAATAGCTATTGTTTCTACATCTTCACGTTTCCTAATTATGAAGTCTTGAGCCGGCCTTTAGAGAACCAAAGGGAGGCCTGGGAGACTAAAGCAAAAGGCTTTTACTTCAAAGGGGCTTGTATGTGGTTCCCATCCCCCCTTTTCTTTGGTAGTCCTCAATCTTGAGGGGAACAGGTTCAGGAAAAGAAAGGGAGTAAAGTTTTGGATAGAGAGAGTTAATCATAAACTCAGAAGAAGAACTCAGTTTTAGGGGGACTGGGTTTCAGGAGGACCCTGGTGACCTGAGACTCTGTGGGCAGAGAGTCTGCGGGCTGGTCAGGGCCGGGGGCTGGGGTGCACCCTCAACATCGCCACACTTAACCTTGCCACGTCGAAGGCTCCGAGTGCAGGATCCTCCGCGTTCCCCCTTCCCTCTCCATTCTTCTTTCCTCTGGGCAGGAAGGTGCAAAGCAGATGAGCAAGACCCCTGGCTAAGTGGATGCCATGGAGAAAAAGGCGCCGGTCTCCCCTTGAGGAGGTGCCTGATGTTTGCAAGGGACCCTCTTGGCAGCCGTCTCTCTCAGTTTTGAGTGGGTGGGCAGGGAAAATCCCCAGCTCTCCCCACTCGGCCAGCACCTCCCCTCTGCTTATAGAGGTGGGAAAGGAGGATGGTTTTGAAAACTGCAGGACCAGGTCTCTGCCTCTTAAAAATCCCAGAGGGAGGTGTTGGGCCCGGTTTTTGCCAACCCCTTGCTGCCTCTCCCTAGTCCCCAGCTTTGGGCCCAGGCAGCCAGTTCTGGCCTAACAGGAAAAGTCCCCCTCCACGTTCTGTCCGTGCACAGCTAAAGGCTTCCCAGACCCTCCATAACGTCAGCTTTTGTTATTTATTCTCTGTACCTTTGGCACTTAGAAGGAACTTGATAGGTGTTTTTTGAATTAAATAAATATCATTGTATAAAGAGTGTTAGCTTTTGAGTTAGACTGACCTGGTGAAGGTCCTGGCTTCACCACTTACTGCTGAATGAACTTGGGTTCAACTCCTCACCTTTAAATTAGGAATAATAATGCTTACTGCGTGGAGAGTTGGGGAAACATCGTGAAGATAACAATAGCAACGTCTGACTTACATAGCACTCACCATGTGCCAGGCATGGTGCTAAGGCTTCTATTGTATTCACTACTCTCAGCATCCCATTTTATGGATGGGGAAACTGAGGCATGCATTAAGTAACATGCCTAAGGCCACAAAATTGGGATTTGAACCCAAGCTAGTCCAGCTCCAGGGTTGTGCACTTAGCCACTCTGCTGCACTACATCGCCTCTTGATAACCCAAGGTCTGGCACGCAAAGCGCCTGGCGTATAATATACACTGAATAGTGGTGACCAGGAGCTCAGGTACCAGGAGGTTGGGGAGGGAACTGAGGAAGGAGGAGGGAAAAAACGAGGGAGGAGAGGTTGGGGAGCAATTGAGATTGAGCCATGAGGAACTGGCCTTAGAATCCGATTCGTGTTTCAATTTGTGCAACTTTGGTCTTAACCGTGCCCCAGGCAAATGAAGTTAGAAGGAATTGAGGACATTTTTTAATAGCAAAAATGGTGATGATTTGAGGTACCCAGAGGCATGTGCTGATTGGGCCTAGTACCTGGAATCTGCCTGGGGCCGTACACGCCCCAGCCTCTCCTGACTGCATACTGTATTTGGTGATCACTGACCACCTGATACCTAAATAGTCAAGGCCCTTGACAAGGCATATGTCCGTTTTTTAATGAGAAGCCGTCTTTAACTTGTCCTGAGCTGTTGTCAGCCTTGACCCTCTCGGCAGGAACCTGTCCTCTGCATGTGTTAGCTGAAAGGTTTCCTGCCCAGGTTTGGTGAACAGCAGTGTTGGCACCACTGTGCAGCCAGGGCTGGGCGCAGACCAGAACCTTACAAGGCAGCATTAACTAGAAGGTTCTTTCTATGTGGTCCTTCTTGTTTCTTCCTCCTAAAATACAAATGTAGTTTACATTTCAGACCTTAAAGTGAGCTTTTGATTCCTAGTTTATAATGTGAACTGGAAGGGGAACCAGAGATGATTTGAACCAATCCTATTTTATAGATGAGAAACCTGCAGCACAGAGATGTTGAGTGACTTATCCAAGGTCACACAGCTTTCAGTGACAGAAAGGAGACTAGAGTTAGGTCACCTGATCAGCAGGCAGGAGGTCTTACTCCTGGCACATACTGCTTTACCCCACAAGGGAAGGGATCTATAGTGGCTAAGAGCACAGGCCCTAGAGTCATACAGACCTGGGTTCAAGTCCCAGCTTTGCCACCTTCTACAGATGTGGGTCCAGGAAAGTTAACTTTATCATTTCTAAGCCTCAGTTTTCTTTGTCTATAAAATGGGAATCATGTGGTGTGCTGGAACCAGCTTGAGCTGGCCTGTAGAGTCAATTGTTATTTTCAGGAATTTCACAAACCCGCTGACTTCACACTGGCAGATTGAAAATCAGCCACTGTGTATGAAATTGACAGATGCCGTAGCATTTGTAATCAGAGCCTCCACCTTCTGCCCCCCCGCAGAGCAGAGCCTGACACGTGTATACAGTGATGCCATGTCGTGGTCAAGAGCACGACCCAGCAGTCCCCAGATCTTCAGGCCAGAGTCAGTCCAGCCACTTCCAGCGGTGTGACCTTGGGCAGTTACTCAAGGTCACTGGTAATAATGGAAATTGCTGACTCTTCCTGAGTGCTTCCCATAGACCCGGTACTGTTCTGGGGCTTTCCGTGTAAGTCAGAAAACCACCAGGGACTATCATTCTCCCCATTTTACAGTTAAAGAAAGTGAGACAAAATTTGAGTAACTTGCCCGAGGCCATGCAGTCAGTGAAGGAAGGAGGCTCCGTTCAAATCCCAGCATCTGCTCTTGGCCACCACCCTGTCTCGTTGAGGTTCATCTTCCTTCTTTGGAAGATGGCAGGAATAGCAACCCTGACCTCAAAGGCTGTGGTTAGGGTGGGATGTGATAACGCCTGTGCTGTTTACACAGGCCCTGCACGTGGCAGGGCCTCAGCTGACGTGCGCTTACTGCTGGTAAGCACTGAGTAAATGTCACTGTCAATCGTTACCATGATGATTGCACTAAAATCTTCCCAGCCGAGGGACCGCAACTCAGTTTGACCCAGGAGCTTAAAGCAACATTTGCCAGCCGAGCCATTCATCCACTCCAGCTGGGGTTGAGAAGATGAGGCTGTCACTCTGAGTGGCTGGCAGGCTGGGTGGTCCAGGCATCTGGCGGTGCACCCCAGAGAGGATGCCGGGGCTCTCTTCAAAGAGGGAGAGGTTGAAAATTTCCACGGGCTGTCCCGATTGCTTGAGCACACGCAGAGGGCAGGTTCTGGGGCTACCAACATGAGTGAGACCTGATCCCTTCCTTTAAGATTCTCATCGTAATACAGTCGGCCTCCATATTACAGGAGTTCTGAATCCAGATCCAGTTGGTTGAATCCACGGATGCGGAACAGAAGACCAACTGTGCTGCACCCTTTTGTATAAGGGACTTGAGCGTCCGTGGATTCTGGTATCTGAGGGGGTCCTGGAACCAGTCCCTTGCAGATACCAAGGAACGACTGTGTAACAATAGTAAGCATTTGTCAGTGCTCCCTGTTTCCTAACACTGCACGAAGCGTTTTCCATACATGATCACGTTGAATCATACGAGCCTGTGAGGTACCGTGATCATTTTACACGGGAGTAAACTGAGGCTCAAGTCAATGAGTGACTTGCCTTGATGTTCAAGGAATAAATATTGGAGCCGGGATTTGAACTTAGGTGACTCCGGAGCTCAGTCCTTCCTCATTACCTGGAAGTGCCTCTGAGAAACAAGTCAGGGCCATCAGTAACTATGATACAAGGTGAAAATTAGTGGGACCAAAGGAGAACGGTCTGTTCATTTCAAGCAGCAGCAGATCTGACTGTGGCCACCTTAAGGGAAATGATAAATAAAATAATAGATCCACTTACTAAATGCTGGGCTCTAAGCCCTTCCCATATATTAATCCATTTAATTCTCTCATCAATTATATATGACAGGTGCTCTTACTGTCCCTATTGTACAGATGAGAAAACGGACGTCAGGGAGTTAGCGAACCTGCCCAAGGTCACACAGTAAATGACAGAGCCAGGCTTCATACCAGGCTCTCTGGGAGAAAAAGAGGGCAGTATAGAAAGGGTAGTGGAGTCGTTCATAACAGCAAGGGAAGAATTGAGCCCTGCAGGCTCCCAGGCAGCTCGGGGGTCCTTTGGAGCAGAAGTATAACGTGAGCCACTTGCGTCATCTGAAATGGCCTAGTGGCCACACTTAAAGAAACTAAAAGGAACCAGGTGAAATTGGTTCTGTGCTACTTTATTTAATCTAATCTGACTAAAATGTTATGTCCGTGTGTGATCATCAGAAATTATTAGTGTGAACATTTTTGTTTCAGTGTGAGATTTTGCATCTTCTTTCCACACTAGATCGTGGCCTCCATTGTCTCTTTCATGCTTACGGCACAGCTCAGGTTGGAGTAGCCATAGTTCAGGAGCTCAGTGGCCACGGGAGGCTGGTGGTGTCTGTTCTGACAGCGCAGCACTAGAGCGAGAAGATGGATTGACTTGGATCCAAGGGCGTGGGGTTGCTTTCTTTCTCTGACTCCATTCCAGTTTCAAATTTCCAGGACACAGGGAATCCAGTGGGCCCGCACCTTGGGCTGGGGGTCTTGGGCAGGTGCTGTCAGTCACCCCGGAAGGCGTGGCCCTGTTTGATCTGGACAGTTACTTCAGTTGGCTTTGGCCTCAGGGTGTGTGTAATCCCAGTGCTGGGGGCAAGGAGAGAGGGAGAGATGAGATGCCCATTCAGTTCCTGAAGTGTTTCTGCCCACACTGGTGACTCTGCCAGCTTCCTTGGCTCAGCTGCCCCTCTGAACTGGCACAGGAATTAAACTAGGCAGGCAGGTCGGTGCACGGAGGCGGAAGGTCAGATCAGCTTGCAGACGCATCTGGAAGAAAGGCTGTGCATCCTAGCGGGGGAACCCTCTGGGGAACAGCTGCAACTCCCCACCATCCAGGGCTCTCTCTGTGGCCCCTCACACGTTCTCAAGGCCCATGGCAGAGGTCGCCTTCAGCGCCAGGCCCTACTGAGGCCCCAGCCACCCCTGGATGGTCCAGGTGACTATACTACCTGCACTTCAAGCTTGTGTGATAGAAGAAGTTGGTTTCTGTGTGGCAGCAGGGTAAACAGAGACTGCTTATCTGCAGCACGGAGAGGCCGGCCGCCCCTCATCTTCTGGTGGGAATGGGGGCTGGGACTTGCCTCCTGTGACATTTGTGAAGTGTGTCGGGACCCTTTGGGCCACCAGGGACACAACCCCAACTCAGGCTTCCTTTATAGGAGATGGGAGGAGAGATGCCGGCTCAGGGAACTAAGAACCCCCGGAGTTTCCCGAGCTTCAGGCACAGCTGGATCCAGAGGCTCGAGCCTTGTTCTCAGGGCCGCCTTTCTCTCTTTCTCCATCCCTCAGATAGACTCTGTCATTAGACAGCCGCCAGCCAGCTCACAACCTGGCACCCTGTATTCACTTTCTATTGCTCCGTAACAATCACAAATTTAGCAGCTTAAAACAACACCCCTTCCTTATCTCACACTTTCCAGGTGCGGCTGAGCTGGGTGCTCAGAGCCCCACGAAGTTAAAATCAAGGTGTTGGCTGGGACTTTGATCTCATCTGAGGCTTGGCGTCCTCGTTCGGACTCCCTGGTTATTGGCAGAATTCGGTTTTGTGTGGTTGTAGACTGAGCCCTCAGCTCCTAGAGGCCTCCTGCAGTTCCTGCCTTGTGGCTTTCTCTGCAGATGACAGTTTCTTCAGGGTCAGCTTGAACCTGAACTGGAGAGTGTCTGCTGGTGCTCCTTATCTCTGACTTTGAAATCCCCTTTTAAATGGCTCGCCTGATGAGGTCAGGCCCACCCAGGATAATCTCCCTTTTGGTGAACTCAGAGTAACTGATGAGGGACTTCATTACATCTGCAGACTCCCTTTACGTTTTCATTAATGTAACCTAATCATGAGAGTGATGTCGGATCCTCTACACAGGTCCCACCCACTCAAGGGAAGGGGATTGATTGTTCAGGGAGGGTAATCTGTGTGTGTGGGGGTGTGCACCAATCTTGGGGACCATCTTAGAATTGGATCTCCCATATCCCCCATGGGGGAGGACTCTGACTGGGTGGTTTGGTCACATGGCCATCTCTGAGCCCGTCACCTGGCCAGCGAGAGGAGGAGTTACTCTAGTGCGGGGGGGGGGGGGGGGGGGGGGCGGGTGTCAAATGCCCAGGGTTAGCCCCACCCAAACCACAGCCAAAGAGGTTCTGATAAGTGGGAGGGATGCTAAATAGGCAGAAATAACAGGTGCATCCTATAGGGCCCCCCCAAAGCCTAAGGCTGAGAGAAAGTGTGGATTTTCATAAGTGAGGGCTTTTAAGGGCAGCAGGTGTAAGAAAGGAAATGCCCTTCCTTCCTCCCTTCCTTCCTTCCTTCCTTCCTTCCTCCTTCCTTCCTCCTTCCTTCCTTCCTTACTTCCTCTTTACTTCCTTTTTTCCTTCCTTCATTCCTTCCTTTCTTTCTTTCCTCCCTCCCTCCCTCCCTTCCTTCCTCTTTCCTTCCTTCCTTCCTCTTTCCTTCCTCCTTCCTTCCTTTCCTTCCTTCCTTCCTCCTTCCTTCCTTTCCTTCCTTCCTTCCTCCTTCCTTCCTCTTTCCTTCCTTCCTTCCTTTTTTTCTTTTTCTTTCTTTTCTTTCTTTCTTTCTTTCTTTCTTTCTTTCTTTCTTTCTTTCCTCCCTCCCTCCCTCCCTCCCTCCCTCCCTCCCTCCCTTCCTTCCATCAATAGATGTATTAGACTTACATCTGACAGACCTGAGTTCTAATCCAGACTTGACCAAGTGTAAGTATGCCTTCATCTATTCAATAAACATTTACTGAGCACTTAGGGCACTAGTGTTGTCATAGGGAACACTTGCTATGTGACCTTGGGAAAGTTAGTTGACTCTTCTGAGCCTTAGTTTTCAGTGGGGGAAATGGGGATAAAAGCCCGAGAGCATAGTTGTCAAGAAGGCGCAGTCTGGAGCCAGCCTCCTTGGGTTCATACGCCGTAAACTGCTTTTACTCATAACACTTCTGACACCAAATGTGTGGGTTTTTTTCTCCACACCAGCAAATTCTCCATTTCTCTAGACACCAACTGGGAGTCCTGCAAGTCTGTTTGATTCTGATACTAACTGCTTGGAGTCAGCTCAGACCCCACAGGTTAAGGGCTCAGTCCCATAAGCCTGCTCCCACTTCAGATGCCCAGTACGAGTCCCAGGTTGTCAGCCATGCTTCTGACCCACCCAGCTATAAATCAGGGGTGCTCACGACCTCTTCCTCAGGTTCCATAATTTGCTAAAATGGCTCACAAAACTCAGGAAGGCCCCTACTATTATCAGTTTATTATAAAGAATACAACTCAGAATGGCCAAATGGAAGAGACGCTTAAGGCAAGGTATTGGGTGGGTTGAGGGGGGAGAGCGTCCATGCCCTCTCCAGGGGTACCACGTTCCCAGTACCTCAGTGTGTTCACCAACTCAGAAGTTCTCTAAACCCTGTAATAAACCCTCTCCCCTTCCCAGACGATGGGGGTTGCGGCTGAGAGTTCCAACCCTCTAATCTTGCCTTGGTCTTTCTGGTGACCAGCCTCCATCTTGAAGCTATTTTGGGACCCCCAGCCTAAGTCAGTTATCTTGTTAGTGTCCAGAAGATACTCATCACTTCAGAGATCCCAAGAGTTTTAGGACATGTATGCCAGGAACTGGGGACACCGACCAAATGTGTATTTCTCATTGTATCACACCCTGGCTCTGCTCCCTGCTCACTATGTAAGGTCGGGCACAAGTCCTAACCTCCCAGTGTCTCAGTTTACTCATATGTGCAATGAGGATAATAATAGTCCCTCTCCCAGAGGGTTGTAGTAAAGATTAAATGGGAAAATAAAGGAAAGGGCTCAGAACTCAGGGCCTGGCACGTGGTGTGTTCTCAGTCGTGTTGGTTTTCATCATCATCATCATCAACATAATCACCATCATCACCATCACCATCATCAACATCAACATCACCGTCATCATCATCATCAGCATCATTATCATTATCAACGGGTTCTTTCGAGAACTGCATGAGATAACACATGCCACGTGCTCCACCCCACGTGTGGTACAGAAGTATTCAGTCAATATTTTCTGCTGCGGTTGTTCATTTATTTAGCGAACTTGTTTGCAGGGTTTCCCATGTACCAGCTCTAGTGCAGACTCTCAGTCTAGACAGAAGGTCTAGACAGTTAGAACCCAGTGTCCTAAGTTGTGCTCTGCACTGGTACCTCCCTGGGCTGAGGTTCCTGGGGGGACATGTTCACTGCTCTATGCCCAGTGCTGTGCCAGCGCCTGGCTCAGAGCAGAGCTTCTGTTTGTGGAATGAATGACCTGTTGGTAGCATTTCCTCTGAAAGTCTGAGGCCTGTGGGAGGGGCCTCTGTCCCCACTTGGGGGTGGGGTGGGAGCATGGAGGGAGCTTGGGTGGTCTGGGATGTTCTGTTTGCCTGGCACATAGTCAGACCCTACAAGGAATTTCACAGCATGAGATGGAGGGAAACTGAAGCTGGGGAGTGAAGAACCTCATAGATGGCGTTTATCCTGAGGCGGGCATGGGGGCAGGAGCCACTGAAAGATGATAAGTAACAGAGAAACCTGGCCAGGGTTACATTTTAGGCTAATCCTCTGGGGTGTTTAGACCAGATAGTTTAGAGCTCACTCTCAACACTACTGATCTTGGGCCAGATTATTCTCTTCTAGGCGGAACTGAGTATTATTAACAGCATCTCTGGTCTCTACCCACGAGATGCCAGTAGCACCTCCTACCCACGTTGTGACAACCAAAACTGTCTGCAGGCACTGCGAAATGTCCCCTGGGGGCACATAGCCTGGTTGAGAAGCACCCGTTGAGAGAAGTGTGAGAGCAGAGGCGGGTGGCCTGTAACTAGTGGGCGAGGCGTCCTGCTGTGACTGAGGGCAGGGGTGGGCTCGGAGTCGAGGGTGTTTAGTTGTTGGAAGTGACACGAGGGACGAGGGTGAAGGAGGCCTCCAGGAGCTTGTTCAGTTTGAGGGGCTTGCTGGCTGGGGGAGCTGGGCAGTGAGGAACAGGCGGGGATGAGTGGGGGTGGTGATGAATACTTCATTTTGGGATGCTGGGGTTGAGGATGACCGTGAAACATCCATGTGGAGATTTCCTGTGGACTGAAGTTAAACTCCCTAAGTGATTGTGTCTGATCCCATCACTTGAAACACCTGTGTTATCAGTTCTTCTGGGGCACTTGTTTAAAATACGAATTCCCAGGCCCCTCCTATGAAGAATCTGATCAAGTAGGTTTGGGGAGGCCCCGTAAATCCCCCAGGGATGCGTCTGATGAGGGAGGCTGTGGAAACATGGAACTTTGTAAGCCTAGGCCTGTCCCCTGCCTGGGTGGATGGCCGACACCTCACTCGTAATACGTTCAAGACTGAACTGCTGATTCCTCCCCAGATTGCTCCTCCACACATGTTGTCCATAGCCATCAGTGGTATCAGCATTTACCCCTAAACCTAGGAGTCTTATCCTTCAACCATCAGCAAACCATGCCAGCCCTACCAACCACTTCCAGTTTCCTCCACTCCGACTGTCTGGTCCAGCCCACCTTCACCTCTCACCTGGGTTATCGTAACTCTCCTATGGGTCTCCCTGCTTCATCCGTTTGCCTACCTCAATATATTCTCAACACGGCAGCCAGGGAATCTAGTAAAATGAATATCGGCTCAGGTCTTCCTCCTGCTTTCAACTTTCCGGTGGTTTCCCATCTCATTCAAGATAAAATCTAAACAAGATCCAATCCCTTCTCCCTCCAACCTGTTTTTTCCTGTTGGTGGCCTCCCTCACTCTGCTCCAGCCATACCAACTTTGTTGGGTTTCTCAAACACACCAAGCATGGTCCTGCCTCAGGGCCTTTGCACTTGCTATCTCTGCCTGGAATGCTCTCCCTCCGGATACCTGCATGGCTCCCTCCTTTCTTCATTTAGGTCTGCCCTCAGAGAGGCCTTCCTTGACTTCCCTCTTTAAGAGCAGCCCCATCACTTTCTATCCCCTTAGGCAGCTTTATTTTTCTTCACAGTACTTACCACTAGCAGACTTTGCAAACTGATTTCTTTATTATCTCTTCCTTCCACTACAATGTGAAGGTCAAGGGGATGGGGATTTTTTTCTGTCTTGTTCACTGCTGGTCCTCCAGTGCCTGGTACATAATAGATGTTCAATAAAAATATTTATGGAAGAGAAGCAAGTAAGGAAGAAAGGAAAGGAGAAGGAGGAAGGAAAACATATAAGGCTTAGGCAGGACTAGAACTCGAAAGAAATCAGCATGTTTGGGACACACAGAAAATATGATAGTTGAAACCCTAGGCATCAACAGCATTTACTGAGAAACACTGTATAATGTAAGAAGAAAAGGTGACCATGAGTTGAATTCTGGGGAAAACTGCATTTAAGGGCAGGGGAGAAGGATTAGGAACTATGAAGACCAGGAAACAGAAGCTAGAGGGAGAGGGAAGGTAGGTGAGAACCCTGTCGTGCATGGTGACAGAACTGCAAGAAGAGCTGGTCTCCACTACAGCTTCGTGGGGTGTCTTATTATGCCCCCCGTTTTCCCCAGGAGGAGAGGAAAAGAGGCTCAGAGGGGTTCAGCAGCATGTCCAAGGCCACACAGTGAGTACGTGGTGGAGCTGGCATTGGGTTGTAGGGCTGTGACTCAGTCCTACTTATACCACCACTGTATCAGTTTCCTATGGCTGCTGTAACAAGTGACAACAGATTGGGTGGCTTAAAACGACAGGAAAGTGTTCTCTCCCAGTTCTGGAGACTGGAAGTCCAAAATCAAGGTGTCGGCAGGGTCGGGTTCCTTCTGGAGGCCTTGAGGGAGGTTTGGTTCCATGATCTTTTTGAGGGACACAATTCAACGCATACCAACCACCCTACCTCCAAATACTGGGGTAGGAAAGAGAGGTGAGGGCGAACATAGAAGGTGCAGCCCTGCCCCGGAGAAATGATAGTACATGAAAAGTAAAATAGCCTCATAAAAGAGATTGTTACAAGAGGTGCAGAGAAGTTGAATAATTACAACGTGAGTGGAAGAGGGAGTCAGAAGCAGAAACAGCTTCCATCGGAAGAGGGAGGACGTGCAGCCAGAGAGATCTTTTAAAAATGCAAGTTGAATTAGGTGATTCCGTCTAAAACCTTCTGTGGCTCCCTATTCCTCAGGATAAGTCCAAACTCCTTACCTGGCTGCAAGGCATGAGCTGACCTGCTTTTTCCCCCAGCCTCAGCTCTGCACCTTGCCCTACCCCAGCCCTTCCCCCTTTACTTGTCCATATAGGCCTTTTCCGCTGTTCAGTGGACCTGCTCCTTGGCCCTCTAACTCCTTGGCCCTCTAACTCCTTGGCCCTCTAACTCCTGTCCCTACTTCTGCAGGGGAGTCTTAGGAAAGTCGGTTGCCACAGCACCCTGTTATTCTTCATAGCACACACCACAGTGCTAATTAAATCATCTCATTATTAATTAGTTCTGCATAGTAATTCATTAAATAATGTTTACTCTCAGGAACTGCATTACAGTGACCTTGACCGTCTTGCTTACTGCTGTGTCCTTTGTGTCTAGCATGACTGCCCAGTCAACAGATAATTATTGAGCACGTACTGTATGCTAGCCCTGTGCCTGACATGTGGTAGACACTCTATAAATATCTGTGGACTGGATGGTTGGGTAGGGGGTGGTCTAATTAGGTGACTAAGACACAGAGAAGCAGAGGGGGGCTTTCTGTGCAGAAGTGGGATGAGCAGACGAAAGAAAGGTCTGGGGCTGGACCCCGCTGACTCGAAAGCCCTCCCTTGGCTGGCAGAGCTTCTCCCAGCCACTTGCCTGCAAGTGCCCTGGCCCATCCTGGAAGCTGCTGCTGCTGCTGCTTCTCCCTAACTGTCCACTGTTGGCCCTTCATTATGGACACTGGGTAGCTGGAGGCAGGGCTTCATGTCTGCCATTCAGGTTTGGGTTGATAGTGTTGCATATTATGGCAGCATCTCTGCTAGAACAGCTGTCTTTGCTACAAGATGCTCACTGGGGGCCCAATTTAGAATAGAGTCAGTATCTCACTCTTTCAAGATGCTTGAGTGGATCTGAAGTAGGTTGATCTAATTTGGACAGCCAGTGAGCACTAGACATAAACTCTCAGACATGAGAAGATTGAGCCTCTCTCCCATCTTCCCTGGAAGGTTTAGCTTCATACACAGGATATAAACAAACGTTTCTCTTGGCCAACATTCACCCAGGGTCTGTTCTATACCTGGGGAGATGGACGGAGGTAACATAAAATCACTACCCTTGACAGCCTCATGGGCAGAAAGATAGGAGAAAAGAGGGTCACTACCTCAGAAATGAAAACAGAGCCTTACCTCACATCATACACCAAAATCAAGTCCAGGTGGTCCAAGGACTTTTTGAAAAGCCAAACTTTAAGTTTTAGAAGGGAAAAAAGGAGAATATCTTTGTGACCTAAGAATAGCAAAGCATTTCTGAAAAAGTCATAAAGTATGAACCATAGAGGAAAAAGATAAATGCATTCTACCACTTTAAAATTATAAACTTCAGGGCTTCCCTGGTGGCGCAGTGGTTGAGAGTCCGCCTGCCAGTGCAGGGGACACGGGTTCGTGCCCCTGTCCGGGAAGATCCCACATGCCGTGGAGCGGCTGGGCCCATGAGCCATGGCCGCTGAGCTTGCGCGTCCGGAGCCTGTGCTCCGCAACGGGAGAGGCCACAACAGTGAGAGGCCCGCGTACCGCAAAAAAAAAACTATAAACTTCTGCTCATCAGAAAACATGGTAAAAAAAAATGTAAAAACAAGCCACAGACTGGGAAAACTATACACATGTATTAGTTTGTTAGGGCTGTTGTAACAAAATTCCACAACCTGGCTTAAACAACAGCAATTTACTGTTGCACAGTTCTGGACATCCAGATGTTGACAGGGCCATGCTTCCTCTGAAGGTTCTAGGAAGGGTCTATTCCAGGCCTCTCTCCTGGCTTCTGGTAGTTCCTTGGCTTGTGGCAGCCTGACTCCAATCTTCACATGGCGTTCTCCTTGTGTGCATGTCAGTGTCCAAATTTCTCCCTCTAATTGGATTAAAGCCCTGCCCTACTCCACTATGACCTCATCTTAACTAATTACATCTGCAACAACCCTATTTTCAAATAATGTCACATTCTCAGGCACTCAGGAATGGGACTTAAACGTACGAATTTGGGGAAGGGCACAGTTTAACCCATAACATATAACTGGTGAGTAATTTCATAGCCATAATATTTAAAGGGCTTCTTATAAATCAGTAGATGCCCAATAGAAAAATGGGCCAAAAGGGACTTCCCTGGTGGCCCAGTGGTTAAGACACCACGCTTCCAATGCAGGGGGCCCAGATTCGATCCCTGCTCAGGGAACTAGATTTCACATGCATGCCACAACTGAGAGTTTGCATGCCACAACTAAGGACCCCACCTGCCGCAACTGAGAGACCCGGTGCAACCAAATAACTAACTAAATAACTAAATAAATAAATAAATAAAAGAGAGACACCTAGTTTTCTTTTTTTTTAAAAGAAAAGGCCAAAAGAAATGAACAGGGTTTTCATAGAAGAGAAAAAAA
Organism: Pseudorca crassidens; assembly: GCF_039906515.1. Lineage (NCBI taxonomy): Eukaryota > Metazoa > Chordata > Mammalia > Artiodactyla > Delphinidae > Pseudorca > Pseudorca crassidens. The sequence continues at coordinate 23,332,699 of NC_090310.1, forward strand.
TGAATAGCTGTTACTCAGTCCTTTTAGCATTCAGGGAAATACAAACTAAATCCACAGTAAGATATCCAGTGGACAGGAATAATTAGAAAGCCTGACAGTAACAGACACATACAGTCCAGTGCGAAGTGTGTATTGTTGACCACAGCGTGGGCATATATCGAGGAGGGGCATTGAACTCACACAGAAACTCAGTGTTTCCACGTAAAAAAGGAAATGTAATTAAATTGATATATGGCTAGATATTCAATCAAAGAAATGCAACCACACTGATCCCACCCGCATTTGTCAAAATGTTAATACCCGGTGCTGGTGATGTTGTGGTGATACTCCTGTCCTCTCCCTCTCCTGATGGCTGTGAGGTTAGTTCAGCCCTTTTTTTTTTTTCTTTTTTTTGCGGTACTCGGGCTTCTCACTGTTGTGGCCTCTCCCGCTGCGGAGCACAGGCTCCGGACGCGCAGGCTCAGCGGCCATGGCTCACAGGCCCAGCCGCTCCGTGGCATGTGGGATCTTCCCGGACCGGGGCACGAACCCGTGTCCCCTGCATCGGCAGGCGGACTTCCAACCACTGCGCCACCAGGGAAGCCCTAGTTCAGCCCTTTTAACAAATAGTCTGGCAGTTCATTACTGAATGACAGAAAAATATCTGGATATTTTTGATATGTTTTAATATATTCTTTGACCCAGTGATCTCACCCCTGGGTTTTATTAGAGGGATGTAATCTAAAAGAAGAAAAGTGCCAAAGTGCCCTATTTTAGACCATTAAAAATAACCTAAGTACCTAGTAATAGGAAAATGGTTAAAATAAATTGCAGTATTTCAGCCTAATGGAATATTCTAAGTAGACATTACGAATGATACTTGTGATGTCTGGGTAATAACTTGGAAAATGTGTGTGTCTGTTTATTTAAGTTTTAAAATGGTCAGGGGTGGTATTTCGGAATTCACCTGTGCTGTCAATGCAGCTATGCAAATATTGTTTTGATTATTGACAAGGACTGGAAAAGAGTCTGAAAGCGGGGCAGTGGAGAAAAGAAAGCATTTGATGAAATGTGTAACGTGCTGCGATTGTGGTTGGATTTCGCTTTTTTAAAAAATCCGTTCCTATTTTAATGTTGTTTGTGCAGTAAATTAAGAGACAAAAGGTTTCTGCTGACCCACGGGGACAAAGACAGTGGGCGCACAGCAGCTATGTTTGGCATCGTTCAAAGTACGTGCACACATCCGAAACCCCCTCTGCTAGGGGAGCAGGAGCCAGGGTGCCATTAGAAACACTTCAAAGGAAGTATGTCAGGAGGAGAGCTGGGCAGTTATTTTCCCCAGAACGTGTCTTTTGTCCCACATGGTTTTCTTTGATTTCCTTTTTATTGATTAGAACTTAGCTGTGTTCAGAGGCTGCAGAGAGACCGAAGTTCTCTCTGGGTGGAGAGTGGAGGAGCATTTGCACAAGCCAGCTGCTGGGGGGCTGGCAGGGCGGTTCTGGATTCATCTGAGTAACTTACGGGCGGTCTATTTCGGTTCTCCCAAGCCCACCCCACGTGATTCAACCAAATGAAGCTTATCAGGCTCTTAAAAAGGAAACGAGGCCTATTTGTGACGTTGTCTTGAAACGGGAAAAGGTAGAAGTGTCACCAGTCACCCAGGTCCTTCTCCCACCTCAGCTTCAATTCTCTGGAGGTTGGGTAGGACAGGCGACAGACACTGTGCCGATGACCCCTCTCGGACCAGGATGTGGTGCAGGAAGCCTCCACGTTGGGGCCGCATAGCTTGTTCTCGTGGCCCCTGGATTGTAGTTCTTCCACGTGCTCGGAATATAGTGGTGGAGAGACGGACACTGTCTTTGCCTTTATGGAGAACAGGAAAACATCCGACGAGGACGAGTGCCATGAAAGAAAGAAAACAAGGTGATGTGATAGAAAGTGATGGAGGCAGGGGGCTCTTGTCCCCTGGGTGGTCATGGAAAGCCTAGAAGAGGTGACATTTGAGCTGAGATTCCCAGGCTAAGGGAACAGCAAGCCTTGGGGTAGGAGCGGTCTTCTGTTTGCAAGGGATAGAAGGCAGAGGTGGCAGCTGGATGAGGTCTGAGACGTAAGCAGGGTCAGATTATTTAGCTCCTGGTAGACAAGTGGTTCTCAACCAGGCGCTTTTGCACTGCAGGGACCTTTGGCAGTGTCTAGAGACTTTATTTGTAAGGAGAATCCTCACTAATTTATTTTAGATCCAAATTATTCACCCTCTTTGGCTACTTTATTATGAGTAGCAGGTTACGCGGGACTTTATGTTTTGAAATCAAGAACCTTCAGGATCAGAGCGGCAAACGGTGCCAGGGCTGCAGTGAAGGGTTCCCTCATTCTGTTCCGTCTGTGTGGAGTGTGCCTCCCCGCAATAGTTGCTGGACAAAATCCTACTTATCTTTCTTTTTTCTAGCTTTATTGAGATCTAATTGATACAGAACATTGTGTACGTTTAAGGGGTACAATGTGATGACGTATATAGCTGTGTACATTTTGAAGTGACTACCGTGATCAGCTTAGTTAACACATCCTGTCTACCTGTTAGGGATTAACTCAAATGCATCCTGAGCGAAGCCGTCCCTAGTCATGCCCCTCCCAGGAGTGGGTTGTGCTTCCGTCTTGCACTAGGTCTGGTTCATATGGCTCATTAACAGTTAGGACCTATAACATTTTTTTAATTGAAGTGAAATTCACATAACATCAATTTAACCATTTGAAAGTGTACAATTCAGTGGCATTTACTACATTCTCAACGTTGTGTGACCATCACCTCTCTCTACTTCCAGGACATTTCTGTCACTCCAAAGGAGACTCTGTACCCACTAAGCAGTCACTCCCCATTTCCCCCTCCTCCCAGATCCTGGCAACCACTAATCTGCTTTTTGTCTTTGTGGATTTACCGATTCTGCCTATCTCATGAATGGAATTACACAAGATGTGGTTTTGTGTCTGGCTTTCACCTAGCATCATGTTTTTAAGGTTCATCTACACAACATTGTAGCATGTATCGGTACGTCATTCCTTTTTATGACTGAATAATATTCCATTGTGTGGATAGACCACATTTTGTTCACCCATTCATCCACTGATGGACATGTGGGCTGTTTCCACCTTTTGGCTACTGTGACTAGTGCAGCTGTGAAATTCATGTGCACATATTTCTGTTCTCTTGAGTATATACCTAGGAGTGAAATTGCTGGATCATATGGTATCTGTATGTTTAGCCTTTCATGGAATGGCCAAACCGTTTAGAGTTTACAGCAGAGCAGCTGTACCATTTTACATGCCCACCAGCAACGTACAGGATTCCAATTTCTCCACATCTGTGCCGACACTTGTTATTTTCTGTTTGTTTTTTTAATAACCATCCTAGTGAGCATGAGGCCCCTGGAATTTTTATTTTTTTATACCTTCCTTAGTCTTCCCCAACAGACTGACGTGTTGATGGCTGGGATTATGCTTTAATTGGCAGCAACATGGTGTGAGAGTTAATATAGGGGCTGAGCTCGCATCCTGTCCTACTTTATGATTTCTTGAGTCACTTGCCTTCTCTGAGCTGGAATCCCTTCGTCTGTAAAATGGAAATTTCTAGGGCTATTGAGGGGAAGAAGTGAGATTGAGCCTTAACTTGCCAGGGTCAGTGCCTGGCCTAGGGTGATTTCTCCATAAAGGTTTGCTGTAATTAACCATGTTCATAACTTTCCAGGCCCAGGCCCCAGTAACTTGAATAAATGTTTGTTAAATGAATCAGCCCTTCGATATTGCTCAATTAGCCTTCTTTTCTGTTTCTACCAACTGTTCCCCAAATTCCAGACAGCTGTCTTGCAAACTGATCACTCCCAAGACAGAGAGAAAGAGTGGCTCGATCAAGGGAACGGCTTCCCTGGAAAAATAGAACATGAAAACCTTGATATGCTTGTGTTGGGGGCGGAGCACCGGGAGGGCACAGGGAGCTTGTGTCCTGCTAAGGGAAGGAAGACTAAAAGAAGCTCTTAGATGACAAACAGCCTTCTTAGAAAGGTGATGACACCAGGAAGCTGCCTCGTTGAGGGTTCAGTCAGTGGCCTCAGGGGCGGGAAAGAGCAGCTCTCTAGCTCTCTCCACTCCAGAAAGCACTCTCCACTTAGAGAGGGCTTGAGGGCCTCTTAGGCGCTGAGGGCTCAGGAGCTGGCCTCAGGCCCCTCTCTCTCCATCCATCTCTTGAGCTGGCAGCCGGGGGTGAGCAGGCTCCCACCCGGTCGGCCGCCGGGCAGCTTTCTCTGGCTCTGGGGACGCTTCCAGAATCCACCTCTTCTCACCCTCCAGCCACACTGGCCTTCCCTCTGTTCTTGAACACACCGGCTTGGTTCTTCCCTCTTCTCACTTGCTGTTCTCTCTGCCTGGCGTGTCCCCCGCCTCCAAGCTCACCTCACAGAGAGGCCTCGCCCTCCGACCACCGTGGCTCACATAGGGGTCCCCGCGTGTGCCCGATCGGTCACCACTCTCTTGCCTGAGTTTTCTTGCTTTCTTTTTTAATATTTATTTTCTTTTTTAATTTTTATTTCTTTATTTGTGGTTCGCGGGCCTCTCACCGCTGTGGCCTCTCCCGTTGCGGAGCACAGGCTCCAGACGCGCAGGCGCAGCGGCCATGGCTCACGGGCCCAGCCGCTCCGCGGCATGTGGGATCTTCCCGGACCGGGGCACGAATCCGTGTCCCCTGCATCGGCAGGCAGACTCTCAACCACTGCGCCACCAGGGAAGCCCTATTTTGTGTTTTTAAATGAAATATTTCTAACGTGAAACAATAAAACAAACAGCCGTGTGCCCACCTCCCAGACTTGACAAGGGCTAATGTTCTGCGCTACTTGCTTACTTTAGATCTTTCCTTTTAATCAACTTTATCGAAGTATAATTTACATACAACAAATACATACATTTTAAATATATAGTTTATTGATTTGGGGGCAAATGCACCTGTGTAACCACTACCACAATCAAGATACAGAATATCTCCGTATCCCCAGAGAGGCCCCTCACCTCCCGTAGCCTGCAGGAGTTTTCTTCCTGGTACTCAACGTTATCTGAAATCACCTCATTCATGACTTTTTTAGTCTGTTTCCTGTCTGTCTTCACCGCCAGAGTGTATGTTCTACAAAGGCAGGGACCGTATCCCATTCCCAGTCCAGGCACATGGTAGGCCCACACGCAGTCTATGGAAGCCGTGATATTGTCTTCATTATCCTTGTGTGTACACATCCCGACACACATGTCTGAGGATATCTGTGGGGTAAGTTGCTGGGAATGGAACTATTGGGTTAAAGAATATTTACTCTTTTCTTGTTATCACAAAAGAGACATCTACCCCCCTTCCTCTTGTCTATCCAGGGTTTCTCAACCTCAGCACCGTTGCCATTTGGGGCTGGATCATTCTTTGGGGCCCAGGACTTACACTAGATTTGGGTATCCTACAAAGGGAAGGGTTCCAGGAGCATCCCTGACCCCAGTTGTGACAACCCAGAATGTCTCCAGACATTGGCAAATGTCCCCAGTTGAGAACCACTGGTCTGTGTACGTGGGCTAATTTCTTGCCATCCTAAATTGTTCCTCAGTTGAGCCCATCCCTAAACAAACTACCCTCGATGACTGGATTGGTTGAATCCATTTTTTGCCCTGTTTATGCAGCTCAGCTGACTGAATTACAAGTCCTGATCGCTGTCTTTACAGCTACATCATCAAAGGAGATGCTGGTTTGTTTTAGAAGCAGGGAAGGCATTACTCTGACTTATAAACCTGGGAGGAGCAAAAAGTCCACAGGACATGAATGGCTTCTCCATGGCCTGGGCACCAGCATAATTCACAGCATTCTTTGCCTGAGGACAAATATGTCTTCAGGGTCATGCTCTGAAGATGCGGCATCTTCCAGGCCTTCAAGAACAAGAATGGAAACCCCTAGCAAATGCGTAAAGGGCTCTGAACTTCTTTGATTACTCAGGACACTGAGTTGGCCGTTTCTTTCTTGAAAAATCTGCAAGCTTATGTGCCCAGAGCTGGACAGCAGGAACCTAAAGGGTGAAGGAGGACAGGTGGGGACCCAGTGACGTGAAGAGGCAGGTCCCATCTAGAGGGCACTGCATTGTGGCCAGATGTTGCCAGGTGGGAACGTGGGCCCAGCCTTGCCAGACCTTCCTGTTTTTCAAGAAAGACAAGAAATCCAGACTTTTTTAGTGTGAAAAATCTTGATTCTTATATTTTATAATTATCAGCGAGGAATTATCTGTTTAAACATGATGTGAACCAAACAAAACGCATCTACAGGCTGCCAGTCTGCAACCTCTGAGTTAATTTACAAGGTTGTTTCTCGTTTGGGGACTAAGTCGCTCGGTTCAGAAATCTTTTCCTTTGACTCTTCATCTAGTCAACAAATCTTTATTGAGTATCTACGGAGCATTGTTCTAGAGCTGCCGCTTGGCATTAATTTGCTCAAATGACTGACACCAAAAGGGATAGAGATTATGGGTGTGTGAGTGGGTTGGTGGATGAAGAATGGATGGATAGATGGATAGGCAGATAGATCAATCTGATCTTTTAGAGATACATGCTAAAATATTGCAGATGAAATAATGTGATGTTTGGGAATTACTTCAGAATAATACAGGGAGTTGAACTAGGGGATAGGTGAATCAGGACTGGCCATGTGATGATAATTGTTGAAGCTGAGTGATGGTGGCTATGAGGAGGTTCCTTATACTCTTCTACCTTCTTTTGAATATGATTGGAAATTTCCCATACTAAAAATATTTGTTTTAATGTCCTTATCAGTTAGAAATGCACTCTGAAAGAGATACAGGTAAAATGACGTCATGTCTGGGACTTGGTTTAAAATATTCAGCTAAAAATTTTCACAAGTCAGGGTATAGATGTGCTATGATCTGAATGTTTGTGTTCCCCTCCCCACCACCTACAAATGTGCATGTTGGAATCCTGACACCCAGTATGATGGTGTTAGAAGGTGGAGCCTTCGGGAGGGTGATTAGGTCATGAAGGTGGAGCCCCCCTTGAATGGGATTAGTGCTCTTACTAAAACTCCAGAGAGCTTCCCAGCCCCCTGCTGAGGATACAGTGAGAAGTCCGCAACCCTGAAGAGGGCCCTCACCCGACCATGTAGGCACCCTGATGTCCCAGCCTCCAGAGCTGTGAAAAATAAATTTCTGTTGTTTATAAGCTACCCTGTCTGTGGTATTTTGTTATTATAGCAGCCTGTATGGACTAAGACAAGATGAAACATCCTTCAGCAAAATGTTGATAATTGGTACAATTGGGTGATGGGTATGTGGAGATTCTTGGAACTGGCGTGTTTAATTTGTATACGGTTGAAATTTTCTACAGTTAAGAAAATGTTTAAAGGGATAGAGAGGTGGGGGCCTCTTGTTTCTAGGTACTTTTGGAAGTATGGAGTCATACACTGGGTGCGTATGTGAATTTCCCATGAGTGTGGTAGTGTTGACAGCAGAGGAATGGGTACTCTTTAACAAGGGATGTCACAGTCTGAGCTTGCCTTGGTGAGGCAAGAAGCATGGGCTCTATTGTGGACTCAGCCTGCAGCTTGAGAACAGATTTCTCACCTGGATGGTTTTCCTGCAGGGTGGTCTTCCTGTTACCCTGCAGGGAGGCAGAATAGCACAATGGTCAGAGAATCTGGAATCAGCCTCCCTGGCTCCAGGTGCCAGCACTACCACTTTCTAGCTGTGTGTAGCCTTGGACATGTTTCTGAGCCTCTGTTTCCTCTGAGCCTCAGTTTCCTCTCTCATTAAATGTAACACTCATATCTCACAGACTCGTTATGAAGATTGAACTAATAATTACATGTTAAGTACTTAGCACAGAGCTCGACATGTAGCATTTATTTATTCTCATTATTGATGCTTTTGTTCTTACTACATTGTGGCTGCTCTGAAACATTCTAAGAGCAGAACGAACTTTCTGAAATAGATGGAAGAAAATACGTGGGGACAGAGGCTAAAAGAAGTCAAAGAAAGAGGCACTTACTGTTAGCTGATCCACCCACAGAAGTCCATTTGTGAGCTGCTAGAATCAGTTTCCTGCATGATAGGTACAAAAAGAATACAAAAAAAATGCACCTTCCTGACCATATCCTTCCTCCGCAGAATGAGGTAGAACTGGGGGAGCTGCTTCTGTCACTGAATTATCTCCCGAGTGCTGGGAGACTGAACGTTGATGTCATTCGAGCCAAGCAACTTCTTCAGACAGATGTGAGCCAAGGTTCAGGTACTGTGTGGCCTCTCCTTCCCCCATTTCTTTAACAAGCCATCTATGTTTGTTTGGCACAAGGGACCTGATTTTCTTTTTCTGCATCCTGGATACTATTAATTAACGCGACCCTTTGAGGGTGAAATAGCATCCATATCTAGGTTGTTAGTTCAAGAGGAAGAATGAACGATCGGTTGTTTCTTAGGATGAGGCAGGTAAGTGATACCATTCCAGTTACTCCATTTGAAGCAGGGGTTTGACCGAGACCAGGTGTGATGACTACTGAAATCTAGATCCTCTTTGTACACATGCAGCCCCAAAGAAGTTAACTTGCCTTTCCATATGCTATGCATGTAATGCAGACACCATGCTCCAGGTGGCGGTAGCGTGCACTGACCATGCATTCTAATCTGTGAGAGCAGTGGACACACCCTGAGGTTCTTTTCCCAGCCCTTTTCAAGAGTAGCGTAAGTCTTTATAAATCCCAGCTCTGAAAAGGCTGTTGTATTTAAAGTGCCTATAACACACCAATTCAAACGTGACTTTTAATGAAATACAACAGATTCCATTCCATTTGTATGTAGCTTTCCCATGACCGCAAAGGATATTATCGTGAAAGCAGCCACGGTTGCTCAGTAGGGGACGTACCGTCTTCTCTAAGTGCCGTAGCTAAGATAAATTACTTTTGCTATAAAGTGACAGCTGAATTTAGAAGACAACTTGTAGTCTCAAAAACCACATTATAGGGCTTCCCTGGTGGCGCAGTGGTTGAGAGTCCGCCTGCCGATGCAGGGGACACGGGTTCGTGCCCCGGTCCGGGAGGATCCCACATGCCGCGGAGCGGCTGGGCCCGTGAGCCATGGCCGCTGAGCCTGCGCGTCCGGAGCCTGTGCTCCGCAGCGGGAGAGGCCACAACAGTGAGAGGCCCGCGTACCGAAAAAGAAAAAAAAAAAACACGTTATGAAAACAGGTTTTGAAGGGACCAGTAGAGGGAATGGTATTAAGGCTGGAGAGTTTCAGAATCACCACAGTGGGAGAGTCAGTATGATAAAATGATTAAAGGCTCCGGAGTCAAACTGCCTGGAACCAAAGCCTAGTTCTACTGTTTATAAATAATGTGGGCTTGAGGAAGTTATATATACTTCCCCATATATAAGTATATATACTTATAACCTCTATAAGCCTCAATTTCTTCATCTGAAAAATTGAGATAATAACAGTATTCATCTCACTGGGTTGTTTAAACAAATACAAAATTAGATAATGTACATGAATCTCTTTGTAAACCATAAAGTGATCTGAGAATGACAGTTATAATTCTGTTTTTCCCTGTACGGGCTATGGGCTCACTGACATGTTAATGGGTCTCTAAGGGCAGAAAACTAGGACAGGCTCTGGGTCTAGCTCTTCTTCCACTAGCCTGATCTTAAGCAAATCATTTCCTGTCTTGAGTCCTGAGTTTCTTCATCTGTAAAATGAACACAATGCCTGACACACGGGAGGAGCTCAATAAATTTTGGATGGCTAGAGTAAGAGAGAAAGGGGTGAGCAGAAAAGCAGCTGGATGGGAAAAAGGAAGAATATGTAATAGATGGATAGATGGGAAAATGGATGAATGAAAGGAGGAGTGGAAACCTGGAATGGATGGACTGATGAGAAACGAAAGGATGGGTCAGTGGTTGGGCTGTCAAATGGATGGGAAGTTGGATGGATAGGTGGATGGGTGGATGGATGGATAGGTGGATGGATGGATGGATTAATGGATGGATGGATGGATGGATGGATGGGTGGATGGATGGATGGATGGATAGATGGATGGATAGATGGATGGATGGATGGATGGATAGATGGATGGATGGATGGATGGATGGATAGATGGATGGATGGATGGATGGATGGATAGCTGGATGGGTGGATGGATGGATAGGTGGATGGGTGGATGGATGGATAGGTGGATGGATGGATGGATGGATAGGTGGATGGATGGCTGGATGGATAGATGGGTGGATGGTTGGATGGATGGATAGGTGGATGGATGGCTGGATGGATAGATGGATGGATGGCTGGATGGATAGATGGATGGATGGATGGATGGATAGGTGGATGGGTGGATGGATGGATAGGTGGATGGGTGGATGGATGGATAGATGGATGGATGGATGGATGGATAGGTGGATGGGTGGATGGATGGATAGGTGGATGGGTGGATGGATGGATAGATGGATGGATGGATGCATGGATAGATGGATGGATGGATGGATTGGGTTTCCTGATCTCCAACGCTATGATTCTGCATCCAATTCTCAGATCCCTTTGTGAAAATCCAGCTGGTACATGGACTCAAGCTTGTGAAAACAAAGAAGACATCCTTCTTAAGAGGCACAATTGATCCTTTCTACAATGAATCCTTCAGCTTCAAAGTTCCCCAAGAAGAACTGGAAAATGCTAGCCTAGTGTTTACAGGTAGGTAGTGTTCCAGACATTGACGAACTGCAGGTGAGGCATATTCAGTGTATTGTCCTAGGGACAGAAGGTGATCTAGAGAGGGTGATGTTTAAGAACTTCGCATCTGGTATTCAGCTACCTGGGTTTGAACTCACCATTTGTGGACTTGGAAAAGATTCATAGAACCACAAAGTATAATTGTTACAAATGTAAATTTTGGAGCCAGATTTCCTGGCCCTTCCACATAATTACTAAAGTCTTGGGCAAGTTACTTAGCCCAGGGGCTTCCAACCCCCAGTTTGCGGACTGGTACTGGTCTGCGGCCTGTTAGGAACCAGGCTGCACAGCTGGAGGTGAGCGGCGGGGGAGCAAGCGAAGCGTCATCTGCTGCACCCCGTTACTCACATTACTGCCTGAACCATCGCCCCCATCGCTCGTATTATCGCCTGAACAACCGTTCCACCCCCAACCTCCGTCTGTGGAAAAATTGTCTTCCATGAAACCGGTCCCTGGTGCCAAAAAAGTTGGGGACCGCTGACTTAGCCTCTCTGAGCCTCAGTTTCTTCCATCTATAAAACGTGAGCAATAATAGTACTTGCTTCATAGGTTTGTCGTGAAGATTAAGTAAATTGTGTCTTTGAGATAATAATAAGTGCTGTGTTAGCTTTGACAATATGATGATTCAAGTGGCTTACGGTCTAATAGGGAAACATGAGAAAATAGGATCACCTAACTCCGAGAGGAGGATTTTGAAAGGCTTCCCAGAGGACATGGTATTTAAGTAGAGGCTTCAGGTGCCACACTCTGGCTGAATCTATTGTTTCCAGCGTGTAATTTAATCTACTGTTTCCAGAGTGTATTAGTTATCACCCCAAACTTTAGTGGCTTAAAATAATCAACACTTATTATCTCATAGTTCCTGTAGGTCAAGAATCCAGTCATAGATTCACTGGGTGCTTCTGGCTGAGGTTCTCTGGCAAGGCTGCAATTAAGGTATTGGTGAGGGCTGCAGTCTCATCTGAAGTCTCAACTGGAGGTAGGGTGGGGATCTGTTTTCAAGATCTCTCACATAGTTGTTGGCAGGAATCGTTCCTTGCAAAATGTTGGCTTGAGACCTCAGTTCCTTCCTGGGTGTTATCCAGTGACCTTGCCCACATGGGCTGCTTCAAAGGGCAGTGCACAACATGGCAGATGGCTTCCATTAGAGTGGGCAAGTGAGGGAGTAAGAGAGGGTAAGCAAGACGGAAGCTCAAGTCTTTATGTAACCCAGTCTTGGAAGTGACGTCCTATCACTTTTGCCATATTCCACTCATTAGAAGCAACTCGCTAGGTCCAGCTCACATTCAAAGGGAGGGGATGATACAAGGGTGTGAGCAACTCGCTAGGTCCAGCTCACATTCAAGGGGAGGGGAGGATACAAGGGTGTGAGCAACTTGCTAGGTCCAGCTCACATTCAAGGGGAGGGAGGATACAAGGGTGTGAGCAACTCGCTAGGTCCAGCTCACATTCAAGGGGAGGGGAGGATACAAGGGTGTGAGCAATACGCTAGGTCCAGCTCACATTCAAGGGGAGGGGAGGATACAAGGGTGTGAGCAATTCGCTAGGTCCAGCTCACATTCAAGGGGAGGGGAGGATACAAGGGTGTGAGCAATTCGCTAGGTCCAGCTCACATTCAAGGGGAGGGGAGGATACAAGGGTGTGAGCAACTCGCTAGGTCCAGCTCACATTCAAGGGGAGGGGAGGATACAAGGGTGTGGATACTGGAAGGCAGGGATCATTGGAGCCATTTTAGAAGCTGCCCCCCCCCACCCGGCACAGGGTAATTAGTAGAAGTAATGGTTATTATTTCCCGTGTCCTTTTCATAGACGTCCCCTGTGTGGTTGCTAATATTCATCGTAGTGCACCCTGTCAAGTCAACATCATCCTCGTCCATTTACAGGGCAGGGGCCTGAGGCCTAAGACATAAGCAGTCCACCCAGGGTCTCAAGCTGGTAAGAGTCAGGCTTCAAGCTCTGGTCTTGCTAGCTCCTAAAATCAAGGGATCTGCATTTCCTCAAACACCCAAGTAGTGCTGGCATTAGGGATCTGACGTCATACTTTGAGGAGTCCTGCTCCAGAGTGGAAACCTTCATCTGTTTAGATCCAGTCTAGAATCCTTGGTGCAGGTGTCCCAAGAAAGCAGGCCATGGCTGAAAAATCCTTGCATGCAATCCTTCCGCTGCACAAGCTCATCGCTTCTCATCCCCAAGGTTGCTAATGTTCCGTGCTCCAAGACCCCTCCGAGGCAGACTGGTTCTGGGCTTTCTCAAGACCTGTCACCCAGAGAGTCTGCATCTAATCAGGGCCACCTGCCCTAGCAGATGTAATGATTTCTGATAGAGCCTGTGATGGCTTCTGTCCAGATTGAGTTACCAACAGACAAGGACCCCACTCCCTGGAAGGTTTCAGGTCAAGACAAGACAGTGATTCCACTGACTCCTTAAAAGTAGCCAGCAGGCAGTGGGAACCATATTGAACCAAGACTGGATCCAAGTATGGAATATCGATTCCTACATCCCTCCTGAGAATAAAGGACTTAACGTTGCACCTTTAGATCAGGAAGGGGTTCGGGCAGGGGGCGGGTTGCATTGGGAGAGCCTGCGTGGAAAGTCCTGACACTTTTGTATTTTACTTAAAATTTTATGACAAAAGTAGCACATGCTTGTGAGTGATACAACCGAAGGATGTGTATGGACGGAGAATCAGAAGAACAGAGGGGTTCATTGCATAGCCTGGGTGCTGACTTTGTGGCCTTGGGCAAGAGCTGCGTGCTTTGGTTTTCTCATCTGTAAAACAGGGATAACCATACAAGGAGACCTCAAAGGGCTGTTATGTAGATTAAATGAGATCCATTCATAATCAATGCTGAGCACTGTGCCAGGCACAAAGCAAGCCCTCAGCTAACTGTTAACTATTAGTAAAAGGAAATTTTACTCTCTTCTTCACCCTCCTTCCAGGCCCTTCTCCCTGAACTCGCCACCTTTAACGTCCCGGTGTGTCTCACTCCACACTTTTCCCCTTGTTCACACAAACGTCATCCACATATGGAAGAGTCAGTTCTTTGAAAAAGTTATTCATTAATCCAGAACTGTGTATTAAGCAGTCCCTGCTCTTGTGGAGGTTTCTGGACCATTCTGTGAACGTCACTCTGAAACTTGCTTCTGTTTCATTAACAATGAACATGTTCAGTCCCTCCAGGTCAATGCAAGTATGAATGGATCTAACTCTTTGTTTTTAATAACTGCATTATGTACCATCACATGGTATACTGTGATAAAACGCCAAGGTTCCTCATTCTGGGGGCAGGGGTAGGAGTGTATGACAGAGCTTCAGAGCATGTGATAGGAACTCTGGAGTACCCTCCCCAGAAAAATACACAATAGGACAGAAAATTTTGCACACAGTTCAGAGGTGTTTTGAACCCCCTGAATCCCATATGTGAGGCCAATATGGCAGAAGCCTCAAACCGGAGTGGCGCTCCCAGCCCCGCCTCCCCAACGTACATCTCTCATTTGACATCCCCCCTCCCCCAACTTTAGGGGGCAGTTGTCAGCTGCGGCCATCAGCAAGGCCTGTGCTCTCCATTTGTGGAAGACCTGCTTCTCTCCTTTAAAGGTTGGCGTTTCAGGCCCCTAGCTCGGGTTTCTCTCCTCAGGTTAAAAGCCCATTGAAAATATTCTTTGTAGAGCAGGAAGGATTGCAGGCCTCTGTGCCCCCTTAAGCAAGGAATTCTCAAGCCTGGCTGTACTTTAGAATCAGCTGGGAGCTTTAAACTGCTACCAGTGGCCAGATGCCACCTCAGAGACTCTGATTCAGCCGGGCTAAGCTGGGGTCCTGGGCTCTCTATAAATATCTATATTTTTAAAGCCCCCCAGATATTTCTAATGCTCAGTCAGCCTTCCGAGCCACAGCTTTGAGTGGAAATCCCAGCTGGGGTGGCATTTTACATAAAGGCCACTGGCTGGAATAATAAAGAAATGTAGATTAAGCTGGTATCTATCTAGGCAAAGCTGTGATTCTCCTGAATTCAAATGCATAAGGTTCTAACTTGCTTTATTTATCCACTGGGGGAAAGAGCTGTCACCTCTAGGCTAAGCATCTGAAAGCCAGTCCATTAGCATGTTTCCAAACACCTAACAAAAGGAAGGTTGATCTGCAGTTGAAGCATTTGTGGAGAATCCTGGTAAAAGCCTGTAATTAGCTGGTGGGCTGGGCTTTCTGAACAGTTCCTTTCCTGTGTGGGTTGAGGGTTCTTCTGCAGGTTGCAATCAGGTGATTTCTGCAGCTTACGTTTAAAAGAAAAGAGGGGAAAAATGGCTTTTTGACTCCTGAGACAGCAGCCTGAGGTCCAGAGGCCTTCCAGGTAGTCAAGTGGAGTCACTGGGCTTATTGGGCTGTTATTGGAAGTAGGAGGAAAAAAGAAAAGAAAGAAAAAAGGAAACGTAGCTTGATCACAGCTCTTCGAAACATTAAAAATAGAATTGCCATATGATCCAGCAGTTCTACTTCTGGGCATGTGCCCAAAAGAATTGAAAGCAGAACTCAGACATATTTGTACACTCGTGTTCAAAGCAGCCTTACTCACAACAGCTAAAAAGAGTGGGGATGGGAGCAGGCAACCCAAGTGTGCACTGATGGATGCATAAATGGGTAAACGAATGTGGTGTGTCTATACAGTGGCATGTTATTCAGCCTTCAAAGGAAGGAAACTGACGTCTGCTCCTACGTGGATGAACTAGAGGACATTATGCTAAGTAATAAGCCAGATATAAAAGGACAAATAGTGTGTCATTCCCTTTATATGACGTACTTAGAGTAATCAAATTGATAGGGACAGAAAGTAGAATAGAGTTACCAGGGGCAGAGGGGAGGGGAGAATGGGGAGTTAGTATTTAGTGGGTACAGAGTTTTAGTTCGAGAGGATGAAAAGATTCTGGAGATGGATGGTGGTGATGGGTGGCTGCACAATGCGAATTGTCTTAACGCCACCGTATACCTTACAATGGTTAAAATGGTAAATTTTATGTTACATGTATTTTACCACAATTTAAAAAAAGGAGAGAGACAAGAAATGTAGCTTGAGCTCCGCAGAACCCCAGTGGTTCAGCATAGCTCCTGGATGCTGAGGCCAGACCCTTGCAGACTGTCCTCCCTGAGGGGGTGAATGCAGTGGTTAGGGGCCAGACCCTTGAGCCAGATGCCCAAGGTTGAGTCCGTGATCTTGGCACTTTCCTTGGCCTCTCTTTGCCTCAGCTTCCTCATCTGTAAAATGGGGACAGTGGCCCTTACTTCAGTAGATGTTGTCAAGCCCGAAATGAGTTAATATATGTGAAGGCTTAGAATGGTGCTTGGCTCAGAGAAAGTGCTCCTTCAGTATTAGCTACTAGTATTGCTACTTGATAGACACCAGATTTATGCAGCCAGATGCCATCTTAAAGCTTCTGAAAGAAGACAGGTAATTATACATAAATAAATAATATGTTCTACCCACTTTGTCAATTTAGAGTCTGAGATTCTGTGGAAAGTCCAAAAAGGAAAGGACTTATTTTACAGACTTACCTGGGTGGGGTATTGTCTCATCTTCCTGTCCCTCTCCTTCTGAGTGTCAGAGGAAGACCCTCTGTCTGCTTGGAGGTGAAGTTTGGGGGAGATCGCTAGGTTAGAAGGAACTAAAGTTTATGTCATGCTCCTCTGGCCCTATGCCTCTGTCTGTTTCCCCTAAGTACCCTGGGCTTCCTGGCCTTCTGAAAAGCATTCAAAGCTCTTACTCATCTGGTGACCTTAGTCAGGAGGCACTTAGCTTAGAAAAGATTCCCAATGCCTGGGGGCAGCAGGAGTGGGGACCCGCTGCCTACAGGCGGCCTCTGACGGCAGAGCTGGGGGCGGGCAGGGTCCAGCTGCCCAAGACAGGAGCTAACCAGGCATCCGTCCCCACCAAATGAATTTTTTTTGAGCACCTACTATGTGCCTGGCACTGTGCTGGTTGCTCCTTATTCAGTAGGACAACCAGACGTTCCTGACACGTGTTCTCATGGAGCTTCCCTCTGGAGGGAGACATCAATCCAATGCCACAGCAAAGCGATGTAATTGTGAGTTGGCCTAGGGGTTATGAAGCAGAGAAGCAGGGCCTATTGTAGAAGTGCCCGAGCCAGTCTGGGGAGTGAGAGGAGGTGACGTGTGAGCTGGGAGCTGAAGGGTGTAGGGAGGGAGAGGAGATCAGGCAGGGCTGGAGGAGACATTTCAGCCTGGTGCTAACGGGCGCTAACCCATGCCCTGCTGCCCTCCCGTCCTGTTAGAATTTCTCAAGGCAGCTGCTGTAGGAATTGGCCTGGGCATAGGCTTCGAAGGGGGCCTGTCAGTGATAACCAGTGCCGGGCGGCTGCAGAACACCGGGGAAGGGAAGCCAGGCAATGAATGACGCTCCTAGCTTTTTGCCAACGCTTAGTGTCTCTAGCCAGGACTAGAGAACTTGGCACCTCAGACTTTCACATGCAAAGGCGTTCCCCAGGGAATTGTTAAAATGCAGATTCTGACTCCGTCTGGGGCGGGGCCTGGGATTCTGCATTTCTAACAGCAGCCAGGTGTGCCGATGCCGCAGGTCTGCAGACCATGCTTTGGGGAGCAGATATGGAGAGACCCAGAAAGTGCTTCAGGGTGAGTGACAGTCTTTCTGCCTGTGTTAGAAAGAATCAGACTCTCCAGCTGTGATCCTCACCTCTGCACATCATTAGATTCTTAACCCCATCTGTACATTCGTTATTACGTGGGGACTTAAAAAGACCCTGATGCCCAGGCCCTGGCCCCGAGCAGCCGAATCGGCCAGGGCATTTGTATCTGGGGTGTGTGTGGATGTGTGTGTGTGTGTTTATCAAAGCTTCCCAGGTGGATCTCTTGCACAGCCTGGGTTGGCAAGCGTTTGCCCGTCCTGTTCTTCCTCCCTCCCGACCCCACTGTCTGCTTGGAGGCTTCCCAGGGCCCCCTGTGAGAGCGAGTTCCAAGGCACCTGGTCTGTTTTCCATAATTGCTTGGCTTTCTGCAGCTGTAGCATCAAATTGGTTAATTGTATCTGCTGGTGAGATGAGACAGGTGGGAGGCGTGGAGGAGAATGAGAGGGGAGGTCTGGAGCACAGCGTGCTGCCCTCTTACCTGGAAAGACCTCAGGGTTGAATGGGCAACAGAGGACATGCTGGAAAAGTGTTGGGGTTTGAGAAGTGGAGCAGTGGGTTTCTAGCCGAGGAGAGAAGGGCAAGCCAGTCTGAGAGGGGCATAGCCATTCTGTGAGAGCCAGAAACGCCGTTGAGATCAAGATGCTGTGGGTTTGTTCTGGGACACAGATGTTCCCCAGCATCTGGCCTCGGCCCACCTATGCCCTGCCCCCTTTCTGCAGCCTCCGCAGGCTCTGACTTCTCCCAGCCCTGCTCACTCGGTACCAGGCCTAGCTCTGCCTCCTGGAGAGATGGTCGCATCGCCACTCAGAGTATGGATGGAAGTGAGATGCAATTTGGTTCAGATGTCACCTTTACCACTCAGCAAGTGCCTGTGACCTTGGGTAATTGGTATCCCTCTTCTGAGCCTCAGTTTCCTCCCCTGTTATAACATTCCAGTCTCAACAATTCATATAAAGAGCTTTAGGGGCTTCCCTGGTGGCGCAGTGGTTGAGAGTCCGCCTGCCGATGCAGGGGACACAGGTTCATGCCCCGGTCCGGGAAGATCCCACATGCCATGGAGCGGCTGGGCCCGTGAGCCATGGCCGCTGAGCCTGGGCGTCCGGAGCCTGTGCTCAGCAGCAGGAGAGGCCACAGCAGTGAGAGGCCTGCGTACTGCAAAAAAAAAAAAAAAAAAAAAGAGCTTTAGGCAGTGCCTTGTACATAGTTAGTGCTCAAGAAATACCAGATTGGGTTTCCCTGGTGGCGCAGTGGTTAAGAATCCGCCTGCCCATGCAGGGGACACAGGTTCGAGCCCTGGTCCGGGAAGATCCCACATTGCTGTGGAGCAGCTAGGCCCGTGCGCCACAACTACTGAGCCTGCGCTCTAGAGTCTTCAAGCCACAGCTACTGAAGCCCTCGCGCCTAGAGCCCGTGCTCAGCAACAAGAGAAGCCAGCGCAATGGGAGACCCTCGCGCCGCAGCGAAGAGTGACCTCCGCTCGCGGCAGCTAGAGAAAGCCCGTGCGCAGCAACAGAAGAACTAATGCAGCCAATCAATAAATCTATAGAAAAAAGAGAGAGATACCAGATTGATGATGATGGTGAGATTAATGGACGCTGCCATAGAGGAGTGGACACTGGAATTACACAGACTTGGGTTTGCATCTTGGCCTCACTGTTAACCAGCTGTGTGACTTCAAGCAAATGACTCCACCTCTCTGAGTCCCAACTTTCTCTTGTGTAAAATCTAGCAAATCATTCCTATTATGGGAATTAAAGGCAGATCATCATGTGGACCTGTCCATCCCAGAAGTGACCCCTTAGAAATCCATACCTACTGTTTTAAAAATCGCAGTGTGTGTGAGTTGAAACACTGGCACTTCTGAGGTTACTGGCTCAGCCCAGCTGCCTGTGGTTGTCTCCCTCACCTAATCACCGTCACCCCAGAGCTGCCAGCTGGTACAGCGTCCAGGAGCCAGGGATGGACACTGAAGCTGTGTGGACTCAGCCACAGGACCAGGCCAGCTTGTGCTGCCTTTAGTGCCCTGGGTTTGGCAGTGTGTGCGGGGCTGGCAGTAGGCACTTGGCTCCAGACCCAGTCACGGGCAGTGAGCGGCAGAGTGGGAAGACTAAAGCCTCCACTTTCTAGCCAGAGGGCCTTGAAAGTGGGCCCCTGGAAGCCAGAATGAGAAAGATTGCAGAGAGGAGGCGCTCCAGGAGGGATCCCATAAGCTTATGTATAAACTCCTGAGCTCATCCCAAGCTGCGCGTGAGTGGAGATGGCCCTACACAGTGTATCAGAGACTTTGAGAACTGAATCACAGGGTAGACCCCTGGGGGACACACGTGAGGCACACATAGGGATAGCACTGCAAAGGCTTTGCAAACTGAACTGGCATCGGAATGACAGCACATGAAGGCAGGTTAGAACTTGCAGTCTGAACCTAATCTTTGATCAGTTGCCTGCTACAGCTAAAAAAATCAACATATTCAGTAGGATTTCGACAAGACCTAGACTGTCATAATACAAGATCGAAATGTCCAGGATACAGATTACCTGGTTTATGAAGAACCAGAAAATCTGGCAAGTTCCTAGAGTAAATATAATCAGCAGACACCAACCACAAGATGACCCAGGTATTGGAATTATCAGACAAAGACATTAAAGCAGCTGTTACAACCATGCTTCGGGAAGTAAGAGTGAACCCTCTTAAAAAGAACGATAAGATAGAAAAGACAGCAGATCAACAGATATAGAAATAGAAGATATAAAAGAAAAAACCCAAATGGAAATTTTAGAACTGAAAAGTACAGTCACTGAAATGAAATATTCACTGGATGGACTCAATAGCAGACTGGAGGAAACAGAGGGAAGAGTTGGTGAACTTGAAGAGAGATCAAGCGAAATTAGGCAATCTGAACAACAGAGAATAAAAAAAATTCTCTGGGGGTGGGGGAAGATGAAAAGAAGGGGAAAAAAGACCTATGGAGAAATATTAAGAAGTCTAATATTTATGTCACATGAATCCCAGAAGGAGAGAAGAGAAACAGTGGGGAGCATTGGGATGAGGGTGGATGACCCCAGCTCAGCAGGACCACTACTGTCCTTCCCTTCCCAGAACACATCAGCAAGTCATGAGTAGACAGTATTGCATTGTGGACAAAGTCAGCCAGACCTGGCTTCACACTCTGTGTGATTGTGGGCAAGTTGCTTTACGTCTCTGAGCCTCAGTTTCCTTGTCTGAACAATGGGAACAGTAATACTGATACTTGTAGTTATCGTGAGGCTCCTATGTACTCAGTATCTCATTGAATCTTTCAACAACCATATAAGGTGTGATCTCTTTGATGGCCATCTTTCAGTTGGGGAAACTGAAGCTCAGAGAAGGGAAGTGCAATGAATTGAGTCAACTGCAGAGCCTGAGAGAACATCCCCACAAGACTGTCCTCGCTTCAGGCTCAGTGGTCCCCAGCTCAGGGGTCCCCAGGACCACCCTCACTTCATGCCAGTTGGCTACAAGTTCGCAGTCCCTGTGACCACCCTCAGGTTTAATAATTTACCAGAATGACACACAGAACTCAGGAAAGCACTACTTATGACTACAGTTTTATGATAGCGAAAGGGTACAAATTAAAATCAGCCCAGGAAAGAGACGCACGGGGCAGAGTCCAGGGGATCCCGTCATCTTCTCCCTGTGGAGTCATGGGCAGCGAGCGGTACCTCCTCCTGGTCACTAAGGGTGACAGTGTGCACAGAGTATTGCCAACCAGGGAGGCTTACCGAGCCTTTGATGTCCAGCCTTCTGACTGGGGCTTGATCACACGCTGTCTGGTGGCTGACCTTCCGTCTCGAGCGCCTCCCGGAGGTCCAGCTCGTGTCTTAGTCATCACTTTCTCCAGGGGTCTGAACTGAACTGCGAGGCCAAAAGCTCCCATCATAAATCACGTTGTTAGTCCCATGGCCAGAGCCCTGAGACACACAAAGGCACTCAGCAGGACATTCCAGGGGCCTGGAGATCACCTCCCAGGAGCCAAGGGCATTGACCACCCCTCGCTTTGGGTAGGTGAATTCTTCACTGCACAGCAAGTAACTAGTCACTTGTGCCAAGTCACCCAGCTGGTGAGTGGTTGAGCTGAGCTTCCCACTCAATCTGTTTGATTCCAAAGCCTTCCTGACTGTTCATCGTACACTTAGGTGTGTATGAATCACCTGGGGATCTTGTTAAAATGCAGGTTCTGAATCAGTAAGTCTGAGATGGGACCTGAGCATCTGTATTTCTAATAAGCGCTAGATGACCCCAGTGCTGGTGTGAGGCCCACAGTTTGAATAGCAAGAAGACCTTTCCTCTGTTCTCCCGTGTTACCCCAATACATCTAGAGCAAGGAAGCCAATATGAGTTTGGAGAATTAGCAGAGGACAGATCAAGTAGAGCCTGTAGGGCAAGAAGCTTGTAATTGTTTTCTAAGTGCTTCGAGACACATTTGGAGGGGTTTTGACCGGGAACTGATAGGATTTGGATAACGTTTTAAAGTGTCATTCCAGCTGTTGAGCTGGGTTGAAGGAGAGCAGGAGGGGGGAGCGAGGCTGCTCCCCACCATGTGCGAGGCTGTGGTGCTGGTCCAGGGGAGAGGTGATGGTGGCTTGGACCAGGGAGGTGGCAGAAGGGTTTCAGAGAAGTAACGTGGTAGGATGTAACTACACAGGCAGAGTCAACAGAACGTGCTGGTGGATTAGATGTAAAGGACCATCCTCTATCTCAGCAGGTTACTTCAGTCTGAACCACGATTTCCTTACCTGTACATCTCAGTTGCCACCTCACAGAGTGGAGTGTTGCAGGGACAAAAGGAAATCCTGTATGTAACATGCTTAGCACAGTGCTTGGTGAGGGCTCTGCAGATCATGGCTTTGACCTTGGATGTGCGCAGACGCGGAACTCCAGCCAAGTCATCAGGAGAGGGAAGCTGAGACCCGTCACCCTGGGGCTCCCCTGGCAGAGCACGGAGCCCGCAGTGGCACCTGCACTTTAGCCTCTTCTCCAGAGGCTCCTTGAGGCTGCCGGAGTCCACCCAGGTGGTAAAACCTGGCTGGATCTTAAACCTTCATTGTGGGCTCCAGTGGCAGCCTTTGAAGACCAGGCCAGCTGCCAGGGTTCCTGGGGATTTTTATTCCATTTGCATGGTTTTTTTAATGATTTTGGTGCCTCTTGATGAAGCCTCGTTCCAGGCAAGTCCCCATGGGGGAGACCATCAGCGGGCTGGGAATTTATCCAGCCATATGTGTGCCTGCAGGGCCTGAGCTACGTGGAGTGAGAAGGGGGCGCCAGTGGAGGCCAGGTTCAGCCTCACCCGTGCCTCAGTGCTGGCTGCAAGCAGTCAGGCCCAGCAGCCAAGGCCAGCACCCGGGGGCGGTTGAGGGGAAGGCTTGTGCGTGAAGTAAAATCAGAAATCGAAAGTATCCTTTCCAGATCTCCCTTCTGTCCATTGCTTTGCCCTGACTTCACCAACCCAGAGCCGCCAGTCAGCTGGAGAAGGCTTAACCTTTAGAATGCCGGGGCCTGCAGGGAACAAGCTGTAGTGTTACCTGTCTCTCTATATTTCGAGGAGAGCTTTCACCGTCATGGAAACAGATGTGGCTTAGAAATCAGAAAACCAGATTCCAGAGCTTCGTTGCTGTATCACGTCGTGAAGGACCTTTTAACATCTTTGAGCCTCCATTCTCCATCCTTCAGATGCACCTAGAATCTACCTTGGGGTTGTTCAGTTTTTTTCCCCTGGTTTCTTATTTTAGATTTCTTTTTTTCCCAGTTTTATTGAGAAATAATTGACCTATATCAGTGTATGTGTTTAAGACATATAGCATGATGGTTTAATTTACATATATTGTGAAATGATCACCACAGTAGGTTTAATTAACATCCATCATCTCATATAGATACAATAAAAAGAAAAGAAAAAACATTTCCCCTTGGGGTGAGAACTCTTAGGGTCTACTCTCTTAACAACTTCCCTGCGTATCGTACTATGTTAACTGTAGTCATCATGTTGTACATTGTATCCCTAGTACTTCTGTATCTTATAATTGGAAGTTTGTACCTTTTGACTTCTTTCTTCCTCTCCCCCCTCCCCTCCCTGACCCTGTTCATTCAGTTTTTAGCAATAATAATAGCAAATAGATATACAGCGTCTCCTACATGCCAGGAACTACTCCAACTGTTTTCATGTGAATTAACTTATTTAATCCTCATAGAAACACTGTGACATGGGCATCGTCATCATTTTAGTGAGGAATGAAGAAACTGAGGCAGCAATAGGGTGAACATCTGGTTCAAGATCCTGGAGCCCGGATTCCGACTCGGGTCATGTCGATCCAGAATCTGGGCTCTCAATCGCTGGGTTTTAACAGCCTCAAATATTTATCAAGCCTCTACTATGTTGAGGTGCTGTGCTTCGTTGCTGGAGAGATAGCAGAAAGACAGAAGTAATCCATCCTTTCACGATGCTGGCATTCTAGTTGGGGTGAGACAAACAAGAAATAAATGAACACCTAAAGATGAGTAAAGTAAGGCAACAGAGAGGGCCTGGAGCATTACTTTAAACTGGGTAACATAAGCTGAGAAAGGGGCAGCCCTGCAAAGATGGGAGAGAGGGACATTCTGGGCAGAGGAAATGGCAAATGCAAAGGCCCTGAGGTAAGAATGAGCTTGTTTTTTCAAAGAAAAGAAAGATGGTTCAGTGGCGAGAGCCTGGTTAATGAGGGGAGTGACTTATGCAGTGAGGTCAGAGTGATAAGTAGGGGCCATGGTCAGGAGCTTAGGTGATAACCTCCCGTGTGCCTAGGACTGTTTGGCACCGGAGAAACGGAAATGAGGAAGGCAGATGTGGCTCTGCCTTCACGAAGGATGGGTGAGCTGACGTGAGTGCAGGGCCCTTAGCACACAGCAGATGCTCAGTGGGTGTAATTTTCTCTTTCCCCGTTTGTAAGTTGACATGAAAACTGCTTCGCTGGGTGTCTGCCGGACCCCCGCCCCCTGCATTAAATCAGGACAGAATGTAGTTGACCTATGGTAATTATTTCTAGAGATGGCCTTAGGCAAGGGCATAATTTACCAGAAAAAAAAAACGACAGCAAAGCATACAAGTGGGTGAAGAATAAGCGGAGTGGGCGGAAGGGCTCATCCTTCCCTCTGTCTCTTGGAGCTGGTGCCCGGGAAGGGAGGGTCTTTGGGGGCTTAACTCTCAGCCACTCCCCTTAGGATCCTGAGTTACAGCATCCGGAAGGGTATCCCCTGGCTTGGTGCCAAACTTCCCAGATTTTATTCTACTTCATTTCATCGGGGCTGCAGAAGCAGAGGAGAGGCAGCCTGTGGATGGTTCGTGGGTGGGGTCCTCTTCCATCCTTGTGCAGGGTCACGTTGGCTTCTCAGTGGCCTCTTCGGTACGGAGAGGCCAGGATACTTAAGAGATGCCTGGACAACCGCGTGATAAAATGAGGGTCCCCAGCCTCATTACAAGAAGTATCCCTACAATCCCAGTGTGTCCCTAAGGCATTTCAGGACGGCAGCAAATCATTCTTCTCCAGGTTACTGAGTGTGACTTGGAAGAATTCACAGAAGAGATAATGGGAGGGGCAGGAATTCAGTTGTAACTCTTCTCCCCACTAATCATAATAGCCAGCCTTTATCAAGGCTCAGTGTGTTCCAGGCACTGTCCCAAGCACTCTCTCAATTGATCCTCACAACCACCAAGTGAGGAACGTACTAGTGTTATTCCCATTTTACAGAGGAGGAAACTCAGAGAGCTCAAGTGACCTCAAAAGGCACTGTATTAGTTAAGGTAAGACGAGCAGCTGTAATAGATCAAATGCTGAGGTTTTGTGGCCCTTCTTTCTTTTTTTTTTTTTTTTGAATTTTTGAATTTTATTTTAGTTTTTTATACAGCAGGTTCTTATTAGTTATCCATTTTATACATATTAGTGTATACATGTCAATCCCAATCTCCCAATTCATCCCACCACCACCACCATCACCCCGCTTTCCCCCCTTGGTGGCCATACGTTTGTTCTCTACATCTGTGTCTCTATTTCTGCCCTGCAAACCTGTTCATCTATACCATTTTTCTAGGTTCCACATATATGTGTTAATATACGATATTTGTTTTTCTCTTTCTGACTTACTCTGTATGACAGTCTCTCTGGCCATCCACATCTCTACAAATGACCCAATTTCATTCCTTTTTATGGCTGAGTAATATTCCATTGTATATATGTGCTACATCTTCTTTATCCATTCATCCGATGATGGGCACTTAGGTTGTTTCCATCTCCGGGCTATTGTAAATAGAGCTGCAATGAACATTTTGGTACATGACTCTTTTTGAATTTTGGTTTTCTCAGGGTATATGCCCAGTAGTGGGATTGCTGCGTCATATGGTAATTCTATTTTTAGTTTTTTAAGGAACCTCCATACTGTTCTCCATAGTGGCTGTATCAGTTTACATTCTCACCAACAGTGCAAGAGGGTTCCCTTTTCTCCACAACTTCTCCAGCATTTGTTGTTTGTAGATTTTCTGATGATGCCCATTCTAACTGGTGTGAGGTGATACCTCATTGTAGCCTTGATTTGCATTTCTCTAATGATTAGTGATGTTGAACATCATTTCATGTGTTTGTTGGCCATCTGTATGTCTTCTTTGGAGAAATGTCTATTTAGATTTTCTGCCCATTTTTGGATTGGGTTGTTTGTTTTTTTGATATTGAGATGCATGAGCTACCTGTATATTTTGGAGATTAATCCTTTGTCAGTTGCTTCTTTTGTAAATATTTTCTCCCATTCTGAGGGTTGTCTTTTCATCTTGTTTACGGTTTCCTTTGCTGTGCAAAAGCTTTTAAGTTTCATTAGGTCCCATTTGTTTATTTTTGTTTTTATTTCCATTTCTCTAGGAGGTGGGTCAAAAAGGATCTTGGTGTGATGTATGTCATAGAGTGTTCTGCCTATGTTTTCCTCTAAGAGTTTTATATTGTCTGGCCTTACATTTAGGTCTTTAATCGTTTTGGGTTTATTTTTGTGTATGGTGTTAGGGAGTGTTCTAATTTCATTCTTTTACATGTAGCTGTCCAATTTTCCCAGCACCACTTATTGAAGAGGCTGTCTTTTCTCCATTATATATTCTTGCCTCTTTTATCAAAGATAAGGTGACCATATGTGTGTGGGTTTATCTCTGGGCTTTCTATCCTGTTCCATTGATCTATATTTCTGTTTTTGTGCCAGTACCATATTGTCTTGATTACTGTAGCTTTGTAGTATAGTCTGAACTCAGGGAGTCTGATTCCTCCAGCTCCATTTTTTTCCCTCAAGATTGCTTTGGCTATTTGGGGTCTTTTGTGTCTCCATACAAATTTTAAGATTTTTTGTTCTAGTTCTGTAAAAAATGCCACTGGTAATTTGATAGGGATCACATTGAATCTATAGATTTCTTTGGGTAGTATAGTCATTTTCACAATCTTGATTCTTTCAATCCAAGAACATGGTATATCTCTCCATCTGTTTGTGTCATCTCTGATTTCTTTCATCAGTGTCTTATAGTTTTCTGAGTACAGGTCTTTTACCTCCTTAGGTAGGTTTATTCCTAGGTATTTTATTCTTTTTGTTGCAATGGTGAATGGGATTGTTTCCTTAATTTCTCTTTCTGATCTTTTGTTGTTAGTGTATAGGAATGCAAGAGATTTCTGTGCATTAATTTTGTATCCTGCAACTTTACCAAATTCATTGATTAGTTCTAGTAGTTTTCTGGTGGCATCTTTAGGATTCTCTATGTATGGTATCATGTCATCTGCAAACAGTGAGAGTTTTACTTCTTCTTTTCCAATTTTCCTTTTATTCCTTTTTCTTCTCTGGTTGCCATGGCTAGGACTTCCAAAACTATGTTGAATAATAGTGACGAGAGTGGACATCTTTGTCTTGTTCCTGATCTTAGAAGAAATGCTTTCAGTTTTTCACCATTGAGAATGATGTTTGCTGTGGGTTTGTCGTATATGGCCTTTATTATGTTGAGGTAGGTTCCCTCTGTGCCCACTTTCTGGAGCGTTTTTATCATAAATGGGTGTTGAATTTTGTCAAAAGCTATTTCTGCATCTATTGAGATGATCATATGGTTTTTCTCCTTCAGTTTGTTAATATGGTATATCACATTGATTGATTTGCATATATTGAAGAATCCTTGCATCCCTGGAATAAATCCCACTTGGTCATGGTGTATGATCCTTTTAATGTGTTGTTGGATTCTGTTTGCTAGTATTTTCTATCTATATTCATCAGTGATATTGGTCTGTAATTTTCTTTTTTTGTAGCATCTTTGTCTGGTTTTGGTATCAGGGTGATGGGGGCCTCATAGAATGTGTTTGGGAGTGTTCCTTTGGCTGCGATTTTTGAAAGAGTTTGAGAAGGATGGGTGTTAGCTCTTCTCTAAACGTTTGATGGAATTCACCTGTGAAGCCATCTGGTCCTGGACTTTTGTTTGTTGGAAGATTTTTAATCACAGTTTCAATTTCATTACTTGTGATACTTGGTCTGTTCATATTTTCTATTTCTTCCTGGTTCAGTCTTGGAAGGTTATACCTTTCTAAGAATTTGTCCCTTTCTTCCAGGTTGTCCATTTTATTGGCATAGAGTTGCTTGTAGTAGGCTCTTATGATGCTTTGTATTTCCGCAGTGTCTGTTGTAACTTCTCCTTTTTCATTTCTAACTTTATTGATTTGAGTCTTCTCCCTCTTTTTCTTGGTGAGTCTGGCTAAAGGTTTATCAATTTTGTTTATCTTCTCAAAGGACCACTGTTTAGTTTTATTGATCTTTGCTATTGTTTTCTTTGTTTCTATTTCATTTATTTCTGCTCTGATCTTTATGATTTCTTTCATTCTACTAACTTTGGGTTTTGTTTGTTCTTCTTCCTCTAGTTCCTTTAGGTGTAAGTTTAGATTGTTTATTTG
Source organism: Pseudorca crassidens (assembly GCF_039906515.1). NCBI lineage: Eukaryota > Metazoa > Chordata > Mammalia > Artiodactyla > Delphinidae > Pseudorca > Pseudorca crassidens. Next base: position 23,361,070 of record NC_090310.1, read on the forward strand.
AGATTTTTCTTGTTTCTTGAGGTAGGCTTGTATTGCTATAAACTTCCCTCTTAGAACTGCTTTTGCTGCATCCCATAGGTTTTGGATCATCATGTTCTCATTGTAATTTGTCTCTAGGTATTTTTTGATTTCCTCTTTGATTTCTTCAGTGATCTCTTGGTTATTTAGTAACGTATTGTTTAGCCTCCATGTGTTTGTGTTTTTTACGGTTTTTTTTCCCTGTAATTGATTTCTAATGTCATAGCATCATGGTTGGAAAAGATGCTTCATATGACTTCAATTTTATTTATTTATTTATTTTTTTAAGGTAGTAATTTTTTTTTTTTTTTTCTGACTGTGTTGGGTCTTCGTTGCTGTGCATGGGCCTTCTCCAGTTGTGAAGGGGCTGCTCTTCATTGTGTTGCGCGGGCTTCTCATTGCTGTGGCTTCTCTTGTGGTGCAGCACTAGCTCTAGGCGGGCAGGCTTCAGTAGTTGTGGCATGCGGGCTTAGTTGCTCTGTGGCATGTGGGATCTTCCTGAACCAGGGATCAAACCCACGTCCCCTGCATTGGCAGGTGGATTCTTAACCACTGTGCCACCAGGGAAGTCCCTGATTTCAATTTTATTAAATTTACTGAGGCTTGATTTGTGACCCAAGATGTGATCTATCCTGGAGAATGTTCCGTGTGCACTTGAGAAGAAAGTGTAATCTGCAGTTTTTGGATGGAATGTCCTATAAATATCAGTTAAATCTATCTGGTCTACTGTGTCATTTAAAGCTTGTGTTTCCTTGTTAATTTTCTATCTGGATGATCTGTCCATTGGTGTAAGGTGTTAAAGTCCCCCACTATTACTGTGTTACTGTCAATTTCCTCTTTTATAGTTGTTAGCAGTTGCCTTATGTACTGAGGTGCTCCTGTGTTGGGTGCATATATATTTATAATTGTTATATCTTCTTCTTGGATTGATCCCTTGATCATTATGTAGTGTCCTTCCTTGTCTCTTGTAACATTCTTTAAAGTCTATTTTATCTGATATGAATATTGCTACTCCAGCTTTCTTTTGATTTCCATTTGCATGGAATATCTTTTTCCGTCCCTTCACTTTCAGTCTGTATGTGTCCTTACGTCTGAAGTGGGTCTCTTGTAGACAGCATATATATGGGTCTTGTTTTTGTATCCATTCAGCGAGCCTGTGTCTTTTGGTTGGAGCATTTAATCCATTCACATTTAAGGTAATTTTTGATATGTATGTTCCTGTTACCATTTTCTTAATTGTTATGGGTTTGTTTTTGTAGGTCGTTTTCTTCTCTTGTGTTTCCCACTTAGAGAAGTTCCTTTAGCATTTGTTGTAAAACTGGTTTGGTGGTGCTGAATTCTCTTAGCTTTTGCTTGTCTGTAAAGCTTTTGATTTATCCATCGAATCTGAATGAGATATGTGCCAGGTAGAGTAATCTTGGTTGCAGTTTCTTCCCTTTCATCACTTTAAGTATATCATGCCACTTCCTTCTGGCTTGTACAGTTTCTGCTGAGATTCAGCTGTTAACCTTATGGGAGTTCCCTTGTATGTAATTTGTTGTTTTTCCCGTGTTACTTTCAGTAATTTTTCTCTGTCTTTAATATTTGTCAATTTATTTACTATGTGTCTCGTGTTTCTCCTTGGGTTTATCCTGCCTGGGACTCTCTGCACTTCCTGGACTTGGGTGGCTATTTCTTTTCCCATGTTAGGGAAGTTTTTGACTATTATCTCTTCAAATATTTCCTCAGGTCCTTTCTCTCTCTCTTCTCCTTCTGGGACCCCTGTAATGCGAATGTTGTTGTGTTTAATGTTGTCCCAGAGGTCTCGTAGGCAGTCTTCATTTCTTTTCATTCTTTTTTCTTTATTCTGTTCCATGGCAGTGAATTCCACCATTCTGTCTTTCAGATCACTTATCTGTTATTCTGCCTCAGTTATTCTGCTATTGATTCCTTGTGGTGTATTTTTCATTTCAGTTATTGTATTGTTCATCTCTGTGTGTTTGTTCTTTAATTCTTCTAGGTGTTTGTTCTTTAATTCTTCTAGGTCTTTGTTAAACATTTCTTGCATCTTCTCGATCTTTGCCTCCATTCTTTTTCCAAGGTCCTGGATCATCTTCACTATCATTATTCTGAATTCTTTTTCTGGAAGGTTTCCTATCTCCACTTCATTTAGTTGTTTTTCTGGGGTTTTATCTTGTTCCTTCATCTGGTGCAAAGTCCTCTGCCTTTTCATTTTGTCCTTCTGTGAATGTGGTTTTCCTTCCACAGGCTGCAGGATTGTAGTTTTTCTTGCTTCTGCTGTCTGCCCTCTGGTGGATGATGCTATCTAAGAGGCTTGTGCAAGCTTCCTGATGGGAGGGACTGGTGGTGGGTAGAGCTGGGTGTTGCTCTGGTGGGCAGAGCTCAGTAAAACTTTAATCCATTTGTCTGCTGATGGGTGGGGCTGGGTTTCCTCCCTTTTGGTTGTTTGGCCTGAGGCGACCCAGCACTGGAGCCTACCTGGCTCTTTGGTGGGGCTAATAGCGGACTCTGGAAGGGCTCACGCCAAGGAGTACTTTCCAGAACTTATGCTGCCAGTGTCCTTGTCCCCACGGTGAGCGACAGCCACCCCCCGCCTCTGCAGGAGACCCTCCAACACTAGCAGGTAGGTCTGGTTCAGTCTCCTATGGGGTCACTGCTCCTTCCCTCTGGGTCCTGATGTGCACACTACTTTGTGTGTGCCCTACAAGAGTGGAGTCTCTGTTTCCCCCAGTCCTGTCGAAGTCCTGCAATCAACTCCCACTAGCCTTCAAAGTCTGATTCTCTAGGAATTCTTCCTCCCATTGCTGGACCCCCAGGTTGTGAAGCATGACATGGGGCTTAGAACCTTCACTCTGATGGGTGGACTTCTGTGGTATAAGCGTTCTCCAGTTTGTGAGTCACCCACCCAGCAGTTATGGGTTTTGATTTTATTGTGATTGCGCCCCTCCTACCGTCTCATTGTGGCTTCTGCTTTGTCTTTGGATGTGGGGTATCTCTTTTGCTGAGTTCCAGTGTCTTCCTGTTGATGATTGTTCAGCAGTTAGTTGTGATTCTGGTGCTCTTGCAAGAGGGAGTCGTGGCCCTTATTTCTTGCACACTGATCCTTTGTGGGTCTTCTCACAAGTGGCCTTCCACTCCATGATTCAGTGACCCAGGCCCCTTCCATCTTGTGGCTCTGCCATCTTCTCAGGCCTTGGAGGGTTTCATCTCCAGCTGGTGAATGGGGGAGAGAGAGAGAAAGTTGAGGATTGTGTGTTGCCTGGGAAGTTTTTATGGGGCAGGCCTGGAAGTTATGAATATCACTTCTGCTTCCACTCAGACACTTTTGGCCACAACTCCCTGCAGGGAAGGCAGGGAAATGTAGTCCAGCTGCTTGTCCAGGAAGAAAAGGCTTTGGAGACCACACGATTGTCTCTGCCACAGGCACCCAAGAGGCAAACGAAAGAGCCAGCCTGGACCCTGAACCAGCTTGCTCCACTGCCTCTCTGAGCACCTGTTACCTGAATTCATGATCAGTGTCAATGGGCGATCCCACACCACCAAATTCCAAGCTTGGGGAATTCAGCCTAACAAGAGAAGTCCTTGCAGTATATTCACCAAATACGTTTTGGCTGGCAAGCTCCGGGCACTTACTCAAGTAGAAGAGCTGTTAGATGGGTGGTTCTCAGCTGAGCTGATTTTTGTCACCTAGGGGACATCTGGCAATGTCTGGAGGTATTTTTGGTTGTCACAACTTGGGGGAAGCTATTGGCGTCTTGTGGGTAGAGGCCAGGGATGCTGCTAAACATCCTACACTGCACAAGACAGAGGAGAACGTCAGGGATGCTGAGGTTCGGACCCCCTGAGACGTAGTAGCAGCTCTGCTGGTCTCCTTGGAGTTTGCAGGTGAGGTGGTGGCCTCCGCCAGGAGCTGTGAATGGCAGGTTGGTGTGGGCTCGGAGCCAGTCTGCTCATGTCATGTGCCTGTTTGGGGCATGTTTCTTCTCTTTATGGCATTTTTTTTTTTTTTTTTTTTGTGGTACGCGGGCCTCTCACTGCAGTGGCCTCTCCCGCTGTGGAGCACAGGCACCGGACGCGCAGGCCCAGCAGCCATGGCCCACGGGCCCAGCCGCCCCACAGCATGCAGGATCTTCCCGGACCGGGGCACGAACCCGTGTCCCCTGCATCGGCAGGCGGACTCCCAACCACTGCACCACCAGGGAAGCCCTCTTTATGGCATTTTAACCTCTCATCATTCCCAGCAGTTTCGCTTTAGCTGCCTAAGTGTGAAGAGTTCCGGGGCAGAGCCTGTTGGCTGAATTCGTGCTCATCTGTGCACGGTTTCAAACGGCTTCCCTGTTTCTGCCCATAATCACTGGGCCAGACAGAAACATCTTGCTCTGCAAACAAGCCCCGTGTCCCAGGTAGTGTGGCCTGGGCAGATGCGCTGTGGCCTGGCTCAGCGGGAGACAGGGCTGGGCAGCCCTCCTGGGAAGATGAGCAGAGTATTTTTCAATCAGGTCTCTACTCCACCCCACATTGTGGTTTATGGGTGCATGTCACCTGCATGTGGTGACGTGAAGGGGTTACATGGGACAAGGAGTACTGGAGGCTTTTTTATGTTGTTATTATACGTACATGTAAATGTATATTCATATATGTATGTATAATACATATGTGTGTATGATACAGACATACAGGAGAGAGTAGAATAAAAAGTAAAAATCCCTAAGTCCCCCTACTTAAAGGTAACTACTCTTAACAACTTATTGTAGCCTTCTTTCCAGGAATGTACACACCTGTGTGTGTGTGTGTGTGTGTGTGTGTGTGTGACATGTGTGCACATGTGTGTATGCATAGATCTCCAGCCTCTGTTGTTAACATCCAAAATATATAAATATACTTTCATGCAACTTACCCTTTTCACATAATATATCTTGGATATTTTTCCATATTAATGTATATATTCATTCAACTCAAATATTCGTTGAGTACCTCTTGTGAGCCAGGCTCTGTACATACATCAGTGAAAGAATCAGACAAAAATCCCAGTTTCATCGGGTGAGTGCTTGAATGTTGTAAACAGAACAGGCAGTAAACAAAACAGCTGAGTTATGTCGAGTAGAAATGATGTTAAGTACTAGGGAGAAAACTTTGTATACTTAAAAATGGATGGATTTTATCCTATGTAGGTAATTTTTTTTAATGAAACCACTGGATGTGATTTTAATTTGCGTTTCCCCAGTGACCCGTGGTGTAGATCATGTGGAAGGAGGAAGGCATTGAAGGCAGGGGTTTGCTCTGTGGTCAGTGGTCCACAGTCAACCTGAACCTTCAGTTTGGTGTTGTGAGTAGACAAGTCATCAGGGTGTGAGACCCCCCGGTTCAGACGCAGGAGAGTGTTTCTGGCCATGTGTGGTCTGGTTATTGTGGTCATTGGGATAAGCTGGCAGGACCCACTGGGAGGTCTGCACCGTCTCCCCAGAGAGTCTTGTCCTGCTCGCTCCTGTGTCCCTGATGATTCCCCAAGTTGCCTACCTACTGCAGGATCCAGCAGCCCTGTGACCAGCCTGTGAACTGAATGGGCGCACAGACCTGGAAATTGATATTTCTGTGGTATAAAGAAGCAAGCGAAAGCTATAAAATATACAAGTAGGACAATTAAGCTGTTTGTGTGTTTGGGTTTTTTTTAATCCCAACATTTTATTGAGAAACTTTAAAAATTTTTGAAAGAATGGTTCTGTCAACATCCGTATTCCCACCACTTAGATCCTGCAGTGAACATTTCCCGCTTGCTTTATCACACGTCTCTCCATCTCTCTATTTATCTCTTGATTCATTTTTTTTCCTATGCATTTCAAGTCAGTTGTAGACATTAGTCGCATTCGTTTGTTTTTTAAAGTTGACTTTTTGTTGCAGTGTAATATACATATAGAAAAGTGCATCAGTCTTAAAGATACAATTCATGAATTTTTATAAAACGAACACACCCATGTGACTGGCACTCAGATCAAGAACAAGAGCGTTCCCAGAAACTTCCTTGTGCCCTTTTCAATTACTGCTCCCTCCCCCAGGGAACACTGTGCTGACTTTTCTTATCATACATTCATTTTGTCTCTTTTTGACCTTTGTGTAAGTGGAATCATACCACTTCCTTCACTCAACATCATCCTTATGAAATTTATTCATATAATTATGTGTCCTTGTGGTTTTTCATCACGTTTTTTTAAAAGTCTTTATTGAATTTGTTACAGTATTGCTTCTGTTTTTTATGTTTTGGTTTTTTGGCCGCGAGACATGTGGGATCTTAGCTCCCCGACCAGGGATCAGACCCCCACCCCCTGCATTGGAAGGCAAAGTCTTCACCACAGGACCACCAGGGAAGTCCCCTTTCATCACATTTTTAATATAGTATTTCAGTGTGTAACTGTACAACAATTTATGTATCTATTCTAAAAGTAGGGTGATATTTAAACATACTAGAATGTGCCCATCCAAATGAACATCATCTCTTTCAAAGCATGATTTAGAATACTGCAAATGCCAAGAGAGGTTAAGAGTAGGGACCCAGGAGGTCATCAGGACCTGAGTTCAACCCCAGCTCTACCACTGTCACTCTGGCTAGATCCCAGCTGGGCCTCCATCTATCACTAGGATTTGACACCTCGTCTTGAGCTAGGATTCAAGACAATTGCTGCACTGACCCACATTGATGGTTAAGAAAGAGACTGTGTTGGGGAATAAGGGAAAATTATATAGGACAAGTAGATCTCCAGTAGATTCAGTAGCTCCCTGATGGCGCCTGAGAACTTGCATTCCTAACAGGCTCTAGGTGATGCTGGAGCTGGTGTTCTGGGGTCTATACTTTGAAGATCGCTGCCCTAGATAGATCAGGGATTGGCAGATCACAGCCCATGGGCTAAATCTGGCCCACTCCCTGTTTTTATAAATAACGTTTTATTGGAACACAGTGAAAAGAAAAAACTGTTTTTCTCTACTCAACATTTCTGACACCAAACGTGTGGGGTTTTTCCCCAGCCAAGCCACCAGTCCAGTGGGTATTTTGATCTGCTTCTAATACAGTGTGTCTAACCTGACCACACGTGAGACTCACCTGGGGAACTGTTGAAAAACACGGACATCCAGTCCCCCACCCCTAAACCAATCAGCAGGATCTCTTGGGGTGAGACCCCGGCACTGATACTTTTAAAAGTCTTCCAAGTGATTCTCACGTTCGTGGTCTCTCTCCTTTATTTTCTCAGTTATTTTAGAAGATGAGGGGCATCTTCTAAAGCTCCAGTGGGTGTCGTATAACTAGCTCGGAAGACAGTTTGCAGTGAACATTCTCTCCCAAAGCAATGCCAGCATCTCTTAAACAAATATTACAAAGATGCTCCTCATTCAGACGTGTGAGTTTCAGTTGTTCTTGTAAAAGCAAGCACGTTGCATTACAGTCACACTTCTAAATGCTTCCTCCTAGACAGTGTGATCCACACACAGATCTGAACATGATGCTTCAACCCATATGTCATCCCTGTAAACGCAGGCTCCACGTGGCTCAGTTTCCACACAGACACAAAGTAGTCCGGCCGTGGTCCGAAGGAATTTTAAAACATTGCAATCTTGAATTCTTTCTCTTGGGCAAGGAGGAAGATCTGATTCGTAAGCCACAGCGGCATTCTCAGCAGGCCCTGCCCCCACTCCCCGGTTTCCTCTCGCCCTGAATTTGCTCGGGAATTTCTTCTCTGTTGAGCTCCCAAACCCTCTTTATCTCAGACAGGTGACTTCTCTCCCTCCCTCTCCCCTCCCAGCTCTTTTTCCCTGCAGATCTTTGTAGCCACTTGGGTCACAGGGACTTCCCTTTGGTGACAATGGATTGGGTGTTAATGAAGGGAAACCCCCAAACGCATGCCTTTCCCTTAAGGCAGGATTTTTAACCTTGGCACTTGTGGACATTTGGGGTCAGATAATTCTTTGTCGTGGCGCTGTCCTGTGCAGTGTAAGATGGTTAGGAACATCCCTGGCCTCTACTCACTAGATGCCAGTAGTAACCCCCCATCCCCAGTGTGACAATCCAGATGTCTCCTGACATTGCCAAGTTTGAGGGCAGAATTGGCCCCAGCTGAGAACCACTGGATTAAAGGAACCCAACGCTTTAAGCCATCATTGCCTGCAGACCTGGGCAAGAGGGGCCTCTACCCTGGGCCTTGTCCTTTAATTTTTTATTTTATTTATTTATTTTTCATCTCTTCATGTCTTCTATTACTTAAAGAGGTCTTTTTTGTTAATTAATTATCTATTTTATACATATTAGTGTATATATGTCAGCCCCAATCTCCCAATTCATCCCACCCCCACCACCCCCTTTCCCCGCTTGGTGTCCATACGTTTGTTCTCTACATCTTTGTCTCTATTTCTGACCTGCAAACCAGTTCATCTGTACCATTCTTCTAGGTTCCACATATATGCATTAATATACGATATTTCTTTTTCTCTTTCTGACTTATTTCACTCTGTATGACAGTCTCTACGTCCATCCATGTCTCTACATATGACCCAATTTCATTCCTTTTTATGGCTGAGTAATATCCCATTGTATATATGTGCCACATCTTCTTTATGAGTTCATCTGTCCATGGGCATTTAGGTTGCTTCCATGACCTGGCTATTGTAAAGAGTGCTGCAATGGATGTTGGGGTGCATGTGTCTTTTTGAATTATGATTTTCTGTGGGTATATGCCCAGTAGTGGGATTGCTGGGTCATATGGTAATTCTATTTTTAGTTTTTTAAGGAACCTCCATACTGTTCTCCATAGTGGCTGTATCAATTTACATTCCTACCAACAGTGCAAGAGGGTTCCCTTTACTCCACACCCTGTCCAGCATTTGTTGTTTGTAGATTTTTGATGATGCCCATTCTAACTGGTGTGAGGTGATACCTCATTGTAGTTTTGATTTGCATTTCTCTAATAATTAGCAATGTTGAGCATCTGTTCATGTGCTCTTGGCCGTCTGTATGTCTTCTTTGGAGAGATGTCTATTTAGGTCTTCCTGGGCCTTGTACTTTAAATGGGGTGAGGGGGTCTAAAGGCAAGGAGTCCAGGGAGACAAGGAGATGTGCCCACCTGGAGCCCACATATTCCTTTCCAGATCACCTCTGAGTACTGGGATCCCAGAATTTTTCACCCAAATGACCGAAGCCTGCTTAGGGTTTTCTCCAGGTCCATCTTCAGGGAGGTAGACCATGATGCCAGTGTGTGACCTCTAGGCCCAAGGAGATAATAATAATAGTACTCTCTTTGTAAATAGAGTTGTGTGGACTAAATAATTTAGTGTATCCAAAGTCCATGGAACAGGGTTGGCACATGATAAGCTCTATATAAATGTTAGCTGCTATTATTATACTTTTCATATCAATAGTCCCTAAACATAAGACAACCTCCTTGTCTGCTGCACCCCTGAAGAAGCAGCCATCCATTCAGATGTTGGAGGTTAACCTGACCTTGCTGGACCCCAGAGAGATGGTGTGAAGGTCTCCAACCCGGCACTGTCGTGAGGGGGTTTTAGGGCCATTCTCCTTGACATGCTGACTTGAGGACCTGTTGTGTATATTTCTGTTCCTAATCTTGTCTTTGTCTTGTGTCAGGGTCAGTGGAAGGGGGGAATGGGTGAGAAGTCTCTTCTTTCTGAGACAGAAGGAGGAGAAATGATGCTGAGCTTTGAATTTCAATTCCGTCTATGCCCATGCTGGCTGTGTGACCTTGGACACTCAACCTCCTAAGCCCTCTGAGCCTCTAATTCCCCATCTGCAAAATGGGTGTATAGATAGCACCTTCCCTATAGGATGGTGGTGTTGATTAAGTCAAAAATGTATACAAAGTACTTTGCTCAGTGCCTAGTAAAAAGATGTCAGGATTCGGCATTGCTGATTTTAAATTATTGTAATACTGCTATCTAAATTGTCACGATGACTATTAGAAGGAAAGACATGGGGAAACAATTCCGTCCATGCAGCTGCTGTGAATCACAGAATGAGCCAAGAAAGCATGAAAAACGTCACCCTTAAATCATGGATGAAACTGGAACTGAAGAAATTTCAGAGCTGAAAGGGACCTTAAATCCTACATAAACCCACTCATTGTGTAAATGGGGAAACCGAGGCCCAGGGAAGTGATATGATCTCCCTGGTTTTAAAGAAAAACCTGAAACAGCTTCTAGGTTCCAGAGAGAAGAAAAAAGAGGTACTTGCGGGCAGTTGGTTCCAGACCCGCCTTGGATCCCAGACTCCGTGGACGCTCACGTCCCTTATATGAAATGGCCTCCGTGTCTGCGGATGCAGGGGACCAACTGTAATTTGAGGAAGTTTTGCAAAAGTTGAAAAGAGAATGGGTGCATTTGTGGAGTGGCCTGTGGGGAGGGGGAGGGGAGGAAGCAGGGGCGTGTAGACTGCTTTGGGCTCCTCCAAGGGCTGAGATCACTCCCGAACAGCCTGCTGAAGTGCGGGGATCCCTCCAGAGTGACGAGTTCAAGAGGACTGGGAAACAGCTAGGATGGGTTTTGGTAGCTTAGTGCAGCTTTTTCAGAAGTGCGGGAGCATGCTCAATCCAGCACCCAAGAGGTGGACTGCAGGGGACAGCGACGAGGTGGGGTTCCACGAGGCGGGGGTCTCTGTGCAGGTGGGGGCATCACCTTGTGAACCGAACCTGCAAACTGGGCAGCTGCCAAGTCTGCTCCCACTGGTAATGATCAAGATTTTCTTCCCTTTTCATTTGCAGTGTTTATCACACCCACACTCTAAGTCGTCCAGCTTCCCTTCCAGAACCGTCTGCCTTGGCAAACTAAATTAGCAACCAAAGGAGTTTAGCTCTTGTGGGAAAGAACAGAATCATTTTTCCAGCACATATCAACACGTGAAAGCCTCAACTTGCCCCTGACTCACTCAGGGCACGTGGATGTTGACTGGAGCAGGGATCTCCCTGCACCTCTGGGCCTCGGGCTCCCCAGCTGTAAAATGGGCCAGTGACAGCAGCTGCCTTAGAGCAGTGGTTCTCAGTGGAAGGGGAGGGGGTGGATTATGTCTGGCAATGTCTGGAGATACTTTGGGTTGTCACAGCTGGGGAGAGGACTGCTAATGGCATCCCGTGGGCAGAGGCCAGGGGTGCTGCTGGACACCCTGCAGTGCTCAAATCAGCCCCCATAACACGGAACAGTCTGGCCCCAAATGTCAGCAGTGCTGAGGATGAGAAACCCCATGCTAGTGGGTTGATATGAAGATTAAGTGAGTTAATCCATGTGATATGCCTAGCCCTGGGCCATACACATGGTAGGTGCTTCATAAAGCAGCGGTGCTCTCCGTGTTCCTTCAAAGCCTTGAGCCCATCGGCGCCTCTCATCATGCTTTTGTTTTGCCAGTTGTGTTTCCCTAACCTGAATTGCCATGGCAATCGTCACCACAGAAGCAGACAGATATTGATGTCAAAATATGGGCTCTTTTTACACGGATGCTGAAATAAGATATGGAGACAGAGTTTTGGAGGAGAAAGAGCTTTATTCTTTGCTGGACAGAAAGGGAACACAGCAGGCTAGCGCCTCAAGAACTGTGCCCCCCTCTTCAGGGAATTAGGAGAGGTCTTTTTTCTTTCCCCTCCTTGGGATGTATATCAAAGTGTGCATTTCTCTTTGACATTTTATTTGTTTGGTTGCTCTGGGTCTTAGTTGCGGCAGGCAGGCTCCTTAGTTGTGGCATGGGAACTCTCAGTGTGGCATGCATGTGGGATCTAGTTCCCTGACGAGGGATCGAACCCTGGGCCCCCTGCATTGGGAGCACGGAATCTTAACCACTGTGCCACCAGTGGAGTCCCAGGAGAGGTCTTATAGTCTGAGGTCTGGGATAGATGATAAGGATCAAAGCAGTGACAGCCTTATATTCTTTTTTTTTTTTTGCAAAAAGTTAAAACAGTCACAGCTGGCATCAGGCAGCCCAGTAATTAGGTCTGTTCATCTGTGGGTTATAGCTGGTGACCTTTCTGAAATGAAGAATGCTACAAGGGGTAGATTGTTACAAGGGAGTGTAGGGGATGTAAAGACTAGGTGCAGGATGTAATTCACATGAGTCAGAGAGTGTTTAAGGAGTTAGCTTTGTGAAGGACAAGTAACAGTTAAAGTAAAACTAGGATTGCTTAACTCTTTCAGGCCAGTTTATGTTGTTTCCCTAGCCTACCCATTGTTCCTTTATTTTCCTTGTTTGTCAGAAAAGAAAAAAACCTCATTTCTATTTTTGCTGCAACGTGACAAGGAGGCAGGGGCTCGTACATGGTTTCAATATGTTGGTGATGCTTTAGAGATAAATTTCAGAAAGTAGAATATGCCAGGTGTGTCCACGCCCCGTCTGAGGATAGAGCTGGACTTCAGTGACTCACTGGCCCACACGGAGGGTGATCCTTGGAGACTGTAGCCATCAGGGTGCATGGAGTTTGTCGAGGTTAGAGAGAGAACAGTGTGACAGGGCACAGAGCACGTTCCTGGCACGCCTGGTGCTGTACTCTGATCACTGGGGGAGGGGCACTAAAGGGATTTTGTGTGAGTAAATTTTCTACTCGCCAAGCGCGTTCCCCTTAAACTTTAAAAAAGGCTTTAGGGACTTCCCTGATGACGCAGTGGTTAAGAATCCACCTGCCAATGCAGGGGACGCAGATTTGAGCCCTGGTCCAGGAAGATCCCACATGCTGCGGAGCAACTAAGTCCGTGCGCCACAACTACTGAACCTGCGCTCTAGAGCCCGTGTGCCACAACTACTGAAGCCTGTGTACCTAGAGCCTGTGCTCCGCAACAGGAGAAGCCACGACAATAAGAAGCTCGCGCACCGCAACGAAGAGCAGCCCCCGCTCGTCACAACTAGAGAAAGCCAGCGGGCAGCAACGAAGACCCAACGCAGCCAAAAATAAATAAATAAATTTATTATTTTTTTAAAAAGGCTTTAAAGTTTTAACTGTTTGATAGAAAACTGTTTGTACTTCCTTTGACCCATTAACCAGGACGTTGAGCTTTCTTACCGATTCAGAATCTTAATTATAAAAATAAATGATCACACAGTGAATTTCCCCGGGCTCTATGAAGGAGAAAAGGGTTGTTTGCCGCTTCACCAAATAGCCCTGGTTCTGTTGTACTTTTTTAAGTTCTGGTATCTGTCTGGTAGTCACAGTCTACCAGATTAATTTAAATTACTCCAGATGGGGAAACCACATGACCAAGCTTATTTGAATTATGTCTAAAGCCCTGCAGAGTAAGTAGGATCTAAGAGGAAATACGAGGCGCCCTCTTCACAGGTTTTGTGCCTGGACTTTGTGACATCTATGCCTTTTTTTTTAAATTGAAGTATAGTTAATTTACAATGTTGTATTAGTTTCAAGTGTACAGCCAAGTGATTCAGTTACACACACACACACACACACACACACACACACACACACACACACACACACACACACACACACACACACACATGCTTTTTCAGATGCTTTTCCATTATGGGTTATTACAAGATATTGAGCACAGTTCCCTGTGCTATACCGTAGGTCCTTGCTGACATCTATGGCTTTTCTTCACTCTCTGGTTTGTAAAGGTTGTTTTGAAGTTCCCTCCAGATGATGAGGGTAAATTAGAGCCTGTACATTTTGCAGGTGTATACTGTTGACTGCAGTAAGACGAGTCCCCCATAACAGCCAGTGGGGATATTTGGGGTGCCTCACAACAAAATTCCTAGACGTTATTGTTTCTAAAGAGGAGAAATGTAGGGATCTAGTTATGAGGAATTTGCTTCCTTTACAGGTTTTTTGCTGCAAATACTGCGAGTGTCTCACCAGCTTACTCAGTGACTTGGCTTCCCTCTCTACAAAGTGGAGTGGTCAGGGGTATCTGGTCTCCTGTCTCTGAGCCCCTTTCTGGATTCAATAAATATCCAGTCTTAATTCCCTATTCTCACACTCCCTAACATTTACAGTGATGGCAAATCTTGATACTCTCCCAGGCAAATTTTATGATAGAAGTCATTAATTTTATTCAGCTTGTTATAATTTGCATTTTAAATGTATGTTTTTTAAAAGACTGTTAAGATTGCCATAACTTTACCCAGTGATTTGCAAGTCCCAAAGCCTGCCAATTAGGTCAGATGGCCATAGCAGCAACTGCTTCCCATCAGAAGGGCTGAATCACTGAGGAGCGACCACCTTTCAAGTGCTGAGTGATTTACCAAGCCAAGTTACTTTGCACCTTGGGATAAGGAACGTAGGCTATCAGATTTCCATTCATCCTTCTGCCCCTTCTGGTAATTTCGATGTTGATTCTCTAATATGAACTTATTTTTTCCTTTGTTTTCTTTCCAAAATAATATATTCTAGTAAGAAGTTCAAACTGTACATACTTATATAATAATTAGAAAAAGTGTCAAGTTCTCTGTTTCCTCTCTCTAGAGAGAGCTTAACAAAGAGTAGCTTAACAATTTTGTGAATATTCTTCCAGATACTATTTTCTATTCTATATGTTAACATTTTCTTAAGCAAAAAGAGATTGTGTTTACATATACTGTTTTGCAACTTGATTTTGTCTCCTAGCAATATGTCTTGGAGATGTTTCCATCTTGTATATATAGGTCTGTCTCATTTTTTACCATGGTTCTGGTTTCCATGGTGTTGTCACATCAGAAATTATTTAATTAGTCCTCTTGGGCTTCCCTGGTGGCGCAGTGGTTGAGAGTCCGCCTGCCGATGCAGGCGACACGGGTTCGTGCCCCGGTCCGGGAGGATCCCACATGCCGCAGAGCGGCTGGGCCCGTGAGCCATGGCCGCTGAGCCTGCGTGTCCGGAGCCTGTGCTCCGCAACGGGAGAGGCCACAACAGTGAGAGGCCCGCGTACCGCAATAGAAGAAAACTCATAATTAGTCCTCTCCAGTCTTAGTTTGGGTGCTCCCAAATCTGACCCTAAGACAAGGACATGGGTGCAAGCAGGCCACTAGGAAGGTGATCCCAGGAAACACCAACAAGAGGCTGGGGAAGTGAGACCAGGAAGGGAGGCAGGCCAATCAAGGACGATTTTTTTCTTAATTTATTTAATTAATTAATTGATTGATTTACTTATTTATTTATTTTTGGCTGTGTTGGGTCTTTGTTGATGTGCACGGGCTTTCTCTAGCTGTGGCGAGCGGGGGCTACTCTTCATTGTGGTGTGTGGGCGTCTCATTGTTGTGACTTCTCTTGTTGCGGAGCACAGGCTCTAGGCACGCGGGCTTCAGGAGTGAGTTGTGGCACACAGGCTCAGTAGTTGTGGCTCGCAGGCTCTAGAGCGCAGGCTCAGTAGTTGTGGCGCACGGGCTTAGTTACTCCGCAGCACGTGGGATCTTCCCAGACCAGGGCTTGAACCCGTGTCCCCTGCATTGGCAGGCGGATTCTTAATCACTGCGCCACCAGGGAAGCCCCCAGTCAAGGACGATTGATGTGTGGGTAACTGCAGCTCGGGAGGGCCCCAGGACCACCGTCAGGTTCAGTGATTCTCTAGAAGGGCTCACAGAACTCAGAAAAGCTGTTATACTCCTGGTTATGGTTTATTGAAGTGAAAGGATACAGACCCAAATCAGCAGAAGGCAGAGTCCAGGAGAGACTGGCCGTGAGTGTCCAGTTGTGTATGGACAGCACTTAATTCTCCCAGTAATGATGTGTGGCAGCGTGCTCGGAGGATCACCAACCAGGGAAGAGCACTGAAGCCTCGGTGTCTAGGATTTGGATTGACCCTAGTCCCCAGCCTTTTCAGAGGTCAAGTTTCTATTGAGTGGTCCAAGGCCCCTACCGAAAGTCACATTGTCAGCATACACTGGCACGTCCCATGCAGAGAGCACCGGGCGCTCATGGTAGGATGCCAGCAACAGAAGCTATGGGTAGCCTCTGGGGTGGGCTGAGGGGGCAGGCAGGGTACCAGCAAGCCTCAGCCACATAATGAAGTGTTTTTATTTCCGTTTTTCATTCTCACAGATGATGTTCTAGAGCCGGGGTTGGTGAACTTCTTTGTAAAGGGCCAGCTAGCAAATATTTTCAGCTTTGCGGGCCACACAGTCTCTGCTGCAGCTACTCAACTCTGCTGCTGTAGCACAAAAGCAGCTGCGGGCATTATGTAAATAAATGGGTTTGACTGGGTTCCAGTAAAACTTTATTTACAAAAAAGCGGTACAGACCAGATTTAGCTTGAGGGCTCTAATTTGCCAACCCCTGCTACAGTGGATAATTCTTGGGTGTTTATCTTTGTCCATTTGTGCAGATAATTCTATGGGACAGATCCCTAGAAGTAGAATTGCTGGATCTGGAGTAATGACATTCTTATTCTGAGCAGATACTGTGAACCTCCCCCAAAAGTTGAACGTGCTTCCTCTTTCACCAACAGTGCCTGAGAACCTTTGAGATTTCCTTTCTTAGGACCACTTGCCAAGGAAGCAAAACCTACACCTGTTGACTAGGATGTTTGTGCATTTTCATTCTTGAGCTTCGGAGAGGCAGAGGAAGACAGAACATTTTGCCCCCAGGAAAGAAAACCAAATGGGGCCTGAAATGGTCTCCTAATTTCTTACTTTAGATTTGAGGCCCACGGGGAAGGGGACTCTGGTGACTTGTTTTCATTTGGTGAAAATTAAACCTTACATTGCCCACTAGGTGTAGTTCAAGAGTCCTGAATGTTACCTATTCAAAAAAGATTTTTTTTTTTAAGATGCATCAGAGAGCTTCTCAGCAATTTCCTTTATTAAGCAAAGATTCTTTTCCTAATTTTTCTCTTCCATAAGGAATTTTCATATAAATAAGGTCTACCTATGCATAGTGAACACTTTACCAAATGTACAAAAAATATACATGGTCCAATTTTTGTTCGTGGAGCTGACAGGTACGGGACACTCTTGATGGAGATGGTACAGCGTTTCACTTAGCCTGGTTCACTCTAGGTCTTTTTTGGGTTTAAAAACAATGGATGGGATTTTTGGGTTTGTTTTTCCCCTTTTCTCTTTTTCCCCATATTTTTATGTTTGGAATTCTTTTTTTTTTTTTTTTCCTCCCGTTGCGGAGCACAGGCTCCGGACACACAAGCTCAGTGGCCATGGCTCACAGGCCCGGCCGCTCCGCGGCATGTGGGATCTTCCCGGACCGGGGCACAAACCCGCGTCCCCTGCATCGGCAGGCGGACTATCAACCACTGCGCCACCAGGGAAGCCCCCGTTTGGAATTCTTGATGTGAGCCCCACAGGGGGAAACAGAGATTTGTTAGCATTCAAGCTCTGTTTTGGGCTGCATATTTTAGCTGGTTTGTTTGATAATGGGCAGCCCTCCTGGGATCCAGCCTGCCTGTGCTCTGCTCACGCTGGGTGAATTTGTGATGGTCCCCTTTCTGTAGTCTTTCATTTGTAACACAGACACAGCCTGCTTCCCCGTTAGTGAGATGGCATGCCTGGACTACCCACATGCAGATAAGGAATTAGGCAGAACTCGGCTGGAAAGATAAATCAAGCTAACTATCTCATTAGGCTTGAAAGACACAAATTAAGCTTGCATGGGAATTAACAGCCTTCCAAAGAGACATGCAGTGCAACAAGGGGAGGAGAAATTGCTGGAGCCCTTTCTCTCAGGAAACTTGCCTCTGTTGCCTAAGTCCCTTTTGTAAAAGGTCAAGAGGTAGAAATTGAGGATCGAAAGAGCAGTGTAGTGTTTATTGAGCACTTACTGAGTGCCAGGCACAGTGTGCATTATCTCACTGAAAGCTCTCAAAGTACTGTTAAGACTCCTGTGTAACCGAGGAGGAAACTGAGTGCCAGAGGGGCTCCTTTGCTTGTCTCAGTGTCTCAGAGCTGTTGAATGACAGAGCCAGGATTCACCTAGGATGTCTGGCCCCATGGCCCAGTGGTTCTTATCTGGGATGAATTGACCCCCTGGGGATACCAGGCCATGTTTGGAGACTCAGGGGTTGTGACAGCTGGGGGCGGTGGGTACTACTGGGATCTGGTGGGTAGAAGCCTGAGGTGCTGCTGGACATCCTACAGTGCACAGGATGCCCCACAAAGAATTATCCAGGCCCCAGTGTCAACAGTGCCGGGCTTGAGAAGCCTGGTTTAAGTGCTCAGCTGGACTCCAGTGGTGGCTGGCAGTTCCACCAGGACTGTCCGGCTGTAGTGCCCTGAGGACAGTGTGGTGAGTCTATGAGTCAGAAGCTTAAATTTGCAGCCAAGGGACTCGTGGGAGGATGATGAGGGAATCCGGGAATTCTCATGGTTAAAAGTGTCCTGAGAACAAGGACCTCGCACCTGCAGTTGAGGAGTATGGAGACTAACGCCTCTGTCTTGCTCCTGCCTCCTGTCCTGCCCCCTCCTCCTCTCGCCCCTCTGGCTAGTGTTCGGCCACAACATGAAGAGCAGCAACGACTTCATCGGGAGGATCGTCATCGGCCAGTACTCTTCGGGCCCCTCAGAATCCAACCACTGGCGGCGGATGCTCAGTGCCCACCGCACGGCCGTGGAGCAGTGGCACAGCCTGCGGTCCCGGGCCGAGTGTGACCGTGTGTCCCCTGCCTCGCTGGAGGTGACCTGAGGGCTGCGGGGAAGGCAGCTTTCATTTGTGAAAAAAGGAAGAAAACTTAGGACAAAAAATATGCCATATATGTATACTATTACGTCCACATCTGCACACACCCTCCTCACCACACGCACAGCTCCTCTCAGAACCGAAAGGAAGCTGACTCTTGATCACAAACTGGCCGCCCTCAAGGAGCGAGGCCTGCGAACTTTCCAGAATTCCCCTGCATAGGTCATGAGCTGAGTGGGCTCCGCTCTGAGACTTACGGGCAGTGCTTGCTCTCGTGGATCCCCCTGCCCCAAAATGCACTTTCAACCTCAGGCCAGAGAAAGGGCCTCCCCAAAGGTGCCAACCTCCATTGAGACAGAATTTTCCAAGAGTTTGGCCAGTGTTGGGAGGCCTGACCCCCATATGCCCAACATGCACACCCACTGGGTGACTTCTGAATGGGCTGCTGTTCCTAGGGGTTCTTCAAACCTGGTACCTTTCCCCAAAAGTGTTAAGTACTCTGTCTTCTCTTTAGTAGATGTGATAAATAGATTAGACTATTTGGAGAAACCAAACGGCAACAAAAAATATTCCAGTGTAAGAAGGCGCTCCTGGCTTCATTGAACTCGTCCTCGTGGTAGCTTTTCTTCTGGGGACTCCCTGTGGGTATGTATGTGGACGTTCTGGTGTGTGTGCCCTCAGGTGAGCACGTGTGTGTGCCTGTGTGTCCCCTTAGTGAGCAAGGTGCTGGGCCGGGACCTCAGTCCTGAGTACTCCCTTCTCTCTGCCTCGCCCGTCAGTGAAGTTTCACCCAGCGCCCTCCTGTCTGTGAAGACCCCACCTTCAGTAACAGTAGCGTGTGTGTAAGTCAAGTAAACAAAATACGATAGAGCAGAAGTAACGTTTTTTGACCGAATCATGGCGACTGCGACTCACAGAAGACCGGCAAAGGACAGTTACAGGGAATAAGATGGCCACCACGGCTGCTGCATCGCCCCCATCCAAGACGATACCCCTCCTCGTCACACCCTGAGGATCGCTCTGTGTTTGTGTGTGAACCAAAGTCATCTCTCTCGTGCTAAGAAATTAGTGTAGTTAGAATAGATCTCTCTCTCTGTTGATGCTTCTGTATCTTTTCCCACAGCCTATTGTCTGGTATAATGGGGAGCTATTTATTGACATTAAAGATTATCTATTTGTGCCATGCATTTGAGTTATCTTTTTCTTCGTGAACGTGGGCATGGAGGGTAGGAGGGTGTTTCAGTTCCTACCACTGTGTAACACGTCATCCCAACGGCTCAGAGCGCTGGTATTTATTATGCTTACAGATTCTGTGGCCCCAGAATTGAGAGCAGACACAGGGATGGCTTGTCTCTGTCCCATGAGACCTACGGCCTCAGCTGGAAGACTCGAGGGCCACAGCGGGTATAACCAGACAACCGGTCGCGCTGGACATTGTTGGTAAGATGAGTGTGTGGTCTGGGAAGGAAGAACGGTCGAAACGTTAAGATGTATTCATCTGACGACTGACAGGAGAACCCATGCAAAGAGAAGACGAGGATTTATGTTAGGTCCCTCCCATTGCAAGCAACAGGAAATTAACACAAAATAGTTTAAGCAACGAAGGAAGTCCTGGCTTCAGGCATAGCTGGATCCAGGGCCTCAGATGAAGCGATCAGGGCTTTGTTGATCGTGCTGTCTCCTGGACAGGCTCTCCCCATTCGGTGAGCGTCATGGATACCAGCAGCTTAAGTTCCAACTCATACTTATCATCAAGACCCAGCTTAAACTACCACTTCCTGATTTTCCAAGACAGAAATGACGGCTGCTTCCTGTCCTCCCCACAAGAAGCTTATATTTCTATTTAACTCTTGGGGCCTTACTGTATGCTAAGCCCAATACCTGCACAGTCTTGTTTAGTTCTCACAACAACCTTTTGACAAAGAAGCTATTATTATCCCCATTTTCCAGGGGAGGAAAGTAATGCTTTTTTCTATAAAACTATTTGCTTGTTCAGGGCAAGAGCCATGGCTACTTAGCTTTCTATTGGCCATGCCCAATAAAAGGGGCTTGACCTAGGTAACCCCCTGTGGGCTGAGATGGCGTCACCCCTTCTGGCCACATTGGGCATTGCAGGGTCCCCTCGTGGGTCCCTCTGGTGTCTCTCACTCTGGAGTGGAGATGGCATGAAGGTCAAGGGGGAAAGGCTGGGAGGTTGAGTTAGGTTATGTTTGTTAGGAGACAAAAGGAGAAACTTTTCCCTCTCTATAAAATGGCTTCCTTCCTGTGGTTGTACAGAAGAGGATAAAAGTATGAGAGAACAAACAGAATGAGGAAAGACAGAAACAGGACAGGCATTCAGGACCAGAGATGAGGTTATACGGTGATTGGGCCCGTGGGCTTTGGAACCAGAGAGGCCATGGTTCAAACCCCAGGCCCAGCACACCCTACCTGTGCCCTCACACAAGCCGCGGAGCTGCTCTGGGCCTCAGTTTCCTCATTACCTTACATTGGGCACTTCAGAAGCCGACGTTGAGGCAAGGACTCGGCTGCCAGTGGGAGGTGAGCCCAGGACGCGTAAATGGAAGGATAAGTCAGGGGAAGGAGAAAGGCAAAGGCTGCTTTAACTGGCATTGTGGGCAGCTGGGGCTCAGTCGTGCTGGGGGCCCACATAGAATACGCTTGAGAATGATCGTTATGGGGAAGCTGGACTATTTAACTACTGCCCCTCGTCTCTCAGAGCCTGAGGGTACAGCCCCGGAGGCGTTCAGTGATTGGCAATTTAGGACTGTCCTGTGTGGGCTGAGCCAGCTTGGGTAGCCCCGAGAACTCCCCGGGCAGAGAATGAGGGGCATGTGCCTGAGCAAGTGAGCTGTCCCTCCACATGGCCCAGCCCACCTCAGCATCGGGGGAACTCAGGTGGCCGAGGGCTGGGAGTGGGGCATCCCCAGCATCTGCTCCCCTGATTTACAATAACCACAGGGCTGACTAGGCACCGTGCCAAGTGCTAAGCATCTCATTTAGTCCTCATGCAGCACCCCACGTGAGAGGTGTTCTTATTCCTCTTTTATAAATGAGGAAGCCGAGGTTTCCTGGGATTGAGTGGCAAGCGAGCATTAGAGCTAGAATGCCAGCCCAGGCCCAGCTGACTCTAGAGCCTGATATGGGCTAAACTGTATCTCCCCCCAAACTCACATACTTCATGAAGCCTTAACCCCCAGTACCTCAGCGTGTGACTGTATTGGGAGGTAGGCTCCTTAAAGGCAATTAAGATTAAATGAGGTCATCAGGGTGGGCCCTAATTCAATACGACTGGTGTCCTTATATTAAGGGGAAATTAGGACGCAGAGACAGACACACAGAGGGAAGACGGCATCTACAAGCAAGGAGGGAGGCCTGGAGACCCAGGCCAAGGAGAGCTCCTTCCTTCCCAGCCTCAGAAGGAAGCAACTCTGCCAACACCTGGACTTCAGACTTCCGGCTTCCAGAACTATGAGGCTATGAAGCTCTGTTATTTAAGCCACCCAGTTTGTGGTCCTTTGTTACGGCAGCCCTAACAAACTCATATAGAGCTGGTGTGGCTGACCGCTCTGCTGGGCTGCTTCATCTGAAAATAGGATGACCGTTCTTACCCCATAGGGTTGTATGTGACGTGAGGGTTAGCCGGGACAAATGCCTGCAAGGGCTTAACACACAGCACTTGATGGCTATTCCTACTGGGCGCACATCAGGCAATGTTTGCTGAGTGACTGGAGAGAGCAGCAGAAGCTCAGATGTCAGAGCCGTCCACGTCTCCAAGGATAGTTTGTCAGGTGATGAGGGAAATGTGTTGAAAGGTGAAGAAATGACTTGGTTTCTATAGAAACCTGGACCCCAGGTGCCTTATTGTGGGCCACCTGCCCGGTTTAATTAGCATCCTCCTTCTCCTCGGCCAGGAGGTGAGAAAGGAGGTGCATGGGCCACCTACACACCCTCTGGGGTGCGGGGACCTGAGTTCAAAGGAAGGAGGTAGAGGAGAAGCGGTGGTGTCAAGTTTTAAATCTGCATCTATTTTCCCAGGGCTCATCTTGAGCTGTCTCATCTCTGGGGACTCCAGATCCCCTCAGGACTCCAGTCTACCCCTGGGACTTGACAGAAGCTATGACCTCTGCCCAGCCCTGCCCAGATGTGCTGGTTCCCAGGGCACCAGGAACAGCTGTTTTGGGTACTGATACTTGACTCCCAGAAATCTGGGAATCACTGCAGGGAAAGAGGAAGAGTTCCTTTCCTTTCTGGGTGGCCTGTCTTCCACCGCCAGTGGGATACCTTTTCTTTTTTCATGGTCAAAAATACCATTTAAAAGAATCCAGGAATGAGCACCACTAAGTAAAAATTTAAAACTTATGTCTAGAAAAGAGACTGGAAGACATTGCCCTGAAGGTTGCAGGGGTTAACTTTTGGGAAGTGGTTTTGCTTCTCAATTTTATACCTCCCTATTCAGTTTTTTTGAAGGTTCCATAGTGATGTAATGGTAGTTAACATATATTGAGCATTTATGGGTCAGGCATTGTTCTAAGCACTTGTATGAGGAAAAGTATTGATTTGTCCCCATTTTTCGGATGAGGAAACTGAAGCTAAGATGGATTAAATAATCAGTGTGTGGTCACACAGAAGCAGGTCTGGAATTTGAACATAGATACAGATGTGCCTGGATTGAAAGGCATGAAATAAACTAGCCTCTATTGTCCCTTTTATGATGGTGGTGAGGGGAAGGGAACTTCGTTTTACTTACTGGTAAATAAATGACAATTTTAAAAAGCTAAGAAACTAAAGGAGACAGATAGATAGGCAGACAGATGATAAGAAGAAAGAAATAGATCTTCACCAAACCCCAGGCCACCATGAGCACAGTGTGTGTATGCGTGTGTGTACGCATGGGCCCGGGTGGGGGTGGGGGAGAGTAATGTCTTTAAGAACCCAGAAAATACATACTGTGTTACAGAGAGACCTCTACAACCTCCAAATGGCAGCAAAGATCCTGTTTGTTAAGTGAATAAATTGTCTATTTCCTAGCCAGTAAACTTGAGGTCTAGAGCAAGGGGTGGCAAGCTATGGCCTGTGGGCCAAATCCAGCCCACTGCTCGTTTATGTAAATAAAGTTTTATTGGAACCTGGCCAGACCCATTCCTAAAGCCTTTCACAGAGTTGTGACAGAGACCATGTGCGCTGCAAAGCCACTACTATCTGGCTCTTTACAGAAAAAATTTAAAGTTGCTGCTATGTAGGATGAATAAGTCTGGAGATGTGAGGTACAGCATAATGATTGTAGTTCATCACACTGTACTGAACACTGGAAATTTCCTAAGGAGTAGATTTCAGGGGCACTCACCACACACAAAAGGTAACCCTGTGAGGAGATAATATGTTAATTAGTTTGACTGTGGTATCATTTCACTATATATATGTATATCACATCATCATGTTGTACGCCTTAAATACAAACTATTTTTTTAAAAAATAGAATTTTTTAGAAACTTTGCCTACCCCCGTCTAGAGCAATGCTTCATAACATTAATGTACATAGGACTCCCTGGGGATCTAGTCAAAATGCAGATTCCGATTCAGCAGGCCTGGGGTGGGGCCTGAGGTTCTGCATTTTTAACGAGCTCCGAGGAGATTCCGATGCTGCTGCTCCGTGGACCACACTTGGGAATGAGCGTGTCACAAATACTTTACATGTTTCCATCCAGAGAGGGGGCATGAACCAGCTTACCCAAACCTCCAGCCGTCACATACTGTATTATCAGCACAGGTCATTTAGGAGGTTTATTTGCCAAATCAAAGGCTCCTCCACTTTTCAAAAGTATTTCCAGCGGCCTGTGTCTGACGACCCTCCTTTTCCCCCTGGTTCATTCACGCAGAGGGTGTTTGATTTCCATGACAGCAGGGGCCTCTAAGTGCAGTCAGCACACCCGATGATGGGGAGTGGGGAGAAAGCCTTCCAACTTTCTTCCATTTTTATAGTTTGTATCAACTTTTTAAAAAAGTCAGTTTGGGGGAGGGCTGTTTTATAACAGACACGATGCATATCACTTATATAATAAACATATGTCATTTATAAATAAATAAGTGTGCATGCTCTGGGGTGCCTCATCGCAAAGCTTTGAGACAACGGGTAGACGGGAGTTACGCCATGGCTGAAACTGGGCCTGGGCTGTGCTCGTAGCCTGAGTCAGGCCTTGGCAGGCTTTCAGCCCCATGTGGGCCGGCAAAACACGCTGCATGGGCACGAGTTTTATTCCTCATAGGCACAGCGGCAGGTGTTCCAGAGAGAAAGTGAGCGACTGGAACACGCTTGAGCCCTTGTGAATGCCAGCCACACGAAGTGTCAGGGCACCTGGCTGAGCACTTTGGGAGAGAAAGGAGGGAGTGTGCAGGGAAAGCCAGGAAAAGACCTGCACTGGATCAATGACAATCATAGCAAAATTTGCTGTCAGGTAGTCAACACCTACTACTAGCCAGCTTCTATGCTAAGTATTACAAATTATTACATTTAATCTTTGTGAGGTAGGTACTGTTATTATCCCCTATTTTATAAAGGAGGAAAGTGAGGCTCAGAGAGGCAGAGGATACACAAAGACTGAGTTTTAGAGGTATCAATTCATAAATGCAGTGAGATTCCAATGAAACACCAGCGGATCTATTTTAAGTTTGAACACGCTAGAACTGTACACTAATGATAACGTTTGCCTATTTTTGGTGAACACTTCCTCTGTGTCGAGAACCTTCTACCGGCACATCCTTTAACCTCCAAGAGACCCTGCAGGAGATGACAGGCCTGCCCTTCCTCCTCGCTGCGGGGAATCCAATGCCCTGGAGCTGGGCCGACACGTTGGGGCCCCGCTGAGCCAAAGCACTGAGGCCCCCCGCCCGCAGGGGGAGCCCTTTCTCAGCTCCGCGTAATTGTTCCCGTGTGCAAAGGAGGCCTAATTCTTGTCAGATCTTCGGATTCGTAGCATAGGCAGAAATCTCGACTTATACTTAAAATCTCCTGATCTTACACCCTGACAACGAATTTTTAGAAATTTTAAAACACAGCATGGACCCAACACATCACATCCACGGGTGAGCTCGCTTGGGCCCAGGAGGCCTCTGCCCTAGATGCTGACTTGTATTTTTACCTTCTGGTACTATTTCCTCCCAGGGCTCCATGATGCTTTATCTGCTGTGCCAGGCGGGGACGTGCGCGCCGCTATTGTCCCATCTTACAGTCTCAAGGGAGGCAAGCACGTGCCCAAGGCCACTCGGTGGCTCGGAAGCAGGGCTGCGCTTCCTCTGAGTTCTCCGAAGGGGGCCGGCCAGGGGCGGCTTTCAGGCTGTCACTCTGAGCTGGCCTCGGCCGTGCAGGGAGGAAACAGGAGTCAGGGGAGGGGCGGGGGAGGAGACTGGGGTCTACCCAGTGCTCCTGAGCTCTGGGCAGGAGAGCCGTCCGGACTCGAGCTCCCACGGCAGGGCCTCTCTCCTCTGCTCAGGCCGTGAGATGGCTTTCTCGGGGCCCAGGATGCAGAGGTGGGGACTGTGGGCCGCGGCCGTCCTGACCCTCCTCTCCGCACAGGCCTTTCCGCAAACGGACATCAATATCAGCCCAGGTGAGCACGGGGCCAGGGCCGGGAGGAGAGGAGGACACCCCGCAAATGCTTGAGCTGTCAGTGAGGCCTCGCTGCCTGGGCTGCAGGCCTGCCTGACCCAAGGAATGCTGGGGGGCCAAGCTGAGCCTCCTGACAGCCCCTCCAGCTGCTCTCCCTCCAGCTCATGCGCACTGTGCTAGGGCCAGACGCAAAGAGACCTGGTGATAAATCCCAGCTTTGCATCTTAAAAGCTGTATGACCTGGCACAAGTTTCTTAACCTCTCTGAGCCTCAGTTTCCTTCAGAAAACGGTGGTCACAGTGACACCCTCTGGGGCTACCGTGCAAGGGAGATGAGATCATCTGGGGAAAGTGCCTGGTACCACAGGAAGATCTGAAGATGGTATTTTTGTTAGGGGTTTGGCATCTGGGCTCCGCGGTCCCGCCTTGGCTGTGACAGCTGTTCCCAGGGAGCTGGGCACGCAGGAGGACATAGTTGTCCCTCTAGTGACCTCCCTGGTGGCCTGGCCCAGTGACACCCAGCTCTGCGGATATTCAGTGTCCCCAGGGATTGGGCTCCATCAGCCTCGGGCATGTGGCCTCCCAGTGTCCCACCTGGAGGACGCGGGGCTTCAAATGAGCTCAATTTCTTCACCCTTGCAATAGGGAGGCTAGGGTGCTGACTCTGGGGTAGGAAGAATCCTGAGTCCTTCAGTCCCTTCCAGGTGGAAGATCTTGCCTGTCACCTCTACCAGGAGGGTTCTTTCCAAACATGGTTTAAAAGCTATAATAATAATAATACCAATAACAACAAGTGGTACTTCTGTAGCCCTCACTATATGCCAGGCACTGTTTTAAGCACTTTTTACATATGGATTTATTTAATCCTCACAATAACTCTATGGCAGAGATACTGTTTCTATCCCCGTTAAAATAAAACTAACACTGTAATAAAACATCTGTACGATCCCCATAAAGCCATGTTATTGGGCAGTTACAGTGTTGAGGGGAATTTAAATAGTGGGGTGATAAGATTGAAAGATAAAATACCTGATGTCCAGGTAAATTTGAATTTCAGATAAACAAATCATTTTTTACTGTAAGTGTCTCGAATATTTCATGGGACATACCTTATGCTAAAAATTATTTCTTGTTTATCTGAAATTCAAATTTAACTGGGAATTCTTTTTTTTTTTTAATCTGGTAACCCTAGTGATGGGAGATAAAGGGTGGTCAGTTCATTTGGGCAAGCATCAGGGGCTCTGGTCTGCCATAAACTCTCTGAGTGTCTGTATTAGTCAGCTCGGGCTGCCATAACAAAATACCGTAGACTGGGTGGCTTCAACAACAGGAAGAGTTCTGGAGGCTACAAGTCCAAGATCAAGATGCCACCTGATCCGTTACCTGGTGAGAGCCCTCTTCCCGGCTTGCAAGTAGCCACATGGTGAAGAGAGAGAGTGCTCTTGTCTCTCTTCCTCTTCTTACAAGGGCACTAATCCCATCATGGGGGCCCCATGACTCCATCTAACCCTAATCACCTCCCAAAGACCCCATGAAAACACCATCACATTGGGTGTTGGGGCTTCAAC
Source organism: Pseudorca crassidens (assembly GCF_039906515.1). Taxonomy (NCBI): domain Eukaryota; kingdom Metazoa; phylum Chordata; class Mammalia; order Artiodactyla; family Delphinidae; genus Pseudorca; species Pseudorca crassidens. The sequence continues at coordinate 23,388,842 of NC_090310.1, forward strand.
GCGGGAATCTGGGGGGCACACAAACATTTAGTCCATAACAGTGTCTTTGCCTGCTTGCTCTTGTGCCTCAATATCCTCATCCATGCAATGGGTGAGCAGGAGAGAAGTTGGACAAAATATCCTTGAAAGATACTTGTGTGTTCCAAGATCTTGCCTTTCTGCCCAGCATAAGAGGAAAGTCCTGAGGCTGAGTTTGAGAGTGGGAGCGACGGGGAGTCCTCTCTCTCTCGCTAGCTTGTGACCATGGGACCTTTCTCTGAGCTTCAGGTTTCCTCCTGTGGAAAGTGAGGATGATAATGGTGTCCATCAAACATTTTGGGGAATCTTCAATGAGATCATGCAAGTGAAACACTTAACACATAGAAAGCACTTGAAAAATGGCTTATTACCTTACTACTTCTGCCACTGTGGTTGTTGATGTTATGATAGAATTGACCAGGAGACACAGTTTTCTGCTGTGACAAAATGCCTTCAAAAAGGAACTTCCAGACATCTAGCCCCATGCCTCAGTCCCACTCTACAGATGTGGAGACTGAGATCCCTTCCAACCCAGCAACTTTGGAGACCTCAGAGTTGGAGTTGGAAGGAAGGGTCCCGGAAATCCACTTGGCCCAATCCTTCCACAATACAGCTGTGGAAACTGAGGCCTACAGAGGCCCAATAATCTGGCCAAGGTCATCATCCATCCAGTCCAGCAGAAAGCCCAGTTCAAGCCTGAGTGGATAAATCTGCTAGAGGAAAGTGATTTCAATGCAGAAGAGAACGTGTGAGTTAAGTGTGTGTACGTGTGTCAAGTGGGTGTGTGTGTGCGTGTGAGTGTGCGTGTTGATGTGTGCCTAGGGAAGCCTTATCTGGGGTCTTGGTGAGCCGTTGGCAGACCATGAAGGTGGGCGCACAACCACAGCCCTCCTTAGTGACAGTGGGCCTGGTTCTTCTTCCTCTCCTGCATCCCGAGCCTTTAGGTACAAAACAGAACAGGGTCATTCCATCCTTCATCCCACTGCTCTGGACCTTTCATGAACATGCAAATATACGCAAATAGTGCAACCCAGCCATACCCTTAGATCTGCTTTGGAAACAAACCTTTAGACACTTCTGAAAGACTGAGAAGGATTTAGCCAGACTAGATCCTTTTCCTAAAACCCTTCTCTGAACCTGGCTTTGATCACTTTGGTTACACGGATTAACAAATATTCAGTGATTAAAAGAGGGCCTGGCACCTGGTAAAACTACATAAATATTTGCTGTTATGATTCTTCAACCATAACCATAAAAAGTTTCCTTTCCGTGGCTCCTGAGCCCAAGAACTTTCCACAGCAAAGGAAATTCTAGCAAAACGTTTTGATGCTCAGGGTCTGCTTCTGCAGGGCTTCAGGGGTGGGAAGGGAGAATCAGTCAAGTTCCATAGCCTCTTCCTCTCCCCTCCAAGAAGCTGGCATTGTGCACTCAGCACCAGGATTATTCCAGGGCCCAGGCTGTTTCTGTTGTGATATCTCATGTTTACTAGAACACCTACTATAAGCCAGGCACAGGCTTCCCTGTGAAGTAGGCACTATCATCATGCCCATTTTACAGATGAGGAAACTGAGGCACAAAGAGGTGAGTTTCTAACTGGAGTCATCTAACTCCAGAGTCTAAGCTCTGAGGCAGGAGCACAGAGGCTTGGGCAACTGGGTGTCCCTACTTCCTAGAGTACACCCTTCCCCACCCACCAGTCTGTATCATAGAGTCAGATCCTAGAGTACCCCCGCCTGGACACTCTGACCCATTCCCTACCCCTCCTCTATGGTCACAGAGCCCTCTGCCTATTTCTAGAATGTCCCTTAGTATATGAGGACTCATTGCCATGTGTGCTATGCATTCCTCCCTCCAGACTGTGAGCAACTTGAGGGCACAGACCTCAAACCAAATAAGTACCCAGGAGACATTGAATTATTACTTAATTATGTTGGTCTTAGTTAGCTCAGGCTGCTATCACAAAATACCATAGACTGGGAGGCTTAAACCCCAGGAATTTATTTCTCACAGTTCTAAAACCTGGGAACTCCGGAATTAAGGTGTTGACCAATTCAGTTCCTGGTGAGAGCTCTTTTCCTGGCTTGCACATGGCCACAGAATGGAGAGCTCTGGTCTCTCCTCTTCTCCTAATGGCACTAACCCCATCATGGGGGTCCACCCTTATGACATCATATAACCCTAATTTCCTGAAGGCCCCAGCTCCAAATACCATCACACTGGGGGGTAGGGCTTCAACATATGAACTGGAGGGGGACACACAAACATTCAGTCCATAATGCTGTTAAATTGGGTGTTTAATATATTTGTCTTGCCAAATGAGAAAACCAAGACCAGAAAAAGATGTTTTCTGGAGGCACTGTAGTGCTTAGGAATTTTCAAGTCCATCAGACCTTAATCTCATCCTGACGCTGCCACTTGCTAGCTGTGGGAGTGAGTGACTTAACATCTTTGAGCCTCGGTTTCTGCACCTATAAAATGGGGATGATACAGATACACCTCCCAGTTTGGTCTCGATGGTTATATTAACCACGCAATGAATGGCCACTGTTATGAGCAATATAGAAAATCACCCAGTGCTGTCTCCTCTGTATCACGTGACCACAAAAGCAGCCTGGAAGGAGGGAAAGCAAAGCTGAGGCATGAGAGGCCTGGGACCAGCAGTTCTGCACCCCAGAGCCAGGGCTCACAGGGAAGGGCCCACTGAAGGTGGGATGTGTGGACCAGGGAGACAGCAGGCAATGAAGGTGACTGAGACCTCCCAGTGGCCACCTTCCCAGCCACTGGGAGACACTTCCGACCCCCTGGGACATCTGGGGCCCAGTAGTGACGGGGGGGGTGGGGAGGCCGCCAATGTGGCCCCCAGAGCCTCCCACTCCACTCCCAGCTGGCTCTCAAGGCTGATCTGGGCAGGAGGAGGCAGTGTAGTGTGTTTGTGGGCAGCTGGACTGGGGCCAGGAGAGCGAGCAGCCAGATCGTGTGGGAAGGTGACAATTTATTCTTTTAAAAAGAGAGAGATTAAAAAAACAAGTCCTGAACTCCGGTGGCATGTCCTCTTTCCTTAACAAGCTCAGAGCTTCCAAAGGCTTTGACTCCCACCCCAGCTGGGAGACCTTGGGGGCCTTTGGTGCTGCTAATTGAAGTGAAATACCATGTAGTTTGGCCTCTTGGTTTCCAGAGCAACAAGCTTCTTTGTGCATCCCTCCCCCCCCCACCCCCCACCCCCCCCCCCCCCCGCTTCCACCCCTCCCCTCCGTCACCTCCAGCCTCAACCCTCCCTCAAATTCCCAGCCAGGCTGAACCTTTTGCAATTCTCCAAATGCTCCCTTCTCTCTCATGCCTCTGGGCCTTTGCACGTGCTGTGCCCTCCACTTGGAACCCTCTTCCTCTGACTCTTCCTCATCCTTCAGTTCTCAGTGGGGGGTCTCACATCACCCCCTCCAGGAAGCCTCCTGGATCTCCAAATCCGGGTTATGTGCCACTTTTGGGTGCTTCTGTGGCAACACCTTTATTTTCCCCATCCAGAAGGGGACTCACTCTGGTGTCCTGTCTTAGTCACCAGTGGACACCCTGAAGGCAGGGTTGGGGTGGCCACCAGTTCAACTAGGGAGAAAAAAGGGGCAAACAAATGACCAGTTTCCAAAATAATTTGAGCGCTGCTCCCTCAAGTTTTTGCCTGCATGACAGAAATCCATATTAATTGCATATTAATGACATTTTATTTCTGTGCTTATTTTTCTTAATGTCAGCCTCCAGAGAGTGTAAGATCCATGAGGGCAGAGGTCACCTCTGTGTAGTGTGCCACAGTAGCTCCAGCACATAGCCAACTACCTGAGACCAAGTAGGTGCTCAAATAAGACTTGTTGAATGAATAAGGGGGTGAATGAAGAACCAGACCATCAAGATTGAGACAAAAGGAAATGGGCTTAAATGCAGCAGGAATCTCTAAGTTAGGTCTGGAGCCACACAGCCTGGCTTCCAAACCCAGCTCTGCCACTTAGTAGCTGTGTGACCTCAGGCAAGTTACTCAACCTTTCTGTGCTTTGGTTTCTTCATCTATAAAGGGGGATGATCATGGTACCTACCTTGTAGGATGTATGAAGACCAAATGAACTGATATGTACAAAGCACCTGACACAACGCCTGGCTCAGGCGGAAGTTCAGTAGGGCTGGCCCTGATTGTAATGTCACCATCACTACCTGAGTGTCAAGCTGTAAAGCTATAGAGATCTCTTCACCAGAGAGACACAAATTAGCAAAGGCTACTCTGGGTTCCAGGTTGATGAAAGTCCTTTAAGGGACTTCCCTGGTGGTCCAGCAATTAAGACTCCACGCTCCCAATGCAGGGGGTTCGGGTTCGATCTCTGGTTAGGGAACCTAGATCCTGTGTGCGGCAACTAAGAGCCTGCATGCTGCAACTAAGACCTAGCACAGACAAATAAATAAATAAATATTTTTTTTAAAAAAAAAGAAAGAAAAAAGAAAAAAGTCCTAAGTCTAATCCTTGTTTCTAAAATCCCAGAGGTAAAGGAGGTAGGGGGTTGCCAGGCAGGGTGGAGTTCATTAACATCCCAGTGCAAGCCAGTGGCTCCTTTTTGCCTCCCAGATCCTCCCAATTAAAAGCCTTTGCCTGCCCAGGTGGAAAGGGGAGTAATTGAGCAGTGACCTGTCACAGCCCCATTTTCTGGTATGTTTCACCCCAGGCATCCATAACCACCACTTGCTCAGTGGAGAAAATCAAAGGGACCAGGGGTGGGGAGAAGGGCGGGAAGGTGGGGGCTGAGATTCTCCATTGCTAACGAGCTCCCTGGTGATGCTGGTATTGCTCCAAACAGCAGTCATTGTGCTAAGTAATCTGGAAAACCAGGGTCAGTCAACTGCCTTCAGTGCTGAGTTAGAAAAGTCCAGGCACGCCATCCTAGAGTCAAGATACACCAGGTTGGAGGCATCAGGGCACATGGGCGGTGCCCACACCCTTCTCACCACTGTCCCCCAAAAGGGGCAGTTGACCCCAAGAAGCAGCATTTGATTTCCTAGCATGCACTTAGTCATTCAAAACTAGTTATTGCACACCTACTATGTGCCAGGCACTGGGGAGAGAGATGATCACGGCAGACCTTGTGCAGGGGGAGGCCAGACTGAACAAGAATTCACGGGGATGTGTGAAAGGAGGGATGAGGGGCTCTAGGAGCTCTTAGAGAGGCTCCTACCTCGTCTTCCCTAAAGAAGCCACCACGTGGCTGAGACTCAAAGAAGAAACTCGAATTGGCCGAAGACAGGCCAAGGGAAGTATCTGCAAAGATCTGGACACCCTTTGAGAAATGGCAAGAGCTGAAGCAAATCTGGAGCATGTTGCGAGCGACAGGGGATAAGCTGCAGGGGCAGGTGGGAACCCTGTTCCCGAGGGTGATGGGCACTCCTGGAGGGCTTCGGTGAGATGAGATCAGGGTGTTGGAAGGATCCCTCTGGATTTGGAAGGTGAGATAAGGCAGGAAGAACAGCCAATTGAGGAGGTCTCTGTGAGAGACGACAGGGAGAGGAAGAATGTGGAAGGGAAAGAGACAGAGACAGAAGTCGGGGAGGGAGAGGGAGGGAGGGAGGAAGAAAGGAAGGAAGGGAGGAGGGAAGAAAAGGAAGAAAGAAAGGAATTGGAAAGGTACTGGGAGATGGAATAAACAAGACTTAAAAATTGATTCGATGTGCGTAGAGGGAAAGAGAGGAGGTAAAGATGATTTGGGGCAAATATCCAACAATGCTAGACAATTCTGGTCAGTTCCAGCCAATTCTTGTCAGTTTTGTCTAATCAAAACTGTGTGTGTATGGGACTTCCCGGGTGGTCCAGTGGTTGAGACTCCACGCTTCCACTGCAGGGACACGGGTTCGATCCCTGGTCTGGAACTAAGATCCCGTATGCCGTGTGTGTGTGTGTGTGTGTGTGTGTCTGTGTGTCTGTGTGTCTGTGTGTGTCTGTGTGTGTGTGTACACTGTGCATTTTTCTGGGGAAAGAAAGGAGCAGTAGCTTTAATCAAGACAGCTATACTATAATATTTGATATCAAATAAATCACAAAGGTAGAGCAAATGTAATGGGGTATCCTAGGTTGGATCTTGGGAACAGAAAAAGAAAAAACTGGTGAAATCTGAATAAAGCCTGTAGTTTACTGAAGAGTATGTACCCATATTAATTTCTTAGTTATGACAAATGTACTGTGGGAAGTTTACATCAGGGGAAACTGGATGAAGGTTATTCAGGGACTCTGTATGGTATTTTTGCAACTTTTCTGTAAATCTAAATTTATTCGAAAATAAAAAGTTTATTTTTTTTTTTAAGTGAAGGAAAAGAAAAAGAGATAGAGGACAACGAGGGTGGAAACTTCCAGATCAGACCTTATGGTAAATTAGAGAACAGAAAACGTCTCCACTATAGACATCCAGAAATACAGATAAACTTTACAAACATCCTTTGAAAATTAAGCTGGGCTTCCAAGAAAGTGAGGAGGGCGACCAGGGGCGGGAAACAAAGTTAGAGATGGAAACCAAAGCAGTGGGCACATGTGCGGCAGAGCACTGGGTGCGGTGTCAGCCTCCCTAATACAGAAGCTCGGGCTTCACATCCACACCGGGGAGGGAGTGATGAGACTCAGACCCTCTCACAGAGAGGAGACCCGTGAAGAGTCCCACCTTACAGGAAAGGATGCGCCGAGTGGGGAGGGGGCAGTCCTCCCTCTGTCAGAGAGATGATGAAGAAGTTTGTCAGCTTCATCCCAAACTCAGGGAGGAAATGCAAGACTTCCCCTCTGCAGCATCCTTTGGTGAAGTGTGTACCATTAAATTTAAACACAGGGTTCTAGCAATGCCCCGGGGCTTTTAAGCCGTGGGTTTATAACAGTTATATATTTTAACTCCAAAATTAGAAAAATAACACAAACTCTACTTCTAATCGGTTGTGTGGCTTAATTTTTGTTAAAGAAACTACAGATAGGCTGAGAAATGTGGACGTTTGCTGTGATGTTTTGTGGTGCTGCCCTGTGGGGTTATTTTACATTTTGGAGTTCTGCCTTCCATCTAGGGCGAGGAGTCTATTGACATTTGGGGTTAGAAAACCCTTTGCTGTGGGGCTGTCCTGGTCATTGTAGGACGTTTAGCAGCATTTCTGGCTTCTACCCGTTGGATGCTAATAGCACCACCACTTCTATTTTTGACAACCAAGAATGTCTCTAGGCATTGTTTAATGGCCCCTGAGAATCAAAATCACCCCTGGTTGAGAACCAGTGCTCCAGGGTGATCGACTTAGGGGGGCCTGGGATGTGGCATTTTCAGATTTAGAACTGGGACAGTCCTGGGCAAACTGGGGTGGTTGCATCCCCTACTTCCATCTCTAATATGAATAGTTAGGGTGCAAAATAATTATAGGATGGGTGAGAGTGGGGAAAGTGGTTTAGCACCAGCAAGTATCATACTCTTGGGCTAACTATTCCAGCCAACACCTGACAGACGTGGCCACGTTCTCACCAATGAGTGTCCTGGGTTACAAGTGATGGGTGGAAAGCAGATGGAAATGATTTGCTGCTTCTCATCCATGCAAAGGGGCAACTGCTCCAAAAGCAGACCCCTGGGAATGATTCAGCCGAATCTCTTTGTGTGGAAGGAATGGACAAAAGTCCCCACAGGGAGCTCAGCAATGCCCAGCATCACAAGGGGTCCTTCAGCCCTCTCAGCATCGAGGCGATATCCTCCTAGACCAATGCTCTCAACTGAGAAAGGAGGAGACCGAAGTCCGGGGAGGGGCAGGGAACAGGGAAGGGCCGAGGTCCTGCGCCCCCTAACTCCATAAGCAAGAGTTCTCTCGCTTTGCCATGTAAGGGAGGGTTAAGAGAGCCAATTCTGAACCAGCTGGCTCCAGTTTGGATACTGGCACACACTGAAAGACGGTTGGCCGGGACTGGTGGGGAGAGGTGGGACAAAGCAGGACTGACCAGCGCAGCTGCCTAGGATGGGGGAAGGGCTGGTTCTGATCAAACAGGAAAGCCCAATGGCTCTCATCAGGGACAGGTAGCCCAGATGGAAGCTGCCTGCTTAGCATAGCTCTATTTTTTTTTTTAAAGCTTTACTTATTTATTTAAAGTAAATTCTATCTATTTATTTATTTGGCTGCCTCAGGTCTTAGTTGCGGTACGCGGGATCTTCATTGCGGCACGCGGGATCTTTCGTTGTGGCAGCACGCGGGCTTAGTTGCCCCGCGGCATGTGGGATCTTAGTTCCCCGACCAGGGATCAAACCCTCATCCCCTGCATTGGAAGGCGGATTCTCAACCACTGGACCACCAGGGAAGTCCCAGCATAGCTCTAGTGACTAAAGCAACTGTCCCGTTCCTACCCCAGAAAAATTCATATTGATGCGTGTGTGTGCACATACATGCATACAAACTTCTGATTTTGCATTTAATTTCGAGGGATTCACTGGACCCCTGAAGCCCATTAACCTCAGTGATGAAACCCTGAGCTAATCGTTAATAATCATACTATCATGGAGCATGCGTACATGCCAAGTGCTCGGTGACTTTATTTGACCCAATTAGTTGGCCTAGCAACCTGATGAAGTAGGGGCTAACACATGATTAACCATGCTCAGCCCTATTGGTTTCCCATGATGAAGTATCATGTGCATTTTAAAATCAAAGACTTTGGTGTCAGGAGGCCTGGGTTCAAATCCCTACTCTGCCTACTACCAGCAGGATGATCTTGGGCAAGTCACTTAACCTGTCTAAGTCTCAGTTTCCCTCTACGTGCTTGACACATCATAAGTGCTCAGTAAAGGTGGTCCACTACTTCCTTATTCATGAGCCCAGCCAGCTATTACAGTGGCTTTGAAGGCAAAATTTCACACCCCTGGGCATCACAAAAGGGACCCCAAAGATCTTCTAGTCGGACAGCTGAGAAGGGAAGGAATGTACCAGCATCATATGGCATGTCAGGCACAGAGCTGGAGCTGGGATCCGGGCTTCTGGATCCCAGTCTAACAAGTTCACCACTGCCCGGTGCCTGCTCTCACAGATGAGCCACCCAGCTGAGTTCCAGGCAGGTTCTCAGCATGCCTTTCTCCCCCAGTCAGTCATCTTCAATCGTGGTTTCCAAAAAAAGTATATGCTAAGAGGTCTCCAGAGGGGCTGAGACTTTGGAGAACTTTAGTGTCTCAAACATGGGGTTTTTGTTTGTCCCTTTTCAGAATTAAGAACACATCCTGAACCCCAGTAGTTCCACGGGCTAAAGATATAAGTAGTCTTGACTACAGTAGGGAAATATACACCTTGGCCAGACAGCCCAGAAGTGCCGATTGAAATAAGATGCCATTTTTTTGCTTATAAAATTTGCAAAGATTGCCATTAAAGTGGTAACACTCAGCGCAGGCAAGGGCGCTGTGCGATGGGCACTCTCAGACATCACCGTGGGAGTATAAATTGCTTTCAGGAGGTAATTTAGCAAATTGTATCAAAGCCTTAAAAATCTATCCCCAGAAAATCATCAGAAATGCTGCAAAAGCTTTATGCGCAAGGCTTTTCATCTCAGGATTATTTCTAATTGTTTTTTAAAAAGAGAAAACAATCTAATTATCCCAAAATTGGGGAATGATTAAATAACCTCTAGGGGGACCACTAGGGAATATTAAAGAGCTATTTGAAACAATGTTTACAAAAATTTATAATGACATGAGGGGAAATGCTTATACTCTTAATTTTTAGAAATCAGAATACTGACAGGGGTGTATGGTCAATAAAATCGCAATTGCATTTTTTAAAAAATCTTTGCATTCAACATGACAAGAAGAAAAACACTCTAATGTAGTAACATTTTCCAAGGATTCTATAATGAGCACATATTACTTTTATTATTTTGTAAACTTTAGGTATGCGTTAATCATAAGGCGACACTTTTTACTTTCATTCTTAAAAAGATGTCATAAGCTATAGCATCAACGTTTGCACGGCCAAGCTTCTTCCCAACCCGTATTCTCTCTGCCCCCAGCCATGCCAGAGCTGCCCCGGGCTTCCCTGTGCCCACTGTTCTGGATGGAGTTCAAAGGCCACTGCTATAGATTTTTCCCTCTCAATAAGACCTGGGCTGAGGCTGACTTCTACTGCTCTGAGTTCTCCATCGGCAGGAAGTCCGCCAAACTGGCCTCCATCCACAGGTGAGTGGACTCCTCTGTCCTCTGTAGCCCAACCAAACACCCCCTCTGGAAAGGGGTGTGGGGAATGGTGTGTCCCACTGGTGTTCCTCTTTGGTAATTGCAGCTTTTATTCAGCCCAATTTCTCACTGAAACTGGCCTTGGCAGTAGAGGACAAAGCATAGCAAGGGTAGCAAACAGCAGGCTGGAAGGTCCATTTTTATAAGTGCCGATCTTGTGCTGTGCCCTGTTCTGTATAGCAGGGGGTTTGACCCTATGATATAACTCACATAATATGTATGTAAAGAACATAACATAGGACATAATAACTGATATTTATTTGCTAAGAGTTTGTAAGCATCAAGTTCCCTCAAACCATATTAGGTAAGTATCCTCATTTCACAGATACGGAACCTGAGGCTCAAAGAAGGTAACTCGCTATAAAGTGGTGGAGCTGGGATTTGAACCTGAGCAGTTGGGTTCCATAGCCCACCCACCAAGGCCTCCTTCAGTGTTCCTCCATGCCTCCTAAGCCCCAGCCATGCTCACCATCTCGAAGTTCTCCAAAGCGGTCCAGCCCATTTACGCCTGCATACTTTGCACATTCTGTTCCCTCCACTGGGAATTCCCATCCCTATCTTCTCCTCCAGGGAGACACTTCCTTAACCTTCCAGACTCAGTTCTGCCATCTTTCCACCGAAGTCGCCCCTGACTCAATGGCACCTGACTGCACTCACCACCCACCTCTCAGGAGCACTTTCTTCATCACTTTAGTGACTTCTTTTCACATCTGTCTTCCTTGCTGATTCGTGGGTTCTTTGAAGCCAGCGGTGATGTGTTCCATTGCCACTAAACTACAAATTTACAATCTTACCTCATTTTTCAAGAATCTCAGAGACTTGAAGTTACAATGACGGTTGGTTCTTTATGCTTTCCAGTCACAGAGTTTTGTTAAGAGTGGGGAAGGGGTCCTCAATCTTAGTTTCCAAAGAAGTCTTGAATCCTTGCATCAACTCATCCAGCAGATTTATTGAGCACCTACTGCATCCTTGGTGGTGCTGAAGAATATAGTGAGGTAGTCAGGGTCTGACCAGGAAAACAGGAAGCACTACAAACATTTAACACAGAGAGAATTTCGTACATACACAAGTGATGGACTCTGAGAACTTAAAGAAGCAGTAGTGTATCTAGAGATTAACACTAGCAGGAAGCCAACTCCACCCCTAACTGGAGGGCGGGCCAGTCCTATGGGAGCTAGAGCCACAGAAGGCAGGCAGCCCCTGCCAGCACCTCCCCAGGCAGAGAGGGAAAGATACACCCTGGCTTCTCTCTCCCTCCCATCCTTCCCATCAGTGCCTCCCGTCACATGGAGGGCAGCTGACATGGAAGCCTGGGAAAGGCGATCTTCGGGGGTCAAATCCCCTGTGATACAGAGCACAGCACGTGACTGGCATTTATAGAGATGGATAAAATAAGTTCTCAAAAATAACCAACCTATAGAGGAAAATGAAATATATGTAATAAACAGTAAATTTAAAAGTGATTCCAAATGAAGATTTCCCTTTGGCCAGTCCGCAGGAAGGACGGCTCAGCCTGCCTCATGGTGCTTGTAATCTATCCCTTGGTTTAATAGGCATTAGAAAGGATTCCAGGCAAATTCAGGGGTTTTCCAACAGCCCCTGACCCAGATCCTGTTCCTTTCTTCCTAAACTTACCTCCTTCCTCTCTTCTCAAGTCCTGACATCCCTCTTTTTCTGTCTTATACTAACGTTTCCCAAATGTTATACCAGCATTTCCTCTCTTATACAGGTAGTTTTCCACTTTGGTATATAATATAATACTTTCCCAAAAACATGTAGAAAAGTTGAATTTGCACAACGCATTCATCTGTTATAAGTTCAGTTCCCATAAAGCCAGATAATATTATAAAATCTCTAATTACATCTTGTCTTTGAGACACAATCCAATTTTCTAATTCTGGCATTTTTTCATGCTTTGTAATTTTGTTCTTTTCCTTCATAATTAAGCACGCTATCAACTTATGTTCATCGAGCAACTGATTAAAGCATAAGGTTTTCATACTTTCAGCTTACCTAATAATTTCCATCTTTGCTTCAAGTGACGGTTGAATTGAATTAAGTTTATTTGATCTCTGCTTACTACTTGCAGTAGCACCTTGGGCCTTTCTATGTCCCAGTTATTTTGAACAGATATGGGGAAAATGCAATAAACTATTGAAATAGTTTCCTGAGCAGGTGCCGCTGAACAAAGATGGCACTAGTGCTAAAATGGCTGGGCAGCCACTCCCCCAGATGACCGCTCACCATGCATGTTCAGCAGTTGCTGTAGGACACCCCAAATTGCACATGAGAGGGGCACTTGGGGATGCCAGTGCCTCACTGGGTAGGACCAATGGCAGAGACCCATTGGACTGGAGAGCACTTTGTCCCCAGAAATCTACCACTCTGATATTAGACAGAACACACTGTCTTGGAACATCGGCACTGAGTAGAGCCTGGTGATGGTGTGAGATAAGATGTCAAATAGAAAAAAGGCGTCGTGTGGGTCCGTATTGGTCTCTCTCTTTGGGGAGACCAGCCCATCAGAAATAGAAAACTAAACCAACCAGCCTGCCCTGGGGAGCATGGAAACTTTGTGCTACAGGTGGGCAAGAATTGGATAGAGGGTGCTCATGGAAGGTTTCCTGGAAGAACTAGTCCTGGATCAAGATCTTGAAGGCTTGGGAAGCTTAGGGAATGGGGGCAGCAGATGTTCTAAAGGAAGAAACCTGTGCAATGTTATGTGCATTGATTGAGGGCATTAGAGTCAGTCAGCCCTAAGCTAGTCCCCACTCCACCACTTCCCACCTGGGCGACCTCGCCCAAGTCCCATAAACTCTCTGAGCCAGAGTCCTCAGCTGGGAAATAGAAGTAGTCACACTGACTTTAAGGTTGAGGGGCTTTAGAGGAGATAAAAATGGATCTGAAGTTCTTACACAAGTGCTTGGGTAACTCAATGCTCCGTGGTGGGAGCTGTTATTATTTTTATTAATTATAATTACGAGTGTCTCAAGAGGTCAGTGCTTACTTAGCGTGCGCACGTCAGATCATCTTTCGGAGGGCAAGTAAGCCTTGGTTCACCCGCCCTGTTTCCTTTCCATTGCCTCTAATAATATCTGTCTTCGTCCGTTTAGGCTGCTATAACAAAAATATCACAGACTGGGCAGCTGATAAACAATAGGAATCCATTTCTCACCGTTCTAGAGGCTGGAGTCCAAGATCAGGGCTCCGTCACCGTCAGGTTCTGGTGAGGGCTCACTCCCTGGCTTACAGATGGTCATCTTCGTGCTGAGTCCTCACATGGCAGAAGCGGCAAGGGATCTCTCTGGGGCCTCTTTTATAAGGGTGTTAGTCCCATTCACAGGGCTCCACTTTCATGAACTAATCACCCCCAAGGGCCCCACCTCCTAACACCATCACATTAGGGGTTAGGATTTCAACATATGAATTGTGGGGGCAGGGGACTGACATTCAGTTCATAACAATATGTGTTTAGCAATGCCCAGCATGTGACTGCCTAGAGCACTGCGTTGAGAAGGATTCTGAGAGCCAGAATTCTGGGTGCTTCTGGGATGGATTAAGAATGTCTTCCACAAACACAAAATTAAGGAGAGTAGCTCTGTGTGCTTTGACTTGCCACCAGCGTCTCAAGCAAAAGGAAATCTATTGGTGGGTGTTCTAGACAAGGTGGCAGCCTGTAGAGAGCGGTCATTTAGAACAGTGTCTCCAACCTTTTTGGCACCAGGGATCAGTTTCGTGGAAGATGATTTTTCCGCGGACCAGGGCGGGGGTTGCAGGGGTGATGGTTCGGGCGGTAATGCGGGCGATGGGAAGCGGCAGATGAAGCTTTGCTCGCTGGCCCGCCGCTCACCTCCTGCTGTGCAGCCCGGTTCCTAACAGGCAGCGGACTGCTGCTGGTCCACGGCCCGGGGGTTGGAGACCCCAGATTTAGAAGACGCCAATGGGAGCAGATATACACCGTTGTAACGTAAAGGGTACCTCAACATAGTCCTGTGTTTTGTTTTGTTTTGTTTTGTTTTTTTTGCGGTACGTGGGCCTCTCACTGTTGTGGCCTCTCCCGTTGCGGAGCACAGGCTCCGGACGCGCAGGCTCAGCAGCCATGGCTCACGGGCCCAGCCGCTCCGCAGTATGTGGGATCTTCCCGGACCAGGGCACGAACCCGTGTCCCCTGCATCGGCAGGCGGACTCTCAACCACTGCGCCACCAGGGAAGCCCCATAGTCCTGTTTTGAAGTGAGTTATTGGTTAGGTGTTTGTTAGGTCTGGGGCTGATTATTATTACTACGTAATGACTTCTTCAACACACCAATGTTCACCTTTTAGTGTCATGTGGAAGCCAAAAATGTGGAATCCCTTGTCCAGTGGGATCTGTCCCTCTGGGTCTGTGAGCTGCTTGAGTGAACTGTGCCTGTTAGTTGTTCGTTTTCTGTCACATCCCTTGCCCACCCTTCTCATCTCTGCAAATGACACTCCCCAGGTTCATGGATATTGGGGCACTAGGTGAGTGGTTACCTTGGCCCCCCCTCCAGGGCCTCCAATGCAGCAGCTCCAAGTATCATGTCCACACACAGCTACAACCCCAGGAAGGGAGGCAGTGGTGGAAACTGGGACCTTTTCCACACACCACTCTCCATTTATAGGGGAGGAGAATGTTTCCAAGACGTCCTCTACCAATTCCCCCATACATCTCACTGGCTGAACTTGGTCCGATGGCCAATGTTAGCTGCAAAGGAGGCTGAGAAAGTGAAATCTGGCCTTCCTAAATTTGGTTGTAGGCAACGGGCAAAAGGATTAGGAATGACTGTGAGGCAGGTAACCTGTAGCATCTGCTGCTGTGCCTGCTTGATGTGAGGATGAAATGAGTTCATGTATATAAAACATCCGGCATAGTACCTGGCATGAAATCAGTGCTCAAGAAACATTTTAATGACCTGAAGAAAAAAATCGCTGTGTTCCTATCTATCTATCTATCTATCCATTCATCCATCCCTATTTCTCTGTTGTTTTTGGCAGCAGACTGCCTCCAGGGTCCTCCATCAATTTCTTTTGTTGGGTGAATTACTTTATAAGCTCTTTAAAATAGGAGGTGAGAATTCCCCAAGAAGACACCAATGCCTTCTGCTATGGTTTGAATGTTTGTGTGCCCCCCAAGATTCATATGTTGAAATCCTAATGCCCAATGTGATGGTATTAGGAGATGGGGCCTTGGGGAAATGCTTAAGTTCTGAGGGTGAAGCCCTGATGAATAAGGTTAGTGCCCTTATAAAAGAGGCCCCACAGAGCTCCCCTGCCCCCTTCTGCGATATGGGGGCACAGCAAGAAGTCTGCACCCAGAAGGGGCCCTCACCTGACCGTGCTGGCACCCTGATTTTTCACTTCCCAGCCTCCAGAACTGTGAGAAATAAATTCCTGTAGTTCATAAGCTACCCAGTATGTGGTATTTTGTTGTAGCAGCCTGAATGGCCTAAGATACCTGCTGAAGAGGGTGGACTGATAATTGCAGGATTTGGTTTTGCTGAGTCGTCTATGCAGGTTCAGGCCTCGAGCTAAATTTTCCAGCAAAACAAAAGATTTTGAAGATGTTCTGTGAGAAAGGATTAGGAGAGAGGAAGCTATGTAAGGACTGGCGCCGTAAGGAGGGCTTTTGAGAAAGACCAAAAACATCCAGTGGAGATTTTCGTTATTTGATGTGTACAATGCAAAGTCAGCTCCTTTCTTTGTGTCTTCAATGTAATCCACCTTGTTTGCTAGTGTTTTTACATTTCTAGGATGAGTAACAGTGTGTGCTGAGTCCTGCTTTGGACCAAATCCAGAGATGCCCCTGAGAGGACAGCCCACATGCGTGCCTTAGTTTAAAAAGGAAAAAGAGAAAGCAGGACCGCATCACATCCTCTATTTACTTTGGTCTGGGAGGGCTAACAAAGACTTCTGTCCATTTTCAACTCAATCCTATGGCAAGAGGCGATGAGTAACAGGCTACCGGGTTTCTTACCTTCGCAGCTGGGAGGAGAATGTCTTTGTGTATGACCTCGTGAACAGCTGTGTTCCTGGGATCCCAGCTGACATCTGGACAGGGCTTCACGATCACAGGCAGGTGAGGAAGTGCTGACCGTCAAGCCCTTTTGGAAGTTCCAGCCAAGATTCCATTTTGATTTAACCAGCCTTTCACATGGAACCTGTGTGCCAGGTCACTGCTATGTGCCCAGCACACAGAAAGATCAGACACGAGGATGCCCCAGTTAGAATATGATAATTGTTGTGAAAGAGGGTATTATGGGAACATACTGGATGGCCAGGGACGGCCTCTGTTTAGGTTTGTGTTCTCCAAAAAGCAGACACAAAAACATGATTGGATGGGTAAGAGGCTTTTGAGGGAAAACATTGGCGAAGGAAAAAAGACAGGAGGGTTGAAGAGGCAGGGAAGACCTTCAGGCCATGATGTGGGTCTGAGCCCTGTGAAAGAACAGGGGGAGGGAACGGCTGAGTGGGGAGAGCCTTAGATCGCAGCTCACCCTGGAAAGTCTTAGCTAAGCCAGTGGGGTGTCCCCAGGCAAAGGATGCCCATTCCAGGAGTCCCACCTTGGGCAGGAGGAAGCCAGCACTAATACCTCTGACATGCTAAGTCACTAACTGGGAACAGCATGGAGGAAGCACAGTCTCACTGTGAATACAGTGCTGGGTCCAAGGGGCTTTCAGTCAGCCATGCTCCCTCAGCTGGTCCTCCTGAAGGAGCTCTGAGCAGTGCACGTCTACAGCTGCCACAGCCTCCCTGGGTCAGAGATATTTAAGCTAACGTCTAGTGGATAAATAGGAACCAGCCAGAGGAAGAGCATTCCAGGTAGAGGGCGCAGCATGGGCAAAGGTCCTGAGGTGGGAGAGATCACGGCACACTCAAGGACATTAAAGACTAGTGTGCCTGGGATGCAGAATGGCGCAGGGGTGAGTGGAATAACGGTGGAGAATAAGGCCAAAGAGGCTGGCTTGGGCCAGATCTCATACCTGGCAATATCACGGCACACTCCACCTGGAGATTTGGTCTCCACACTTTCCATGGACAAGTTGTATCCTGAGCGTCTCTCCTGCATGTATGCCTCCAGCCCTGCCTCAGATAGGGTTCCAGTTCCAGCTCCTGTTCTGCCACGTACCGGATGGTAGGTGACTGGGACTTTTTTTTTTTTTGCGTCTCTGAGCTTCAGTTTCCTCAGCTGTAAAATGGGATGACAATAATAGTGCCTGGTTGTAAAAAGTAAATGGGCCAAGGTATGTAAAGGGCTTAGCCTGTGCTCAGCACACTGTGAGAGCTCATTAAGGGTGGTTGAAGTTGCTGTCAAAGTAACAGAAGTGGGACTTCCCTGGTGGTCCATTGGCTAAGACTCCGCGCTCCCAATGCAGGGGGCCTGGGTTTCGATCCCTGGTCAGGGAACTAGATCCCGCATGTATGCTGCAACTAAAAGCCTGCATGCCACAGCTAAAAGATTCTGCATGCCACAACTAAAGATCCTGCATGCCGCAATGAAGATCCCGCGTGCCACAACTAAGACCTGGTGCAGCCAAATAAACAAATATTAAAAAAAAAAAAAAGTAGCAGAAGTATCAATAGTGGCCAGACTCAGTATAGATATTTTTAAAAATCAATAGAATTCATCTGGCAAAAACTTGTATAGAAGTTGTAACATTAAAAAACCAAAATGTCCCATTATAATAGTAACTTTAAAATTGGCTTATGAGTTCCTTAACTTAGAGTTAAGGAACTTGTATAACAAGACCTAAGAATAATAATAACAAATGAAACTGTAAAAGGACTTGTTTTTTTTGTTTGTTTTCTTTTTTGCGGTACGCAGGCCTCTCACTGTAGCGGCCTCTCCCGTTGTGGAGCACAGGCTCCGGACGCGCAGGCTCAGCGGCCATGGCTCACGGGCCCAGCCGCTCCGCGGCATGTGGGGTCTTCCCGGACCAGGGCACGAACCCGCGTCCCCTGCATCGGCAGGCGGACTCTCAACCACTGCGCCACCAGGGAAGCCCAGGACTTCTTTTTATAGTTTTCAAGCCTAGGCACCGCATGCCAGGCACTAGCTAAGTCTCTTAATGCTTTTAATTCATTCACTTCTCTCAATAATTCTCTGAGGGAAATATTAGCTCTATTTTATAGTTGTGGAAACTGAGGCTCAGAGAAGTTAAGTAACTTGTCCAGATTGCAGAGCTAGGAAGTAGACGGAGCTGGAATCCCAGGCTCTAGTCTCTCCCAGAAGGAGCATGCAGTGTCCATTACATGACATGGCCTCCAAAATCATCAGTGCTTTGGGAGACACTTCTCTAAAAACTTGAATAAATGGAGAAATGACTTTTGTTCCAGGACATTGCAAAGAAGTAGTTCTTTCCATAGTTAATTTGCACATTTATTGCAACACCTGTCAAATTCCCAGCAAGACTTTTCTTGTAATTGGACAGACTAGTTCCACAGCAGGCAAGAAAAATACACACTATTTGGACAGAAAGAAAAGAGATGAAGGGTGACTCGCACCCACTGGTAAACAACATTTTCTTTTTAATATGGTGGTTAGGGTCTTGAGTGCTGGAGTCAGATAGACCCGGGTTTGAATCCTAGCACTAATGCTTTATTAACTGTGTGAATTTGGGTAGACTAATCTGAGCCTCAGTTTTCTCGTCTGTGAAATGGAGATGACAACGCCTGCTTTGCAGGATGGTGAGGATAAAATGAGTAAAGCACACCTGGCATGGTACATAAGAAGCCCTCAACAAACGGCGGCTTGTAATGTTACCAGCCGGAGCCAGAACCACACTCCAGGTTGGCTGCTCAGTGCTCAAAAGACAATGTTCGAGAGACAGGGTTGGTAGAACAAGAAAGATGCTTTATTCCAGAAGCCGGCAACCTGGGGAGATGACGGACTCGCATCCCCCAAACCATCTCCCGGTTGCTGGTTAGGAGACAAAGGTTTTAAAGGGGAGTTTCAGGGGTGCACAGGCAGGGGGCTACAAGCAGAACAGCACAGCCAGCTCCGACAGTCACCTCGAAACTGGTCATGCGGTGGTTGGATCAGCATCATCTTGATGGTTTTAAGCATAATCTTCAACTCCAGGGTCAGTTTGTTCTCACTTCCTTGAGGCCAGGTCTTGGCACTGAGCTAGCCATAGATTCAGTGCTGCTCAAGACGGAGCAGCTTATGTCATGGCTACAGTCTGGTCATCAGGCAGTTAGCTTTTTCCCTCTGGCGGCAGTCATAATATCTGCAAAACTACTCAGGAATGTACATAGGACACTGTGATCTATATCTTTCAGGAAGGAACTAAAGATTCTGTGACTCTAGTGTCCTAATCATTAGCTGTTTGAGCCTGCTTTTTTTGTGACTCAGGGAAGGTCTGGGAGACTATAGCTTTTCTGCAAACAAGAGGCAGGGGACATGGAGGGGCTTTTGTACCTGGGAGGGCCCTGGAGGGTCCTGCTCAGTTTCAGTAATGGTGGTTAATAATAGTATATCAGATAAAAGTGAGGGCTTCTGCACTGTTAGATATGGAGGTATTAGAATGTTACCCCAAGCTGGAGCTGGCTCAAATGCCTGACCTTTCTCTCCTTGGCTTGCTTCCTTTCCTCTGGGTGCAACCCCCCAGGAAGGGCAGTTTGAATGGACAGACGGCTCATCCTATGACTATAGCTACTGGGATGGGAGCCAGCCGGACGATGGCATCCACGCGGACCCAGAAGAGGAGGATTGCGTGCAAATATGGTACCGACCCACCAGCGGTGGGTGCCCTCGAGACCAGGGCTCTTGCAGGGGTGCTGGGGAGGTGCCAGGGGTAGCCAGGAAACTGTGAATTATTCAACACCTTGGAGAGTGACCAGAGGTCACTGGGGGGTGGGGGTGGGGTGTTTGGGGCGTGGCAGTTCCCTATGGTGGATGCATTTTTTGTTTGTTTTTTTTCTTGTTTTTCTCTCTTTCTTTTTTAGCTTTTTTTTTTACATCTTTATTAGAGTATAATTGCTTTACAATGGTGTGTTAGTTTCTGCTTTATAACAAAGTGAATCAGTTATACATATACATATGTTCCCATATCTCTTCCCTCTTGCGTCTCCCTCCCTCCCACCCTCCCTATCCCACCCCTCCAGGCGGTCTCAAAGCACCAAGCTGATCTCCCTGTGCTATGCGGCTGCTTCCCACTAGCTATCTACCTTACGTTTGGTAGTGTATATATGTCCATGCCTCTCTCTCGCTTTGTCACAGTTTACCCTTCCCCCTCCCCATAGCCTCAAGTCCATTCTCTAGTAAGTGTGTGTCTTTATTCCTGTCTTACCCCTAGGTTCTTCATGACATTTTTTTTCTTAAATTCCATGTATATGTGTTAGCATACGGTATTTGTCTTTCTCTTTCTCACTTACTTCACTCTGTATGACAGACTCTAGGTCTATCCACCTCATTACAAATAGCTCAATTTCGTTTCTTTTTATGGCTGAGTAATATTCCATTGTATATATGTGCCACATCTTCTTTATCCATTCATCCGATGATGGACACGTAGGTTGTTTCCATCTCCGGGCTATTGTAAATAGAGCTGCAATGAACATTTTGGTACATGACTCTTTTTGAATTATGGTTTTCTCAGGGTATATGCCCAGTTTAAACAATGTTTAATGGTGCATTGTTGACATGCAAACTGTGATTTGGATGAAAAGACATTAGAGATAGAAGCATGAAAAAAAGAAACTTGTATAGAGACCAAAGGATGGTGCTTTTATGTCATCTCACCAATGCACCAGAGGTGGCTCGTGCTCCTGGACATTAGAACGAAGGGATGCCTGGAGGAGCGCCCAGGTGTAGTAGTGAAAAGAGCACCCAGATGGGTACAAGTACTGGCCCTGTTGCTTTCTAGTTCTGTGCCCTTGCAGGCAATTACTTATTCTCTCTGAGATTCCCTTTTCTCTTCTGTAAAATGGGTTTAATAATCGTTGCTACCCACAGGGCTGTTCTGAGCATTGAAGGAGATATAGTTGACACAGCACAGTGGTAAGAGCATGGACTCTGGAGCTGAATGTCCTTGTCTGAACCCCAGCTCAACCACTTATGAACTGTGTAGCCCAAAGTAAGTGCCTTAACCTCTTGGTGCCTCAAATTCTTCATCTGCAAAATGGGGCTAATGACACAACTCACAGGGTTGATGTGAAGGAAAAAGAAGATAAGAGACATAAAGTGACTGCAATGGTTTGCATGTGGTATCAGCAATCACCACCATCATCGTGAACAACAACGTCACTGCTCACACCAACCTTAAGAAGTAAAAACTATTAATATTTCCATTTTGCAGATGAAGAAATCAAGACTCAGAGAAGTTAAGTGATGTATTCAAGTTTGTCCAGCAAGCAGATATGGAGCTGGGTTTCAAACCTATATCTACTCCAGATGCAAGTGCTGAACTGCTGCCATTCCTACTTTGCTCCTTTTTCTTTTTCTGATTATGGGAGGGAGGCATGGAACAGCGACTTGCTATCCTGGGAGCCAGAGCTGGGCCAAGCCTCTGGGTGAGGCTTGTCCTGTTCCTCCACAGTGACAAGTCAACACTAGCCTTATGAGAGAGTAAGGCTGGACAGCAGCCTCATTAAGCATCTGCAAGAAAGGAATGCCAGTGGAGACACCAGGCCTCTCCAGGGAGAGGACTTTTACTCTGGTGGGATGGCGGGGTGACTTTTACTGTGATGGATGGACCTTCACACAGAGTCTCTGCTTTTTCCCGTCACAGCTCTGAGGTCATGGAATGATAACACCTGCAGCCGAAAGTTCCCCTTTGTCTGCAAGATCGCAGCTCTGACCATTCACTGATCCAGTCTCGCCCTCTCGGAGCAAGCCCAACTCCAGCATCGACTTGTAGATGTACCTAATGTAAAGTCGGCACTCAATAAATGTAAAACACACAGAGGAGACAAATCTCCCAGACAGATTTTATACAAGCAAATCTTAAGATACAGAGTGATCACTTGGTGACGAGTGACGGGAAAACCAACTCAGCTGGCTTTATAAATAAAGGATGGTGGATTTATTGGTCCAAGTAATAACAGTCCAGGGCTTGTTCTAGATGGAGTTGAATCTCACTGGCCTGGCTCAGGGCACATGCCCATTCTTGAAGCAATCTCTTTGGCATGTGCTGGTCGGCTAGACCCTGCTTAGATGCACATGGCTGGGCAGGAGGGGTGGGGTCAACATCACCTGAACCACATGGGCCCAAGGAGGAAGGTGGTTCCCCAAGGAAAAGGAAAATACCACCAAACTCGTACATTGCCGGTGGGAATGTCAAATGGTAAAGCCATTCTGGAAACCAGTTTGGTACTTGCTCAAAAAGTGAAACACAGAAATACCATATGGTCCCAGCAATTCCAATTCTGGGTATACACCCAAGAGAACTGAAAACAGGTATTCAGATATGAATGGTCATAGTAGCATTACTCACAATGGCCCCCAAAGTGGAAACATCTTTGGGGGCACCACCCAGATGACCCCATCCCATCGTCAGGATCCCAACCAGGGCCTTGACGGTAGCATAACACGCTGCCTTGGTTG
The DNA here is from genome assembly GCF_039906515.1 of Pseudorca crassidens. NCBI lineage: Eukaryota > Metazoa > Chordata > Mammalia > Artiodactyla > Delphinidae > Pseudorca > Pseudorca crassidens. The sequence goes on from NC_090310.1 coordinate 23,411,663, forward strand.
AGAGCTCAACTCCCTTTGAAGTTCGGACACTCTGAGTCCCAGGCTTGATCTGCCCTCCTGCCACAAGAGATGAGAACTTCTTTGTCTGCAACCAAAGAGACTCTTTGGCTTTCACTCTTGGAGCAAGAACCTGTTACTTGTCCTCGGCTGTTTATTTTATTATTATTATCATATATATATATATTTCGGGGGGGGGGCTGTGTTGGGTCTTCGTTGCTGCCCACTGGCTTTCTCTAGCTGCGGTGAGCGGGGGCTACCCTTCGTTGCGGTGTGCGGGCTTCTCAATGCAGTGGCTTCTCGTTGTGGAGCACGGGCTCTAGGCGCACAGGCTTCAGTAGTTGTGGCTCGCGGGCTCAGTAGTTGTGGCGCACGGACTTTAGTTGCTCCACGGCACGTGGGATCTTCCTGGACCAGGGATTGAACCCATGTCCCCTGCATTAGCAGGCGGATTCTTAACCACTGTGCCACCAGGGAAGCCCCTCGGCTGTTTATTGTCTTTCTGTAGAACATCAAAGTCTTAGCAACAGCCACAGTCTAGTTATGCTTATAGGTGCTCTTCTCTGCTCATCAACTACCTGCTACCTCACTCCTCCTAGTGCATCCCCTTCCCGTAAACCCTCCCAGTTCACTCCATGGAAGTCTGAACAGTTGAAGACCACCCCGTGCCAGGGGCTGTCTGTTCCACACACCACCACTGATCGCCAGTTGGAAGGTAAGCGATCCAGCTTCTAAGCCCCATCTTGTCACTTGCTCCCTCGACTGCTCCCGACTGGGTTCTCTGGAAGCAGTTGCTGAGACAGGGTTTGTAAAAGATGTTTATTAGGGATAAGTACCTGTGAAGGGAAGGCAGAGGAAGAAGCGGAACTGAGATGCAGCCTGACAAATTATCGGTCCACCTGGCAGGGAGATCGGGGCAAATAGAGGCGATCAGAGTGGACCACATAGGACTGAAATGGCCAAGGCTTTAGCCGCATACTCCACGCAGTCACTGATGTGGGCTCCCCTGGAAAGGAGTTGACTTTGCTTTCTTTTTTGGCTGTGTTGGGTCTTCATTGCTGCATGGGCTTTCTCTAGTTGTGGTGAGCAGGGTCTATTTGTTGCCGTGCATGGGCTTCTCATTGCAGCGGCTTCTCTTGTTGCAGAGCACGGGCTCTAGGCACGCAGGCTCGGTAGTTGTGGCACTCGGGCCCTAGAGTGCGCGGGCTTCAGTAGTTGCGGCTCATGGGCTCAGTAGTTGAGCTGGCTTCAGTAGTTGCAGCATGCAGGCTCAGTAGTTGTGGCTCGCGGGCTCTAGAGCGTAGGCTCAGTAGTTGTAGCTCACAGGCTCTAGAGCACAGGCTCAGTAGTTGTGGCTCGCGGGCTCTAGAGCACAGGCTCAGTAGTTGTGGCTCGCGGGCTTAGTTGTTTTGCAGCATGTGGGAATCTTCCCGGACCGGCGCTCGAACCCGTATCCCCTGCATTGGCAGGCAGATTCTTAACCACTGCACCACCAGGGGTGTCCCAAGGAGTTGACTTTGATTAAGGCAGCTCTCTGCAGCTGAGGCTGACCCTGTAGGAGCTGACAGCTGGAAGCCACTCTGCCCCCTTCCTTGAAGGTGGGGATCTGGGTGGTACATCTCAGTGTTACCACATCTGGAATCAGAAAGACATGGGGTTCAGACTTCCCTGGTGGCTTATTTGCCACAACTACTGAGCTCGCACGCCTCAACTAGAGAGGCTGCATGCTGCAAACTACAGAGCCCACACGCTCTAGAGCCTGCGCACCACAACTAGAGAAGAGAAAAACCCGCAGGCCACAGCTAGAGAGCAGCCCACGCACCACAACAAAAGATCCCACATGCCTCAATGAAGATCCTGGGTGCACAACTAAGACCCGACACAGCCAAAAATAAGTTAAATAGATAACAAATAAATCTTAAAAAAAAAAAGACATTGGTTCAAATCTCACCATTGCCACTTACCATGTGATCTCACGGAAGTGGTTTAACCTCTCTTGAGTTTCAGTTTTCTCCTTTGTAAAATGGAGACACAGTCCCTTCCAGCTCTAACTGATTTATCAGGCAGCTTTGGGAAATGAAGAGCTCTGCATAGGTGACGTTTCCAGAAAACTAAAATTCACTCCTCAAGCATCACAACTATCTCTACTTTTTCCACTTTGGACAGAAATCTTCTAAACCATGTTATACATTCTCCTGCTTCCTTAAACAGAAGATACTCAAGGGGATTAGTCTTTTCGTGATGACTCAGGGTCATGTGGGCTGCATCAACTTCAGGTATTTTTGTCTCCTCTTATCATATCTGGGTGTCACTGTGCCAGTCTCTAACAGCCCACAGAATCCCCCATCTTTTCTAGGTTGTTGCTGCTGAGATGCTGTGGGCTGGGAAGCCAGGCAACGAGGCCTGAGAATAATTTGAGGGAGAAGAGAGAGAGAGAGAGAGAGAGAACTCGCCTTAGACTGCAGGACAGTCTAGGACGCCTCCACGTTCTCTGCTTCACTGGGAGTCAGACTTGCATCCAAGTCTGACGACTTTACCAGCCTTCCCTGGCTCCCTTCCTGTTTTCTTTCACACAGGCATTTCCTCTAATAAAATCTTTGCATATACTTAATTTATCTTGGCACCTGCTTCTCTAAGGACCCAGATTAATACATACAGTATATTCAGATGGCCCTCCCAAAAGTCTGCCCTAATTTACACTCCACCTGCAGGGTAGGAGAGCCCCTCTTCACCTGCACTTTTGCCAACACATTGGTCCCACCTTCAAATTGAACCTCCAATGAGCAGGTGGACACTCCTTCCACTCCCTTGGCAACCCTCAGGGGCATTCTGTCGGCAAATGCATCACTGAGACTGATTTAATTGCTGGTGACAGAAAACCCAACCCCAACTGCCTTAAACACAAAAGGGCTTTTATTTACTCATAGACTTGAAAAGTCCAGAGGTATCTACCTTCAGGCTCAGCTTGATCCAGGAATGTAAGTGATATCGCCAAAGGCATTTGTGTCCATGCTCTGCCTCCATGCTGTTGGCTCCATCCTGAAGCTGCAGTCTCTCCCCTTAGGGAAGCAAAAATGGCCAGGGTAATTCTAAATCTTACACCCTTCAAGAGAATGAGGGGCCTTTCTTTCCCAGAAGCCCTTGCAGTCACCTCCTCTTGCCTCACTGGCTGTACCAGGTTACTCGGCCAACTTTTAACCAATCACTCTGGCCGGAAGACAAGCCTGATTGCTTTAGCCAATCAGGCTCTGTGCAATCGAGGCTGAGAGCTGGCTTCCCCAAAGGAATTGGAGGTGCTATTTTACCAAAAGAGAGCTAATGTTGAAAGTCATGTTGAAAACAAAACAAAATATCTCTGTTACAAGAAGGCAAGGAGGAGCCAACTTTAAATTTCAAACTCGGGGGGAGGGTTGAAAACATGGAAGAGTAACTGCAGCCTCAGGAGAGTCTTCTTAGAGAAGGGCAGGACCGCATCTTGCCCCATCAAGAGTCCTTGCGGGCTTCCCTGGTGGCGCAATGGTTGAGAGTCCGCCTGCCGATGCAGGGGACACGGTTTGTGCCCCGGTCCGGGAAAATCCCACATGCCTCAGAGCGGCTGGGCCCGTGAGCCATGGCCGCTGAGACTGCGCGTCCGGAGCTTGTTGCTCCGCAACAGGAGAGGCCACAACAGTGAGAGGCCCGCGTACCGCAAAAAAAATATATATATATTTTTTGGCTGCGTTGGGTCTTCGTTGCTGCGCGCGGGCTTTCTCTAGTTGCGGCAAGCGGGGGCTACTCTTCGTTGTGATGCACGGGCTTCTCATTGCGGTGGCTTCTCTTGTTGCGGAGCACAGGCTCTAGACGTGTGGGCTTCAGCAGTTGTGGCACGTGGGCTCAGTAGTTGTGGCTTGCGGGCTCTAGAGCGCAGGCTCAGTAGTTGTGACGCACAGGCTTAGTTGCTCCGCGGCATGTGAGATCTTCCCGGACTAGGGCTTGAACCCGTGTCCCCTGCATTGGCAGGCGGATTCTTAACCACTGCGCCACCAGGGAAGTCCTGAAAAGGTTTGAAAATGTCACTAACTCCGCCCCCTGTCTCATGATTACCATCCAGTGCAGGGAGCAAGCTATGAGCCACAGGCCAAGTCTGGCCTAGCACCTGTTTTTGTAAATAAAGTTGTATTGGCACATGGCCATGCCCATTGGTTTACATGTTGTGTTCCCACTACTCAACTACATCAGAGTTGAGTAATTGTGGCAGGGACCACCCGCCCCACAAAGCCTAAAATAGCATCTTATCTGGATTTTGACAGAGAAAGTGGGCTGACTCCTGCTCTAGTGTAACCCCCCAAAAAGTTATTGCTCCCTCTAAATCTCGAGAGAAGCCTGCCCAGACTTCCAGTGCCAGCCGTGTGGTGGAACTCACACAGGCAGCTAGTTTAATGCTTTGTGCCTCAGGATCCCCATCTGAAAAATGGGTGTAAGTGTCTTTCTATAGAAGCCTGCCCTGGAGCTTCAAGATTGTACTCTTGCATGTAAAGCACCTGAGGAAGGAGTTGGCGCTCAGCAGAGACCTGCTGGTTGGGGAAGCAGAGCCTGAGGCTGTGCCGATTTGAACGGGACTCAGTCCCAGTTCGTTTCGCTGGATTCTCATGGCCTCTCAGTTTGTGTAGAAGCCACCCTGGGGTCTGACCTTGGGGAAGTAAATTCCTGTTTCTTTTTTTTTTTTTTGCGGTACGCGGGCCTCTCACTGTTGTGGCCTCTCCCGCTGCGGAGCACAGGCTCCAGACACGCAGGCTCAGTGGCCATGGCTCACGGGCCCAGCCGCTCCGCAGCATGTGGGATCTTCCCAGACTGGGGCACGAACCCGTGTCCCCTGCATCGGCAGGCGGACTCTCAACCACTGCGCCCCCAGGGAAGCCCAAATTCCTGTTCGTTAACCAAGCCATTCCCAAATTGCCCTGGATTGGGTCTGAGGGGCTCACACACCATGTCTAGTCTCCTAGATGGGTGGCCAGATGCTGCCCCCACTGCTGCACCCCTCCCAGGGGCCTCCTCCCTCTGAGTGAGACAGCCCTTTGCCCATCCACAAGCAGACTTCCCTCAGTGATCCTCTCAGCCACCACATCTAAGGCCAGCTGAACTGACCTAGAAGGTTCTGAGGTCATAAGACTCCAGGCCTCACCTCAGACTTACCACATGTACACATGGAAATCTTGGCAAATGGAGATGGACTAGGGTTTGGAGTTAGAGTTTGGGGCCAACAATCGCTACCTTAAACAAAGAAGCAAAAATTTATGGAAAGTATACAGAATATCTCACGGGAAGGAATGAAAAATGGGAGAGACAAGACTTGAAAAGGACAGGCACAGTCTCAGTGTGGTAGGTAGAATTCTAAGAATGACCCCCACATTCTCCTCCCCTTGAATGTGGGTGGAATCTGTGAAGTTGCTAAGATAGCACATTGATGATTATGTTATGTTATATAGCAAAGTTGATTTTGCAGATGTAATTAAGGTTTCTAATAAGTTGACTCTGGGTTCCTAAAAAGGGAGATTATCCAGGTGGGGCTAATCTAATCACATGAGCTCTTTAAAAGCAGAGTTTTCTCTGGCTCATAGCGGAAGAAGAACTCAGAGAGACTCCCAGTGTAAGAAATATTTGATGCACCGTTACTGGTTTTGGAGAAGGAGGGGACGCTCAGAGGTGAGAGTGGCCCCGGCTGATGGCCAGCAGGAGGCTGGGATCAGTCATATAACTACAGGGAAGTGAATTACCCAACCCACCTGAATGAGCTTCACCAGGGCCTCCAGAAAAAACCTCAGCCCGGCCGGCATCTTGATTTCAACTTTGTGAGACTCTAAGCAGTAAATCCAGCCAAGCCTGCCCGACTTCTCTAACCTGCAGAAACGTGAGATAATAAATGATTCTTGTTTTGGTTTTTGTTTTAGTTCATAGATAATGACTTTCATGCTATCTTTGTTACAATTTAAATTTTATATTATTATTACATATTTATTACAGTATTTTTAAGCACAATTTGAAAACACCGAGTAACAATTTTCTATGCTGCACGACAAATTACCACGAATGTAGGGGCTTAAGCCAAAACAAATTTGTTATCTCACAGCTTCTGTGGTTCAAAAGTCCACGTGTGGCTCTGGGTCTCATCTGGCTGAAATCAAGGTGTCAGCTGGGCTGTGGTCTCATTTGAGGCTCGGGTCCTCTTCCCACCTTTACTGGTTGTTGACAGAGCTCCTTGTAGCTGTAGGTGTGAGGCCCTCAGCTCCTGGAGGCTGCCCACTGCTCTCTGCCACATGGCACTCTCCACACATGGCAGTTGGCTTCTTCAAGGTCATCTGGAGAACATCAGCGAGGCTTGAATTTCTTGCCTTCCTCTGACTCTGACCTCTAGAACCAGATTCTAAGGGTTCCTGTGGTTAATTCAGACCCACTCAGGATAATCTCCCTTTTGATTAACTGAAAGTCAACAGATTAAGGGACCCCAATTATATTTGCGAAATCCTTTCACCTTTGCCATATAATGTAACTTAATCCATGAGGTCCCAAGTATTCACAGGACCCACCCACACTCAAGGGGGAGGGGACTGTACCGGGAGTGTACACCAGGGGGCGCCAGTCTTGGGAGCCATCTTAGAATTCCACCTGCCAAATTTATTGAGCATTTACCAGTCTCTCTACCAACTGCTTTATTGTATTCATTTAACTTACACATCAATCCCATGAAGGAGGAACTATTGCTTTTCCCATTGCACACGTGAGCAAGGCCAGGCACCAAGAGGTCAAGAGACTGGTCACACAGTTAGTGAGCGGCACAGCCAGGGTTCAGACCCTGCTGTCTGCCTCTCCTATTTCTCTCTCTGTCTCTGTGTTTGTACCTCTCTATGCTCATGTGCACGTCTCTGTGTGTGCATGTCTGTCTGTCCCTCTCCTTTTTTCTTTGTGTGTGTCTCTCCCCCCTCTCTGTCTGTCTCTCTTTCTTACACTTACACACACACGCATACACACACACACTCAGAACACCTCCCCTCAATCCTTTCCTTCCCCCACCTTTTGGTGAATGTTTGCTTTCAGAGAGTTGTTTGGAAGGGCTTGAAGGGATGAGGATGTTTAACAAAAGGAATGGTTAGGGAGCTCGTAAGTCTGATCTTATTAATTGCTCACAATTACTGAGCACTTACTGTGTTCCAGGTGCTGTGCTAAGCTAAGCACGTTACATCCATCATCTCACTCATCCTCACAACAACCCCAGTCGCTATGATATCCCTTTGACCGACAAGGAAATGGGGGCTCAGAGAAGTTAAGCTACTTGCCCAAGGTCACACAGTAAGTGACCAGGTCAGGATGCCCACCTCACATTAGTCCAACCAGCTGCTGGCTTTCCCCTACTCCCTACCGCCTCTCCATCACGGTGAGCAGCTGAGGCCGTCCTGCTGCCTGAAACCTCAGCTCACGTGGAAGGGGAGCAAGAGACACACAGAAGTCCCTGCCTCTCCCTCGCTCTCCCTGCCTCCCAACCCCACAGTTCTCTCGCCCTGCTTTGCATTCACGACAACATCAATCTTGTTCCAACCCCAGAGCTTGGGAGCCCCGCTGGGCAGGCAGTCTCTGAGTCACTGCACACTGGCAGACGATGCTAAACTAATTTCCCAGCATCTTTGGGAAGGATTTGGTTTCTGTCTCCCCAGCTAAGAGCCACACAGACGGTGGCGGCAGGCTGGCAGGACCCAGGGGCTCCCTGCCTGGTCTGGGAGAGCCCAGTCTGAGATGTGATAAGATCCTGATTAGCAAAGTGGCTGGGCTTGGAAAGGATCCAGGCTGCAGCCTTAACTGGATTAAGGGATGGGACATTTGGTGCCAAACCACAGGGATGGCGCTAAAACATCCCTAGAAATCTAACCAGATAGAGAAAATTGTCATTATTTTTTACAGTGACTTACAGGACTCCTACTACATGGAGAGATGATTTAATCTTCATTACAACTCTACAAGGTAGGCATCATTTATTATTGCCTTTTTACACATGGAGAAAGTGAGGCACGGTGTTCCAGTCACTTGCTCAAAGCCACAAACCTGGTAGGTGATGGAGCCAGAGTTTTAATCCTGACCACCTGACTCAATAGGACACCAAATCATTAGCCTGACCGGGTGTCCACACATCTTGGTCCAACCCTGATGATAGCACCCATAGAAGGAAAAACAGTAAGTCGGGGGAAAAAAGCCATCCTGGTATTTCCCAAAGTCTTTAAGAGACTTCCTATTTCAGACTGTGACTAGGGTTAAGGAGTTTCAGAAGCACAGCACAGTTTCCTAAATAGAGATGACAGCTAAAATGTTTCTCTTTGGTGAGTCAAGAGGAACCGAGCAACGGCCTGAAGAACAAATCCATTCCTGGCAGCTCTTTTCTTCCCCGTTTGCTTTCATTCTCTCTGCATCACAAATTGGACACAGCTTTCAGGGGCAAGTTCTCTAGGATTAAATGATTAAAATGGAAAGGTTTCCCAAACAAGAAATCCCTGTATTAAAGATCACTTTTTTCCTAAGAAAAATAAATGAATAAATCACTCCAAAAAACAAAAAACAGTAAGTCGGTCAACATCTTTCTCTCTCTGGAATTGGTTTTGAATTGGTCCCCAAGTGAGTAGTGATGCTGGGTTTCAAAGCAGGCCTAGCCATCTTCCTGACCTGCATCTTCCTGCTTCTCCTGCAGGGCTCAGGGTGCTACTTTCCATTAGTTAATTCCATCAACAGAGGCAGTGTGGGCTGAGGAGCCAGAGCAGAGCAGCCAAGTTCAAGTTCCAGCTTTGCTGCTGCCTATGGCCTTGAGCACTTAACTCCCTGAACTTCAGTTTCCTTGCCTGAAAAAAAGGCATCGATGATGCCTACCTTGCTGACTGTTCAGAACTGGCCTAGAGAGGTGTATATATATGTTCCCTCGTGTGGATAAAGGCATATGGTCAGCTCTCAATCAATGACAGTGGCAGAAGTGACACAGCAGTAATTGTTGCAGTAATCCTATTGGTTAAGTACACAGACTTTAGAGCCCATCTGGGTTCAAAGCTATATAGTCCTCTATACAGTCATCTGTAAAGTGGGGATACTATTAATACCCACACTTTATTTTTTTTTAAGATTTATTATTATTTAATTTATCGTTTTTGGCTGTGTCGGGTCTTCGTTGAGACATGAGGGGTCTTTTCGTTGTGGCGCGCGGACTCTTCATTGTGGCGCTCGGGCTTCTCTCTAGTTGTGGCACGCAGGCTCTCTCGTTGAGGCACGCAAGCTCAGTACTTGTGCCGTGCGGGCTTAATTGCCCCGCGTCATGTGGGATCTTAGCTCCCTGACCAGGGATCGAACCCATGTCCCCTGCATTGTAAGGAGGATTCTTTACCACTGGACCACCAGGGAAGTCCTGCCCACACTTTAATTAGTTAAAATATATAAAAGTTTAGGACACCACTGCAAACTAAATACTCATAACGTTACTTAAAATCATGATAGCAAAAAGAAAATCATGATAGCAGAAACACTACATGTCCATTTCAACCTTGACCTTGGCTTTGGCAGATGGATATTAAGATTCTGCCAAATGGACTCATTTTAACCAAAGTCTTATTACAGCAAGGCAATCAGTAATGGAGTGGATATTGTGTACAATTCAGTGGTATTTAGTATAAAATGGTAAATTTTATGTTATATGTATTTTACCACAAGTTTTAAAAGTATTCTACCCATTCATTTGTTCATCCTAGCAACGTCACAAAGTCTGGACTATTTCGGACAGATGTTGAGTGATCTTTGGGTTATAGTATTATTTTATTCAAAGGATATTGCTGGCCATACAGTGATATTTGAACAAGTGGAACTGTTCCCTCTGCTATGAGAGAAGTTTTCCCAGCCTGCGGTCTGGTGAATGTGCCGTACTGACTGACAGTGGGATCGTAAGTAAACGCAGCCCAGGAGAGCTCGGCTCTGTTCGGATCCAGGGCCAGCCGCAAAAGGCGTAACTGTTCACAGCCCCCTCCAAGCATCATTGCAAGCGTGTTTCACGGCCATGGGAATAGCCCTTTAGAATCCGTTTTCTTAATGATTCTCTGTGGTTCACAATATACCATAAATTTATGAAGTTAAACACGCCTCTGCCAGAACATCAGGCTGGAAAGGATATGACAGGCACCAGTTGAAACCCAGTTTATTTAAAACCCAGTTACCCAGGGGCTTCCCTGGTGGCGCAGTGGTTGAGAGTCCGCCTGCCGATGCAGGGGACGCGGGTTCCTGCCCCGGTCTGGGAAGATCCCACATGTCGCGGAGCGGCTGGGCCCGTGAGCCATGGCCACTGAGCCTGCACATCCGGAGCCTGTGCTCCGCGACGGGAGAGGCCACAACAGTGAGAGGCCCGCGTACCGCAAAAAAAAAAAACAACCCAGTTATCTGAAACAACAACTTTGGAAGAATGCAACTTATCTCATGGACCTTCTCTCCTGGTTAAGAGCTACCCCATGGCTTTTGGAACTGAGGACCCCAAACCTCAGGTGTCTGAAAGTTGGCCATTACAGGCAAAATGCCCTCTGTTCATCTTACTTGGCATCATTACAGTTTGGCAAGGTTTCTTCTCAGAGAAACACTAGTGGTCCACGAGCCTGGAGCATTCATGTGGTAGCAGGTAGGAATCAAACATGCCCAGCAGCACCACCTGACATTCCCAAAGCCCCACTGGAGCACATATGGGTAGCAGGTGCTTTGAATGTGATGGTGGGTTTCAGTGTGAAAGCTGGACTCTGAGGTCCACACAGGAAAATCCTAGCACTGTTTAAATTTTTTTAAAACTCTTATAGATAGCAAAGAACTGTGTCTGTGATTGCCCGAGATGTTGTTTAGTTTTTATTTTCAGAGCTAATCACAGGTTTTATTCCTTCCACTTGGAGAAGGCAAATCCCAGCTGAGTCCTCTTGATCCTTTTCTTGCTTCTGGACTGCATCCTCTTTGGATAATTGGCATCAGTGAGCTCAACAAATTCCAGCCTTTTTCCTGAGAGACTGGGGAGCCTGAGTAATACATGGTAGTAAAAATACTTTCTTGATTCTGTAGGGGATGTAGCCAGGCTCCTGGTTCTCTGGGAGATATAAATCTTAGGCCTCATCAGGCCACCTCCCTTCAATCTCTAGCTCTCAGTATCTCTGGGAACATCAGGGGCCTCCCAGGAGCAAAGAAGCTGTAATTCTCACATGGAACCCAACATATCTGCAACTAGAAGTAACTTGGGATGTTAATATTTTAACTGTATCACTGATAACTCTAACCTGTATATAACCAAGTCTTCTTGGATCAGTCTTTTCTTTAATCATAGTGTCAGCTACAGCGCTTTCATCTGGAAGCATTAAAGCTTGCAGAAAACCCATTTCAACTGACTTAAAACAATGATAAACATATAATCTCATATAACAATATGAAATCATGGGACTTCCCTGGTGGTACAATGGTTAAGACTCCATGCCCCAATGCAGGGGGCCTGGGTTCGATCCCTGGTCAGGGAACTAGAACCCACATGCATGCCACAACTAAGAGTTCGCATGCCACAACTAAGGAGGCTGCCTGCCGCAACTGAGACCCGACACAACCAAATAAATAAATATAAACAATACGAAATCATAAATAAGGCAAGAATGCTTATTCTCACTACTTCTATTCAACATTGTACTGGCAGTTCTAGCCATTGCACCAACACAAGAAAAAGAAATAAAAGCATAAAAATTATAAACAAAGAAGTAAAACTGTCTCTATTTGCAGATGACATGATTATTTACATAGAAAAGCCTAAAGAATCTACAAAACAACTGCTAGAACTAATAAGTGAGTTTAACAAGTTTGCAGAATCCAAGGTCAATATACAAAATAACGTAACAAGATGCCTCACGAGGGGAGGGGTCCCAGTGGCTCAATAGTATCATCAAAGACCAAAGTTCCTTCTAGCTTTCCACATTGCCAAATATAACGTTGATCTTCATGGTTGCGAGATAACTGACACAGCTCCAAACATCACATCCCCACAAAACAATATCCAAATGTGTACACTTATGAGATGAGAAAATTTTCACAGAGCCCCACCCTCCAGGCTTTCCTTCATTAGCCAGAACGATATCACATGCCCATTTACGAACCAGTTGCTGGCAAAGGTAGCAGAATTACCATGATTGTCTCGAAATATTCAGTATTCACCCTCCCTATTCAGTGGGGCTGGGGAGAGGCACTGTATTCCTTAAAGCTCATGGCCACAAGATATCCGACAAAACCAGAATTTGACTGATGAATAAAAAAGTAAAAATAGTTACCAGGTAAGGAACCAATAGTATCTACCATAATATCCCCCACAATTTCCAGAAATGAAGCCACTGGGTGGCTCGAAGCTGGTCATTTATGAGATTTTATCTTCTGTGGGCACTGATGTCTATTTCCTGGGGGTGGCATACAGATCCTTTCTGAGTTTCATCTCAACCAGAAAAACCCTTCAGCTATTTATATATTCCTGAATGATAAAAAAAAAAAATTCTTCCATTCACAAGTATGTTTTTATGAATTGGGGGCTCAGATGTCTACCTGAACTTACGTCTTTGATGATATTGTTGAGCCACTGGGACCCCTCCCCTCGTGAGGCATCTTGTTACGTTATTTTGTATATTGACCTTGGATTTTGCTACCTTTTTAAACTCACTTATTAGTTCTAGAAGTTGTTTTGTAGATTCTTTAGGCTTTTCTATGTAAATAATCATGTCATCTGCAAATAGAGACAGTTTTACTTCTTTGTTTATAATTTTTATGCTTTTATTTTATACCTGAGCCCCCAATCCCATCTTCTTTAACCTCTAAATTAGATTTCTTTTTTCTTTTTTTTTAATCATCTGGTCCCAAATGCCTATGCTCAGCTTGACTTTTTTAGAGATTAACTCGTCCAATAATCCCCTTGAAGTTTCTGCCCATGTCATCACAAATAAGAATAGTCTTGGAAGGCAGAAACAATGGAATAGGGAGGAGGGAGGCTTTCCTTCATTTCTTTAATCTGCCAAGCCCTCTTCCCCAACTCCCACCCCACCATCACTCCACAACCTGCAACTCATCCACAGGCCTCCAGCAACCACACATCCTACGTGATCTTGGTCCTGTACTATTTGCCTCAACTTGCCTTTCACTCACAGGTGATAAATTCTGGACTTTCCTGACTTCCAACTCTGAGACTGCCAATTTTTCTTCTTGCCAGCTGCATGTCACTCTTTGATCCCAATTCTTTTTTTTTTTTTTGAAGTATAGTTGATTTAAAATGTTGTGTTAATTTCTGCTGTATAGCAAAGTGATTCAGTTATACATTCTTTTTTTAATATTCTTTTCCATTATGGTTTATCATAGGATATTGAATATAGTTCCCTGTGCTATACAGTAGGTCCTTGTTGTTTATCTGTTTTATACATAGTAGTTTGTATCTGCTAATCCCAAACTCCTGATTTATCCCTTTCCCGACCTTTCCCCTTTGGTAGCCATAAGTTTGTTTCTTCTGTGTCTATGAGTCTGTTTCTGTTTTGTAAATAAGTTCATTTGAGTCATATGTTAGATTCCACATATAAGTGATATCATATGGTATTTGTCTTTCTCTTTCTGACTTACTTCACTTAGTATGATAATCTCTGGGTCCATCCATGTTGCTACAAATGGCATTATTCCATTGTCTTTTATGGCTGAGTAGTATTCCATTGTGTATATGTACCACATCTTTATCCATTCATCTATCGATGCACAGTTAGGTTTTCTCCATGTCTTGGCTATTACGAATAGTGCTGCTATGAGCATAGGGGTGCATGTATCTTTTCAAATTAGACTTTTGTCTAAAAATATGCCCAGGGGAGGGATTGCTGGATCGTATGGCAATTCTACTTTTAGTTTTCTGAGGACCCTCCGTACTGTTTTCCATCGTGGCTGCACCAACTTACATTCCCATCAACAGTGTAGGAGGGTTCCCTTTTCTCCACACCTTCTCCAGCATTTGTTATTTGTAGACTTTTTTTTTTTTTTAGATGTTGGGGGTAGGAGTTTATTAATTAATTAATATTTTTGTGTGTGTTGGGTCTTCGTTTCTGTGCGAGGGCTTTCTCTAGTTGTGGCAAGCGGGGGCCACTCTTCATCGCGGTGCGCGGGCCTCTCACTATCGCGGCCTCTCGTTGCGGAGCATCGGCTCCAGACGCGCAGGCTCAGTAGTTGTGGCTCACGGGCCTAGTTGCTCTGCGGCATGTGGGATCCTCCCAGACCAGGGCTCAAACCCGTGTCCCCTGCATTAGCAGGCAGATTCTCAACGACTGCGCCACCAGGGAAACCCCTGTTATTTGTAGACTTTTTAATGATGGCCATTCTGACCAGTGTGAGGTAGCACCTCGTTGTACTTTTGATTTGCATTTCTCTAATAATCAGTGATGTTGAGCAACTTTTCATGTGCCTATTGGCCATCTGTATTTCTTCTTTGGAGAAATGTCTATGTAGGCCTTCTGCTTACTTTTCGATTGGGTTGTTTGTTTTTTGTTGTTGAATTGTATGAGCTGTTCGTATATTTTGGGAATTAAGCCCTTGTCGTGCACCCAGTTCTTGATGCACTTTTTCTGCTCGGCGCTCTGGGAACCTGGTTGTGGTACCGACCCCTCTGTAGGCAAAAAGGCTGCTCAGGTCTGCCACACCTCTGAGACCACACTTCTGATAAGATCTCCTCCCTGTCAGAGTGGAGGAACCAGCTGTATTCTATCCCATTCTTTCATATTCCATGCTTAAATATTTAGCTCAGAAGCTCTCACAGATCTATGAAAGCAATGGCAGGAGGGGGAGCAGTTTTAGGTGAGCAAAGGGCTGCACATGGTCAAAATATCTCTTCTCCCCGTTTGAAAACTCACTGCCAGCCCCCTCACTCCTTCCTAACTGCTCGCCCATCTCTGACTCTCCCGTTAGCTGGTCACACATAGCTTTTCCCACACCCCCAAACAGACCAGAGGCCAGGCCCCTGTTGCACCCACTTTTTAAAGAACACTTTCTATCTTCAATTTCATTAAAAAGGATAATATAAAAATATTACTCCACGTGTCCTGCCTCCTATCTCTCCAGCACAATTTGAATTTAATTTTGCTGGGAGAAAAGGAAGAACTCTCAATATCCCTCTTTTATCCTCTGATTTCATTATAAATTGTGAGAATTAAAGCAGTATAATTGTATCATTCAGGGATGTTTTCAGGAAATTGACATTAAAAGGGAATTAAAGGAAAAAAATGTCCATTTTTTATCTAGTTAGTGAAAATTTGGAGAGAATAATATTCTTTAACCAGACTTGCCTGTTATCTCCGACAGATTCTTTCCAACACCATTTAGAGAGTAAATGACATCAACATGAAAAGTGGAAATGTATACTGTACAAATATTCTCACTATACTAATCAAAAGGAAGATAGTTCAGCCAGAAGTTTAAAGCAGTTAAGGCAATTTGGTGCCTTTCAGGCTGGATTTGGTTCTTAGACACAGTTTGTTTGTTTTGTATAGTGGGAACTTTTTTTTTGGGCTGCCCTGCACAGTTTGTGGGATCTTAGTTCACCCCACTAGGGATCAAACCCGGGTCCACGGCAGTGAAATCACCGAGTCCTAACCACTGGACCGCCAGGGAATTCCACTGGAAACTTTTTAAATAATTAGTTGCTATGGTTTGTTACCCTGATGACTTCCCAACTCCCTTCTCGCTGCCCATATCCACTACAGAGACTGGAAAAAGCCAGATACTTGTGTTTATGTGTCATTTCCTGATTTTGATTATTCTACTGTGGTTTTATATAAGAATAAACTTGTACTTGGGAAACACCCTGTGAAATATGTAGAGGTAAAGCGTACGCTGTTTGCAACTTATTTTTAAATAATTCAAAAAAATAGAGAATAGTAAAGCAAATGTGGCAAAAAGTTAATTGGAGAATGTGGGTGAAGGATAGATATATGGTTGTTCTTTATATTATTCTTGCAACTTTGCTGTGTTTGAAATTATTTCAAAATAAAGTTACCAAAAGTGAGAAAAAAAATTTTTAAGAAAAAGAAAAGGAAAAAAGTGAGATACCCACTGTCCTAGCCCACCCTGAAGCTAAATGTGGTCATGTGACCAAAGTTTGGCCCGTGAACTATAAGTCAAGACCTGCTGGGCTTTTGTTGACCCTCATGAGGAACACTTAAGGATGCTATCCCATCTTCTTCTGCATTCCACAGCTGGAATGCAGATGTGATGTTTGAGCTCTGATAACCATATTATGATCATGAGACAACAAGACTAAGTGCAAAAAAAGCCAGTATTTGAAGGATGTGTGTGTAAAGAGAAAGAGCCTGGTCCTTGATTACACTGAGGAATTACTGAGTCAGCTCTGTGACTCCCAGTCTCTGGTTTCTTGTGTCCTTGGCTTTTAAGCTGTTCATAGTAACTTGCAGCCAAAAGCATTCCTAATACAGTTGCTGTGCTCAACTCTTCTTATTTAAACTCCACAGATAAATCCTTACCCCTTTTCAAAGAATGAAAAAGGGCAGATATTCCCTCTCTCAGTTCCCTGAAATCCAGGGTGCTGGGACATGCAAACCAGGTGCTGCCAGTTGAAGATCACACCCAGTATTCTGAACACGGGGGGCAGTTGGAAGATGCCAAAGGCAATGGGATTGATGGTCTAGGGGGGTGTTGCTCAATGTCCCATGGCAGGGGTGCCAATGTTAGCTTTCTCCCAGCCTGCTCCCCTCACGTGACCTGGCTGAGTTCCCAGCTGCTGGGCCTCTCGTGGATGTTGCCCATCTCCTGAGTCCAGTTCCCCACCTTGCAGTTAATTTTCTGAGCCACCTAATATACCTTTCCCATAAACCCTTTTTCTGCTAAGCCATCTTGAGAAGATTCTGTTAGCGGTTGGTATCCCTGATGGTATAATTGCACACATCTAAAAATCAGAAAATTCACATCAAAATCCACATTTCTGACTTGTCTTGAAAAATGAGATTATGCCATAGTGGGGCTGAATGGCAGCAACAACCTCCCTTTAAGTGGTGTATTGTAGTTACCTAAGCGGCACTTGGGCTTGTGTCTTCCAGTCCTAGCTGTCCGTATTAAATGTTTCCTTTAAAACTTTTCTTCATTTATATCTTATCAGAAATACTCAGCACTTTAACATCCAGTTAACCCATTTTAACTCTGTCAAAATTTTTTTGAGATAAGTCAGATTTGGTAACTGCATGTAGTAGGTACCGATAAAAACATACAAAGTGGATGAATAAATGAATATAAAGAACGATTGTAGCATCTGGAGGTGTTTCACCTGGAGAAAAGAACATGAAGTCTGTAAATAACCAAAGGGATATTAGATGAAAGAAGAGTATGTGTGCTTTGGATTGACCCAAAAGTCAGAACTAGAGCTGTCGTGTGGAATTTATACAAAAGCAAGTTTCCCTTTAGACTAAGAAAAACCGCAAATAATTTGAGCTGCTCATCATGGAAGGGGCTGGCTGCTGAAGCACAGAATAAGACCCTGTGACTGAAGGTATTCACACCAAGACTAGATGGGTATTGGGCAGGGATGTAGGAATTTCTGCGCTCTGTGAATGTTGCGGAGGAATCACTTGAGAATCTTGTTACTGTATAGACGGATTCAGTTAGTTTGGGGGTGGGGCCTGAGGTTCTGCACTTTTTTTTTCTTTTTTAATTTTTTGCTGCATTGGGTCTTTGTTGCTGCGCGCTGGCTTTCTCTAGTTGCGGCAAGCGGGGGCTACTCTTCATTGCAGTGCACGGGCTTCTCATTGCGGTGGCTTCTCTTGTTGCGGAGAACAGGCTCTAGGCATGTGGGCTTCAGTAGTTGTGGCACATGGGTTCAGTAGTTGTGGCTCATGGGCTCTAGAGCGCAGGCTCAGTAGTTGTGGCACACGGGCTTAGTTGCTCCATGGCGTGTGGGATCTTCCCGGACCAGGGCTCAAACCTGTGTCCCCTCGATTGGCGGGCTGATTCTAAACCACTGTGCCACCAGGGAATTCCCGAGGTTCTGCATTTTTAACAGGTTCTCAGGGGAAGGCTGATGATCCTGGTGCACAGACCACACTTCGAGTATCTAGAAATTAGATTAGCTCAGAGCCGCCTTAGGACTCTGACATTCTATGAATCTACTGTGGATGTCTCTAAGCTCTATAGGATCATATATATGATCCTATAGGATCCATATCTGCCCTATCTTTTGTTTTGTCCCAAATACCTAGCTCAGTGCCTGGTACATAGTAGGGTGCTCAACATACAATGTTATTGAAGAACACTATTCGGTAATAAAAAACTGAGCGACAGAGGCCAGTCTCCAAAGATCATCTATAGAAGATGACATCTACATGAGATTCTTGAGAAGATAAACCTGTAGTGACACAGAACATATCAGTGCTTGTCAGGAGTTAGGGCTGGGGGAGAATGTAATTACAAAAGAAAAGCACAACGGGGTTTCTGGGGGTGATGAAATGGTTCTGTATTCTGTTTGTGATGGTGGTTATAGAAATCTATACATGTGTTAAAATTCATAGATCTGTACACCAAAAAGTCAATTTTAATGTATGATAATTTTTTAATAAAATAAGTATTTAAAAAATAATTATTGGGCTTCCCTGGTGGTGCAGTGGTTGAGAGTCTGCTTGCCGATGCAGGGGACACGGGTTCATGCCCCGGTCTGGGAAGATCCCACATGCCGTGGAGCGGCTGGACCCGTGAGCCATGGCCGCTAAGCCTGCGTGACCAGAGCCTGTGCTCCGCAACGGGAGAGACCACAGCAGTGAGAGGCCCGCGTACAGCAAAAAAGAAATAATAAAAATAAATAATAATAATAATTATTATTATTGAAAACATATGTTTTCTGAATCACATTAATTGAATACCTACCCTGGGCCAACCCAGAGCCAGGTACTGAGGATTTAAAGACAAATGAGACAAACCCCTCACTCCCAACCTGTTTCCTCCATGTTGTTAAAACTGCTCTGTGAAAATAATTATCCAAGAGTCGTAAGGGACAAATGGTGGTGCAGACACCATCTAAGTCTTCATCAGTTTGTAATCACCGTTGTTTACACTGGGAATTAAGATGAGTACTAATTACATTCTGTGTTTTTGATGGGCTTGGAAGAAGTTCCAGGAAACCTGCTCAAATTGCCTTATTTATTAACCTGTCCCCACTTAACAAGTCCACGTGTTTGCCTCCAGACTTAACCTTGGAGATTGTCAAATCCATCCAAGAGGAAAGCCAGTTTGCATAATCCAGTCTAGATGCCAAATGACAGATGAAAGAGATCCAGCCCAGAGCAGAGGGAATCTTGACTCAGAACTTGTAAAAATTCAAACAATGCAGAAATCTAAAATGTGTGGATAGCTGCTGCTGACAGTTTGGTATATATTCCTCCAGTGTTTTTTCCTATGCACATACTAACATATGTCTATAAATTATTATTATTTTTATTTTATTTATTTATTTATTTTTGGTACACGGGCCTCTCACTGCTGTGGCCTCTCCCGTTGTGGAGCACAGGCTCCGGATGCGCAGGCCCAGTGGCCATGACCCACGGGCCCAGCCACTCCGCGGCATGTGGGATCTTCCCGGACTGGGGCACGAACCCGTGTCCCCTGCATCGGCAGGTGGACTCTCAACCACTGCGCCACCAGGGAAGCCCTTATAAATTATTTCTTTTACAACAATGTGATCATACTGAATAAACTGCTCCACGACGTTTTTTTTTTACTTAACAATATAGACTTTTTCCATCTCAGTAATAAAGACAGAACTTTTTTTTTTTTGGCAAGGGCTGCACTAATAGACTATTGTTGAAAAACACCGTAATTTATTAGCTTAGTCCCCTAGTGCTAGATATTTGCATTACTTCCAGTTTTCAGCGCTACAAACTCAGTCAGGATGCTAGGTTAGGCTGCTATAATGAATATTTCAAGTCTTAGTATCTGAGAAAGGTTTATCTCCTGCTCATGACACATTTCCATACTTGGTCAGCTGGGGCTCTGCCCTAGGTCATCCTCGCTCCAGGAACCAGGCTGATGGAGATGCCATTATCTGAAATTAGCAGGACAGTGTGGCATAAGGAAAGAGAGTGTGACGACGCACAAAGGCTTAAAGCTTCTGCCAGATAGTGACACATGTGACCTGTTCACATTTTGTTTTGGCCCAGACAAGTCACCTGGTCTTGCCTGAGTTCAAATGACAGAGAAGTATAATCCTCCCATGGAAAGGGGAGCCAAATTTTGGCAGAGTCAGTCTACCCATGAACTTCCTCTCAGGTGCACCTTTATATTCTTGGGGGAATTTCTCAATAGGATAAATGTCTACGGTTAGAATCCCTGCTCAAAACAAAGGCACACACTGCTATGTGTTTACTTGAATTGAACAGCTAAGTAGATGGACGGCAATGGTGAGAACCGAAGCTCTCATTGTTGGAGTGGGAGAGTGTAGATCAGCAAGCAGAGAGGGCTGGAATGATCCATGTGGTGTTGCATTAAAGTTGGAGACCTCAGTCTGCACTCATATTTAGCTTAACATACATCCAGATGGTTCCATACAGAAACATTTACTGTTATGTGTATATGTACAGATCAGTATACAGATACTTTTCTTTGCACTGTCTGCTGAGAAGGCTGAGAAGCAAGGACACCTCAGTAGAAATAAGCACTTTGAGCTCTCAGATCTAGGTGTTTAATACCATTCTCCAATACAAGGAAATAGGGCTCCTTGGAGAGATGGCTGATTCTAGGACAGGGACAAGAAATATACAAGATGACCCTAGAGCATCTTGTAATAAAGAAAGTAAGGAAGCGCTCAAACGAAAAACCACGATGAAGGGGGATGTCAAAGGGACACGGGAGCCCAGTGGCCAAAGCTGGAATGATTTGAACACCAAAATAAATAAAGTAGTATTGGATTATAACCCAAAGCAAAAAAAAAAGTAAAAAATAAACTCATGAGCCCATACTGATATAAATAAATGATTAAATACATAGCATAGACAAAGGATTCTCTCAGGCAAGAGAATTGTGACTAATTTACACAGATACTCTGCCCTCGAGGAGATAGAGCATAAGGCTGCACTTTTCAAGTGTGAGCTGCACGCAGTGACTTCCAAAGAGCACAGCACGGAAAGGGGGTGGGAAAGCGAGCACCCTTACAGCGGAGAAACCTAACACGTACTGCCCAGCCAGGTGTTAAAGGCCAGCATCACAGTGAGAATCATGATGGTATTACACACCCATGGTGTGATGCGAGGAGAACGACACCACCTGCGTGGTCTTCCTCCCAAAACCCATGACCACAGTATAATTATAAGAAAGACATAAGACAAACTCAAATTCAGTGGCCTTCTACAAAACACCTGTCCAGTACTCCTCAAAACTGTTAAGGTCATCAAAAACAAGGAAAGTCTGAGAAACAGTCACCGCCAGGAGAAGCCTAAATGTAACGTGGCATTTCTGGATGGGATCCTGGAACAGAAATAGGACTTGAGGTTGAAAACTAAGGATGTTTGAATAAAGTATGAACTCTAGTTAATAATAATATATCAATTCATTAATTGTGACAAATGTACCGTATTAATGTAAGACGTGAATAATAGGGGGACTTGGGTGTGGGATATACGAGAACTCTGTACTATCTTTGCAATTTGTCTATAAATCTCAAGCTATTCTATAAAAAGCGTTTATTAAATTTTTAAAAGAAAGAAAATGGAAAGAGGTGGTACTAAGGGCCCCAGACAAGTTAAGTTGGAGTTCAGAGCAAATACCCAGTTTTAAATGGAGACAGGACAATGGGTAAGGTAATCAGGAAGACAATTGAGCAAAGATGAATCCAAGTCTTAAAGACAGTGCCAACACCAGGGCTAGCGGATTCTGCGGCTCAGTGGGAAACGAGCTGCCCAGGTGTGTTTCTTCTGTGTTCCAGGATCGTAGTCTGATTGGTTGCCTGGTTGTGTTGCCAGATTAAGCAAGTAACATTCCAAGACATCCAGTTAAGTTTGAATTTCAAATACACAATGAATAGTTCTGTAGTATATTCCATGCACGGTTTGGGACGTTGTGCTAGAAGATTGTTGTTTCTCTGAAATTTGGGTTGAACAGGCATCCTGTATTTTATCTGGCAACCCTATGCCTGGGCTTCATTTAAAAACCCACTGGAAAGTAGTATTTCCATGTAGGAATTCCTTCTGAGTATTTCTTGGTACATTTTTCTGAATCACTAGAAAAATTAGTCAAGAAATTGGGGAAGTGGGAGAAAGCATTGTAATTTTCCTGTGAGAATTAAAGCTTAACAAGCAATCTGGTGACATAAGTAGTTTGAAGGCATTCTCTGATGTCAAAATTTGTATGATCATGATTCACTAAGCTAGTCATTTGTGTGTGGTTTTCAGTATGTTTCATTACAATAAACATTTACAACAAAATGTTAAAAGAGAAAGAAGGGAGAGGGATTTAAGAGGCATAATAGTCAAATGCAGTGTGTAGACCTTGTTTAGATCTGGATTTGAACAAACCAACTGTAAAATATAACAACCATTGAATTATTCAGTCTAAATGAGTGAACTTCATGGTATATCGATATCTTTTTTAATACAATTTTAGAGGTTACACTCCATTTACAGTTATTACAAAATATTGGCTATTTTCCCCATGTTGTACACTACATCCTTTAACCTATCTTACACCCAATAGTTTGTACGTCCCGCTTCCCCACCCCCATACTGCCCCCCCATATATCTTTTTTTTTTTTTTTTTTTTTTTTTGCGGTACACGGGCCTCTCACTGTAGCGGCCTCTCCCGTTGTGGAGCACAGGCTCCGGACGCGCAGGCTCAGCGGCCATGGCTCACAGGCCCAGCCGCTCCGCGGCATGTGGGATCTTCCCGGACCGGGGCACGAACCCATGTCCCCTGCATCGGCAGGCGGACTCTCAACCACTGCGCCACCAGGGAAGCCCCCCCCCCATATATCTTGATACAGCTGTTTTTAGAAATCCAAAGTAAAAGAAATAATCAATGTTCTATGAATTAATCTAATTATTTTGAAATTTACTCTTATTATCTGAAAAAATAGATGTTTATTTAAATAAGTAATGCATGTGTGAGGGAAAAATACCTAGCAGTACAGAAGAGGAAACAGATTATCTCCCACCAACTGCCCAGGTCCTGCTGCTTTTCTCATGGGAAATATCTCATCACTCCTTTTGCTTCCCTATTTCTTGTCGGACCAATACCATGGGCATGGCTTTGGTTTAAACAATCCTTAATTCCCAAGAAAAGAAATACAAGAAACTGATGAATGGTTGCCTCTGGGGAACTACAGGACTACTTCCTTTTAAATATCTCTCTATTTAACCTAGAAAAAGTTGGTTTTGTTTTGTTGTTGTTTGTTTTTAATTAACCACCACATCTAAATCCCCAGATCAAGGTTTTCTCAGCAGCTGCCAGTTCCTGTCTGCCAATTAGCTTATGAGAAGGAAGTCTTAAATGCTAGCTCTGCCAAGTTATTAAGTGCATTGTGCCTCAGTTTTCTTATCTGTAAAATGGGGGTGTTAAGAAGAGCACTACCACACACATATTTTCTGTGACTTAATAGGGTAGAGCTGAGAATCATGTCTGGCACAGGGTAAGCCATTCTCATCACTGTCTTTTACTAAATGGACCACTTCCTGCATTTGGAACAGGTGAGGCAGCTTCCCTGGGGCAAAAAATAAAAATAAAAAGAGTGTTGTACAGCTCAGATATTTACTAGCTTTGTGACCCTGAGCAAACATTTCATTTCTCTGAACCTAAAAATGTATGTGCAGTGCTGGGCGCGAAGTGGATATGCAACAAATGTGTAACTAGAAACCTCCCGGAGCACTGCACGGTGAGAATAAGAGATCTAAGCTATTGGTCTTGAGACAAACTATAACCAATGGGATAAACAGAGACTGAAATTAGCATGTGTGAGCCAGTCGGGATGATCCATCTGCAAGTACGAGGAAACCCAGGTGCCAGTGGTTTAAACGGAGGAATTAGGGCAGCAGAGAGCATCCAGGGCCAGTTAGTTCAGTGCTCAACAAAGTCATCAAGGGACATCCCTGGTGGTGCAGTGGTTAAGAATCTGCCTGCCAATGCAGGGGACACGGGCTCAAGCCCTGGTCCAGGAAGATCCCACATGCCACGGAGCAACTAAGCCCATGAGCCTGAGCTCCAGAGCCACAACTACTGAGCCTGTGCGCCACAACTACTGAAGCCTGTGCACCACAACTACTGAAGCCTGCACACCTACAGCCCGTGCTCGGCAACAAGAGAAGCCACTGCAATGAGAAGCCTGTGCACTGCAACGAAGAGTAGCCCCCTCTCGCCGCAACTAGAGAAAGCCCGCATGCAGCAACAGAGACCCAACACAGCCAAAAATAAATAAATTAATTAATTAATTTTAAAAAAGAAAAAGTCATCAAGTCCTTCCATCTTCCGGCTCTGCCATCCCCACGTCCCCTCTTCTGGTTGACCTCAGTTTCAAGTCTCGTGGGCAAGCAGGACAATGCCCAGAGCAGGAGGAATAGGACCTTTTCTCCTTACACATCTCTTTTTTTTTTTTTTGGCAGTACGCTGGCCTCTCGCTGCTGTGGCCTGTCCCGCCGCGGAGCACAGGCTCCGGACGCACAGGCTCAGCGGCCATGGCTTGCATGTGGGATCCTCCCGGACCGGGGCACGAGCCCACGTCCCCTGTATTGGCAGGCGGACTCTCAACCACTGCGCCACCAGGGAAGCCCTCCTCCTTTTTTAAGGCTGAATAATATTCCATTGTGTTGAGACCACATTTTGTTTATCCATTTATCAGTTTATGCACATTCAAGTTGCTTCCACCACTTGGCTGTTGTGAATAATGCTGCAATTAATATGGGTGTGCAAATACCTCTTCAAGATCCTGTTTTCAATTATTTTAAATATATACCCAGAAATGGGATTGCTGGATCATATGATAATTCTATATATAATTTTTTAAGGAACCTACATACTGTTTTCCATAGCTACTGCACCATAAATTTGTGTTGCGTTTAATTTGTTAAGGCAGTGATAGGAAACTCATAGCGGACCTTTATTGGTTTTGCTTTTTTTTTTTTTTTAACTTTTTTGAAGTATAACATACACACATAAAAGTACACCTATTTTGACTCACAGACAGAAAACAAACTTATGGTTACCAAAGGGGAGAAGGAGGGGGAGGGATAAATTAGGAGTTTGGGATTAACAGATACACGCTACTATATATAAACCAGATAAACAACAAGGACCTACTGTATAGCACAGGGTACCACATTCAATATCTTGCAATAACCTATAATGAAAAAGAATACGAAAAAGAATAGATATATTATAAAAGTGTAACATTATAAGCATACATCTTTATACACTTTCACAATTTGAGCACACCTGTATAACAAGCCCCCAGTTCAAGAAACAAATTTTTAAGCGCCCCTAGCCCACCCAAGATCCCCGCATATGCCTAGAAAGGGACTTTGGAAACCATCTTTTCTCCTCCGTTTTACAGAAGGAAGGACAGAGGCCAAGGATAGTGTAGGCAGTACCACCATATTTTTATTTTTTAAATATACCGAGTACTTTTCGAAAATACTTAGAGGAGATTGTCAGAGGACAGAAATTCATTCCTCTTCTAGGGATATTCATTTAACATTTCCATTTTTAACTGAATTTTAAAAGGATCCCCGAGAGGATTTTAATGTGCTGTGAACAGAAATTATTCCATAAATTTGTGGAATTGTTCGTAAAAACAATTTTTTAAAATGGAAACCCACCCGCGACCTAAATGAATGGGAACACGGGTTTGTAATTCTCAACCGTGGCCTAGCCTCTTGCGCCACCTGCTGGTTGACTGAGAGAGCTTCACCACCACACCCTGTTCAGGAGGCCAGTTCATTTTTTCCACAAACACACAGTATTAAACATGCAGTGTGTGCTGGACACAGTCTTATGGCCATAAGGCTCAAGATCTTGCAGAGGAGACAGACATTCATCCACATATAATTCATGTAAAATTACAAGTGTAATAAATTCAGTAGTGACAACCTAGCTATTCATTAAATCCCCTGTGAAAATCTTGTTAGAATAACCTTTACAAAAACTCACTCCCAGAGATCTGAGTCCATAGGCCTCGGGTGGGACCCAGAGAACATCTGTGTTTTCTACTAACATCCAACAAGATTTTTAATGCACAGATAAATATGGACACCTTAGATTACTTTTGGAAGGGTTAGGTGTAAAGGGAACTTTGAAAACTGAATTTGATTTTAAACATGCCAAGAGTAAAAATCTGAGTTAAGCAAAGATGTCAGGTGGAAATCACCAGGGTAGGAGGGCAGTTATAATTAGAGAAAGTTGTAGAGTATTTTGGAGAGACAAAGATAGAGTCAGAGAAGTAAAACAGAGCACAAAGTACAAATCAGAGAATGGAGTTTTATGTGCAGGGAGAGGAGGGAGAGAAAAAGCAAGAGAAAAATTAGATCTTCAAAAACACAGTCCCTCACTACTTGAAAACCACACCAGGTTACTCAACCCCTACTACTGTAAATCACCGTATCGTGTATATATTATAAGGGCCCAAGGGATCAAAACAGTAACCATAACTTCGGCACCCGCTGGAACATAGGGGCGTTAACAGGAAGTGAGCTCCAAGATACATATTTTGGACATTTCTCTACTCTATTATGCCAAAGGCTAGCAAGTTCCCCAAGACCACACTAGACTGTAAACTCCCGCAGGGCAGGGACCCACCAGCCACTTTCTATAGTACACCACACAAGGGTGTTCATAGAAAAGACCCACTGCCTGTCCAGCTTGTACTACCACCCTCCCTGCTGCAGGCGCAAGTGCGTGAGCAAGTCTGAGCCAATCCAGCAGCACTTTGACTTTCTGACACACTGATTGGTCCAAGGTGTTGTCATGTGATTCAAAAATGAGCCAATCACTGTCCTTCCTTAGCCTTGTGGCAACTGAGGCTGGGATACTTTTGCTGAGCACCTACTTTGAGAGGCTTGCCCCTCAATGTTTCCTCGCAGCTCCACACACAATCCATGAAACTATAAAAATAAATCCCTTTTGAATTTCCACACTTGAGAACAATTACTTACTAAGCACTTATTACACTCTGAGAAGTATGCTATATGTCTCTCAACAACCGTACAAGATAAGTAATTCTTTTGTCTCCATTTTTCAAATGAAAAAACCAAGATTTACCAAAAATTAAGCAATTTGCCCAGGGTCAAATAGCCAGTAAATGCCCAAGTTTGGAATCAAGCTTAGCTTTCTTTGACTCCAGAGTTCAAGTTCTTAATGAATGGCTAACCTGATTCTCATCTACATGACTGCTTTAAACACAGCCCCAGTACATTATGATTTCTTCGAAGACACCATTTTTAATGGCTACATCATTTTCATCTTCTGGATGTAGTATGATTTAAATAATTCCCAACGGTTGACTATTTAGAATATTCTCAATACATGCCATTATAAATAACATTTTGTTCTCAATTTAAATAACAAACTCTGGCCTGATGAGCCAAATCCAGCCCTTGGCCTGTGTTTGTAAATAAAATTTTATTGGCACATAGCCACACCCATTCATTTCCATATTGTCTACTGCCGCTATCACAGCAGAGTTGAGTACTTGCAACAGAGACTATATGTCCCACAAAGCAACAAATATTCATGATCTGGGTCTTTACAGAAAAGATTTGTCAATCTCCGTTCTAAACATTTGTCTACATTGTTGATGGTAACCTTAGGATAAACACATAAAGAGTCAAGCCAAATCGTTTTCTAGAAAATTGGTTTTGAATAACATTGCCACCAGGAGTTTGCTTGAAGGGTCCATTTCTCCTACCTTCCACTTTTGCTGGCAATGGCCATTATGCAAATGGCTGTCAAGATTTTCCACGGCTCTAGGCACCAGAGAGACAGCAGTGACAAGCAGGCACAAGCCGCTGCCCTCAAGGAGCTTGTAATCTAGTGAAGGGGTGAGGAAATATAATAAACTGCTTGACAGGTATATATACCATTTGTCAGATGGTGACAGGTGCTCTGATGAGCACTACAGTGGTAAAGGGTGTTGAATCTGAGCACGATGGAGTGGGTGCTGGTTTACACAGCGTGGTCACCACCTGTCACTGGTAAGGTGACATTTGAGCAGAGACCTTAAAGGAAGAGCATTCCAGGTGGAGGAAAAAGCAAATATAATGAAGATGGTATTTTCAGAATTCAGCAGGAAAATGGTTATTTTTATCTCCATAGTAGAGCTGTGCTATGGTGTAGATAACTTCATAGAGCCTGTAAGTCAAAAGTTTTTTCTATTTGACTCTGAAGTCCCTTGTACTTATTCAATGGCAGCAGCTGATTTGCTTCGAGGTTAGGTTGTGCTAAAGCTAACACTAAAATTAGTTTTCATTTCCTAAGTAAACAGCAGCTGGTAGTACATTTGGGGGTGGAGAGCATCCCGAGTGAGCTGGAAGAAGAGAAGAATCATCAGAAGGCTCACATTTTCCAAGGAAGGAGAAGTACGTATCAGTGGCTGAGGGGGAGTGCGTGTTCCAAACCCCCAGGCAGGGCGTCTGCTTAAAGGACAACAAGAAACCTCATTGTCATCTGAGGTGCTTCCCTTTCCCTCATTCATTCAATCACTGAATTAATTCTGTTATATTTCCCTCAGAAAGAGCACTTGATTCTGGCGCCTTGTCTCCCTCACCATTGTCACTCCTGGATAGAGAGGGCTAGTTGTCCTGCATGACTGATCTCACCTTCTGCCTCCCTAAACACATGGCCAACCAAAATAAAGACTACATTTCCCAGCCTCCTTTGCTGCTGGTGTGGTCATGTGACTATGACCACACTATAGTACTTCTAGAATTATAAGTTCTGACCTATGAAGTGTGGAGCAGAGGTGATGCATGCAGTTTCTGGGTTGTGCTTCTAAAGGCCAGGAGCTTGTCCTCCACTGTCACCTTTCCATCTTCTCTCTGGCTGGAATGTAGGCATGCTGGCAGGATCTTAGCTCATAAGGTGGAAGCAGGTGTTGAGAATGCAAAACAAGAAGATGGAAGAAGCCTGGGTCCCCAACCCTTTCATGCCGCAATTCCAGCCCTAGATCTCCAACATGGACTGTTATGTGAGAGAGAAAAAAAACATCGTATTCTAAGGTTTCTTTGTTACAGCAGCCTACCTGTCTCTTAATCATTTACTCTCTCTCCATTTACACTATTACAATAGCTCCCAAATGGATCTGCTGCCTCTAATCCCTCACTTCTCTCTATATCTTCGGGAGATATTACCAGCAGCACCGGCATCCTAAATGCAAACTGATCATGTCACATCCCTGTAATAATTACGTTTGTTGGTTCCCAGTTAAAACTGTTAGACTTGGCTTTGATAGGCCTCAGAACCCTAGCCCCAAGCTGCTTTTCCATGCACAACTCCTGCTACATCTGCCCCAGATTCGCTATACTTCTACCAGACTCAGCTTCTCCCCTAGAATGTGACTGTGGTGGCCAGCCTCCAAGACGGCCCCAGTGAGTGTCACCTCCTGGTGCTCACGTTGAGCAGGGCTGTGGAACCAGTAGGATGGTGGGGAAATGGCAGCATGTGACTTCCTAGTGGAGGTGCCCTCCTCCTTGCTCTGTCTTGAGTCTCGCTGGAGGAAAGTCAGCCCTCTTGTTGTGAGGTCACTCAAAGAGCTCTGTGGAAGTGTCCCTGTGGTGAGAAACAGAGGCCTCCAACCCAGAGCCAGAAGAGTGAGCCTCCCTGGGAGGCTGATTCCCCTCAGCCACGTGACAACTTCTGATAGGTCTGCTGAAGCACGAAGCTGTTTAGCAACGTCTGTGTTTGGGACATATTTGTTCACTTGCATCCTAGGCCCCTAGAATTCAGCAGTGGGGTGGGAATCTCCAATCATGTCAAATTATTTGGGGTTCCAGTTGATGCAACTGTCATCAGCAAGGACTTTCTTAAGTGCAAATACCCAAAGCTCGAGTCGACCTGGAGTGTCTGCCACGCCTGCCGTTCTGATTGTAAAATGCAAACCTAATCGGTCAGTAATTATTCCCATGTAACTTGAGGTCATCTGCTACAAAGAACTATTCTATGGTTCCATAGTTTGGCATCTTCTGATGAGAAAAGAAGGCTCTCGAATGGCAGTGAGTGCTTGGTGCTCTCCCTTGAAAGTGGACCTCTCACCTGGAATTTCCATAACCGCTCCAGAGCTATGCACTTGAGGCAGTGCACTCAGTGATTGAGGGCACAGCTCCTGGAGCTGAAGTCCTAGTAGAGGTTAACAGGCCTCTGTTTTTGTAAATAAAATTTTATTGGGACATAGCCATGTCCATTCATTTACATATTACCTATGACTGCATTCCTACAAAAGACAGAGTTGGGTAATCAGACAGATGTTTGACCCAGAAAGCTTAAATTATTTACCATCTGGCCCTTTACAGAAAAGATGTGATTGATCCCTGAATTAGAGCATTTACTAATTAAATAGCTTTCTTGTCCCTCATCAGACACTTTGGAAAATATAGCTTTTTCTGTCACAAGATTTTGATGAACAATGCACAATTGATCAAACGCAGTCCCTTTACTCTCCTATAAGAGTATGCTCAGCTATAATTTTACAGGCCATTAACAAAGTCAACCTCAAACATGATTTTTCGTTTTTGCCTTTTAGAAAACTAGCCGTTCTTTTATCTAACTTAGCAATCTTATTTCTTGCATTTTTTCCCCCTGACTGATATGTAAACTTTGTCCCTCAAATACTCTTCAGATCAGCTTTTTTGGCTTCTGGCTGGTACTGACTTAAATAAACATTGACACCTGCTAATGAACAATTGTGTATTTATGACTGCCAACAGCAAGGTTCTCAGGTTTTAGTAAATCTAAAAATGGCCCAGAGAGTTGATTTAAAAAACATAGATTCCAAAGATCTGTCTCCAGAGAGCATGCGTCAGCAGATCTAGGTGGGTCCTGGGAATCTCCATTTTTAAATAAAGACATCCTTCTCCCATAGAGGATTCTGAAATTGGTGGTCTCCAGAGCCCACTCCGAGAAACCTTGTCCTACAAGATGAGACCCAGACTCCCTGGAGTGATTGACAAAGCCCCTGATTACCTGGCCCCGCCCCTTTCCTGACTAGCTCCTCCCATCGCTCAGCCATATTGATGTACGACTCCAGGGGCATCTGACCTCTGCGCATGCGCAAAGAATTTTTCCTCCTCTTTCTCTCTTCTCCAACCCGTATCGCCCCTCCGCGCCCCATCCTAGAAAGTTCTTATGACACCTAAGTGTTATCGCCTCTTCTAGGATGCCTTCCTGACTTCTCCCAAGCTTGATCACAGCCTTTTTTTGTGTCCACAGTACATTCCATTCTACCTCTTATGTAGACCGTGGACTGTATTATACAGGTGCTTATTATATTACAGATGTTTGTTTGCTGACTGGTCCATCTGCCCAAATACACTGTGGACAGCTTAGGGAGGGGCATGGCTTATGGATCTATGTACCCTCAGCTCCCAGTCCAGCAATCAGGAGGTGCTCAGTGAATGCTTGTGAAAGGAAGGGGATTGGGGCGGGGGGAGCGGGGAGAGGTAACAACAAGGTCCTCAACAGCCATTTCAACTTTATCATTTCAACAGTAATGTGCCCACTGCCAGGAATATGTGCACAGATATGCAAAAATACAAAGATATCCAGTGCTGCTCTGTTGTAATTAAAGAGAAGCAGCTGCAACAATCTATGTGTTCATCAGTAGGGGACTGGTTAAAACAGTATGGTACATCCATGACATGTAAGATGATACAGCCTTTAGAAAATATAAACTGGATCTGCATGTGCTCACATGAGACTCTCTCCAACGTATACTGTTTTTTTTGTTTTGTTTTGTTTTTTGGGGGTTTTTTTATGCGGTACACGGGCCTCTACACTGTTAAGGCCTCTCCCGTTGCGGAGCACAGGCTCCGGACGCGCAGGCTCAGCGGCCATGGCTCACGGGCCCAGCCGCTCCACGGCATGTGGGATCTTCCCGGACCGGGGCACGAACCCGTGTCCCCTGCATCCGCAGGAGAACTCTCAACCACTGCGCCACCAGGGAAGCCCTCCAACGTATACTGTTAAGAGGAGGGCTTGAAGAAGAAGCAAAGTGCCAAACAGTGTGTATAATGTGGTCCCGTTTATGGGGGGGAAGGGAAGATGGGGACACACTTGACACGCGTGTATATGCAGAGGAAAATTCTGGAATTTTCTGAAATAACATGTGATACTATTTGGGATGTGAGAAAGTTGGTCGGGGAAACTGGCCTTTTACATTATGATCTTCGAAACTATTTGAAATTATAACCATAATCATAATTAACTTTATAATTACAATTTTTTGAAGTCAGTTGATCTAGACAGCCCTTCCTACAGCCCTTCCTCCCCCCTCCCCCAAGTGGCACATGCTGAGACGGACTTTCCGGTTTAAGTGTGACAAATTAAGTGTGGCTGAAATTGGCCCCTTGCTCTTGCACACTACGCTGGAGAACGGAGGACAATTGCCGAACTTTCCACACATGGCCACGAGAGGGCGCGCCGAAGTAGCCAAACTCGCTAAGGAACCGGGCGGGCCCCTGGGAACCATCACGAGCTAAAAAGCCATCTTATTTTCAAAAGGCTGATAGGGGTCCCCACCGGGTGTTCACAGTCGGTCTCCTCCTAAGTAAACGAACATAATTGCAATTTAATTTCTTCTGAATTGCATCAACAATTAAAGAGAAATTACTCCCCTCGCCCTTTCTATTTTTTTTTTTTTTTGCAATAGGCTCCTGGTAATTTCAGCAATTTAATGAAGTCCTTTGTGGGCAGACAATTGGACTTCAATGACTTTCTCCCTAGAGCTGGCCTGGTAGGTAGAATCTGCCTTCTCTGCCTACTTGTTGACTTACTGTGAATCTGCCAACATCTTAATGCATCATTTTGCTTTTGCTGTCTGATGATAAATAACCTCCTTCCTCAGAACTGGGCATATAAAGATGTCTCTCTGTGGCCATCATGATTCACTTTTTCAAGTTCAAAAGGTAGAAAATAGAAAGCTTTTCTCCAGTTGGGCCCCTCCCTTCCTCCCTCACAGTGGCTTCCACTGTTACTGCCTCTCTGGTCATTTATTCTTTTGATCTCAGATCTACAAGCCTTCTAGTAATGCCCATTATCTACTGGGGAGGATAGAATGAATAACACCTGGCCCACTCTTTATTCCTCAGTTCTAGGCATTGGAGGATAGGAGTGGACAAAAAAAAAAAAACCTACCTGTTCACAATCACCAAAAACTGTTAACAAATGAATGGATAAACAAAATGCAGCCTATCCGTACAATGGAATATTATTCAGCCATAAAAAGAAATGAAGTACTGATACATGCTACATTGCGGATAAATCTCAAAAACATCATACTAAGTGAAAGAGGCCAGACACGTATTGTATGACTTCATTTATATGAAATGTCTACAACAGGCAAATCCTTAGAGACAGAAAGTAGATTAGTGGTTGCCAGGGGCTGGCTAGAGGGATTGATGGGGAGGGACTGCTTAATGGGTATAGGGTCTCCTTTAAGATGATTACAATGTTTTGGAACTGGAGAGAGGTGACGGTTGCACAACACTGTGAATGTACTTAATGCCACTGAATTGTATACACTTTATAAAGGTTAACTTTATGTTATGTGAATTTCATGTCATTTGAAAAGAAAAAAGCCCAGCCCTTATAGCGTTTGCATCCTAATGGGAGTTGATTGGAAATAAACCAACAGGTAAATAGATAATATGTCACATGATCTTGGAGTCATGTGGGAGAGACACACAACAGATCCTTTCATTCTAGTGTGAGCAATGCCCTGGCAGACACATGCTAAGGGAAGGAAGAAATTCCAAGTGACGATACTGCACCCTGGGGTTGAGTTCTGCAGAAGTTTCCAGCGGCCTCAGATGGCACCCTGGGGTTGAATCCCAGCCCTGGCCAACCGGCTGTATGACCTTGGGTAGGTCATGTGTCTTTATTAATTTATTCACTCACATGAGATACACTGAATCTACAGAGATGCTGGAAGCTCCCAAGTCATTCTGTCCTTTCTGCATGCATCCATTGTCTCTCTCCATTTCCAAAGTCTTAAGTCCTGTTTTAACCAGTCACAATCTGATACCTCTGTTGAGTGATGTTACTCGGGGAGTCAGAGGGCGCTGGTGTTTGTGAGAAGCAGTAGAGCTTGTTTATCTGCAGGATGCAGAGAGAGAAAACAGAAAGGGAACTCATTTGGCTGGACCCTGAGAATTCTCACCTTCCTGGTCTCTGCTTCTTTACGGGACTTGGAGGCATTGGTTTGAGTGACTTGACTGTGAATCTCAAGCCACAGCTGATGCTCAGAGGCCAGTGAAGAACCCTAGGCAGGACCTGCTGGAGAGCAACCTGCTAGTCGGTAGGGACACAGAAGATGTGCAAGTCCAACCCTGCTGCAACCTTCACCCTGGTTTATTCTAGGTCATGGGGTGACAATAAACAGTGGCTGGTCCTGCTTGCTGAAACTCCGTGGCTGTTGTGGCATAGGGGTAGGTTATATGTGTGTATAAATATATGTTGTATATAAGCTGAATTAGGGCTCACCCTCATGACCTCATTTTACCATCATTACCTCTTTTTTTAAAAAAAATAAATTTATTTATTTTTGGCTGCTTTGGGTCTTCGTTGCTGTGCGCGAGCTTTCTCTAGTTGTGAAGAGTGGTGGCTTCTCTTGTTGTGGAGCATGGGCTCCAGGCACATGGGCTTCAGTAGTTGTGGCACGTGGGCTCAGCAGTCCAGGCGCACGGACTTAGTTGCTCCGCGGCATGTGGGATCTTCGTGGACCAGGGCTCGAACCCGTGTCCCCTGCACTGGCAGGCGGATTCTCAACTGCTGTGCCACCAGGGAATTCCCATAATTACCTCTTTAAAGGTCCTATCTCCAAATAATGTCACACTCTGAGTGAGATACTAGGAGTTAGGACTTCAACATATGAATTTTGGAGAGACACAATTCTGCCCATAACGCTCCCTACCATCCATAAGCATCTGGTAGAATTAAGTCCTAGAAAACCAACTCAGAAAGATTTCTGACTCTCCCTCTCTCACCTCCTCCTGGTCCAAGCACCTTAGTTAGGCGGACAGGCCACTGAACACCGATGTCCCTGGAAAGGGATCATCTCCTCTTGGCCACTCCTTGAGTAATGTTCAACATGAAAGGGGTAGGGGTGATTTGTTTTAAAAATCAGAATCTCGGGCTTCCCTGGTGGCGCAGTGGTTGAGAGTCCACCTGCCAATGCAGGGGACGCGGGTTCGTGCCCCGGTCCGGGAAGATCCCACATGCCGCGGAGCGGCTGGGCCCGTGAGCCACGGCCACTGAGCCTGCGCGTCCGGAGCCTGTGCTCTGCAACGGGAGAGGCCACAACAGTGAGAGGCCCGCGTACCGAAAAAAAAAAAAAAAAATCAGAATCTCATCTTAACCATTTCTGGGCTAATTGCAACGCAGGTTATCTTCTCCTGGAATATATTAGTGAGACTTCTCCAGAGAAACAGAAACAGCAGGAAATACATACATGCAAACATAGATAGATAGAGATATATAGATATAGATGATATATGATATATACAAGAGAGATCGCTGTAAGGAAATGGCTCACATTACTGTGGAGGCTGAGGTCCAAGATCTGCAGTCATGAAGCTGGAAACCCAGGAGAGCCGCTGGTGATGGGGTTGTTCTAGTCTGAGTCTGAAGGCTTGAGAACCACGAGGGCCAACGATGTGAGTTCCAGTGCGGGTCCAAGTCCAAAGACAGAAGACTGATGTCCCAGCTGGAAGACAGTCAGACAGTCTCATCCAGAGACACCAGCACAGACACACCAGAATAATGTTTGACCAATTGTCTGGGTACCCCAGTGGCCCAGTCAAGCTGACATATAAAATTAATCATTACAAGATAGAAACCTGGCTAAAGGGGGCCTAGGAGAGTCACACGTAATTCTGCTTCAGCCGCCTGGACTCTCTTGTTGGATTAATATGGTCCTAGATCATAAGGTTAATGAACGCTTCATTGAGTACCCTGCTCACTGAGTCCCCCGCTAGTAGCCCCCTAAAGCGAGGGCCATAATGGTTCTCTATAAGTTTGATAAAACCATCCTTGTCCTTGCACCAGCCTTTCAGACAGAGGTCTGGGTATGAGCAGGGGGTGACTGGAAAAGGTGAGGTTATAGCTCCTGGAAGGCGCACAGTGATTTGTGGCAGTGGAGGAAGAAGGTCAGCCCAGGCACGGGGGAGGGAGCACCTTGGTCTCCAGAAGGTATGGGGAAGGAAAGGCCGTTAGCAATCTTCTGTCTTGCAGAGCCACCTCTAGAGCTTTCCTTACAAAGGAAAGTGCCCTGATCTCAAACCGCTGCAAATGCCTTAAATCTAACTGTCAGCTGGTCTGCCATCCCCCACTAGCTGGCTCTAACCGTGATTTGATCACTGGTCTCCTTAACCTTACAGAGAAGTCTATTGGGAACAGCAGGGATTGGCCCCAGCTCCTGTACCTCCCAGGGTCAACCTCTTGTCTATCTCCATTCCCATAGCCATTGCTCAGTAATTTGGGTGAATGCCCCAGTTGGTGGCATGGATGGACAAGACAGGTTGCCCTCAGGCAGTTCCTTAATTACTCAAACTGAACTGGCATCTTTAGGCTACCAGTTTGTCACCTGCCCCCTCTGAGTGATGTACGTCCCACTTGGGAGGCCCCAACAATTGTAAACAACACTCTCTTTCCAGGAGCACCATGGGCAACCCTGGGACTGTACTTCTTGTGTTTAAGTCAGGCATTGACTTGTCTCCCTCCTGAAAACACCATGACTTGCACCATAGGGATGGTCATAAAAGATCTTCAAGTATTTAAGAAAATACTGGCACAACTGCAGGGATCTCTCCAAAATGAGGCTATTTCCAGAATGAAACCTGGCTCATTGTTTTTCACACTTATTATTTTTCACAATTATCCCCAAAAAGGAAATCATCCAATTGGAATAGATGGTATGAAACCAGTCCCTGACTTTAGCTAAACTGATCGGTGATACGTCCTCCTCATCCCTGGGAGACATTCAGGTCAGCCTCCTCTCACTGGCCAGGGTTGTTATGGTGATGTGATTGCTGTAGGCTTCTTTTCTGCAGGTCACAGTGGAATCTGTGCAACCTCTAGTACCTCCTGCTGTATCTGAACCAATTCCTTGGGCCAAGAGGAAAGGTCAGCACAACAATTTAAGGAGAAAGCCACCTGGCTTTCTAAGGGTGACCCAGATGGTTTATGGGATTTGTTCAGCCGACTGAGTCCACGACCATGGGTGGAGGAACTGCCAAGGACAATACTATTGGTTGGAGTCCTATTGAGAGGAGCCTTAACTAAGTGCTGTATGAGACAAAGTGAATGGACTCGGTTCTAGCCTTTGTCGGTTAGATGAACTGACGTGGCCAGTGGAGTGGCATACTCACGGGAGAATTTGCCAAAAGCCAGGACAGTATAGAAATGAAGGCTGGGTGTTGTTGGGAGACAATTCTCCATGAGTCTCGTGTTTCTGCATGTTTTATGAACAGAACTTTTCAGGACTGTCTTTTTAAGAATGTTTGTATAACAAACAGCCTTGGAAGATTGAGATAGTATCTCTCTCTGGAGCAAAGGGCAAATTAGTTTACTGTCCAGTATAAGAAGGTAATGTCTCAAAAAAGAAGAAGAAAGAGAAGGAGGAGGAGAAGGGGAAGAAGGAGAAGGAGAAAAAAGGAGAAGAAAAAGAAAGTAATGTCTCCCTCTGGGCAAAGTTCAGGCAGGCTTGTTGCTCATTATAAAAGATAAGAGGTCTCTAAGCTCAAGCTTCCTTATCTGCAACACATCCTATTGTGTGTGCCGGGATCCCCTCTCCCTTTTGCATCACCCTTGGGAAATTGGGGCTTGGGGAACTGGCACAAATACTGTACACCAACCACTGCTATTGCAGTGAGTGGTAAGGTCCTTTGTCTCTGAGCCGGGAGTCCTGTTTGCTCTGCCAGCATCCATGAAGCTGTGGCAGGCCACCTTGTTCACTTGCAAGTAGAATAAGGTCTCAGGCCCTTCAAAGTCCTTGACAAATCCATCTAGCAGATTTTTTATTGAGAACCTACTCTTTTCTAAGTACTATTGTAAATATTGGGTCTACAGAAATGAACAAAATGTCTATCTTCCTGAAGCTTCTATTCCAACGGGATGGAATGTGGGAGCATAAATTGGGCATCCTTTATGCAGAGCAGTTTGGCAGAACATATTTAAAAACT
The DNA here is from genome assembly GCF_039906515.1 of Pseudorca crassidens. Lineage (NCBI taxonomy): Eukaryota > Metazoa > Chordata > Mammalia > Artiodactyla > Delphinidae > Pseudorca > Pseudorca crassidens. The sequence goes on from NC_090310.1 coordinate 23,450,083, forward strand.
TAAAAATGTGCCCAGTATAACTGATTCACTTTGTTATAAAGCAGAAACTAACACACCATTGTAAAGCAATTATACCCCAATAAAGATGTTTTTAAAAAATGTATTTAAATAAAGAACTAAAAGGAAGAGAATTAAAAAAAAAATGTGCCCACCTCTTGAGCAATTGTAAGAATTCATCCTAAAGAAAGCATCAGACAAGTACACACAGAGATATGTACCCAGGGATATTTATCATAGCACTGCTTGCGGCAGAGTTTTCTAAACTTGTCTCATTCAAGCACTGTGCTCATGGTCTGTGTTATATCTACATACCATACCATCCTACTCTTTTTTTTTTTGCGGTACGCGGGCCTCTCAATGTTGTGGCCTCTCCCACTGCGGAGCACAGGCTCCGGACGCGCAGGCTCAGCTGCTATGGCTCATGGGCCCAGCCGCTCCGCGGCATGTGGGATCTTCCCGGACCGGGGCACGAACCCGTGTCCCCTGTATTGGCAGGCGGACTCTCAACCACTGTGCCACCAGGGAAGCCCATCCTACTCTTTTCTTATTCTTCTAACTGACCCAGGACATTTAGTTAAATTAATTTTATTTTAAAATTAAACATTACATGACTACCAAAAGGCTAGTTACACTGTTTCTAATAAATATATCATATATAAGCAAATATATATAATATGTATACAAATAAATATATAACTATTTAAGCGTTTAAGAATTCATCAATGTACTATCCAAATGCACATTGCATTACTCCAGTTACTTGTATCACATTATGGCAAATTACCGCTTTTTAACATCAAAAAGTTGGAAACAACAGCAACAGTTAAACAAATTGTAGTATATTTGCATAAATCAAAGGAATGTTAGCAGGCATTGCAAGTGATGATATAATGTATATTTATTGTCGTGGAAAAATCCTTATGATAAAATATAAATTGGAAGCAAAGCAGATCCAAAATAATATATATTATACATATTTCATGTATTTATTTTTATACATGTGTATAAAATATTCTAGAAGCATTTATTATCATTGAGTGATTGGAACCATGGGTAAATTTTAATTTCTTTTGGTTTCGCTAAAAAGAACCTTAGTTTGGGGTTTTTTTTGGTAAGACTAGAGAGAAGTAATTCACTAGGTTTATATGCTCTGAGGGAAAATACGATGTCTGTATTGATCTAAACACCAATTTTTCTATAGTATTAGTTTCAATAGATTGCCAAGTAATTGAATAGAGTTGGAAGAAACACTCTTGAAAGTTAATAAACTTGAAATATGAAATTAACAAACCTGGTGGATCAACTTACTCTTCAACCTCAAATGTATAATAAATGACTGAAAACACTGCAGGAAGGAAGGGTATATATCTTCATAGATTATATTAGAAGTAGCACATAAAGTCACAGAATATTCAAGCTTGAAAAAGAACTCATAAAGTTATTCTACTGCCACCTGGACATTGGAAAAATGCAGAAATTGAGACTCACTCATATTGGTTGATACATCCAAAGTCACACATTTGCATTAGTGGCAGAGAGAAAGACAAGAACCCAGGTGTCTTGGGCCCCAGCTTAGTGAGAAGGAGTGAGTTGTTGTGAAATGAATGTATTACGTCCAAATCTCAATCCTGTTATATCCTTATATCCTGGCTGAGGCAACTTGGATGAGTTAATTTAACTTTTTGGAGCCAGGATTTCCTCATTTTTGAAATGGGAATATTACTTATCACAGAGAATTTTTGTGAGATTTCAACAGCATGGCAGACACTGCAGGCTGCCTACCCAATGTCCATTACCTCTCCTTCCTGAAAGGACCCCGATTTTGTTTGGGGGCAGCAATGGGCCTTTGTAAGCATGCTCATCTCCATGATGGAAGTGACACAGTTTCTGTCAATGACTAATAAGCTGAGGGTTTCTGGGAAAGCTTTTGCCTTATGAAATCAGGCTCTGTCCCTTCCTGCTTCCTGCTTGTTCCTGCAGACGATGCAGATGTAGGGCTGGAAGTGAGTAGCCACGTCCCAGTCAGGGAAACTTATGCACACAGGCAGGCTCCAACATGCTGAAGATGGTGAAGAGGAATGAGAAAAGGCCTGGGATGGCACTGTCATTGAACAGCCTCACCAGCCATGGGCTGCCTGCTTCTAGACTTCCTATGGGAGAAAAAAGAAAATCCCCATTTAGCTAACCTATAGAGGTATATTGGCAGGTTGGTCCCAATTATTTCCTGTTCTGTGGTGAAATTAACCATCTACACTCTTGGCCTCATGAAGGGCATCCTTCCCCATGTCTTAACTTTGGGCTTGGTCAGGTGACTTGAATAGACTATTGAGATATTGACCAATGAAATGCATGCTTGTGTAGCTGGGCTTGCCCTCTTAAACCTCTGACATCTCCTTGGAAGAATGTGCCTCAAGAAACCTGCTTGTCTCAGAAGAGATGTGGGAAGCAGGATTTAACCAAACTCATGAACTGGTGCTAAGCCCAACCTAGAACGGTCAACTCCAGCCAATCCACAGATGTATGAGCAAGAAAAAAAAAATGTTTACTATCGTAAGGCCACTGAGATTCCGGGATTGTTTGTTATCCAGCAATAACTGATGAATACATCCCAGTCAAGTATTCTCTTACTCATACCCAAAAGCCTTCTTAACAAATATAAACAAGGCAATACATGAAGAATGCCAGGTACCTATTGGATGTTTAATAAAGATCAGTTGTTTTCTTTTTACTTTCCACACAGTATCATTTCTGGAAAAGGAAGAAATTTCTTTGAGTGTTAGTTGGCCTTTAGTTTTGGTCTGTGGCTCTTTCAGTGGGTTTTCACCTCAGATTCAACTATTTCTATTGTGTTTATTTTTCCAATATAACATTATTCCAGACTTCAAAAAATAAATTAAAACAAACCCTCAGCAACATGGGCCATGGACTTAAAATTCAAAGAACCAAGATTTCTGGGATGGGATTAATAACTACAGCCAGAAGATTTACGGAAAGCATCAAAATGCTGACTTTTTTTCAGTCATGAGAAGCAATAACTTAAATCAGCCTGTGAACTTTCTCATTTATTTTATTTTATTTGTAACTTTTATGTGTGTACTGAGACCATAATACAAGGTGACTGCTATGCAATGGTCTCTTGCTGCTTGTGAATGCCCAGGCCAAGCCACAGAGATTATTCTCATAGCAGGAGACATTGATCTCTTGACACTGTCCAGTTACTCTGACTGTGCCTATTATACTAGGTGACTGAGGGGGCTGAAGTACACTTGACTTCAGGGTCCTGTTCCTGGGCAGCTGCCCTTTCAGGAGCTCCAGAGATAGAGCTGTTGTATTTGTGTAAGCTGAACTGCTAAGTCAAAAGCAGGCTAGAGCCTCAACTTGCTACTTAGTATGGTCCAAGGACCAGCAGCATCTGCATCACCTGGGAACAGGTTAGAAATGCAGAATCACAGGAGCAGCCCCAGCCCTACTGACTCAGAATCTGCATTTTAACAAGATCTCCAAGTGAGTCTTTTTTTTTTAATTTTAAAAATTGAGATATAATTCACATAAGTTCACACTTTTAAAATGTACAATTCTGTGGTTTTTAGTATATTCGAAAAGATGTGCATCCACCTCCACTATCTAATTCCAGAATGTGTTCATTGCCCCCAAACAAACATCACTCCCATTAGCAGTCATTCCCCACTGCCCCCTCCCCCAGTCCCTGTCAACTACCCTATGGATTTGCCTACTCTGGACATGTCACAAACATGGAGTCAAACATTCTGTGGCTTTTTTTGTCTGGCTTCTAACCCTTGGAAGGGTTAGATGAAGGGTTAGAAGGGTTAGATGAATCTTTTCAAGGTTCTTCCATGTTGTAGCATAAATCAATACTTCATTCTTTCTTATGGAAGAATGATATTCCATTGTATGTATAACATTTTTTCATCCATTCATCAGTTGATGGACATTGGGGTTGTTTCCACATCTTGGCTATTATGAATAACGTTGTGTACAAGTTTTTATGTAGACATATGTTTCCACTTCTTCGGAGCATATATCTAGGAGTGGATTTTCTGGATCACATGGTGACTGTATATTTAAACTTTTGTACAATTGCCAGACTGTTCCCAAACTAGCTGCACCATTTTACAATCCCACAGCAGTGTTTGAGGGTTTCTCCACATCCTCGCCAACACTTGTTATTGTCTTTTTTTTTTAATTGTGGGTAAATATATATATAACATAAAATTTACCATTTTAACTCTTTTTCAGTGTACAGTTCAGTGGTATTAAGTACATTTATATTGTTATGCAACCATCACCACCATCCATCCTTGGATGTTTTCATCTTGCAAAACTGAAATTCCATGCCCATTAATCAATAACTCCCCATTTCCCTCTGCCCAACCCCTGGCAACCACCAATCTACACTTTGTCTCTATGATTTTGACTACTCTAGGTACCTCATATTAGTGGAATTATATAGTATTTGTTTTTCTGTGTGTGTGTCTGACATTTCATTTAGCGTACTGAATTCAAGGTTCAACCATGTTGCTGTATGTGTCAGAATCTCCTTCCTTTTTAAGGCTGAATAATATTCCATTGTGTGCATATACCACATTGTGTTTATCCATTCATCCATGGACAGCCACTTGGGCTGTGTCCACATCTTAGCTATTGTGATAGCTAAACATGGGTGTACAAATATCTCGTAGAGACCTTGCTTTCCGTCTTTGAAATAATTGAAATTCAGAATTTCAAAAGTGGAATTTCTGGCTCTTTTGGTAATTCTATGTTTAATTTTTTTAAGGAACCACCATACTGTTTTCCATAATCACTGCACCATTTTACATTCCCACCATCAATGCACAAACGTAACAATTTCTCTACATCCCTACCAACCCTTGTTTTTTTCGGTTTTTGTTTGTTTTCCAGTAATAGCAATTGTAATGAGGTGGTATCTCATTGAGGTTTGATTTGCATTTCCCTAATGATTAGTGATGTTGAGTATCTTTTCATGTGCTTATTGGCCATGTGTATGTCTTCTTTAGAGAAATGTCTATTCAAGTCCTTTGTCCATTTTTGAATTGGGTTGTTTTGTTATTATTGAGTTATAGTTCTCTACATATTCTGGATATGAATCCCTTATCAAATATATATTTGCAAATATTTTCTCCCATTCTGTGAATTATCTTTTCACTCTGTTGATAGTGCCTTTTGACACACAAAAAATTTTAATTTCCATTAAGTCCAGTTTGTCTGTTTTCTCTTTTTGCCTGTGCTTTCTTGGTGTCATATCCAAGCAATCAATCTGATGTCATGAAGCTTTTGTCCTATGTTTTCTTCTAAGAGTTTTATAATTTTAGTTCTTATATTTAGATCTTTAATGCATCTTGTGTTAATCTTTTTATGATATTAAATAAGGATTCAACCTCATTCTTCTGCATGTGAAATTCTGTTTTCAGAGTCAGCACAGTATAAAGTGTTCTGTCCTTACCCTTAACCCACTCTCCACATTCAGTACCTTCCTCGGCACTCCAACACTCTTTTTATATCTCCTTCATACTGTTGCAGGAAAATGGGGTGCAACAGGATGGTCATGCCCCAGGTCTGGGTTAAGTCCCTGAGGTGGGCCCCCAAGTGAGGGTCCTTGGCTTCGCACAGGAAAGGATTCAAGAGTGAGCCATGGTAAAGTGAGAGCAGGTTTATTTAGAGAAATACACATTCATAGGCAGAATGCAGTCGATCTCAGAAGGCAAGAGCAGCCCTGGGGTGCTGGGATGATTAGTTTTTATGGGCTGGGCCATTTCATAGTGGGAGGATTATTCCAACTATTTTGGGGAAAGGGTGGGCATTTTCAGAAATTGGGCCACAGCCCACTTTTTGGCCTTTTACGTCAGCCTCGGAACTGTCATGGCGCCTGTGTATTACATGCTAAGGTAGTACAATGAGCATATAATGAACCTCAAGGTCTACTGGAAGTTGAATCTTCTACCATCTTGGGCCTAGTAGGTTCTAACCAATTTTTGTTGTATCTTCAATGGCTGTATCTTTCTTTTAACGGTTGTGCCTCGCCCCCTTTCCTCCTGTCTCAATACCACTGATAAACTTGAATTGTAATTGCCTGTTTAGTTATCTGTCTCCCCAACTAAATTTCAAGCTCAGTGAAGTCAGGAACCATGCATTTCTTGTCCCCCCCCTCCCCTCCCACCCCACCCTCCAGTGTCCACTGCACCTCCAGCCCTTGACCCAGTCTCTGGCATAGAGTAGACAATCAGAAAATATGTACTAGTGTGACATAATAATAAGAAATATATTGGATCTTCGTCCTGGATTACTAAAATCCTTCGAATCTCCTGAGTGATAGGAGTCTTTTGCTATTCGTTAACAAGCCCATTTCCTCACATCTGAGTGTATGCTAATGAGATGATTTAGGATGGGGTCTTTAGATAGCCTCAGGGTGGGGCTCGTTACCCAAAAGACCAAACATATTCATCCCGTGGTATCCATGGGGGATTGGTCCGAGGACCCCTTCAGATACCAAAATCCACCAATGCTCAAGCCCCTTATACAAAATGGTGTAGTATTTGCATATAACCTATGCACACCCTCCCATCTGCTTTAAATCATCTCTAGATTACTTATAATACCTAATACAATGCAAATGCTATATAAATAGTTGGAAATACAATGTAAATGATATGTAAATAGTTGCCAGAACACAGCAAGTTCAAGTTTTGCTTCTTGGAAACTTCTAGATTTTTTTAAAAAATATTTTTGATCCTCAGTTGGTTAAATCTAAGTGTTCTGAACCCAAGGATGAGGACTGACTATCTGTGATTAGAGGGTGAGAACTTTCAGCCCCACCTACGGACCTCCAGGGAGGGGAGGAGGAGCTGGAGATGAGCTGTATAAAGACTTTTACAATAAGATTGAGATTCCATGAGTTTCTGGGTTGGTGAACACACCAAGGTGCTGGGAGGGTGATTCTCCCAGAGAGGGCATGGAAGCTCTGTGCTGCCCTCCCCGCAAACCTTGCCTATGCTTCTCTTCCATGTGTCTGTTCCTGAGTTTTATCTTTTACAATAAATTGGTAAATATAATGAAGTGTATTCCTGAGTTTGAAACAGGAGGGAAGGGGGCAGGGTACAACCTTCAAAAGAATGACATATGTATAGGACATGACAAGAACTGGTAAGAACTAACTAGATTCAAGATGGCAGAAGATTTGACTCCCAGTGGACCTTGAGCCTTGTAATACGTTAGCATAAGCTAAGTGACACACCCACCAGTGCCATGACAGTTCTGAGGCTGACCATCAAAGATCAAAAAGTGGGCAGTGGCCCAATTCCTGGAAATCTCCACCCCTCCCACAAAATAGTTGGAATAATCTTCCCCCTCATTAGCCTATGAAATTACCCACTGCTCTGAAAGCTGACAACTCCTGGTGCCTTTCTTACCTCCAGAGATTACCCACGTTCTGTCTGTGGAGTGTGTTTCTCTTTGAATAAATCCACTTCTTACCTATCACTTTGTCTCTCACTGAATTCTTTCTGTGATGAGGCATCAAGAGTCTGAGCTTCATTAAGTCCTGAGACCAAGCGTGTGATCTCAGTTAAAAGACTATGGGTTCAAGTCCCAGTCTGGGTTTTGGCTGGGTTTGAGTCCCGGCGTGTGGGTTCAAGTCCAATCTTAGTTACACGGTTTCAAGTTCTGTGAGCCATCCTAGCAAATTATTGAACTTGAGGAGGGAGTTGTGAAAACCCCCAAATTTGTAGCCGTTGGTGAGAAGTATGGGTGGCCCAGGCCTTGTGGCTGCCATCTGAAGTGTGGGCAGTCTTGTGGGACTAAGCCCTTTAAGTTGTGGGATCTGATGCAGGTAGTGTTCAAAGGGAACTGAATTGTTGGACACCCAGTTCATGTCAGAAAATCAGAAAACGTGTTGGAAAGAACACCAGGCAGCAAGGCATGTGACAGGTGTTCGGTAAATAGTAGCTATTTTTATAATCATTGTTACCAGTCCCCTACTCCAACCTTTGCAAACTTCTTCAGAAGTATCTGAGTGTTTTCCATTTGTCTTTCCTTCTACAATTTTAAGTCAGTTTAGACATCTATATTTCTGATTAATGAACCAGAGATAATGATTGAAACTGGAGCCAGATCTTAAAATGGCTCTTTGAACTTTTCTTTTTTTTTTTTTTTGCGGTACGCAGGCCTCTCCACTGTTGTGGCCTCTCCCATTGCAGAGCACAGGCTCCGGACGCGCAGGCTCAGTGGCCATGGCTCACGGGCCCAGCTGCTCCGCGGCATGTGGGATCTTCCCGGACCGGGGCACGAACCCGTGTCCCCTGCATCGGCAGGCGGACTCTCAACCACTGTGCCACCAGGGAAGCCCTCTTTGAACTTTTCTGAAATTGCCTACTCCAACACCTTTGGAAGGAAAATGCACCAAAATGATAAAATCAAAGCAATGAAATTCATATCCATTTATTGATTAAAAAAAAAGTAAAGGATAAAAATGCATCTTGAGATTAAAGCAGTCTTCTGAATATGGAAGGGGAGAGTGGGGTGGGGGAGAACATTTGCAGCTAATTTACTTGAATATTTCCTTCCCATCCTTGGCTGCTAAAGATTAAAGCTGCTTTTTAAAGGCAGGACGCAAGTGGCTGGGAGAAAATTCAGCATGAAGTTTGCTGGAGACAGCTATAGAGAGTGTAGGGACATCAACTTAAGTGGGACCAGAGGAGCAGAGATTTCATTCAACTCAAGGCTGGATTAAGCCCTTCCTATACTGCAGCATGCAATGCTGTGTGTCCTCCTGAGGTGAGGCACTCTGATGGGCATACCACCTCTGAAGGGTTCTTGCCCCAAAACAATTAGCCTGAATCCAATCAAGCCTCTAGAACTAACTTCCAGTTTGTCAGAAAGACAGGGTAGGAAGTCACCATCAGGAAGAAGCAAGAAAATTCAGAAGGTGAGACATATTTGAAGACAACTGGCCTGAGGCTTTTAAAAGTCAATGTCACTGGGACTTCCCTCGTGGTCCAGTGGGTAAGACTCGGAGCTCCCAATGCAGGGGGCCTGGGTTCAATCCCTGATCAGGGAACTGGATCCCACATGTGTGCCGCAACTAAGAGTTTGCATCTGCAACTAAAGATCCCGCATGCTGCAACTAAGAAGTCCACATGCTGCAACGAAGATCCTGCATGCCTCAACTAAGACCCGGCACAGCCTAAATAAATCAATAAACAAACAAATAAATAAATAAATATAAAAAACGTTAATGTCATTCAGTTCAGAAAGTTCATTGTTAATTTAAAGAAGCCCTACTGGTCTTTTATGTTCTATCCTGCAGCTTTACTGAATTTGCCTATTAATTCTAATAGTTTTTTGGTGAAGTCTTTAGGGTTTTCTTCATATAGGATCAAGAACAGTACAGTTAAAAATGGTTAAGGGACTTCCCTGGTGGTCCAGTGGTTAAGACTCCACGCTACTACTGCAGGGGGCATGTGTTCGACCCCTGGTCAGGGAACTAAGATCCTGAATGCTGCAAGGCATGGCCAAAAAAAAAAAAAAAAAGGTTAAGATGGAAAAATTTATGCTATGTATATTGTACAAAAATTTTTTAAAGTGAATGTCAATTAAAAAAAAGATGGAAAGAGATGAATGGACAGTTTTGAATAAAAAGGGACTAAAAAGACAATACAGGCCAAATATGAATTTTAATGGCATCCTGGTTTGAGAAAACAAAACAGTCATAAAAGGCATTCTGAAAGACACCTGGGGAAATTTGAATGTGTACTGAATATTAGACGACAGTATAGAATTACAGTTAATTTCTTTGGCTATGATAATGGCATCGACATTGTATAGGCGAATGTCTTTATTCTTACAGATGTATGCTGAAGTATTTAGAGATCAACTGTCCACAGTGTCTGCAACTTACTTGCAAATGGTTCAGAAAAATATGTAAAATAAAGGAAAATAAATAAACAATAGAGAATAAAATCGACAAAATGTTAATGATTGTTGAATCCAGGTGGAAGGTATACTGGTGATCATTCATTGCACCTTTAGGGATGTTTGAAAGTTTCCACAATAAGATGATAGGATAAAATGATTGTGATTCCTCTCTGTCCTTTTTCTTATGTAATTCAAAATGGAAACAAAACTAACAGCAAAGACAGCGAAGTGTGGAGGTGGGGAAGGGGGGCAGCGGAAAGCACCAGGGATTTTTAAGGCAGTGAAACTCTTCTGTGTGATACTGAAATGTTGGTTACATGATGTTATACATTTGTCAAAACCGATAGAACTGTACACCTCAAAGAGTGAACCCTCAAATGAGTTATGAACTTTAGTTAATAATAACGTACCGATATGGGGTCATCAGCTGAATCAAATGTATTACACCAATGCCAGTTTCTTTTTTGAAAAAATTAAAATTTTTATTGAATTAAATTTTATTAAAAAGGTAGAATTATGGGGTCAATAATTTCTGGTCTTAAAATTTGCTTGGTGGTTAATACTTAACAACGAATAAAAATACGAAAAGATCATTCTATCTTCTCCAGCTAATTTAGTTGTGTAAGGCCCAGAGTCAGTTTTAATGTCTTCAGCAAAAATGCTTCCAACAAAAATGCTTGAAACTCATTTCTCTTAAAAATGTGGAACGTTTCACGAATTGGTGTGTCATCCTTGCACAGGGGCCATGCTAATCTTCTCTGTATCGTTCCAATTTTAGTATATGTGCTGCTGAAGCGAGCACCTAATGCCAGTTTTTAATAACAGGGGAAACTTAAGGAAGAGAGAATATATGGAAACTCTCTGTGCTTTCTGCTCAATTTTTCTATAAACCTGCTGTTTCTGTAAAACTGCTGTAAAAAATAGTCTGTTAACTGAAAAAGCAGCAACAACCATGGTACAGTTAAGCTTGAAAAGTAAAGTAATAAAAAAGAAAAATGAAGGTTAAATAATAATCTGAGAAGTTAGTAGTCAGAAAAGTATTGCATAATTATAAAATATGGGCCACAAATTCAGTGCAGACCTTCATGGAAGCTAGGCAAAGAGGGAGAGAAAATTTAAAAACATACATCTGCTCAATAGAGGTTAAGATTGTATTTGGAAGGAAGGGAAGAACTATGAAAGAAATCTTTCCTGCAGATCCTAATTTTTTAAAAGTTAATAATGAGGGCTTCCCTGGTAATGCAGTGGTTAAGAATCTGCCTGACAATGCAGGGGACAAGGGTTCAAGCCCTGGTTGGGGAAGATCCCACATGCCGCAGAGCAACTAAGCCTGTGCGCCACAACTACTGAGCCTGAGCTTTAGAGCCCACGAACCACAACTACTGAAGCACGCGACCCTAGAGCCTGTGCTCCACAAGAGAAGCCACCTTAATGAGAAGCCCACACACTGCAAAGAAGAGTAGCCCCCGCTCGCCGCAACGAGAGAAAGCCCGCACACAGCAGCGAAGACCCATCGCAGTCAAAAATAAATAAATACAATTTTTAAAAAAGCTAATAACGAGTTATATAATTGTTCATATCCTCAGTATTCCTAAAATTTATTCAAAAGCAAGTTTCATGTGTCAAGTATTACAAATACAATTGAGAACATAATAATAATAAAAACCCTAGACAGTTATAAGATAAAGGAGCACTAGGGGTGTAATGTACAACATGATAAATATAATGAACATTGCTGTGTGTTATGTATGAAAGTTAAGAGAGTAAATCCCGAGTTCTCATCACAAGGAACAGATACTTTTTTCTATTTCTTTACTTTTGTATCTGTATGAGATGATGGATGTTCACTAAGCTTACTGTGATAATCATGTCATGATGTACGTTAGTCGAATCATTATGCTGTATACCTTAAACTTGTACAGTGTTGTATGTCAATTACATCTCAATAAAACTGGAAGAAAATTAAATGACATAAAAAAATAAATAAAACAGGAAATATGGGCTTCCCTGGTGGTACCGTGGTTAAGAATCCGCCTGCCAATGCAGGGGACACGGGTTCAAGCCCTGGTCCGGGAAGATCCCACAAACCATGGAGCAACTAAGTCTGTGCGCCTCAACTACTGAGCTTGCGCTCTAGAGCCCACGAGCCACAGCTACTGAGCCTGCGTGCCACAACTACTGAAGCCCACGTGCCTAGAGCCCGTGCTCTGCAACAAGAGAAGCCACCGCAATGAGAGGCCCGCGCACCAAAACGAAGAGTGGCCTCCGCTCACTGCAACTAGAGAAAGCCCGCGCGCAGCAACAGAGACCCAACACAGCCAAAAATAAATAAATAAAATAGATACAACATTAAAGAAATAAAAATGTTCTAAAAAATTTCTTCTAAATTCTTCTAAAAAAATAAATAAATATAAAATAAAATAGGAAATAAAAAACCTAGACAGCAAGAGGAACGTAAGGAAGTTCAACAAAATCCTCATTTCCTCTATTTTCTCAGAATGATGACCTCATTGCTTTTATTCAACTATCACATATCAAAATCTTTCCAAATAATTTGGGGGTGGTTCCCCTCTTTCACTACCAGCCCTAAGGTCCGTTGGGTAATCCAACCCCGATACGGTTCTTTTCTTGCGCAAACATTTATTTGCTCAACAAGTATTGACATTTTGATATCTGCCAAGTGTCAGGCGTTGTATTTGGTTCTGAGATGACAAAGGTTAAAAACTAAAATTTCTGCCCTCAAGGAATTTACACAATGGGGTGGGGGATGGGGAACTGACCAGCAAATCTCACCCTAGTGTAAGGAGCCCAGAATAACTGATCCGGTAAGAGGAGGGGATCATGGCAGTCAGGACGAGGCTTCCCCACCCAGGCAGTGACTCACTGAGGCTTGAAGAAGAGGAGCTACCTGCCAAGTTAAGCGAGGGGAGGGAGGGAGAGCAAAGAGTGCTGTTGCCTGGCGTGTTCATGGTTAGAGTATAGGCTGGGCCAGATTTAAATCTGGGAAGGTGGGCAGGGACCAGGTCTGGGAGGCTCCAGAAAAACTCTTCTCGTAGGTTTATTGTTTGTTTATTTATTTATTTATTTATTTATTTTGGCCGCGTGATGTGGTGAGCAGGATCTTAGTTCCCCAACCAGGGATGGAACCCTGTGCCCCCTGCACTGGGAGCGTAGAGTCTTAACCCCTGGATAGCCAGGGAATTCCCTTCTCTTAGGTTTAGACTCTAATCTGAGGGTGGCTGGAAGGTCACTCTGCAGGGGCATCTCCTGGTCAGAAATGGGTTGTTCAGGGGAGTGTCCCCTGGCTGTTTTGGAAGAGACCAGACTGAAGGCAGCTAGACCAGTTCTGGGCTGTTGCTGCAACGAGGGCCTGTCCCAGGAACGGAGCCAGAAGAAGGGGTGGATTCACCAGGCATTCTGGAGTAGAACCAACAGAACTTACTGACAGATTATTGGTTGGGGAGAATGAGAAGGAGGTAGGCTGACTCCCACGTTCCAGGCTGGGCACTGGGGGGACCCTGGGCGATAAAGCCAGGTGAAGAGCTGTAGAAGGAAGCAGGGGAGGTGGCCAGTAGATGTGGGACACATTGAGTCCCAGGGGTCTGTGGATGTCCAGGCAGAGATGGCATGTCAGCTGCTGTGTGTGCAGGTCTGGAGTTCTAAAGAGAGAGTGGGGCTGGGATAAGACCAGAGAGTGCGCTGTGGGCTTGAGTATCCAGGCAGGGGACTGTGATAGGACCACACAGGCCCTTTCTCAGCAATGTGTGTTCACACCATCAGCAGTTACTGACCAGGCCCCCTCTGTGTGCCAGGCCCTGTCCAGGAGATGGAGGTTGTGGAAATAGACAAAGACCATCCAAAGGAGAACATAATGAAGCTATGTATTCAGAGCTTGCTAGAGCAAGAGAGTCAGCCCTCATCATTTGCCTTTTGGCAGAGACTCAGAAGCAGGCAGAGGAGTGGGAAAGCTTTAGAGTTAAAGAAAGGGGGGGGGGGGGATGAGAGAAGGAGCCAGGTGTGTCCGATTGGAGGCTGTTGGCACAGGGAAGTTGGAGGTAGGCTAACTAGAAGCAGGGCATCCTGTGTGATTGGTTAAGCATGAACGTTTGGCTTTCTCTGGTTGGTCCCTCTAGTTAGAAGAGGGGACAAAAATTAGGGAAGCTGTCAGTTATGAATCAAGTCCTAGACATTTGGGGCTGATGGTACAGGGGTTATTATTTGGCTTCTGGGCTGGCTGCTGAGGACGGTGGTCCTCCAAGTCTGACTTAGAGAGAGCAGACTGGCTTCCTAGGCTGGTTACTTGTGATAATGGGTTGGTTTCCTGGGCTGGTTGCTGCAGATTGTGAGTCAGAGTTCTATTTTTATATGTGGTCTGGGCATTGTCTGTTTGTATATTCAATCTCTCAAGGTACAGCAGTGAACATACCTACAGTCCTGGCCCTCATGGCCCTTGCATTCAAGGAGGTAAGACAGGTATTATGCAAGCAAGCAAATGCATTATCAAGACCCTTTTCATCCAGGTCTCAGTCCTTTTACTGTCCATGCAGCTCATTTTTTTTCAGACACTTAGCACTGTCTGAAAGCGTCTTGATACTAGAACTCCTGACAGATTTTCATGTACATGAATGGTCATCACCGCACTGGTCACACTAGCCCTAAAATGGAGACAACCCAAATGTCTATCGGTGGATGAATGAATAAACAAAACATGGGATATCCATACAACGAAATATTATTTAGCCACCAAAAAAAATGAAGTACTGATACATGCTACAGTACAACACAGATGAACCTTGAAAACACTATGCTAAGTGAAAGAAGCCAGGTACACAAGGCCACATACTATATGATGTCACTTGAATGAAATATCCAGAATAGGCAAATTCATGGAGAGAAAAAGCCAATTAGTGGTTGCTAGGCAATGGGGTGAGGGGGAGAATTGGAAATGAGTGCTTAGTGGGTACCAGGTTTCTTCTGGGGATGAGGAAAAAGTTCTGGAACTAGGTAGTGGTTATGGCTGTACAACATTGTGAATGGTACTTAATGCCACACAACTGTACACTTTAAAATGGTTAAAATGGTAAGTGTTAAGTTATGTGTATTTTAAGCGTATGATCAGTTCTGATGATTTAATTAGATTATAAATACGTACAGCCAAGTCTTTTATTTGGCCAACTTTGATCAAACAGAGGAAAATTCATTTTGGGGGGAAATTGACAATATCAGCTTCTAGATAATTAATAAACTTCCAATGTAAAATATAAAGTGATATCCTAGAAAAGACAGTTTTCACTCTGTATGGACAGTTCACTTTCTAATCAAACTAAATTATTATTAATGCTAAATGGGTGATTATTTCCAAGGCTTTTATACGATGACAAAGCCAATAATAGTGTCGAGTAAAAAGGTGATTTTGTATTTGATAAATATTGCAGTTTTTACACTTAAAAGATATCTAATGTAGAACAATAACTCCACTTGAATTGCCGCAAAGTGATTTTAATGACATAGTAATGTAACCTCTTTAGGAGAAGAGCAATGAACTTTTTTTTTTATAGTTAAGGACCCCTGGCTCTTTTTCTGTTATTCATTGAAAAACACTATCAATCTCAAAGAGGGTGATTTTCAATCTCCCTCTTCTGTTGGGTACAATGTATTGTGCGCTTTCTCAGCACTAGGCTGGAGGCCGAACATAGTCACCTAGTAGACATCATCACAGTCCCCTGCAGGGTAAGAGTTCTTCTCTGCATTTTACAGAGAGGTGATGGAATTTGCCCAAATTCTCTCTGATAGCTAATAATAGATACAGGGTTCAAACTTAGCTTTCTTTGATTCTAAATCTTATTCTTTTAATCAACAAACTTGTAACAAGTGACAGGTAGTAAATATCTGAGGCTTTGTGACCACACAGTCTGCTGTTGTGGCACAAACGTAGCCACATACAGCACATAAGCAAATAAGCATGGCCATGATCCATGTACCAATATGGCACTGAAATTTGAATTTTATTTAATTTTTCATGTGTCATGAAATATTGTTCTTTCACTTTTCCCCCGCCAGTTTCAAAATGTAAAAACCATTCTTAGCTTACAGGCCATACAAATACAGGCGGCGAGCCAGATTGGGCCCAAGAGCTATAATTCACTGACACCTGCTCTTAATCCCTGCAAGGTCCCCAAATCCAATGTCTGCAGTGGACAGGGAGATAACAAAGTGAGTGAAAAAGGCAGGGCAAGACATTAGGGGTTAGAGGGGACTGTGGCCCAGTATTGCTATTGCTTCTGGGTTTTCAAAGGAAAAAAGCTGGAAATTTAGGTTTGTATTTGCAATCTCCCTGTTTCAGTATTAGCAGTAAATTCAAATTTCTGAAAGAAAATAGTGTCGTCAATCAGATATGGCCCACAGGACTTGGTGGTCCAGTGGGTAAGACCTCTGGAGGTCCAGTGGGTAAGACTCCACACTCCCAATGCAGGCAGCCCGGTTCAGTCCCTGGTCAGGGCACTAGATCCCACATTCATGCCACAACTAAGGGTCCACATTTTGCAACTAAGAAGTCCACATGCCACAACTAAGAGTCCACATGCTGCAACTAAAAAAAAAAAGATCCTGCAGGCCACAACTAAAGGTCCTGTGTGCCACAACTAAGACCCAGTGCAGCCAAAATAAACAAACAAACAAATAAATAAAGATATGGCCCACAGGTCCCCTTTATTGCAACCTCTTCACTGTGATTGAATGGATTCTCCACACTGGCTACTCTTGGGAATCACTTTGGACTAAAAATAAAACCACCACCAAGATGTCTGGGCCTCACACCCAGAAATTGGATTTAAATTGGTCTGCAGTGGGGCAACTGGATATTTTTAAAGCACCCCAGCTGATTCTGAAATGTAGCCACTAATGCCTGCTTCAGCCAATTACACGTTCTCCTCCCCAGAGCCCTGTACATCCATCCTGGAGGAAGGTAGATTTACAGCTGCTCTTGGTGAAAAGTCACCCCATTTAACCTACTCCTGTGGTTGCCCCAAAGCTGCTGCGTATAAACACCACTGCCATAAAGCACTGGAGTTCTTTTCCCTTGCACATTAATCCTTCTACTTGTTAGATACAAACACCAGCTCTTCTTGTCAGGACTGAGGGGTCAAGTGATAGTGACCCCCGGCCAGTGAAGCAGGAGGGCACAGGGCACCAGGCGTGGGCCTGACTTGGGAAATAGTCTGATGGCAATATTTTCTGCACAGTGCCCTGCTCCGTTTAGAAGCCCAGGGGCCTTGAACCCTGGCTACAGTCACAGGAGCCCCACTCGCATATGTAGGCCACTGCCTGTCTTAGAGGCCTTTGATAGCTTCCTTTGTTCTTCACCTTGGCCCAGGTGGTCTGGTCCACTGTATCAGTCAGGGTTCAACACAGAAACACAATGGGTCATGGGATAGGAGATTCATCCTAGGGATTAGACCTTACAGAGCTATAGGAGGAGCGGGGAGGGGACAGTCCAGGAGGGAAAATGCAGGATCAAAGGAGGCACTAGCCAGTCCCTCTGGGAAGCCAAGCACATTCAGTCACCAAAGTAGGAGAACCAAGGGAAGGCCCTCTGGCAAGTTGTACCTCTGTCAGTGCCACCACCAAACACCTGCTGGGACAGCAGGAGGCAGAGCAGAGGAGAGCAAGCTCAGATGGAACCTCTGGGCATCTCTGCATCTTATCAGCCACTGCATCTGACCATAGTGACTTTCAGTGATGGTGATTGCTGCACTTGCACTTGCCTCTTTCTGCCAAGTCTTAAAGGGAAGAGGAGTCTAGGAAACATTTCCAGCTGAGTCGAGTTGACACAATACAAACCACACATCCTTGCCCACCTCTCTTGCCTCTTCTTGCCATCATCCTCTCTGATGGTTCATTTTAAGTGTTGACTGGGCCACAAGATGCCCAGATACCTAGTTAGATGTTATTTTGGCAGTATATGTGAGGGTGTTTCTGGGAGAGACTAGCATTTGAATGGGTAGACTGAGCAAAGCAGATTGCCCTCCCCAGTGTGCGTGGGCCTCATCTAATCAGTTGAGGGCTTGAATAGAACAAAAGATGCAAGAAGGGAGAACTCCTTTTGTTTTTAAACAATCCTTTATTTTTTTTAATATTTATTTATTAGGCTGCACCAGGTCTTAGTTGCAGCATGTGTGATCTTCGATCTTCATTGCAGCATGCAGGATCTTTAGTTGTGGCATGTGGGATCTTTTAGCTACAGCATGAAGACTCTTAGTTGTGGCATGTGAGATCTAGTTCCTTGACCAGGGATCGAACCTGGGCCACCTGCATTGGGAGCGTGGAGTCTTACCCACTGGACCACCAAGGAAGTCCCGGAAGAAGGGAAAATTCTTGATCCCTACCTGGCTGCTTAATCTGAGGCATCAATCTTCTCCTGCCCTTCAGCTGGGACTTACACCATTGACTCTACTGGTTCTCAGGCCTTCAGGATGGACTGGAACCACACCACCAGCCTTCATGGGCTTCCAGCAGATTGTGGGACTTTTCAGCCTCCATAATTTCTTCATATATATATATATATATATATATATAATTTGTTCTCTTTCTCTGGAGGACCCTAATACATCCTCTTTTCTATATCACTCTTCTTTCAGTTCCCAGAAGTCTCCAAGTTCTTTCCCACCTCAAGGACCTTTTACTTCTAGCTGAAATATTATTCCCCTCACCACCTCCTTGCCCAGCTCCTTTTTCCTCATCCTTTAGATTCAAGCTAAAGTCATTTTCCCTGGACTTCCAATATAAATTATCTTCCTGTTATTTTTCTCTTATATACAACTTGAGGATGTATATATACAACAAAGAGACACGTCTCAACACACAGCTTGGGGTGTATATTTACTTGTAACATCTCTTTCTTGTGCCAGCTCTGAAGCTCTTTGAGGACAGGGATCGTGTCTGTTTTGTTCTTCAGTGTAAACCCAGTGCCTGGTGTGTTGTAGCTCCCAAAACATATCTATTAAATGAAAGAACATAGTCATTTTCAAGGCCAATGTTTGATATAGTATTTTAGAGAAAAAAAATAGGTCCCTTGCCTAATACATGGCTTCATTTTGCTATACAATTTATGGTCGACACAGTATAATTTATTATACAGAGCAACAAAAAATACAATACTTAAAGTTTCTGCCAGGAGGCAAAAATTAGCCATACCACCCACTAACTCTGGGAGACCCCATAGACTTGGAAAAACCATTGGAAGCAACTGCTAAAACTTTGTTTGTGATGTGATTAAATAACTAGCTCTCAGAAGGAATTTTAATGCTCATCGTACAAGGTCCAGAGAGTTTCTGTGGCATAATGGCCCACATACATTCAGAGCTCTACGTGCTTCTTTAATGTCTACATCATTTTCTCTGTGAGAAAGAATGATTTATCTTTAGTTTGCTTAAAAATTCTTTTCCAAAAATTCCAGACAATCATAATCTCAGTGATAGCAGAGCTTTCTACTATAGTACATGAGCTAACGAACACAAAGAGGTTTGTGGAATCCCTGAGACATAGTGCATGCTTAATAAATGATACTTTCCTTCCCACATCCCTAGGGATATTTTCTTCTAAGGATTAAACAAACTTGCAATAAGTAATAAATAAATCCTAGAGAGCTAATGCATAGTATAGTGAATGTAGACAACAACACTGTATTATGATCACCAAACTGGCTAAGAGACTAGATCTTAATTGTTCCAACCACTAAAAGGAAATGATAACTGTGTGATGTGCTAATTACTGCCACAATAGCAATCATATCACAATACCTAAATGTATCAAATCAACATGTTGTACACCTTAAATGTACATAATGTTATATATCAAATATATCTTAATTTTTTTAAAGTGCTATTTAACTCAGACTACTGATTATGAAAATGTCCCTGAAAGAAAATAGATAGGTAAGTAAAGGAATTTTCTTTGGGGAAGATAAAAGTGAATATTTAAAAAGAGCTGCTGGGCCTTACCTCTGCTCTATCTTGAAGCTTAGCTATAAATCTATAGCATGCTTCTTTCTTTCTTCCTTTTTTAATTTAAAAAGCTGGAGAAAACATTAAATTTGGAAAATAACTCTTTGGAGTAAGGAGCTCAGTGTTTTCGGGGACAGTCCTGGACGTTGAACATTCTCCCATCTGGTCCCCATAGGAGAATTCTCTCTTCTTCTGCCACATCTCAGCATCCCTGTGGTTATAACTGAGCTCTTCCACTCTTTACATAAGAACCAGGCTAGCTAAACCATCTCTGTGGAATGGGATCATGGGCTTTTCCTGAGGCAAAGGTGGATGTTCTACCACTGTCTGGACTTGGTGGGCGATCTGCAGCTTGCACAGGTGCAGCATTCATCCGCCGCATCAGCATCACCTCTCTGAGGATGACGCCACCACCCTCTACTCTAGAGGGTTACAACTGGCCTGAACTATGGCAAAGGGGGTCATCCACATAGATTGGACAGATTGGAGAGCTGGCAAGTCTTGTGCCATGAAGCAGGGGCCATAGGCTGGATGTAATGGGTGGAGAGTCCTCTCCAGGTGGCAAGAGAAGGACAGTCAATGCAACTTCTAAGCACTGGTAATTTATGCTTCCTTAAGTGCTTACTTAAGTGAAGATTAATGTCTCCCCTTAGTGACACAGCTCTGTGTTCCTTCTCAGCCCACAGACAGTGGCTCTCAAAGTGTAATCCCCAGACCAACAGCATCGACAGCACTTTGTTAGAAAAGCAGATTCTCGGTCAGTCCCCACCCAGACCAACTGAGACCCTTCAGGGTGGGGTCCAGCAATCTGAATGTCTTAACAAACCCTCCAGGTGACCCTGATGTGCACTAAAGTTTGAGAACTACGGCTCTAGTCTAGGGCAGTGCTTCCCCAGCTGTGCTTCGTACTACACTCTCTTGGGAAGCTTTGAAAATCCTAATGCCCAGGCTTCACCCACACTAATTCAGTCAGAATCTGGCAATGAGACTTGGGCATCAGGAGTTCTTAAGGATCCCCCAGGGTAATTCAAAATGGGCAAGCGAGTTTGAAAACCACTGCTCTATCTGGGGCCTCACTGCTCAATAGTGTGGTCTCCGGACCTGCAGCATCCATTGGCATTACCTGGGGGCTTGTTAGAACTGTCAGATCTCAGGGCCCCAGCCCAGACCTGCTGAATCAGTCTGTACTTTAACAAGATCCCAGGTGACTCATAAGCACATTAAAATGTGACAAGCACGGGCCTGGGGTACAAAAAACGCAATCTGAAGTGCGTGTCTCAAACTTTCTGACTTATAGATCAATGATTTACTGAACCGGGTCCAGAGGTTGCTGATTTTGTTTTTCTGGTTCTCTGGTGACACTCCCCCTCCCCCCTTCAATGGGGGAGGGGGAGAGCACCTGGGGGAAAGGAAATAAATTCAAAAAGCACCTCAAGGGGGCCCTACAGAGTGAGTAAGGGAGGAAGAAACACTTTAGTTACCATTTGGGTGTATTCTGGTCATATTCTGTTCACCATATTATTAATCACCACTTTGTCCAATAGCAACTCCCAGGAGGCCTCCCCATAAACAAGCTGTTTCTTTCTCTCTCTCTCTCTCCACCCCACCCTCCAATTTCTTATTTCATTATTTCTCAACATCTTACCAGACCACTACTGAATGATTTAGAAAGTGAAACCAAGGCTGATTCAGAATTGGAATAAATATTAACCATGACTTACTATTAAAGAAGTGGAAGGAGGTCCAGATTAAAATAGGCTGACGCTGTGAGCAAAGGCAATAGAAATTTTATTGCCTTGCAATTTTTTTAACCTATAAGATCTTTTTTATTAACCCAATCCACATAGTCAGCTTTTTTCCTCATCTCTGTATATGTGTGTTTGTGTGTTGTCATGACGAATATGAATTTTCAGGATGCCTGTGTATCCTGGGCAGCAGGGTATAGAAGGAGCCTTCGGCTGGGAGTAAGTGTCCTTCACAGCAAGTCACTTTACTGGGCTGGACCTCAGTGTTCTTGCTTCTACAGTAAGGGAGTTTACAGTTGTGGTTGCAGATTCAGATACCTCCAGGGGCCTAGGTAGAAATCTAAATGGGGCAAGGGCAGCCCCTCTCTCTCCTTATTAACCTGTGAAAATGTGCGTCCAATGCTGCCAGATTTCAAAGGAAGCAAGAAAAGAAAATCTGGACTTTTTTGTTTGCAATTTCTCAGTTTTTGAATATTGGTAACTAATAGAAATTTTCCCCCAGAATTTGGAAACCACACCAAACACTCCTGAGGCCATAGTCCACCGGCGCTAGCTAAGTAATGTCCTCCAGCCTCAGTGATATCTCAGCACTCTTTAAGAATTCCAATTCTACCCCTTTAATGAATTTGTTGTTTTTTGTGTAGTCATATTTTTGTCTCTAGTTTATTCTTTCAATAAATATTTGATTACCCATTGTAAGCCAGAAACCATAGTTGACCGGAAAAAAAAAAAGAATGAGATGGGGCTTTCTACTTTTAGGTGAGCAAATGGGAAAGCTAAGTGAGATACTCCAATAAATAATAAGGCTCAGTGAATAATTAGGCTTTTTGAAAAGTCTAAGGAAAGGCAGATCTGGTTCTTTAGTCAGACACACAATCTTTTTGAGGCTTGGTATTTTCATCTGTAAAATGGGGGAGAATAATACCTCCCCATCAAGCCTGCGTGAAGATTAGAATTCTGTCTGTAACGTACTTGGCATATAGATGATGCTCAATAAACAATGCTATCTAGCGCTACTACTTTTATTGTTACATTATAAACTCCTAGGTGTTAGGCATTGGGTCTGATGGAAATCATGTGACGGCAGTTCTTAACTTGGAAGCAGCTGGTTGTGTTCCCAAATGTATACCTTCAAGTTTGTTTTCCTGTAGAGATGGCATCAGTTGGTTACTCCCCCAAGCAAACCCCAAAAAGCCTATTTAAACTATAGGATGGGGACTTCCCTGGTGGTCCAGAGGTTAAGATTCTGTGCTCCCAACGCCGGGAGCCCAGGTTCAATCCCTGGTCAGGCAACCAGATCCCTCACGCCACAAGATCCCGCGCACCTCAACGAAGATCCCGCAAGCAGCAATGAAGATCCCGTGTGCTGCAATTAAGACCCAGCACAGCCAAATAAATAAATATCTAAAAATTAAAAAGAATAATAAACTATAGGGTGGCCTAAATATTGCACAACTGCAATTTTTTAAAAAATCAGAAAACCCTATTGATGTGATGCAAATACAACAGAAGAAGCCCTTTGGGGTTCTTTTCAACAAAGTTAAAGGCTTTTGGCTTATTGTGAGTGGTGCTTCTAGTTACACATGCTAAGCCAGGTTTAACTAGAAGACCAAGAGCAAAGAGTTGCATACTTGGTGATTCCGAAGTGGGCTTGTAGGGAGGGCCTTTAAGATGGATGATTCTAGGTTTTTTAATTTGTTTGATTGCGCTTAAAAACATATAACTTTCCTTTTGTTTGAGCCAATTATCTCTAACATTGTGTTCACACTTATCCTTAAGGCACCATCTTTAGGCTGATGACTCTCAAATTTGCATCTCCGGCTCTTAGCTTGGCATCTCTAGTTGGAGATCTCATATGTATCTTAGATTTGACTTGGTCAAAACAGATCGCTTGACCCAAATTTGCCTCCTCCCAAGCCTTTCCTATATCAATAAATGACAATGCCATATGTCAAATTCTGGAAAACATTCTAATTTTTTCTTATTCCTATCACACCCCATATCAAATCCCTCAGGTAGCCCTGTGCACTTTGACTCCGATATTCCATGGCATTATATGAAAAATGGGATCACTCCTCGCCTTGTGCACTGTATAGGTAAATTCAAGCCACCATTTTCTCTACTCCAACAGCCTGCTAACCCATCTCTCTGCCTCTCCCACTTCTGACCTAACACAGCAGCCAGGGTGATCTTCTGAAACCATAAATAACATATCTTTTTGGCTCAAAACCCTCCAAAGGCTTTTCATTGCAAGTGGAATAAAAATCCAGACTGTTAGCCATGCCCCAGAAGTCTTATGTGATCTAGCTTCCACCTGTTTTCCCCCTTACTGGCAACTGAGGTCGCTTGCACATCTGCATCTCCTGCCAGTAAGTTCTTTCATGACAGCCTTCCTTCTCATCGTCTCTTCCTTAGAAAGGCCTTCCCTGACCATCTCTTTCACAGACTTCTAGCCGTCCCCCAGTATCCACTCTTCCCCTTTTCCAAAGAAATGGAACCTCCTATTTTTAGCTGAGTCCGTAATTGGCCAGTCTCCCTTAAACTGGTTATGGCTACATGACCAAGTTCTATCCAATGCAATATAAACAGAAATATCATGTGGCAGTATCCAAGAACCAGCCTTAAAAAATCATTGGTACATGCCTTTAGCTTCTTCTCCCCATTTATTCGTTCTGCTGGCTGGAACGTGAACTGATGGCTGGAGCTGGAGCAGCCACCTCAGACCATGAGGTAACTTTGGAAATGGAGGCCAAGCACGGCAGAGCAACAGAATGGAAGGAGCCGGATCACTGAGGACTTCATGGAGCAGAACTGCCATAACAGCCCTGGATTACTTGCTTTTGGACTTCCACTTGAGAGAGAAACAAACTTTTGTTGAAGTCACAGTTATTTTGGATCCTGTTACCAACTTAATTCCAACTGATAGACTACTCTGTCTAAGGCAGCCCTCTTTCATATTTATCTGCAATTTTTCTTCAAAGCCCTTAGTGCCTAAAATTACCCTCTATATTTATTTATACTTTTATTTATATTTTTAATATCTTGCCCCCTCTGGAATATAAACTCCTTGAAGCCAGGGATTACCTGATGTTCAGTGCTGTATCCCTATCTCCTGCAAGAGTGCCTAGGACATAATAGGTGCTTAACAAATATTTGTGGAATGAATTGGTGAGTGAACACCTCCTGTGTGCCAGGGAGAGAGATACAAAGATGATTAACATATGTTTTCTGAGTTCCTTGTCTGAGAAGCTCACTGTCTGTTGGAAGTGGTGGTCATCCTCCTTGGGTTCATCTAACCATGGTTCTCAGCCAGGGGCAGTTTTGCTCCCCAAGGGGCATTTGTTGATGTCTGGACCTATATTTGATTGTTACAAGTTAGGGGATGCCACTGGCATCCGGGGAGTAGAGGCCAGGGAAGCTGCTAAACGTCCTGCAAAGGACAGCCCCCCTCAGCAGGTAATTATCTGGCCCCAAATGCCAACAGTGCTAAGGTTGAGAAACCCTGAGCTAGTCAAGGTCAGTGTTGATTAGATTTGCCAGGGGGAAAATTGTTTGGGCTGCACAAGAGTAGAAGCCATGAAATGTGCGGGATGGCTGAATTGCCGAGGTCGGCTGAGTTGTCAAATTCTGCAAAGCTCTCCGCTGAGAGGCCAGCTCCAACCATTAACCATTGCTTGTCACTGGGCCCACGTTTGGAGGACACTGTGCATTCAGAACAGTAAAGTTATGTCCAGAACTCTAGAAACCAAGCCAGAGAAGCTCTTTGAATGGTATCGTCATGAGTAGAAAGAACTCTAACATGAATACTCACTTTGCCCACTTTCCCCAGGGAGGCTGACAGAGCTGAGTCTCTCTCCCACTTTCTGCTGTAATAAGTCTCTTCTTTATTTCTGTTGGATGAAAGGAGTGTGTCCACATTCACGGGCCTCCCGCAAAATGTAATTTTCTCTTGCAGGTAAACCAAGTAAACAAATGAAAGATGAGGGTAGTCTAAGGGACAGGAGATTATGGAGGTGATAGTTCTGGGCCACTTCATATTTTAACTACCCCCCCTTGTTTTTTTTTAGCTTTCTAATTTGTTAGACACTGATACGCTTCGTGACTTTGGCTAGGGCACTTAATCTCCCTGAGCCTCAGTTTCCTCATCAGCAAACTCAAGGGGGTGGATCAGGCCATGGCTTATCTGTCTTCCACTCTAAATAACCATGATGATTCATCTATCACCGGTTAACCATCAATTAAATGATGGCAACAAATGCCCGGGTTCAAAGAAATAAATTTGAAAATAAAGGAAAGACTACGGTGATTCTTAGCATCAATGTTCCTCCCTCCCACCCTCTCCTGAGCCATTTCAAAAACAAAGCATCAGCGCTAATCTTTGGAACAGTATTTCCTAAAATATGTTTCTTAGAACGTAGCTCCTCAAGATGTGAAAATGGGACTCTACATCAGAAAAATTGGGGAGTATACTAGATCCTCTTTTTGGAGAGTAACAATAAATCATTTTAACGTTTTATAAACCCAATGCTTCTCACTTATTTGACTAGAGATTTCATTCTTCATTGAATATTTATTAGCATCCTAGAGAACTACAGAACTAGTGTTCTGTGAAACTCACTTTTGGAGACCCTGACGTGGTATATAATGCCAATACCTTTTGTTCAGTACCTACTTGGAGAGGGAATGATGGACCTGCTAAAAAGATTCCCAAAAAAGACAGACATGTTTTACAACTTCCCCGGTCTTCAGTAGACATATGGGCATTACCCATACACCTGGTGTCAGGCAACAATAGCATGCTAAAGACACACTATTAATAAAATCCACTTATTGGTCTCATTTTTTTGTTATATAGCCTATGATGCAAAGAGAGAAAACTTTAAACATATGCTTCTTTGCTGAATTTACTCTGTCAATCTTATTCACTAAGACTCTATTACAGGGTTGACAAATAGGTTTTTTCTCTCATGACAATTTTGATCAATGGGTAGTGGCTGCCTAGAGCTCTGTATTAAAAACAATAATAAGACCTTGAATGGGCTTGGAGGGCAAATATGCTGTGATTGATTTTTTTTTAATGTGTTTATTTTGGCTGCATTGGGTCTTCATTGCTGCACAAGGGCTTTCTCTAGCTGCGGCACACGGGCTTCTCATTGCGGTGGCTTCTCTTGTGGCAGAGCAGGGGCTCTAGGTGCAAGGGCTTCTGTAGTTGCAGCACACAGGCCCTAGAGCACATGAGCTTCAGCAGTTGTGGTACGAGGGCTCAGTAGTTGTAGTGCACGGGCTTAGTTGCTCCACAGCATGTGGACTCTTCCTGGACCAGGGATTGAACCTCTGTCCCCTGCATTGGCTGGTGGATTCTTAACCACTGCGCCACCAGAGAAGTCCATGTGATTGATTCTTAATGTCTCTTGTGGGTATAGTGCTGTGATTGATTGTTGATGTCTGTTGTGTGTATAGACTAGTAGAAGACATAGGGTGCTTGTTGTGTGTTTCCTCACCAAAAATCTTACAAACCACCCACATCGGCTTGATAGGGGAGTTAAGACTTAATACACTTAGGTGTCAAAAGGAATGGTTAAGATAATTCTATAGGGTCAGGTCTTAAAGATAAATTGAATGCAAGATCTCATTTGGGCCTTGAAGGTTAGAAAGGTTGGGTCTTGTGAGGAGACCCTGGGAGGTAATTCTCAGCAGAGATTGCAGATGAGCGGCCAAGGCCCCAGGAATAGCTTGTATCTCTAGAGCTGCCCAGATACAGTGTCAGCATCCCTTAGACAGTGCTTAATAAAGGTTCATTCTTATCCTTTATCTAGCTCAGCTCTGTCCAATAGAAATATAATTTGAGCCACATATATAATTTGAAACTTTTAAAAAGTAAAGAGAAAATAACCACATTTAAAAAGTAGAGAGAATTCCCTGGTGGTCCAGTGGATAGGAATCCATGCTTTCACTGCCCAGGGCCTGGGTTTGGTCTTTGGTCGGAGAACTAAGATCCCACAAGCTACACAGTGCGGCCAAAAAAAAAAAACAAAACAAAGAAAAAGTAAAGAGAAACAGGTGAAATTAATTTTAACAATATAGTTTATTTAACCCAATATATCCAAAATATTATCACTTCATACAATCAATGCAAAAATTATTAATGAGATAGTTTACACTCTATTTTTGGTAATAAGTCTTTGAAAGCTGGTGTATATTTTACTTACATCATATCTCAATGGGAACCAGCCACATTTCAAGCGCTCAATAGCCCCAAGTGGCTAGTGGCTACCATGTTGGACAATGTTAGTATAAACTACCACTCTTATTCATATGTTCTGTCTTCCAGAAAGTTTGAATACAGTTAATTTGGTTCCAGCAGTTTTCCCAAACTCTATTCTGATGCTGGTGTTAGCAATATTTTCTTTTTTTTTTGCGGTACGTGGGCCTCTCACTGCTGTGGCCTCTCCTGTTATGGAGCACAGGCTCCGGACGCACAGGCTCAGCGGCCATGGCGCATGGGCCTAGCCGCTCCGCAGCATGTGGGATCTTCCTGGACCGGGGCACGAACCCGTGTCCCCTGCATCGCCAGGCGGACTCTCA
Organism: Pseudorca crassidens; assembly: GCF_039906515.1. NCBI lineage: Eukaryota > Metazoa > Chordata > Mammalia > Artiodactyla > Delphinidae > Pseudorca > Pseudorca crassidens. Next base: position 23,478,362 of record NC_090310.1, read on the forward strand.
ACCACTGCGCCACCAGGGAAGCCCAGCAATATTTTTTAATCTAAAAAGTATTTCTATTAATAGCACATAAGAAAAATCCATTATTCATTACTTTAAAAATAATTTAAATTATTATTTTTTAAGTTAGAGATTGTTATTTTTGCTTCGTGTTAACATTAGGAAGGCAGAGTTATTAGGTAGAGAACAGTAATAGTTCCTACGACTTGTTCTTTCTCTACTTTTTTTTTTACCATTTTAAAATTGATGTAAAATATACATAACATAAAATTTACCATTTATGTGTATAGTTCAGTGGCATTAAGTACATTCACACTGTTGTTCTACCATCACCACCATCCATCTCCAGAAACTCATCATCCTCCCAAACTGAAACTCTACGCCTGTTTTTTTTTTCCTACACCTATTAAACAGTAACTCCCCATTCTCCCCTCCTCCTAGGCCCTGGCAACCACCATTCTACTTTCTGTCCCCATGAATTTGATTACTCTAAGTTCCTCCTATAAGTAGAATCATACAGTATTTGTTTTTTGTGTATAGTTTCTTTCACATAGTATAACATCTGTAAAGTTCATCTATATTGTAGCATACGTCAGAATTTCCTTTCTTTTTAAGGGTGAATAATATGCCATCGTATGGATTTACCACATTTTATTTATCCATTCATCCATCAACGGACACTTGGATTGCTTCTATCTTTGGCTATGTGAATAATGCTACCATGAACGTGGGTGCGCAAATACCTGTTTGAGTTCCTGCTTTCAATTCTTTTGGGCATATACCCAGAAGTGGAATGGCTGAATCATATGGTAATTCTATTTTTTAATTTTTTGAGGACCCTCCATACTGTTTTTCACAGTGTCTGCACTATTTTACATGCCCATCAGCAACTTACAAGGGTTCTATTTTCTCCAATTCCTGGCCAACACTTGTTAGTTTCTGTTTGTTTGTTTATAAACAAACAGAGGCTGTCCTAATTGGTGTAAAGTGGTATCCTATTGTGATTTTGTTTTGAACTTTCTTAATGATTAGTGATGTTGAGCATCTTTTCATGTGCTTATTGGCCATTTGTGTATCTTCTTTGGAGAAGTGTCTCTTCAAGTCCTTTGCCCGTTTTTTTTTTATAATTGAGTTGTATATTTTGCTGTTGCCCGTGTTGAGTTGTAGGAGGTCTTTATATGTTAACTCCTTTTCAGATATATGATTTGCAGATATTTTCTCCCTTTTCACTCTGTTGATAGTGTCCTTAGAAGCACATCATTTTGGTACTTTATGGACTGACCAGAAAAAATATTCCTCCATTACATGCCCCTCAAGTGGTTTTCAGGTTTTCTTCAACATCAGATAGCCCAGGGTTTAAAGCCAGGTTCTGCTACTTACCAGCTGGGTGGCCTGGGGCAAGTTACTCAGGAAACTTTCTGAGTACAGTTTCCTCTTATGCAAAAATCAGGATTTGATAATATTTACCTCCCAGCGTTTGAGGAAGGGTGGCAGTTAGAAATAAATATAATTAAAATTCCCAGTAAGTAGTCACTATTATTTTAACAAAATGGTGAAAAAGGTGGTTTCTGAGTTTAAACTGGGGAGCTCAAGGCCAGGCTTTGTCTTTTTTTTCTTTTTCTTTCAGGCTTTGTCTTTTATTAGCTCTCTTCCATCCCTGGTATTTGCTAGGAATAAACACTTCCCAAACACTAGCCAGTGATTTGGAGATTAGGCTATTATTTTCCTACAATCCTATTATTTTCATATTTCTGTTTCCCTTACCTCAGGTGATGTCATACTCGGCCATCTGCTTCCCCTGCATCCAAAAGCCACCTCAAGTCATGCTTTTACTGAGAAGCTTCTTCCGGGGCCCAGCAGGAGGGTCCCCTGAGAGGTGGTATGCCTGGGGGATGTTCCAAACACCCAGGCCAAGCAGAGTGACCTTCAAATCATTGTAGCACAGAAGACCTTCCAGAATAAGCCTGCGTTTGCCTCCTTGGCATGGGATGAAGGAATCGTTTCAGTTTCAGTAACGCATATAGCAGTGCACTAAAGAGGTCAAAGAGTTCTATTTCAGCGAGAAGCTCTGCAGGGAAGTATTTATCCCTCCCTTATTTGGTAGGCTCTTTAACTATAGTGAATTTAATTTGCAACACCTGTTTGCTTTTTAAAAAATGGCTACTCATAGAAATTGATGCATTAAGTCGATTGTTGGGTAAAGTAAATTATCCGGGCAACATGGGGACAGGCATGTGAATTTAAGCTTCAGCTCTACTGTATGCTACCTATGTCACCTTGGGCGAGTTGTGTCCACTATAAGCCTCTGCATCATCTGTAAAAGGGGAATAAGAAGAGCAATCAATCTTAAGAGATCATCTTGAGGGTTCCATGAACGATGAGCTAGTTATTGTAGAGCCTTTGTACCATGACTGGGGAGGAGCAAAAGCCCAGTAAATGTCAGCTATTGTTATTATCAACTGTATCATCATCATCATATCAGACTTGGGTGACTTCCAGGCAGTGACAACAAGTACTAAAGGCACCACTCTTCTTTGCCCTGGGTTAACTTCCATCTCTACACCTCCTCTTCCCACCCCCAACACATTAATATCCTTTCTCTTCAACCCAATCCTGGTGGGCCCTGACTTCAGGCAAAACGTTTCAGAAGGCTGAAGGTGGATAAGAGACCAGGAAACGACACTAGAAGTCACAGATTAAAAAATGAGGAAAAACCAAATTCTACACTGGTAGGAGCTTCTACTAAAGGCCTGCGAGAACGGAAGATAAACTATCTTTGGCCGGAAAATACTTAACATTTAGCATTTGAAAAAAAAGTTTTGCACCCCTACAATCCAGTTCTTCAGAAAGACATATACTAGGTACAAGAAGGAGATATACACAGGACATCTTTTTATTTATTTTAAAGTTTTATTTATTTTTGGTTGCATTGGGTCTTGGTTGCTGCGCACGGGCTTTCTCTAGTTGCGGCGAGCGAGGTCTACTCTTTGTTGCGGTGTGCGGGCTTCTCATTGCGGTGGCTTCTCTTGTGGCGGAGCACGGGCTCTAGGCGCGTGAGCTTCGGTAGTTGCGGCTCGCGGGTTCTAGAGCACAGGCTCAGTAGTTGTGGTGCATGGGCTTAGCTGCTCCGCGGCATGTGGGATCTTCCCTGACCAGGGCTCAAACCCGTGTCCCCTGCATTGGCAGGCGGATTCTTAACCACTGCGCTACCAGGGAAGTCCAACACAAGACATCTTTTTAAAATGTTAAAAGATGACTGTACAAACAATACATGGCAATGACTTGCTGGGGAAATTTTATTTACATAATCTGCATTTTATTTACATATGTGCCTGATATTGCTTAAATCTTAAAAAGCAAAGGAGCTGGCTCCTTTAGAATCATCATATAACTTCCTGGGCACCTCAGAGCCAAGCATGGGGGAATCTCACCCTCATGTTTCCTGCACTTTATGTCACAAACAGCTTTGGATGGGCATCATTGTCCTCCTATTTTATTGTCTGGAGTGTGCACGAGTCACTGGGCAGCACATCTTGTGCCCTGATTCACAGAAGTTTGGCCTTGCCTCAAGCTGAGGCAGCCTGAGGGGAGATTTCAAATGTGTCAAGAGGTTTCCCAGCCAAATTCCTTCAGCACCAACTTGAAAACTGGCTATAAAAATAGCCCTTACTGAGGGAGCCTGACCTGTGACAAAGCTTTCCTAGCTGGGAGCAGGAATATGAGGGCTGCTGTTTTTCTTTTCAAAAAATCTGCTTTAATGTCTCTATGATGTGGGTTTACTTTTTAAAAATCCCTCTTGTACTCCAGTCTCCTGTTTGAGAATGACATCCCTTGATTTTTGGAGACGAATTGGGGTTAATCCTGCACCAGATCTGGGGATTATAGATCCCCAGATTTGTTTACTCAGGTTATACATTTGAGTGTCTGTCTAGGAAATTTGGAAGATCTATCTAGGAAAATCCTGGTGCCTGTGTTCAAATCCTGATGCCAGGGTCTTTCAGAAGTTAAAGGCTCAGGTCAACTTATAGTTTTGGAGTTTCTGAGTGTATTAAAAAATTAAGAAATAGCGAACAGGACACAGCATTTATGGTATATTTTAACAGTTTTCTTTTTACAACTGACCACTTTTAACACAAGAGGGAAGAAACTACAATGCAAAAGGATTACCTATTCAACAGGTGAATAATGTAATACAATTATAAAGGGTAAATGCACAGCCCCTCGAGGTGTGTGGGCTGGTAAGGGGACACAATTGTTAAAATCCAGGCTACTTCCTTGTCAGTGTGTTTTTGGGACTTTGTGTATAGCCTCATTAGGCAATAACGTCAAAGGTCTAAATCTGAAACCTTGATGAATGTGAAGTCAGGCGCAGGACCAAATGTCCCTTCTGTTCCTGCCTATGACAGTCCCCTGCCTGCTACCAGCTGGGTGATTTTGGACAGGCTGCTCAGTTACTCTTGGCATCAGAGATACCTACCGCATAGCGTGGTTTTGGAGAATTCCATGAAGTAAATTAGTAAAATAGGCATTAGCAAATGCTCAATAAATATTACCTAGAGTTGGTCACCATTATTAGAGCTAACACTCTATGCCTTGGCCAAAGTTTATTTAATTGTTCTATGTCGGTCACTGCCACATAAGAGTATTGGTTCTCTGTTCGTTCATTCAACACGTATTTATCAAATGCTTTAGCTTTTTAAAAATTGTGTGTTTCTTTTTAATTAATTAATTTATTTTTGTCTGCATTGGGTCTTCATTGCTGTGCGAGGACTTTCTCTAGCTGTGGCGAGGGTGGGCTACTCTTCCTTGCAGTGTGCAGGCTTCTCATTGCGGTGGCTTCTCTTGTTGCAGAGCACAGGCTCTAGGTGCGTGGGCTTCAGTAGTTGCAGCTCGCAGACTCAGTAGTTGTGGCACGTAGGCTCAGTAGTTGTGGCTCTGGAGTGCAGGCTCAGTAGATGTGGTGCAAAGGCTTAGTTGCTCTGTGGCATGTGGGATCTTCCAGGACCAGGGCTCGAACCCGTGTGGCCTGCATTGGCAGGCGGATTCTTAACCACTGTGCCACCAGGGAAGTTCCTTAAAATTGTGTTTTCAGGGCTTCCCTGGTGGTGCAGTGGTTGAGAGTCCTCCTGCCGATGCAGGGGACACGGGTTCGTGTCCCGGTCCGGGAAGATCCCACATGCCGCGGAGCGGCTGGGCCCGTGAGCCATGGCCGCTGAGCCTGCGCGTCCGGAGCCTGTGCTCCGCAACGGGAGAGGCCGCAACAGTGAGAGGCCCGCGTACCTCAAAAAAAAAAAAAATTGTGTTTTCAAATACTATTTCTATATTTTAATTAGAAAACGAGCAATAAGCAGGGGAAAAAATCACCCGTGATCCCACTTATCACAGGATATCAATATTAAGTAAATTTAATACATTTTTTCTAATCTTTTTTCTATAAAACCTTCCCCTCCCTTTTTTTTTTTTTTTTTTTTTTTGCAGTACGCAGGCCCCTCACTGCTGTGGCCTCTCCCGTTGCGGAGGACAGGCTCCGGACGCGCAGGCCCAGCGACCATGGCTCACGGGCCCAGCCGCTCCGTGGCATGTGGGATCCTCCCGGACCGGGGCACGAACCCGCGTCCCCTGCATCGGCAGGCAGACTCCCAACCACTGTGCCACCAGGGAAGCCCTTCCCCTCCCTTTTTTAACTGAGCTGAGGTCATAGCACATGTTCACATTTGGATCTCATGCTCTTTTTAATTTAATTTTTATTTTACATTAGAGTATAGTTGATTTACAATATTGTGGTAGTTTCAGGTGTACAGCAAAGTGGTTCAGTTACACATATACATGTATCCATTATTTTTCAGATTCTTTTCCCATATAGATTATTACAGAATATTGAATAGAGTTCCCTGTGCTATACAGTAGGTCCTTGTTGATTATCTATTTTATATATAATAGTGTGTATCTGTTAATCCCAAACTCCTAATTTATCCCTCCCCTCCACCTTTCCCCTTTGGTAACCACAAGTCTGTTTTCGAAACTGTGAGTCTGTTTCTGTTTTCTAAATAAGTTCATTTGTATCATTTTTTTTAGATTCCACATATAAATGATATCATATGACATTTGTCTTTCTCTGTCTGACTTACTTCACTTAGTATGATAATCTTTAGGTCCATCCATGTTGCTGCAAATGGCATTATTTAATTCTTTTTTATGGCTGAGTAGTATTCCATTGTATATATGTACCACATTTTATTTTTTTTGGTTCTGCCACTATTTTATTTTATTTTACTTTATTTTACATATAAATGTATCTATTCTTTTTCAAATTGTTTTCCTATTTAGGTTTTACATAATATTGAGTAGAGTTCCCTGTGCTATACAGTAGGTCCTTGTTGGTTATCCATTTTAAATATAGCAGTGTGTACATGTCAATCCCAAACTTCCTAACTATTCCTTTCCCCTACCCTTCCCCCCAGTAACCAGAAGTTCCTTCACTAAGTCTGTGAGTCTGTTTCTGTTTTGTAAATAACTTCACTTGTATCATTTCTTTTTAGATTCTGCATATAAGTGATATTATACAATGTTTCTCTTTGTCTGACTTACCTCACTTAGTATGACAATCTCTAAGTCCATCCATGTTGCTGCAATCGGCATTATTTCATTCTTTTTAATGGCTTAGTAACATTCCATTGTATATATATACCACATCTTCTTTATCCATTCCTGTTTTGTATTTTTTCATTTTAAAATTAATTAATTAATTTATATTTTATTTTTGGCTGCGTTGGGTCTTTGTTGCTGCGCGTGAGCTTTCTCTAGTTGCGGTGAGTGGGGGGCTACTCTTCGTTGTGGTGTGCAGGCTTCTCAATGAGGTGGCTTCTCTTGTTGTGCAGCACAGGCTCTAGGCACGTGGGCCCAGTAGTTGTGGCACACAGGCTTAGTTGCTCTGCAGCATGTGGGATTTTCCCAGGCCAGGGCTCGAATCTGTGTCCCCTGCATTGGCAGGTGGATTCTTAACCACTGTGCTACCAGGGAAGTCCCCTCCATTCCTCTGTTGATGGACATTTAGGTTGCTTCCATGTCTTGGCTATTATAAATATTGCTGCTATGAACACTGGGGTGCATGTTTTTTTTTTTTTTTTTTTCGGTATGCGGGCCTCTCACTGTTGTGGCCTCTCCCGTTGTGGAGCACAGGCTCCAGACGCGCAGGCTCAGCGGCCATGGCTCACGGGCCCAGCCACTCCACGGCACGTGGGATCTTCCCGGACCGAAGCACAAACCCGTGTCCTCTGCATCGGCAGGCAGACTCTCAACCACTGCGCCACCAGGGAAGCCCCATGTATATTTTTGAATTATGGTTTTCTCCAGATATATGCCCAGGAATGGGACATGGGACAGCTGGATCATATGGTAGTTCTATTTTTAGTTTTTTAAGGAACCTCCAAACTGTACTCCATAATGATTGTACCAATTTACATTCCCACCAACAGTGTAGGAAGGTTCCCTTTTCTCCACACCCTCTCCAGCATTTATTGTTTGTAGACTTTGTTTTTGGCCATGCTGCATGGCATGTGGGACCCCAATTCCCTGACCAGGGATCAAACCTGTGCCCATGCCCATTGCAGTGGAAGCACAGATTCTTAACCAGGGAAGTCCCTGTTTATAGACTTTTTAAATAAATATTTATTTATTTAATTTACTTGGTTGCACCAGGTCTTAGTTGCAGCAGGCGGGCTCGTTAGTTGCAGCTTGCTGGCTCCTTGGTTGCGGCATGTGAACTCTTGGTTGCAGCATGCATGTGGCATCTAGTTTCCTAACCAGGTATTGAATCTGGGCCCCCTGCACTGGGATCACGGAGTCTTAACCACTGAGCCACCAGGGAAGTCCCCCTGTTTGTAGACTTTTTGATGATGGCCATTCTGACTGGTGTGAGGTGATACCTCATTGCAGTTTTTTTTTTTTTTTTTTTTTTTTCGGTACGCGGGCCTCTCACTGCTGTGGCCTCTCCTGTTGTGGAGCACAGGCTCTGGACGCGCAGGCTCAGCGGCCATGGCTCACGGGCCCAGCTGCTCCGCGGCATGTGGGATCTTCCCGGACCGGGACACGAACCCGTGTCCCCTGCATCGGCAGGTGGACTCTCAACTACTGCGCCACCAGGGAAGCCCCTCATTGCAGTTTTGATTTGCATTTCTCTATTTCATGTTCTTTTTTAAACATGTAAGCATAATATCTTCCCGATTCCATTAAAATCTTCATAATTATAATTTTTAATAATCTGAAGAAAATTACAAGTACGAATGGACTGTCTCCTAATGTTTCCTACTGTTGGACACTGAAATAATGCCTCCTCTTTTTTTGCGTGTGCTATTTATAAGTAAAACTGAGACCAATACTTCTGTATCAATCTTGGTCCATATCTTAGTTAATTTCCATTTCATTCCTTCCACTAACAACTATTTTTTGAGTGCTTACTCTGAGTCAGGTGCTGTGCTGTGTGCTGGGGATGGAGGCGGTAAAGGTGAGACAGGTATGGACTTGAATCTCACAGAGCTCATATCCTAAGGGTGAGACAGATAATACATATGCAAAGAGACACAATACTTGCAGATGGTGATGGGTGTTACCAAGGAAAGAAATAGGGTGTGTGATAGAACACACCTGGAAAGGGCACTGGCCAGCTTTTTTGAGCAGGGAGGTCAGGGAAAACCTCTCAGAAGACTTGAGATGGTATACCCTGAGAAAACCATCATTCAAAAAGAGTCATGCACTACAATGTTCATTGAAGCTCTATTTACAATAGCCAGGACATGGAAGCAACCTAAGTGTCCATCGACAGATGAATGGATAAAGAAGATGTGACACATATATACAATGGAATATTACTCAGCCATAAAAAGAAACAAAATTGAGTTATTTGTAGTCAGGTGGATGGACCTAGAGACTGTCATACAGAGTGAAGTAAGTCAGAAAGAGAAAAACAAATATCGTATGCTAACACATATATATGGAATCTGAAAAAAAAAAAAGTAAGTTTCTGAAGAACCTAGGGGCAGGACAGGAATAAAGATGGAGACGTAGAGAATGGACTTGAGGACACCGGGAGGGGAAGGGTAAGCTGGGATGAAGTGAGAGAGTGGCATGGCCATATGTACACTACCAAATGTAAACCAGATAGCTAGTGGGAAGCAGCTGCATAGCACAGGGAGATCAGCTCAGTGCTCTGTGACCACCTAGAGGAGTAGGATAGGGAGGGTGGGAGGGAGACGCAAGAGGGAGGGGATATATGTATACATATAACTGATTCACTTTGTTATACAGCAGAAACTAACACACCATTGTAAAGTAATTATACTCCAGTAAAGATGTTAAAAAAAGACTTGAGATGGGCCAGGAAAAGAGAGCCAGGACTAGGGTGAGACAAAAGAGGTGCCTAGAGGCCCTAATTTAAGGAGGCACTCACCCGCAGGCTGGTGCAAGTGCAGGGTTGGCACTTGGACAACCTCAAGAGTGAGTGCCTCCTTAAATTTGGCCCCAGAGGCACTCCACTCTTTACCCCAGTACCAACCTTGATGGGAGTAAAGGCAGGAAAGGCATTCCAGGCAGAGGGAACAGCAAGTACAAAAAAGTGCAGGGGCTGGAGAGGCTAAGTGTGTTTCAGGAACTGAAATTCTGTCTCTATTATTGGAGTGGAATGAAAAAGTGCTAATGGAACCAGTGAAGCAAAACTACTAAAAGAAGTGAGAAAAAATTTTGGAAAGTTTTCAGAGTTGATCATATTTGATGTGTATATATTTTTAAGTATCCAAGTAGTCATCATGGGAAAAACCGGGCTTTTAATTCTTTCTTCTCAGTGGTTTAGAATTGTCTTTATAGTCCACATGTATTGGGAGGTGAGGATGTCGTGGGGTCCCCAATAACTTTTTCAGTGCTTAGGTGCTCAAAAGTGGTGTTACTCAATCTTGGCTGCATATTAGAATCCCCTGGGGAAGTCAAAAGTATTGATGCCTGAGAGATCCTGATTTAATTGGGGTACAGCCTACATGAGGGCGTTTTCCTATAAGGACAAACTTTAGAACCATTGTTAGGATCCTGTTTTGGGTATGAGCAGCCCTGGGATGTTTGCAATGCAGGAGAAGCCAGCTTTTACAGGCTCTTAGTAATGATGAGTCTGGATTTTATCCTAAGAATGGGAAGCCATTGGTGCATTTTAAGTAGGATGTTCGCATGATCTGATTTTTATTTTAAGAAAATCACTTTGTCTGTAATGTGGCACATTTCCTTAGGATAGTTTCCCAGGAGAAGAATTAGTGGGGGAAAGGGCGTTAATTTTAAGTCTTTGGACACACACTCTTAAATTGCTTTCCAGGAAGTTGCTGCCACATGACACTCACCCACCTCCCATGTCCTCACACCTCCCCTGTGCCAACACTGTTTTTGAGGGTTAATCACTTCCATGAAAGAAGTAGAAAAAACAATGATAAATAAGAAGGAATTGTTTGAGCAACTGGGCACAACCCCTGCCAGCTACTTTTCTTTCTTTTTCTTTTTCTTCATTGGTCAAATATTATCCAAATAGCCACGTGCTTCAGAGAAGTGGTGAATCTGATCTTTAGGTAATTTTTTTTGATTGCTTACCATGTGGAAGGCACTGTGAAAAACACTTTACATGCAAGATCGCTATTAATCCTCTCAACATCCTCAAGAGGTCAGTGCTAATATTATCATCTTCATTTTACAGATGAGAACCTGGGGCACTGCGAGAGTCAGGAGCTTTGCTGATGCTCCCTCAGCTCTTAAGTGGAGTTGGAATTTGAACCCAGAGCCCTTCCTTGAAGTACTCTGCTGTTGTTCTGTAATTTGAAAAGGTTAAAGGACTCCTGACATTTTTCTCAGGGGTCTAAGGTTCTGATTATTCTGTTGGGAATCATTTTGGAAGCTGAACAATCGACATAATTTGGTCATCACTGCACCTTTGTTGCAATCAACTGTTGAAGCAAGTCAAAATGATTAATTGGCTACATCAGCCATTTGCTCATGGGTCTGAGGGTCCCAAAGAGGAAGAGAGCATCAACTTACCTGGAGCACAAAAAGAAAAGGATCTGAGGAAGACAGGTCCAAGAATCGTCAAAACTTAGAATTAAGAAAAGGCTTTGGGGGAAGGGGCCTTTTTAGTCAGATTGCAAGACAGGCTTGCAGAATGATGGAGAGAGGGGAGATTGAGCAAACATAACAATTCCAGACATTTCTAATAATAGATCTATCTCTCTGACCCCTACTCCCAGAGTTGCTTAAGGACAAGGATTGAGTCTGGATCTCTGTCCCTGTCCCCAACTGCTTGGTTAGTAGATGATCAATAAATTTTGCTGAATGTTGAATGAAAGAATAAATGATGATTAGGCTGCACATTAAAAACATACTTGAGGACAATATGTTCACTGTTGCTTATGTAATTAGACATTAACTACAAACAAACCAAAATAACTTGTGGCAGGATTAACAATTTTCCAGAGAGAACCATACTGAGTGAGGGGACCCTAATCTTGGGACTCGATTCAAGAGGGACTTTTTCTCTTCATCAGAGAGTAGGGAAGAAAGGCTACCTCTTGTAGGGCCCCGTTTACAACTGGTGGGATCCTTCCTCACAGCAAGTGCAGGGGAACCCAGGGCAAATTTCAGGGTAGAGTGTGTACCTTCCAGATGCATCTCTCTTCACTCAGGTATTTTATTAAAAAAATTTCTTTTTTACACATGTGGGTGACCATGCTTGGGTCTGACCTAGTGGGAATTTCTGTGTTGAGTCAAATAGCCCCAGTTCAGAGGAGTTTCTTTTTTCCTGAATGGGTGGAGGGGAGAGGGGAGAAAAGTGCTTTTGAAAATCTAACTTTCTATCCTCTAGAACTGGCAGGATCATACCTTTATGAGGGGTTGCTGGGCACAAGAAAGGAGCCCAGGGTTGAAGCGGGATGAGTGTGTAACACCTCATAATCTCAAGTACTTTTGGTAACCATTTTAAATCACACAAGCAACATATAAAGACTTTCTTCTTGCAACATAAAATAGGTTAAGACCCTCTGTGCAGACAAGGGTAAGATCCTTTTTACTATCCTCCCCAAAGGTAACTCCTGTTACCTGTTCGATGTGCATCTTGCTGACCTTTTCTCAATGTATATGGATGGCATTCACATCATGTATCAGATGCTTTAGTGAAGTCTTTCTGGCGGACTGTCGCTGTGGGGGAGAGAGTGCTCAGGTTTGCCCCCCAGCCCCCCGACTCTTTTTGGAGGGGAAGGTGGGCAAGTGTAACGGTGAGAGGATTTCAGAGCATATTTCACATTGCAGGGAATCGGGTCTGGTGCTTGAGAGTACTCCGCTTTCTCGATTTAATTTAGTTTTTTGCAATGTGAAGAAATGGTCGAGGTGTCAGGACTCCATGGGCATTTCAGGCGTTGGCTGGGTAAATAGATACCCACCCTCTCTCTTTTTTTTTTAATTTCCACTTTTTACCGTAGAAGGTGAGGAACGTGGAGGCACGTGAATCCTAAAGGCACGCCTCCGTGTGTGTGTGTGTGTGTGTGTGTGTGTGTGTGTGTGTGTGCGCGCGCGCGCCCCCACCCCCCCCAGCAAGGGCACCCCAGGTTCTTAATTGGATACTTGTTTACACCTTACTGCCCGGCCCTCAAGGGGTCAGGTGTTTTCCCGGGCTTATGTGGGAGGGTGTGCGTGTGGGAGTGGTGGCGGAGATTCCCCTCTCCCGTGATCCCCTGCGGCGGGGCCAGACCTCGGCGAGGTCCGCGGATAGTGCAGAATACCGCAGGGCGCGGGAGGATCGTCCGCTCGCTGAGCCCGGCCCCGCCCCCGCCCCCGCCCCAGGCCCCGCCCTTCCGATTCGGCCCCGCCCCTCTCCCCTGGCCCGGCGGGCGCCGGCCCCGCCCCTCACTCCCAGCATGCCGTGCGGCAGCGGCGGCGCGGCGGGCGGAGTCGGGAGGTGGGGTAGCCGTGGCTGTGTGAGCTTGAGGATCCGCGGCCACCGCCTCCTCCTCGCTGTTCTCCTCCTCCTGCGCCCCGGCGTCGCGGGCCGCGTACGGCCCTGTAAGAGACGTCGCCTCCCCTTCCTCCGCCTCCCTCTCACCGCGCCGCTCCCGCCTCCCAGTCCTGCGCTGCGGGCTCAGGCGGAACCCGGAACGGCCGTCCGCCTCCCCCGCCCTCCGCCGCCTCCTCCTCCTGCTCGGCTTCCTCCTCTGACCCGGGCCGGAGCGGAGTGTCGGCGGCGGCCGGTTCGGGCGGCGACTCGCGCTTCTTCGGGCGGCGGCGCTTGGCCATGTCGTGTCGGGGAAGGTAATGAGCCGCAGAGCCCCGGGGTCTCGGCTGAGCAGCGGCGGCGGCGGCGGCACCAAGTACCCGCGGAGCTGGAATGACTGGCAACCCAGGTGGGTGAGCCGGCGCCCAGCTCGCCGACCCGACCCCGGGCCCCGCCTCGGGCGGGCCGAGGCCTAGGACCGCCGGGGTGGGAGGCGCGGCCTAGGCTCTCCACCCTCCTCCCCCCACCCCATCCCCCGCCCCGGGGAACCAGGCGCGGCTTCCTGGGTCCCCTCCCGCCCCGGCCGGGGGAGGAAGGCCGCTGGGAGGCGAGGCCTAAATGCCTCCCCTCTCCCTGCATTTCAACTCGGGGGCTGGAGCCAAGAGCCAGGGCGCCGGGAGAAGGCACTGGCCTAGGAGTTGGGTGAAGGAAGGGGGACCTGGCGGTGGGGGCACTTTTTACTTGCCACCTTGCCCTCAAGTTGGGATATGAGTTGGGGGATCCTGAGAGTACGGGACCCTCTCTGTTACCCATTAACTTCCCTGATCTTTAACCCTTTGAGTCCCCACGTGAAAGATTTCCTTAACTGGGATCCCTTCTGTGACCCCCACGTGTTAATATTAAAAAAACAAAACAAAACCCAGCGCTCCAAGGCATTACTCTGACAACAGCGTAGTTGTGGAGCATGAGACTAGATTGTGACTGTGTTAATGGGGCCGACCGACCCTGGTACTAGGAAATGAAGTTTTCCCCAAGTGCAGGGGCAGTTACTCTGGCGGAGAGCAATTCATACCCGGACACTTGTACGGACAGTTGCTTAGAGGAGTAGAGAATTTGATTTGATTTCAGACAGGTTTGGGGCCTAGTTGGAAATGAGTATATGAGGAGGATCGAGTTTTGTTCCCGCCCCCCCCCCCCCCCCTTTTTGGCCACCCCGGGCCGATTGCAGGATCTCAGTTGCCCAACCAGGGATGGAACCTGGGCCTCGGTAGTGGAAGCACGGAATCCTAACCACTAGGCCACCAGGAAACTCCCTGCGGAGCATCGACTTCTTAAAAAAAATTAATTTTCGTGTCTTTCTGATTAATCATGGGGCAGTTGTACCTAATTTAGGACTAATTTATTCTTATCTCTCTTACTGAATAAGTGCTTGTAATACTCAAGACTATCTTGGAACGTAGCCCAGCGCCTAGAAGAACTTCCTAAACGTATATAATATTTTGGGGTTAGTTGATTCATGGAGCTCTCATACTTTGAAGCACACTTGCCATATGATTGTCCAGGAACTGGCCAAATAAATGTTAGACAAACACACGTTGTTGGGATGACTTTTGCTTCTTGATGGTTTCATGTAATTCCAGCAGTGTTTGGAAATAATTTGGTAAGATGTTCGAAGGTAACACTTTAATACTTGATAGAAAAATCAAAATACTCTTTTGGCTACTGAGTGGTACACATCTCATTCTGTTTAATATGCCTTCCCAAATCCTGTGTCTGTTGAGATCGGGTGTATATAACTAGGTGACTTTAAAAGTTAATGCCTGAGCCTAGAATTGAGATAAGTAGTTAAAAAAAAAATGTTTTGAAAGCATAGTTTTACTTGTTCTTTACCACTTAGGGTTTATGCCTGCTTTACATAAAATCAGTTAACTAGTTTTGGTATTTTTATCTGTAATTGACATTCTTTTGTATGTTCATTGAAATGTGTGAAATTTGATTTTTTTTTGCATCTAATGAATTAGATGATAAATGAGCTTGAATTTGACATTTGAGAGCTCTTTGACAGTAGATTTTCCATTATTTTTCAGTACTGTGGTCAGCATATGTAAAAGAATGTACACAGTATCCCCTTAGAGGACTAAATAAAGTGCCCTTCACAAATAGTCCTGGAGCTTCTAGAAAAGAATAAGTTGTAGCTTGTGTTTCTAAATAAATGGAGTAGCCCAGTTGCAGCTATGGGTTGAGATCACCTGGCTTAATTTGACAGGTATGAAGCAGAATGGCTTATATAGTTGTGGAATATGTACGTGGGTTATTAGTATTGTCTGTTTTTCTTCAAGTACTTTATTTCTTGGCTGTGTGTGGGGGAGGATGTATGCATTCTTGGAAGCTGTGCTGTTTCACAGTCTCAGAACTTATTGCCTAGGTAGACAGATACTGTGAGATGCCCTTGGTTACATGGAGTAACAGTTGATTAGGATGTTGGAAATACTTGACTTTTTTGTAGAGGAAGGAATAGAAAAGTATGGACAGTACGCCATAGCAAAACTTGATTTCTTTGCACTGTTGCCTAATTGTTTTGTTAAATAGCCAATAAAAAACTTCAGGTGTTTGCCAAGTCATAAATTTTCATGAGTTAAATTTGAGGTGGTTATTCTGTACCCTCTTCACTTTAGAAAGGTGACAGACTCCAGTTAACTGACAGAATGGAGCTCGATTTTTCCCCTTGCTTAAATGGGGGTTTGTTTTTCTAAACATCTTCAAATGCAGGCACATTCCGTATGGTTCATCAGAGTCATTTTGGTTTAAAAAAATTTTTTTTTGCCTTTCTGTACCAGTCCTTGTCTGATTTTTTTGGGTTCTATTTTACTAGATTTAGTCTTTTTGAAAAGTAGGATTTAAAAAAGCAATTTTTGCTTGGTTTCTTTTAGTGTTAGTTTGTCAGTTAGTCTGGAAACCGACTGTTGAGTCAATGATGGCCACACCTGATACTTCACACGTATTGACAGGAAGTGTTCCAGGTGGCTGAATAGACTAGTGTCATGTGGCAACAGAGCAAGCCCACCTTTGCTAAAAGCATACCTCTAGCAGAAAGCATTTTCTTCGTTTTCATTCACTGTACTCTCCATTAACTTTTTTTAAAATAAATTTATTTTATTTATGTATTTTTGGCTGCGTTGGGTCTTCGTTGCTGTGCGCGGGCTTTCTCTAGTTGCAGCGAGCTGGGGCTACTCTTCGTTGCGGTGCGTGGGCTTCTCATTGCAGTGGCTTCTCTTGTTGCACAGCACAGGCTCTAGGCGTGCAGGCTCAGTAGTTGCGGCTCGCGGGCTCCAGAGTGCAGGCTCAGTAGTTGTGGCGCACAGGCTTAGTTACTCTGCGGTATGTGGGATCTTCGCGGACCAGGGCTTGAACCCATGTCCCCTGCATTGGCAGGGGGATTCTCAACTGCTGTGCCACCAGCGCAGCCCCTCCATTAACATCTAAGAATGATTAGGCAAATGAGTGGTTTCATTATTGGCACTAACCAGTCTCTCCTTTTCTTGACTTTATTTTGGGGAGTAATCTTCTGGGTGCACCAATCAAGATAGAGATCAGAATGATTTGTTTTAAAATTAAGTGTATATGGGACTTCCCTGGTGGTCTAGTGGTTAAGACTCCTGGGCTTCCACTGCAGGGAGCGCGGGTCTGATCCCTGTTTGGCGAACTAAGATCCTGCATGCCAGGCGGTGAAGCAAAAAAAAAAAAAGTGTGTAATTTGTTATATTGTTCATTTTAATTCTCCAAGATGACAAGACTGATTTGACATTGGAGTCAAATATAGATTAGTTCAACAAGCAAGAGTGAGCGTTGTCAAATGAAAACACATAATTTTACTTCCACACTTGGGCATCTTAAGACTTTATTCGTTTAACAGATATATCTTGGGTATCTTACTGTGCCCAATGTTAAGATCTTTCTACAGTTCTAAAAGGATGAAACTGTATATTAAAGACAGCTTCTATTTTTGGTAAAATGTAGACAGATTGAAGTTCTCACAAGTACAAATACCTTCATTCTCCATTGTCACAGACCAAAAGATGGGGAAGAGGGCTGTGAAGATAGAAAAGCCAAAAACTAGTATGTCTGACATTGTGAGAAGCTGGATTTTTGCAACTAGAGTTGTCTATTCAGCCTTTTATGAGTCTGTACTGTCTGATGTCCATAGGTGCATAATATAGTGAAATACATAAAGGGTGAAATTAAGTGGAGTTACATATTTTATAACTATAAATAGAGCTTTAGTTAAACAGAATTTAATGGTTGCCAATTCTGTACCACAGATTTTCATGTACATTAAGGAGTTCCAGATAATTGTGTATGGGTGTTTAATTTGGGGGGAAAGTTTATTTTTTCCATTATAGAATAAAATATATTCCTTATGAAACATGGCAATTTTATCTTTAAATTGAACCCTTTTCCCCCTTCTGTTGTGGTTCCTTTTTAAGTTGGGAGCATAACTGAAGGGTTTTTTAAATAATAGGAGATTGTGAAATATTCTAATTCAATGAAAATATTCTAATTCAGGAAATAGTGATCCTGTAGGGATTTTTATGACTAATAGAGCTACTGTCTTTAAGGAGATTATCGGTTAGTATGGGGGATAAGAAAGGGCTTTGTAAAAGGTAAAGCAGTATATGGATATTAATTGTGATATAATTCTTGGTAAAATTCTTTTTATATGTGGTTTACAGTTTAAAACTTGGAGAGTCAGAGGAGGGAAAGCTGTATAGTTGAGTAGGGGGCAGTGGGACCATGAAATTGATCTGTTCTATTTTGACAGTAAATTTGGGGGGGGGATCAAAAAATAGAAGAAAGCAGGGAAATGGCAAAATGCAAGTTGTCCTTGGTAAAATGTTACCAGTTTGGTTAGAAGGATGGGGTATTTGTGAGGTGTGATACAAATAAAAGATGAAGCTTAAGAGCTGGAGTGGGGCTGTATTGTAGGTCTTGAATCATACTGGACGTGTTTGGAATGACTTTAGGGAACTACTGAAGTTTTACCAGCATGGAAGTGGCGTAATTGAGGAAGATTAAAATTAGTTGTGTGTGTGTGTGTGTGTGTGTGTGTAACCACAGTAGGAGGCAGTTGGAACAGTCTAGACAAGAGACTGTTGAGGACCTGAATATTGTTTATAATTCATGGTTTAAATTCAGACAAAAGTATTCAGCTCAATATATGGAATTTCCATAAGCAAGAGCCCCTTATTTGTTATCTGGTGTTGATTGAGGGTGATCACTAAAGTGATACTTTTTATCTGCTCACACTACAATTCAGTTAGGACACTTACATTATATAGGATGATCATATACACAAAATGGAGTGTGGTTGATGGTTTTTTTTTTTTTTTTTTTTTAAATTTAGGCTTTCCTGCTTTCACTGCTTGGCACTTGCTTACTTGATTTTCTTTCCCAATCCTAATCACCTAAAATAAATCCCTGAGGCGGCTTTCAGTGGACCTCCCTTTATAGATTCACACAAGCTGTCATTTGTTTGGTGTCTCTTCATATTGTTTTCTGCTTACCTGTCTTTGACTATCTTAAAGTTTTCTCAGAATCCATTTTATTTTGGGGACTAGAAAATAAAACACATCCCCTCTTGTTTAGAGGTCTAACAGTGAAGGTTGCAGACATTTTGTGGTTTAATTCCTGTATGAAATACTCCAGCTTATTACTTTTTTTAATGTAGAATATAACCTATTAAATTTTTAGGGAGACATTTGTGTTCTTTTTTTTAAATTGAGGTATAACTGACATACAACATATTAGTTTCAGGTGTATGTATATGTTTTTATTATGTTCTGCTCCATCTTATATTAGTTGACGGTACTTTTTCTCTCTTAGTTGAATTGTTTTTTGAACTTGTTACTTTTTTGAGATAAAATTTATCCATGTATAGGTCTTAAGTTGAGTGATTTTTGACAAATGTATACACCTGTGTAACCATAATCCTGATCAAGATACAGATACACAATGACTTTGCAGTTGGATGACTTCCCTTCCCACTGCACCCACCCACCCCCAAAAAAAACAAAAACCCTGGCAGAGTGTACATGTGGATCTTACCTTAAAAGTTATTATAGACAGGAAATTTTTGAATATTATCTTATGATTTATTACCAACTTATGGTTTCTGAAGATTGATAACCTCGTCATCTTCAACATAGTTCTGTTATTCCTCTTTTGCTATAAACAAACTTGGGATATCTGAAGATCCTTGTGAAAACAGTTTCAGATGGTGGATCCACTGTTAACCTTTTCAGGCATTTGAGTCCTGGAACACAGAGGAGCTCTCCTAAGTTTGTTGGCTAAATTTATTCCTGTGAACTACAGGTTCACGGACTTTTCTCTTCCCTCTTGAACCTACCGTTGGTAGCTCTGTTTTTTTGTCCTCTCCCCAACCTAAACATTGCACTTCCCTTAAGATCCTTACCCTACCCTCTGCCCTCTGTGATCTTTCCAAATCTTGGTACAGGTCTACAATGAAAGGGAACTGTGCTTATCACTTCAACCTTTTTTTGTTCTCCCAACTAGTTTGTCCCTGAAGGCTGAGACTGTCATTTTCTCTACTGTTCTGTGAACTTAGCCTAAAGCACTCCCCAAACTCATTTCTGTCTTAAGGGCCTTTGCAAGTCCTGTTCTTGCTGTGTAGCTACTGCATAGATTGTTCTTCTCAGAGCGCTTGACCTGGGTGTTTTCATGCTATCTCAGCCTAAGTGCACCCCCTCAGTGAGAAGCACCAGGCTTCTCTAATAACACTCACTATCTGAGTTTTTTTGTGTGTGTCTTCCCCAGTAAGACATAACCTTTATGTATGCATGCATTGTATAATGGTTTTACTTCTGTATCCCTTCTTCCCTACCAATGCGTCAATAAATAGTAAACACTCTAAATTTGAGTGTCCTTTCTCAAGTAAATACATGAAAATGGAATTCTGCAAGTTTGTTTTTGTGTTTAGAGTTAACTGCAGGGCTTAGAACACTGTAACTGTAGGAGGCATTTTGAGAGGAACTGTTCCTTGTACAGCAGCTCGGTTAGCCGGAGGCAGCAACTTAAGTAAGGTGATTGTACAGGTTCAAAGGGACAATGTTCTAGTGGACTGAGGTGACCAGATCAGACTATGGCCATTTAAGATTCATAGGTTTTATCCATCTTGAAGAAATACTCTGCTCACATAAAGTTAATTTATACATTGACAGTTTATCCCATATCTGTTGTATCTATTTGTACATTATTTAAACAGTCTAATCACCAAAAAGTTAAGCACTGGGTGGGTTGAGCCTCTTTTGACATTCCATTAGAAGGCCTGAGGAAACAAACCTCTTGCCAGTTGTATGCCTGCTGATTGGGGAATGACTGAAATCCAAAATTTCCAGAATCAACAGGTTTCTTTCATAGTGAATTACTTCTTTCATATTAATCTTCATACCCTTTGAAAAAAGGAGATTGTATTCCTGTTAGAAATCATTCCTTAGGAAGTTAATGTTGCTATTCATAGCGTGTCTAGGGTCTCATGTTTATTATTAAAAAACCTGTTACAGACTTTTTGTGTTTATTACTTAAAAATCTTTTTCAAAAGAGGAGTTTCTGGGGAATTCCCTGGTAGTCCAGTGGTTTGGCGCTTTCACTGCCAGGGCCTGGGTTTGATCCCTGGAGGGGGAACTAAGACCCTACAAACCACACAGCCCCCCCCACCTCCCCCCTCCCCCCAGAAGAGGAATTTCTGGCTTCCCTGGTGGTGCAGTGGGTTAAGAATCCGCCTGCCAATGCAGGGGACACGGGTCTGAGCCCAGTCCCGGAAGATCCCACATGCCGCGGAGCAACTAAGCCCATGTGCCACAACTGCTGAGCCTGCGCTCTAGGGCTCGTGAGCCACAATTACTGAAGCCGTGGTGCCTAGAGCCGGTGCACCGCAACAAGAGAAACCACCACAATGAGAGTCCTGTGTGCTGCAACTAGACAAAAACCCGCGCACAGCAACAAAGCCCCAATACAGCCAAGAATAAATAAAATAAAATAAATAAATTAAAAAAAAAAAGAGTTTCTGGTATCAGAATTGTAGATTGCTTTTTGGTATGGAACTTACTAAATTCTGCTATTTCTTTGTTTATAAGGAAAGGCACTACTTTTTTCCTTTACCCTTTTTATCATCAATAAAGCACCTCAGCAGTGCTCTTATAGGTCCACAAGAAAATTATTACAAGCTCTGCAGTGGCCTAAGGTAATTATATGTATATGTGTGCAGATTTTTTAAAAAAATTGTTGAACTTAGTATTTACTAGATTTTTATTTTTGGGTGGCATCTAATATATTAATACCTTTTCTGCGGATTAGGCAAAAGCCTTCACTAATAAGCATGTCTTGGACTATATAGTGACATGTATTAGTTTTTCCTCTGTATATGACAGCATTGGCAACAATCTTGTTTTTTACTGAAGTTCTTTGAATTAAAATTTTCCCTCTTATTTAAATTTAATTGAAAAATTATCTTTACTGTCTCCTCTTTAGCATTTTAATCTTCTGATTTAAAAAGATGTGTGTATATGGAGTGTGTGTGTCAGTGTGTGTGTTTGAAATTTTAACTTTCATCTTGGAATATTTAGTTCTTTGAAGCAACCTATGACTCTTGCTATCCTGCCTCTTAAGGGTCTCCCTAGTTTATATTCCTAGTAATATGGACCCTGGAATCCTTGTCTGAAATATATCACTTTATTTCCAGTCTCTTTGCTTTGATTCTGACACTGGAAATTCAGACTCATTGCCCTAATGACAGAGTGTATGTTGACTTCCTGCAGTTTGCCAGAAATTAGGCAGAAAAATCTATTAATTTGAGGAAAAATGTCAGACTTTTTGTCTGTTCTCTATAGAATGGGACTCTCTTCTGATTTGATGATTAAAAAGATCCAAAGATGATCACCAGTATCACATAGTATTGTACAGATGAATTAATGCATATTTAATTGGAAAGAAAACACATCCTGGATTTTCTTTCCTAAAAAGATTGATTGTTTTTCTTCCTGTCCTTATATTCTTTTGATAAATTTGAAGAAAAATGAAAATGGTTTTCCAGAAGTAAGACAATGAACCTTGAGATTTAGTGTCTATTCATTAGTCTGGTTTAGAGGAATCTACCCTGAGGTACAGTTTGTATTGTTTTTGAAGGACTTGAGTTAGAATTCTGTTATAAGTGATTAATTGTCATTATTTGAAATATTGATGTAATTTTCATATGTGGTATCTTGTTCCTTTTTTGAAAATACTGAAACTAAAGATGAACTTATGCTTAATAAAAGTGTGTTGGGGGTGGTAATCAATTGACTGACTATAAGGCAAAGTTTTGTAAAAGCAGCCTTTTATTTAATTAAAGTGGCCTATCTTGTATAGTTACTATAATGCTAGTATTCCCTGTGTTTTTATTGTAATCTTATTGAAGATGTGAAAATTACACCACAGTGCTCTTCTCCCTGCTCTTTTAGTCCATTTAAAAATCCACTTCTTGTCTTAGTATAATTACATTGGAGAAGTTAGAAGTAGAACCAGAGTGTTTTAGATTCTTCTCTAAGGTATATTTATTTTTAAGAATGTGTGCATTTTTAGTTTTGATCCTTTACAAATATTTGTCTTAGGAGAGGCTGGGGTCATGAAAATAGCAATGGACTAAGAATGGGAAGACAGAGGTCTTTTGTACTGACGTTACCAGCTGTCCCTCTGAGGAGGGATGCATTCCCTAAGACGCAGGGTTGTGAGGGTTAAAGATAAAGTTTGGGAAATTACTTTCAAAACTGTAAAATGCTATACAAATGATATTTATTTTGTCACATCTGAATCAAATTTGGAATTTTAAAGAACCTCCCTCTTTTATCTCTTCCTCAAAAAGTTAGAATTTACTACACACATGCACCCACGCTCTAGTTCAAATTTCATTTTTCTCTTCTAGAACTCTGAGTACCTAGAATGTGTGTGTGTGTCTGTGTGTGTGGTAACTTCTAAAAGTTTCATGAAGGGCATTTATGTCAAGTGTCTTAGAGGATATATGACTGGAAGCTCATATAATTGTTAAATTTCTATTAGGTATGGCATTTGCCATCCTTAGTATAATAGTGGCTTTTCTTTTTACATTTTCTACTTATAGGCTTCTAGAATGAAATTTTCCATTAGGCTATCATCCTGTTTCAAGTTGGCCAATGAGGAATTTGACTGTAGGTCTGCATCATTCTTTATTATTTTTTCTATATATCTTATAATTCACACTTTAAGAACTTGATACCAGTTGAAATTGTGAGACAACAAAAATAATCTAATCTTTCTGACTGCATTTATTGTAGGGCAGGTGCAAATGGAATTAAATAGAGACAGGGTAGGTTAAAAGGTAGCTTGTACCTTGCTTAACTTGCATTATACAGTTGGAATTTAAAAACTGATTCTTATAAGAACATCAGTTGAATGCTGCATTGCGTTTTCTCCCCTACTCTAGTACGTATGTATGTTTGTTTTAAAGGGAGTAGGGAAATCATGGAATCGTGGAAAGGATAGCCTCTGGCAATGTAATAGTTTGAAATACATAAAAAAAGAAGAACCACATACATCTTCTAAACAGATAGGAATTAATGAAATTTTGTATCATTACGTAGTGTATATACAGTATTAAGCTTTCATGAGATTTTGGTACTATTTTACATTGTAGCACTATAAATTTACTCAAAATGGGTAAATACTGCCTCCTAAGGAACTTCATATCTAGAAACATTGATTTTTCTCTTTCGTTTTAAAATTCTTATTTTATACCACTTAAATCGATCTGATACAAGTGTATTTAGTGTAAAATATAACAAAAGAAAGAGATAGGGTTTGTATAGGCCTTTTGAGTTTGTATAGGCCTTTTGAGTTTAAAGTGGCTTAAGTGATGATTTTGAACTGTTTCATAGCTTTCTCAAACTTATAGCTAAATACTTTAAATACCTCAGTGTATTTCTGGCCACTGCTGAGCACAGTTGGAGTGCTGTTTCTTGGCGCTTGATTGCTGCTTACTAGAATATTTCAATAACTACCCCAAACTGTCTTCATTTAATAAATATTTCTGCAGTTAGAAGAGTAATCTGGTTTTTGTGAAAAATGTCTTCCTTTCCCAACTATTTGATTTAGGAGCCCATGTCTTTTGAGATTTATCTATGAGACATTTTTATTTGTTTATGTTTAAGCAGGGGAGGATATGGCTGTTCAAGATCACCTCTGAAAAAGAGGTTCCAATGCTTAAGTAGGAGGGTTTACCATACATACTTTACCATGATACCACTGACTACAGGTAGTATGTTTCTTTACCAGTTTGGTGTTTAATAGTGTTATTTCCTACCCCAGGATACCTAAGGAGATAGGTCCTAAAGGAGTTACTGGCCATGTTGAAAGGAGTCAGAGTCCATTTAAAAATCCATTTGCTGTCTTCGTATAATTATGTTGGTAAAGTTAGAAATAGAACCAAGTGTTTTAGATTTCTCTCTAAGGTGTATTTATTTGTTTAAGAGGGTTGGGCTTGGGGGTCATGTGTCTGATTTGAGAATGGCCTAAAGATATTTCTGGTAATGTCTTCCTCTGTTGAGAATCATGTGTGGAATATGAAAATCAGTGTCTTTTCCCTACTTGCCATTATATTTAAGATGTGTTACATGTTAAGGGGTGCATGTTAGAATATTGCTTTTTCGATGCCCACATCCTTGACTCTGCCCAGGATTTGTAGGGTATACCATACCATTGTGGCAGTAGAGCCTAACTTGGTAATAGTTTTCTTTAAAAATACCTGTGTCTAAATTGCCTAGTATTTACTTTTTCTTGATGTGTTACAAGTGATTTTTGGCAACCACATCATTTTTCTTGACCTGTAAAAAAAAAAAAAAAGTGGTAATGATGTTATCTGTTACACAGTACATATTTGTACCACAGTGCTTTTTTGGATTATTTTTAAAGGGAAAATTTAAAATATGTAATTGTTAGAGAATCTCACAAGCATGTTAGTCCCTTGGGTGTATGCTTGAGTCTATTAGTCAGAGGAACTTTATCAGAATAACTCTACAGTCGTTATTTGCCTGTTTTCAGGACTTTTGATTTTTATTTACTTATTTGTTTGTTTTGGCCCCCCCCACCCCAGTTTTCAGGACTTTTTATGTTTTTAAATATTTATTTATTTGGTTGTGGTGGGATCTTCGTTGCAGCGTGTGGAATCTTTTAGATGCGGCTGCAGGATCTTCAGTTGCGGCATGCAAACTCTTAGTTGCGGAATGTGGAATCTAGTTCCCTGACCAGGGATCAAACCCCGGCCCCCTGCATTGGGAGTGCAGAGCTTTAGTCACTGGACCATCAGGGAAGTCCCCAGGACTTTTTAAAAGATGGTCGCACACATTTCTTATATTATAAAACACTCTGCCCTATCCTTGATTAGAGTCCCCCTCTGGTCTCAAGACTTCGTTTTAGGATTTCTTTAGTGTTTAACTCTTAGTGATTCTTAATCTTCTGTGTCCTAAGTGGCTATGTTTGGCATATAACTGGAGAGTCTGCGTGAAGGTGAGGGGGTGGGACATGTTTCTTGGTAGACTTTCAGTCTTTTTGTCCTTCCTCTACTAGGGAGGTCACGCAGTAAGAGATTTCCTTTCAATCTTGGCATTTTCCCAGGCCGAATGGGATGTTTCTAAAGTACTTCCAGGACTTGCTGACAAAAGAGGAAGATAAGGGATGCAAATGGTAGCTGAAGCAGGGTTTTATTTAAGGCTGTAAACTAGCTTGGGTTAAAAATAAAGGTCAGGGCTTCCCTGGTGGCGCAGTGGTTGAGAGTCTGCCTGCCGATGCAGGGGACACGGGTTCGTGCCCCGGTCCGGGAAGATCCCACATGCCGCGGAGCGGCTGGGCCCGTGAGCCATGGCCGCTGAGCCTGCGTGTCCGTGTCCGGAGCCTGCTCCGCGCGGGAGAGGCCACACAACAGTGAGAGGCCCGCATTACCACAAAATAAATAAAGGTCAGAAGAAAGTGAGTCCAGTTAACGTGGTGCCTTAGATTCGGAAGCCTTCAGGTGAACAATTATTTAGCATTAACAAAATTGGTTTTTTTTGTTAAATGCTGAAAATTGAATTCACATCTGTATTGGAGATTAAAAGCATACCACCTTTTATCAATATTCTTAATGCCTAGTAAGAAATGAATTTATGCCAGATGAGGTACAGAACCTCATAATACTTAAATACGTGAAATAAATTAGAAGTGGACTGCCTGTCTCTCTCTCAGGCAATGATTTTTCTGATTTTGCCAGCGACAGTGCTTTGACTCTTTAAATTTTTTATGAAAGCTATCAAAATGGGTAGGTAATAAAATATTAGGAATTTACAGGGTGTTTCTTTTTTAAAAAAATAAAGTGCTATAAGGACTTATCTCAGGCATTTCTCAAGCATTGCTGAAGAGTAAAATTACTATCTTGCTAGAAATTTGGAACTTTTTTACTATTAGTCTAGGTAACAGTTGTCTTTTACTGGTTTAAGTGCACTGTTTTGTTTCTTTCTGTACCTTGGCTAGGTTAATCCTTCCCTAGCTTAAAGTTCCAGCTCTCATGCCTGATTAATTCAGACACTGACAGTCTTTGGTTTCATTGGAGAGCATCCAGTGCTACATTTTTGCTTTTCCATTGAGAATGGCTACAAAATATGGCAGGCAATATAAGACATGAAATATCGAATTACTAAAAATAAATCAATGTTCTTTTACTTTTATACCTTTACTGTAAAGAAACATACTCTTTCCTATATGTCAGATTTATTGAGGTTTAGTTTATATGCTGTAGAGTTCTTTGAGTTTTGAGGAATGCAGATAGTATTGTAACCATGAGCACCACAATCACGCTGTAAATAGTTCCATCATATCTTCCCTTCCCCCACCCCAAGTTTCCTTGCTCCCTTTTGTAGTCAACTTCTCTCAGCCCTTGGTAACTGGTCTTTTTTCCCCTATAATTTTGTCTTTTGAAGAATGTCATAAATAAGGTTTTAAAAAATTGTTGTAAAATACACATAAAATTTACCATTTTACAATTCAGTGGTATTACGTACATTAATAACATGTGCAACCGTGACCACAATCTAGTTCCAGAACTTTTTATCACCCCAAGTGGAAACCCAGTATCAATTAAGCGGTCACTCCCCATTTTCCCCTCTTCCCAGCACCTGGCAACCACAAATCTATGTTCTCTGTGGATTTGCCTATTCTGGATATTTCATATAAATGGAATCATGTAATATGTAACCTTTTGTGTCAGACCTCTTTGACTTAGTATAACATTTTCAAGGGTCATCCGTGTTATAGTAGGTATGGCTGAATAATCATCTGTTGTATACCACATTTTGTTTATTCATTCATCCTTTGATGGGCATTTGAGTTTCTATCTTTTGGCTATTGTGAATAGTATTGTGGTGAACATACACCTAGAAGTTTTTGTTTGAACATTTGTTTTCAGTTCTTTTGGGCATATACCTGGGAGTGGATTTGCTAGATCATGTGGTAATTCTATGTTTAACTTTTTGAGGAACTGCCAAACTGTTTTCTGAAGTCCTTTGTACCATTTTACATTCTTATCAGTGATGTACGAGGGTTCCAATTTCTCCACCTCTCACAACATATTCCATTAAAATTTTTTTGGCTATTCTAGTGGGTGTGGTTTCTGTTTGTGGTTTTGATTTGCATTTTCCTATTCACTAATAAAGTTTAGCAACTTTTCATGTGTTAATTGGCCATTTGTGTGTCTTCGGAGAGATGTATCAATTCAGGTCTTTTGCCCATTTTTAAATTGGATTGTCTTTTTGTTGAGTTATAGGAGTTCTTTGTATATTTTGGATACTAGACACTTCTCTTATGAGGTATATGATTTGCAAGTATTTTCTCTGGTTTTATGAGTGGTCTTTTCATTTGATAGTGTCCTTTGCACAAAAATAAATAAGACTTCTAAAATGCATATTAAGTAGAATTTAAAAATTTGGAATCATTTAAATACATTACCGAAGCCCTCCCTTTCTATTACTGGCTTCTTTTTTGTGTTCAGAGAAGTTATTATTAAGATCATATGCATAGACCATATTTTAGTTATATAAAGTTTTACCTTAGAAGACAAAATTTTTACTTAAATAATCACAATGGATTTTGATCCAAGGTCATCTTCTACTCAGTTCCCCACCCCTCTCCATGCAGCAACCACTATATTGTTTTCCTTTCCTTATGAAAGGTGTGTGGTATTAGATAATACAGTATCTCTGCCTTCAATACTAGCATCTTTTCAAACTAGTGGGCAAATTGAAGCTAGTATATAACTACTAAAGTGCAAGCTAGTGTGGTTCTCTCTTTGAGTGTTGTAAGAGTTTGAAGAAGGGGCTGAATGATGGGATTTTTATTTTATGTTTTTTCTGAAAGCACAGAACATTTTATACTCCTAATTGGAACTTATACTAACAGTTCTTTTTTTTCTAGATTGTAAATTCTTAGAGGGTTGGAACTATCTTACTTAGTTCGCCTTTTGGAGTCATTACTCCAAGTTAGTGCTCTTGTTGTAGAACATAACCAAGAAAATATTGTTGATTAGGGAGTATGGGTTCTAGGTTGAATGTTGAAGAAAACTTAGTGTTGGGTTAGGTTAGGGGACTGCATTCCAGTGTCAAGAGAAAGGCCTCAATTGTGAGAATAGGGAATCATTTAGTCAACAACTAATTTGTGTGCCATCAAGGCAATGAGGGGTACAATGATAAGCAATGCTAACAGGCTCTTGCCCTTTTGGAATTTACAGTCTCCTGGCAGAACACAGTTAAATAAGCTTCTCAAATGGTGTAAGAGCTAAGGGAACTATTAGGTTCTCTGGAAGCACTTATATAGCAGGGACTCCTAGTCACCCTCAGGGGAATCAGAAACTTTGTGAAGGAAAGCTGAAGCTTGAAGGACATTGAAAAATTAGCTAGGGTTGGCAAGTGCTGAGGACAAGGCTGTTCCAGGCAGACGAGCTGAGCAAGGTGACTGAAAAATTGGGATGGATGGAGCATAGAATGTAAAAGGATTACAAGAGTGTGGAGAGTTAGCTGAAAAGGGAAGTAAGGTACATAAGATGATAAAGGGCAGTGGGAGGACATCAGATTTGTGTTTCATAAGAATTATTTTTGTTGCACTGTGGAGGAGAAGTGGGAGAGAGGTGAGAATTGGAGGTGGGAAACATACTGTGTCTGACTGGCCAAATAGTGCCATTTATTGGAAAATACCTGATGGTGGTACCATTTATTAAAATGGGGGTTCCAGGAAGAAAGGAGCCAGTTGTGTTTGAGGCATTAGAACATTAAGATTGTTTTTTTAAACAGTTGGGTTTATAGGTCTGGACCTCAGAGTGGACATCTATGATGGAGGCCTGGATTTGGGAGTCGATGTCATATAGGTGATAAGTACTGCCATCGGCATGGATTGCGGGAGAGAGTACAAAGTGAGATGCATAGAGGGCCTGTGGTCAAGCTTTGAGAAACTCCAAGATTTAGTATTTGGTAGAGGAGGCTGAGCAAGCCTTCAAAGGTTCCTGAAAAAGCAGAACCAGAGAGGCAGCAAGAAATACAGACTATAACATACTATAAGCCAAAGGAAGGGAAGAATCTGGTTACTTTGAATTCTCAGGATCTGAGCCCAAGTTATTGTAAGGATTTTAAAAAGAAGTTTTCATTCAGCCCACCTCATTCCTCTGTAAGGCACCTTTGTGTAGGCCACAGCCTGCTCAACCCTGCTCAGAAGCCCTGTGAAAACCTGCTATGAGAGGATGAGTAAGAAGCAGCCTGGAGTATATCTTGCTTTTATCAACCTGGAGGTCTTAGTTGGTTTTGCCAAAAGTGATAGGGCAGAAGTTGGATTGGTGTAGCTGGAGGAGCTAGTGGAGGTAAAGAAATGATACAGCGAGTAGAGACAATTCTTAGTGTGACTGCAAAGAGCAAGGGCAGATTGTTTAGTTGGAGGGATGTGGAATTGATGGACTTTTTCTGTTTTTGGGGAGTTTTTTTTGTTTTTTGTTTTTTTTTGCGCTACGCGGGCCTCTCACTGCCATGGCCTCTCCCGTTGCGGAGCACAGACTCCGGACGTGCAGGCTCAGCGGCCATGGCTCACGGGCCCAGCCAATCCGCGGCTCGTGGGATCTTCCCGGACCAGGGCACGAACCCGGCGTCCCCTGCATTGGCAGGCAGACTCTCAACCACTGTGCCACCAGGGAAACCCTGGGTGTTTTTTTATTTTTTTTAATATTTTTATTTTTTTTTCGATACGCCGGCCTCTCACTCTTGTGGCCTCTCCTGCTGCGGAGCAGAGGCTCCGGACGCACAGGCCCAGTGGCCATGGCTTACGGGCCCAGCCGCTCCGCGGCATGT
Organism: Pseudorca crassidens; assembly: GCF_039906515.1. Lineage (NCBI taxonomy): Eukaryota > Metazoa > Chordata > Mammalia > Artiodactyla > Delphinidae > Pseudorca > Pseudorca crassidens. The sequence goes on from NC_090310.1 coordinate 23,508,797, forward strand.
GGGATCTTCCTGGACCGGGGCACGACCCGTGTCCCCTGCATCGGCAGGCGGACTCTCAACCGCTGCGCCACCAGGGAAGCCCCCTGGGTGTTTTTTTAAAATATGTTTTTGTATTCTTATATTGGAGATATTAGGAAATTTTACATGTTTAAGGAGAGCATTCAGTTTGGTGGGAAAGGTAGACTCCCTAGGAGAAAGACTATTTGTGAAAAGTTATGAGAAGGTAGACATAGAATCCTAATCAAGGCCTAGAGTTGGGTGCAGGTGTGTTATGGTATCTTTTTTTTCCCCCTTGGTTAAGTAGAAAGAGAGAATTTGTCAGGGATTTAGGAGAGTATTTTGGAATCTGAAGAGAATGGGGAATGTCTGGATAGTGCATGTGGGAGATGAACATTGGAGGACCTGGGGATGTGGTGCTTACTGATGGATGATGGAATTGATAATTGGGTTTATGCAGGGTTGGGATTTTGCCAGATTGGTGTGAGGGAAATGTTAAGGCAGGTTAAGGGAATTGGCAAGAGTTATTGAAATGATAAACCATGAAAAACTGGTTAAAGAAGGAAGTTAAGAAGAAAGAAGGTACTTGGATTGGAAAAAAGTAGAGAGAATCACTGGAATTAAAGTTACTAAAAAAACCTTTAGAGTGGTATTGAGAAAGTGTGAGTAGTAGAGAGTTGTCAAAAGCAAAGCAAGTCATTGGGGGCATTGAGCAAGAAGAACTGAAAAGGGCTTGTGGGATTTTAGAGACAAGTAAGCCACCAGTGGCGGTTGCTACTGGGGCAGGAGCAGTTTCTGTGGAATGCGGAGGGTGGGACCCTGGTTACAGTGAGTTGGAAAGTGAGAGAAGGCAAGGAAAAGAAATTTTCAAGAGGTTTGGCTGTGAAGAATCTATCTAGACAATTAACTTTAGAAGGAGAAAGAGAATTAAGGTTTTTATTTTTGTTTTTTTAGAGGAAAGACCTGAATGTGTTTATATGTTGATGTTGTGATGAGCATTGGGAAAGTCAGAGATGCAAGGCATACTCCAGAAGGTAGGGGAATGTACGAATCCAAAGGGTTACTGCAGATAGGAGGTTTAGTTGTTCCATTATGTGAGTGTGATGGGAAGAAATGTTCTGTGTGCAGACATAGGTAAATTTGTAGATTGCTGGAAGGAGGTTGGCAGGCAGTGGTGGAGTGTTGAAGAACTTGAAAGTTAGAACTGAGTTTGAGTTCTTGCTCTGCCTTTAATTAGCTGTGCTGCTTTAGGTAAGTTATGGAATCTTTGTTACCTCATCTGTAAGAAGGTAACTTACCATCTTCAGTAATCACAATAGGATTATGTTGAAGATTAAATGAGGTGATAAATGTATGTAAACTGCTTGGGGAGGTTGCCTACCAGACCTTATTATGAGCTCAGAATTTAGTTCTTACTATTCAGAGTGCTGTAGAAAAACTTGTATTTCTAATATAGCAAGAATCTGTAAGGTTATCAGTGGTAGTGCTGGGGGAAGGAGAAAAGTGCAGAAAGTTTGAAAGCTGTTTTGGAAAGCAGAAAACCCTGGCTAGGGAGTCACGGGCAGCATTGAAGACTCAGTGATAGGGAACTACATGGGAGTGGTGTATTCACCAGCCTTTACACTGAAGACACTTGTGCACATGAAGCAAAGTTTAAAATCTAATGTAGTACCCTCCTAGTTACTTTGTTTGTCCTTTGTGGTTAATATGATTAGAGATCTGTCAATAGAGGCTGTTTGAGATTCCTTGGGAGGAATATAAACTATACTGAAGTTGAATCTTTTCTATGTTTTGCTTAAAGATATTATATAAAAACAATTTACAACCCTTTAAATTTTGGGTTAGAGTATATTCAGTCATATAGGTGCAGAGTTAGAGCATGTCTGTAAGACCACCCTTACTTCTGATAGTTGCAAGTTTGGGGGTCCCCAAGACCATTCCTGGGTTGGATGATTCACCGGAAGGACTTATAGGACTTATTGAAAGCTGTTATACTCATGGTTACAGTTTATTACAGCTATAGGATACAGATTAAAATCAACCAAGGGTAAAGGTGCATAGGGTAGAGTTTACGACAGTTCCAAATGTGGAGCTTCTCCCCGTGGAGTAGTGAGCAGTGTTACTTTCCTGGTATTGATGGGTGATAATACGTATGGAGTATTACCAGCCATGGAAGCCCAGCCCAGCCTTGGTGTCCAGAGTTCTTATTTGGGCTCCATCATTGACTGCCCACATGCACGAACTTAGTTTCCAGCCCTACTAGAGGTTGAGTTGATCCGTGTGACTCAAAGGCCCCACCATGCATAGATCACATTGTTATACTTTCTAGTGTGACCCAAAGTTCCCAGGTGGACAAGGGCACTTTTTTTTAAAAAAAATTATTTATTTATTTTTGGCTCTTTTGGGTCTTCATTGCTGCCTGCGGGCTTTCTCTAGTTGCAGCGAGTAGGGGTTCCTCTTCGTTGGGATGCGCGGGCTTCTCATTGCAGTGGTTTCTCTAGCTGCGGAGCACGGGCTCTAGGCTCATGGACTTCAGTAGTTGTGGCTTGTGGGCTCTGGAGCGCAGGCTCAGCAGTTGTGGCGCACGGTCTTAGTTGCTCCACAGCATGTGGGATCTTCCCAGACCAGGGCTCGAACCCGTGTCCCCTGCATTGGCAGGCAGATTCTTAACCACTGTGCCACGGGGGAAACCCAAGGGCACTCTTATTAGGCATTATATTCCAAGAGTTTAGAGATTACCTTCCAGAAGCCAAGGGTTAAGTCCAGATCTCTCTTTGGGCAAGGTAAAATTCTTTACAGTTTTACAACAATCGTTAAATATATTTTTATATTTTGAGGCTGCAGAAACTAATTAGTTGATGTTTGATTGATAATTAAAAGTTGGTAATAAAGAACCCATAAATTGTATGGGTTTGGTATCGTAGACACTTAATACTTAAGTAGCTAAGGAAGTTTCATTAAGAAATACTAGCTGTTAATATTTATAGTAAAATTGAGGTAAACTTATAATTTTGGCATGATGGTTCAATTCTGTTATATTAAATTTGAACTTACTGTTTTCTCCTGTGGAAACAGTTTCATATAATGAAGTCCCTGAGCCTCCCAAGTGAATTTTTTAGCCATAGACTCATATTTTAGAGCAATGTCTCTAATGTGAAAGTACACAAGCCTCAGAGTTATGCATAGTTTCACCTTTTCTCTTATACTTTTTTGAAAGTATGTCTGAATCCAGGTGAGTAAGAGATATCACAGAGATAACCTTGAATTTATTTATTTATTTATGTATTTTTGCGGTTCGCGGGCCTCTCCCGTTGCGGAGCACAGACTCCGGACGCACAGGCCCAGCGGCCATGGCTCACGGGCCCAGCCCCTCTGCGGCATGTGGGATATTCCCGGACTGGGGCACGAACCCATGTCCCCTGCATCGGCAGGCGGGCTCTCAACCACTGCGCCACCAGGGAAGCCCTTGAATTTATTTTTAAAAAGTAAATCAGTTTTAGTGGTATTAGCTGTTAGTATGAAAAACTCACAGCATATCCTACAACTGCTTTGTGACAGTGATGCTATGCATCTTTGAGTACCATTGCTTTAGAGAATAAATGCATTCCCACCTCATTGGCTTTAGTGCAAATATCATTTCCTAGTTGATATCCATTACAAATTAGATCTCACCATGAGAACGAAATCCCTTAATAAGCCTAGTTAAAAACAACTTGAAGCAATATGATGCTTATTCCGGTGGCACCACTAGGTGTGGTGTTTGCATCAAGTCATTTCCGGGTGCTTTATGGAAATGTTTTCTGATAGGGAATTCCCTGACTTCACATTTCCAGGCTGACTTTTCCCCCTTAAGAACTGGACCACAAGACCACACTTAGCCAGGAGATACTTAACTATCCCCTAACACGTGGTAGGTTGTTGACGTGAGGTCTGAGGGCTTGGGTCATTGAAAATGAATAACCTCTCAGATGTATTACATTTTCTGTATATTGAGAATAGGTGACTAAAATGAGCGGTAACTATATTTGCATGTGATTTGTATGTTATAGTTAACATTTAAATTCTTTTGTACTAAAAATTTTTTTGTTGCCACCTTAAGCCTCTGTTCTCTAAGGCATAGAGTGGCATGTGCCATCTCAGTTTTTGCTTCAACATATGAACCCTAGAGGGCCATAGTGCAATTAAAAGCACCTAACCCATAAATGATATTTGCTTCATGTTTGAACAACAAATGTTTTAACCCACTGTCTTCACTAATATTGTAACTACTGTCTTACAGATTGACTTGATGCAAAAACATCACAAAGGCTCCATATTATACAGTATGCGATTTTTGAGGTATGAGCTTTAGAAACTTACCTCTCATGTGGCATGTACATCAGGCTTTAACTTCAGTTTAATCATTTTGGGGAATTTATGCATTTCTTTTTTTTCCCTCTCTCTCTCCATAATATTTTTAGAGTATTAAAGGGGCTGTGGAGGTATTTTTGGATTCTTGCTAGGATACTTAGTCTTAACAGATACATTTTCTTTTTATCACTAAATTGAGACACTAATTCTGGCAGATGATAGCTTTTTCAGCCCTTATAACTAGCTTAACATTTATGCCTGCCTCTTTGAGTTCAAATCTGCATTTTCTATTTTGTGCCTTTGATTGCCTCATTTTAAGTGCTCATTTCCGTTCTTAACAGTTTTCTATTTATTGGACTGGGATGATCTTGTTGGTGCTAACTGCCTGATATTGACTTTTTGAGAACTAAGCTGTCTAGATATTATAAAAATAGAGATTTCATATAAATGCTGAACTATTTTGTGCTTTTGGGTTCAGAATACCTATAACTTGAATTCTGGTTAGAAATATTTTGATCAGTTTGTATTGGAAGAACTTAGCAACCAGGGAGTTTTTAGACAGTTCTGAGACAGTAGTTCTACCCTAGTGAATTTTTTGCTATATTTCTGAAAACCCAAATTCTGAAAAAAAAAAAAAAAAAAAAACTTGGTGTTTATTACTAATGAGATTTAAAAACGTGTATTTCTAACAAATTGGGAGGTTGTTCCTGTTTTTTTTCAGTTTAGTTTGAAATCAGTGCTTCCTAGTTAGCAATGGATTTGTTGGTAGCAGTAGATTGCTTAATTTCTTCAGTGAAGAAGTTAAAATCAGCTATTGTATGTTGAGTATAAAAACTTGTTTTGATCATATTCATATGTTTATGAACTATTTATATTTATTTGTTTAGACTGAAAACCTTAAGTATATTTACTATTATGGTCATAATAACTTCAAGTGTACCTTAAAAGCTAAGTATTTCTTAAGAACTTATCTTTCTTAAGCCTCACAATAACATTACATAATAGATAGGTATTATCCCCATTTTATGCAAAAGACAACTGAGGCTTGGAAATTAAGTTCCTTGTGCAGTCACACATACCTTTTCAGTGCTAGAGCTGGAATTTGAGCCCAGATCTTTTTTTAACCCATATTCTCTATTGCCTTGTGTTTACTGGTATGTCACCAGAAAAAGATACAAATATTTAACTCTCAATGGTAAGAGTATATATGTGATGCATAAGCATAATGAAAATTAGAAATTCAGATTATTTAGATATTCATTTAAATATTGATAGACTTAAGTTATCTTGATGTTTTAGAATTATTTTATTCATTCATTTACTAACAGCTTCCTTTTCTAGGTTGTGTTAGATGCTATACGTATAGACAGGTTCAAAATCTGCCAGAAAAGCTCATAAGTCCTCTTTTATTTTTCAGTTCCCTTTTAGAAATTAATGATATGTTATGGTTTATTATAGGTGCTCATTTAGTGTGCTATTTTAGATACATGGGGGTAGATCATTATGTTAGTTTTAAAAAGTTCTCATGCTCCATTTAGTGGTAAAGGTATTTAAATGCTTATACTTAGTATACTTAGAAAATATCCTAATACATTTTTTTTGAAATTCCATAGATTTTATTTTTCATATGTTGGAAGTTCTGAGCTTTGTCAACAAGTGAACTCTGAATGTTTGAAGAAGACACTTCACTATGGAACCTTAGTTATATGCATAGTATGCTAGGGTTATGGATTTTTATCAAGTTTCAGATTGAGAGCCTTCAGGAATAATTTAGATTGGTGCCACATAGGTATCCAAGTTTAATTGAACCTGTTTGTCTACATTCTGTATTAACAGTGATTGCAGTAGGTACAGATCAGGGTGTCTGAGCCTATGCACCTTTTCATATTTAGTGTTCTTGGGGGGGCAACGAAAGGATGATAAACTCGAAATGAAATACACAGACACTTTTTTTTACACATGGGGGGGGGCCATGGGGGTTGAGGAATAGCTCAGTTTCTGCTCTTGCCAGTGTCCTTAACTTTTCCAGATAATTATGGGTGCAGCAGGTGTTTTAGTAAGTATCATAAAAGTGATTTTTTTCCAGAAGGTTGTTCCTCTCAGAAGAAATATCAATAGCAGAGGAACTTTTTTCTTGGTATTTTTCATATGCTGCCATAGGGTAGTTAGTGTTTTATTTCTTTTTTTTTGCGGTACACGGGCCCCTCACTGTTGTGGCCTCTCCTGTTGCGGAGCACAGGCTCCGGATGTGCAGGCCCAGCGGCCACGGCTCACGGGCCCAGCCGCTTCGCGGCACGCGGGATCCTCCCGAACCGGGGCACGAACCCGCGTCCCCTGCATTGGCAGGCGGACTCCCAACCACTGCGCCACCAGGGAAGCCCATGTTTTTTTATTCTTGATACCTTATGGTTGATGGAAGAATAAGGCTCATGAGAAATTATAAAGTTTAGCTCCCTATTTTACTGATGGGGACATTGAGGCATAGAGATGATCCTTAGATAAGGGTACTAATTTTATCCTGGGGCTGAGCAGCTTGTTAATATCAGGTATCTCGGATTATTCTAGGCGGTACTTGAATTTTAAATAGATTATGGACTGCAACCTTCAGCTTTATTGGATTCCTGACACCTTGCTTTTATTTTCCTCATTTTTAATAATTTTAATAGATATTCTTTATATGAGGAATCTTCAGTGAAGTCCTCAGTATTGCCATACATTAAAACAATCTTTGCAGCTAATGTGTTCTTTCCTAATATCCTATTGAGCTTGCTTTCAAATTTCATTCTATAATTTATTTTCCCACCAAATAGTCAAGTTACAAATTTAGGTGAGAGAGGGAGAGAGCCACATTGCCATGAGGCAGTACTTTAAAAATAATTTGGTAACACATTGCCCCTGCCTGATATGTTGCCAGTGTTTTTTTTATTTTTATGACTGGGAAGATTGTAATTTTTCCACTGGTTAAAACCCTGTTCTGGGAGGAGGAGATTTAGGAAGAACTATTCCTTTTATCAAGTCATGTGAAAAGAATCCTGGGACCAGGGTGACCAACTGTCTCAGTTTGCCTGGGACTGAGGGAGTACTTAAGACATGGAACTTTCAGTGCTAAAACCTGTTAAGGTTTGCGTTGGCCACCCTAGTCCTGGTAGTTATTTATATTTCTGTATGGGTCTTTAGATAGCAGGAGGGGCTGAAAAGCTGGTATTTCATCCATTGACAATCCCTTCCCAGTTGAAAGACTTCTTATTACACATTGGAATGCTTATGTATAATAGTAATGAGGAGAGAGGCATGTATGAAAGAAAGATTTATGATTTGGGTTATCAAAATGTTTGTTTAAAGTTGTAACCTTATATACTTTTCTCTCTTTGCAGAACTGATAGTGCATCAGCCGACCCAGATAATTTAAAATATTCTTCATCCAGAGATAGGGGTGGGTCTTCCTCTTATGGACTGCAACCTTCAAATTCAGCTGTGGTGTCTCGGCAAAGGCACGATGATACCAGAATCCATGCTGACATACAGAATGACGAAAAGGGTATATATATTTCCTTGCTGCTAGAGGCATGTTTTTTGTGCGTTTGTTTTTTTTAACCTAGCTACCTCTCCCTTTCTTCCTCCTTGCCTGTCTCTCGCTCCCTCACCTCTCTCTTCTAATATGTTTAAAATATAAATATTACACACAGTGCTGTTCTTGAAACTTCTTAAGTTTACCCCCTTAATTAAAAAAAAATTTAAATGTACTTTTCACACACGCAATACATAAATGCAGTTTCCTTGCCCCCAAAATGCAATATTATCACTAAGGCTTTCCTGACTACTGTCTCTCCTCTAGACTTCTGAAAAGTTTTAAAGTACAAAATCTGAGTTGATTTAGTTTCCATTTCTCTTCTTATCTTCCACTGAAGATAACAAAATGAAATCAATGCATGCATCACAGGGAAAGAGTAGAAGCCAAGGCTGGTTGAACTGCAGATTGGGTCAGAAGAACCTGAACTATCAGGAATTGATTGAGTGAAACAAAGAGCCCTATTGAAATAATGTAAATGTTGCTGCTTTTAGGTGGCTACAGTGTCAATGGAGGATCTGGGGAAAATACTTATGGTCGGAAGTCGTTGGGGCAAGAGCTGAGAGTTAACAATGTGACCAGCCCTGAGTTCACCAGTATTCAGCATGGCAGTCGTGCGTTAGCCATCAAAGACATGAGGAAATCACAGGGTAAGGCTGGGTAAACTGGGGACAATCACACAAGCCTCTGCTGAGACATCTCCTAAATGCCTCTTTCTGTACCAGTGCCTTGCACCTGTGTGAGTTGGTTAGCTTACTGAGTTGAGAAACATGTGCAGGTGATAATTGTTTGCATTCCTTCTCCTGTGAACTGTTCCCTACCATGAATTACCACAAGAAGGTTTTTAATACTTTTTAAAGGAGAATTCTCTTAAAATAAGATTAGAAGACTGGGTAAGATTTTAAAGAAAGGATTTTCCTGATTATAGTGGATACTGAATGTATAGTGGACTCTTACTGCAGCAAGTCCTTGAACTCTAGGGTGAGGGTAGGGGTGTACATGGACTGGGCCCTTTTCTAAAGTTAAATACACAGTTACTGCTTCTTGCTTTATAACACAAACCTCACTCTATAGGTAAAGTGTCTCGAAAATTCATAGAATTAAAGGTAATGATCATTTTTTTTTTTCTAAAAGAGAAATTTATTGTATTGGTAAAGCTGCTTAAGAAATCAAGATTTCTGATTTATACACTTTGTTGGGTATAATTACTCTTTGGACATTTAGTTTATGACCGTTTTTTCCCAGTGAGGGCTTTGTGTGTGTGTTGTGTGTATCTTGGTGAACATCTTTGTGTTTATAGTTTTTTGCATGCAGTTTAAAAAAAATTTCGATAAATTTTCTAAAATGGAATGACTAGTCAAAGCCTATACTGTCTCAAAAGTGTTTGAAGGGACTTCCTTCGTGGTCAAGTGGTTGGGACTCTGCGCTTTCATTGAAGGGGGCACGGGTTCAATCCCTGACCAGGGAACTAAGATCCTGCATGCCAAGTGGTGCGGCCAAAAAAAAGAAAAAAAAAACTCACCGGTGTTTGAAGTCTTAGATTTAGGTATGATAGAGTTAGAAAGTGACTCTAAAGCTTATTTAGTTTAGATCCCCCTTGCAAGCTCAGAGTTATGCAGTTTGCTAGGGGTAGAATTGTAAATAGAGCCTAGATTTCCTGACTAGTAACCTAAATACATTTTTAGCAGTCATCCTTACTGAAAATACTCTATAGGCTAGGGATTTTTAAAAATCTTATTCCTTCTCTCAGATGTTGTAATTTCTTTTATTATCTATTTTCCTTTCATTCATTAGAAATGAAACTGTCAGACCCTTTAATGTGGTTTGTGTTAATGTACATGGGTTAATGATGATAAATTGTGCAGCTGAAAATTTAAAAAGAAAAATTTAGTACTTAAAACCATCTTTATTAGTAGTGTTCAGCATTTTGAGTACTCCTGCTTGTTCTTGTCATTAAAAAAGGGAAGAAAAGTTTTGATTTGCCACTTTCCTTGTGGCAGCATACTTGCACATGGCAGGTGGTAATTAGACATTTGTTGAACTGAATATGTGATTGCCATTCACCAAAACTTTGTCCTAGGAAAATGATGATGATGTGAACAAGAGGCTCCCCTCCAGTGGGAGACCTAGGTGAGAAATAGAAGCATGTACCCTGTTTCTGCCTGATAGAGACTTTATCCCTAACCTGTTGAAGTTTCTTACCTATGCTCTTTACCTAGATGTTGAAAACAGTTTGGAACAGATTCGAAGAGAATAATTTCTAAGCCTTTCTTTTTTCTCTGTCAGTTGATCCTCTGGAATGAGATGTTTGCGTATCCTTTTTGAGGGTCTGCTGTGTGCCCGCAGTCTGCTGGGGCTGGGTTTATAGTGATGAACAGAAGTGTTAAAGGACCTACATTCATTGAGCTTTTATTGTCTGGTGGACTGTGATTTTTAATATACTTTAAAATATTTGGGCTGTAAAGTTTCTGTGCTGATTCATACTCAATGTTTATATTCACAGAGCGATCGATGTCTTATTCTGATGAGTCTCGACTGTCGAATCTTCTTCGGAGGATCACCCGGGAAGACGACAGAGACCGAAGACTGGCTACTGTAAAGCAGTTGAAAGAATTTATTCAGCAACCAGAAAATAAGCTGGTCAGTATAGTATGTTTGGAAATGTTGATCAGTTTCATTTTTCCATAGTTTAGTAGATAATGTTACCTAGAGTGGTTTTAAGAAGGGAAAAGTTTTGCTTCCAAGGAAAAATAATAGGGATTCCTTATTCCAGATTGATTTGGCCTATATTATGATGGTCTAGAACTTAATGCCCCTAATGTATAATTTATCTATACAAATGTTAGATCCACATTGGTTCCTTCTGCAATAAAGTGCTTTTGACCTTTTACACATTTATTCTGTTGTCCTCGGAATTTTTTTTCTGTGTTCCAGGACAGAATATCTCTGTTTTTCATATGTGAAATTGGGGTAGGAGGTACATATTTTGTTCATGGGTAAGTTTGGTGGCCTGGGCTAAATAAATGGAAAAACACTTTAAAGAGTAAAGTACAGGAGGGAGTTCCCTCGTTGCCTAGTGGTTAGGATTCCGGGCTTTCACTGCTGTGGCCCGGGTTCAATCCCTGGTCAGGGAGCTGAAATTCCACAAGCCGTGTGGCCCGGCCAACAAAAAAAATAAAATACAGGAGCAGTTACAAATTTCTTCACCCTCCAAGTAAGTCTCCTAATGTTAAATTAAGAACTTGCTATAGGGCTTCCCTGGTGGCAGTGGTTAAGAATCTGCCTGCCAATGCAGGGGACATGGGTTCGAGCTCTGGTCTGGGAACATCCCACATGTCGTGGAGCAACTAAGCCCGTGCGCCACAGCTACTGAGCCTGCACTCTAGAGCCTCCGAGCCACAACTACTGAGCCCGCATGCCAGAACTGCTGAAGCCCGAGTGCCTAGAGCCCGTACTTTGCAACAGGAGAAGCCACCACAATGAGAAGCCCGCGCACAGCAAAGAAGAGTAGCCCCCGCTTGCCGCAACTAGAGAAAGCCCGCACGCAGCAACAAAGTCCCAACACAGCCATAAATAAATAAATAATTTAAAAAAGAACTTGATATAGAACAGGAGAAAATTAATGAAATGGTATAGTGAGTCAAATAACATTTGGTTCAAAGCAAGCTTCCTCCAACCCTCCTCCCCATTTTATTATGAAAAATTTCAAATACACAGCAAATTGAGAGAATTTTACAGTGAATATCATAGTGTCTAAGCTCTGTCATTAACACTTTTATCGTATGACTGTATCATATATCTCTCTACCTCTTCCTCTATCCATCAATCCATCTTTTGTTTTAAAAATGCATTTCAGAGTAAATGAAACAAGCTTTTTAAGTTTTTTTTCCCCCCCATTGATGATCATGGCTGTATATTTCCTATGGGTAATTTTCTTTCAGAGTCTGAAAGGAAACTTATGACACTCTTAACTTATGATATAATTGGGACCTGGGAATAATAAGAAAAGTAAGGTGTGGTCCAGTTATAATTTGGAGGGAAACACAAGTTAAAAAAAAAAGAAAGTACACAGTGTTATTCTTAAAAGTATAGGAATCTGAAGCTTTTATTAATGTGTTTTTTTTTAAGGTACTAGTTAAACAATTGGATAATATCTTGGTTGCTGTACATGATGTGCTTAATGAAAGGTAAGTAATTTAAAAGACTAAAATATATTTTTAGAAACTATTAAAAAGTGTACAAGAAGATAAACCCATTGGCTTCATTTATGAACATCTACTTAATGTTTAACTGGGTTCTCTTGTCATCTTTATTTGTGTAAAAATATTTAAACAGTAATTACCACTGAATACAAACGAATCCACTTGAAAGGGAGAGCCATTCTTCTTTTTAATTTGTCAACATGACTGAATAATTGAGCATTGACTTGTAGAATGACGTAAACTCTTAATGCAAGTGTGAATGAATGCAATTAACTTTTGTAAACTAGAGCATTTGGAAACTGCTTACGGAGTAGAGGTGAAAGGGAGCTTCCTTCTTTGGGCAACAGTGGATTCAGGCCATCTATCCTCTGAGGCTACTGGGGTTCTCCAAAGGTGTGCAGTCATTTCTTCATATGGTGATTCCCAAAGAATTGCGGTGTTGGAAAGCATCCAAAACTCATCTCAGCAGATCACGAACCTTACTGCTTTTTGATGGTTTTATTTTATATAGTTTCTCATTAATATAATACTTAAATCAGTGTTGTCCTTTAAGTTTACTGTATTTAACTATTACCATTTCCTATTTTATAGTCCTTACATATTGAATATTACCAAGTATATAATTATATAGTGTGTTTTATCTGATCACTTGTTGCTGCCCTTTTCTGCAAATCAGTTAATGTAGTTTGAGATGGAATTTGAAGTCTGAATTTTAGTATTTCTAAGCCTTTCCTTACTGTTTGTAAATAATTGATTCTATAAAGGGAAATCTAAAGTCTTAACAAAGGTACTTTTGGCATTGCAGGAGACAGAATAGAGAGAATATTTGAAGTGGATAAAACTTCAACCTTTTGTGTAGTTTGAATAAAAATTATAAAATCATTTAAGACATTCTGTTGTAAGATGTGTCATTCTTGTCATCTTTGAAAGCTTAAGCTTTTTGTGTATTTTGTTTTGTTTGCATTAAAATAAACACAGTAGCAAATTGCTTCAGGAGTTGAGACAGGAGGGAGCTTGCTGTCTTGGCCTTCTTTGTGCTTCTCTGAGCTATGAGGCTGAGAAGATCTTCAAATGGATTTTTAGCAAATTTAGCTCATCTGCAAAAGATGAAGTTAAACTCCTCTACTTATGTGCCACCTACAAAGCACTAGAGACTGTAGGAGAAAAGAAAGCCTTTTCATCCGTAATGCAGGTAAGAATTTCTGGAGGGTTGGGGGGAATGATGATGCGCTTGGGAAGAAAGTTGTCCTTAACACACATCCTTGAAGGGGAGCTTAAAGAAAGGAAACTTAGAATAGGGGTTATATACTGATTGATATATGACGTAAATAAAACTCGTGTTTCTGAATTAGAGTAAATGATACACACTGAAGGTAGATTTAAAGTAAGTTATTTTAAAAATTTTGTCTTTTTGCTTTTTAGAAGCTTTCTTTTGAATTTGCGTAGTACTAGAATCATTTACAGATTTGAAAATAGAAGCTCCATGAGGAAAACCACGTAGAAGGGGGCTTCACATTTTTTGAGGGAGATAAAAACTAAACACCACAACTTATTTTGGGCCTAAAGTTTTGATAATATGTCAAAAATTCTTATTCCTAGTGATATAAAATAAATAATTGTGTGTCTGAATTACTATTATTATTTTTTTGGCTGTGTTGGGTCTTCGTTGCTGCACGCGGGCTTTCTCTAGCTGCGGCGAGCGGGGGCTACTCTTTGTTGCGGTGCATGGGCTTCTCATTGCAGTGGCTTCTCTTGTTGAGGAGCACTGGCTCTAGGTGCGCGGGCTTCAGTAGTTGTGGTTTGCAGGGGGTACGTGGGCTCTAGAGCGCAGGCTCAGTAGTTGTGGCGCATGGGCTTAGTTGTTCTGCGGCACGTGGAATCTTCCTGGATCAGGGATCAAACCTGTGTTCCCTGCATTGGCAGGTGGATTCTTAACCACTGCACCACTAGGGAAGTCCCTGTATCTGAATTATTAAGATCGTTCCCAATTTAATTTTGAGCAAAGTTATAAGTAAGTAAATTTTTGTTGAGCTAATGTTTTTAAAAATTTAGGATGTGGTGTCTTTAGAATATTTGATATCTTTATTTAATTTGCTTTTTTTATTAAACAATTCATGGTATGTTTTATTTTGGTTAATTATTTTTAAAAAACATGAGAAATCTATTCTGTCTTTAAAAATTTTATTTTTATTTGATTATAGAGGTTGTGACAAAACTTTGGAAAAGATGCAGAAAATAATTTGTAACTAACCAGCATAACACCAAATTTGGCTTATTCTGCATACAGTTTTCATAATATGAACACTTCCCCAAGTATTTATTTTGAAAAATTTTAAATCCACAGGAAAACGGATGGGCTGGCACATTAAACATCCATATATCTTTTACCTAGATCTGTCACTTATTAACATTTTGCTGCAGTTGTTTTGTTTCTACACACACACAGACACAGACACACACAGAGACACGATTTTTTGTTGAACTGTTTGAAAATAAATTCCACACATCATGATGGCTTATGCTGTGATACTTCAGCATGCCTCTGCTAAGGTTAAGGCTAATCTCATATTAACATTATAATCATACCTAAGAAAATTAATTTTGTCACATAAGACAATCCATGTTCAAATTTTGCAGCTGCCACTAAGATGTCTATAACTTTTGTCTTAACCCAGGATCCCATCAAGGTTCATGTATTGATGAATCTTTAATCTCTTGAAGATGGTGGTGTGCCTCTTTAACCTCTTAAGTAGAACAATTCTCTGCACCCTTTTTTGTCCCCCTTATTTTGTAGAATGTTCTATGTTTTGGGCTTGTCTGATTATTCCTTCCTGTTTAGATTCAGTTCAAATATTTTGGTCACGAATACTTCATGGGTTCATACTTAGTGCTGTATCACACTAGCAGGCATATAACTTCAGGTTCACGTAACTCTTAGATAAAGAGTTTCATCACTTGGTTAAGGTGATGACCAACCAGATCTTTCCATTGTGAAGGCTTATTTTTCTCCCTTTGTAATTAGTGAGTAATGTGGGCATGATACTGTGAGACCTCCTGAATATCCTGATTTTTTCATAATATTTCACTTGATTTTAGCATTCATTCATATTCTGTGCATTGTATAGATTATAGCATTGGCTGTTGCAAAATGGTGGTTTTCTAATTGTAGCATTTCTTCTATATTTATAACATCATTCTTTTGTAGAGAAGAACTTTCCTTTTGGGGAAAAAATTGATTTTAACAAAAAAAATTTTAGCTACAAAATATTCTATAGGTAGTATGCCATATATTTATTTTAAAAATATATATAGTGGTAACATGAGCCTGTGTGTCATTCTTGTGTTGGGGCCATGCTAACCTTCTTTAAATCATTCCAATTTGAAGCAAGTACTAATATCTTAAAGTATAAGTCATACAACATCTGCTCTATGTTTTGAATTGGAAAATAATTCTGGTACTTTAAAGACAAGTTTCCCAAGCACATCTTAGTTTTTCTATTTAAAATTTTAATCACACCCATGGTTTTGAAGAGAGCACTTAGGAACAATGTAAACATGTTACTTAGGAATAATGTTAATAGATATTAAATGAGGGGAAAACAGTGGATTGAAATGTTTTCAACTTTTTTGGGAACTAAAACTATAGAATTTATTTTCTTTGATATAGTCAGTTTTGGCTATAGTCACTATTAAATAGTGAACCTAATTTGCTTGTTTTCTCCCTGTTTTATTAAATGTTCACGGTTTGTAACTTTTATTTTTTAGCTTGTAATGACCAGCCTGCAGTCCATTCTTGAAAATGTGGATACACCAGAATTACTTTGCAAATGTGTTAAGTGCATTCTTTTGGTAGCTCGATGTTACCCTCATATTTTCAGCACTAATTTTAGGGTGAGTTCCCCGCCCCCTCTTCCCAGATGATGGGGTAAGGGATTGGCTGCATGTATGAGGACCTGGGGAATTAGATAGAAAACAGAGTTTCTGCTCCTTTGAGTATAATTGGTTTTAAGGTCCAGGATTGAATGATGCAATAATGTAGCTTTATAAAAAATACCATCTGTACTTGCTAACACTAATACCTTAAAATACTTAAAGAAATATTTCATCAGTGTCATAAAGAAAGTTCCATTATTCTCCTGCCCTGCCCCTCCCAACCCCGCTTTAATGTATAATGTCAAGAAGGTGGGACGTAAGATGTTCTAGGTTCTCTTACTCTGAAATGTTCCACAGGTTGGAATAGCAATAAGACCTTAAAATGATTAGTCCCCTTCTCTGTCTCCATCCAGGATACAGTTGACATATTAGTCGGATGGCATATAGATCATACTCAGAAACCTTCGCTTACACAGCAGGTGTCTGGTGAGTCGTTCAGCATATACCAGTCATTTAAATATTGTGGGAAGGAGTGTTCGTTTCTCAAAGACCAGCTGTTAACACTACTTTTTTGATAATGCAAGAAAAATAATTGCTTCAGAGGATATTTTGGTGAAGATTACTTGTTAGCTAAATTTATCTTTTAAAAGGAAAAATGTGTACTTTTGTAGTAGGTAGGGAGAGTAAATACAGATTGTTGTGTTGCACCTGTGAGTAAGGACTTTATCTCAAGTCATTTGCTGCGTGTGCTGGTAGGAGATACCACAGTGGCAGTACCCTGAAGGGTAGAAAGGAAGATCCTGGATATTCGTGATTGATTGTTTTTCTATTGATTAAACAAATGGATTAATTTGGAGGATTGTCATAAATGATAAAGAAAAAATTTTTTTTCCGTGTTAAATGAATGACTGATATGACTCACTTGGACATTTCAACTTGTTCCAGGTGCTGTAGTTTCTCATAGCTTATTTGGTGAAATAAACTTCTGAAATTAAGATATACAGGTGAGAGTAGTTCTCTCAATTCCACTGGCAAGTGGTCCCATTTCCCCTGGGGGGATGAGTGTACGCTTTTGGTGACCACGTGTGGCCCTGGAGAAGAAAGCCAAGGTGGCCATAGATTGGCACATTTTAGTCTAAGTCCTGTGTGTAGTGACAGTATGGCTACTGAATCTACTTATTAAAAAAAAAGGACATGAGATTATATTTTACTTTCTGGAGAATTTTCATTTCTGTAGCGTTAAAAGAGGTAGTGGTTAATCATTAGTATATTAAACGGTTTACAGGGAATTCCCTGGTGGTCCAGTGCGTAGGACTCTGCGCTTCCATTGCGGGGGCCCGGGTTCAGTTCCTGGTTGGGAAAATATTATCCCGCAAGCCGCGCAGCACGCAGCACGGCCCCAAACAAACAAAAAACAGTTTACAGTCCTAATTTTATGATATAGGGCATGTTTCAAGAGTGGGCAACTTGAAAACCAGATACCTTTTAAAAGAATTCTCTTAAATATTTTTTTAACTTGGACTTAAAATTTTTTTCTACTCTTCCAAAATTTCTTGTATGATTCCTAGGGTGGTTGCAGAGTTTGGAGCCATTCTGGGTAGCTGATCTTGCATTTTCTACCACTCTTCTTGGTCAGTTTCTAGAGGACATGGAGGCATATGCTGAGGTGAGTATATAAAAAATGAAGTTATTTCCTAAAATTTCAGGTAAGAAAAAAGCAAAAACAAAAATCTAAAGCAGTGCTAGATTTATTTTAAAACAATTCAGATCACCTGACATTTAAGCAAAAATTATGAGACCATTGCAATATTTTAATTATTTTTAGATGTTTTTAAGTTGCCAGCAGAATTACCAGAAAGATAGAAAAATTGCAGGCCTAATTTCCCAAAGCTTGAAATAATCTTGGTGGCTGGTAGTTTCCTGAAGACATTTTCTTCAGTTGTTTCTTATTTTTTGTTATGAAAGAGGTGAATTGATATTGTATAAAAGCCCCTAAAGGCTTTTTTCTCTTACTTCTATTGGCAATCTTGGATCATGCTTCGGAGGACAAGGCTTGGCTTCAGCCACCTTTGAGTATGGTACCTTTAATACTGCTGTTGAAGAGTCTATTATTGGTTCTTGGATTTCCTGGCCACTGTCCTGACTTAAACCTGCCATCTTAGTGTTTCTTCCCTACTCAGTTGGTAATTACCAAGATTCTTGTTTGGTGGTCAAGGCTTCCGTAAAGATTTAGCTTCATCTTTTCTTTATACTTTTGCTACTTCTAGCAAACAGTTACTTCACTACTTTTAACTCTACCAATCTATCTGCCTCTTAACTCTACCAATCTATCTGCTCCCTTTCAGAGAAAAGTGAGGGAGTATTTTGCTTCCACATGTTTCTTTACCCCTATGCCTAGGATGTCTTGGTTCCTAGCACACCTTTAAAGCTGATCTGCTTCTGATAAGCCACCCATTCTAGTTTGTAGAGACTTCCCTTTGCTATCCCTAAGATTGAATTCTCTTTGATTATTTTGGTGCTTAATTATGTGTAGGTATATGTTGGTTGTAGTACCCCGTTTTTTGCTAATCTTTTCCTTTGAGTATGTCTAATTTCCTCAGCTAGCTTATAAATCTGTAGGCTAGGTCTTCTAAGGTCTTATAATTTTTTAAACCAACCTCCTCTAAACTCCCCCAACCCCCTTGCTCTTCATGTGAATAATATTGGCTTAGTATACTGTTGACTTGAGTGGCTCAAAGAATCTATTGAGGTTAATATTTGCTTATTTAAATAATTAGAGAAGCAAAATCTACTTTTATACTTAGATTCATGTTTCCTTTTCTCATAAGCCGAAATTCCTCCTTATTTGTAAAAATGTATTATAAAGCTAATTGATTTAAAAATTGGGAGTTGTTTTTTGTTTTTTAAACAATGTCTTACTTAAATAAGAATGCTATTGAATTCACATCTAGGACCTCAGCCATGTGGCCTCTGGGGAGTCAGTGGATGAAGATGTTCCACCTCCATCCGTGTCCTTACCAAAGTTGGCAGCGCTTCTCCGGGTATTCAGTACTGTGGTGAGGAGCATTGGGGAACGTTTCAGCCCAATTCGGGGTCCTCCAATTACTGAGGCATACGTAACAGATGTAAGTTTTAGTAGTCTTTAGTATCATTCAGCAAAAATTGCCTTTTCTTTTAAATGCTTCTGTTTACCTAGTGAGCTATGTTATTAATCCCTCATTTGTTTAGCATGTGTGTAGGTGTCTGGCCACTTTCTTAAATGGCCAGAAAAGTAGGGAATTCTATATCTCACTCCCCTCACCCCCCAACCTGATGAAAAAAAGTCCACTCTGAATTTTTAAATGCCTATGAACTTTTCTTTTAGGAGATTCTCTGTAGGTTCATTTATTCTTGTTTTTAATATGAATTCTAAAATCTTATTCTTTAGTTTTTTAATAATACTGAGTTTTGCTTTAAAATTATTGTGTCTCCTTTTAGTTTTTCAACATACTAAGAATAACTCTTAACAGGGAAGGCCTCGAAAAGTAATTTTCTCTAAGCATGAGAGGATGAAACAACTTGATAGCCTAACATCAAAGGATATAAAGATATAAGAACTTAAACTATGTAATAGCCTGAGACCAATTATAAGAGGTAGCTAGATTGCCACATTTCAGCAGCCCCAGACATCAGCTGCACTGTATTACAGTCCAGTGAGTGGTTCAGTGTAATGAATGTGAGAAATGAACCCCCATCATTATATTCTGCTTGAATAAGAAGGGAGAAGAAACCTGTGTGATAGTCATAAAAGATTTAACCTAAATGATTAAAATTTTACTGCTAGTGTAAAATTCTAGCTTTTATGAGCATTTACTTTCGTTGAACACTTTGCTAGATAAAATAGGACATTAATTATATATATATGTAATTCTTGGTAAGTTAATTGTGTATTTGAGCAGAAATGTCCTGAAGATAATTAAAACCAGCATGTTAATATGTTAATATTTTGAAACTGATCCAAGTGGTTTAATATTTTTATTTTTACTGTCTGAAAGATGGGTGGTTGATGACTTTGTCAGTGTTGAAATAAAAGCAGTTTATTATATCTATTTATTTATATCTATAAAACAAAAGGACAGGAATGTATCATTTTCCAGGATAGTTCTATATTAAATGTACTCTTTTATGAAGGTCTTTTAGGTCCTTGCCAAAAATGGTCTTTTAGGCCTTTTAAATCTATATGCAGGTTTACAAAAAACCCCTATATGTAGTGGTTGTTGAATATTACAGAAAAATTTGAGAAATATTTTTCTGTATCAATCTTTTCTGTGTCTGTTTTTCTGTACTTGTTTTTTCCTAAGTTATTTTTATGAGAAATGTAGTACATTGACTACTATAGTTTACTGGGGTTTTTTGGGGCTGGAAATGATAAGATTTTCATAATCCTCAAATAGGTATTATATGTTATGAATGAGAATGTTTATATTTATCTTTACATAGAGACCATCAGTACATGAACTTTCATAAGCTAAAGCTATCTTGGATATTTAGTTTTAAAAGATTGATTAAAAGTCCAAGTGCTAGATTACGGAAAGTTATTCTCACGGCAGGTTATTCCCATGTTGTTAATACTGTTACTGTTCTAAGTTCTGGTGTATTTCATGATTATTATGAAGATTCTGAACTTCAACCATTTAGTGACTTTGGTGGGGGGATGAGAATTGGGTATAAGGGAAATAGAGTATGGCAAATTCCATTCCTCTCACAATAGTACTTTAGAATACTTAGGCAATATCCTTTTTGTGTGTTGTACCAGAGATACCTTATTATTATTCAGCCACTGAGAACTAGAATATTAAGAGACTACTGACAAGGCAGGCAGTTAATTTTCAATAGAAACTGCATTAAATAGAAAATATTTCTTGCTCTGTGGAAGAATATGAGTTTTTTTTAAAGCTGCTTGTTTTCCCCATTGCAGGTTCTGTACAGAGTAATGAGATGTGTGACGGCTGCAAACCAGGTGTTTTTTTCTGAGGCTGTGTTGACAGCTGCTAATGAGTGTGTTGGTGTTTTGCTCGGCAGCTTGGATCCTAGCATGACTATACATTGTGACATGGTTATTACATATGGATTAGATCAACTGGAGAATTGCCGGACTTGTGGTACAGATTATATCATCTCAGTCTTGAATTTACTCACATTGGTATGTGAATTCTTTTTTGTTTAATATGTTTATTCAGGCCCTTAAATTTAAATTGATGCGGAAGAAGTTAAGCCCTTGTTTGTTTGTGTTTTTTTGCATTAATTAGTCTTATCTATATAATCTAGTTTGTTTTTGCTCTAGTATCTGTGTACTTTTAGTATTTGAGAGCTCATCTCAGTGTAGCTGTACTTTTTTTTCCGATGAAATATCCTTTATTTCGATGAAATATCATCCTTCACATGAGACTATCTAGCACTCCTGATAAATACTGTGTAGAGAAGGTACTTGATAGCTATTTTGAAAGACCCTGTTATGTTTTGTTTCTGAAACATGAAAACTTCTTTGATAGTTTTTATTATTTTCTTAATCATAAATATCCCCCCTCTCTCCGCCTTTTATTATGGACCTTTTGAAGTATATTAAAAAAAAGTAGAGTAGTATAATGAATCTCTGCATACTTAATACTCAGTTTCTATAATTAGAAGCACATGGCCCATCTGGTTTCATCTAGGCCTCCTACGCTCTGCCTCCTCCTTGCCATCCCTGCATCCCCAACTGGATTATTTCAAAGCAAATTCTAGATGACATTCTGCTAAACATTTCTGCCATAGTTACACTTCCCTTTGCCAATGTGAAAAAAAACCCATGTTTAAGTGTAAATACATGTATACTATTTCGGTATCTAAACGTTTTAATGTCACAATGTTAAGGCCTAAACATATAGCTTAGATATATTACTTTTTTCTTTAATAGATTAATTTTCAGAGCAGCTTTTAGGTTTACAGAAAAATTAAGCAGAATGTACAAAGTTCCCATATAACCTGTTCCCCCAGTAGTTTCCTCTGTTACTAATATCTTTAGTTTTAGTGTGGTACTTTTATTACAACTGATGAGCCAAATTGAGACATCATTATTAATTAAAGTCCATAGTTGACTTTAGGGTTCACTCTCTGTATTGCACATTCTGTGGGTTTGACAAATGTATAATGCCATGTATTCACCATTACAGTATCATGCAGAAGGGTTTCAGTGCCCTAAAAATCCCTTGTGTTCCACCTATTCTCTCCCCTCTTCTGGCTGGCAACCACTGATCTTTTTACTGTCTCTATAGTTTTTGTTTGTTTGTTTGTTTGGTTTAATTTATTTATTTTTGGCTGCACTGGGTCTTCGTTGCTGTGTGCGGGCTTCTCATTGTGGTGGCTTGTCTTGTTGTGGAGCATGGACTCTAGGCACGCGGGCTTCAGTAGTTGTGGCACGTGGGCTCAATAGTTGTGACTCGTGGGCTCTAGAGTGCAGGCTCAGTAGTTGTGGCGCACGGGCTTAGTTGCTCGGCGGCATCTTCCCGGACCAGGGCTCGAACCCACGTCCCCTGCACTGGCAGGTGGATTCTTAACCACTGCGCCACCAGGGAAGCCCCTATAGTTTTGCCTTTTCCAGAGTGTCATATAGTTAGAATCATACAGTATGCAGCCTTTTCATATTGTTTTTTTTTCCCTTAGAAATATGCATTTAAGATTCCTCCATGTTCTTTTGTGAATTGATAGCTCATTTCTTATTTTATTCTTTTAGATTGTTGAACAGATAAATACAAAACTGCCATCATCATTTGTAGAAAAACTATTTATACCATCATCTAAACTACTATTTTTGCGTTATCATAAAGAAAAAGAGGTAAGTGATTCATTGATCAGACTTGATAAACTTAGGTCATTGAAGGGTTTGACTCCTGTTCCTTAGTAGGCTACATAAATGAAATCGAAATGATAAATATTTGATTTAGAATATAGAAATTATAATGATTCACTTAATATTTGATTTTCATACTGTATACTTTGATCAGTGATATGCAGGTAGTTTTTTCAGATTTTATTAAATTTGTTTTATTAAAATGTGATGTGTATGTTGTAAATAATACTTCATTGTTAGCTTCTTAACCGACTCCCAGTCAAAGCCACTATAGACTTTCTAAGTAGATGTAGGAAAACTTATCTTAATAAAATGGTGTTTGTATGTGTTTTGGTACTGGCTTGAAAAAAAAAAAAGGACTTTTAAGAAATTTCACATTGTCATTTTTAATTTAGAGGACGCTTTTTTAAATAAAGCTTTATAGATTTTAAAATGCTTACTGATACTATGTAGGTTTCCTAAATTGCTTTTTTAAAAATTAAGGTCTTTGGTGTTTTGGACAGTAAATTTATCAGTCTTAAACTGATGTGCATCACCATTATGCAGATAGTAATACACTTTCCATTTAATTATCACTTTCCTGAATTCTTATTTTAAGGTTGTTGCTGTAGCCCATGCTGTTTATCAAGCAGTGCTCAGCCTGAAGAATATTCCTGTTCTGGAGACTGCCTATAAATTAATTTTGGGAGAAATGACTTGTGCCCTAAACAACCTGTTGCATAGTCTACAACTTCCTGATGCCTGTTCCGAAATAAAACATGAGGCTTTTAAGAATCATGTATTCAATGTAGACAATGCAAAATTTGTAGTTATATTTGACCTCAGTGCTCTGACTACAATTGGAAATGCTAAAAACTCACTGATTGGGGTGAGTATTTACTTGTAATGTCTTTGTTTTATCCCATTTCAGCCTCTTCTTATTGCTTGTTTACATATTTCATTTACCTATCAAGGCAGTGTGTCTACAGAATCACATAGATCAAACGCCATATTTTGGACATGCCTGGATAATTAAAATTGACAGGAATGTTTTCTTGCCATTATGTTTAGCTCTTGCTTTCCTTGATAAGTTTTTTATATTTGTTCTATTTTTTACAAAATGCATTTTAATGCTTTCTCCTATTTACTCTAGCATGCTTTTAGAAAAATTGTCAACATTTTCCACAGGGCAAGTTTGTATAGTTCTTTTAATATGCAACCCCTTCTTCCCCTGGTACTCTTTTCCTTCTTCCCACTAGAGTTAGTGCTTCCATATGGTCCTTATTTTTTGACTAACTACTTTTCTCTAGGAACATTCATATATTCTTTTGGAAAAAGAATAAAGATTTCCTGTAAGAAATTTGAAGTGACCATGCTTTTCATTTATAATTATTGCTGTGGTTAGTATATTTCTCCCTCCTAGTGGACCTTGCAGGATTGAAAAACATGATTTATAATGAAAAGTAATGGGATATTATTAAGGGGATAATGTAGTCTAAGAGAGAAGGGAGGGAAGAGTCAAGATTTGATGTTTATATTTGCATGCTTTCCATATTGTTAGATCAGATTGCCCTGTGTCCCTCCATAGCTGCTCTTTCCCTCACTGCTAGGCTGCGGTAGACTCTTCCATTCTTTGCATTCTAAAATTTGATTGTTGAGAAATTCACATTGTGCTCAGATTTGAGGTTTACATCCTGCACTCTGGAAACGAGAGGGAGTCGGGACCGGGCAGTCAGATGGAAAGGAGTATCTTAGCAATGGAAAGAAAGGGAAGGATGGAAAAGACTTAGAGTGGCAGCGTGTGCCTTTTTTCTCACTGGACAGGGCAACTTGCCATTTGAAGTACATGGAAAACTGAGGAAATACGATCTACTACACTGAAGGGTGCAAGGGCTTTGTTTAGACGAAGGATCAGCAAATTACAGTCCATGGACCAAATCTAGCCCACTACGTGTTTTTTTTTCCTTTCTTTTTTTTAAAAAATATTGAGATATAATTCACATACATTATAATACTCATTTAAAGTATGCAATTCAGTGACTTTTAGTATACTCACAGAATTGTGCAACCATCACCAAGCATCACCTCTTTTTGTAAAGAATTTTTATTGGAACATAGCCACTTTTATTCCTGTTTTTTTGTCTGTAACTTTTCTCTCTGCAGTGGCAGAGTTGAGGAGTTGGACATTGTACCAGAGGTGTCATGTGGCCTTCAAAGGCTGAGATATTTACTCTCATCTTCACAAGAAGTATTTGTTGATCCCAGGTTTAGTGTACTAGCTTGTTTCCAAATTTAAATCTGTCAATTTTAATTTTTAAAAATGTGTAGACATATTTTGAAGGATAAACTTTTTGTATGCTCTTGTATGTCTTGGAGGAGCCATACGTTTACTTTCTTTTGTATGTCATCAGATGTGGGCGCTGTCTCCAACTGTCTTTGCACTCCTTAGTAAGAATCTGATGATTGTGCATGGCGACCTGGCTGTTCACTTCCCTGCCATTCAGTACGCAGTGCTCTACACATTGTATTCTCATTGTACCAGGTAATGTATTTACATATACTTCTTAAGAAAAAAAAATTTTTTTTAAAAAGGGAACATGGGTCCTTTAGAGTATACATTTATTTTATAATTTATTTTATTTTATAAATTTATTTATTTTCGGCTGTGTTATTATCTTCATTGCTGTGTGCGGGCTTTCTCTAGTGGCGAGCGGGAGCCATTCTTCGTTGTGAGTGGGCTTCTCATTGCGGTGGCTTCTCTTGTTGCGGAGCACGGGCTTCAGAAGTTGTGGCACTCGGGCTCAGTAGTTGTGCCGCGCAGGCTCTAGAGCGCAGGCTCAGTAGTTGTGGTGCAAGGGCTTAGTTGCTCTGTGGCATGTGGGATCTTCCCCGACCAGGGATTGAACCATGTCCCCTGCATTGGCAGGCGGATTCTTAACCACTGCGCCACCAAGGAAGTCCCTAGAGTACATTTTTTAAAATGTGTATTGACTTAACTTTGGAATTGCCTTTTTTTAAAAAATGAGAGATGAAAAGATGATCCAAATTTTGTCTTCCAGGCATGACCACTTTATATCTAGTAGTCTTAGTTCCTCGTCCCCATCCTTGTTTGATGGAGCGGTGATTAGTACTGTAACTACAGCTACAAAAAAACATTTCTCAATTATATTAAATCTCCTGGGAATATTGCTTAAGAAAGATAATCTTAACCAGGACACAAGGTAACTAATACTTATAATATTGTTTCTAACTTTTGTTAATTTGGCTTCATAATTTGAGAAAAAGAAATGACTGTCATTTGAATGGGTAGAGCAACTTCTTCATTATGAAACACTTTAAATTTTTGTTTTATTATTTAATCTAGAATTTCTTGTTCTTTCCTGAAAGAATTACATGAAACCTCGCCCTCCTGCAATATTTTATAGATGAATGTATTTATAGAGATTTAAAAATATTTTTTGCTACAATTTATGCTAGTTTGGGGAGATTTTCTTAAAAGACAGTTTTGGCAAAGGAATTTCTCTAGTTTTAATATTTGTTTCTTATCGCTTGAGGTATTTAAAAGACCAAAAGAAAACTAATGTAAAAAGAATAGGTTTTTCAAGGTGTTTTTCTATTTTTTTTTAATGTGAAATCAACTGTATATTTTGTGTTTCAGGAAACTATTAATGACCTGGGCTTTGGAAGTGGCTATTTTAATGAGGAAGTCTGAAACATACGCACCTTTATTCTCTCTTCCATCTTTCCATAAATTTTGCAAAGGCCTTTTAGCCAACAGTAAGAATCTGAGATTATTTAATTTTGTTAATCAGTGCTTAAAAGAGATCTTTGTTAATGGCAGAAAGATAGTCACTTGAGTGCTTTTCATGACTGGAGATGTATCGTCCCCATTTTAATGACAAATGCATAATCTGTCTTAATTTTTTTGCCATTCTTAATATGTGAAAAACAAGTTGTTTTTAAGTGATTGTCACATTTTTAAGCTTATGTGATTGTTTATACAGTCCATGTACTTTTAAAGTTTCCTTCAGAGAAAGATTTGGGTTAAGACTAGTCACCCTGAGTGGGTTTTGTTGAGAGTATCATTTTCCCAAATGTTACTGCCAGTGATGGTTCCAGGCAGGAGCAGCCCCTCATCCATAGTAGGCACTCATTGTTTATTGAAATGAATGGATTTAGAAAATTATGACATAGTGGCATATAATTTCTTCTGGCAAGCTGAAAGTGTCTTTAAATTTTTAATAGCTCTTGTCGAAGATGTGAATATCTGTCTACAAGCATGCAGCAGTCTACATGCTTTGTCCTCTTCATTACCAAACGATCTTTTACAGAGGTATGGATTAAAGATCCAATATTTTGACCCTGGCCCTTTTGATCCTTGGAAATATTCCACACTTCTATTATCTATTTCATTTTTTTGTAGGTGTGTTGATGTTTGCCGTGTTCAACTAGTCCATAGTGGAACTCGTATTCGACAAGCATTTGGAAAGCTATTGAAGTCAATTCCTTTAGATGTTGTCTTGAGGTATGTTGGTGCAAAGACATCCCACAATGTTTAGTTCAGGAAAAGACAAGTTGCCTGTTAGTGAATTAATATCACATCTTGTATGGCACTTCTCAGTGACTGAAGAGATGATAATTGCTACAGAATAATACTTATAATGTCAAAATATTTTTCTCAGTAGTTATTATTCGTAAATTGTATTCTTTTGTAGTTTTAAATTAGGTCAATTTTGGTGCTTTAAGAACCTTAAATTTCAAAGTTGTAACATTTCTGTATGTATTTTTTAAGTCTTAATTTTATCAGTTTTTACTTTCAAATTTAGTTGGCAGGGAAATGATTCATTTCCAGTATGAACTAACTTCTTAATGAAAACATTTTGCATAACAATGACTTTATTTTCTGTCTACAGCAATAACAACCACACAGAAATTCAAGAAATTTCTTTAGCATTAAGAAGTCACATGAGTAAAGCGCCAAGTAACACATTCCACCCACAAGATTTCTCTGATGTTATTAGTTTTATTTTGTATGGGAACTCTCATAGAACAGGGTAAGATTATTTCTTTGACTCTTTCATCTGGGAAAAGTAATTTAAATATACATGAATGTCTTAACCCTGTGCCCAGTTTTGAGGAGAAAATATGTCAGGGGTGGCAGAGTAGAAAGTAATATTCTTCTCAAATGGGTTGTTTTAAGTTTTCAGTAGTAGGAGGAATTGCTTTGAAGATGGCATCTGAAGAAATAAAAATGGGCTTTGCAACTGACAGTGATGGTGAAATGTAGTTGACAATTAACTGATCTGACCTAGTCATCAGTGCTTTGCGGAGGGGCCTGGGGGCGTAGGCATTCTGGAGATTTTTAGTTGCAATGAATGTTTTATCCTGATAGCCAAATTGTCATGAGCCTTTTACCCTAATAATCTGTCTATACCATACCCCATCCTATTTCAGCTCTAAAAGACCTCTTTAAAATGAGAGGTGGGGACATAATGCTTCCCAATTTTACATGTTTGCCTTTTTCAAGTAGGGAAGATTGTAGTCCCCTACTCCCATTTCCCTTGCAGTTTGTTTTTTGTTTTTGTCTTTTTTTTTTTATTTTAACGAAGTTATCATTGTCTGTTAAATATGAAACTGCTTTTCCCAGGAAGGACAATTGGTTAGAAAGATTGTTCTATAGCTGCCAGAGACTGGATAAACGTGACCAATCAACAATTCCCCGCAATCTACTAAAGACAGATGCTGTCCTTTGGCAGTGGGCTATTTGGGAAGCAGCACAGTTCACTGTCCTTTCTAAGTTGAGAACCCCACTGGGCAGAGCTCAGGATACCTTCCAGACGATTGAAGGTAATTAATTGACTCTGCATTGTTTCAAACTTTGTGATGTAAATACTTTCAAGCTTACATTAAGAAATAATGGATTTCTTATCTTGTTAAAGCAAAAATTTGAGAGTATACGATTTTTTTCTTTAGTACTTTATCAGTTAATCTTTTAGATATGTTTGTTAGAATAAACTTTTATTAAATAATCATGTTGTATGTGTTTTTGTTCACAAATTTAGGGGATTTGTGTGGAGAAGATTTTTTTTCCTCTAAAAATGAAAAGATCTTGTTGGGACTTTTGTTTTTAAATGATGAATATACAGAGGATACTTGATAAATGTGAATTTGTGAAATTATCTCTAAGAACTTCTAGAATCTTTGAAGATTCCTTTTAAATTTGGAATGCTGTTTTTGGTTTTAGGTATCATTAGAAGTCTTGCAGCTCACACATTAAACCCCGATCAAGATGTTAGTCAGTGGACAACTGCAGACAATGATGAAGGCCACAGTAGCAACCAGCTTAGACTTGTGCTTCTTCTGCAGTATCTGGAAAACCTGGAGAAGTTAATGTATAATGCATATGAGGGATGTGCCAATGCATTAACATCACCTCCCAAGGTTGGTTTCAGTGGGCTGAATGTTGCTTGGTCAGTTTCGTGGTCAAACCTGGCAGTGTGTGCATGCAGAGCTGAAATCGCAGTAGACCTATGTATATGCTTTATGTGTATTTGAGACATCTCTGCCTGTAATTTGAACCAGTCCTGAGCTCTTCTTTCTCGTCTAAAGGTCATTAGGACTTTTTTCTATACTAATCGCCAAACTTGTCAAGACTGGCTGACTCGGATCCGACTCTCCATCATGAGGGTTGGATTGTTGGCAGGACAGCCTGCTGTGACAGTGAGACATGGCTTCGACTTGCTTACAGAAATGAAGACAAATTCATCTCAGGTAAAGTGGTGTGTGTGTGGAGTTAATTAAATCTGTTAATTAGAAAAATTTGGGCTTAATTCCTTTGCTATGATCTAATCTATGGATGAAAGAAGTTAAAGTTTCTATTCATTTTTTTAAAATATAAATTTATTTAGTTATTTATTATTTTTGGTTCTGTTGGATCTTCGTTTCTGTGCGAGGGCTTTCTCTAGTTGCGGCGAGCGGGGGCCACTCTCCATTGCAGTGCGCGGGCCTCTAACTGTTGCGGCCTCTCTTGCTGCGGAGCACATGCTCCAGATGGACAGGCTCAGTAGTTGTGGCTCATGGGTCCAGTTGCTCTGTGGCATGTGGGATCTTCCCAGACCAGGGCTCGAACCCGTGTCCCTTGCATTGGCAGGCCGATTCTCAACCACTGTGCCACCGGGGAAGCCCCCATTTTTTTTTAATGAACTTTAAAAAAAATATATTTATTCATTTATTTAATTTTTGGCTGCATTGGGTCTTCGCTGCTGTATGCAGGTCCTCTCTGCTGTATGCAGGTCCTCTGTAGTTGCTGAGAGCGGGGGCCACTCTTTGCTGTGGTGGCCTCTCCTGTTGCTGAGCATGGGCTCTAGGCACGTGGGCTTCAGTAGTTGTGGCTCGTGGGCTCCAGAGTGCAGGCTCAGCAGCTGTAGCATATGGGCTTAGCTGCTCCACAGCATGCAGGATCCTCCCGGACCAGGGCTTGAACCCGTGTACCCTGTGTTGGCAGGCGGATTCCCAACCACTGCGCCACCAGGGAAGCCCGGTTCTATTCATTTTTAAAGCTTTTGTTCCAGTATTTTTATACAAGCAGTAACTTCCAGGGTCACCTATTCATATTTTTTACTTAGAATGAAAATATTCATTACTTATGCTTAAGGGTTAGAACTTTAAAGGTAATTCTAAGAAATTTGTGTATAGAAGAAAGAATTTTTATAATAATATATAATGATTAAGTATAAGAGAGTAATAATTTTATTATAGATGTAAAAGTATAGTACTAATAATGTTATAATGTAGGGAAATGTGCTGGCTAGTAAGTAGGGTCACTAAATAAGTGGAATCCAAAAATTGCACATGTTTACTAGTTAAGGTAATGTCAGTAGGCAATATTCAAAGACATAAAATTAAGCATTCTTTAATTCATGGTTATTTAATTTTTGTTTTATATTTACCTCACGTGTTACTCCCAAAGATGCCACAGTTTAAATGTTTAAGTAAGTTTGTTTTGTAAAGACTGACGCGCATGTGCTATTAAGGTCCATCACCACCACCGCCCTTTGTATCTACATTATATGTAACATTTTAGGTAATTCCAATAATGCAGTTTCATTGTTGTAAAAATAATTGTTAAATAAATTTGACTTCAGGCTTTAGATTGTGATCGGTAGTTGTAAATTTAGTAGAGATTTGAATTTTGAAGGTATTGAGGTCTGTGATTGATTTTTCTGAATGCCACTCTCAGGGGAATGAATTGGAAGTAACTATCATGATGGTGGTAGAAGCACTGTGTGAACTTCATTGTCCTGAAGCTATACAGGGAATTGCTGCCTGGTCATCTTCGGTCATTGGAAAAAATCTTCTCTGGATTAATTCAGTGGCCCAGCAGGCTGAAGGGAGGTAAGTTGGAAGGAAGGAAATGGGTGATAGGATTTCTCTATGTTAAATTTTTTTGTATTACTGACTAACATTGTAATTAAATGTTAATTACACTTAATGTTGATTCTTAATTGATAACCTTTTATGTCAGAGTCTGATACAAATTGCCCTTTGTGGCCGGAGTTCTTGCTCATTAGCTCTGTGCACTAAATGTTCAAACTCATTGCTCTAGGTAAACTCATTCAGTGCCTCTATGTATGCTTATGTAAGTTTTACCAAATCTGGAAAATGTAGGGAAAATAAAAGAATGGCTCATAATTCCATCTCTTAGTGGTAACTGTTAGTTTTGGTGTACATATATGCCTTCTTTCTAGTTCTTTTTTCTCTTATATATAGTTTTTTATCCTTTTCACAGAATAGCAGTATTTCTGCTGGTCTCATGATTTTGCTTTTTCTACTCGGCAATATTTAAAAAAATATTTTGCTGTGTTAAATATTCTACGATGTGATTTTTAACAACACATTTTTTTTTCTTTTTTTTGGGAATGCACCATAATTTAACGTTCCTTATTGTTGGACAGCAAGGTTATTTGTGATGTTTTTACTAATCTTAATGCACCATGGTACTTAGTTCTTTGCTTTTGTTTGTGATTATTTTCTTTGAATGCATTCCTACAAGTTGATTTACTAGAAGAAAGGCTATAGACCATAAGGCATGTGATATAAACTATTGCTAATTTACCCTACATAAAAGATGGTTCCAATTTGTATCTCTAACAGTAGAGTAACACCTCTTCCCTGCACGTTTGTGAATACAGAGGGCTACTGAGAAACAAGAACCCTGCCACCATATTAGTGAAAATGTTTAATTTACATTTCTTTATTAATAATAGAACTTTCCCCATATGTTATTGACCATTTGTGATTTTTAAAAACATAGATTATGTCTTTGTGGCCTCTCGGTTTTTTGTTATTGATCTGTGAGGTTTTATTATACACCAAGATTATTGATGCTAACTTCTTGATTGGTAATTTGTTTTCAATGTTCATGTTTTTTAAAAAATAAATTTATTTATTTATTTTTATTTTT
This sequence comes from Pseudorca crassidens, assembly GCF_039906515.1. Lineage (NCBI taxonomy): Eukaryota > Metazoa > Chordata > Mammalia > Artiodactyla > Delphinidae > Pseudorca > Pseudorca crassidens. The sequence continues at coordinate 23,541,097 of NC_090310.1, forward strand.
GGCTGTGTTGGGTCTTTGTTGCTGTGTGGGGGCTTTTTCTAGTTGCGGTGAGCAGGGGTTACTCTTCGCTGCAGTGCACGGGCTTCTCATTGCAGTGGCTTCTCTTGTTGCGGAGCATGGGCTCTAGGTGTGCGGGCTTCAGTAGTTGTGGCACGCAGGCTCAGTAGTTGTGGCTCACGGGCTCTAGAGCACAGGTTTAGTTGCTCCACGGCATGTGGGATCTTCCCCGACCAGGGCTCCAACCTGTGTCCCCTGCATTGGCAGGCAGATTCTTAACCACTGTGCCACCAGGGAAGTCCCTTTTTTTTCGGATGCCCAGAAGTTTCAAATTATGATGTCATTAGATCTGTTAACTTTATGTATTTTTTTTCTTGTGTTTGTTTTTCTATTTAGTCTTTGCACACATTGAGATTAAATACTGATATATTCTGTTAGTTATTTTATACTGTCTCTTAAACATTTAACGATTTTTGAACTTATTTTCATTTTTTGTGAGGAAGAGATCTAATTTTGTGCCTGCTCAACCCCACACAGAATAATCAACTCATTGTCTCAGCTCAATTGATTAACTCATTCTTTCCAGTTTTTTTAGAAATGAAGTATGTGGATAATTAAAAAATAAGACTGTTTGAACTTGTGTTGAAGGTTTGAAAAGGCCTCTGTGGAGTACCAGGAGCACCTGTGTGCCATGACAGGTGTTGATTGCTGCATCTCCAGCTTCGACAAATCTGTTCTCACATTGGCTAATGCTGGGCGTAACAGTGCCAGCCCCAAACATTCTTTGAATGGTGAGCATTCAGGGTTTAAATAAAAAGTTGTAGTCAAATAGTTTGTGCTCATGATCTTACTGTATATTTTTAGATTTCTTTGCTCTTTGAAATATTTATAACCGCTTTGGGTCTCTCTCTCTCTCTCTATTTTATGAAATACTTTCACTCAGGTGAATCCAGAAAAACTGTGCTGTCCAAACCAACTGACTCTTCTCCTGAGGTTATAAATTATTTGGGAAATAAAGCATGTGAGTGCTACATTTCAATTGCTGATTGGACTGCTGTACAGGAATGGCAGAATGCTATCCATGACTTGAAAAAGAGTACCAGCAGTACTTCTCTCAACCTAAAAGCTGATTTCAACTACATAAAGTAAGGATTTCTTACCCCATTAAACAAATTTTCAGTAAATTTAAAGTCTTCTTTTATGGCAGAAAAATATTAAAATTGTCCATATTTACTATGGCAAGATGGTTATAGTTCTAATAATACTGCCATTCTAAAAATGACTACAATGAAAAACCAACATTAGAGGTGAGGTGGGTATTCATGCAATGGGAAGACAGATTTCTATGTTGAAACAGTCATTTGGTATTGATTCTCAGAGCCTGTTCTAAAATCATGATGAATATAAAGAGAAATTTGCCACTGTTTTAGAAAGGATAATGTTTGATGGCTTTGTTTCTAAACTAGGTGTGAATATATCAAAAACATTTATTATAAAGAGGTCAGAGTTCATGACATTTGTAAATTAAACTCCCTTTTTTGTTTTTCCCTTATTCCTCTCTGCATTTATTAATTTCTTAATTCGAAATTTGAGTACAGGCTGTGTCCCAGACACTTCGCTGGGATGATAAGGGTCATTAGCTGTCCTCACCATCAAGGAGCTCAGCTTGTAGTGAGTAAATGAATTAATGGGTAGTTTCTGCATTGAGCACGTACTGAGTGCCAGCCACTGGGGTGTAGCACTGTGTACGACAGACACAAATTCTAACCCTTGAGGAGCTGACCTTCTAGTGAGGAGGAGACACACAGACTAGGTTGGGGAATGCCATCAGGACGTCATTTGAGCACAGACTTGAAACAGACCTGATGCAAGGATGATAGGCTTGGAGTGTTCTGGAAATGCCTGGGAAGCCACTGTGGTTGGAGCAGAGTGAGTAATAGGAGATAAGGGTAGAGAAGTAGGTGGGAACTCTGAAAAAGACTTTGACTCCCAATAAGGTAGGAAATCTTAGGTGGGATTTGAGTAAGAGAGGCATAGCATGATCTGACTTACTGGCCCACTCTGCTGGGTTGTCAGGAGACTGGAGGTAAAGGGCCAGCGTGGATGCATGTAGACCATTGATCTGTGGGGCAAAGGTAGAGGGAGGAAAACAGATGCTATTAATTGAAGTAGGAACACACAGAGAACAATGAAGTATGTTTAAAGTATGTGAAATATGCAGACAAGATTGTTTTAGTAAGCAGTTAAGAATTGGATTTGGAACTAAGGTGAAAACCCTGAGCTTGAGAGAGATTTGGGGAATCATTAGTATATAGGTGATACTTACAGGTCCTCTTTCTTTTTCATTCTTTATACTCCAGAGCCTTCATAAACCACCAAACCACAGATAATGCTCTGGAGAAGAGTGAGTGAAAAAGAAAGAGGGCCATGTTTAGAGTCCTTTTGAGCATCTTTGTTAAGGGATGGGAGAAGAAGCTGCTGAAGAAAACACAAGGACATTGAGGAAGGCAATGTTAGAGATGCAGAAGAACCAGACAGGAATAGTCATCCTTGTCGGGAGCTTCATAGACTTTGAGCAAGAAGAGCTTTGTAGAGAGAGAAGGAGAAGCAGCCAGGTTGAATACTGTGGAGTGGTGGAGAAACTTGAAAATGAAGTTTTAGTTAGGTTAATTGGGTAATGAAGTCAAGGAAAGAACGCTGTGGCTGGAACAGAGTACTGTGTGTTTATTATAAATATTGGAGAGATTAAATGTTCTTTTAAGCCTTGGGGAAGGAGCCATAAGAAGACAGGTTGAAGAAGCAGGGTAAAGAAGAGTGATTGAAGGATTAACTGGACTCCACCTTTCCTGTGCCTCAAGGAAAGCAGTTAAAGTTGGATATATACAGTTTGGGGAGTGCATGTGGATTGGGGGGTAAAGGTAGAGAAAATGAAAACAGTCTGTGTTTGTTTTTTTCCTGAGGTGTCAGTCATTAGCTGAAAGTGCAAGGGCATAGTGGGGACACAGCAGACCTGCCTTTTCTGTGGTGGCAGAAATGATAAGTGTGTTGGTCACCACACCGAGACAGTTCATCAGTGCCAAGTGATTATGGCTCACCTGAGAAGCTGGTGGTTGCATTGATCCAAGCTTGGGGTTTATTAAGGTAGAAGCAGGTACAGTCAAGTGATGTACATTTCCAGTGCTGTATTCAGTGCTGGAAATGTAAGGGAGGTGACATAGTGAGAGGGACGGGAAAAGATGAGAGATTAATGGAAAAGAGGGAAATTGAGAAACTGTAAATCATCATGTTGGTTGGAGAACAGCTGTAATAGGAATGGGAACAGAATGCAAGATCTGGAAGTAGCAGTGGGTTGCTAGGAGGGTAAGGCCCTCATCCTGGCATTGAAGCTACAGACTATCGGAAGGAGTTCCAGAGGTGTACCATTTTCAGGTAAGGTGAGGAGAAGGGAAGGAAAAATTCTTTGAAAGAAGAGAAACAGCTTCCAGGAAACAGTGGAAAAGGGAGAGGAGGAGGGAGGCCAGCAATGAAAGAAGGCAGGAGTAGGATATCAGATTGAGATTAATAGAATAGGAGACCTACTGGGGCTTGCGCTTTAGGTGAGCAGTGAGGCCATGCAGGGAATTTAGTGGTAGCTTGGGGAGAACTAGATGTTGAAGTTGCCCTGCAGAGCTCTACTGTTAGTGTTTTGGTCGGGCCCCCAAGGATAACAGACTGCAAAAAGAGGAAGGAAACATGGAGGGTTGAGTATGTTAAACTGAATGTCTGTAGCTATGACTTTCCAGTTTGCCACTCTAATTAAGATGGTAGTCACATCTTCAAAGTAAAAATAAAATGGTGGCCTACGTGGAAGGAACTTTCATCAAAGGAATTCTGTATAACTGCTTTCTTTTTCTAGAATTTGTTCTGTATTTTTGAATGGTTCCACAGGCTGGATAGAGTGTAAAACGAGCTAACCAATATTTTAATTACAGATCACTAAGCAGTTTTGAATCTGGAGAGTTTGTTGAATGTACTGAGCAATTAGAATTGTTACCAGGAGAAAATATCAATCTACTTGCTGGAGGATCAAAAGAAAAAATAGGTATTTGAGATAATTTTAAAATTAAGTATTTTAATGAACAAGTTGTTTAAAATGTTTGACAGTATATTTTAGTGGAAAATCTGGAAGTTTTTCTGTACATTTTTTGGGGCAGAGTGTGAAGCAAAAAATTAGGGCTGTTCCCTTTACCTTTGATTTAGCAAATAAAAAATAGTTTAATTCAAATTAAGCAAACTAAGAAAGGCTACTGTAACACTTAGAGATTTATCTAGCCATTTTCTTTGAAAAAGTGCAAGTTGTGTTTAAATATTTTTCTTGCTTGACATCTTGATGTGGTTCATTAATTAAGTTCTTTGTCACAACTGGAGCATTTTGTAAAATGTAATACTGAAGTTAATATTATGAATATTTTGTGTGTTAACGTTGACTTGCTAAATTCAGTGTTTGCCCCTTTAAGTGGTAGGTTGACTTACTGATTTTTGAGTCTTTGAACTCATTTTGAGAGGTCTGAGGTATTATTTTATGTGAAGTATTTTTATATAGCTACCAGAAATGCTTAATCATAGTATCTGAACTTAATATGAAACTGCCTGAACTTAAATATGAACTTAAACATGAAAGGAGGTATTCATTGGTGATTGTTTTTTAATACTGTCAAGGTATCTTGTTAAAAGCGAATTAACTTAGTGGAACTTATTCAATTTCTGTAGATATGAAAAAACTCCTTCCTAACATGTTAAGTCCAGATCCAAGGGAACTTCAGAAGTCCATTGAAGTTCAGTTGTTGAGAAGTTCTGTTTGTTTGGCAACTGCTTTAAACCACATAGAACAAGACCAGAAGTGGCAGTCTATAACTGAGTAAGTGTCATCCTAAGGAGGTAAATATGCATTATGTGTACCTTATGGTAAATGTGTGTAGATTGGTGGGGGTGAGACAGTTACCAGATCACTGCAGCGCTAGTCATGATAGCTTCATTTTAGTTGTAGAAGTCGTATGATACGTGAATGTCACTTGCTAATATACAGAGGTTGAAACTAAGTAAAATTAAAAGTTTTATATCCCCAAAAGCTAATATTGATATCTTGACTTGCTTGTGTCATTTTACTTAAGAGCAGGCAGTTCCTTTTTCTTTCCCCACTTTGGATGCCAGTATAGTAGCATCTTATCACACTGCCTTATCCCTTTAGTGGTTGCAAGTTGGAAAATCTTATTTATTAATTAGCAGTAAATATTTTCTTTCAGAAACGTGGTGAAGTACTTGAAGCAAACCTGCCGCATAGCTATTGGGCCACTGAGACTTTCTACTTTAACGGTTTCACAGTCTCTGCCAGTTCTAAGTACCTTACAGCTGTATTGCTCTTCTGCTTTGGAGAACACAGTTTCTAGCAGACTTTCAACAGAGGTGTGTATATGTGTATTTTTAACCAGGATATCCTTCTGAACATTAATAGGCATTAGTGTGGAACAAAGGCTGTTTTTCACGTTTTAAAAATAGCATTTGTAGCATTTTTTGGACAAGCTAGTAAGTAAATCCAGAAATCTAAAATTCCATTTTCAGGCAAATTTTTATTGGAGAAGTATGTGAGGAAGATGGAACCTAAGATGTATAATCTCAAGGATGGCTGGTTGCTTAGGGTTTTTTCTCCCTCCCTCCCTTCCTTCCTTCCTTCCTTCCTTCCTTCCTTCCTTCCTTCCTTCCTTCCTTCTTTCCTTCCTTCCTCCCTCCCTCCCTCCCTCCCTTTTTTTGGAAGAGGAGTTGGTTACATAAATGTATACCAGATTATATAAATTTCAGATTTGACTGAAAAGAAGAGACTGTGCCTCTTCCTTCCAAATAGGGTAAAGTTTAACCGAAGATGGGCCCTTCCCAAGGGAAATAATCTTTGAGAATCTGTTTATGAAGCAGTAGTTTTATGTTTTTCTGTAACTTAGCTTCTGCTTTATAGTAAATGAGCTGTTTATTTTTTTATCAAAATGTGACTGCTTTATTGATAAGTACAATGATAAATTGGACTTAATATTCTGAAAAAAGTTTTTTCTTTTGGCAAAACATAGGTTTTTCTCTTTAGCGTGTTGTTTTCTCTTGTAATTAGAAGATACAGTGAAGAAAGGGGAGCGTTTAATAGATAAATCTGGAGTAGATCTGAAGTAGCTGACCTGTGGGGTCATATAAGGAGCCTGTTTACATTAAGCAGTTTTGGTTTTTCTCTGGCAGGACTGTCTTATCCCACTCTTCAGTGAAGCTTTGCGTTCATGTAAACAGCATGATGTCAGGCCGTGGATGCAGGCATTAAGATATACCATGTACCAGAGTCATTTGTTGGAGAAAATAAAAGGTAATTAGCTTTTTTTAAAAAATGGCTTTGTTGAGATATAATTACACATTTTGAGTGTATAGTTCATGATTTTTGACATTTCTTCACCTGTGTAGCCACCAATTCAGTTAAGATATAGCATACTTATCTCACCCCCAAAGGTTTCCTTATGCTTCTTGCCAGTCATTTCTCCCATCTGTCCTGTCTTGGGCAACTGCTGATTTGCTTCCAATCACTATAGATTAGACTCATCTTTACTAAAGTTTTTTTTATAAATGGTACAGTATGCTCTGTGTCTAGCTTCTCTTGCTCAGCATTTTATTTTTTAAGGTTCCCTGTGTTCCATGTGTCAGTAGTGCCATCCTTCCTATAGTTGAGTAGTATCCATTGTATGAATATACATCGTATGAATATACATTGTATGAATATACCACAATTTGTTTATCTGTTGATCCTTTGATGGATATTTGAATTGTTTTCAAATTTGGGCTATTATGTCTAAAGCTGCTGTGAAATTCATGTACAGGTCTTTGGGTGGATATATATTTGCCTTTCTCTTAAGTAAATGCCTAGGATTGGAATTGTTGGGTCGTATGGTTTAACTTTTGAAATAGTTCGGCAGTTTCTTATAAAGTGATTGTACATTTTACACATGACATCTACATACTTGCTATAGTGGTTCTTTAATTTTAGTCACTGGAGTGAATATAATAGTATCTCATTGTGGTTTTATTTGTATTTTCCTGATGATTAATGATATTGAGCATCTTTTCATTTGAATAGTGGCCATTGTATATCTTATAAGTGTTCAACTCCTAGCCATTTTTAATGAAGTCATAAGACTTAAATATTCTGGATTCAAATTCTTTGTCAGATACAATGTACCGTGAATGTTTTAAATGCTTCAATTGAATAGTTAGAGAATTAGTATTTGTATCAATATTCATAGGTCTCATATTTAAGAAAGAAATGTCATATTAAAGGGATATTAGCAATTTCCTTTTCGCTCTAATACAGAAAAGTTGCCAGAATTCTGTAGAATTAGTCAAAAATCTGGTCGCTAGGGTTACCGAGTAAATTTGAGTTTTAAATTTTAAGTAAGCCAATGCTGGGGTATGCAGGGTGATTACTGGCAACTGTGACTCACTTGGACCCTCAGTGCCAGATAGACCTGGGTTTGGATCTTTAGCCCAACACTTGCAAATCGAGGGACCTTAGGGCAAGTCATTAAACTTCTGAGTCGCTTTGCTTTTCAGTTATGGGGGTTGCCCCACTCATGAGATTCTTGTAAGGATTATAGGAAATGAGACAAGGTATATAAAAGCCCTAGCACAGAGCATGGCATATAATAGGAATACAAATATCATCTCCTTTCCCATCCTTCCCATATTGAATAAGTTTTAGAACTGAGAAGAAAAAGTCAGTAACCCAGTAGTTACATTTGGAGACAGAACCTCACTCCTCCTTACTTTTCTTTCTTTATTCAGCAAGTGTTTATCAAAATATGTGCTTTGTGCCAGGTACTGTGCTGTAAGTTGGGATGTAATGGTGAACAAGACAAGCCTTTTTTCTGCATTCCTAGGACCAAAGAGATTCTGGAGTCTAGCAGGGAAAATTGTCATCAAGCAAGGAGCAGCAATATAGTGTGCTAAATGGAAGTGCACATGCATGGTGCTTAAAATAGCACAACAAGGGCACCGATTTAATCCTAGGAATCAGAAAAGGACTCGGGGAGGAAGTAATATTTAAGCTGAGACCAAGGGGCGGGTAGAGATGAGAAAGAAGGCAGACTGGTATAGTTAGAGAAAATATCATGTGTGAAGTCCAGCAGCAGTAGTAAAAGATTCTTAGATGACTCAATTCTCAATTCTCGCCTAAGGGAGCATGGGAAGAGATGAAGCTGGATGAGATTGAGATTAGAATGCAGTGTAAGCATCAGTGCCTCATAAGCCAAATTTCAGAGTTGGGGCTTTATCGGAAGGACAGTGGGAAGGCCTGAAAGGGAAGTTAAGTGATCAGATTTACCTTTGTGTAAGATCAGTTCAGTTGCAGATTGGAGAATGAATTAGAAGAGGCTAAGGCTGGGGGCAGAGGGACCAGTTAGGCTGAAGTCCCTGCTAAAGGTAACCAAGGTAGTAGCAGTAGGGACAGAAAAAAGCAGATGTGATATGAGGATTGAAAGTAAAGGCTAAGATGACTGCCAGGCACCTGCTTAGGTAGCCAAGTTGATCATGTGCCTTTACCTGAGAAAGAGAAAACAGAGAAGGAAGTAGCTTTGGAGGGTGGTGGAAAACGGATTCCATGTAACACAGGTTAAAGTGCCTTTGAAATACTTGAGTATAGGTGACTGGTAGGCAGGTGGGACTCAGATGTCAGGTCTGGGCTAGAGATGAAGATTCAAGAGTCATCAGCATTTGTATGGTAATGGAAGCCACAGGAGCAGATGATATTGTCCAGGGAGAGTATGCAGAGTAGAGTAGAGAGCCTAGGACTGACCCCGAGGAACACCAATTATAATGGATGGGTAGTGGATGAGAAGGAGACTGAGAAAGATTCTTCAGAAAGGTAGGAGTAAACCAGGAGAGAATGGCATGGTAGAAGGGCAGAGGGTACTTACTCAAGAAGAGGGGATGGTCTAGCCTTACCCTCATTCCTCACCCTTGGCTTAGGCTCTTTATACTAAAACGATTCAGAAGCTAAAAAGTTAAATTTCTTTTTTTTTTTTTTTTTTTTTTTGCGGTGCGCGGGCCTCTTACTGCTGTGGCCTCTCCCGTTGTGGAGCACAGGCTCCGGACGCGCAGGCTCAGCGGCCATGGCCCACGGGCCCAGCCGCTCCGCGGTATGCGGGATCCTCCCGGACCAGGGCACGAACCCGTGTCCCCTGCATCGGCAGGCGGACTCTCAACCACTGCGCCACCAGGGAAGCCCAAAAGTTAAATTTCTTGTACTGAACGATTTTTACTTTTGTCTACTCTGTTGTATACATTTATTTTAACAAACATTTATTGTTTATTGTATGCCAAGCACTATGCTAGCTGTTAGGGATTTAAAGATGATGAAAAACGAATTATCTTTATTTAGGGAGGTAGTGGGGAAGGGAATAGTTGGGGAAGAAATTTTTTGGCCATGTTTCTCTGCAATCTGGGATTAGACCAGGCAAGGACTAATAAAACATTTTCTTCTCTCCAGAACAAACAATTCCAGTTAGAAGCCATCTCATGGAATTAGGTCTAACAGCAGCAAAATTTGCTAGAAAACGGGGGAATGTGTCACTTGCAACAAGACTGCTGGCACAGTGTAGTGAGGTTCAGCTGGGAAAGACCACCACTGCGCAGGATTTGGTCCAGCATTTTAAAAAACTATCAACTCAAGGTCAAATGGATGAAAAATGGGGGCCTGAACTTGACATTGAAAAAACCAAATTGCTATATACAGCAGGTTAGTAAAATGAATTATGATTAATACGCGACTATAATAAAAATCATGTGTGTGAATGTTACTGTGTATGGTGTAAGGCAATAATAGAAAAGTTGATTTTTTTCAACTGTTGCAGAAAATTTGGGTCCTGAAGAGTAAGTTATGTGTAATTGACTTACCTCTGCAATTTGGTGCTTTTAAAAGAGGTAATTTTGTTATTGTTTATTAAAGTAGGAAATGTTTCCAGAGATCATTGGTTATCACTGAATTTAAAATATTACTTTATCCTGAAAAAATGTCATTTGTTTGCTTCTAAGGGCTGGTGTTTTGATTTTTTATAGGCCAGTCAACACACGCAATGGAGATGTTGAGTTCCTGCGCCATATCTTTCTGCAAGTCTGCCAAGGCTGAACATGCTGTTGCCAAGTCAATTCTGACATTGGCTAAATGGATCCAGGCAGAATGGAAGGAAATTTCAGGGCAGCTGAAACAGGTTTACAGAGCTCAGCAGCAGCAGAACTTGACAGGTCTTTCTACTTTATCTAAAAACATACTCACTCTAATTGAACTACCGTCTGTTAATACAATGGAAGAAGAGTATCCTCGGATCGAGAGCGAATCTACAGGTAGGATATGTTTGATTAGCTTTAAAATATTAATTTTAGAAGTTATTTCCCCCTATTTTAAAGTTTACAGTGTTAGGCAGGCTATAATTGGCCACAAAAACTGTCTCTGTGGAAATTTAGTATATTATATTGCCCAGAAGTGACTAAAGCACATTTCTTTAGCATCTGATGCCACTGTGGAAGTCACTGAACTCCGCCTCCAAGGCCATACTTCCCACCTCCCCAGTTCATGGTGCTTTTATGGACCTTGATGTTTTTCCTGGCAGTAAGGTCCTGCCTGTGATATCTAAAATTCTACCTCATGCTAGGAGGAACAACAAAGTTACAGAATAGTGGCCTCTGGTCCCGTTGACTGGTGGAGCACAGAAACTACAGAAAGGTTCAAGTTTCACATCCTGACACTAGTGCTAGTAACAGAAGGATACTCGACAAATAGGATAGTTAATTCATTCAGTGTTTGAGTGCCTGTTATGGTAGGCACCATTGTCCAGGTTTTACAGATTGGGAGATAACTAACCTTTTTGCTGAAACATGAGAATTTTGTTCATGTCGTTCATTTTGTTGTTGTGAAGCCTAGAATTGTAGTTACTTACATTGGTCTTACTAAGTAATTCTAATCTATGTACTGTAGCCATCTTTATTCACAAGGGATATGTCTTGTGATCATTATAAATCTTCATATTGGCAAGTGGCACTATAGCAGGAGATTTCTTCACTTCTAAACTGGAAATAAAGATATTTACCTCATGAATCTTTGATTGAATGAAATTGTATACTCATCACCTATCTGTCATTTTTGCCAGAATGTTTAAGCTGAATCTAATTGTGAGGAAATGGCCAGTCAGATTCAAAATACAAGACATTCTAGAACACATCTGACACCTGAACTGTTCGTAAAGTTCAGTATCATGAAAGACATTGATGTGTTTTACAGGGTGATAATTTAAGCTTACTTGGGAAGCTGAGTGATTCATTTCAACATATTAGCCTTTTAGAAAAGCATAATACAAATGTGTGCTTTATCAAATTATGTACCATATAACGTTATAGAACTTATTATTTGCAGATAGTAAAATCCTAAAATGTTAATGGGAATGCCATTAGAAATTTATGAATGTGACATTGTTATTTTTCCTCCACTACGGCAGTACATATTGGAGTTGGAGAACCTGACTTCATTTTGGGACAGTTGTATCACCTATCTTCAGCACAGGCGCCTGAAGTAGCCAAATCTTGGGCAGCGCTGGCTAGTTGGGCTTACAGGTGGGGCAGAAAGGTGGTGGACAATGCTAGGTACGTGTGCGGAAATGTGTAATTTAGTTAATGCATTGTAAAATAGAGATTTTTTTTATAAATTTATTTTATTTATTTATTTATTTTTGGCTGCATTGGGTCTTCGTTGCTGCGCGTGGGCTTTCTCTGGTTGCGGTGAGCGGGCTTCTCATTGCAGTGGCTTCTCTTGTTGTGGAGCACGGGCTCTAGGCGTGGGCTTCAGTAATTGTGGCACATGGGCTTAGTAGTTGTGGCTCGTGGGCTCTAGAGTGCAGGCTCAGTAGTTGTGGCACACGGGCTTAGTTGCTCTGCGGCATGTGGGATCTTCCTGGACCAGGGATTGAACCCATGTCCGCTGCATTGGCAGGCGGATTCTTAACCACTGCGCCACCAGGGAAGCCCACAAACTAGAGATTTAAAATCTCTGCTGACATGGCAAAGTTTAGGTTGCTGAAATACTGATGATTTGTTTTATTTTTATAGTCAGGGAGAAGGTGTTCGTCTGCTGCCTAGAGAAAAATCTGAAGTTCAGAATCTGCTCCCAGACACTATAACCGAAGAAGAAAAAGAGAGAGTATATGGTATTCTTGGTCAGGCTGTTTGTCGGCCAGCGGGGATTCAGGCAAGGAAAACATGATACAGTGTTTGGGGGAAATAGTGTCAAGTTCACTGTTCTAAATCACATATACTTGATTAAATGTTTTGTTTCAAATGAAACTTTGATAAGATGAAAGTGAGTTAAAGTAGTTTTCTAATAAGAAGAATGTGATTTCTTGAGAAATCAAGTCATTTCCTTAGGGTCCTGTTAAAAAAGGCAAAGTTTGTTTTATGTAGATTTCTCTTTTAATTGCTCTTCTGATCAGAAATTCTTAATACTGGCTTGGAAGCTTTTAAAATATGCCAGTGTCTAAGCCCTTCTCCACATATTCTGGATGGAACGTTTGTGTATGTGTTGGGGATGGGAGGGTTTATTGAAGTTTTACTAGGTGACTCTAAATATACAGCCATAGCTGAAAACCAGCGGACTAGATGGTCTGTAGCATTTACTCCCGCCCCTCTCAAAGTTCTATGAATTCTAGAATGTTATAACTATTAAGTATTTAGTTGTAGACTTTAGAAGTTTGCATTTTATTTGCTGAGATAAAACTGTGTTGACTTAGTTCTTGCTCTAGACTTCAGCATATATCAGTGTCTGTCAAAGCTGGTGTTAAGTACATGTGCAGTACTGTAGAGAGAGTAAGGTAATTCTCTGCAGGCAGAGTGTTATGTTGTAACTCTGAAGCATTTAAATTCCCCAAATCAAAATCTTTGATCTTTGCTAAATGCTTATATCCTTCATCATTAGCTACGTTAGTGAGTATATCATAAAGAGAAGCATAGTAACATTGATTTAATATGTATAACACTAAATGTGGAGTATTTTGGTCTTTCATAAATGAGAAAATGCTTGCATATGTTAGGAAAATCACGTACCTTTCTCCCTTTTTTAATTTGTGCCCAAAAATAGCAACTTTTTTTGCCCTATTTTTCTTCAGGATGAAGATATAACACTTCAGATAACAGAAAGTGAAGATAATGAGGAAGATGACATGGTTGATGTTATCTGGCGTCAGTTAATATCAAGCTGCCCATGGCTTTCAGAACTTGATGAAAGTGCAACAGAAGGAGTTATTAAAGTGTGGAGGAAAGTTGTAGATAGAATCTTCAGCCTGTACAAACTGTCTTGCAGTGCATATTTTACCTTCCTTAAACTCAATGCTGGTCAGGTAGGTAGCACAGTGTTCTGTTAGGAAAGTTTATTTGAAATTTCTTTTCTCGTAGATGGAAGCAGTATTCTGAATTGTCTTATTTTTTCCTTTTGTTTTTCATCCTTAGATTCCTTTAGATGAAGATGACCCTCGGCTACATTTAAGTCACAGAGCAGAGCAGAGCACGGACGACGTGATTGTGATGGCCACGTTGCGATTGCTCAGATTGCTTGTGAAGCATGCTGGAGAGCTTAGGCAGTATCTGGAACATGGCTTGGAAACAACACCTACTGCGCCATGGAGAGGTGATAGTCTTAAATGTTTCAGGAAAAATTATTTCTGGGTAGAAGATAATAAGGCTGTTGAAAAATAATAGTTCCCTGGACTTCCCTGGAGGTCCAGTGGTTGAGACTCTGCGCTTCCACTGCAGAGGGGCATGGGTTCAATTGCTGGTCAGGGAACTAAGATCACACATGCCAAGTGGCGTGGCCAAAAAAAAAAGTTCCTCTATGTTTACTATTTGAGTGTGTTATGAAATAGCTATATTAGTTCATAGGACACTCTGGACTGCTTGTTATACCACTTCCCTCCCACCTTTCAGAGAAATGGAAGGCTGAGAGGCGGAAGCTTTTTATATACAAAAGGAATTTTGGAGAGAGTGGTAAGAATAAGTTTCAAAAACTTTCATATACCCTTTGAAAAAATTGTCTGTTTCTGCCTTCTTTTACAGGCACTCACGAAAATATATTTCTCTATAACATTTTTGAATTGCTTAGGATTTTGATTATAGCTCTGTACCCTGACTAAACTTGCAAATCAAGAACTATTGTGTATGGTTCTTTGCTATCACAGGGAGAAATTTGAGGTTCTTGGAACTTATGCTGACATATATCAAGTTTTATCCTTTTGCCTCCACCATGTTGACTGTTTTTAATAACTTTAAAGTATTTTTCTTTCTTATCCTGAAGGAATTATTCCACAACTTTTCTCACGCTTAAACCACCCTGAAGTGTATGTGCGCCAAAGTATTTGTAACCTTCTCTGCCGTGTGGCTCAAGATTCCCCACATCTCATATTGTATCCTGCAATAGTGGGCACCATATCGCTTAGTAGTGAATCACAGGCTTCAGGTAAGGAATTTTAAAATACTGCTACTTTAAGTATAAATGAGTTTGCAAACAACGTTTTATAGGTAAAATTTTTTGAGCTTTATGTTCCAGAGTTGATAGAGTTTGTAATTTTTCCATAATAATAATAGTAACAATAATAACACCATTTATTGAGTGAGTAACTACCATGTCTGGCAGTAGGATGTGTGCTTTACATGATATCTTCAGTCTCACAGTAACCCACCAAGGCTTGGAGAAATCTCAGGTTCACCTAGCTGAATTAACTGGCAGACAAGGATGGAAAATAAGTTCTGGGCTCTGGCTGGGGGAACACTTTATTTGTTGAGACTCATTTATTATATTTTCCCCCATTTATCTTTTTTTTTTTTCGGTACGTGGGCCTCTTACTGTTGTGGCCTCTCGTCTTGCGGAGCACAGGCTCCGGACGCGCAGGCTCAGCGGTCATGGCTCATGGGCCCAGCCGCTCCGCGGCATGTGGGATCTTCCCGGACCGGGGCACAAACCCGTGTCCCCTGCATCAGCAGGCGGACTCTCAACCACTGTGCCACCAGGGAAGCCCCCCCATTTATCTTTTATTAGCTTATAATATTAATAAATATAGAAGCTGAACTTGTAAAAAGGCAAAATATCCATGATCTTTGGTCAGCTTAGTGCACAGAAGGCAAAATTAGTTAAATGAGTGCTCTGGGATCAAATACATTATTGATGTTTTCCCTAACTCAACATACGCACATGGAGAAGTATCCAAATTATACCTTATTCTCCCATTTCACTTTAGGAAATAAATTTTCCTCTGCAATTCCAACTTTACTTGGCAATATTCAAGGAGAAGAATTGCTAGTTTCTGAGTGTGAGGGAGGAAGTCCTCCTGCTTCTCAAGATAGCAATAAGGATGAGCCTAAAAGTGGATTGAATGAAGACCAAGCCATGATGCAGGATTGCTACAGCAAAATTGTAGATAAACTGTCCTCTGCAAACCCAACTATGGTGTTACAGGTACAAAAAAACCAACTCATATGTTTTAAAATAAATTTTTATTGTCACCACCCCCCCACCCAAAAAAACTCACCTAAAAACTAAACCCATAAAACTGTTACAGAAATATTATTCAAGGAGTAAAGCTTTTAAAATAACCAAAATTGGTTTTATAAATCTTTACTGATAGAATCACTGATCAAGGTTCTCTAATTGGTTAATGAACAAGATGCACACATTTCACTTGCAATATCCAGTGTTTGCAGAACTGTGCTGTGTGTAGATTTGTAGATGAGCATATTTGGATGTGCCGTGTGTGCAGGTTCAGATGCTCGTGGCTGAGCTGCGCAGGGTCACTGTTCTCTGGGATGAGCTCTGGTTGGGAGTTCTGTTACAGCAACACATGTATGTCCTGAGACGAATTCAGCAGCTGGAAGATGAGGTGAAGAGAGTCCAGAACAACAATACCTTACGCAAGTATGTTTTCATATACTTACACTCCAAAAACATAGCTGCCTCTTTTTTTTTTTAATGTAAAATACATATGAAGTTTGTCATTTTAACTAATTTTAAGTGTACAGTTCAGTTGCGGTAAGTACATTCACAGTGTGATGTCCAGTTCCAGAACTTATCCATCATCCCGAACATCTCCGTACCCATTTAATAGTACTTCCCTTCTCCCCTATCCCCAGCCCCTGGTTACCACTATTTTGCTTTCTGTCTTTATGAATTTGACTATTCTGAGTACTTCGTGTGACTGGTATCATATAGTATTTGTCCTTTTGTGTCTGGTTTATTTCACTTATCATAATGTTTTGAAGGTTCATTCCATGTTGTAGCATGTATCAGAATTTCCTTCCTTTTTACTTCTAAGTAACATTCCATCGTATGGATATACCACGTTTTATTTATGCACTCATCTGTCAATGGACACTTGAGTTGCTCTTGTCTTTTGGCTGTTGTAAACAATGCTTCTATCACCACACAAATATCTGTTTGAGTCCCTGCTTTTAATTGTGTGTGAGCCAGTGGATTTGCTGGGTCAGATAGTAATTCTATGTTTAACTTGTAGAGGAAGTGGTAAACTAGGTTCCAATTTCTCCATACCCTTGCCAACATTTGTTGTTTTCTGTCTTTTTGATAGTAACATCCTAATGTGTGTGAAATGGTATCTTGTGGCTTTGATTTGCATTTCTCTAATGACTAATAATGTTGAGCATATTTTCATGTGCTTATTGACCATTTGTATATCTCCTTTGGAGAAGTGTCTATTTGAATCCTTTGCCCATTTTTGAACTGGGTTGTTTTACTGTTGTTGAGTTTTAGGGGCTCTCTAAATATTTTGGATATTAATCCCTTATCATACACATGATTTGCAAATATTTTACCCCTGTTTTATGCATTGTCTTTTTCACTCTCTTGAGTGAAAAAAAAAGTCTTTTTTAAAAAAAATTTATTCCTGGCTGTGTTGGGTCTTTGCTGCACGTGGGCTTTCTCTAGTTGCAGAGAGCAGGGGCTACTCTTCGTTGCGGTACGCGGGCTTCTCATCACGGTGGCTTGTCTTGTTGCAGAGCATGGGCTTCAGTAGTTGTGGCACGTGGGCTCAGTAGTTCTGGCACACGGGGTTAGTTGCTCTGTGGCATGTGGGATCTTCCTGGACCAGGGATCGAACCTGTGTGGCCTGCATTGGCAGGCGGATTCTTAACCACTGCGCCACCAGGGAAGTCAAAAAAAAATGTCTTTTGATGCACATGATTTTTTAGTTTTGATGTAGCCCAGTTTATCAATTTTTTCTTTTGTTTTCTTCTAAGAGTTTTAAATAAAGCCTTAGCTTTTATGTTAAGGTCTTTGATCCATTTTGACTTATTTTTTGACATATAGTAAAAGGTAAGAGTTCAGCTTCATTCTTTTGTAAGAAGATATCCAGCTTTCCCAGCACCACTTGTTGAAAAGAGAAGGCACCTCTTTTATATGCTGGATTTTTTGCAATGCTGTTTTTAGTCAGTTACCTTGCTTATATTTTATTACTTTATTTTGACTATTCTTTGATACTGTTTACTTACACTTGACAATTAAATTGTTCCTTGTTTGTATTGAACTCTTTACGTCTTTCTGGTCAGAGAAGAGAA
Organism: Pseudorca crassidens; assembly: GCF_039906515.1. Classification (NCBI taxonomy): domain Eukaryota; kingdom Metazoa; phylum Chordata; class Mammalia; order Artiodactyla; family Delphinidae; genus Pseudorca; species Pseudorca crassidens. Next base: position 23,558,746 of record NC_090310.1, read on the forward strand.
AATTGCAATCATGCGGGAGAAGCACACGGCTTTGATGAAGCCCATTGTGTTTGCTTTGGAGCATGTGAGGAGCATCACGGCGGCCCCTGCAGAAACACCTCATGAAAAGTGGTTTCAGGATAACTACGGTGATGCAATAGAAAATGCCCTAGAAAAACTGAAGACACCATCAAACCCTGCAAAGCCTGGAAGCAGCTGGATTCCATTTAAAGAGGTACAGAAAAATCTCAAGAATGCTACTGAAATAGGAAATTCCCTGAGATGAAAAATTTAAGTAAGGGGACTCTTTTTACTTAGAACACAAGAGAACTTTCTAAGCCCATGGAAGGCAGCCAGTGGTCAGTTTCTTGTAAAGAATATAGAGAAAGGTGTTTTCTTCATTTTTAAGAATTTGAGGATGAGTGGGCCTAGGGTGGCAAACTTTAATCTACTGAGGGTTCACACCAGGGAAGAATATACTGTAAGAAATTAGACAAGGAGGAGCTGTGGCCTTGAGCTAAATACTGACTGCCTGCTATATTCTTCTCATAAAAGATTAAGAAATTTAATCTTGGACCTATGTAGTTTTTCTTGGTGGAATGGTATTCAGTATTTCTAACAGACAAAATATTCGCACGTCACAACATCAATTTTTATAAGGAATTCTTTGACAGCAATTCTGCACAGCCTGTTTGAGGGATGATTAGTGTAATTAAATACTTGAGAATCCTTATTTTTTATGTTTTGGTCCCCTTAATTCTGTATGTTCTTTGGTTTTCATATGTTTCAGCAACAGCACCACTAGTTGGGGGAGCCTGTTTATTTATTTATTTAAAATTTATTTATTTTACTTTTGACTGTGTTGGGTCTTCGTTGCGGTGCGCAAGCTACTCATTGCAGTGGCTTCTCTTGTTGCAGAGCACGGGCTCTAGGCACGCGGGCTTCAGTAGTTGTGGCACACGGGCTTAGTTGCTCCGCAGCACGTGGGATCTCCCCTGACCAGGGCTCGAGCCCGTGTCCCCTGCATTGGCACGAGGATTCTTAACCACTCTGCCACCAGGGGAGCCTATTTAAGCTACCTTGTAGCTTTTTTTCTTATCCCTTCTTTTCTTATCCCTTTCCTATATTGCTCTTAACTGATTTCATTAACTTTAGTAATGAAAAAACTATTAAAAGATATAGTGTAGAGACAAAAAATATACCTGACTTTAACTAGTAAATGCAAAATAGAGGAAACTAGAGGAAATGCTAAATTCAGGGGAAATGCCTTAGAAGCACAAGATAAGAGCACTAACATGAAGGATGAAGTTTATTATGTGTGGCCTAGCCAAAACTTGTTTTCTCGTGTTCCAGCAGTAGTTTCTTGCTTCTTTGTGTTCTTCTCAGTAAATCAACCAAGAAATCCAGAGGAGGAGACAGGGAGAATAGTTTTTTTTTTAATTGAAGTATAGTTGATTTATAATGTGGCGTTACTTTCTGATGTACAGCAAAGTGACTCTTTTATATATATAGACTTACATTCTTTTTCATATTCTTTTCCATTATGGTTTATCCCAGGATATTGAATATAGTTCCCGGTGCTATACAGTAGGGCCTTGTTGTTCATCCATCCTATGTATACTAGTTAGTATCTGCTGATCCCAGTCCTTCCACCACCCCCACCCCCTTCCCAGGGGGAGTACTTTTAAAAAACCCCGTGTGTGTGTGTGTGAAATAAGTCATAGAGAAAACTTTTAGAAGTCCTATGTCCCTCCATAATTATATCTCCCTTTCCACAACCACTGCTCTGAATTAATCATTACTTACTTAAACAGTTTTTATTGATACATTTCTAAATGGTATATTGTTTAGCTTCTCCTGTTTTTGAATTTCATATAAATGAGATTATATTGTATGTACATGCATGTGTTTACCACTTCCATAATTGATGGATCAGCATTAGGTTTTTGTTTTTGTTTTAATGTCATCCATATTTTGTATACAGCTGAACATTGATAGATTATGGGACAATACCACAGTTTATCCTTTGTCCTGTCAGTGGATACTTGAGGTGTTTCCAGTTGTCTTTTTCCTTTTATGAACAAATGTTGCAAAAGATTGATTTAAAAATTTTCACATGAAAGCAGAGCCCAGAGTTCATTAAATCAGGTGTAGATTATTGAGTTAGCTACAAGTAGAGATACAGCTATACATGATCCACTCCTGTGAGTTATAAGAGATTGTGTGTTTTTCTGCATACTTAAAGTAGTCAGAGCTCTAAATTGTTACCACATTTTCAGATGGCTTCCTTAAGTATGTGTCTACCTGACAGCCAATAGCTGGCTATATCTTTTGCTCTACTGCAAAGACTGAAGTGACTTGTTTGGGCATTGATTGGACATAGCTTAACAGTGGGGAATTTGCTACAAGCCTTGAATTTTGTGATCACAGTAGTGATTTCTTTCCATCTGCTATGATTTCATTGCATATTTGTACACAGGAGGTGGGAGAGGTCTGAACAAAGTAGAAATCACCTAGAGCATATCAGCACACCAGTGTTTCCCCTCCCAGGATGGCCTGAATATGTAACATCAAATTAAATGTAAGAACTAGACAGGAGGTGTTTGTATTTTAAATTTATCTTTAAGGCAGATAGAATGGAGAAGAAAATAAGTGTTGTAATGGTATTGTAAACTTTTCCTATCTTAAATATAGATAATGCTGAGTTTGCAACAGAGAGCACAGAAACGTGCAAGTTACATCTTGCGTCTTGAAGAAATCAGCCCGTGGCTGGCTGCCATGACTAACACTGAAATTGCTCTTCCTGGAGAAGTCTCAGCCAGAGACACTGTCACAATCCACAGTGTGGGTGGAACCATCACAATCTTACCTACCAAAACCAAGCCAAAGAAACTTCTCTTTCTCGGATCAGATGGGAAGAGCTATCCTTATCTTTTTAAAGGTGAGATTTAAAAGAAGAACATTAGTCTGATTATTAACACTGTGTGTGTGAGTGTGTGTGTGTGTGTGTGAGTGTGTGTTAGGATTGTTTTAGGTGAATATCTATATGTTGTGAATAGCCTGGAGTATCCTGTATTTTGATAGAAGTAGTTGGAGGCTGTGTAGTATGATTTTCCATTGCTTCCTCTCTTCTTGCTTATGAACTTAAAGAAGCAGGGCAACTGAGGTACAGCTAATAATCCTAGTATCTAATACCTTGTGACAATAGAATGTTGTCTAATGCTCTCATTGTGCTTCTTTGGCTGTCACTTCTTGACTGCTGTTGCTAATTGAGAGGAGCACAAAAAAGTGGTATGTTTCCAGTCCCATCCCATTGCACTTCACCCCATCTGGTCACCTACTCTAGCTACTTTAATTTTGTTTCCATAGGATTGGAGGATTTACATCTGGATGAGAGAATAATGCAATTTCTGTCTATTGTAAATACTATGTTTGCTACAATCAATCGCCAGGAAACACCCCGTTTCCATGCTCGACACTATTCTGTAACACCACTAGGAACTCGATCAGGCCTAATCCAGTGGGTGGATGGAGCCACACCCTTATTTGGTCTTTACAAACGATGGCAACAACGGGAAGCTGCCTTACAAGCACAAAAGGTTGATTAAAATTAAAATATGTGCTTTTATTTGAATGTTAATAAACAAGTATATATATTAGTCTGTTCTCTGTTACATGTGACATATTTCTAGTCTTACTGCCCTTGAGGTTTTTTCCAAGTTTATAAGAGTTAAAGAAGGAATAGACACAACTTTAAATTTGGAGTTAATCACTGTGGCATCCTATTTTGTACCCGTGAAATTTATTACGATTTAGAACAGTTTTTTAGAATTCATTTAGCTAAGTAGCTGAGTGCTTAGTGTATATTACAGGAGTAGTACTAAGTACTACAGATAAGAAGATAAATTTTTAAAGTCACAACTTCAGGTTCCAACATCTAGACAAATAAAATGAATCTAAGTAGGGCAGGTATGGGAAGGAGCAAGAGTTTGAAAGCCTTCAGATTTTTTTAGGTAGGCCTAGGAGACTACAGAACAGGTACTGAGGGGGTGAATTGGAGGTGGAATTAGAGAAGGGCTATTTAAATTTTTGTCTAAGGTGTTTCTGAATATCTGTTGTTAATTTTACATTGATTAAGTCATATTGGTGAAGAATGAAATATGTGCAATAAATGAGTGATAAATTTTAAACAGAATTATATGTTACAAAGAAGAATGTAACTTGGATGTTGAGCTTGAATTGAACCTCAAGAAAATATAACAGTAGACAGAGTTTTCAATAAAGTAGTAATACCAAATTAAGAAAATGATATGTAGATTGTAAGAAAGATGCATAGTCCAGACGACTTGGCTATTTGATGGATGAGATTTAGCTAGCTAAGTAGAGAGTTCCGCTGAAAAACCAGTTTTTAAAATACTGCTTTATATTCAAGGTAATCTTTATCCTTATTTAAAGAAAGTTGATTTTTCCTTAAAAAAAATTTTTTTAAAGGCCCAAGATTCCTACCAAACTCCTCAGAATCCTGGAATTGTACCCCGTCCTAGTGAACTTTATTATAGTAAAATTAGTCCTGCTTTGAAAGCAGTTGGACTTAGTCTGGATGTGTCCCGACGGGATTGGCCTCTTCATGTGATGAAGGCAGTATTAGAAGAGTTAATGGAGGCCACGCCCCCAAATCTCCTCGCTAAAGAGCTTTGGTCATCTTGCACCACCCCTGATGAATGGTGGAGAGTCACACAGGTATGTGTTTTGTTTTAGACTATCATTAGTATTATTGTTTCTTTGCCTGCTTCCTGTCTTGTCTTGTTCACCTTCCTCCTGCCTCCCTCCAGACTTGGTAGTTTGAGACCTGCATTTGAATCTTATATTACATTTATTTTTATGAGGCATAGCCATGACTGGATGAAGGCAGAATGGAGGGGATTATGGATTAAATGAAAAGGAGAATAAAAACTTTAGAAAGGGAAAAACTAGAGAGGCTGAAGAATAGTTCTGTTTTTTTAAACCTGCATTCTGATACTGATTAAGTTGGACCAACCTGTGTCGTATGCTGTTGCTCAGTGCAGAGTTTCTGTGACTACGTGCAGCGTCCCTGCAGAGCGCTAGCTGTTTATTTAGAAATAAGGGAGTAGGATTATGGAGGTTTGTAAATTTTAGAGAATCAAGTCCATGTTGGAAGGAAATTTGCTAATGATGCTTAACTTGCTCCCCCATCCCCTCTTCTTTAGTCTTATGCCAGATCCACTGCAGTCATGTCTATGGTCGGATACATAATTGGCCTTGGAGATAGACATCTGGATAATGTTCTCATTGATATGACGACTGGAGAGGTTGTTCACATAGATTACAATGTTTGCTTTGAAAAAGGTAAAATTAAAGACTTTTTATATGAGGGTCGAATTTATTTTGGTGAAAGGACAAAAATATAATGATTTATCTTTTCAAGGTAAAAGCCTTAGAGTTCCTGAGAAAGTACCTTTTCGAATGACACAGAACATTGAAACAGCACTGGGTGTAACTGGAGTAGAAGGTGTTTTTAGGCTTTCATGTGAGCAGGTATGTGGTTTTTTTTCTCTTACACCTCTTAGTGTACCTGTTTAAATCAACAAATCCTTTGGAATGAAAAACTACATTTTAATGAGGAAACTTGTGGCAAAACTTAATTAAAAGTCTTCTGAAAACAGGTTCTACACATTATGCGGCGTGGCAGAGAGACTCTGCTGACACTGCTAGAGGCCTTTGTGTATGACCCCCTGGTGGACTGGACAGCTGGGGGTGAGGCCGGGTTTGCTGGTGCTGTCTATGGTGGAGGGGGCCAGCAGGCCGAGAGCAAGCAGAGCAAGAGAGAGATGGAACGAGAGATCACTCGCAGCCTTTTTTCTTCAAGAGTAGCTGAAATTAAGGTGAGGCCAATGATAATAAGTCATCGTCATCTTTTGGTTAATAGTTAACGTGTCCAGGACTTCCCTGGTGGCACAGTGGTTAAGGCTCCGCCCTCCCAATGCAGGGGGCCCAGGTTTGACCCCTGGTCCGGGAACTAGATCCCACATGCATGCCACAACTAAGACTTGATGGAACCAAAAAAAAAAAAAAAAATAGTTAACATGTCCAGGGAATTCCGTGGCAGTGCAGTGGTTAGGACTCGGCGCTTTCACTGCTGGGGCCTAGGTTCCAGCCCTGGTCGGGGAACTAAGATCCCACAAGTTGTGTGGCATGGCCAAAAAAAAAAAAGTTAACATGTCCATAAAAAAGTTGAGTGAAACTTTTTCTTTTTTTTAAAAAATTAATTAATTTATTTTTGGCTGCATTGGGTCTTTGTTGCTGTGCATGGGCTTTCTCTAGTTGCGGCGAGCAGGGCTACTCTTCGTTGCGGTGCGCGGGCTTCTCATTGCGGTGGCTTCTCTTGTTGCAGAGCATGGGCTCTAGGCACATGGGCTCAGTAGTTGTGGCTCGCGGGCTCTAGAGCGCAGGCTCAGTAGTTGTGGCAGACGGGCTTAGTTGCTCCGTGGCATGTGGGATCTTCCTGGACCAGGGCTCAAACCCGTGTCCCCTGCATTGGCAGGTGGATTCTTAACCACTGCATCCCCAGGGAAGTCCAAGAGTGAAACTTTTTCTAAAAATTGGTTTTGTACGACTGTAGTGTATAATACTGAAATGGCAGCGAAGTAAGACACAGCTTGCTGTGATCTTTCACTAAGAAATGCTCCCATGCAAAGACACACAGTCACCCTCACACATGGGAGGTGGGTTAATGATTTGAAAAAATTATACCTTTCTTAATAGACTGAAAAGTGTTTACCAATGACGGTTTTAAGTGTTCTTTACTTGGATAGCCTCCCTCCTTCTTGATTTTAATATCGTGGTAGCCAGTGATGCTAATCTTGTTTTGTGTGGCATGGTGGTAACTGCGTGTTATTGTGGAATTGAGTCTTCATTTTATGGCTGTTTGAATTGACCACATTAGTTATCTTTGTAAAAATATGGGTGATGCCATCACACACACACACCCTGGCTTTGTTGAGATTTAAGTAGAGTAACATGTGCAGAATGTCCTTCTAACATGATCCTTCTGACAGACATCATCATATCTCATAGTCAGCCCTATATAAGAATCTTCCTAATAATGTCTTTTTACAGGTGAACTGGTTTAAGAATAGGGACGAGATGCTGGTTGTACTTCCCAAGCTGGACAGCAGTTTAGATGAATACCTGAGCTTGCAAGAGCAACTAACAGATGTGGAAAAACTGCAGGGCAAACTGTTGGAAGAAATAGAATTTCTAGAAGGAGCTGAAGGAGTGGATCATCCTTCTCATACTCTGCAACACAGGTTTAAAACAAGAGTTGAACTCTTATTTCTAAAGATATGCCATTAAGGATAATTTTCATATTTTTGTGTAAACATTGTCAACTTGAATTAGAATTATTGCAGCAACTCAGATAAATAAAGCTCTCCCAAGGACTGCATTTTCAAAGTGTTAATAAAGCAGAATTCACTTAAATTTTCTGCTTTATTATATTTAATTTACATGTTTGAGTAACTATGGGAGATGGTGGACATGGTGGTTGGAACACTGAACTTGGATTCAGAAAACCTGGGGTTTGGTTTTCTCTCTGCGGTTTGTATCTGAATCCTTATTCATTTGTGCAGTGGATCTTGTCTGCTTGGCTGAGTTTTTTTGAGCATTAAACTAAAAGTGATCTAAGTGAATGAACCTTGCACAGAGCTGCTGCCCAGCTCAGTGAAGGGTGGTTAAATGTATAAGTGCCAAACACTGCCGGAGACGCTGAGATTACGGAGACCTATTAAGTCTCAGTCTTCCATACTTCAAATAACTCGTAACCCTGGCAAATGTGGTAGAATTTTATTTAAAATGTTGAGTGTAGTTAGGGAACTCTGTAGGGTCAGGAAAAAACAGAGAAGGAAAGGACATTTGAGCAGTGCCCTCAAGATTGAAAAGGAGCTTACCAGGCAGTCCAAGTATAAGCAAAATGTACTTTCAGGGTGATGAAAGTACACAGAAGAAAGAAGAGCAATCAAAAATTTTTCCTTCCATTAGGTATTCTGAACACACTCAACTACAGACTCAGCAAAGAGCTGTTCAGGAAGCAATCCAGGTGAAGCTGAATGAATTTGAACAGTGGATAACACATTATCAGGCTGCATTCAATAATTTAGAAGCAACACAGCTGGCAAGTTTGCTTCAGGAGATAAGCACACAAATGGACCTTGGTATGGGCTGACTTATTTTAGATATACATGTGAGCATGTGGGTTTTGTTGTTGTTGTGTTCGTGTGTGGAGTTCTGGTTTGTACTCCCTTTCAGTAACTGCTGATTTGAAATGGTTTCATTGTAATCAATGATTATCTTTTACCCAAAGGTCCTCCAAGCTATGTGCCAGCAACAGCCTTTCTGCAGAATGCTGGCCAGGCCCACTTGATCAGCCAGTGTGAGCAGCTGGAGGGGGAAGTCGGTACCCTCCTGCAGCAGAGGCGCTCGGTGCTGCGAGGGTGTCTGGAGCAGCTGCACCACTATGCAACCGTAGCTCTGCAGTATCCGAAGGCTATATTTCAGAAACATCGAATTGAGCAATGGAAAACCTGGATGGAAGAGCTCATCTGTAACACCACAGTAGAGCGCTGTCAGGATCTCTACAGGAAGTAAGTTTGATCACTTTCCATTTTCTTTACTTCTCATTGGGACTGGAAGCAAAGTTGTGTTCATGTTTTTAATTGCATAGTATTCTATTTTTCTGAAAGAAACGGTTGATAGATGGAATTTAAATGGAGTCACTTTTCTCTTGGTTTTAAGAGGGTTTGAGCTCATGTTTTCCTTTAAAAGACAGTGTGTTTTTCCTAATTGATTAAAATGTATCCCAGTGTAATAAGCATGGTTGGATCAGGGTAAAGAGAGCTGAATTCAAATATTGATTCTATCGCTCACTAACAAGTTATCTTAGGAAGCTACTTTCGCTTTCGAGACCTTTTCTGTAAAACGGAAATAATGATTTCTACTCTTCAAGGTTTGAAGATCAAATGCAGTATTCCATATTGTCTTTTTTCGTATTTTGTAAGGCGTGAACTTTTTTTACAAGCACCTCTTTCTCTGTTTACAGATATGAAGTGCAGTATGCGCCCCAGCCACCCCCAACCGTGTGTCAGTTCATCACTGCCACTGAGATGACCCTGCAGCGGTACGCAACAGACATAAACAGCCGTCTTATTAGACAGGTGGAACGCTTGAAACAGGAAGCTGTCACTGTACCTGTTTGTGAAGATCAGTTGAAAGAAATTGAACGTTGTATCAAAGTTTTCCTTCACGAGAATGGAGAGGAAGGATCTTTGAGTCTAGCAAGTGTTATTATTTCTGCCCTTTGTACCCTCACAAGGTGAGTTAGCTGACCACATAGTGAGACCATTTCATTGTCTTGCGAACATTGATGCTTATGGAGAGTGCATGTGTCTTTTGTTTGATCCCAAACTTAAGATATCCTTTTTCTTTCATTAGTCTTGCTCGGTGTAAGACTGCTTTATTTCCTTTCAGATTTTGAATATCCCATTTATGTGTGTTTAGCTAAGTCAGTTTCACTGTACAAATATTTATCTCATTTTTTAGACGTAACCTAATGATGGAAGGTGCAGCTTCGAGTGCTGGAGAGCAGCTGGTTGATCTGACTTCTCGGGATGGAGCCTGGTTCTTGGAGGAGCTCTGCAGTATGAGTGGAAATGTCACATGCCTTGTTCAGTTACTGAAGCAGTGTCACCTAGTGCCACAAGACTTAGACATTCCTAACCCCATGGAAGCATCTGAGGCAGTTCACTTAGCTAATGGTGTATACACCTCACTTCAGGTGAGTACTTCTAAATTAGCTTAAATTTTAGAAGTTTGTTTTCGGTATTGAACGTTGTGTTTCTCATCTCTGGGTCCGAAAAGTGATTTGACTTCCTCCCTTTTAATGCTGCTTTCTCTAAACTCAGAAAGCATTAAAATATGTTTCTCACATATTTATAGGAATTAAATTCAAATTTCCGGCAAATCATATTTCCAGAAGCACTGAGATGTTTAATGAAAGGAGAATACACATTAGAAAGTATGCTTCATGAACTGGACAGTCTTATTGAGCAGACAACTGATGGTGTTCCTCTGCAGACTCTAGTTGAATCTCTTCAAGCCTATTTAAGAAATGCAGCTATGGGACTTGAGGAAGAAACACATGCTCATTACATCGATGTCGCCAGGCAAGTGAATGCTAAGCTGTGTTCTCTTTTCTTGTGAAAGAGATGGGTAGCCAGATAAAAGTTTTGAGTTCTTATTTTACTGTAAGCTTACTTTTAATTTTCAGAGCAGATATATATATATATATATAAGCATTTATAAGTAATGTCTTTAAAAAAAAAAACCTTTTATTTGGGGGAATTCCCTGGTGATCCAGTGGTTAGTACTGTGCGCTGAGGGCACGGGTTCAATCCCTGGTTGGGAGCTAAGACCCTGTGAGCCTTGAGGCAGGGCCAAAACAAACAAACAAAAAACAAAAAACCCTTTTATTTGGAAATAATTACAGACTCATAGGCAGTTGTGTTTAAAAAAAAAAGTGTGCAGGGAGGTCTTGTGTACCCCTCATTCCTCCTTCAGTGTAACGTCTTGCATACCTATGGTACAGTAGCAACACCGTGAAATTGACATCGGTACAGTCCACAGAGCTTACTCAGATTTCACCAGTTACACATGCACTCGTGTGTGTGTGTGTGTGCGTGTGTGTGTGGTTTTATCACGTACATATATGTATTCTTTTAGGGCTGTAGTTTCACCATACATGTGCACACACAAAGTAGAGTGTGGTACTTTTTAAGCCAGCCCTTGGAACTCCATGGAAGCATCTGAGCCAGTTTAGTTAGCTAGTGGAGTATACACCTCATTTCAGATGAACACTTTTAAGTTAGCTTAAGTTTTATAAGTTTGTTTTAGGTATTGAACATTGTATTTCTTGACTCTTAAATCTAGGGTAACAATTTGACTTTGGAACCTGTAGAGGTTGGGCAGTTTCTCCAGCCATGCACTGTACCCAAAGCTAAGCCCTACTCTTTGTGCTTCGTGACTCAAGGCCTCTTTCTGTGGCATTCTGATGTCCAGTTCCCTTCAGAAGGTATAATTGAGAGAGTAGAAATGAATTGACCCACCATACTTCCTCCCATGGGAAAATTTCCAAGATACAAGAAAGTAGAATAGTAATGAACCTCCATTTTACCAACTTCAGTAATTATCGGTACCTGGTTAATCTCTCTCTCTCTTTCTTGCACCTGTTTAATCTTATTTAAATTGTACTGCTCCAGTTATTTTGAAGCAAATACCTTTTCACTCTTAAACTGCAGGAAGTATATATCTAAAATGCAAACTTATTTTTCTTAATTTATGGAGTCTTATTTCACCAAAAAAGGTAACAGCTCCTTAATGTTTTCTTTTATGTTGCATTAAAAATTTTCCTATTTTCTTGTTTCTTTGTAGTTGTTTTACCATAAAATTTAAAAAGTAACTGTAATCAGTATAGCATAAACATAAATGCCAGCCAAATAGTGATTTAGATTATTTGCACAAGAGCTTTATCATAAAATTTCTAACATTATTTTAAAACTTAGATGCTAAATCTATACACTTTTCTTCCTCACAAAATTTCAGCCCTTATTTTCCCTTAATATCTAATCTAGATTCCCTTTACTGTCAAATGGAGGAATGTTTCCTTCCATGTATGCATTGGGTTACAGACTTCGTGTTTGATTCTGTTACAGCCTGTGTGTATCTTGTATTAGAGAAACTTTTTGGTAATCTCAAGTAAAACTTTATACCATCATGCAGCTCTTTTTCCATTAGAAATTTCTCGGGTAGCCTAAATTTTAAATTCTCTTAATAATTCCTGATAGTTTTATAGCTATTTATGTGTGTGTGATAAAGTTGAAAATCTAGTTAACATTAGTTTTACTGATAGTAGTCATAGGTACTGGGAATTGTATTTTTGCTTTTTTATATAAAATGTTTAGAATAGTGCTTGGATACATAAACACTACGTAAGTTCTTAATTTAATGATAATGTGAAAGGCAAATTTCTGAAGACCTACCTTCAAGCTATGCATTATTCGAAACTCAGCATGCCAAAAATGATAGGTATTTCCATTTACTGTCTGTAGCTGGCTCTGCCATGTGACAGTAGTGTGAACATACTTGACAACTTTTGCTAGGTCCACCGGCTTTAGAACTGTGTGATTCTCGACATTTAAAAAAAAATATTGTCATTTTATATTATTTTACATTCTGTGTATAAAGTGAGACTGTAATACTTTATATAGTTCTTTTTAAAATGTCATAGTTCAAATTTGCATAAACTTTACTCACATTAATGATGGCTAATAACACTCCTTCCTTCATACAGAGACTTTTCCCCTAGACTCCATACACTAGCTGTAAGACTTGTTGATCTTACATTTTCCCCCAAATTTAATACTCTTCAGCGAGGGTTTTAACTCTCCTTTCTTTTCCTCTAGAATACTTCATGCTCAATATGGTGAATTAATCCAACCAAGAAATGGTTCAGTTGATGAAACACCAAAAATGTCAGCTGGCCAGATGCTTTTGGTAGCATTTGATGGCATGTTTGCCCAAGTTGAGACTGCTTTTGGCTTATTAGTTGAAAAGGTAAATATTGACATGGTTTTATGAATAATGCAAATGTAGGAAAGTAGTTGTTCAGTGTGTGAAGAGTGGAGAAGTGAACTTGCTTTTCTTTCATTTACATAGCTAAATAAGATGGAAATTCCTATAGCTTGGCGAAAGATTGACATTATAAGGGAAGCCAGGAGCACCCAAGTCAATTTTTTTGATGATGATAATCACCGACAGGTGCTTGAAGAGATTTTCTTTCTAAAACGACTACAGACAATTAAGGAGTTCTTCAGGCTCTGTGGTACCTTTTCTAAAACTTTGTCAGGTAATATTTCACTCTTAAACAAGCTGGGTTTAGTTGTGTAGTACTTTGGAGGGGGACAGGATAGAGTAGGCTTAATTTAATTGTAAATTAAATTAAAATACTAAGTTAATGCAATCTTCAAGTTTTTAAATAAGCAGCATTATTACCTTATTTTAGTGTTGCATGAAATACTGAAAGAAAAATTTCCTTTTTTAGGATCAAGTTCACTTGAAGATCAGAATACTGTAAATGGGCCTGTACAGATTGTCAATGTGAAAACCCTTTTTAGAAACTCTTGTTTCAGTGAAGACCAGATGGCTAAACCGATAAAAGCATTCACAGCTGACTTTGTGCGGCAGCTCCTGATTGGACTCCCGAACCAAGCCTTGGGCCTCACGCTGTGCAGCTTCATCAGTGCTCTAGGGGTAGACATTATTGCTCAAGTGGAGGCAAAGGATTTTGGTGCTGAAAGCAAAGTTTCAGTTGATGATCTGTGTAAAAAAGCAGTGGAGCACAACATCCAGATCGGGAAGTTCTCTCAGCTGGTCATGAACAGGGCGACTGTGCTGGCGAGCTCCTACGACACTGCCTGGAAGAAGCACGACTTGGTGCGCAGGCTGGAGACGAGTATCTCCTCCTGTAAGACAAGCCTACAGCGCGTTCAGTTGCATATCGCCATGTTTCAAGTTAGTATTTCTCTTTATAAAGGGGTTTTTCCTCAATGTAAGAATTTGAAAAACTGCGGGAATTAATACAGAACAGTATAAAAAAGAGAAAATTTTAAACTTCCTGAATTGTGCCAGCCCAGAGCAAACACCGAAATACATTAGCATTCCGGTGCTGTCTTTCCAATTATTCCTTGTTTCTCTTTTACGTAGTTGAGATCATTTTGTGTTCATGCTTTGTGTCCTTTGAATTAGTTTCCATCAGAGTTGTATGGTTCGTGTTTTCATTAAGTATTACTTGTAAATGTAATTTCTAACAGTTGAATGTGTTCGTTAGGTGGATATGCCTTCTGTACTGTCTAACATAATTATTTCTAAAGTGACTTCTGTTTCCCTGATTCTCTAAGCTCTGTGCATACATTGGTCATCACTTGGGAACTGTTTTTTAGAAGGCTGTTTTTGTCCTTGTTTGTTTAGAGGCAGTATGACAGGCTTTGGGGGAGTGAGATGGATTTGGATTCAGGTATATGAACTTAAGTTTAACTTCCCTTAAGGTCTGATTTCCTTACTTGTAGAATGGGGACAGTATCTCTCTAAAATGTTGATGACTGTGCAGGTTAAAAATGATGATTTGTGGGGCTTCCCTGGTGGCGCAGTGGTTGCGAGTCCGCCTGCCGATGCAGGGGACACGGGTTCGTGCCCCGGTCCGGGAGGATCCCACATGCCGCGGAGCGGCTGGGCCCGTGAGCCATGGCCGCTGAGCCTGCGCGTCCGGAGCCTGTGCTCCGCAACCGGAGAGGCTGCAGCGGTGAGAGGCCCGCGTATCGCAAAAAAAAAAAAAAAAAAAATGATTTGTGTAAGACACTAAGCACAGTATAAATTATAGCTATTTTTCTTCTTTCTTTATTTCAAATATAGGCTTCAATATTGTCAGTAGCTTCAGACAAGTTGTAACTCATGGAGTAATATTGGGGGACTACATTATCCTGGGATCTGTTTTGGCACAAACACTGGTTACTTTGTGTAACCAAATTTGTTTTCTGAAATGTATATAAAGCAGTTATATTTGGCAGTGTTACAAACCAGTTAATAACTTCATTTATATTGAAGCTACTTCCCAAGAGTGGAATTGGTGGGGCATGGAACCAGTGTATTTCCTTCTGTTTGCAGTTTTATCATTAGCTGTGTTCTTACCTCATAAGAAAAGTAATTTATTCAAATTCTGAAGTTGCATTTATTATATATTAACAGTTCTTCTAGCACATTGGGATTTTTTGGTATTTATTTTACTTCTAAAAAATATAATGTTGAGGGGCTTCCCTGGTGGTGCAGTAGTTAAGAATCCGCCTGCCAATGCAGGGGACACAGATTCGAGCCCTGGTCCGGGCAGATCCCACATGCCGCAGAGCAGCTATGCCCGTGCGCCACAACTACTGAAGCCTGTGTGCCACAACTACTGAAGCCCGCGTGCCTAGAGCCTGTGCTCCGCAACAAGAGAAGCCACGACAATGAGAAGCCTGCGCCCCGCGACAAAGAGTAGCCCTCGCTCACTGCAACTAGAGAAAGTCCGCGTGCAGCAGCGAAGACCCAATGCAGCCAAAAATTAAATAAATGAATAAATTTATTAAAAAATACATATATATATATATAAAATGTTGAAAAGTTTTTTTTTTTTTGGTACACGGGCCTCTCACTGTTGTGGCCTCTCCCGCTGTGGAGCACAGGCTCCGGACGCGCAGGCTCAGTGGCCATGGCTCACGGGCCCAGCCACTCCGCGGCATGTGGGATCTTCCCGGACCGGGGCACGAACCCGTGTCCCCTGCATCGGCAGGCAGACTCTCAACCACTGAGCCTGAAAAGTTTTATTGTTTAATACATTTTAGAGTTTATTCCCTTAAAAAATTGACAGCTATATGGAAAACATTATCAAAATCCTTCCAGTTTTGTTCATCTGAACACATTTTAAGCTGTAAGCACAATGTAACTTTTAAATTTTAACCCAAATGCCCCTTGGGCCTTCTGGGGCCACCTTACAGCATACAGGATGGCTTGATCCTCTGTCAGTAGTTACCTATGCCTTTCTGTCGCTTGTAGGTTCTCTGGAGAATTCTTTCTTCTGTGACTGCTGCCATTGCTTCTTTCAGTTACTTGTAAACTCCGTGCTGGGGAACTCTTCCCCTACCTTGCCTATTCCAACTTCTTAACTGGAGATTATATTTTACGGGGATTGTGCAGCAGATTTTTACTTAGACTAGGAAACATCTTCAGAATTACTATTTAAATGTTGCATATCAGTGATCCCAGAAATTTATCAGCCATTCTCTACCTCAGGAAATTTTCCACCTGGTTGATTCTTTTATTGTGTTTCTGTTATTCTTCCCTGCTCACCCCACCTTGCTGCAGCTGGGTTTTTTCCCTCTTCCCCCAGTCCTAAATCACACCTCCCCTCCCTTGTTTATCTAAAGGCCTTTTTCCTGCTTATTTTATTACATTTCTTTTTCTTTGAACAGTGGCAGCATGAAGATCTCCTTATCAACAGACCACAAGCCATGTCGGTCACTCCTCCCCCTCGTTCTGCCATCTTAACCAGCATGAAAAAGAAACTCCATACTCTGAGCCAGATTGAAACTTCAATTGCAACAGTTCAGGTGTGTTTTGTCAGATCCTCCTTCTGGTACATCTTACTTTTAGAAATGACCTCCACTGTGGTGAAGTGTTAGTGCTCTGTTGTTCAGTCTGTCCTTGGCTTCTAAGCCACAGGAACATAATACCTTTTCACTTTTATTTTTAATTTATATCTTTTTTTCTTACCCTCCGAAGTAACTGAATCTTAGCAGTATATTTTGAACCAAGAATAGAGATATACTAAATATTCCAAGTTTTTAATGAATTTGATATTACCATGCTTTTATACATAAAGGGGACCTTGGTAATGGGAAAAACTCGAATACCAAATTTATTTTCTGAAATGTATACAAAGCAGTTATATTTGGCTTATTATTAATATCCAAGAAGCTTAGGCATTTCTTTACTTCTATTGTGCAGTTACTTAATGGAATTTTGTGATGTCAAAGGCAGCAGAACATTTTTCCAAACCATTTTTATTGACTATTTTTTGGTCATTTCAGCAAAATATTTAATCTCGCTTTCCTTTTTTAAATAAGAAAAACTGGTTTGATGATGGCTTTATATATCTCTATAGTGAATATTCCTATATCTCGTACACTCAGTAGTAACTGACATGTTTCTGTTCTTTTTATAGATTAATACTAGTATAAAATCAAGTATAATCACTTTTATAATAATTAAAATTTTTTTAATAAAATTTTTCTGGAGCTCACTTCTTTGAAGATTGAAATACCTTTTCTCTACAGCATGTTAGTCCTAGTTTTCAATTTAGGAGAATGAACTCATGCCCTTTCTGATTTTAGAGGTGTATATGTGTGAGAGAAAGAAATAGGGGAGGGAGGGGAGAGCGAGAGCGAGAGCAAGAGAGAGACTATGAATGTGAATCCCTCCGCTCAAAACGTTGAATAAATAATGAAGCAACTTCGTTATATAAAATCTTCCTCGTCATGATAACCTGGCTGTATTTTTACCATTATTCGTAAATTTTTGCATTTGTGGGAATCTGATTTTCATCTTTCACAATCAAAAGTATAAATGGATTTTCTTGTAGATAGCACATATAGTACAGTGGGAATTTGGTGTAGCAGGTGTTTTGTTTTAAGGACTATTTTATTTAAAAATGAAAATGAAACTTCTTTCTGCAAATTTTAAGACAATAAACTGAAAGCCAATCCTTACCTATCCAAAACGTGTTTAGCCTTAAATATTCAACGTGAAATCAAGATTAATTCCAAAAGGTGACAGTTTGTTAAAGATGTTTTCTAATTTACTTATGCCCCATCCTACTTCTTTTGAATCTCTTGTATTTATATAAAATGCTCAACAGACGGGAAGTGAAGAGTGTCGTTTTCACTGAGATTCTGCTGGCTTTTATAGGAGAAACTGGCAGCACTTGAAGCAAGTATTGAACAGCGACTCAAGTGGGCAGGTGGTGCCAACCCTGCACTGACACCTGT
Organism: Pseudorca crassidens; assembly: GCF_039906515.1. NCBI lineage: Eukaryota > Metazoa > Chordata > Mammalia > Artiodactyla > Delphinidae > Pseudorca > Pseudorca crassidens. The sequence continues at coordinate 23,576,430 of NC_090310.1, forward strand.
ACTACAAGATTTTGAAGCAACAATAGCTGAAAGAAGAAATCTTGTCCTTAAAGAGAGCCAAAGAGCAAGTCAGGTATAGGCACTCATGTGCGCCATTTTGTTTTCTGTTACAGGATTATATAATTGATTGGAAGTTACATGTGGGATAATTAGGAGTAGCTTGAGAGCCACTCTCTAGTTTACAGCACTGGGAAGAAGGACTGATAGGCCTTGGGGGAGAAAGATGGGGCATCCTTAGGCTGAGCTCACAGCCAGTTATTTCCCTAGACTCTTATTACCTCGCAGTTAAATATAAGGTGGATCCAGCCTCTTGGAAAATAAAGAGTTTAATTCCATATTTATTTAAGATTTTCCTTATATGCAACTATAAAGATTTGAATGTTATTTTTTCCACATGGCAATAAAATGTCTTAGGACCTTGTGTACTGCCAGAGGTTGTGGATTAACTTTGTTGTGATTGGGAGCAAAAAACAAACAAACAAAAACTACTATGTACTTTTTAATCAGGTGCAAAATTGGACTAATATGATTCCCATATCCCATATACCCATTACCAAAATTTAATAATTATCAACTTAAGCCCTACTTTATTTCCTCTATACTTCCTACTCCTCCTTCACATCCCATATTTAAGGAAATCCCAAATATTATATCATTTTATCTGTAAGTATTTCAATAAGTATAAAAATGAGAACTATTGGGACTTCCCTGGTGGTGCAGTGGTTAAGAATCTGCCTGCCAGTGCGGGGGACACGGGTTTGAGCCCTGGTCCGGGAAGATCCCACATGCTGCGGAGCAACTAAGTCCATGTGCCATAACTGCTGAGCCTGTGCTCTAGAGCCTGTGAGCCACAACTACTGAGCCTGCACACGTAGAACCAGCCCATGCTCCACAACAAGAGAAGCCACTGCAATGAGAAGCCTGCACACCACAACGAAGAGTAGCCCCCGCTCACCGCAGCTAGAGAAAGGCCATACTCAGCAACGAAGACCCAACGCAGCCAAAAATAAATAAATTTATTTTTTTAAAAAAAGAGAGAACTATTTAGGAACACAGTCACAATACTATTGTTGTACCTTAAAAGATGTGCTTAATATTGTCAAATATCCAGTTAGTGTTTTCTGATCTTTATGGTAAAGTTAGGCAGGAGTAGAAGCAGAAGGGGAACATTTCAGGTTGGAATTCAGACACAGCACGAACAAATTGCAGCTGAATATCATAACAGTTTTAGTATGGAGTAAAATTTCAGTTAAAAAACAATCGTGCAGAAGATAATATTTACCTGATTCTCCTTAGGTGCTTTTGGCCATCTCAGTCTTAACAGCATCAACCAAAAAATGTTCATTTATTTAGCTTTTATAAGGAGTAGGTCTGTTTCCCACAAGAGTCATACATTCATACATTTTCAGGACCTGGTCCTGAATTCTGGAAATCAATAGGTAGTATTTTTTTGTTTTCATTAATTGCAAATTTTTTCTTCATTGTGGTGGTTCCACTCTTCTTTTTCGTCTTCACAGGTCACTTTCCTCTGCAGCAATATCATTCATTTTGAAAGTTTACGTACTAGAACTGCAGAAGCCTTAAACCTGGATGCCTCATTATTTGAACTAATCAAACGGTGTCAGCAAATGTGTTCATTTGCATCACAGTTTAACAGTTCGGTCTCTGAGTTAGAGCTTCGTTTATTACAGAGAGTGGTAAGTCTTGAATCTTGGTGGGAGTGAAGAGATTGGGTGATTAAAATAAGACCAACTATATGCCCTCAAAATCAATTTAATACATTCACTCACTACTTTACATTTATTGAGCATGTACTGTATATGAGATGTTATGAGGGGGTACCGTGATGATTAAATCTTGCTTTTAGCCCCCAAGGAACTTATTTACACAAATAATACAGTGAATGAAAAAGTGAAAAGAACTCTCAGAGTTACAACTGGAAGTACTGTGGAGGTTCGGAGGGGAGGAGAAAGTGTGTAGCAAATGACTCAGATGCTCTGAAAGTAGGGTAGCAGACAGAGGGCTAGTGGAAGATGAATGCTGGATTATCAGGTTGATAAATTCGGCATTTCTACTTTGTGGGAAGGCTTTAGACTGTGTATTACGAGACTCTGGTTTCATTTTAAAGAGTGATTTAGGGCTTCCCTGGTGGCGCAGTGGTTGAGAGTCCGCCTGCCGATGCAGGGGACACGGGTTCTTGCCCTGGTCTGGAAAGATCCCACATGCTGCGGAGTGGCTGGGCCCGTGAGCCATGGCCGCTGAGCCTGCGCGTCCGGAGCCTGAGCTCCGCAACGGGAGAGGCCACAACAGTGAGAAAGAGTGATTTACAGTGGGTTTAGTTTCCCGGATATGGATCATCTTTGTTATTCCTTAGGTTTCTTAGGTTTTCTTAGGTTTTAAACTTTAAACATTTATGCCCTGTATGATTATGCAGAAAAGGTAAAAATCTTAGTCTGTATTTTATAGATTGTTTATTATTGTCAAGTAGTGTTTTGTAGGTAATTAATTCATGACTCAGCAACTGAGGTTCTTTGTGTTGCGGCTTGAGTTATGAATGTCTTTTGAGATGATGATGAAGAAAAGAACCTTATATTATTCTGGCTGATACTTAAAATCAAACAAATGCTTATTCTATTTAGGACACGAGTCTTGAACATCCTATTGGCAGCTCTGAATGGCTTTTGTCAGCACACAAACAACTGACCCAGGATATGTCTACTCAGAGAGCAATTCAGACAGAGAAAGAGCAACAGATAGAAACGGTCTGTGAAACAATTCAGAATTTGGTTGATAATATAAAGACTGTGCTCACTGGTCATAACCGGCAGCTTGGAGATGTCAAACATCTCCTGAAAGCAATGGCCAAGGTAAGACTAATACCATTGACACATAATTACTCCCCCCTTTTATAAAATTACAAACAGTTTTATTTATGAGAAAAAACCCTAATTTCTCTCAGGTCATATTTCCAGTTTGTTTGTCACTGAGTTAATTTGTGTTTTCATCAACTATTTTTTTTTAAGCAGGTAGTAAGTATAAGTAGTATTCTGATTTTGTTCACAGAGAAACCGGGGCTTAGAGAAATTGATTTATCCAAAGTCATATAATTTATAGTAGAGCTGAAACTTGAACCTAGTCTCACAGAGTATTTAGATCTCTAACCTCTCTTGCACCTCCCTACCCAAACTTGTATAGCTTGCTTCCAAAATAAATGAAATATCTTCCCTCTAGTACAGAATCTAGATAGTAAGGAAACTGAATCCCCAGAAAAGGCTGCGTTACTTCATCATCACAAAACAGTAAATCATTTCCTTTTTGGATTTTTTTTTTTTTTTCCCACATCACGTGGCTTGCAGGATCTCCACTAGGGATCGAACCCATGCCCCCTGCAGTGGAAGTGTGTAGTCCTAACCACTGGACTGCCAAGGCATTCCCTGGATTTGTTTTTTTTTGTTTGTTTTCTTGTTTGTTTTTTAACATCTTTATTGGGGTATAATTGCTTGACAATGGTGTGTTAGTTTCTGCTTTATAACAAAGTGAATCGGTTATACATATACATATGTTCCCATATCTCTTCCCTCTTGCGTCTCCCTCCCTCCCACCCCTGGATTTGTTTTTCATTGGAGTTTTTATTTGTGCTGGAAACAAGATTCCTGTGGAAAAGGAGTTAAATTGTAATAAGCATATTATAAACACATTGGTATTTGAAAAACACGTATTACCTGTTATCCAAAAGGTGATGGTTTTAAGAGTAATTACTGAAGCAAATACCATTTTTCTTGATCATTAACATACTGATTCTAGGATGAAGAAGCTGCTCTGGCAGATGGTGAAGATGTTCCCTATGAGAACAGTGTTAGGCAGTTCTTGGGTGAATATAAATCGTGGCAAGACAACATTCAGACAGTGCTGTTTACATTAGTCCAAGCTATGGGTCAGGTTCGAAGTCAAGAACATGTTGAAATGCTCCAGGAAATAACTCCCACCTTGAAAGAACTGAAAACACAAAGTCAGAGGTAAGAATGCCTTCTGGCCTGAATTTAAAATATAAGCAAAACATCTGGTAGAGTAAGTTTGTTTATTTAATTCATTTAATTTTTTTTCAGTTTTGTTCATATTTATAAGTAGCTATTTGCTAAAGCATATCATAAATGAGCCATTTTATTTTATATTTCAGTGTCTATAATAATTTAGTGAGTTTTGCATCACCCTTAGTCACCGATGCAACAAATGAATGTTCGAGTCCAACGTCATCTGCTACTTACCAGCCATCCTTTGCTGCAGGTAAGACTCCCCTACTTCAGAAGAACCTGAATCTTGACCTGTTAATAATCTACACATAGATGCTAAGATGTTTAATGAGTGTCTAATATGTTTCTAGTCATCACCTTTTTAAAGGGTTTCCTTAATGAACCTATTTACAAAGCAAATTGAGTCACAAATGTAGAAAGGGGGAGAGCGGGAGGAGGGATAAATTGGGAGATTGGGACTGACATATACATAATGCTATATACAAAATAGATAACTAATGGGGACCTACTGTATAGCACAGGGAACTCTACTCAGTACTCCGTAATGACCTATATGGGAATAGAATCTAAAAAAGAGTGGATATATGTATATGTATAACTGATTCACTTTGCTGTACAACAGAAGCTAACACAACATTATAAATAACTATACTGCAATTTTAAAAAATTAATTATTTAAAATAAAGGGTTTCCATAAACTCTTGTCATATCTCAAACTGAACAAATTCTGGCTTAATTTTAAAAGTACTTATTGTTAGAGAGTAAAAATACCGTGTGTTCAGATACTCTCTAAATAATTTATTTTATGATTATAAAATATATTCTGTTAGGAAAATACAGAAAAATAATTATAGGAAAATCTATAGTTCCATTCCAATTAGAGGTAAAACCACTATGTATTTGTTGAATTCCCTATATGCATGCACACACATATACAAGTTGGATCATTCTGTGAATGCAACTTTTGTTGCCTTTTCCCACTTACTATTAAATAGATAATTTCCCTATCATTAAGTAATCAAAAAAATGACTTAATGGCAAGATTTAATGTGCCATTCTATGACTTTACTGTATTAATTGTTGGACAGTTAAGATATTTGTAGTTTTTTAATGGCACAACAAACTCGTGAGCATCATTGTACAAATTTATATCTGAATATCTAGCTGTTTAGGCTATATTTTTAGGAGGAGAGTTTTTATTTTAAGGGATAAGGACTTTAAGGTTGTAAAATCCTATCTAGTATCAGGGCTGTCCATTTGTAGTTGATGACTGAGAGAGCACTGCCCTGCTCCTTCATTTTCTGTGTACATGTAAATTGAGCTACCAACTCTTTCTCTATAGCAGTCCGGAGCAACACTGGCCAGAAGACTCAGCCTGATGTCATGTCACAGAATGCTAGAAAGCTGGTTCAGAAAAATCTAGCTACATCAGCAGACACTCCACCAAGCACTGTTCCAGGAACTGGCAAGAGTGTTGCCTGTAGTCCTAAAAAGGCTGTCAGAGACCCTAAAACTGGAAAAGGTAATTAGTCAGAATAAGGATACCTTAAATATTAATACTAAGTGGTGGTTTGACTTACACGTTTCCATTGCTTCACAGCTGTGCAGGAGAGAAACTCATATGCAGTGAGCGTGTGGAAGAGAGTGAAAGCCAAGTTAGAGGGCCGAGATGTTGATCCGAATAGGAGGATGTCAGTTGCTGAACAGGTGACCATTTTTTAAACTTGAGCTACACATTTTAATGCTGCTGAAACAGTATAGGTTTAAAGATCCCCTCACCCCTATCCTTTGGTGATATATCAAGAAATAAGGAACTTAAATTGATTTTATTGGCTTCAGAAGATTTTGAGTGACACAGTTCTAGGATTATCAAATATTCAGCATTTGACTCTGACTCTACCCTATTAGCACTTTCCTTTCTTCCCAGTTCTCTTTTAACAAAAATTTGGGGTGTGGCTTGACCCCCTGTCCTCCAACAGAAGACCGTTAATTTGCATTTTAGAGAGGGCTGTGTGAAGGTTTTGAATGAAATAAGGATGACATTTTGGGTGTCATAGTATGTATAAATAGTAGTATCTATAAAGTGTTCTTGGGTGTCAGTTTGTCTGAAGTTATTACTCTGAAATTTTATCATTAGTGTTTCTAAAATTGTATATATAAATTCAGGAATGAATTCTTTTCCCCATAGCTGTTTATTTTGAAAAGTTTCAAACCTATAGAAATATAGGAATGCTCATATACTCTTTACCTAGAATTGGTAGACCAATTGTTGATGCTTTCTTAACGTTCACTTTACCTTTCTGTGTATGTGTGTTCATACACACAGTTTTTCAGAACCACATTTGAGAGTTAGTTGCAGACATTCTAACACTTCATGCCTAAATACTTTGTCTCCTAACCAAAACATTTTAATAATATATAGCTATGATATAATTATGTAATTATCAACTCAGGAAACTTAACATTGATGTTAACCATTGACTTCTATCCAACATTGAGTCCATATTCAGATTTCTCCAATTCTTCAAATGTCCTTTATTACTTAGCCTGCCTCTCCTTAACCACCAACCCAACCCCACCCCAACCCATACAAGATTTAGTCAAGGCTTATCTTGAATTTCATATACTTGTTCTACTTTTAATCTCCTTTAATGTCTAGAACAGTTCCTGAGCCTTTTCTTTCTTTTCTTTTATGACACTTATATTTTTGATGTGTCCAGACTACTTGGTTTGCAGAATGTGTCTCAGTTCGTATTTGTCTGACATTTTCTTCATAATTAGATTCAGAATCAACATTTTTCGCAAGAATACTTCGCCAATGATGTGTTCTTAGAATCTTACATCGGGGGCATGTGTGTGTTTGTGCTATCTTTGTTGTTAAGTTAGATCACTTGGTCAAGGGTAGTGTTCTCCTGAATTCTCCATTACACATATGCCTTTTCTTCTGTGGGGTAAAAATTTGAGACTTGTGAATGTCCTATTTTTTTAATGGTTTGGCATCCACAATTCAAATTTAACATCAACAAGGAAAGTTTTTTTTTTTTTTTTAAAAACACTGTTACATCTCTGTATAGGATCTAAGCTTAAGCTCTTCTTGTTTAAGACTCATTCTTTAGAGAGAGTTCGTCAAGTTTGTCAAAAACCATGGACGGTGTTCTGGGTCCGGGGGTATCCTTACTTCAGAAACTTTTTGGTAGGTTAATGGGCTGTGTGCTTTCATGACTGTGCATCTTAGGTCTCTGTCCATCTTTTTAAAGGATGCTTGGCTATTGTGCTTTTTATTCTGATAGTTATTAAATTTTATATGAAAAAGTTAAGGGGCTCACAGGAGTGGGGTAAGTATAGAGTTCTTTGCATACAACTTTTGGTGTAGGTTACAATTGAGCAGCATTATATTGAGCATTTACGATATAATTGGACCCTGATGGGTGCTCTGGATAGAGATAACGATTATATCTCTTACTATAAGAGAAAATTTAGCTGAGTCAGAATCAACAGATATGGGGACTTCCCTGGCAGTCCAGTGGTTAAGGCTCTGTGCTTCCACTGCAGGGGGCGTGGGTTGGATCCCTGGTTGGGGAACTAAGATCCCACATGCCGCACAGTGTGCCCCCCCCCAAAAAAAAAAGAAGAATCAATAGATATTTGCTGAGTACCAATCTGTTTCAGAATCTATCTGCTGGGCACTTTTTAATGCACCTAAGCATTTGCCCAGTGAATTCATATGTTTAATCCCAAGGGCACCTGTGGGGTCAGTGGTGCTATCTCTTCATCTAAGGATTCATAAGGCTTAAAGGGGATTGTGACTTTCCCAAGACACACATTTGTAAGTTATGGAATTATGAAGGAAGCTCAGATTACTTAACTTCTCTTCCCACCATGACAACTACACATCTTTGGGTAATTAATTTGGGAACTTACTCCTAAACAGTTCATATAACTCATATATGAGCCATGTTCTTTCAAGTTTTAAATGGCTTTAATTCTATCCTGCCTATTTTTACAGGTTGACTATGTCATTAAGGAAGCAACTAATCTAGATAACTTGGCTCAGCTGTATGAAGGTTGGACAGCCTGGGTATGAATGGCAAGACAGTAGATGAGTCTGGTTAAGCGAGGTCAGACATCCACCAGAATCAACTCAGCCTCAGGCATCCAAAGCCACACCACAGTCGGTGGTGATGCAACTGGGGGCTTATTCTGAGGAAACCTAGGAAATCTCGGTGCGCTAGGAAGTGAATCCTGCAGGACAGCTGCACTCAGGGATACGCCCAACACCATGGCCTGCAACCCCAGGGTCAAGGGTGAAAGAAAGAAAGCTCACCGCCTGAACACGGAGATTGTCTTTCTGCCACAGAACAGCTGCAAACGTGTCAGGAGGTTAGCTGCAGAAAGAAATCGGGATGCCGCGGAGCACAGAGTGATTTGGAACTCCATTCCACCTGACCCTGTGTGTACAATCCAGGAAAAATCAAACCCCGCTCAGAAACAGAGAAAACTGGGGCCGCGACACAGCCAAGGAAGATTTGATGCATTCAGATTCTTGCATAACACTTGTTGCTTGGCAACAGTACTGGTTGGGTTGACCAGTAAGTACAAAAAGGCTATGCGATATGAATTTCAGAAATGGACTGAAGAAGGAGAGCTATGTAACAGATAACACTACGTTGGAAGAACTTCTGAAATGAAGGGAAAAAACCCACCCCATCCTCCTCCTCCCCAGCCCCCACCATCTGCCCATCCCCCTTTACTTGATCTAGTAGATTAGCCATCTTTCACATTCACTTTTATTTCAGTCCTTATACTTCATATTCTTCCATCTCAATGCTGTTAACAACTTATATTTGGAGTGATAAACAGAAATTTTTCCAAAACCACCAGTAACGTGGAAAATGCAAGGATGGTTTAAAGGTCTGGTGATCACATACAAAATGTAATTCTGATTATTTAAGTCATTTCTGTGATTCTATCATGTACAGTTTCCAGAATTGTCACTGTGCATTCACAGGTAATGAATCTAACAGACATTTGATTTAATGTACACTCCCCTTCGCTTATAGTGTACATTTTTGGGAGGTCATTCAAATTTTCCCTCTTCTGTGATTGCTGTAGTTTCTTTCATAGAAAGTAGCTAATCCAATGTAATCTTTTACCTTTTTAAAAACCAGGATAGAGTACCTATTAGAGTTTTACATTGTTGATGACAGATTAACAATAAAGTGATGTTCTGGTGGAGGTAGAGTGAAATGTTTTTTTAATTCAGTTTTCTCATTTGGTACTTTTAATTTACAATTTACAAGGTGTAAATTAAAAGTGCTTTAGTTTACCTGGCATTTTAGGACATATACATGAAACATCAGCAAAAGTGCGAACCACCAACATCTTTTATTAAGTTCAGTTATTAGTGTGTGAAGTACTTTACTTTTTCCACAATTTTAAGTTTCCTGTTCAGTAGTGAATTCATGATCAAGGTTTCCTTAAATTTAGCATTGCATTTCAGTACTGACTGTGTAAGCTCAATTGTTGATCCAAAATAAAAATCCAGACTAGAATAGGATTCCTAAAGTCACGTATCAACACAAAGTAGAACATGATTAAAATCTGGATTGAGTACATTTTTCCTGCATTTTAGAGATTAGCACTGTGATCACTTTCTAGTTGCCAGTCTTCACAAACTTGAAAGGTATTAAGGAAATATTCCACATAGCTCTGGCCTTTCCTGTATCCTCATTGCCACGTTAATATATAATCTTTAAATACTCATGGGAGAATGCATTTCAGTATCAGTGCTCTTCGAATACTTTGACAGGTATTACAAGAAAGGTGGTATCTTTGAATACCCCCATGTGTCTAATAGCAAGTTAAGGAACCTAGTGCATCAAATTTTATTTTCTTCATTCATCTTGAACCTTATTTTCACAATCAAAACAACCTATCTGGAATAATAATGCCATATTGTGTTTTGCACACTGCTTTATTTCCTAGAGCCTATTGCACTCATCACTTGATTACCTCTACTCTCTCTCAAGATTAAACAGTCTTTCAACAACATTCTTTGTCACAGGAAAAACTTTTATCACAGTGATAAAACAAGTTCACACTAGTTTGTCCCTATAGGTAGTATTCAGAAATTGCTTCTTCTTTGGTAAAGAAGATAAATGAAATAGGTTAATTTTATTGCCTGTGAATTTCAGGCTTCAGAGGTACCTGGCACCTTATCCTAGCGAAAACAAAACAGCTTTACATAAAAAACATGCGTCTCTGCTAAATTGTCCATCACTTTTACTTTAAAATGGTCCCTCAGAGAATAGTGTGGCATATACATGTTTGGTTGTAGGGCAGATAGGAATAACTGGGGACTTCAAAGCTTGCTCTTCACTGCACTCTGGACAACAAGACTCCCAGTCTGTACAGTTTGGCTTCTTCTGGGAAGTCATTTGGCAAGTAGCCTTATTTTGACCTGTTGTAAGAGAACTCAACAGTCAGATTTAATCAGAGGTACAAAGGCCTTGGTGATACAGCAGTTTGAGAAGACAGGGATATATTTTGGTGATTATCTTGTAAAATAATGTAAAGTTCAGAGTGCTGTGGTTATGAAGTCATGCATTTTTGACGATACAGAAATACCTGTGGAAAACCAGGGGTCTGCCTCTCTCTTTCTCTCCCTCCTTCTCTCTCACCCTCTCCCTCCCCTTCCCCTTCCTCTTGCTCTCTCTCCCTCCCGCCCCACCCCCTTCCCCTGTCTCTCTTATGCTCTCTCTCTCTCTTTTTCCCTCTCTAAGATTCAGGGGGTACAGAATAACTTATGACCCTTGGAAATTGAAGTTTATCTTAAGTGTTTTGCTGTCTTTAATTTTCTAGAATTGCCTGAGTTTTAGTTGATTTATCTGTAAAGCTGTGGAGGCTTAGTAGTTTATGGTGCTGTCTGTGTTTCTCTTTTACTGTTTCTTTGGTGTGTCTTGCAGTATTTCATTATTTCTGGTCATGAATTCTTCACATAGTTTGCTAGATGGTTATTAAGATTCTTTTGTGTCTGACACTTGTGAGTTTTTTGAGATGTGTGAGGTTTCTGTGTGAGAACTGAGAATCAAGCTCTTGATCTGCTTCCCTAAATTGCTTTCTTAGAGCCCAAACCCCAGGTTCAGGGTGAGGGTTTATAATACAAAGAAGAACTTCCATCACTTCTGCCCTTAACACTTGCCTCTATTACCTGAACTTAGTATGTAGTGTTCTTTATATTGTCCAGCGTTTGATGTTATCTGCATTGTTTTTAACTGTGGTTGTTCTGATGTGTGAAATTTAAGGAAAGAGCCATTAAAAAATTCCAAGCAGGGCAATGCAAGTGCAGCCAAATATTAGAGTTGATGTGCAATCTTAGGTCCTTTTAAATTTGGGGTGATATAGGCAGTACTTTGAATTGAAAAGTCTTCCTGGCCTATTTTCCTCCACATATTTGTGATTACTCTGGGGGCTTACTTGTTTTGGCAGTACTAAAATCAAAGAAGCTGGTTCTTCTTTTCTCCCAATTCTTTTCATATTAAAGAAAGCATCTACAATTAGCCTTGTTAGCTTCTGTTCGTATACATCAAAAATCAGTGAACGCTTTTCTGTTAGCACATTTAAGTACCTTTGTTTTACATAAAACCAGATAAATATGAAAACCAATGACCTTCCATTCTGTATCTTGAGATTGTAAAATGCCAGTAATTTAGAGCTAGGACTTTCCCCCTCCCCTTAAATCTAGGAGGTAGACTATGTTAATGGTAAGGGTCACTGAAAGAAGTGACAGATTTTTTCATTATTTGGGTTGTATTAGAAATACTCCTTCTACGGGGAAGAACTAGCATTATAAATTTTCCAAACACTGGGGAAGGAAATTCACTGTATTAGGAACCCGGAAGGGTTTATTGCACTTTTCCTGCTTTTTTTTATGCCTGGGTAAGAGTATCACCATCTCTTATTTACAAAAGGGCAAATGGACTCCAATTGAGAGAAGCTTTATAGGTTCAAGAGTTAGTTGTACAACATGAACCATTCAGTCTCTTGCTTTCCATGGGAATTTGGGCTTACTAGGGAAGCTGTTGTGCTAATGCAAAAGTGTCATGCAATTAGCTCGGCTTTTGAAGATGATAAACTTAATGAATTGAATGTTGTTCTGAAATGCAGACTTGCAGAATGTTTTTATGTCTTTCGAAGCAGCTTTTTTTTGGTTGTTTTTTTTGACCCAAGTTTCAGCTCCTGTTTGAAGTTCCTGTGTCAATTATTTTTTGGTTTAAATTTTCCTTATATTTCCACCTGTGATGTCAATGGCAACATCACACTTCACTTGTTAATTTACTTTACCCTTATTATGTAGAGCAAATTGAGTTGAACTGAATCTTCCTTGTTCTAGTAACATTGTATAAATAGAGTGGATTCTCTGTACAAAAGGTTGTAATGCCTCCTGATGGTTATAATTTTGTGATTGTATTTAAGGTTAAAAGTTGAATAAATCACACCAGCTTCCTGAAAGTGTTCATAATGCAACTTTTGGAAAACAAAAATACATGGCCTACTTTGTGCATATTTGCATTAACGTGGCAAAGATTGTATGAAATACCTGTTTTTCAAAAAATAAAGTGTTAAAAGACGTAGGATTTAAGCTCTGAATTTGTTGAAGTAGTTTCCAGAAAACTTAATTTTGGAATATGGGGAGTTTTTTTTTTTAAAGCTAATTATTAATACCTACAAAAGTTTAAAAACTTGATTCTAAAAAATGTATTTTACACTCAGTGTTCTAATAGTATTTTTGAATAGCAGTAGAAATTTTACTTCAGTGGGAAAGTTCTTAGTATTAAGGTACAATTTATTAAGCTTAATTTTGTATTTCTTTAAAAACTCCTGTAGAATACTATTGACATGTATATCCCTGGTGTATGAAAGCTCTGAAGGAAAACAATGTCCAGCTTGTTTTAATATCTAGAAATCAGATTGCATTTGTTGCTGCTAGATTATGTTAGGATTTATGTTAACTGTTTAGCCACCTGATATATTTCAAAAGTTCACATCCTGCCTTTGTAATACCAAAAAAAAAAAAAAAAGAAAGCTCCAAAGGAAGCTACACTAAGCGTGGGTGTTTTTGTTTTTTTTAAATAGGGCAATTGGAAGGTTAGTTAAGGAACTTATAGAAGTGATCCTAGGCTGTTAAATTGCAAATCATTCTGGGCAAATGTTCCTTGAGTAACAAATACTCTATGGAGAACCCATGCTATTTGAAAGCCATTTCTTCAGGTTTTTTTCACCTATCTCAATTTCACAAGCTGGTGTTGAAAAGTCTTTCTTCTGAAGTTGTACATAGGGAACTTGGGTGAAAACCAGGCACATTCTGTAGCAAAAACTGATTTCCCAAAATACACGGGGCAGTTTTTAAAGTCTAATAACCCCACACCCTGTCCTTTGGAAGAGGGCGTTGCTGTGCCTGTGGCGAGATCTCGTGCTCAGCACTCCGTATATGCACTCACTGTGTGACTGCCGACTGACTGGGACCTTTTGATTTCCTTTGGAATAGGTAGCGGAGGGCCTGCTCCTCAGAGGTCACAACTTTAAAATCTCCCAAAACGGGCTGTCCAACTGGCTGCATTTTACCTACATAACCTGTTTTACCCCAACATTCCCTTAATTGGCAGTTTATTGAAGAGTCCCCTTTCCTTGCAAAGGCTTTTTTTTTTACCCCCCTGAACTGTTTATACCTGAACAGATGCTTTATTTCTTTTCAAAGTTCCATGGCAAATTTCACACCTTTTTTGAAATTCACAGTGCTCCGGTCCCCCTGGTTTTCTTAGGAGCAGCATGTGTTGGCTCACATTTCTTTATGTCTTCCCTGAAATCTTATGAACCCGGTAGTAATTTAAGGGATGCTTTTAAAATAAACTCGATGGCATAATATAGATGACTATAAAAGGGTAAAAGGCTGGAAGTTGAAAGCTACGGTAAGTTTTCCTGAAAGAGACATCTAACCAGGTTAACATTGGCATTATTTTGTTTGTATTGAGTAATGAAAAGTGTTAATGCATTTTGAAATCCTGGAGAGAAATATGTAGAATTCTCTCACATAGTTCATCTAATTCTTAGATTGCAATAAATTCCACTCTTATGAGAGGGTTTACATCTTTCCTTAGCATGACCTTAGTAAGAAAGGATCTGTCAAAAACAGTCCCTTTTTGGAGGGGGAGCTCGTAGTTTAAGTGAAGTGCCCCACAAAGAATTTCCCCAAAGAACCCATGAAAATAAGCCAATTTTATAAGTCGGTGCATTTTTCACAAGTTCTGAAACTATGCCCAGATTTCCACACCGTCTCCGCCGCCCCCGCCCCTCTATCAAACTAAGGCTTTATTCCTAATGGGTAGGGAAGGAAAAATTGCAGAAAATCTACATAAATGGCCCCTTTCACCAGTACTCAAAACCTCCTGAGATGGGCACGAGTCCGCGAGTCATATATCTGGGTCTAAGCTGCTTAGCGGCCTGGCTAGGGCTGCCAGAGCAGGTATTAGAAGAAAGGCGGGCTGGCTAGGGGCACAGCCAGGGTCAGGGCCACCGTCTGGGTCGGGAAGAAGATCCCAGCCAGCCAGCCTCCTTAATCACAATGCGGTTAGCGTCACATGCCCATCTCTGCCCTCCGCCTGATATTCGGTGGCATATTTCCTTGAGGACTAAATTCCAGAGAGGTACCTTAGCTGCTTTGAGGTCCCCCGGAAGAGTCCGAGAGCCACCATGGCGGCCCTCCCTGGGGATACTAAGGCCTTACCAGGCCCTGTCCAGGGGCAGTTGAACCGATTCCGAAAGGCCTGGGCGGGGTGTAGCACATCTCCTGGGTGCTGATTGGTTATTCCGTGTCCCCGCCCCCTCGGCCCCGCACGGTCTCCTTCTCCTTTGATCTGGGTTTCAAGACAAGCGCTGAGCAGCGGTTGGTCCGGCCCGCTTAAGCGTGATCTCGATTTGCCCAATGAGGAGCGAGCTTCGCGGGTTCTGTCGGGAAAGGCAGCTGGCCTATATAAACGGCCTGCTGGGCGTGCCCTTTCGCTAGGGTTGTCGTGAGTGCCTCTGAGGAAGGCTGGCTTTTGGGGGCGTTTTGCGCTCGCTGAGGGGTCACCTCGGGAACAATGGCGGAAGGAGATAATCGCAGCACCAACCTGCTGGTGAGTACCAGCTCCTCGTCGCGAGGGAACCGAGCGGGGCCTCGTTCTTATCACCCGCCGCGGGCCCGGCCCTCCTCTCCGTTCCCAGGTGCAGGCGACGACTCCTGCCCTTTGGGCTTCTTGGGTAACCTTTGCTTGGCGGTCACTAGTGTCGACTCCTAACATCCCCTGGGGAAGGTGCACGACGGGGCGAGGAGGGCGCGTGATCATTCAACGCGACTAGGGGTTGAGGAGGAAGCGGGAGAAGGGGGGCTGTGACCAGCCTGGGGTGCAGTCCTTGGCAAAGGGCCGCGAGGGGCTCATCAAGCGCTTTTGCGGCCCAGACCCCAGCTGTATCTGGGTTTCCCCGTCTTTGATTTTAACCAGGATGTCCGTTCGCCCTTTTCCCCTAATACTTGGGCAGGGGTGGAGGGTCAAAGGGCTGCTGCCGAGAATTTCTTTTAGAGCTGGCACAGCTTTAAAACGGCAGGGAGGCTGCGAGCTCGCCGCTGGGAACTGGAGGTAGGATCCAGCTGGAGGGACAGTGGCAGGTTCTGGCGTTTGTCTGGAACGTGTAAGTCTGGGCGAGGGTGGGGGGGTGTCCCAGGACGATTTTAGAGTAAGCCGGGGTCGGAGGGAACTACAGTAAGGTTGTATCACAGGCAGACAGTTTTAACCTCAGCACGAATCCCCCCTCAGGATCTAGGTAAAAACGAGAGAAATCCGTCCATCTTCTCAGTTGCCTATCCCCAGGAAAAGGCATGCTACTCACCACCAGAACAACAGTGAATAGAGAAACCAAATTATTTAATTTTGACTTTTGATTTTCCAAGAGCTCAGGTGCTAACGAATTAAGTGACTTTGCAGGGCAGTTTTGATTGTGCGTGATTTTCATTTTGCATTGGTTTTTAGATATGCATGACCTCTGCCCCCTTACATGCACACACACCACCACCCCCTTTTCTATGGTTAGCCTAGTGAGCCCCAGCCAGGTTTCTTTTAAGAGTTGATCGTTGCCCAAGTTCACACAGCTATTGAAACAACAGATCCTGGCCTGGAGCTCGGCTGCTCTTTCCACAGAGCAGTGTGACTTAATTTAAGGAGAACAAGGCCTTTGGCCTTGGATTTGCTGGATTCAGATATGTAAACCTCTGTGTATCTCAGTTTACACATTTGTAAAATGTGGAAACTGAGCTTGTTGGGAGGAGTAATTAAAGTATAAGCACATAATATATTCAGCAGAGTTTCTGCCACATGGTAATCTCTTATTTAACTATATTAAGCATGGTATATAAAGTCAGAAACATTGAGGTCACCTAAGTGTCAGTGTGGCACAGATAACATCTTTATCAAGATTAAGCTGCCCTGTCTCCTGTCATTTGCATATTTCCGTGTGGTAACAGTTATAAGAACACATGGGTTTCCTGTTCCAAGTTTTTTTTCTCTACCAAAATCAGCTTAAGGGCTTTTTGCCCCATTAGCTCATCTGAGAAGTCTACTTGCAGCTGATGGTCAAATTTGCAGAGAAATTTGAAGTCTAACCAAAATGTCCTGATAAGTGTAAGAAGCATTTTATTGAGATATACTGGGCTTAATATGCCTTTTATAATTTTGTAAAAGCACAGTAGTTTTCCTTAATTGTGCAGATGATGCCAACATCTAAATGATTTCATTGCACAAAGAGCTATTTTGGAAATTGGATGCTGTTCGGGAAGAGGCTTTCCTAATGGATTCAGAAGTAGGGGGCTAAATCAATGAAATGACAGAACACCAGACCAGTTGTAACTACCTGAAATGAGAAACTTTAAGTGATCCAATTTTATACTCACGGTGCTGCCACTTAGTAGTGCATGGCTTTGGGAAAGTGCATTCTGAGCTCGCTTTCTTTAATTGTAAAATGGCTCTGATTATTCCTATCTTAAGGGGTCTATAAGGATTATGTTACATAATGCATGTAAAAGAGTAGCCCAGTGCTTGGACTTGGAAAGTGACCATTAAATGATAATTTTTTTCCCCATTCATTTCTGTCTTTGGTTTAAAAATTGCGTTTTTCTGAGAAACTAATTTGTTTAAGATAGTGATTTGTAGGAGCTGTTTTACATACCTGGTGCCTTAGAAGAATTTAACTCTCTAGGAGCCACAGAAATGTTGAGATTAGTAGAATGATCGCTTTAAATGTTACTCATATGTAGGCTGCAGAGACTGCAAATCTGGAAGAGCAGCTGCAAGGATGGGGAGAAGTGATGCTGATGGCAGATAAAGTCCTCCGATGGGAAAGAGCCTGGTTTCCACCTGCCATCATGGGTGTGGTTTCTTTGGTGTTTCTGTAAGTGAGCTATTAAATTTCTGTAGATTGTGGTTGTTACTCATAAGGGCTCAGGTTCCATTTATGGAAGTGCCTGAATCTGTAAAGAATGCCTTTGCTTAGAGCCGTTTGCCTAGTTTTCAGAATTTGTAGTACTTTGTAAACTCAGTTATCAAGGCAGTTGAATAAATCTGTGGCTCACACTTTTTGGTCTTAGGACCCTTTACACTGCTAAAAAATGTTGAGGACGCCAAAGAGCCTTTGCTTCTTCATGTTTACATTAACCCTTACAGCTGTGATGTCATGAAGCTTCCGGAAAACTACTTGTGAGAAAATTAGAATAAAAAAGGTGAATAACATCTTTGAGAACCAGAGGACTAGGAGGATAAACATCTTCAGCTAGGATTAATGAGGTCTATGTTTTTCTAACCTTTATTAATTTTTTTTTTTAAACAGGACTATCTACTATCTAGATCCATCCGTTCTGTCGGGTGTTTCCTGTTTTGTTATGTTTTTGTGCTTGGCAGACTACCTTGTTCCCATTCTAGCGCCTAGAATTTTTGGCTCCAATAAATGGTAGGTGGCATAATGATGTGGCAGTCTAATTTCTGAGAAGTTACTGCACCAGGTAGCTATGACTAGTGTGTTGTAATTAAGCACAGAGAATTAACCATCAGGTGACTAGGGGTTAGATTTATCGTTTGATGTAAAGAATTTCTTAGCTGATTCAGATATAAATCACAAACTTCCGGTACTTATATCTCCATAGTTCTTTTATACTCTAGCATTTATTTTGACTTTTTTTTCTTCCTAGACCTTTTTATTGAAGTGAGGCTTTTTTAGGTAATGTTTTATCAAGGATTGCAGACCTCATAATGGGCTTTCCATAAAAGTAGTATGTCTACTTCTACATTTTTTCCATTGATATTTAAGATATTATAATATTAATTTCACCAATTACTTTTGAATGAATATGAAAACAGTAACGTAGATTTTTTTGCCTGTTCATTTAGCAACTATTTATTGAATGTCTACTTTTCTATTAGGCAGACTCTTCTGGGTGCTGTGAAATATTTTGACTTTTAAGATTCATCTTGGGACTTCCCTGGTGGTCCAGTGGTTAAGACTTCACCTTCCAATGCAGGGGGTGCGTGATCGATCCCTGGTCGGGAGCTAATGCCTCCCGGCCAAAACATAAAACAGAAGCAATATTGTGACAAATTCAATAAAGACTTCAAAAAAAAAAAAGAAAAAGATTGATCTTGTGTTTCACGTTGAGACCTTGAGGTAGTGCAGTGGAGGTTAGCAAAAGTGCTTTAGAATACGTTCAAGCTGTATGTATATAAGTGGGTTGTTGATTGCATTTATACCACTCTTTGAACGGGTTACTTATGAGTTCCCAAGATAAGTGGCTGTGGATCCTGTTAAAGTATTTTTTAACTTCCTTCTGGAATGTTGCATTTCTCTTTTGATCCAAATAGTGAGCAAAACTAGATATAGGAATGGATTTTTTTCTCCTAGCTGCTGTACTCCCTTGGTTGTTTATTTTAATTTAATTGGTAGTCTACTTGTGCCTGTCGTTTTTTGTTCTCCTGATAATAGCAAATTATAAAATAATTCTATAAAAATAAGAATTTTAAATGTAGGGTTTGCTTAAGTTATGGGATAATTAAGCATTTTTGTATTGAAATAAAGATGTTTCTGCCATAGCACAATGGTTAGTGTTAGCAAATGTGCTTTGAATTGTTTTTCATTGTGCTGCTGTTTGGGGGGCAAGTTTGTAACTATGCAATGTAGCAATTTAACAGAATCAACCTCGGACCCTGACTTTATTAGCCAGATAACATTCTAATCTGCTAATTCATAACTCCTGGAGAAGAATTTTCAGAAGTAAGCTCTTGAAGTTTCGTGGTAATCAGTATGTGGCTCAGTCTTATCTACAGAGCGATTTTGTTTTTTGACCTTTATGAAGAAGGAAGGACACTGTTGCCTAGCCACAGTCCAGCCTTGACTATGGGCAGCATACAAGGTCTGATTATTTATAAGAAGTTCCAGGGCTCAGTAGAAGCCCTTCTACTGTATCTGTCACTGCAGATTTATAGGGACAAGGACTAGAGGAGAGAAAGCAACACATCTCCAGCATAGGGCTTACTTTTTATAGCAGCCATTATGTCTGTATAGCAAAGACAGTACAAAGGCAAAAATCAGAACCCAAAATACATTATAAACTACAAAGGGCTTTTTGGAGGATCTTTTTGTATTCTTACTGCTGTTTTGTTTGTGATTATATTTTCCCTCAATGGGACTAAATTTATAAGGAATTTGGATTTGAGCTCTTTGTGGCTGCCTAGGCCTCAAATGTATGAAGCCCAGTGGAGGGTATTGTGCTTTGAATGCTAGTAGTTATTATCTTACTGACGAGTGCTTAAATATAACTGTTTGGTTGAAACTTCACATCTTCCTCCAGGACTCTGATGGGTCACCACCCAGGATTCATTGGGATCTGCAAAATAATATAGGAATAGAGAAATTAATTCATACTGATTTCTGCATGACTCATAGTAGTCATGAGGTTTTTGTTACTATCATTGACCAAATTTGGCTTTAGAACCATAGATGGCCATTACTTTGTACACACACGTGTGTCTTTATGTTAAAACTTATTCCTGTGCTATGAAAGGAGTCTTTTTTGCTATGCTGAGCAGCTTGTGGGATATAGTTCTCTGACCAGGTTTTGAACCCAGGCCCTCTGCAGTGAGAGCACAGAGTCCTAACCACTGGACCACCAGGGAATTCCCAAAAGGAGTCTTAATGGTTTAAGAACTTTTTCTATAACATAATGGTGAATCATTGTTGTTTTTATTTAGATTTTCTTTAGAAGATAGTTTCTGAAATTTGAGAGGACGGTGTATTTCTGTTTACTGTTAAGATTTGCCTATAGTAAAAGGGAAGATTCTTTTCCTAGGACCACTGAGCAACAGCAGAGATTCCATGAAATTTGCAGCAATCTCGTAAAAACTCGACGCAGAGCTGTGGGCTGGTGGAAACGCCTCTTTACGCTAAAGGAAGAAAAGCCTAAAATGGTACTTTTTTAGTTTTGACTTATTTAAGTAAAGCAACATTTTAAGATTGAGTCAATTTTTGCTTCATTATAGTGTAAAGCCTTTTTGCTTTACTCTAGTTGTAGTTTGATGTTTATCATTATCTGTTGGTTTAACTCCTCTGAGTACATTCATAAATATTTATCTGTATTAAACTAAAAGTTAAAATTACATTTTGCATTCAATTTTTTATTCTTGTAGAGGTGAATTTTTTGTTTCTCTTTTATTTACTGAAATAAATGTAAAAGACATATATTTAGGAAGCATTTGTTCTCTTTTCTCTTAGCTTCACTTGAGGTTACTATGTGAAGTTATTAATTGCAAAAGTAGTTAACTTACAAACTACTTAATTTACATACAGAATTATAGTTATTCTAGGAGAGAATGTATGTAAATTCTATAAAGGAGACCTAGGGAGTTTTCTATGGCTTTTATATAATATATAGATACTAAATATTTTTAAAGAAAAGTGGGAATAGAAACGGAGTTATTTTCCAATCTTGGAAACAACCTCCTGAAGTTTCGCTTCTTAGTCTGTTTCTAGAAGTTGATAAATTCTTGTTATTTTCATTATTAGTACTTCATGACCATGATCATTTCTCTTGCTGCGGTTGCTTGGGTGGGACAGCAAGTCCACAACCTCCTTCTCACCTACCTGATAGGTAAGTCTTTGAGGACAAACTGCAGGCACATCCTGGCCAGTAAAGTCTAACTGGAATTTAGTAAGCAATATGTTCCTGCTCCCTGAGTTCCAGGCAGTGATTAAGGAACTGTGTGAGTATGGAAAGATGACTAAATCCCAGGTCCTTGTTTTCAGTGAGTTTGTGGTCTTACTGGAAGTTAAGACAAAGAATTAATAACCAAGGTAGAAAGTAATGTGCAAGAGGTAAAAATAAGCAGTGTGTCTTATCTGAGGTTGGGAGGTATGAAGCAGAAGCTTCTGGGGATAAATACCAATGGAAATAATGGGTTTCATGTTACTTCCTCCCATTAGAGTGTGTAATAGTTTGAAGAACTACCTTCTATAAAATGTTAGAATCTTTGGGAAGTTAATTGCTGCCTTTGTAATTTTGTTTTTGTTTTTAATTTTAAGTGACTTTCTTACTCTTGCTTCCTGGACTAAACCAACATGGAATCATTTCGAAGTACATTGGAATGGCCAAAAGAGAGATAAACAAGCTTCTCAAACAAAAAGAAAAGAAAAATGAATAATACATCTGCTTTATGCAGTGTGATTAATGGTGTATACATTGTCCTTGGGGACAGTGTCTTTTATGCTGTCTGGATACTAAAATGTTACAGATGTAGCTCTTTGCTGTCCCTCATTCTGCCCTTAGTTAGTAGAAATTCTGACTTGCCAAGTAAGGCTTTATGCCCAGTGTCTTCATGGGTGTGTTGTCATCCGCTGGCCTTATATGGACAACTCATTCATCATTACCACTCGTCTTGGTTTTTCTCACCCAGGGTTAATTGAACTCTTACTTTTAAAATAATATTGTGGTGAACTTCATCCTTTAGTACAGTTAACAGTGGCCTGGGATAACTGTTCAAGTTGATCTTTGCTGTAGCTGGATACAAGATAGTGGTCTGTGACTACAGGAAGCTGGTTCTACTGTCTACTTCCACAGTCTGCTTAAACAACTGTCTGGCTTCGTGAATATAGAAACCAAGTTTACCACTTCTGATGAAGAGACCAGTTAAGATTCATTCCTCATTCTGTTTTGACACTGTGGGAGAAGAATCCTCATGGAATAAAATGAAAGTAATTCCATGGCCTAGTATGTGTTGGCTTCTCCCTTGTGCAGAATTCAGCAATTTGTTGGAAGCATTGATCCTCCCTCCCAAATGGGTAATCTGACAGGCTTAGAACTCTTGTTCCCGTGCACTTAAACTTGAAGTTAGTACATCCTTAAGTGCTTTTTAGTAGCAGGCTTACGCAAGATGGTATTTAGGATTTTTAGCATACTTTTGATTTCAGATTTTCGCTAATGAAACTAAAGTACATAATAGGTTAAGAGTCATGTCTATGACCTTCACTCCAAGACCAGCCGATAAAGAACAAAACTCATCCTGTGTTTAGTCAAGATTCATTTCAGTAGAAAATCCTACTAGTTTTTCAAGACCAGAATAAGCCTTTAAAGGTAAGCCTCAAGATTCTCATTTTATGGTATCACTGGCTGCTTTTGGTCCCCATAGATGGAGTAGTTGAAATCTGTAGGAATGAACCTCTGAGGGCTGGAAATGTGACATATTTGGGAACAATTCTTAAACTGATTAACTAGCTGTAATATAGTTTTGTGAATTTATTGCACTGATGCTGTAAAACCTGGACCTTGTGGTGTATCTGTTCCTAAGTAAGTGTTGTTTTCTCTCCTTCAATATTGCTGTAAACAGTGGCACCCATGTAGCATATGTTTGACTTCTCTTTTTTTAATGTTTCGTATACAGACTACCGTAATTTACATGTGTTTCCTCACTGTAAATAAGCTTGTCTTCCTAGATTTTTGTGTGTATGTGTGTTCTACCAATTAACTACTTTTGCAGTTTTAATCCTGTATTATTTCTTCTACTTTGTTTTGTGTAAAAGGGGAAAAATAAAAAAGCTGGAATCCCTCCTTGTGTCCTTTCTTTATAGCTTAGCCAGTACAACGTTTACATGATCGGATTTATGTACCCAATTAATGAACTACCCTGTGTGATCATTACATGGCTATAAGGTGCTCTTTAAGAATAAAATGAAATAAAAGGTTTAAATTTATTCATTCAGTAAACATCCAGGCACCACCCTAGAT
Source organism: Pseudorca crassidens (assembly GCF_039906515.1). Taxonomy (NCBI): domain Eukaryota; kingdom Metazoa; phylum Chordata; class Mammalia; order Artiodactyla; family Delphinidae; genus Pseudorca; species Pseudorca crassidens. The sequence continues at coordinate 23,599,812 of NC_090310.1, forward strand.
GGAAAAGGAGATACAATGAATAACTGATGGCCAAAGGTGATGTGTGAGAGGGCCTGGTTGGAAGAATAGGCAGGGAGCCATGCAGGAGAGAGTGCCTGCCCAGGCACCTCTGTACCCTAGGGCCTAGCTCAGAATTCGGTACCTGAGCTGCTCAGTAAATAATTGGTGGGTGACTTTTGTCTGCACTTAGAATTTTTTAAAAAATAGAGCCCCAGGCTTCCCTGGTGGCGCAGTGGTTGGGAGTCCGCCTGCCGATGCAGGGGACGCGGGTTCGTGCCCCGGTCCGGGAAGATCCCACATGCCGTGGAGCGGCTGGGCCCGTGAGCCATGGCCACTGAGCCTGCGCGTCCGGAGCCTGTGCTCCACAATGGGAGAGGCCACAACAGTGAGAGGCCCGCATACCACAAAAAAAAAAAAAAAAAAAAAAAGAGCCCCAGTTGGATATTTTATCATTAGGCCTTACTATCTATACGTAGTGGATCCTGGGAACAGATTCAATGTCAAATTAAATCTCTTTGCTCCCCCTCTCCCCAAAACGTATGGATCCTTCCTTGGAGCCTCCTGGGGGCTTGATGATGTCCAGAACAGGGAAGTCTCAACCCAGTCACCATAGGTCTCCTCCTGGTCACTGGATGCTCTGAAATGCTGGTCTTCCACATGCAGCCATGATTACTCCCCAGGCCAACTTGGCTACTCCTGTGCTAGCTCTGGCCACAACACAGGTCCCCTTTCAACTCTTGCCTTTGCACCACCTCTGGCAGAGGTCCTATCATTCCAGAATTCACAGGATGACAAGAGGCAGTTTATACATGGCCCTCCCGCTCCATTTCCACCCTTCTACCCTTTTTCCAGTTCCAATCCAACCATTCTGAGATTTCTGTCCATCTTTATATGCCCTCCTAGCTCTTAATATCTATAGGCCACACACCCTTCCTAACGTTTCAGGATCCCCAAACCCCACAAGTAATTTAGTAGCTTAGACAAGTTATAAGTGACCACTTTTTTGTTTTGATTTTTTAACCTACAGCAAAATTTGGAGACTAAGTTAAGATTGAATTTAGTTTGCTCCCTCATTTGTGAAGTGGAGATAATAGTACAGATCTCACAGGGACATTATGTAATTGCATGTGTTGTTCTGAGGATTCAGTTAATCTACAGGAAGCACTTAGTGGCAGTTAGGAATTAGTAGTTGTTAGCACCCTTCACGACACAGATCAAATGGCGCTTCCTCTGTGAGAGCTTCAGCAACTTTCCAGGCCACTTCTCTGTTCTCACAGCACTTCATATTGGCGTCCTATGTGGCACACTGCCCAGTATTGTGCTGTAATTTAGAGATCTGTGTCTGCTAGGATCTGTACCTCTTAAGGGCAAGAACTGACATTTTTGTCCTCTCACCTGGTACAACACCTGGCAGGCACATGGTAGGCACTCATTAGATATTTCCTGAATGAAGGGATGAATGAATGAATGAAGTGTATAAAGAGATGGTGGTACTAATTTTCTATTTATGGTAAGGCTCTTGAAGGAAAGTGGATTTATTCACTTACCTTCCCACTGTTGCTAAGGCCCTCAAGGTGAGCACCACATTTTTAGTCAACAGAATGTGTTGTTAAGTGTACAGGTAACCAGTTCTTAAAGGAAATGTTCATTAGAAAAGCAAATGTCCTTTTGTAAATGTAAGTTACAACCAGAGATTTTTATATCCCTGAGATGTTCAAACTGGGAGCTTGGTTCTCCTCAATGTTCACCTGGGATTTGAGAAGCATTGGGGGTGGGGGAGGTGGGCTGTGATGCCAATCACAGACGCTGACTGAGCACGCAGGCTCCCGGGTTTTATGTGTCTCTTATATGGATTATTTCATTTACCCTCATAGCAACTTCAACTGATTGGTGTATCATCCCCATTTTGCAAATCGGGAAACTGATTTGCCCATTCATTTATTCAAATACGTGTCAGCCGCCTACTATGTACCAGATGACTTTTCTAGAAGCTGTGGGTACAGCGGTGAACAAAACCAACCAAATCCCTGCTTACTTAATGGAGACAGACGATAAATACACTTCCAATATTTCAGGTGCTAAGTGCTATGGAGAAAAATTAAGCAGGGCAATGGGGTTGGGGCGAATGGGGAGAAGGTTGTATGAGTGTGTGATTGAATAGAGACCTGAGGAAAGGGAGTGGGGAGCAAGTCTCGGGATAAACTGGGGGGGAGGAATACTCAAGTTAAAGGGAAAAGCAAATGCAAAGACCTTGAGGCAGAGTATGCTTGGTGTATCTGAAGAAAAGCAAGCCAGGGGCGAAAGTTGGGGGGATGATGTTCCTAGGCAAGGAGGCAGGTGTGCAAGTCAGGGAGGACCTTGGTTTTGGTAAGGAATTTGGATTTTACTGAGGGTGCTAGGAACCCTTGGAGAGTGCAAGGTCTGACAAGTTTTAAAGCGATCATTGTGGCGGCCAAGTGGGAAACACAAGGAAGGGTAAGAAGGGAGGGTAAGGGTGACAGCAGAGAGGAAAGCAGTCCATGGCAGAAGTTTCAGATGTTGGATATCTAGCCTGAGGTTACTCAGCTCCGGAGAGGGCGGAGCCAGAATTCACTTCCTCCCAGGCCGTCAGACCCTGGGCTTCACGCCGTACCTACTGAGCATTTATATACTACGTGCCAGACATTTTGCGAGCCCTTTGTCACCATTATCTCATCTGTTCACCTGGGATTTGAGACGGCTGAGCGTTTATTTTGAAAGCGCTTAAAAGGCTGAGCGTTTATTTTGAAACATTTGTGGCTTTCTTCCAAACTGTGTATCTCAGAACTCAAAAGCAAAGCCTGGAACGCCAGTAAATAATTTCTAATATTTAGGGAGAGTCAAAAAGGAAGCACCGATTAAAAAATATATTTTTGACTGTATGAAAAAGTACTCTATACATGTTTCAAAAAACAAAACTAAATTGTATTGGGAGAAAAGCAAGTCTTCCATCCCAGTTCCTAACGCCCTTCCCAGAGGCATTTACCGATTTCTTGTGGGTCCTTCTAGAGATACCGTAAATACGCAAGTATCAAAATTAATTCTAAATGGTAAACAGTTACTGCAATAAAAATTTGCAAATATCTAGGCCCTTGTCAGTTTTTGACTTTTACGGATTAAATGCTAGAAGGTAGTCGAACCTGTGCTAACGCCGCACCTCCACCAGCTAGCTCCCCAGGGCCTCGCCTGGGTGTTCGACTCCATCGACTCTCTACTGCCCACCCCTGAGGAGGTTCCGCCCCTCGCCCGCCTCCTTCCACTAGGCAATTCATTTTTTAATTTTTTTTGTTTTTGGCGGTCCGTTGAAAGTCTCGCGATAGCCCGACCGCTTCCCATAATTCCGTTCACTCGCCCCGCCCAACTTCTTTCCGCCATCTTTCCGTGCCGGTGAGTGTCTTTCTCTCAACGATCTAGTATCATCCGTCAACTATCGGTGCCATCCTATGGTCTAGGACTCGGCTTCGGTGCCCTGCGAGGATGTCGGAGACCTCCTGGGCCGGGGATACTATCCTTGCAGGGGTCTGGGCAGGCGGAGGGGGGAGTCCTGCCCGGCCGCCCCATGCTCTGCACTCTGGGGAGCCCAGTCTCTGAGGCGCAGGCCGCAGCCCCGGCGGGACCCGGAGCTTTCGACCGTCAGGGGGCAGTCCCGACTCTTTCGGCGGCGCCAGGATCTCCCATTAGTGGTCGAGGCAGCTCCTTGGCTCCGAGAAGCATCGGGGAGCCGTAACCTTGGTGAGCCGTGCAGCTTCCCATTACTTCGGCCGCGCCGGGAGCTTGGGAGACAGAAGATCCTCAGGAGGGAAAACTGGATCCTGCCTGGGGTGGCGGTTTGCTGGAACGAACTTGGGTCGTCTGGGCCCCAGGGTTTCCTCTCAGACACTTTGCTGAGCTTGAGGAAGCAGGTTGGATCCCTACTGTTGTCATTTGAGGCATGCCTCTATCCTTAGCTTTCAAAACTATTGAAGTTCGTGCCCATTGTGATAGAGTCGATTCTGGTGCATGTGAAATGTTTCTGCTTACCAGTGTGCTACGATTGCTGTTGGTCATAATTTTAGATGGCACAAGGACGGACGTTTCATTTTAATAGTTACGGGTGTTAGGTGAGAGTTGACTAGTATCTTTTGGGTGTTAGGACAAGGCTGACACTGAGTCAGTTGGTTTAAAGGACAATGTTAAATAGTACAGATGCTGCTGGATTCCAGAAGTTTGGAAAATATTGCTGGTGATTGTCGGCTCCCGTTCTGAATAACTGACCTACCATGGCTGGTATTTTCATTTGATTAATGAAATAATCAAATGAATTATTTGATTCGACACAGTCGACATATTCCTCTGGGTATCCTGGGGAACTAGCCTGCTTAGAAATGGGGAAACTTCCTCATGATAGAGGCAGAAAGGGAAGGATGTGTTCGCAGTGGAATGATTGGGTGCCTTTTAATGGCAATGCCAATAAAATCCCTGTTTTGTCTTCCCTGAACAGCCATAATGGTGCGCATGAATGTCCTGGCCGATGCTCTCAAGAGTATCAACAATGCCGAAAAGAGAGGCAAACGCCAGGTTCTTATTAGGCCGTGCTCCAAAGTCATCGTCAGGTTTCTCACTGTGATGATGAAGCATGGTAAGTGTCTTGCTGTTTATTATGTTTTGAGGTAAACATGTTACAGAATGGGTCCTGTAGAAGTTAACTGTTGGAGAGATGTGGGGAGATGTGGGAAGATGGGAGAACAAGGTGGCAGTCATACATGGGAACTAATGCAATTGATTGGGGCTGTGGACAGGGTAGTTCTGGACAAATGATGCTGTTCAAGAAATAACTGAGTAGGGTAGAACTGTTGAAAGGAAGAGAAAGTTTGGCAGCTAAAATGGCCTTTCTTTGTGTAACATTGCAGCTGCAACATGTCACTGAAAGGGCCCTGAACCTAAGAGCTCCTTGGGATGGAAAGGAGGATTGTTTTGTCTTGGGCACGAGGTAGCCTTTGGGAGTGGGAAGCCGTGAAAAGGCAAGGAGGAAATAATCCCCTTTTTAACATTTCAGGGTGGATTGTTTTGGGTGTTGCCCCCTAAATTTTAAAAATTATTTTTAATACAGTCACTTGTGTTCTGTAGGTTACATTGGCGAATTTGAAATCATCGATGATCACAGGGCTGGGAAAATTGTTGTGAACCTCACAGGCAGGCTAAATAAGGTAAGGATTGATTATCTTCCATGTTTAAGAACCTTCAGAATGGTCTACCAAGGTGTTCCATGTTATAATTGCTCTTGTAGAATCAGATAATGTGCTTGCTTTAGGTTAAAAAGATTAAGGATTGATTAAAATCGTTAATTTTTATATAGGACCTTTTACTTCGTTTGTTCTCCAGGTAGAATTGTGAGTTAACTTAGTGTTTGTGGAGTAGAAGGTATCTGAAGGGAGATGCGGGAGGGTTGGGTGAAAATGAACAACCGATGATACTGGTGTTTGAATCTTGGGTGGCTCAAGGCCACTAGTCCTGACAATGTAAATAACTTTTGGTCCTTCGTCTCGCTTGGTGATTGTTGGGTATTTTGAACAGAGAGTATGGGATTCTCTAACTATTAATATTTCTGTTTTTGCTGACATAGGCTGAATATGTCTTTGAGGTCTCTTCTCCCTGTAGGCATAATCTACTGAATCTGTTTGATTCTTTTGACTTTGTGGTTTAACTGATTCCATGTATTTTGGGGGCAGGTATCTGTCTATAAGCAAGTTGGGGGTCTCTAAGCTGCTACCCTGCTTTCTGTGTTCAGGTTTGTAGCTTTCCTATTTGCAAGGGGTCCAACAGAGTGGGGCACACGGGCCAAGAAAGTGAGTGGTTAGTGACAGGGGCCAGATTTATTGATAAGGTTATTTCCTGGACCAACAATTCCTATTTTACAAAGTTGGTTCCTTACATAGTGAATTTGCTTCCTGTGTGGATACTTAGTGTCAGATGAAAACTACTGAATTTGAAGCCTTTGAAGAATTTTTGAAGGGAATTTTGGGCCTATGTCTTGTTTTGTTCTGTTGTAGCCATTAGACTCCAATCCCACGGAAGGATTTGGATTCACTTCTCTTTCGCTCTGACCCTCACAATGTTCTTGAAGTACAAGAGGACGTGTCTTTTTTCCCCTGTTTTTAGGAGTTAGGAAGCTGAGAGCTGAGTCCTGCTCAAGGTCTCAGTAAACTGTGGAAGAGCTGGTTCCAGTATATAGTTTAAAGCTGTCCTGCAGCAGCTTTTGTTGATGTTAAAAAAGCAAAACCAAAAAAACTTAGTTGGAGAAGTGCCCTGTACCACATTTCTCTTGAACTACACATAATAGCTTGAGAAATAAGTTTTAACAGAGTATTTCCCAAATGGAACTCATTTGTGACATCCTTGTTCAGTGGTATACTAGTTTAGAAAATCCTGGCTAACAGGTAGTTGAAATCCAGGCCCTGCCACATTTAACTGTTTGAATTAGTTTTTGGTTTCTCTCAGTTGCAGTTTTCTTACTTTATAAGACATTTTTGCCTCAGTTTCCTTCATGCAGGAGATAGATGTACCTTATTGTGGAATTGTAATGCAGTTGGGAAGTAAGGTAGTGTTTAAAGATTATAGATTAAGAAAATTCTTGCTTTGATTGTATCCTCTTAAGATTCATCTGCTTTGGGAGTGGATGTGCTGGAGTTCTGCTAGCTGAATGGAAGGGATTTTTGCTGCTGGAATAAAGCAAGCCTGGGTGTGGTAGTGTAGAGGCCTCAGAAAGGTCTTTCACTGTAGCTTGCTTGGGTTTTCCCTATTCCTATCCCTGTATTGCTTGCATCCAGTGTGGGATTGCCCTTGACAGTCAAGTGACATTTGTAGCTGGTAAGGTGATGTTATAAAAAGAAGAACCTGAGTGGGCCTCCTGCCATGGGGCAGTTGGGCATGACAGGTCCATTTTCAGTTTCTGTGGGTTCAGATCTGTCTAGGGAAGTGTACCAGCTCCAAAGACTTCACTAAGTTCTAATCTCATAGCCTCTTCTAGTTTACAGTTAAGCATCTTGGAATCTTGAATGATTCTTATGTGGATGTGCACACACAACTTTCTGTCCGCTCCCTTAGCCCTCTGAAGGTAGTAATCCTGAGTGTTCTCACGTGATCATTTCTTGTGTGTAAACAGCAGGAGGCTTCCTGCTTTGATTTTTTTTTTTTTTTTTAAGTGCGCTAGTGATTTGTAGAGTTGGTGGTCTAGCAGAGGGCGGGGTCACATTTAGCTCTAATTAACTAAAGAGCCTTTTAGTCCCCTCATTTTCCACCAAATTGGATGTAGTCATAGACCTTGTGTGAACCCACGGATAGATTCATGTAGCCTGTTAGTGGATATTTGAAACTTTATTGTGTTTTATGGTTTAGGTGTGATGGATTGTAGTGCCTTGGCTCTTAGCTCTCACTTTGGAGGATAGTTGTTGCTGTGTCATCTCTCCCACCCAACACTGTCATAGCATGCGGGTGGGATAACTCTACCTCGTTCTGCCTTCTATACATTTTGCTAGATTAGTAGGGCTTGACTATAATTTATTTGTCTAAGACTTGAGTTCTTTAAAATCTGGTCATTTGTGCTGAGGCAGCTCTGTGGGCCATAGGAATGCACACTGGTGTTATCTTGGTGTTTTACCTCTTCTGTTGACTTTTTCAATAGTTTGCCTTTTCTTCCTAAGTAGGCATAGTCTTAATTGTGTTTTTCAAATGGCATTTATATCAAAGATTGTACAAAATAGTTACCCATTAAATGTTGAGTTGGTTGGTTTATATGACTATTCAGTTATAAATGCATTTTAGTGTTACTCTTTTTCTGTTATTGGTGAAGTGTGAACAGCGTTTTCTGTTCTGTTTTTACAGTGTGGAGTGATCAGCCCCAGGTTTGATGTGCAACTGAAAGATCTAGAAAAATGGCAGAATAACCTGCTCCCGTCCCGTCAGTTTGGGTGAGTCAATTTTCCGTATTTAAAAGTTAATGCTGTGGATCCCTGTGATGCAGTTTGACTTGAGCTTTTTTTTTTTTTTTAACTTAATAGCAGTATCAGTTGTCTCCGTTTCCATCCTTGACTCAAGGATTAGCTTCTGTGTTGCCATACTTCATGTGTTAGGCTCTAGTTTCTGAGAGGCGTGGAAGAGCTGAGGCTGGCTGAGAGACAGCAGAATTGTGTGCCCTTTAATGTCTGCTCTTTTGGCTCAGTGCATATAGTTCATATATGTTCACTGTGAATCCCTTCCTATGGCCAGAATGACTTCTCAACCATTGGCCTCTGGGGAAACTCGATTTGAAAATCTTCCTCCTCGGTAAGAGACTGAGTTCAAATCCTGGTTTTTCTGCTTTAAACCTGTGAGGCCTTGGGCAAGTCATAGCCTTGATTTCTTCATCTTAAAAATGGTAGTAGTTCTCTTGTAAGTTATAGTATCACCTGATTTAGTTCTGGTAAAGCACTTTAAGATCTGACACAGTAAGTGCTTATCTATTTGTGGTTAAGAACTTAAACCCACAGTCATGTTTGGTGATGCTGAATTTACTCCCACTTCGTGTCTGCCGTATAACAGGTATAGTGTTATGAGCGAGTCATTTCTGATTGTAGTTACGATACTAATTTTCATGCCTCCCAGTTGGCATACCTTCTGTGTCTTACGTTGATCCCCATAGTAACCCATGAGGTAGCCAGGCCAGGTGGGACGCCCTTTGTCCAGATAACTGTGTACAGTAGTTGGCCTGTGATGGTACACACAGTAAGTGGCAGAAACAGTTCAGTCAGTACTTTAATGCTTTAGATTGCATGTCTCCTTGAGAGCAGAAAGTGACATTTTGAAGTTAAAGGAGTTCTAGTCTTTGCTCTTAGGTAACATTGCTTCTCGTTGTTAGCTGAGGCCAGGGCTGTATGTGTATAGCTGATATCTCTGGGTTTGGGTCTTTGGTTCTAGGAACCGTGCCTGTGTACTACCAGCCTGTGGAGGCAGCATTAGTCTGTGTGTCCATTATGGGAAGGCATCTTAAGCACTGATAAATGTTGGAGTTTTTCTGTACCAGAAAGTAGCTCTGTGTTGAACATTCTTAGGAAAAACTTACCAGCTTTTTTTTTTTTTTTTTTTTAAACTTTCCATAGTTTCATTGTACTGACAACCTCAGCTGGCATCATGGACCATGAAGAAGCAAGACGAAAACACACAGGAGGGAAAATCCTTGGATTCTTTTTCTAGGGATGTAATACATACGTGCAAATAAAATGCCTCAGAGGACTCTGGTGCTTCCCTCAGTCGTTTTGAACTTTGTACAGCAGAGTAGCAAGAGCGTCTGCGGGAGTGTACAGCCTTTGTGTTAATTGGTGAATGCTGTTTCCTTGACGTAGAAGAAAGTTTTGACTTGGGATAACTTTCGCCGTCACCCTTGTGGCTCACCAGAGGAGGGTGTGTCTGGCCCTGGATGGTTGACTCTGGGTTGGGGTCCAGGTGGTGAAGCTGTCCCTTTCTGGAGTCTTACATTAACCCTGGAAGGAGTGGTGCCTTTCCTCTTTTTAGCTTGACAGAATACACATTTCAAGCCCTAAAAATATGATATGGTTGTAGTTGATTATGTAAGTGCTCATAAGGAAACAGATAACTAGAGCCCCACAGCTCACTAAGACTCATCTCAAAGTAAATTTGGATGGCATGTCAGGGACATTTTAGCAATATGTGGTTATAAAATGTCATTTTTTCCAAAAAGTGGACCATCTTTTAAAAACTAGTTTTACTGTAAACCTGTCACCAAGTATATTCTGGAATTGGCGAGAATTAGTTTACTGGACCACTTGACCTGGGAAATGCTTGTAAAGAGCTCAGACACCAAAGAGAGGGCAGGGGTGGCTTTTGTGAAACAGACCACGGCTCCACTCTCCCTTCTAAGAGTAGTGCTGTCCAGTACAGCTGTAACAAGAGCTACACTAATGTGTAGTTAAGCCTTCTAGTAGCCGCGTGAAGACAAAGAGAAACAGCTGGGATTGATTTTTTTTTAATAACATTTTGTGTTCAAAAGTTAAAATTTCAGCATATACTTGATGTGAAAAACGAATGGGATTGTACTCTTCATGATGTCTTTGAAATGATGAACACTACATTTATTTACACCTAAAGCACATCTTAATTGGGACTAGCCTCTTTTAATAGCTACATGTGGCTGGTGTTCCGTATTGGACAGCACAGTCTAGACTCTTGATTCTTGGTGGGTCTGGCCAAGGAGAAAGGACGCTTGGAAGAGATCCTGGGTATGTTATGTAATTGAGCACCTAGCCAGCTGTATTTTCCTGCATAGGAGTAGGGTGAATGGGGCAGCTCAGCCTTACAAAAAAGGACAGCAGCTACTTTTCCTCAGTTGTCTGCTGGTCAAGTGGGCCAAAGTTAAAAAGGCTGTCAGGTTGTAGGCCTTATTACAAGATGTCCAATAGACCCAATAGGATGTTAGGTGCCTAAACCTGTCTGATGTATGGGTTTGATTTTATTTTTCTTTTCAGAAAAGGATAAGTTTCACAGTTCTCCATTGGGATTGTTTTGATAACTTTCCTATAGGGCTGTTTTTTGACTTTCTTCTGGGTCAGACAGTTCTTGGTAAAAACCCTTGCTGACCTGGCGTAAGGTGAATTCTGGCAAGTGACGACTTCTTTGTTCTTCCTGTTGGGTAAACAGGGACAACTTAACCTCATGGGGTTGCTAACATGGACTGGTGCATGGCTTGTATTCAGTAACTTAGTAACTTCCTGGAAGGAGGGCCTACTGTAAGATATGGGAAACAGGAGTACCTAGACACCCTAGAGATGTGGCTGGTAACCACATGTGGTAGGCCTCACTTGCCAAAATGTGAGAAGAAAAGTTGAGAGGCATGTCTGGGTTTGGGGCCTCTGATGTTTGGAAGGCCATGAGTAAGTAACATGGGTTTGGGGGCTCAGTACACCAGGATTGAGGCCTGCTTTTCCACGTAATAACTTTGATTCCCTCATCTGTATATTGGGGATAATGGAAAAAAATCTACCTCAGTTGAGGGAAAGATGAGGTTATATAAAATAGCACTTGACAGTCATTTTACAGCTGTATTTGTCAGACACTGAAGTGAAGTGAGTCTAGAAGACCAAAGAGCTAATGGTTGATTGGTTCTCTTAATGCCAAATTTGTAAGCTCTAGGTGGATGGAGGCCATGTTTTGTTTACTGTTGTCTGGTCTCTAGCCTGATACATGGCACATAGGGGAAGACTCAGTAAGTACACGTTGACTGAATATCATACTGGGCATTGACTTCAAATGCTAAAGTGAGGACAAGAAAATGGCCCTATTTGCCATTAGTAGGGATCCTGTGTCCTTTAAAATGAACAAGGCTGGGAAAAATCTGGATAAGGAAAATTGGGTGACCTGTTGATGAATTTAACAGCACATGAGTGAGGAAGCAGGTGGCCTTAGTCCTTGTTTCTGAGACCCAGTAAGAGTTGTAACATGACCGGGGGCTGGTTGGCTGGGTCTAGACGCCTGGGTTTGAGGCTCTGGAGATAGTTTAGGTTCCTGCTGGCATAATGACTTGGCTCAGAGTTGTACTTTGCTGTGGTGTGAACTCAGCTTTTCCTCCTAACGTGCTACTGTTGCCAGCCGGCAGAGATCTGGGGTTCGGAGTGGGACAGCCCACCAGATGCACTTTGAGTCAGTGTTAAAGGGGGCCGCAGCACGTACCCAGACCCTGGAAGTCAAAACCGCTGCCAAGAACATCCTCCATGTTTTAGCAGCACGTCTGTGTCCGCGCCAGTGCATGCCATGTCCTCATTTAGAACCTGTTTTGCCTTGCCTCTGGGTAACTTGGGTAGATAGAATTCTGAGTACTCAGTTCTCTGGGAAAGCCAGAGTTATTACAGCCTTCCTTGGTCAGGTCAGCATCTGAGATTACTTTTCCCTTCTCCCCAGGCTAGGAAGTTCGCTTTCCACTACTGACCCCGAAGAAAGCAAGCTCTGGGAGACCCGAAGTCTGATTCTTACTTGGCTTTCCAGTCGAATTCACTGTTTCCCAAAACAGCTGACCATACCAGTTGTTTCATCTTTAATATAGAGATAATCTAATCCTAAACTCTAAATCACCCCCACATATGTGCCCCACCTCTGAGCCCTTGCTTATGGCTCACCCCACCTGGAATGCCTTCTCCTCTTCCCCGGAGGTGTTCCCAAGATCCAGCTTAAATGTCACTTCCATCGTAAATCTTCCTCCAAAAGGAACATGTGTTGTTATACTCTTATCTTTTCTCTCCTAAAGATATAAATGCCTTAATAAGGCTAATAGTAGTTTTTAGTGTTTGTTAAATGTTTACTGCTATATGCCAGGAATGGAATAAGAGCTTTACATGTATCATCTCATTTCATCTTAATTCTGCATGATGGCTACTATTGCTGGCTCCAGTTTTTCAGGTGAAAAAAATGAAGCACAGAGCTTTGACACCATTTATTGAAGATGCTAGGGAGTGGCAAAGTCAGGATTTAAATGCTTTACCAGTCTAAGTTTTCTGGCCCTTATGTTCTGGCATACATTCTCTTTATCTTCAGTGTGTAACTAAATTTATTATATGTTTACTATATCCAGGCACTTGGGGTACCCAGGGTGTGCCAACATCTAGTCCATGTTCCACAGCAGGAGCCCTGTTATCTCTGTCCCCAGCATCTAGCCTATCAAAGATGTCAGCATGTTTAAAAAAGTCATCACTGACCCTCTGGGCCATGGGAGAGTGTTTTTAAAAGTGTAATCCCATCCAGTGCCTGTGTTATAGTGTTGAGTCCACAGAATTCCATGGTCCCAAGAATCAGTCTCAGGGAAGCATGGGAGTAGAGTGGGATATGGGCAGGATTCAGTTCAAGGTCACTGTCCTGGCACCCAGGTTCCCAGTTTTATGTTTTAAGTAATCTAATGGGCAATGAAAGTGCTGCAGACCACACAGAAAATAAGGGAGGCAGTAAAGAAAGATATGGTTAATAGAATGGATCACATGCTGTGTGATCTTGGGCCAGTTGCCTTTCCTTTATGTGCATCAGTTTCTTCATCTTTAATGTAGGGATAATGGTACTACTCTCTGTGGTGGTCATTAAGATTAAATATAATGCTTGTAAAGTGCTGGAATGGTAATTAGAGCTGTTGGCAAAATATTCAGGTTCTCCACCTGACAGGCACATGTACTTTCCATGTGATTAATTCTGGTCAATGAATGAGCTGTGAGCAGAAGTGATGTGTGTTCCAGGCTGGAGCATCTAGTGGCTGGTGGGAGAACTCCCATGCACCCTGTTTCTTTCTGCCATGGTCATGGGCACTGGGCTGCATTAGCCCAGGCCTGGGAGTGTGGATGACAGTGCAGAGATCCAGCTATTCAGCAATGACAGAGTAGGAAGAGCAAGAAATCACCCGTTGATGATTCTGCTTTGTTACTAGCCTCCTGCTACAAGTGCTTAGAGCAATCTCTGAAATTTAGTAAGGGCTTATTAAGTTACAAAAAGGAAATGGGTGGGCTATAGAATAATAGGGTTTATCATTCTTTGAGTGGATGTCAGGAGACTGTAGGACCCTCTGTTCTCAACGTGGCTTTTTCCGTTACCCACCGGAACCCCCTCCATGCGTACACGTGGCTCTTACGTACCCCCAACCCGCAGCCCTCTGACACAGACAGTCCGTCCTTAGGTGGGGCACCTGCCTCAAACCAGGTAGAGGATACATGAGGGTTTTTGAACCTGGAAGACGTGAGGTTTGTGTCTTTAAAATGGTGGAAATGATAAGATAAAAACCTTGAGTGCTGCTGATTATCATGATTTCGGCCACGTGGAAGAAGATGCTTGGAGCAACAGAGGAATGTCCCTGAGCAGACAGATGCATCAGGTCCTTACGGTGTTTGGCTTCCAGTGGTTCCTGAGATGCAGCTGCACCCTACCCTTCCCATGTTCATATTCTGTGAGCAAGGAATAACATTCTCCACTATTTTTTTTCAAAAGTACTAGTTTGAACTAAATTTAAATTTAGTGTATTTAAAATAAATTAATGAAGCTAAAATTAAATTTACTGATTTGAACTAAATTCTAGTTACTTGCAAACTAACACAGGCCTACTTGCAGCTCTTTCACCAATCTGCTCTGGAGCTTCTTGGGGATCAATCTTGTCATCTGTCAAATGGGGGCTGGGATATTAGTCCTACCTGCTTTTTGAAAATATTGAAGTATAGTTGATTTACAAGGTTGTGTTAGTTTCTGGTATACAGTACTACCTGCTTTATTAGTCATCATTTTTCGTTGCAAAAAACAGAAACTACTCTAGCTAGTTTAATTTATTACAGGATATAAGGTAACTCAGTCTCTGGAAGGGCCAGAGGCTTTCCTCCAGGGCTGGTATCTCCGTTACACCTCTGGCCCATTCTGTTCAAAAACTCAGCTCCTGAGTTCTTTGCCCCTGCTGTTTCTGGAAGCTTGAGGTTTCTATCACCCTTACTACTATCAGTTCTACACTGACTTCATGTTAGCCTTTGATGCATGGTTTCTCAACCTTGGCACAATTGACATTTTGGGCAGGATAATTCTGTGTGTGTGTGTGTGTGTGTGTGTGTGTCTGTCCTGTACATTATACGATGTTAGCAGCATTGTTGGCCTCCCCACATTACATGCCAGTTGAGACAACCAAAAATCACCCCAGGTTGAGAAACACCGTTCTATTGGATCAAAGCTTCACACTCCACTGCAAGCAGACTGTGCCAGGGCAAGAGTTCAAAAAGAGGCCTGGGTGTCATATGTCTGTGTATTTAAAAGTAATAAATCAAGGGCTTCCCTGGTGGCACGGTGGTTGAGAGTCCGCCTGCCGATGCAGGGGACACAGGTTCGTGCCCCGGTCTGGGAAGATCCCACATGCCGCGGAGCGGCTAGGCCCGTGAGCCATGGCTGCTGAGCCTGCGCGTCCAGAGCCTGTGCTCCGCAACGGGAGAGGCCACAACAGTGAGAGGCCTGCCTACCGCAAAAAAACAAAAGCAAAAACAAAAGTAATAAATCAAGCTAACAAGATGTTTAGTAAAATATGTTTGTTCTCATCTCCTATCTTGACAGCTTCATAACAACAATGAAACCCCAAACAAATTTGGTTTTATATGATGAAGTTGGCAGAATGTCTAAACTGAATTATTGCATATATTCTGAGCAAGTTGATGGGACAGCAATATTTGAATGAGAAAGACATTCATAATTTATAAACTATTATATAGTCCATAAAATTTATTTCTCTTGCCTTCATTTTTCATAAAATCACTAAATATGTTGTTATAATAAAGGTTTTTGCATAGTTTATGTTCTACAGGCAGTAGTGATCCAAAAGACAAAAAAAGTGTAATTAGTTTCAAAATATAAAAATTTGAATATGTTTTCGTAGAAGATATAAATGAAAGTTAATATAAAAATTTTAAAGCTCAAAAACCTCAGTGAAGTTGCTTTTTAAGTATTCAAAGGTATTAAAATTACAGGGCAAAATACAGATTATATAAGTATTGAATATCAAAGTTGTTTAAAGCTAGAAAATTTTAATATTTTGAAAACAATTTTATTAATAGTTTTATTATGTAATATTTCTCTTACATGACTTTTTGCAGTTGTACTATTCAGTGTCAATCTAGTTGCTAATATAAAGAATTGGTATTACTTTATATTTCTGTCTTTGGATAGAAGAATGGAAATTTCTATCCAAATAGAAATTCTGTATCTCACATACACAAATTAGAGAGTGATATTAACTACTTAAATTGCAAAATGTTCCTTGGAAAGGACAAGCAGGAACATGAAGAGAAACAGAAAAATGGACGCTCAGCACTGCTGGCAAGTGATGCTTGTTATGCTAGAATCTATTGCACACGTGCTGCTTGAGAAGGAGAAGTTATTAAGAAGTTAATTTGTCCTTTCACTTAAGTATTTTCAATGCTAAAGTTCTTCGCATACTCTGACATGGTGCCTGTCTGCAACACTGGCAGAGGCCACTCCCCACAAACCTTTCTGATATTTAGATACAGTTGCCCTTTGTTTAGAGATTTTAGGGTAGGAGGTGAGGAGAACATTCTTGGGGGCCTAAGCGGTGTTATGAAATGGGATGTTTAGGATTACAGTTCATGCTGAGCCAGTGCTAAGCATGTGATCCTGAATGACAAAAGCACCCTGTGTTCCTTAATACATTTATGTTTTTATGTATTTCTGAGATACAGGGCCAATCTTGCTAGGATGTAAGTGCACTACTGGCTGCAAGGGAGACAGGGAAAACAAGTCCTGAGCCTCCATCTTGGGGATATTTAGACTCACAATATAGGAATTTCCCCAAACGTAGAAAGAGTGCTCAAAAGGTGCTGGGCAACCAAAATCGGTGGAATAGGGAAGTCCAGGGCTCCATTCTTTCCCCAAAACAACTAATGAGCTGGTGAAGACTGTCAGAGTCAGCTTTTGAAGAACTCTGAAATCTAGTCAAAAACTAACAACAGCAAAGGGAAAACCTGGTGAAGAGAGAAACTGCTTCTTTGTGGTGAGAGGGTGCAGTGGCATTTCAGATTGCCCACCCACCATCCCCCACACTCCATAGCCATGAGGATGTGACCCAGACTTCTCGTGCTGGTTGCGAGTGCCAGAAGGGAAACTGTTCTTGAACAACTGTGGTGGTGGGGTCAGCCTGCCTGGTGGCTCCCTCAGGACAGGTGGAAAGGCTTCCTGTTTCCACACTCAGGGCATTCCTGGGGCTGGGGTGACAGGTGGCTTTTGCTAAAAGCATTTAAAGGCACAGACAGGTACTGGCCTCAGCACCCTGCAGCAATACTTGGGACAGGTAATAGATCAAGAAGCCTGAGAAAGAGACATATGTGGGAATAGGGCTTTTCAAAGCTTCCATGTGTGCCTGGGACTCGAGAAAGCCATGTGCAGGCTAAGAGTGAGACACAGTCAGAGAAGGCCTGAGAAGACTCTGGGCTTTCATCTCTTGCTGGCCTTCAGGCTCTGTGCAAGCAGGAAGTGAAGCTAAGGCAGAGTTGCAAGTAGCCTCTGCTAAGTGTTCAAGGCGTGCCCTGACACAGATCCAGTTGGCAAAGACTAAGAGGGTATTTTTTCTTTCCTCTAAAAGAATTCTTCTTTATTTCTTTTATTGGCTCCAGACATTTAAGGTAACTCTGCCAAAAGAGCAGTTGTCCGATAAGCTAAAGGAACACAGAATTCAGTGGCAAAGACTACAGACCTTACAAAAATACAAAACTCACTAAATAAGCAAACAACAGCAACCTATAATAGGAAGAGGAAGGAAAATCTGACTTCCAGAGTTGCCACATATTCAAAATATCCAGTATTCAACAACCAAAAATCACAAGCCATGCAAATAACAAGAAATTATGGCCATTCACAGGACAAAATTAATTAATAGAAACTGTCCATGAGGCAGCCGTATTTCCTCACTAAAAATAAAGCCCTGTTTTGGGGCTGTGAGGATGAGATGTGTTTAGAATGAATGTATACATGTGTGGTGACACTGAGGAACCACTGCGTGATGTGTTCTCTTGCTGTTTGGATGGGGCTGCGTGTCTGTATCCTCTTAGAAAAGTACACAGTGTGCCAAGGGAGAAAGAGGGAGAGCTCCCAGGAGCACGTGGTTCCAGCCAAAGAGATGGTGGTATGGGTGGGTGCGTAGGTGCCCAGGGAGAGGCGGTCCACACCAGCTGTGTGATTGCTCCCAAACCAGAGAGATGTAAAGTTCCTGCTTCCTGAGGCGTCCAAAGGACAGGGGCTTTGTAGAGTGTAACCCAGATGCTGTGTGAATGGGAATGTAGGGGAGGGCGGGGCCTTGACAATGAACTTGACAGTAGAATGGACTGTGGGGATATAGCTCAGCCTTCTTACCTTTGAGCTTCAGTCTCATTTGTGAAAACAGATGATGATGATGATGATAATGATGACGGCCATACTTGGACTGTGCATTCTGTGTTCCAGACACTTCATATAAGAACTCATTTAGTTTTCATATTAATATTACAAGGTGGTGCATTTTACAGATGAGGAAGCTGAGGTGTAGGGAAGTTAGGTCACTTGGTCGTACAGCTAGTATTTGGAGAAAGCAGATTCAGATCTGGCCTCTGTCTTAAGCACTGCCCTGGCTTTCATGGGCTTATCATGAGGATTAAATGGGTGAACACATTAAGAGCTTAGTCTGGTGCCTGGCACAGGATAAGTGTTCAGAAAATCGTAACAGCTGTTGTCATCAGTATCAGAATCCAAACATACAAGTGGGGGCTTTCTCCAACTCTCTCATGTCAGATGTGCTTATGTGTGTAAACAGCCACGTTTAAAAGGGGAGTGGGGAACATCGTTTTGCAACTACCTATTAAACTGGTGGATCTTTACTTAGAACAAATTACAAGCACCTTTGTGCTGCCTGGAAGGTAAAATTTGCTCAAGCCTTCCCTGGTTTTACCCCAGCTTGGGCCCACTCGGCTGGGTGAGCTGACCGCACCATCTGTCCCTCAGCCCCTGTGCGTCTTCCCTACCAGGCACTGACCTCGCGTTTGTCTAACTTCCTGGTCATGAGCCAGTCTCTCCTGTTAGACCTCAAAGGATCTGAGAGGTTCACAGGAGAACACACAGGATGTGGCTGGTCCCCTGGGTGATTCTGAGGGGCCCCAGTGTAGGCCCTGAGAAAATGTGGGCAGCCCCATCCCCAGTCCATTCTGGTGGTCTGTTTGATAGAGCAAAATCCAGATGTCAGAGAATTTGATTTTCTTTGTTTCTGTCCCGTGAAATAGAATGTGGATCTGGTGTATGGGGAAGAATCTAGTGATTCATATTTTCTGCTTATTTGGCTCCTGGCTGAATGGGAATTTGCATTACTTAATGTCTGACTTTTTTCTGGGGAATCAAAATAAGTTTCCTATTCAATTATTAAGCAAGTTTCACAGCCAAAGAATCCTCTTATTTTTACAAGTGGGATATTCCTTGGTGGAGGGTGTCTGAGTAGTTGATCCCTCTCATGTCCTCCATTTCCACTGTCCTCGTCTGTGCAAGAAGTTAAACTACCTCATTCATGGATTAGGAGCTTCTAAGAGGCAGTTTGGGAGACTTTGACCTTGGAAGCTGGGAGTGAATTCTTAATATTCACCAGTTGTGGGGTAAGAGTTTGTGTCTCCTCTTTGTTCTTCAATCCATCAGCTTCGGACATGCTCACACAGGCCACATCCCTTGGGCCTGGGGTCATTGGAGACAAAATATGAAGGGAACAGAATAGTGTGTAGGGTCCAGTGTGCTCTGCCTTCGACTGATCTGGGAAAAAACCCAAAAAACTCTGATGCCCTTGAGGTGGAGCTTAAACCAGGCTTGTAGCTGGGCCATGTCTGGGAAGCCCACAGATTAGTTTCAATTAAGTGTCTGTCCAGTTGGTCCCATTTGTCCCATCAGACTGTAGGCTTCTTGAGGGCAACTCAGCCACGATTCCTCTTTCCCTTCCTTTCTCCTCCTGTGCCATCATGTGTACAGCACAATGATTTTTAAAAAAAAATTTGTTGAAGTATAGTTGATTTAAAATGTTGTGTTTAATTTCTTCTGTACAGCAAAGTGACTCAGTTATATATATTCTTTTTCATATTCTTTTCCATTATGGTTTATCACAGGATATTGAATACAGTTCCCTGGGCGGTAGGGACCTTGTTGTTTATCCATCCTATGTATACTAGTTTGCATCTGCTAGTCCCAAACTCCCAATCCATCCCTCCCCCAACCCCCTTCCCCTTGGCAGCCACCAGTCTGTTCTCTATATGTGTGTCTGTTTTTGTTTCGTAGATAAGTTCATCTGTGTTGTATTTTAGATTCCACATATAAGTGATATCATATGATATTTGTCTTTCTCTTTCTGACTTCACTTAGTATGATAATCTCTAGGTCCGTCCATATTGCTGCAAATGGCATTATTTAATTTTTCTAAATGGCTGAGTCCTATTCCACTATATATGTGTGTATTTATATATGTATTTCAATTCCCTGATGACTGGTAATGTTGAGCACTTTTTCATGTACCAGTTGGCCATTTGTATATCTTTGGAAAAATGTCTGTTTAGATGCTTTGCCCTTTTTTTTTTTTTTTTTTTTTTTTTTTTTGCTGTACGTGGGCCTCTCACTGCTGTGGCCTCTCCCGTTGCGGAGCACAGGCTCCAGACGTGCAGGCTCAGCGGCCATGGCTCACGGGCCCAGCCGCTCCGTGGCATGTGGGATCCTCCCGGACCGGGGCACGAACCCGTGTCCCCTGCATCGGCAGGCAGACTCTCAACCACTGCGCCACCAGGGAAGCCTCCTTTGCCCACTTTTTAATCAGATTTTTTTTTAAACATCTTTATTGGAGTATAATTGCTTTACAATGGTGTGTTAGTTTCTGCTGTGTAACAAAGTGAATCAGCTATACACATACATATATCCCCATATCCCTTCCCTCTTTCATCTCCCTCCCATCCTCCCTATCCCACTCGTCTAGGTGGTCACAGAGCACTGAGCTGATCTCCCTGTGCTATGCAGCTGCTTCCCACTAGCTATCTGTTTTACATTTGGTAGTGTATATATGTCCATGCCATTCTCTCACTTCTTCCCAGCTTACCCTTCCCCCTCCCGGTGTCCTCAAGTCCATTCTCTACAGCTGTGTCTTTATTCCTGTCCTGCCCCTAGGTTCTTGAGAACCATTTTTTTTTTTTAGATTCCATATATATGTGTTAGCATACGGTATTTGTTTTCCTCTTTCTGACTTACTTCACTCTGTATGACAGACTCTAGGTCCATTCACCTCACTACAAATAACTCAATTTTGTTTCTTTTTATGGCTGAGTAATATTCCGTTGTATATATGTGCCACATCTTTATCCATTCATCTGTCGATGGACACTTAGGTTGCTTCCATGTCCTGGCTGTTGTAAATAGTGCTGCAATGAACATTGTGGTACATGACTCTTTTTGAATTATGGTTTTCTCAGGGTATATGCCCAGTAGTGGGATTGCTGGGTCGTATGGTAGTTATATTTTTAGTTTTTTAAGGAACCTCCATACTGTTCTCCACAGTGGCTGTATCAATTTACATTCCCACCAATAGTGCAAGAGGGTTCCCTTTTCTCCACACCCTTTCCAGCATTTATTGTTTGTAGATTTTTTTGGTGATGGCCATTCTGACAGGTGTGAGGTGATACCTCATGGTAGTTTTGATTTGCATTTCTCTAATGATTAGTGATGTTGAGCATCCTTTCATGTGTTTGTTGACAATCTATATATCTTCTTTGGAGAAATGTCTATTTAGGTCTTCTGCCCATTTTTGGATTGGGTTGTTTGTTTTTTTGATATTGAGCTGCATGAGCTGCTTGTGTATTTTGGAGATTAATCCTTTGTCAGTTGCTTCATTTGCAAATATTTTCTCCCATTCTGAGGGTTGTCTTTTGGTCTTGTTTATGGTTTCCTTTGCTGTACAAAAGCTTTGAAGTTTCATTAGGTCCCATTGGTTTATTTTTGTTTTTATTTCCCTTTCTCTAGGAGGTGGGTCAAAAAGGATCTTACTGTGATTTATATCAAAGAGTGTTCTTCCTATGTTTTCCTCTAAGAGTTTTATAGTGTCTGACCTTACATTTAGGTCTTTAATCCATTTTGAGTTTTTGTGTATGGTGTTAGGGAGTATTCTTCTTTTACCAGATTTTTTTTTTATTCCTCTTGAGTTGTATGAATTCCTTATATATTTTAGGAGTATATCATATGGGTGGTTTTCAAAGATTTTCTCCCATTCTGTAGATTGCCTTTTCATTTTGTTGGTTGTTTCTTTTGCTGTGCAGAAGCGTTTTAGTTTGATGTAGTTCCACTTGTTTCTTTTTGCTTTTTTTGCCTGAGCTTTGATGTCATATCCAAAAAAAATCATTGCCAAGACCAACGTCAAGGAGTTTTTCACGTATATTTTTTTCTAGGAGTTTTACCATTTCAGGTCATACATTACATTTAAGTCTTTAATCCATTTCAAGTTAATTTTTGTGAGTGGTGTAAAATAGGGACCTAATTGTATTCTTCTGTATGTGGCTATCCAGTTTTCCCAAAACCATTTATTGAGGAGACTGTTTTTTCCCATTTTGTGTTCTTGGTGCTGTTGTCAAAGATTAGTTGACCATATATGTGGACTCTCTGTTCTGTTCCATTGGTCTATATGTATGTTTTTATGCCAGTACTGTACTGTTTTGGTTACTATAGCGTTGTAATAGAGTTTGAAATTAAGACGTGTGATACCTCCAGCTTTGATCTTCTGTCTCAAGATTGCTTTGGCTATTTTTTATTCCTCTTGAGTTGTATGAATTCCTATATATTTTAGGAATATATCATATAGGTGGTCTTTGCTTTGGTTTTTGCTTTGGCTATTAGTGTTTCCACACAAATTTTATTTACTGTTTCTGTGAAAAATGTCTTTGGAATTTTGATACAGATTATGTTGAATCTGTAGATTACTTTGGGTAGTTTGGACATTGTAACAATGTTAATTCTTCCAGTCCATGAATATGGAATACCTTTTCATTTATTTGTATCTTCTTCAGTTTCTTTCATCAATGTCTTCTAGTTTTTGGCAAACCAGTCTTTCATGAGAATTCCCTGGTGGTTCAGTGGTTAACACTTGGTTCTTTCACTCAGGTTCAATCCCTGGTCAGGGAACTAAGATCACACAAGCTACTCGGTGTGGCCAAAAAAACCCCAAAAAACAACAAACAAACAACACACACAAAAAACACCCCCCCCAAAAAACAAAACAAACAAAAAGCCCTGTCTCTTACCTCCTTGGTTAAATTTATTCCTGAGCATTTTATTGTTTTCGATGTTGTTGTCAATGGGATTACTTTCTTAATTTCTCTTTCAGATAGTTTGTTGTTAATGTATAGAATGTAACTAATTTTTGTATGTTGATTTTGTATCCTGCAACTTAACTGCATTTGTTTATTAGTTCTAACAAGTTTTTTGTGACATCTTTAGGGTTTTCTATACATAATATTATGTTATCTGCAAACAGAGACAATTTAACTTCTTTCTTCTGATTTGGATGACTATTTCTCTTTCTTGTCTAATTGCTCTGACTGCAATTTCCAATACTGTGTTGAATAGGAGTGGTGAGAGTAGGCATCCCTGTCTTGTTCCTCATCTTAAAGGAAAAGCTGTTAGGTTTCCACCATTGAGTATAATGTTAGTTGTGGGCTTGTCATATATGGCCTTTATTATGTTGACATATATTCCTTATAAACCCAATCTGCTGAGAGTTTTTCACCATGAAAGAATGTTGAATGTTGTCAGATGCTTTTTCTGCATCTATTGAGATGATCATATAATATTTATCCTTCATTCTGTTAACGTGGTGTGACTCATTGATTGGCTTGCTTATGTTGAACCATCCTTATAAGCCAGGGCTAAATCCCACTTGATCATGGCATGTGATCCTTATAATGTGTTGTTGAATTTGGTTTGCTTGTATTTCACTGAGGATTTTTGAATCTATGCTCATCAGGGATATTGCTGTGTAATTTTCTTTACTTGTGTCCTTGTCTGGCTTTCTTATCAGGATAATGCTGGCCTTGTGAAATGAGTTTGGAAGTGTTCTCTCCTTTTCAATTTTTTGGAAGAGTTTGAGGAGGATTGGTGTTAATTATTCTTTAAATGTTTGGTAGAATTCACTGTTTTTTTTTAAATTGAAGTATAGTTGATTTATAATGTGTTAATTACTGCTGTACAGGCAAGTGATCAGTTATACACACACACACACACACACACACACACACACACATTCCTTTTTTAAAATATTCTTTCCTATTATGGTTTATCATAGGATTTTTGAATATAGTTCCCTGTGCTGTACAGTAGGACCTTGTTGTTTATCCATTCTATATATAAAAGCTTACATCTGCTAACCCCAACCTCCCACTCCATCCCTCCGCCAGCTCCCTCCCCCTTGGCAACCACTAGTCTGCTCTATGTCCGTTGAGTCTGTTTCTTTTTCATAGATAGATTCGTTTGTGTAATATTTTAGATTCCACATATAAATGATATCATGTGGTATTTGTCTTTCTCTTACTAAGTACGTTACTTACTATGATAATCTCTAGTTGCATCCATGTTGCTGAAAATGGCATTATTTCGTTCTTTTTTATGGCTGAGTGGTATGCCATTGTGTATATGTGCCACATCTTCTTTATCCATTCATCTGTTGATGGACATTTAGGTTTTTGCATGTCTTGCCTATTGTGAATAGTGATGCTATGAACATAGAGGTGCATGTATCTTTTTGAATTATAGTTTTGTCTGGATGTGTGCCCAGGAGTGGGACTGTTGGATCATTTGATAAGAATTCACTATTGAGGCCAGTTCCTGGTCTTTTCTTTCTTGGGATATTTTTGATTACTGATCAATCTCCTTAATAGCTACAGATATGATCAGATTTTCTATTTCTTTATGATTCAGTCTTGGTAGGTTGTATGTTTTTTGGAATTTATCCATTTCTTCTAGGTTATGTAGTTTTGTGGCACATAAATGTTCATAAGACTACTTTGATCCTTTATATTTCTGTGGTATCAGTTGTAATGTCTTTTCTTTCATTTCTGATTTTATTATTTGAGTCTTTTCTCCCCCACTCCTCTTTTAGGTAAAGGTTTGTTAAATTTGTTTAGCTTTTCAAAAAACCAACTCTTAGTTTCATTGGTCTTTTCTATTGTTTTTATAATCTCTTATATCATTTACCTCTGCTCTGCTTCTTTCTGCTAACTGTGGGCTTAGTTTGTTCTTCCTTTCCTGAGGTGTAAAGTTAGATTGTTTATTTAAGATTATTCTTTTTTCTTAATGTAGGCATTTAATTAGAATTGCTTTTGCTGCATCCCATAAATTTTGATATGTTGTGTTTTCATTTTCATTTGTTTGGAGGTTTTTGTCATTTTCCTTTTGGTTTATTTGGCCCATTGATTGTTTAGGAGTGTTGTTTAATTTCCAATTTCCAATTCCAATATTTGTGAATTTTCCAGCTTTCCCACTTTACTGATTGCCAGTTTCATTCCATGTGTGGTTGGAAAATATACTTGATTTGATTTCAGCAACTTAAATTTGTTAAGACTTGTTTTATGACCTAACATTTGATCTATCCTGGAGAATGTTTTATGTGCGCTAGAGAATAATGTGTATTCTGCTGCTGTTGGATGGAATGTTTTATAGTTGTCTGCTAGGTCCATTTGGTGTGTAAAGTGTAGTTCAAGTCCAATATTTCCTTTTCATTTCTGTCTGGATGATCTCTCCATTGTTGAAAGGGGAGTATTGAAGTCCCCTACTATTATTGCATTATTTCTACATTCAGATATGTTAATATTTGCTTAATATATTTAGGTGCTTTGGGACTTCCCTAGTGGTGCAGTGGTTAAGAATCTGCCTGCCAATGCAGGGGACATGGGTTCGACCCTGGTCCAGGAAGATCCCACATGCCGTGGAGCAACTAAGCCTGTATGCCACGACTACTGAGCCTGTGTGCTAGGGCCTGCACGCCACAACTATTGAGCCCGCGTGCTGCAGCTACTGAAGCCTGCACGCCTAGAGTCTGTGCTCCAAAACAAAGAGAAGCCACTGCAATGAGAAGCTTGCACACAGCACGAAGACCCAACACAGCCAGAAAGGAAAAAAAAAAAGAAAAAAAAATTTATATTTAGGTGCTTCAGTGTTGGTGCATATATATTTACAATGTTACATCCTCTTGATGAATTGACCCCTTTATCATTATACAATGACCTTCTTTGTCTCTTGTTACAGTTTTTACTTAAAATCTATTTTGTCTGATATAACTATAGCTACCCCTGCTCTCTTTTAGTTTCTATGCATATAGAATATGTTTCTCCATCTCTTTACTTTCAGCTTTGTGTGTCCTTAAGGCTGAAGTAGATCTCTTGTAGGCCACATACATTGATCTTTTTTTTTTTTAATTATCCATTTAGCCACTCTATTCCTTTTGATTGGATAACCTAATCCATTTACATTTAAAGTAATTATTGATAGGTAAGAACTTACTTTTGCCATCTTGTTAATTGTTTTCTAGTTGTTTTGTAGTCCTGTTGTTTCTTTCTTCCCCTCCTGCTGTCTTCCTTTGTGAATTGATGATTTTAGCATAGTGATATGCTCTGATTCCTTTCTCTTTTTCTTTTGTGTATCTACTGTAGGTTTTTTTTTGTGATTACCATAAGGCTTACATAACGATCTTATACTTACAGCTGTCTATTTAAAGCTGATAATAACTTTTAAAGCTGATAATAACTTTTTTTTTTGGCCGTGTCGCAAGGCATGCGGGATTTTAGTTTCCTGACCAGGGATCGAACCTGCTCCCGCTGCAGTGGGGGCACGGAGTCTTAACCACTGGACTGCCAGGGAAGTCCCTAAAGCTGATAATAACTTTGATGGAAAACAAAAACTCTACCCTTTTACTCTTTCCCTTTTATGTTTTTGATGTCACAGTTTACCTCTTTTTGTATTGTGTGTCCATTAACAAATTGTTGTAGCTGTAGTTATTTTTAACTGGGCACCAAGGAATCCAGGCCACCCAGAAATTCAGGCCAGCCACTCTTTTTTTTTTTTTGCAGTACGCGGGCCTCTCACCGTTGTGGCCTCTCTCGTTGCGGAGCACAGGCTCCGGACGCGCAGGCCCAGCGGCCATGGCTCACAGGCCAAGCCGCTCCGCGGCATGTGGGATCTTCCCAGACTGGGGCACGAACCCGTGTCCCCTGCATCGGCAGGCGGACTCTCAACCACTGCGCCACCAGGGAAGCCCCAGGCCAGCCACTGTTGGTGTTTCATGGGGAAATCGGTGCAGATGAAACAGAGAGCCTGATTAGTTTTCATAGGTGAAGTCCCTCGGGATGTATCCTATTTGTTAGACAACCAGCATTCTGTAGTGGAAGGATGCCCATTTTCTGCCACCTCAGGGCCTTGTTGGTCATGTTGAGCTTGCAGAATTGACCGAGTTATTGTTGGGTCTCTGGAATCATTGGGATTGCGTGGCTGGCTCCAGAGTGATGGAAACTGCCTCCACAGTTTGCTGGCCCATTGTCAAGCTGGGAACCACCTAGCTTTGATGGGGAGGGGACTGATGTCAAGAGTTAGCCAACGGGGTCTCCTGTGGTGGCTGTGTATTTTAACAATTTATCTGAACCAGGGTGAAAGATCTAGGCCTGTGCTTTCCAACAGACATATAATGTCAGCCACGTGTAGTTTAAAATTATCTGATAAACCCATTTAGAAAAGAAAAAGGATCAAGAGAAATGGAAACATTTGTCTCCATAAAATCTTGCACATGAATGTTCATAGCAGCTTTACTCATAATTGCCAAAATGTGGCAACAATTCAAGTGTTCACTAACTGGTGAATGGATAAACAAAATGTGGCATATCCATACAATGGAATATTATTTGGCAATAAAATTAAATGAAGTACTGACACATGCTATAAAATGGATAAAGCTGGAAAACATGCTGAGTGAAGGGAGCCAGACACAAAAGACCTTACACTGTATGATTCCATTTCTCTGAAATGTCCAGAATAGGCAAATCCATAGAGAGAAAGTAGACTAGTGGTTGCTAAGGGCTGAGGGAAAAAGGAAACGGGGTGTTGGGGGGTGACTGCTAATGGGTCCAAGGTTTCTTTTCGGAGTGGTGAAAATGTTCTACAGTTGATTGTGCTGATGGTTGCAGAGCTTTGTGAATATACTAAAAACGAGTGAGTTGCAGGCTTTAAATGAATGAGTTGTGTGGCATGTGAATTACTTGTCAACAAAGCTGCTTTTAAAAAGTAAAAAGAGGGCTTCTCTGGTGGCGCAGTGGTTGAGAGTCCGCCTGCTGATGCAGGGGACACAGGTTCGTGCCCCGGTCCGGGAAGATCCCACATGCCGCGGAACAGCTGGGCCCGTGAGCCATGGCTGCTGAGCTTGCGCGAATGGAGCCTGTGCTCTGCGACAGGAGAGGCCACAACAGTGAGAGGCCCGCGTACCGCCAAAAAAAAAAAAAAAAAAAGTAAAAAGAAATAGGTAAAGTTAATTTTACTAATATATTTTATTTAACTCAGAATATCCAAAATAGTATCATTTAAAACTGTAGTCAATGTAAAACATTATTTTTTTATGAGAGTATTTATTGAAATAAAACAGACAGGAATTAAGTATAGAGCTTGGTAAGTATATATTACACAATGTTATTATGTAGGCATTACTACCACCCCTGAAGCTGGTATTATTGCTAATGGAGTTGATGTCGACTAGCAGTTATTAACTCTCCCAAAAGATAAACATTATTCTCATTCAATGTAAGACATTATTAGTGAGATATTTTAATTCTTTTTTTGTTAACAAATCCTTGAAATCTGGTGTTTGTTTTACAGTCACAGCACATCACTTTGGATTATGCACATATTAAGTGCTCAGTAGCACATTTGGTTAGTGGTTCCATATCAGAAGGTGCAAATCTAGGCAATTATAGGTTTCTACCAGCAAAGGTCTCTCTTTGTATTCCTTTTCCTTCTCAAACTTTATAAACTCAAACAGGCCTGGGTTCCGATCACTTTTTGCCACTTACTGGGAGTATAACTTTGAGCCTGTTATTTAGTCTTTATAGATGAGTTTTCCTTTCTGTGAAATGGACACAATTAAAGAGGGATTGCAGTCAGGATTGAGATATTCAGTGGAAAGCTAGAATGGTGCTTGGCATATGGTGCTTAGTCACTGTTAGTTATTATTCTTTTTTTTTTTTTTTTTTTTTACCATACTTCATGGCTTGCAGGATCGAACCCAGACCACGACAGTGAAAGCACAGAGTCCTAACCATTAGGCCACCAGGGAATTCCCTTATTATTATTTCTTTTTTTTTTTGCGGTACGCGGGCCTCTCACTGTGTGGCCTCTTCCTTTGCGGAGCACAGGCTCCGGACGCACAGGCTCAGCGGCCATGGCTCACGGGCCCAGCCGCTACACGGCATGTGGGATCTTCCCGGATCGGGGCACGAACCCGTGTCCCCTGTATTGGCAGGCGGACTCTCAACCACTGCGCCACCAGGGAAGCCCCCTTATTATTATTTCTTGATCCCAGGGGCAGGACAGCCTGTGTACTTAGTTGGGAAGGACTTGGAACCAGAAAACCTGGGCTCAAACCCTGGTTCTGTCATGTACAAGCTGGCTTGTAGAGGAGCCTGTTACATCTGCGTACCCTCCACATCCAGAGCCACTTCAGAGGGGTTCTTTGCTCTGAGTTACCCACTTTGGCCTTAGGACCCGGGATACAGCTGTTTGGACAGGAGTGGAACCCCGCTATGGACAGGCAACATCTAGGCTGGTCAGAGGATTGTGATGTGGCCCAGTGTGAGAAATCCAGCTCATAGGAATAATGGGGACCAACTGAACAATTCAGATTCTTTCTTCTGCAGAATCTGAATCTGAGACATGGAGAAAGGATTAGGGTCAGCATCAGGGGCAGAAGCAGAGAGACACGCAGAAGGAAAGTTCTAAGTAGAAGGCCTTGAGTCAACCTAAGTGATGGGTGAGTAGGAGCCATGAATGAACAGGAACTGTGAGTCAGCAGAAATGAGACAGAGAGGAGAGTGGGGAGAGCAGAGGGACAGGCCAAGACCCAGATGTGCTGAGTCACCATGACGGTGGAGCGCAGAGTGCCGAGCTGGGGTGCCCCTGAGTTACAGAGCTGCTGACAGCTGACTAGAGCTACTGCTCTAATCCAAAGCTGTTCCATCCTCTGGGAGGCTTATTGGGTGGCTAAGACTTTCCTTTTCTCAATCTTGTAATGAAACCTGAGAATGTTGCTCTTCCTTGCAACATACAAAGACCCAACCAACAGCACCAGATATCAAAGCTGAGTCAGTTTCCTCAACTGTGAAATGGGGACAGCTGTTGCTTTCAAGTTCAGCATCCCTTCCTTGGGGTGATGACTCTTATCTGACACTTTGCAGTTCTGGGCCTGCCAATCCTGGACGCCAGCTCCGAGGTGGCCACATAATCAGGCTTCCCGGACAGACTCCATTGCAGGGATTTGCCTCTTATGTAGAGACACCTCCGTGTCAGGGGTTGGAACCCTTGAGAGAGCTCCTGGGTCCCTCTGGCTGGGATCTTCTGAGCAGTCCTGGTTCCTGTTTTCTAAGGCCTGTTTATTAAGCTCTTTTGTTCTGGGACTTTCCAAATTGCCTTTACAGATCTCCTTTTCTTATTTAAAGTAATAACGCTAACTGGACACACACGTCGCAGGGCTGTTTTGGAGTGGAATAAGCTACTCCTAGACAGAAGCTCCTTCCTGTACCTCATTGTTCCCTCCCCCTGCCCTCTCCTGCTCTACCTAACCTAACATCCCTGGGCTCAGTGTACCTGAATGAGCACAGTGTTTTCCTCTTTTGAAAGAAGATTCTAAACCTAAACCATCCCCCAGTTTACCGTGGCCTTTACCAAGTCCTTGCCAAATGCGTTTTCATGCTTGTTTCTCTTTCTGCATAATGTGAGACCTGAGTCAAACAGGGCTCCTCTCTGCAGTACCAAAGACTCCCTGTAGGTGGAAGCACATGACCACAAATGTCCTGAAACATCCCAAGACCAGCCTGGAGAGGGGGTGAGTGAGAGGCTGGGGTAGGTAGAGCATGTACTAGCCATGGGGGAGAGGAGGTTTCAGGAGAGGGGAGGAAGGAAAGTGGCACCCACTGGCTTTGAGGCAACAGAGAGTTGGTTTGAGGTTTGGAAGACGGGTGCACCCAATCCGTCCATCCATCCAACAAATGTTTTTGACCACATGTGCTAGGCTCTGGAGATGCTGCAGTGAACAAGACAGACACAGGCAGTCCCTGTCCTCATTGAGCTTGCACCTATCTTAGAGCCATCTTTTTTTTTTTTTCCCAACAGCCATTATGTAGCACACCCTTCTGGGCTTGTTTCCTCATCTGCAAAATGGGATCATAAACTGGTAAGGTTTAAGTGCTGGCACCCAGTTTGTGCTTCTTCCCTTTCCCTCTGCTCCACCCCCCTTCACAGGAACTGAAGACATTGCTGAGCCCTGTGGTCATCCAAGTGTGGACTCAGTGTCCTCTCTGTATCAGGGGGAAGCACTGGCTAGTCCACCCCTTCTGCAAAGTCTGGTTAAGCCTTGAGCTTGGGTGCTGTGATGAATTGGGGGATTGGGATTGACATATATACACTAATATGTATAAAATCGATAACTAATAAGAACCTGCTGTATAAAAAATAAATAAAATAAAATTCAAATATTAGAAAAAGAAGTATGGGCATACTTGGAAATATTGTGGGTTCTGTTCCAGACCACAGGACTAAAGCAAATATTGCAATAAAGCAAGTAAAAAAAAAAAAGCCTTGAACTTGAAGGAATCCCCTAGACTGGTGAGGAAACCTCATGAATCTCAGAAATTTGAATTTGATGATTTGTATCTATTCCAGGTTTCAGTGAAAAAATGTTTCTAAGGACAGACTCACAGACATAGAGAACAGCCTTGTGGTTGCCAAGGGGGAGGGGAAGTGGCGGAGGGATGGAGTGGGAGTTTGGGGTTAACAGATGTAAACTATTATATAGAGAGTGGATAAACAGCAAGGTCCTACTGTACAGCACAGGGAACCATAATGGAAAAGAATATAAAAAAACATATATGTAAAACTGAATCACTTTGCTGTACAGCAGAAGTTAACACAACATTGTAAATTAACTATATTTCAATTAAAAAAAAAATGTTTCTGGGAATTCCCTGGCAGTCCAATGGTTAGGACTCGGCGCTTTCACCGAGTCTTAATGGAATATCTAATACGAGACCCAGCTGTGAATGCAGAGTAGGGGTTTGAAAAGGCAGGGTCAGAGAGGTGAGGCGACTAGGCTGAGGCCACACAGCTAACCGGATCAGAGCTGAGATTTGAACCTGGGTGTGTCTGACCTGGTTTTGGGGTCTTTTCAGTGTGTGAGTCATCCAGGCCCACACACCTATTCTAGAAGAAGGTGTGTGTGGGCGGATGGGCCTAGGGAGAGGAGCTTGTTCGGTGGGGCTGCATCTGGTGCTGGATCCCACGGGGTTTTGGGGTCAGGAAGTGACAGGGGACACCCCTAATTTGAGATGCAGGCCTTGGACTTCAGGGTCGGGAAGTGACAGGGGACACCCCTAATTTGGGATGCAGGCCTTGGACTTTAGGGTCGGGAAGTGACAGGGGACACCCCTAATTTGGGGTGCAGGCCTAAGACTGGAGGAGGGAGGAGCTGACAATGAGAGGGCCCAGGTCAGGGCACCCACTGGCTAAGGGGCGAAGGGCTAGGTGGCAGAAGGGAAGTGGCACCCAGCTGGGACCACAGGAAGTTCCACATTTTGGTTAGAAGTTGGAAAGTACCAGCAAATTCCTATTTCAGTGGGAAACCAGAAGGTGATAAGGTTTTTCTTTTAAAAATAGAGATGAGGGACTTCCCTGGTGGTGCAGTGGTTAAGAATCCACCTGCCAGTGCAGGGGACAGGGGTTCAATCCCTGGTCCGGGAAGATCCCACATGCCGCGGAGCAACTGAGCCTGTGCGCCACAACTACTGAAGCCTGTGTGCCTAGAGCCCGTGCTCTGTAACAAGAGAAGCCACCGCAATGAGAAGCCTGCGCACCGCAACTAATAGTAGCCCCCGCTTGCTGCAACTAAAAGCCCATGCACAGCAACGAAGACCCAATGCAGCCGAAATAAATAAATAAATAAAATAAATTTATTTAAAAAAAAATAAAATAAAAACATGGAGATCAAAACATCAACAAGATACAATCTTTCAACTTAAAAAATAAAAGTAAAAATAGAGACTAATGCAGAATTTGCAAAGGAAGCAGCGATCTGCAGAGTGGGGCTGGAAGTCACCATGTAAGTGTGATATTCTCCAGAAAAAGGTTTTGAAATTCAGTTGAAGCAGGTCAGAGCCCAAAGGTATTCAAAATGGGGCCCTCCCATGGGAGCCACTAGTGTATAAGAGGAAGAGATTAGATGCTGGACGAAACATAAAAACGAAAAGAAAACCAAAACGCCAACACGACAACAAGAAGATCCATCACAACCGTCATCATTATTGTCATCGTCACCATCATCATTGCCATCAGCTGCAGGAGCAGCAACTAGAGTGATCTTTTAAACCACCAATGACTTTCCATCTTCTTCAGAGTCAAAGCCGTATCTTCCCAGTGGCCTGAAAGGCCCCCTGTCCGCTGGCTCCCCAGCTCCTCTCTGCCCTCACCAACTATTACTGTCCCTTCCCTGCTCCTTCCCCAGCTGCTCTGGCCCCCGGTGCTGCTCCAACACGCCATGCCCCTCCTGCCGGAGGACACTTACACATGCTGTGCCCTCTCCTCTGCCTGGATCGCTCCCCACCCCACATCTTCGTGGCTTCCTCCCTTGCTTCCTCAGGTTTTCCCGGAAGTCACCTTCTCAACAAGACAGTCCCCGAAGACACTGTTTAAATTTGCAGCGCTCCTTCTCCTCCCTGCCTCCTGGGAATCCCTGTCCACTTCTTCATCGAAAATTTTCCCCACAGGGCGTCATCTCGCCATCTTCATACTATGTTGTTTTTTCTCTTTTTTTTCTTGCTGCACTGCATGGCTTGCAGGATCTTAGTTGCCCGACCAGAGATTGAACGCAGGCCCCGGCAGTGAAAGCACCAAGTCCTAACCACCGGACCGCCAGGGAATTCCCCCATACTATGTATTTTTGTTTCTTGCATATCTCTTTCCACATGAATTAAGCTCCCTGAGGGTGAGGGATTCTGGAACGGTGCCCGGTATGGAGCAGGCCCTCTGCGTTTGTTCTTGAATGAGGGAATCGTGGCTGAGGGTTCGTGCCTTGGAGCTGTGGGCTGAAGCAGTGTTTCTAGTATGGCTGATGTTCTGAGGGCATCTGGCTTTGCAGGTCCACAGGACCCAGGGCAGGACACTCCACTC
Organism: Pseudorca crassidens; assembly: GCF_039906515.1. Lineage (NCBI taxonomy): Eukaryota > Metazoa > Chordata > Mammalia > Artiodactyla > Delphinidae > Pseudorca > Pseudorca crassidens. Next base: position 23,633,799 of record NC_090310.1, read on the forward strand.
CTTGGGCAGAGTCTGGGACCCATACCTGGGGTGGGGGCTGGGACCCTTAGTCTCAACCCTATCCCATCCCTGTCCACAGTCACCTGTGACTCACTGCTAAGAGGACAAGCAGACCTGCTTCTTTAATCACTAGTGAAAACATCCTGATCCCTATAAACAAGGAGCTCGCAATTCATTCATTGGGAAGAAAGAGAGTGTGTGCAAAGGAGGAGGTGCCTTCATAGAGGGTGGAGTGTCAGGGCATTAAAGTTGATTACTCAGAGTAATTGATTCATGATGCTCAAGGAAATTACATCCAATCAGGAGCTGTCTCTACAATTTCCCACTAATTGTCACTGGGTGCCATGGTAGGATAATGAGTTTTGGGACACAAGGGACTCGGATGTGGTGAGCCAAGAGGATCATTTTAGTCTTTTTTTTTTTTTTTTTTGGCCGCACCACATGACACCGTAGTTCCTGACCAGGGATTGCATTGCGGGGCCATGGCAGTGAAAGTGCTGAGTCCTTGAAAGTGCTGAGTCCTAACCACAGGACCACCAGGGAGTTCCCCCAAGAGGATAATTTTGGTCTTTGATCTGAGATATGCTGAACCTCAGGATCTTCTTAATGGAAGGCTCCTTCTTTAGCCAGAGTTTTCTTGATCCAAAAGGTGCTGGACCAGGGAAAATGTGGAGAGATGCAGACCTGGAATTAGTCCACCAGGCATGGGCCCCACAGAGCTAGAAGCTGCCTCATGGAAGGGACATATTCTTGAACTCTTTACTCCTCACATAGAATCCATCATCAAATCCATCAGTTTTGCCTCCAAAGCATCTGTTGGCTCTGTCCACTTCTCTCCACCTCCACCGCCACTGTCACCTCTTCCCTGGTGACCACAATGTCTGCCTTGCTGGCCTCACTGCTTCCTCTTATTCCCCTCCTTCATCACCCACCCAAGAGGTGGCCCCCATTGCCTTAAGCATCAAGACCAAAATCCTTAATGTAGCCTAAGAGATCTCACACTGTCTGGCCCCTACCCACTTCCCAGACTCATCTTTCACCACTTCCTCCAGCCCAACTGACTAGCTTCCTAAGTATGCTATGTGCCCATGCTCTAATTTTTTTTTTTTTTTTTTGCGGTACGCGGGCCTCTCACTGTTGTGGCCTCTCCCATTGTGGAGCACAGGCTCCGGACATGCAGGCCCAGTGGCCATGGCTCACGGGCCCAGCTGCTCCGTGGCATGTGGGATCTTCCCGGACCGGGGCATGAACATGTGTCCCCTGCATCGGCAGGCGGACTCTCAACCACTGCACCACAAGGGAAGCCCGATCTTGCCCTTTTGAAGGCCAACTCCTAGTTGTCCTTTAAACATCATCTTGGGTATCATTTTGTCCAGGAAGCCCTGTCTGACACCACCATCCCTTCGCTCCAAGGGATAGGTTAGTGTATCAGATTGCATCTTCCAAAGATGGTGGCAACAATGTCTCTCATCCCACGTGCTCTTCTTACAATGTGACCTTGACACTCCTCCTATTGAGGGCTGGGACTTATGTCCTGTCCCCTTGAATTTGGGCCTACCTTTGTGACTGCTTCCACCCAAAGAGTGCAGCAGAAGTGATGCTATGTGACTCCTGAGGCTAGAGGATAAAATCACCACACACTTCTATCTTTTCTTGGATCCCAATCCCACCCTGTGAGGAAGCCCAAATTAGCCCATATGGAGAGACTTCATGGAGAGGCCCCCCCTGTAGATGTTCTGGACAATAGCCCATGGAGGTTGTGGCAGCCATCCAGCATTAATCACCACATGTGAGTGAGGCTGCCTCCAGATGATTCTAGATGGCCACCTAGTCACCCCCCCAACCCTTTAGATTTCTCAGCTGGAACTCCAGACATCATGGAACATCCTCACTGTTACCCTGTCTGAATTCCTGACCCAGAGAGACCATGAGCATAATAAAATGGCTATTTTATGCTACCGACTGTTGGGATGATTTGTTATGCAGCAGGTGCTAACCAGGACATTTAGGAGCACCTCCTCCCATCCTCCACAGCCCTTCGCCTATAGCAGGATGAAACCCCTGTCTTCTAGCTGTTTGATCTTTCTTCTCTGGACTATCTGCTGTGGAGTCTCCTATTCAGGTTCATTTCTCCCACATCTAGTACAATACATAGAAGACACTGGAATATTTTAAAATATACTAATTTTTAGAATCAATTAAAATTGCCTGGGTAAAATATAAGTACATTCTCCTCCTTAAAAAAGAATATAAAACTAAAGTCCCTTTAGCACCCATCCTTAATTCCCACCTCTCACTGATAGGAACATAGTATGTATCCTTAAGGACCTTAAAATACTTTCACATACATCTGTATGCATCTTTAGTATTGTTTAAAAAACCCAAAGATAGGGCTTCCCTGGTGGCGCAGTGGTTGAGAGTCCGCCTGCCAATGCAGGGGACACAGGTTCGTGACCCGGTCCGGGAAGATCGCACATGCTGCGGAGCGGCTGGGCCCGTGAGCCATGGCCGCTGAGCCTGCGCGTCCGGAGCCTGTGCTCCACAAGGGGAGAGGCCACAACAGTGAGAGGCCTGCGTACTGCAAAAAAAACACCAAAAGACCCAAAGATATACCATGCTATATTGTATATTTTGCAGCTTGATATTTTTTCACCTAACAATGTGTTTTTGATCAACCCTTGCTAATACATGTGGATAGAGTTAATTTCTCTTAGCTTCTGTATAATGTTTCATCATTTCGTTTGTCAAGCTATTCCTGTGTTGATGGACATTTGTGTTGTGTCTGCTTCCTTGCTACTGCAAAGGGCACTCCAGTGAACTTAACCATGTGGGCCTTGTCATGCCTACATTCAGAGATTCCTGAGGATACCGGTTCTCAACTTGGCTGCAGATAAAATCACCTGGAAGTTTTTACAGTCACACCAATGCCCCACCCCCAAAGATTCTTAATTCATTTCTCAAGATTTTAAGATTTTCTGAAATCTTAAAAGGATTTCAATTGATCTGGAGGTAAGCAACAGTGGTTTTAGAAGCTTCCAGGTGGTTTGGGTGTGCATCCAGGGTTGAGACCCACTGTTCTGGAGTGTACACTGTGGGTGGAGGTGGTGGAATCACTGTTAGATGGGATGCACAGCCCCGTTTTTACTAGGCACTGCCCAGTTGCTTTTCAAGGTGGCTGACCTCATTTGCATCCTCACTGGCAGGGCAGTGTGCAAGTGAATGATGACTGTTTTGCATGAATGAGTGAATACAAGTCACTGCAGCACTGTGAACCGGAGTCCTCATCCACTGTTCAACGGCCTCTGGGTGGCTCATCCCTTGGCTGCAGCCCACAGCCTGCTGGGCTGCCACAGGTTTGAAATGCTTTGCGTCCTTAGGTGGCAGTGTGGGATCGCTGCAGAGGTGCTGGACTGGGAATGGGAAAACCTGGATTCTAGTTGAGACCCAGACTCTACCTCCCTGCGTGTCTACCTGGTCACTTTCCCACTCTGGGCCTTGGTGTCCCCATCCTTGAAGGGAGGAGAACTGCAGTACTGGGCAGGGTTCCTTCTAATGCTCACCCAGGTGGTCAGAGCACAGGCTCCAGAGCCAGGTTCTTATCTTTTTTGTGCCTGGGCTCCAGCTCAGAGTAATGCTTTTAATATAGAATCCATAGGATTACAAAGGCAACCATATATATATATATATATATATATATATACTATATTATAGTATATATACATATATAGTATATATATATACTATGTATAGTATATATACATATATATGTATATATACTATATATAGTATATATACTATATACATATAGTATATATATGTATATATACTATATATATAGTATATATACTATATACATATAGTATATATACATATATAGTATATTCAACTTTATTGAGGCTAAATTGACAAAATGTAAAATTTTACACGTACAGTGTGATGATTTGATACACAATATACATATACATTGTGAAAGGATTCCTACCATGAAGTTAATTAACCATCACCTTACATATTTACCTTTTTTTTTTTTTGGTGAGAACATTTAAGTTCTACTTCTTAGCACATTTCAATTTTATAATATCATGTTGTCAACCATAGTTACCATGTTATACATTAGATCCTCAGAACTTATTCATCCTATAACTGAAAGTTATACCCTCTCCCCAACCTCTCCCTGCTTCCCCCACACCCAGCCCCTGGAAGCCACTTTTCTACTCTCTGTTTCTATGAGTTTGACCTTTTTTTTTTTTTTTTTAAGATTCCTCATATAAGCTATAAGTGTATAGGTGGACATGCAGTATTTATCTGGCTTATTTCAGGCAAACAATTATATTGAAATACAGTTAACAAACTATTACAAAGCCAAACTGTGCTTCTTTAACACACCACATAAGATCTGGTGGTGGGTCGGCTGCATTATTATGATTGTAATTTTAAGCAGGTAATGAGTGTAAATGATGTTCTAAGATATCTGCAACAAACTTAATGAGACATGAAAATATCTTTGATTCCAATTGGTGACAAAGTCATGGGGGCTGCAGACACTACTGCAGTTTTGTTGCCGACATTCATAATGGAAGGAGATGTAACATTTCAGTTAGATGTACAGAAAATTAATAAGAGGTAATGTCTTTTTCCCATCCAAGTTCACTGACTCCAGGTTACATGCTTATGGACCCCAGGTTAAGAGCCCTTGCTGGAGTTAGATAGACTCGGGTTTCAACCCCTGCTCTATACCTTCCTGTGCAGGACATTTGTGTGAATTGCTTTTCCTACCTGCACCTCGGTTTCCTCACCTGTAAAATGGGTATAAGACTAGTGAGCTCATAGGGCTGCCAGGAGGAATAAACATGATAAACCAAATTCAACACACATTTATTTATTTAAAATTTTACTTTATTGTGGTAAGAACATTTAACAGGAGATCTGCCCTCTTGACAAGAAGATAAGAAATCTTGAAAAGGACGTGCAGAAATTGGAACCTTGCACATTATTGGTGAGAATGCAAAACAGTACAGCTGATGTGGAAAACAGCAGTGTGGAGTTTCTTCACAAAATTAAAAATAGAACCACTATATGATCCAGCAGTCCTACCTTTGGGTATCTATCCAAAAGAATCAAAAATCAAGATTTTGAAGAGAGATTTGTACTCTCATGATCATTGTAGCATTATCCTCAATAGCCAAGATAAACAACCTAAGTGTCCATCAACATGGGTGGATAAAGAAAATGTATACAGTACATACGGTGGGGCTACTATTCAGCCTTATAAAAAAGGAAAATTTGCAATATGTGACAACATGGATGAACCTTCTCAACATTTATTGAGAACTTTTTATGTGCTCAGGAACTGTTTTAGGTGCCGGGGACTCTATACTGAACGAGAGAGGCAAAATCCCTGCCCTTACGGAATTTACCATCGGGGCAGAGACAATGATCAGGTAGGCAAAGAAATATATATGGTTTCAGGTAATGATAAGTGCTGTGACGAAAACCGAACAGGCGATATGACAGAGAACAAATGCCCGGTGCAGGCGACATGATTATGTAATCAGGGAATCATAACACAGAGAACGATTAATTACGTTAATGTATCAGAGGGGAGAATGCATTTGAAGTAGTACTTGACATAGTGTCTGCACGTGGTGCAGGCTCGATACACGTTGGCCATGGTGATGCTGATGATGCCGGCAGTTCCCTGGGGCACAGACCTCCCAGCTTGTTGTTGTGGCTGATGCTGGTGCCGCCCACTGTACTCGGGGCTGGCTGAGCACTGGGCGATGCAAGCAGGTGAGGAGAAGCCAGCAGCCCTGTCAGAACTGGATCTGAGGGAAGCAGGTCTGATTAAAGGAAGATAAAGTCTTCTCACCACTGTGTCTTGCGGGGAGAGCTAAGCAATCAATAGGTCTCGCAGATCAGTGGAGGGTGCTTGGAATCTGGCAGCACAGCGCTTTTTAATTAAACCTATAACTGCAAGAAAAGGTAACTGCCTTATTTCTGCAGCTTGCGTTTCTGCCTGCCTGCCAGAAACTGAACAAATCAGTGTACTTCCAGAGCTTCCGAGGATTGTAACAAGGTGACCTCTGGTTTCAGGAGGGCCAGACCCTGCCAGGAGGAACCTCTGGATGGTCAGTGTGTCAGGTACCAATTCTAGGAGCTCAGGTGTTGCCTTTGGCATTTAAACACCCACAGCAGGTGTGATTATCAGTTACACTTCAGGGGAAGGTGACGGCCCTTCCCAGCCAGCGGTGATTTTTGCCTGCCAAATCACTGAGTCAGCCCAAAGATGTCAATATGACTTTAAAAAATATTTCCTTATATTATGAAATAGAACTTTGCTACTTAAGGAGGGTCCACAGACCAGCAGCATCAGTATCACCTGCTGGGACTATGTCAGAAATGGAGAATCTCAGGCCCTGCCCCAAACCTACTTGGTTAGAATCTGCATTTTAACAAGATCCCCAGGAAATTCATGTGCATGTTAAAGTGTGAGAAGCACTGAGATATGAGACCTGGAAGATGAACCAGCCCATAACCTAGGTGCAGACCTTCTTTAAATCCTGAAAAAAAGTTTAAAAAAAAGTATGACATTCATGAGACAATTTGTATACTTATTTGAGGACAGTAAGGAATTATGAATTTGTTAGATGTGATAATGGTCATGTGATTGTATTAAAAAAGAGCTCTTTTAGAGTTACACAGGGAAATACTTACAGATAAAATGGTTTCATGTCTGGTATTTGTTTCAAAATAACTGGCAGAGGCAGAGCCTGGGAGTGGGATGGGGCAGGACTGGCCATGGTCACTGATTTGGGGACCTGAGTGGTGGCACAGGAAGATGCATTATATGCATTTGTTTGCTTAGTGTATGTTTGTAATTCTCCATAATAAAAAGTCAAGAGTATGAAATATAGCATTTATATAGAAAGCACATAAAAAGTGAAGCTATTGTGAATGAATAATGACTCCAGTTAACATCCTTGGATCTACTACCAGATCACTGCCAGCCATGCCCCCTCCCACCAGAACCCCTTCCCTCCTGCTTTCTTGGTGGTTCTCACCCCTGGCTGCCCATGGAGTCACCTGGGAAGACTACAAAGTAATGATGCCGAGACCCTCCAGACCAATGTAAACAGAATCCCTGGGGGTGGAATTAATGAGCTTTTCTGACTTTTCAGGTAATGATGTCTTTGCGATTTAATATATATATATATTTTTGGCCTCGTCGTGGCATGTGGGATCTTAGTTCCTCCACCAGGGATCAAACCCATTCCCCCTGCAGTGGAAGTGTGGAGTCCTAACTACTGGACGGCCAGGGAAGTCCCACGATGTCTTCGCGCTTTAGTTTTTAAAAGAACTTACGCTTCATTGCCTCAAACAGGCCATTTAACGGATTGTTTCTCATCAAGGACTGAGGTGCTGCATTGTTTTGTAAACGTAGGTTACATTTGTCAGTAGACATTGCGACCCGTTTTTGAAAATAATGACAGTAGTTACCACTTACTGAGTGCTTTCTACATGCCTGGCGCTATACTGGGTACTTTATATCCATTTATTATGTTTAATCCCCACACTCTGGTATCGGCATCACTATCCCCATTTATTGATGAAGAAACTGAGGCTGGGGACTATGTGCCTTGCCCAAGGTCACCTGGCTTAGAAAGTGCTGAGTGTCTGACATGCTCATCACCATCATCTCATGCTGCTCATGAAGGATCTTGAGGGGAGAGTTTAGGGCCGTCTGCTAACCCACGAAGAACCAAAAGTGAACACCGAGCGATCTTTATTCCTTGAGTTACGTACCTTTGGTAAAAATCACTTTGAGCCGAGTTTCTGTGTGTGTGTCAAAGGGGGACATGGCTGCTTTGTATTGTCCAGCTGACAAGCGCTTACTCGTCTCTCAAAGGTGCATCAGTTGTCACAGGATGGGAGGCAGGAAATGCCTCTGCATTTCAAGTGACCTCCTGGCTAAAGTCGAGTTAGTCATGCCCTCTTCCAGCCTCATGGAGCCCTTGTTCAGGCCCTGAAGAGCAGTTGGCATGAGCCCTGCACTCGTGGTGCAAGGGACCCACCCTTGTAAGGACTGCACTGTTTTGTACAGTTATTTCTGTGTCTGCAGAACCCAGCCTGCAGACATGGCACATGTCTGTGACTCGAATGACAGGACAAGGGCCCTGCTCAACCACCAAAACTGTGGCCAGAGTACCTGATCTCATGATATAAGCCCCAGTGGGCAAGAGCTGTGTCATAGACAGGAACGGGATGGGGTGGGAACTGGGTCTCTCAGTTCACAGTGCCTGGGTTCAAGTCCCAGCTCTGCCACTTAGGAGCTGAACCACCTGGGGCAAATTCATCACTTCTCCTGGGCCCCCTTTTCCTCATCTGAACTATAGTAGTTACCTCATGGGGTTATCATAAGGATTGAATGATTAGTACTTTTTTTTTTTTTTTTTTTTTGTGGTACGCGGGCCTCTCACCGCTGCAGCCCCTCCCGCCGCGGAGCACAGGCTCTGGACACGCAGGCCCAGCAGCCATGGCCCACGGGCCCAGCCATTCCGCGGCATGTGGGATCCTCCCGGACCGGGGCATGAACCCGTGTCCCATGCATCGGCAGGCAGACTCTCAACCACTGTGCCACCAGGGAAGCCCGAATGATTAGTATTTGAAGTGTATACTTCACAGGGTTACTATAAGGATAGAATGGGTTAATATTTGAAAAACTCTTAAACCATGCCTGGCAGTGCCAGAAGCTGGAGACAGAGGGAAAAACTGGTAATACTGGACTTGTCTTTTTTTTAAAACTTAGAGTGTTTGTTCTTCACGGATATTTTTGCATCCCTTTTGATTTTTTAGAATGTTGCAGCAAAATATTATTTATCTTGATGACTGGGTTTTCTGGTGCCCCCTTAAATTTTGCACCTCACTTGCCTCACCTTCATCCCGGCCCTGGTACTCAGGAAGTAACATGCACGTTTTCACTGGTCTGGAGGGGGTTCAATGTCATTACATTAAAATACATAGTTTTATATATGCAATACTTGTACACCACATACTATGCTGCTTTGGTATTGGGGATGGGGCTGTGAATGAGATATTCCCAGCCACGGTTCTTGCCCTCAAGGATCTGAGGATGCGTCCATTAATTCTTACAGTGACCTCTCAGGAGGGGATCGCTGTATTCTACAGAGGAAGAAACTGGACAATCAAACAACTTGGCCAAGGCCACGAGGTTAAGAGGGGGGAACCCAGTCTTTCAGACTCCAACATCCAAGCTCTTTCCGCCACGATTTTGGGTGAGGCAGGAGCTCTGCCGCCACTTTCTGCAAGAACACCTTGGGTGCTGAAGAAACCAGCTGGATGTTTCTGGGAGTTCCATGACTCTCCTTGGTATCTCTAATTATTCATGTCTCAGGAAGCTTAAGTCTAGATGGGGAGGGGCTGGGGGGGCCCTCCCCCTTTAAGAGTGGGTTTGAGTCATGATCTGCCATCCCCCGTTCCCTGTGGGGAGAAAAACACCGTGTTGAAAAATCGCTGAGACAAGGGGCGGTCTAAACAGATTGGGGAAGCAACTCCAGGATCTCTGGGCAAAGGGGGAGGGAGAGAGGGAGAGAGAGAGGGAAAGGGCGAGGGGGGGCACAGGGAAAAAGAGCAGGAAGGCCAGCAGACAGCCTCCCAGGCAGCTGTCTTTGAAGGGAACTGAAATGCTCGGCTCTGTTCCCCCCCCCCCCCCCCCCCCGCCCGCCCCACCGTTTCTGTTAGGCAGCCGCCCCACCAGACAGCAGGGAGGCCGGCTTCATCCAGCCGACTGGGAGAGCAGGTTGGGGATGGGCGGGGTGGAGGCGACAACTCTAATTGTGAAAGTTTGCTGGGAAGTTTGAGATGCATCATCTGCAGCTTAGGGCTGGCACACAGTAGGTGTTCCCTAAATGTCAGTTCAGTCTACTTCTTTCTAACCGGAAAGACAAGAAATTGCCCTGGAGTAACAATAGCTACAATTTATAAAGCGTTTACTGTGGACCAGTTACTTTTCACTCATGACTTCATTTAGCCCACAAAATAGCTACTGTTATCATCGCCTGTTCTGTACGTGGTGGAAGGAGGTTCAGAGAGCTTCAACAATGTGGGCGAGATCACATCGCCTACAAGGGTTTGTGCTGTGGGGTCACGCTGTCCAAAACGGGGGCCACTGGCCACATGTGGCTGCTGAGCTCTGCACATGTGCCCGGAGCCCAGAAGGGAGTGAATTCTAAATTTTATTTAACTTTTACAAATTGACATTTAATTAAAAAACTGAAGCAGTGTATTTTTCTGTGAAAACAATTCGATTGTTTCAGTGGGATTGTTTCACTTTAACTGTTAAAAATTTCATGTCCAAACTGAAACTGCCATAAAATATGCACAGGGGTTCAAAGACTTAGTGTATAGGAAAAAGTGTGATGTGTCATTAACATTTAAAATTGATTACATGCTGAAAATTATAATGTCGTGGATATATTAAGCCAAATAAAACATATTATTAAAATTTCACCTTTAAAAAAATTGAAGTATAGTTGATTTACAATGTTGTGTTAGTTTCAGGTGTACAGCAAAGTGACTCAGTTTATATATATATATATATATATTTTCTTTTTCAGATTCTTTTATACGTTATTATAAGATACTGAATATATAGTTCCCTGTGCTATATATAGTAGGTCCTTGTTGTTGATATATTTTATATATATAGTAGTGTGTGTCTGTTAATCCCAAACTCCTAATTTATCCCTCCCCTCCACCCCAATTTCACCTTTTAACTTCTTTTTTTTTGGGGGGGCCGTGCCAGCGGCTTACAAGATCTTAGTTCCCATACCCTCAGCAGTGAAAGTGCAGAGTCCTAACCACTGGACTGCCAGGGAATTCCCTTAACAAAACTTTTAAACGGTGTCTACTAGAAAATTCAAAATGACATAACAGGTTTCAAATATAATTCTACTGGGCAGCACTGAGCCTAGACTATGAACCCAGTCTGAGTCTGGAGTGCAGGCTTTTCTCCTCCGCTTGAGTGCGCAGGTGTGCCAAGTGCCCCTGTTTGTGGGGTGGAGGATGGAGTGACCTCGGGAGTTCTCTAGAATATCAGACTCATGTTCTTCCAGTAGCTTCTTCAAGACCTCGTTCTACCCAGAATGGCCCTTTGGATGTAGTGACCTTCCAGCAACTTCAGCTGAACAAGAGTTTCTGTTTGACCTGCGAAGAAAGCTTCCTTCCTTCCCATTCCTGCGTCCATTCAGCAAAGGTTTATTGACGCATGCCAGGCACTGTTCCAGGTGCTGGGGATGCAACAGTGAGCAAAACAGACAATGCCTGTCCCCATGGTGTTTATATTCTCTTAGGGGAGGCAAAAATAAAAAAGAGGAATCTATAAAATTATAGGAACTTGGACAGTGATGAATGACAAAAAGAAACAGAAAGCAGGAGGTGGGTGGAAGGTATCGGGGGCGTATTGGTTTCTTATGGCTGTTGTAACAGGTACTATAACTGTAGTGGCTTAAAACAATCCATGTTTATTATCTTACAGTTTTGGATGTCAAAAGTCTAAGCAGGTCTGTAGGGCTGCATTCCTTCTGGAGGCTGTAGGGGAGAATTCATTTCCTTGCCTCGTCCAGCTTGTAAAAGCTGCCCGAGTTCCTCGGTTCCTGGCCCTGCATCACTTCAGCGTCTGCTGTGTTGTCATATCTCCTTCTCTGACTCTGACCCTTCTGCCTTCCTCTTATAAGGGCCCTTGGCATTCGATTGGGCCCACCTCCTCATCTCAAAATCCATAACTGAAAAACATCTGCAACCTCCCTCTTGCCAGATAAGGTAACATATTTGCAGGTCCCAGGGATTGGGATGTGGACATCTTTGCAGGGGGTCTACCACAGGGACTGAAATTTTAGGTAAGGTGGCCAGGGAAGGACTCATCGAGATGACATTTGAGTAAAGGCCTGCAGGAGGGGAGGGAGGGAGTCATGTAGATACCTGGGGAAAGAGCCTTCCAGGCAGAGGAAAAGCTTGTGTAAAGGACCTGAGGTGGGGGCGTGGCTGGGTGTTTGCAGTTCAGCAGAGAAGCCAGAAAGTCTGGAGCAGAGAGCTCCAAGGGCAGAAGAGTAGGAACTAAGGTCAGAAAGGTAATATGGGGGGGGTGGGGGCGGTGTGTGGAGACAGATCACGGAGGGCCTTGCAGATGATTCTGAAAAATGTATCTTCTACTCTGAATGACATGCGAAGCCTTTAGAGGCTTTCTCTAAGTGTATATTCAATAATTAACTGAAAAAACCCCTAAAACCCAGTGGAAAGAGAAATGCAAAATGGGGTGTGAACATGTAAAAGAGGAATAAGGAAATATGAAGGGGACACGATTGAATGCAGGGTTCGGAAAATGCAAAGAATCAAGCCTTTAATGTATGAGGGGAAAGGGCTAATATTTTTCTTTTTCAAAGAACTCAAGCAAATCAGTAATCCATGTCCTGAAACTGGGTAGAAAAACAAGCAAAAGGGTGTGAACAGACAACTCAAAAAAGATGAAATGCAATGAGCGAAGTACATGGGGAAATGGTCAGCCTACATAGTAATCAAAGAAATGCAAATTAAAACAACAAACAGCTACGTTTGCACCAAGGAAGGATTTTAACAATGATAATGCTGGCTTTGGCCAGGGTGGAGGTAGATGGGGGATCCTGGGTGCAGTGGGAAGTGGGGGGCAGTGTGTGTCTGACTCTTTTGGAAAACAGTTTGACACTGGGTATCAAAAACTTAAGCATGGCATTCTCCTTGGCTCAATAAATCCGCTCCCGGCTACCTAGCCCAAGGATCTGGAGAAAGCTTTGTTTATTGCAGCCAAATAGGAGAGGCAGCTAAACTGTAAACAATAGATTAAATAAACCATGAGGGTCATTCCTTTGATATTTTTGTCAAATAATCTTAGTTAAACACCAGTTGTGTGCCAAGCACTGTTCTAGGTGCCAGGAATACAGCTGTGAACAAAATACCCTAAACTCCATGTCCTCATGGGACTCACAGTCTAGTGAAAGAGAAAGAAAACAGAAAAGCAAAGGTATGAACATGTGATAAGATAAGAAGAACAGAGCAGGGTTCTGTGGGAGGGAGTGATGGGAACTGTAGGCTGAACAACTGTTCCATTTTGCTGGGGACTGAAGGGGGTTCCCAGCACAGGGGATTTTCAGTTTTAAAACTGGGCAAACTGGGATGAGCTGGTCACCCTAAGAAGGGCGGCCTTTTGGTGAGGTGGTCAGGGCCTCTCTAGGGAGGTAGCGTTTGAGTAGGGACTGAATGAAGCAAGAGACTGAACTATGGGCATGTTGGCAGAGTAGCTTTCCAGGCAGAGAGAACAGAATGTGTAAAGGCCCTGAGGCAGGGGACTTTGAAGGACTTAAAAAAGGTAACGGTGTCTGAAGCATAGCAGGGAGGAGAGTAGTAGGAATTAGGTTTCAGAGGGGTCTAGCCTCCGACCCTTGCAGGAAAAGGAAAATGTTTGGATTTTATTCTAAGCCCAGGGGAAGTCTTTGGAAGTTTAGAACAGGGAAATGAAGTGACATGATTTATGACTTTAGAAAGATCACTTCGGCTGCTGTGAGGAGAAGGGAACGTTGGTGGGTGTGGCTGGGAGGCAGAACGGAATCTGGCTAGACCTGATAGGAGGCTGTGTTCTCAAACTCAAGCCTGCATCAGAATCACCAGCAGGGCTTGTTAAACCCAAGCTCCCAGGGGATGGGAGGCTGCAGGTCCAGGACAAACTTTTGTTACCAAGGCTGTTGCCCCAGAATCATACCCCTGCCCCTTCCTGGAATGGAAACAAATTGTTCCCATCCAAGTTTCAGGAGGAAGCTGCAAAGAGAAAAACAAGAACTGGTTGAAACCCAACTAGACCCAAGGTGGTGGAAGACTTGATGTCCAGCAGACCTTGAGCCTCATTATATGCTCATTGTAATACATTAGCTAAATGACACACCCACCAACATCATGACAGTTAGTTGACAATTGCCATGAGAACAACTGGAAAAGCCCATACAAGGACTGAAAAGGAATGCCACATCAGTTCTGGGTCCAAACCACACCCCTGTTCTTAGATAACTCATGAATATTCCTCCCTCTTTCCAATCCCCTCCCTTTTACCTCGACCTTCTTATATATATAGTATCTCTACCCAGTTGGGTTGAGGAGTTGATTTGCAAACTAAATTCCTGCTTCTCCAGTCTTTGGCCATTGAATAAAGCTGTGCTCTTCCAGTCTCAGCATCGGTTTCCTTTTTGGCTCTGCAAATTAGAGCGGAAAAAGAGCCTCCCTCCCTGGCCGAGACAACCCTCCCTGGCTGAGACAAGGGGTCTCAACCCAGGCTAAGACCCCAGAGAGGGTACAGTCGACCAGTTAGGTGACACTTGGAGAAGCAAAGAGCTAGGAGAGAGATGATGGTGACTTGCACAAAGGTGTATCAATGCTGAAGTTAAGGAGTCTTGTCTGGGATGTGTTTTGAAGTAAAACTATCAATCCTGTTTTCTTCTCTTTTAACCTGATTACACCAAGGAGAATATCTCAATTTGATACCAGCATGGCTCTAATACTTTTCTGCCCCCTCCCTTTTCTTTTAATAAAGAGAGAACTGGCCTCACAGCATAGAGCTTTCAGCAGAGAATTCTAGTTAAAATTTGATTTTTGGGTAGGTCTTCATTGTATTTATTTTTTATGATTGCCTGCAACTTCTGACAAATGATATTGGTTTTCTATTTATGGGAGTGTTACAAAGCTTCTCTTTTCAATAGACGTATTTAATTTTTTAGAAGTGAGAGTTGCTTTAATATAAATCTATGAAGTAAATAATAGTATAGGTGAAACTATATATATACACACACAACTAGAGTTGGTGGTTCTGAGTGACTGCAGTTTGGGAAATGCTGTCCTAAGTTTGGATTCCCTTTGGTTCTGCAAGCCCAGCACCTGACATCATTAGGCCCTTCATAAACCCAGGAAGTTCCCACCATCTCTAGTAGCCCACTATACTTCATCCTCTCCCTTTTCCTGCTGTTCATGCCTGTATTTATTCAACCTCCATTTACTGAGCACCTGGGCCGAAGCTTCTGGGCCGAAGTCTCAACCTTAGTTCACAGCATCTCATTGGGAAGCATTTTACAAGTGATAATGTTTCCTGGAAAGAAGCTTCTCAACAATTTATTTAGTAAAAACAGAATAAATGCAGACATAGGTCTACAATAGTGTCCCTCTCTTGTACTTGTGTATGAACGTGCTTCTTTGAGTGGGAGAGAAAGAAAGAGATGGGATTGGAATGCTGGGAATGACACCCCTCCCTCCCCCACCATATCTCCAAAGAGGGTATTGCTTATGTAATGTGACCTGTCATGTGTCCAGTTGGGGAAAACAAAGGTCAGGAGCTAGTGTAAGTTATGGGACATGATTGGAGAATTTTAAACAGAAGATTTTAAGATTGGCTTTGGGTGTTAGAACATTTAGGACATCTCTTTGCTCAAGTTGCATAAGCTTATTGGGCCTAAATATCTCTATTGGTTCAGGAAGATAGATAATATTTTCTCTTGTAACATATAAGAATTCCTAAGATAAAGTGACACCAAATCACAGGAACATAGGTGGGTGGATTTTTACCACATGTGGAGCGCGTCTCTGAGAATGGTCTGACCTAGGACGCAGATGCTGGGGCAGACACGGTAGTGATCTGGAGTACCTTGGGGGCACTTGAGGAGAGAGGCAGTCGCTCTTCCAAGGTGCTGACACTTGAGCAGCAAGGAGAAGACGTGTGAGTGCTGGTAAAGGGAGATCTACTCTGGCCAGGGAAGTCAAGGAAGGGTGTTAAATGCGACTCCACAACAAAAGTTATAAGGACACTCCCACCAAATTGATGTAAAATCGGGCTACTTCTCACAAGGGCAACTCTACACAGCCTGTGCTGTGGGGCGTTGCTGCAGGGATTTATTTAGTGATGATTAACAAGGTGAAATTCACAAGTGGGAAATGAAACATGTTTTAACACAGTTAAAAGTCCTTACACTTACAATGATTATATCTAAGGATCAAATGTGATGATGGTAGACATGAAAATACTTCATGGGCCACAGAGCCCTGGGTTACTCATCCTGTTTGCTGATGCATCTCTGTGGGGTAGGCCGGGTGCACCCCCAGGTTCTCAGTCCAGTGCTCACTCTAATATTGCGTGGCTTTTGCTTCCCTGTAGCCCTGGGGGAGAGGCTGGCTGTCCCTCAGTGCTTTGAGAAAAGAGCACCATAGACATATGTCCCCTCTCCAGTCACCTGTGTTTCCCTTCCTTGGGCTCCACGTACTTTCCTGGTCACCATGGCGACTGTTAGGCATCCAGGTGTGGGCATCATGCCTGGCTTTGGGGTCTGAAACTCTCCCTGCTGCCCCTGGTTCATTCTTGGGTTCAGATGGTGATTTCTGGTTGCTCTGAACCAAGGGGGTTGAGAAAATAAGAGGCCAAGGCAAAAAAAGGGTCTGAGGTAGTAGTTCAGAGCTCTGGCTTGTGGAGTTGGGTGGATGCTGGTTGAATCAGGGCAGGTTCAAATCCTGGCTCTGTCACTTGCTAGTTCTGTGACCCTGTGTCAGTATGGGTCCTCCAGGAAGCCAACATTGCTCTGAGAAGCAGTGTGCAAGAACTTCATTAGGGGAAGTGCTTGTGTGAATGAAGTCAGACTGTGGTGTGAATCTGCCCGTGAGTGAAGGAGAGAAGGAGAGAGAGAGGTGCCTGGAAGTGTCCACATTGTGTAGCCCGAGGAAGTTTGGGGCATCCAAGTGGCTGTCAGAGGAGCCCGTCTTTTCTAGGAATGAGCCTGCCTTAGTTTCCCTGTTGTACCCGACACTGATGGGGTGTGATGGATTTCAAATCCAGCAGGTGCATTCTCATGGTCACCACACCACTTAACCTCTCACAGGACTGTTTCTATGATCAGATGATACAAAGTGTGTAAAGCACATGAGATCTGGCATAGAGTAAGCCCTCAACATATCTTATTATTACCCAAATACTGTTTCGAAGTCAACAAAAAGAGTTTCCTTTTCCTTTTGTTACCAAGCATTCCTTACATCACAGGCTGCTAGTTCAGATTCCCTGTAAGTGAGTGGGCCAGGTGTTAGGCATTAGGGAGTGACAGGGTCTATGGTAAACTAGAGAGCACATGCCCCATTTAAAACATTTTGAAAAAGAACCTGATCCAGCCAAAGCAAATACATGTGTGAGCTGAATCTGGTCTGTGGTCCTCCAGTTTGAAACCTCTGCCTGCTATGCACCTTGTCTAGAGTATTCCTGATATTGTGGCTTTGCACCAGCCAGGAGGTCAATTTAATTAAAATAAAAGAGAACAAAAATAGTTCGGTTGATTTTTTTCCCCCTCATTGACTAAATTTATGGTGTGTTTAACCAAACAGAGGGATCTGATGTGTTGGTTTTTGGTTTGGTACGCAGCTTTGATGTTGGCTTGTCTGAGAGGTTTAGAATGTGGATGTGGGGAGCTGAACAGCATGGGTTGGGAATGAGGTCCTCCCACTTTCCAGCTCTAGGATCTTGGGCAAGTTATGTGATCTCTGTGTAACTCAGTCTCCTGTTCTGTAAAATGGGGATAATAATGATATGTCCCTCATGGGGTTGCTATGAGGATTTAATACATGGAAAGAGCTTAGAACGGTGCTGGGAACATGGTAAGGCTGAATAAATATTGATGTTATTCTGGGGTTGGGTGAGGGAGAGAGAACGTGGCTTTTCTTCATCTCTTTGTTTCATGTAAGCCTAAAATTTAATGATCAGTGTAACACCCAAGTAGGAACGAGTTTCTTTTATTCTGGTGATATAATCATATATAATAATGCCACTTACATAAGTTTCCTTACCTCCTTGTTAAATCCACCCACACTCTGCTCCACTTCACGCCGTTAAAGCATGAAGCATTCCTCTCTCTCCCAGAAGGAAAAAGATACCCAACTTTTTACTAGTTTTCACTTTAAAGCAGGGACCAGTGGGGGGTGCTGGGAAAAGTGGATTTGGCAGTGCTCTTGATTTGGGGGAGTAGAGTCTTTAGTCTGGAAGCAGTGAGTCAGGCCTGGAGACCTCAGAGGAACCAGCGGAATCATGGAGCCAGAGGCAAACCGTGGCCTCCCCCAGATCAGGCAGGCTCCGCCTATGCCTTAGAGCAGGAGTGTCCGAGAGCCAGCCCTCTGCAGACAGACGCTAATCTGCTGTTTCCTTTCCTTCTTTCTTTCTTTTTTTTCTTTTTTTTTGAATCTGAAACATGCTGTACATGTGATACATGCTCATTGTGGAAAGTGTAGAATATAGAGGGGAACAAAATAGCGTGTAAAAGTCAGGATTTGTTCAGCTGTGTCAGAAATCAATCTGACTGGTTTAGGATATTCAAGAGAATACATAAGCTCATATAACTAGGATGTTCCAGGCATGAATCAGGTATGGCTCTGTCCAAGGCTGAAAATACTGATGGGATACCATCTTCCTCTATTTCTCTCATTTCTCTAAAAGGCCTTCCCCAGATGGGGTAAAGGTGGACATTATTAGTCCCACATTAATCCATATCAATTGAACAACCTACTAGAAAGGAAATGTCTTCTAAGAGCTCAGGTAGAAAAGTCTCAGGGAGAGTCTTGATTGGTTGGGTGTGTATCACGTGTACATTCTTGAGCCAATCCCTGTGGCTACAAATGAAGTGCTCTGATTGGTCAGGTTAGTGAGCCAATGGCCCCGGGGGGGTGGAATCAAGGCAAGTCTTACTTGAAATACAAGAAACAGGTTTCCCAGAGGAAGGAGGGATTCTGTTCCAGAAGAAAGAGGAGAAGGGGATGAATTGATCAAAACGATGGGTGTCACTATAAGAAGCAAATATTCCCACCAATTTCCAATACTCCCACCACCCAGAAATAATGACTTCTGACTTCTTTATGTAGAACGTCCTAGAATTCCCTACCCTTTCCCTTATGTGTCTATACTTATAAGCATATATTAGACATATAGAACATTGGAATATCCTGTGCAAACTTCTGTAAGCTGATTTTGACTGCTTCATTCAAAAATATCAATTAGATATCTCAAAACCCAAGTGGTCGATTTCCTTGGTAGGAAAATTAAAGAATACAGATAAGCAAAAATGAAATATAACTTATGACTGGATGGAGCTGACAGTAAGACTCTTAAGAAGGCAAGTTAAAGACAGGGTTGAAATAAAGGCATTTGTTAGATCTCCTTTTATGACAGCCTATAGTCCTTCTTTGCACGGCTTTACATATTTATAATTATTATTTAATTATTTGCAATTTCTTATGTAAATTTATTTTATTATGAAATGTTTCAGGTACAGAAAACCTATAAAGTCTAATATAGTGAACAACCATTTACCCATCACTCAGCTTGAGAAATGTAGCATAACAAATACATTCTAATCCCACCGTGGACCCATCTCAATCTTGTGTCCTTCCTCTCTCCCTCCTTTCCCAGTGGTGACCTCAATCCTCCAGTTGTATTTTTATTCCATGCATGTTTTTATACTTTCATTGCATATGTATTATCTGTTATCAATATATAGTATTATGTTGCATATTTTAAAACTTTAAATAGAATCCCACTGTACATATCATTCCATGACTTGCTTTTTTTGTTAATTATTATGATTTTGCAATTTATCAAAGTTGTGTTTCACTCATTTTCTTTAGTGTTAATTTGTTACTGATAGCATTTCACCGTACAACTGTACCATGCTTTATTTATCCATTCTCCTATAAATGGACATTTAGGTTGTTTCTATTTTTCTGCTATTACAAACCTTGCTGCAGTAAACATTCCTGTACATTCCTCTGTGAAAAACCGATGGAGCTTCTCCAGGCTTAGGGTATAAACCTAGGAATGGAGTTGTTAGGGGCTATACATCTTCAACTTTACTAGATTTCACCCAATTGCTCTGCAGAGTTGTTGTACCAATTTCCACTCTTCCCAAAGGTACGTGAGAGTTCCTGTTTCTCCAATATTTGGCTTTGTCAGACTCTCCATCTTTACCAATTTGATGTATGTGAAATACAGGTCTTTCACACCCATTGCTAAGTCCTAGAGAGCTGGGATCATGTGTTGCGTTTGCCATGGTTTCCCTGGCACTTAGCCCAGCTCCTGGAACATAGTGGATACTCAATATTTTTTGGTTCACTGAGCAACACAGTTTTCTGCATGTAAAATCCCTTTGCAGTTTTCTGGAGAAGATGCCCATTCTCCAGGGAGTCTTACTTCTGTCTCATGCTTCTCACTTGAAAATCAGAAACCTCTCAGGGACTGAATGGAGAGAACACTTTTTGGCCGCCCTATTTGGTTTCATTACAGCAGCAGTTCTCAAAACTTAGCCATGCATCAGAATCACCTGAAGGACTTAAAACTCTGATCACTGGGCTCCACCCCCAGAGTTTCTCATTCAAGAGATCTAGGGTGGGTCCAAGAATTCACATTTCTAACAAGTTCCTAGGCATTACTGATGCTGCTGGTCTGGGAAGCACACTTTGAGAACCACTGTAGTTGAGAAACATTCAATCCAGACATTTTGGATATGTTCTGTGTGGAATGTACTTAAAGGGACTAAATGCAAAACTTGAAGTCATTTCCAAAGTGGACAGTGGAAGGAAAAAAATGTCACATCCAACTCCACTTGGCTGGAGTAGGGAAAGGACAAGCTTGAATTCTGGGTCCCTAGAATGTTCAAGACAGATGATGGCCCATGCAGAGACTGATAGAATTCAGTAAGAATATACTGGGAAGTTTTCATCTACCCAAGAATCTCGCACAAGATTTCAAGCCAGGATCTTTTTTTCCACTGACACTCCTGAGACCATCCTGATCTTCTCTTTCCCCTCCTTCTCTTCTTCCTGTTCCTCGTCTTTCATCATCATCATCAGACATTAATTCAAGTGTAGGCTTGATGGTCAGGATACCATAATAAACATAGCTACCGTTTATTGAGGGCTCGATTGCAAGTACTTCTGTCAGCACCTGCTCATCTAATCCTCCCCCTAATCCAGGAAATGGGGTCCACTATTAGATCCATTTTGTAGGTGGAGCTTAGAGATTACACAGCCAGGAAGTGGCAGAGCTAGGCTCACATTCAGCTCTCTCCACCTCCAATGTCTTGTTTTTTCTACTCCTACACACTATATTTTTGTGTTTCTCAGTTTCCTCGTTCATTCATTCACCAAATATTTACTGAGCATCTGCTAGGTGCTAGGCACTGTGCTGACGATGTGGACACACAAGACAAACTCCCTGATATTATGGTGTTTACAGTATCCTATTATTCTAATCTATAAAATGAGATGATGCTGTCCCTCTCTCAGAGCTGCTGTAGGGATTAAGGGAATGTATGCCTGCTACCTAGTAGGTGCTCAATAAATGTTGGCTCCTGATCTCCTTTTCCCCCAAGACCTGGTAGTTTTCTAGTCACATATGTAGGGGAGAACTGATGGAGACTATGTTCTCCTAGAATGAGGCATTGCACTGTCCTTAAAATTCATGCAGCCCATGCCCTATTGACCCACCTGAGCAGATGCTCATTTTCCTGCCTCTCTGGGCAAGACTCAAGTTCTCGCTCCCTTCTGCCTCTTCACTCTCCCATCTCCCTCCCCATTCTAGCCAGTATCTCAGACTATACCTGAGTCTCCATAGACCAAAGGTGGTGAGCAATGCTTTGGAAACTCTCTGTGCAATTCTGAGAGCTGAAAAATGGAGAAATATGGGCTCTAGGCAACTGATGTGTTGGAGAATAGAGAAAGAAGATGAGAGTAACACGTAGCTTAGGAGAATGGGTTTGCATAGCAAAAGTAAGCAACAAATGTCTATGTAGGGGTATTTTCCTTCAAGCATCTGGAGCATTTGAAGAACTTGGGTAGGAGAAATCTACATTTTAGGAATCTAGGCTGCTATTTATGTAATTCCCATTTCCAACGGCTTTGACTCCACCTTTGCTGCCTGTGTGCTAGTCTTTTCTTTTTCAGGCTCAGTTTTAATGATTTCCTTTATTTATTTATTTTTTCCTAGGAAGGGGGTTTAACGCTGCAACATAATCCATGCACTTAAGCCAAATTGGAGATTTCTCATGACAGACAAGACAGTTCAGAAGGGAAATGTCACAGGAAAATTGTACATTTCTTTCCATAGACTTAGCAGAAGCAACACCTGTATTCCAGTAGCCAAACAGATGTAACTGGCATTTGGCATTTCCATCCAGATACCCCCTGTGGTACAATTTAGAAACTCTTAGCGTGGTATCTGGAGCATATTTACATTCTATAAATAAGAGCAAAAAATTCTTACTATCAAAACTTTCTTGTGAAAGCGTCTGAAGCTCATACAACAGTGTAGGGGAAGGGAATTCTCTAGCCCTGGCTCCAGCTCCTTGTCCTGCATCTCTGAGACTTCGGGAAAGTTGTTTCCCTCTCTGAGACTCTGTTTCCTCCAAATTTGGCAGGCGAGAGAAAACTAGGGGGAAGCTTGAAGAATTTTTAAAACCCAAAGAGGTAGTAAATAATAACACATATAATATGCTATATATACACACTATGTAATATATACTATTTTATATATTTTATATGCACTATGTAACAGACTAATATACAAGAAACTCAACTATACTATACTACATGTAGCACATTATATAGTATATTCATACTATATATACATAGTATACTTATATATAATATATAGTATATATTATACATACTATATATTTATATATACTATAATATATATACTAAAATATATAGAACAGAATTTATTATATAACATATGTAATATACTATAGTATACTAGGTATTATAAATTGTATAGTATATAATTATATAGCATATAAACACTATGTAATACATACAACATGCTCTATTTATCACATATACTATATAGCATATGAATAGACATATATCAAATATACTATATAGTGTTTATATTCTATAGTATATAATATATACTATATATATTATATAATGTATATGATATATATATATACACCATACAATACACACTGTAATATAGATGCTATATACTGTAGAGTGTAATATATTATGCTAGTGTAATAGACAACATGCTGCTATTATATATCTATATAATATAGATACTATGCTAATATGCCAGTATTATATACTATGAAATATATGTATATAACCATCTTTCTCTATATTATACAATATATAGTATGTTATATATTATATCCACTATATATAAATACTATATATTATGCAATATGCTATATATCAATATATAATAATATAGTAGAGATGAAAGTTTCTGTAAACGGAAAAGTCATGATTATTAGGAGATGCCATTATTCACACAGAGATGTAAATGACTGATAAAGTTTAAAATGTGACCCAGACTCATAATATTTTACCGTTTACCATTCTCCCTCAAAATATTTCTCTGTGTCTTTACTGCTCAGTGAATGGCACCATCCTTCCCCAGGGCGCTTGACAAAGAGCCAGGAGTCACTGCTGTTCCTCTTTCCCTTCCTCCCACTCCTACACCCTCGCCGTCCCATCCTTTGGTTCTGTTGGTTCTGCCTCCAAAGCACAGCCCAGGTACATCCAGTTCTCTGCCTCTCCCATCACCGCCCTAGTCCAGGCCCCCACCACTGCCTGCCTGGATGGCTACGGTATCTTCCTAGCTGTTCTCCCTGCTCCCTCCCTCGCCTCTTCATAACCCACCCTTCACACAGTAGCCTGAGTGAGCCTTCAGGGAGTAAATCAGTTCACATTACTCCTCAGCTGAAAACCTTCACTGACTTTTCTATCATATTTAGGATAAAATCCAAACTCTTTGCTTTGGCCTAGGAGACCCTGTAGGAGCTGACTCCTGACATTTGACTTGGTCTGGTGTTACTCCCTTGACCTGCTTTGCTCACTCTACTCCTGCACACTGGGGACCATTCAACTGTCAGATATACTGTGCTTGATCCCACCTCAGGGCCTTTGCACTTGCTGTTCCCATTACCTGGAATGCCCTCCCCCCACGTACCTACATGGCCCTCTCCCTCCCTTCATTCAGGACTCTGCTCACATGTCACTTTATCAGGGAGGACTTTCCTGACCACCCTATAGCATATTACATCTGCCCTCCTACCATGTGCTATCTGACTATATATCTCATACTATATATAAAATCTGTGTATCTACATATATTATCTACTGTATATAACCTACATCCTACCTTCTCCAAATGAGAGAAAGGACCCAGAGCTTCTAGAACAGTGTGTGGTTAATAGCTGTGATTAATAATGGTCATAATTATTACTATTAATTTCTTTTAAATTTATTTATTAATTTTTGGCTGCATTGGGTCTTCATTGCTGTGCATGGGCTTTCTCTAGTTGCGGCGAGTGGGGGCTTCTCTTGTTGCAGAGCACGGGCTCTAGGCGCGCGAGCTTCAGTAGTTGTGGCATGCGGGCTCAGTAGTTGTGGCTCGCAGGCTCTGGAGTGCAGGCTCGGTAATTGTGGCACACAGGCTTAGTTGCTCCGCGGCATGTGGGATCTTCCTGGACCAGGGCTTGAATCCATGTTCCCTGCATTGGCAGGTGGATTCTTAACCACTGTGCCACCAGGGAAGTCCCTAATTTTCTTATTATAACACTGCTGTGTGAGCTTCTTTTTTATGGCTGACTAGTATTCCACTGTATACATATATCACCTCTCCTTTTTCTTTTTTCTTTTTCTCTTTGGCTGTGTTGCAAGGCTTGCTTGTGGGATCTTAGTTCCCCGACCAGGGATTAGACCCAGGCCCTTGGCAGAGGGCAGAGTCCTAACCACTGGACTGCCAGGGAATTCCCACTGTGTGAGCTTTTAAAGGTTTTAGACAGTGAGAAATTATATAGCTACAGTTTAAGGTGGTACAGTTTACAGTTTAAGTACTATGTACCATGCATGTGCTGAGGTTCATTTATTTATTTTTAACTCCATCTCATTTAACCCTTTACTATCACAGCAATACCTTGAAATTTGTATTATTTCAGGAGGGGATGTGAGCTCAGAATCAATTTTATTAATATTGGTAATAACAGTAGTAAGAGTTATTAAATGATTGAATGAAAGTACATGTGGCCTGTTCTGAAGCTGTTTTGCATTGTATCAGAAGACAAAGCATTCAGCTCCAAGAGCGCATTGAATGGTGAAAAATCAGGCAGTTTGGAAGGGGAGACATCTAGTTACTCCCAGAAGAGTCCTTATCCAGGGTTGACCTTGGAGGCACCAAGATTTATTTATTAGGGAAGGCAGCCTTTCCTCACCTCCACTGCCTGCAGATCCACGGCCAAAGAATTTGAGAAATGGCTCCCCTAATCCTTCGGTACAATCTGTTTGCACTGGACGACAAGCATCCCTGGCATACAGGGTCTGTACCTTTCACCGAGTCAGTGATAAACCTTGAGCCAAATCGGAGTTACCAGCCTTGTTTCTGTCATCTGGGACCTTCCGACTCCGTGTGGTACACTCACACCCACATGCCCTTTAATTTATGACTTTTACTGAGTCTTTTGTGAAGTCATAAATTGACCAACTCTCCAGCTGGTTCGAGCCCTCATCAGGAAACTGTCATGGAAGTGAATCACCTTCTCAGCTGCTGCACTCTCCCCCAAGGTTCATTGTAAAGGCTGGGATGTTTCCTGCAACTTGCTTATAGAATCTGTCAGCTCTAGGCAGCCCAGACCTGCTAAGTCAAGATTTTTTTTTTTCATTAAAAAAATGTAAAAGAAAAAGTGGAGAGGAAATGCTTGTATTTGGTCAGAGGCTCTTTCATCTTAGTACAGCATTCTGGAAAAGCCTTAGTTTCTGCGGTGAAGTAGATGAAGTTGACATATTTTAATTTCTGGCCCAGAAATATTCTGAGTAATTCCTGAACCAGGGATTTGGGGATAAGGCAGAGACTGACATATTCCCAAGGGTATCTGGGAACCAGCAACTTAAATACAAATGGGGATTGGACCCTGGTCTTGGGATGGACTTGGGTGGAAGTGATTTCTCTAAAAGCCTGGAGTGCTGGAGAATTCAGAACAGCTCCTCAGACACCTGTCAGGCCCTGTGCTGGGGGCACAACATGCATTATCTCATCGATCCCTCAACAGCCCTCTCTTTCATCCCCATTTTACAGATGGTGAAGTTGAGGCTCACAGAGCCTATAATTCAGTCTAGTGGGTAGTAAGGAAGGCCAGGATTTGAATCCAGATCCTCTTTAATTTTATCATAATTCACTCATTTGAATGTATATTTCAGTGATTTTTAGTAAATTTAAAAAGTTGTGCAACCATCACTATAATCCATCACCCACACCACCACCACCAAATCCCTTGTGCTCTTTTGAATTCAATCTCCATTCCCATCTTTAGCTCCAGGCAACCCACTAACCTACTGTATGTCTGTAAATTTACTTTTTTCTGGACATTTCATGTAAATGAAATCATACAATATATGGTCTTTTCATCTGGCTTCTTTTACTTAGCCAACAACATCCATGTTGTTGTGTGTGTTGGTAGTTCATTCATTTTTATTACGGAAGAGTATTCCGTTGTATGTGTGTACTGCATTTTGTTTTTCCATTTACCAATTGATGGGCATTTGGATTTTTTCCATTTCCTGGATGTTATGAATAATTCTGCTATGAACATTCATGTGTCTTTGTGTGGAGGTATGTTTTTATTTCTTTTGGGTAGATTCCTAGGAACGGAATTGCTGGGTTTAATGGTAAGTTTATGTCTATCTTTATAAAAAACTACCAAACTGTTTTTAAAGTGGCTCTTTCATTTTGCATTGAGCTCAGGTCCTTGTGAGTCTAAAGCTCATGTTCTTGCCCACTGGATTATGTATTATGTCTCACATTGCTCCATGCCGTTACTAATTTCAGCAATCGTTGCTTGATGTCTGTCTGTGCTGGTCCTGGTCCTAGATGGTAGGAATAGAGAGATGAAAGAGATAGAGTTTGTTTTCTGCTTTCTGTGTTCAGTTGGATAATTCATCACAATTCTTCTGCCACATGACCTTGCAGTGTAGTAGATGAGTAGAGTGAATTCCCCACCCAGAACGTTGGGTGTTGGGAAAGGCCGTCTCTGTGTACAGTCTTTTGACCCCTGCTTGGCCATAATAAGAATAGGCTTGAGCCTGGAATATTTCCTTACTGGGAGACAAAGAGCTCTCACAGCCTGTGCTGAGCTTATGGCCTTGGGAAGGACTATCTTCCTCTGTTCCAGGCTTGATGTGTACTCCTGTGTGCTGCTAAGCGCATGCATCAGTGGCCCTCACGCATGCCCCAGCTTCCTGTATTTCAGACCCTGGGAGGAAGGATTGGGGTCCTCGTGCTGCAGCATGACGTGGGGTATGTGTTGCATCAGATGTGGGTCCTCTGGCCATGGGGGACTGGCGCATTGCACAGGGCTGCCTCTTGTGCACACTCCATCTCCTCGCTTGCTGCAAGTAAAAAACGCTGGACCACTTGAGCCTGGTGTGGTTGCGGTCTGTTTTCAGTGGCATCGAATCATGCATGGTCTCTTTCTTGGGTGACCCTTGTCCACCTTTTAACTTTGGCTGCCCTCATGTTATACAGTTTGTCCTGCCTCACAGCCTGACACCCAGAGAATAGTGAAACATGCTGTGGCCAGTGGGACATTAACAGGTATGATGCAAACTGATGCCTCAAATGTGCTTGTGTGCTTTGACTCACCTCTTTGCACTATTATGATCCATTATAGAAAAGCATATCCTGGTTAGCTGCTGCTCCTTCAGCCTGAGGCTTAGAACAAGCATGGAGTGGAGTGGATCTGAATCCAACTCACAGCTTAAAGCTATGTGCAGTTTCCCTGTCTCTCCTGTTACTGAAGAGAAAAAAGGTGGTGGGTCATGTTGTTTCCACTGCTGGCCAGTGGGTGGCACTGTCAACCTGGGACAGCTTGGTTGCTGGTGTAAACACCTGCCCTTCTATAATCAGCTCTGCAATTCTGGGGCCAGGAATTTGCAAACTGCATTTCCTACGCTCCTCTGCCATATGGCTTCCTCTTAGGGTGCATTGGATGGAGATCAGAAGGTGGGAAAGCAGGGAGATTTCTGTAGCTGTAGCAGCAACAGGAGTGGAGTGATTCCAGACTCCAGTACCCCAGGTGGAGGCGGCACCTTTTGTGCGGTGCTAGCCCTGGTGGAGGTGGCCCCTCTTTGGTAAATACAGAAGTGACTGCAGTGGCATCTCTGGTAGTACAGCATTAGGTGCAGGCTCACAGATCCAACCTAGGGGCGGCTTCTGATATCTGTTATCACCCCTTCTTTTTGCTTATCAGACCCTCTTTTCCAATTGATCTTACACTTATATCCAAAGCCTTATAATCAGTTTGTTTGTTTGAAATACCTAGAATGGTATCTGCTTTGCTGACACTATTGCTTTCTGAAGCATGAGCATAGGAAACCATTGATCTTGGGGTGGGTGGGAGGCAGGGAATGATGAGAAATTGTCTACTTCTGTGTATGAGGAAAGCATTGGCTAACCCTGATCCTAAAGGCCCAGGAGGGCTTCCAAATCATATTATTAGTTCTTCTTTTTTTGGTATCATGCCACATTGAATATAGCTAGTCAATGATTGGATGCCAGGTAATTGATGCTAAGACTTTTCTTGGGCCTTCTGATTTCTCGTTTACCCTGAAGATAACCTGAAACGAACCAGTGATATACTGAGTTAGTTAAACTGAGCATTATTCCAGGGATTCTGCTTCTTTCTCTCCCACCCTGGCCTTCTAGGCAAGCCAGGTGCTAAGCTACGCCACCCACAGAATGGCGGCCTTCCTCCCCAGTGCCCTGGCCTTCCAGGCTTGCCCCAGCTTACCTGTTTTTCAGAATCCACGAGGTCCCTTTTATTGAAGCCCATCAGGATCCAGAGCTTTATAGACGACGTCAGGCGGAGTGAGGAAAAGGCACTCTCTGGCACAGCTGTGAAAACGTCTCCTGAGGTCTGCATCAGCCCCCAGGTCTTTGTTGATTACTTGAAGCAAAGCTCTTCAGTTTCTCTGCGGGGCACTTCTCTCCAAGTGACTACAATCAGGTTAGGCAGGTGGTCAGGGAAACAAGGCTGAACAATGGCTTTTCTGTTCAAGTTAGTTCAGATCAGCAAGAAGCCCTAAATCTGATTTTTTCAGCTTCACTTGGAGAGAAGGAAAAGTTTGATCACCCTGCTGAGGAGAAAAATAAGCCATTATTGCTCAAAGAAGGTACCTGTCCTAGATTTGAGGGGCACACGTTGTCCTGGATGGTTTCTGGGTCTCAGTGGGATGGCCTGTTGACCTCACCCCTGTGTACCTAGGAAGGATATGAATGAGAAGGTGGATCCTTCATGGAGCCAGACTCCCAGGATCTGATACCTGAAGCTTCTAGCGTCGTGTCAGCTTATCTACTTTCTCCAACTCCCCATTAGAGAAATCTTATTTCTTTACACACCTGTCACACTGATTTCATTTCAGTCACACAACCCGCCTGGTCCTTACCACACAGGTTTGAAGAAGCTGTAGAAGGACCCCTTTCCTAGAACCAGGCAGTCAGTGTGCAAGCCCAGTTAGACTCACTGTAGTCATGTGCCTTTGGGCAAGTCACTTCACCTCTGAGAACCTCAGTCTCTTCACCTGTAAAATGGGGGTGACATTAGAGCCTGTGCTACGTACCTGGCAGGGTTGTGGAGACCATCAAAGAGAATGATATAATGTAAGTGTTGGGCAAACAGTAATTCTCAGCTGTCTGAGTTTGTGCCTGTTCTCTCACACATCAGAAACTGTGGCGGCACACAGAACAGGTTATATTTTATCGACCACTATTCAATTTTACCTACTAATCAACTGGTCGACCCTTGGATGACACCTGGA
Organism: Pseudorca crassidens; assembly: GCF_039906515.1. Classification (NCBI taxonomy): domain Eukaryota; kingdom Metazoa; phylum Chordata; class Mammalia; order Artiodactyla; family Delphinidae; genus Pseudorca; species Pseudorca crassidens. Next base: position 23,663,715 of record NC_090310.1, read on the forward strand.
CTGCTTAATGTGCTGACCAATGTCTCTTGTACATTTATATGAGAAAGGTCTTCGTTCTACGTTCTAAGCTATGGCTTCTCAAACTTTTATGTGCACATGAATCCCTGAGGATATTGATAATATGCAGATTCTGATTCAGTAGGTCTGAGGTGGGGCTGGGGATTCTTCATTTTCCACAAACCCCCAGGTCATATCCATGCTGCTGGTGTGATGATCACACTTTGAGTAGCGAGAATCTGGAAAGTATGGTATCTTTTCTTGGCATACTCTTGGTGTTATGCTCCACTTGTATTTACTTGTTTCAAGTTTAACTCCACCTTCTAAAATTTTGTGTGGCTCATTCAGCTCAACAGACATCAGACAAATCACTGTATCAGTAAGTAGCCCAACTGTAGGAAAAAAACAACTGAAGTTTGCACAAGGCCCAGAACCTGGCAGTGCACTGTGAAGGGCTCGTAGCACATCACTGGTGTCAACGTGGTACAGCAGGAGTGGAAGCCGTCACACTGCTCAGGCCAGAGGTGGCCATTTTCCCTTTATGAGCAAAACCACTAGAGCTTGCTCATTTTTGCCTTCCCAGGTGGCACTGACCCCCTATAAACATTTGATGAGCTGTGTCTTCAGTGAGTAGGAAATTAAGCAACTCACTTCCCCTGTTGGCTGTTTATTACTCCAAATTTCGGAAAAACAGATTATATCTTCTACAGAAGCTCTCCTCCTTTACACTGTTTTATTTCTTTCCACATACAGCTGAACTTGTCACCCAGCACTGAATCTCCACCCATCTTGTCCTGTAAGTTCAGATTTACAAGGACAGAGCAGGGAGAGGAGCCTCAGGCTCGGGTGGTTGGTAGCTCCTGAAATAACCATGATGATAACTTTTAGTCTCAAGGTTCATATTGAAATCCAAATCTATTGTTCATTTAGAGGGGATAAGTGGTCCTCATCAGACTGGCACCCGTGCTTCTCTGTTTCTCCCCATCCACCCCAGAGCAATGGTGCTTCATGATGACTAGCTCCTTTTGACATGAACAAGTTCAGTGTCAAAGTGTTGGGTGACTCAAAAACTCATGCATCAAAAGATAGAAAACATTTTGTGTTTTTATATTATGAAGCACTGGGGAGTATAAGAATCGTCCTTCCTTTGATCCTCTCCTCAGTTTCCTTCCTCCCTCCCTCCCTTCCTCCCTCCTTCCCTTCCTCTCTTCCTCCCTCCCTTCCTTCCTTCCTTCCTTCCTTCCTTCCTTCTTTTCACCCATATTTACCATTTTGTGTAACACCCATATGGTGGAGATTAGAAAATATCTTATTTTCTAATTAGAGGAGGGGGAAAAGGATTGAAAAAAAGGAAAATGCAAGGTAAATAAATTTTATAATTTTTGAAGTTGTAAGTGTCAAGATTTCAGGCTTTTATTTTACTCCCCACAAAGCAAGCCGGCAAATAAAGAAACCCTGCAGGGACTGACACAAAATGAGCAAAGTTTTAGAAGCTTTTCCTCAGGAAAAAAAAAAGTGCTGATTTACAAGCAAGGTTATCTGTTGTGTGGATTTGGAAGGAGATGAAAATGTATCACTAGCCATCTAGACATTTGTCAAAACAACTGAATTCTATGAAGTGGAACAGGTGAACGAAAGAACCAATACCAGGGAAAGAGGTTCAAAATGGGCTCTACTGTGTCAGAATTTTTCTACAAAGACAGAGAAGCTTTCAGCTGTGTGGGATAAAGTCTCTCACTAAGTGAGAAACCAACAGACCTTGGGAAGAAGGGGTGTTCAATTTCACCTTGTAGGGCATGTGACTTTGTCAACTCGGGATGTGTGGTCAAACGCTCTTATGTTCAAACATGTCTCAGTATTCCTCAGCATCCTTCCTGGGTCCAGGGGCGCCTGTCTGATTCAGGTATTGAGTGCCTACTTCTTGGATATGAGGAGGGGTTCAGGATACCTTGATTTACAGTCCCGCTGTGACTGTTCACAGAGGGGAGAGGTAATTCCCCAAAGGGAAAAAGGGTGCTGTTATCAGAAGAATGAGGAGTGGATGCTGGTCACCTGAAAAAAATACCTCCTGTTCTTGGAGGATGATACTTGATTCCAACATTGAATTCACCTTCTGTTGATGTCACAGCTGTCTGATGAATTTTGGTCTGACATTCCATGCCATGTTTGTTAAAAGTGCATTTGCTCTACTGAAGCATGACATCCCAGGAGCAATGAGCACTCTTTTCTTTTTTTTTTTTTTAAATATTTATTTATTGGCTGCACTGGGTCTTAGTTGCGGCACATGGGATCTTTGTTTCGGCATGCAGGATCTAGTATCTAGTTCCCTGACCAGGGATCAAACCTGGGTCCCCTGCATTGGGGTCTTAACCACTGGACCACCAGGGAAGTCCTGCAATGAGCACTCTTAATACTCAGATCTTGGTTTCTAAATAGTATTGTCTATTAAAAGTTACCAGGGCTCCTTGGAGAAATGGGTGATCCCAGGGCTGGGACAGGAAAAGTACAAGGTATACCTGAAACATCCTTTTTTTTTTTTTTAATCGCAAAATATGAAGTGCTAAAAAAAAATGGAGGCATATCACAATGAAACAGAAGTTAGCCTGAAGGGGCTCTCACTGGCTAAATCTGGGATAATCTGAACATCTGAATTTAAAATGATAGTAGTGGATTTTAACAATAGACAGAATTAAAGGAGAATCCATGAGTCCGAACTGACATTAAGATAGAAAAAAAGACAAGAGAGGGAGAAGAGAAAGTGCTGAAGAATGTTAACTAATAAACGTAGAAGGAATGTTAGACTTAGAAACTCACATTTTTGTAACCATCAGTGAAATACCCAGTTCATGAAAGAATCAACAGCCTAGGCAGAAACCATTAGATGAAATATTGCTGGGAAAAGTGTGGCATGAGCCTCAAAATATCTACCTACAGATCATTTATTAATTTACGATAAAGGTACCTTTAGAATGGAGAAATGTGCAGGCACCGCCTTAGCTGAGTAATCAAACTTATCATCATTCGCCTCCTGAGGTAAGATCACTGAGCATGTCAGAGCAATACTTATGTAATATTCTTGCCAAAAATATAACCAGGAGGAGAAAATGCGATACATCCAAATTGAGAGGCATTGTGCAGAACAACTGGCCTGGACTTTTAAAAAATTGAGGACACAGTAGGGGGAAGGGGAAGCGGGGACGAAGTGAGAGAGTAGCATTGACACTACCAAATGACTAGTGGGAAGCTGCTGCATAGCACAGGGAGATTAGCTCGATGCTTTGTGATGACCTAGAGGAGTGGGATAGGGAGGGTGGGAGGGAGGCTCAAGAGGGAGGGGATATGGGGATATATGTATACATATAGCTGATTCACTTTGTTGTACAGCAGAAACTAACACAACATTGTAAAGCAATTATACTCCAATAAAGATATTAAAAAAAATCAATGCCATAAGAACAAACAAACATGTTTGAGAACTGTTCTAGATGAAAGAAGAATAAAAGGAAAGGACAATTAAATGTGATATATGATCTTTGATAGGGTCCTGGACCAAAAAGAAAATAATCCAGCTTCAAAGAACATTATAGAGACAATGGGAAAATTTGGATATGGACTGACTGTTAGTTAATTGTATTTTACTGATAGTAATTCTCCAGAGTGTGATAGTTGTACTATAATTTTATAACATAGTGCTCTTTTTTCTTAATTAAAAAAAAATATATTTATTTATTTGGCTGTGCCGGGTCTTAGTTGCGGCATGTGGGATCTAGTACCCTGACCAGGGATCATTTTCTTTATCCATTCATCCGTTTATGGACACTTGGGCTGTTTCCACCACGTGGTATGTAGTCTTTGCGTGTCCTTAGTTTTCTCTGACCTGTGACAATTTCTCATTCTTTCCTTGGTTTTTATGAACTCGATAGTTTTGAGGAGGACTGGTCAGGAGTTTTGTCAAATGCCCCTCAATTTGGGTTTGTCTGAAGCTTTTTTTCTCACAATGCAGACTGGGGAATTTTGGGGGAGGAATAGCCCAGAGGTACATGCTACCAACCTGACATCTATAGTGATGCTGAACTTGATCATGAAGTTAAGGTCGTGTCTGCCAGGCCTCTCTACTGTAAGGTTATTATTTTCCTTTCCACACTCAAGCTGTTTTCTATATTTGTTAGAAGCCAGCTACTAAGTCCTGCCCACACCCAAAGGGAGTGGAATTGGTGGTAACGGGGATGTATAGCTATTATCTGGAGTTTTTCTATACAGAAGAGTTGTTCCTTTCCCCAATGTATTTATCTATTCAACCATTTACTTAAATAAGTATGAACTCTTATATATTTATTTTATACTTTGGGTTAGAATCCAATGCTGGGCTATTTATCCAATGCTGGGCTATTTGTTTTTATTTTCCTGTGTGCCCCCTCCTTTTTTTTTGAGCATTTCCTTGCTTTTTGTCTCTATGAGATGCTCCAAGTTCGTTTTGTGTTTTCCAGCCTGATTCTATCAGCCATTTCTCCTGGGAGCCCTGGTTCCTTTCATAGGAGAATGGTATTGAGAAACCAAGCCTGGCAAGTGGGTGACAAACTCTATTTTTATTGCTCTTTAAACTTTACCCTATTCCCCATTAGGCATAAGCCTCACCTTGGGCTTGCTGTCTTTCTTACCATTTTATCTCCTATAACTAAAATATTAGTTATTTGTTGAATGAAGTTTATTGGAACACATTTTAGCTTTTTCCTTTTTTCTTTCAACATTGCCACTAAATTTACTTTCATGTAATGCTGTCATATAGCTAGATCAAGCAGGTGTGCACTGTCTTGGCTTCCTGTCATTATGAACTGACCGAGATCTCATATAATGAAGTCATGTATAATGCATTCGTCACGTATGTACTGCCATGCATGCATTTCACCAGCAGTCATCCGTAATCAATGTGTATTTGCAATTCACTGTTACTTGTTTGTATTCCTGGCCAGGGGCTTGAAAAGGAAAGATGCTTTGTTCCTCGTTCTCCTCCAGTTTGTCTCCTTCCACCCATTTCCAAATATCAAAATTGGATCAGTGCCTCAAGGCCTGACTCCAGTGTCATTTCCTTCACGTTGCCTTTCTATCTTCCTGTCTCATCTCTGAATCCTGTGAGTTCAGTGTTTGTACCTACACAGTGGTATTTACATTTTATTAATTGTACTTATTTGTATATGTCATAATGCTCCTATAAGACTGTAAGTTAATCACAGGCAGGATCTATATCAAATTCAACTTCTTGCCTCCAAATAATAACGAGGAATCAACTGTTCAAAAGTAATTGGAAATTTTAAAAATTAATGTAACTTTTAATCTGATCAGCTATCATTAGTATGTAATGATAGCTAAATTCCAGGAGGAAAAAAAAAGCAAATAAACCAGCCGATCAAAAGGAATGGGAAGCTATAAAAATTAAATTCTAGTGTTAGAATTACAGGTGATTTCTATGTAGAAGAGAGCTAAGGAATCTGAGACTACAGTGAAGTTCCCTTCTCATTCTTAACCTCTCAGATTTTGTCAAACAACAAAAACAGCAATACATAGTAACATCTGGCACTGAAGAGGGTATGGTGAAAAAGTTAAATATATGCATGTGTATATATATCTATTGGAGAGGAATCTGACCTAGAATTACAAAAGATACACATACAAGAAAATTTATTAGTGTTGTTTGTAACAACAGAAATGTATATATGGTGAAAAAATATAGTAAAGTAAAACAAAAATATAAAAAAAAAAAATAGTAAAGTAAAACAAATTGGAAACACCTGAATGTCCATCACTAGCAAATGATCAGGTACAATTTGGTACATCTAAACTATGGGATGTTGTGTAGCTATTAAAAGCTAATGAGATCTCTAGCTATTTTACGGGAGTGATGTCCATGGTGTGCTGTAAAGGAAGGGATGGAGTGATGAGTAGAGAGCTCTTGCAAAAACACCAACCCCCTGGAAGTCAGTGCTAACAAGGAGAAAGGCATGGGAAGAGACCAGCCAGATGGGTGGGGGCAGAGGTTATAACTCTCCCATAGGGTGACCAGGTAGCCTCTCACTCAGAAAAGGACGTGCTCACTTTCTTAGTCCATTCAGGCTGCTGTAAGAGAATACTATGCACTGGGTGGCTTATAAACAGCAGAAATTTATTGCTTGCAGTTCTGGAGGCTGGGAAGCCCATGATCAAGGCACCAGCGGATTCAGTGTCTGGTAATAACTTTCTGGTTCACAGGTGGTTGTCCTCTCGCTGTGTCCTCATATGGTGGAAGAGAAAGGGAAGCTCTCTGGGGTCTCTTTTATAAGGGCACTAATCCCATTCATGAGGGCTCCACCTTCATGACTTAATCACCTCCTAAAGGCCCCACTTAAAATACCATGACCTCGAGGGTTATGATTTCAATATATGAATTTGTGGGGGACATAATCATTCAGTCCATTGCACCTTGGCAGTGGCCATGATCTGTTAGTCTTATTGACTCCCATATGAAGATAACATTTGTGTCTAGTGCTTCAGAGGTCTTGGGTGTTGTTTGGGGATTTTGCTGTAGGTTGCTCATGTCATCATGGCATCTGGAATTTAGATGAGAGAGAAGCAATTCATGTTGATTAATTTTTTTGTTTGTGGTGTTTGAAAACTCTGAGCTTTATCTTTTAGAGGGGTGTGATTAAAAGGGCTGAGTATCAGCCTTCCCCTTTTTACTTAATTAGAAAGGGTTTATAGAGCAGTTAAAACGTCGTTTTATCCATACAAATGGGTGCCCATTCAAATGGATGACACACATCTGAAAGGATGCTCAGACTCACCAGTGTCAGAGAATTGTAACTTAAGGTAACAATGAGATATAGCTCTCAGGCTGGGAAAGAAATGGAAAAGACTAATTACATCTCCTACTGGTGGGGTAGCAGGGAAAGGATTATTCTTTTATATCGATGAAGAAAAGAATTCATTCAGCTGTTTTGGCCACATTTATTCAAATTAAAACATGCAGATTACTTGAAATTATTAAATAATAAAGGTAATAAAATACATGCAAATTTTAAAGAATAATGATAAAATGAGCATTCATGAGCCCACTTCCAGCCTGAGAATTGGATCATCACCAATGCTGTTAAATCCCCTGGCAAGCTCCTCTCCAGATAACCACAATCCTATTTTCTTGCTTTGTTCTATTAAAAATAGTTTAAAAGAAATACATATACTCTTTGATCCTGCAGTCTCTTCCCTGGGACTCCATCTCATAGAAATAAATAGCCATAGTACATAAGGACATTTGAGGAGTGGATTTACTGCAGCATTGTCGTTATTTGGAAAAAAGGGGACACAACTGCATGCTTGTTAATGACTGAATAAATTACAGGACATCCACACCATGGAATTTTGTGCAGCCATTAAAAGCGATGAATTAGAGTAATACCAGATGCCTTGGAGGGCTTTCCATGGCATGTTGTAGAATGAGAAAACAGGAACAAGGAGTGTGAGGAAAATGACAAATGCCCATGTATTGCATAGAGTGTGTAAAAACATATAATTGCGTGTGACTACATGAATATGGAGACAAATTTAGAAGACTATACTCTAGGTTGTCAGAAGGGATTACTAGAGCGGGGGAAGAGGGTGAGATGGGAAGGGAGGGAGGATTGGACAGGTGAGCAAAAAGGGAAGGAGAAAAGCTTACGTGGGTCTCAGTTGCTTCATCAGAGAAGCAGGGATAAAAATTCCTGTCTTTTTTTGTCCTAGGGCCTTATGTGAAGATTTCACAAATGATGCAAAAGCTTTTTTGAAAATGTTCAAGGCTCTGCCCAAATGTGTGATCGTAGGATTTATTATCCTACGTGCAGTTGGTAATTATAATAGTGATGTGGTATTGAGACAATAATTTTATTGTTCTAGGCCTAACATGGTTTTATCTATTAGACAGGGATAATGAGAACTAACCCAAATGATGGCTGGTGTCCTTCCAGGTGAACTAGTAAAATCACACTGCCTGGATGCCCATCGGTCTGTATATTCCTGTCCTCAACCACGGCAAGGTTCCAAGTATGACCCATTTGGCCTGATTGCTGAATCATTCCCCGCTTTGGGTGTTTCACCCAGACCACCTTCAAAACAATTTTGCTGAGTTCGCCAAAACTGGAGTTGTTTACTTTCTCAGGGCCACACCACCTTGGGTTCTTTGGATCACGATGAAATGAAGGTCGCCAGGCCATGTGGGATATACACAGTGGATTCATTTGTTAGGGCTGCTGTAACAAACTACCACAAACTGGTGGCCTAGAACAACAGACATTTTTTCTCTCCCAGTTCTGGAGGCCAGAAGCCCAAAGTTGAGGTGTCAACAGGGCCACGTTCCCTCTGAAGGTTTTAGGGGAGGATCCTCCCTCTTAGCTTCTCGTGGTGGCTGGCAGTCCCTGGAGTTCCTTGCCTCGTTCCCATCACTTGGATTTCTGGCTCCGTCTTCACGTGGGCTTTTCCCCTGCATCTCTGCGTCCAAATTTCTCTCGTAAAAGGATGCCAGCCCTCCTCCGGTACGATCTCATCTTAACTAATTACATCTGCAAAGATGCTAATTCCAAATAGGGTCACATGCTGAGGCTCTGGGTAGACATGAATTTGGGGGGACACTATTCAACCCAGGACAGACACAAGAGAGGGGGTCACACCCTATTCCCTGCTTTCTGTCTTCTGCCTGAAGGTGGGCTTCTCATGGAGCCCCAGAATTGACATTACCCAATCTGAGATGAATTTCAGTGGGTTTTACTAGAGATCTGTAGCTGAGCCCCTTCAAGCATGACCAAGCCACCATGGTGCGGAGGGGTGTGGGGTGTGGTGGAATGCTTGGGGCACTTTTACTGTTGCCTTTGGGTGGGAATAATGGACCTCTGGCAACACCCAGTCACCATCTTTCTTGACCTTCTTTGGTACTCTGATGACCAGGTTTTTCCTAAATTTTTATAGAAACGTGAAAAACAAGCATGAATTCTAAAACTAAGAGACACTTAGGGGACAAGGAACCTTTCGGCACAGCATAGTCATTAGACAAATTCAAATTTTCAGCCAAGGACCTCCAGGCAGTGTCCAATCCCTGCTACAGAGCAGCTGCTAGTTCAGTGGAAGGAGCTTGACTACCACGGTGGTCCTGCCTGGAGCCAGTGTCTGTTAGTCTTGTTTCCTTCCCACCAGACAAAAAGGAGACTTACACATGGGGACCTGCTGAGGTGCACTCAAGACTCTTCTGCAACAAAAAGTGAGGTTGCACAATGAAAACCTCAAGGAAAGGTTTTAAAAATTGTGCCAGTTGTGTCAGTAATCAGGACAAATCTTTTTATTTATTAATTTTTCTATTGTGGTCGAATACACATGACATAAAATTTACCATTTAAGCCATTTTAAAGCGTATAATTCGGTCCCATTCAGTGCATTCACAATATCATGCAACCATCACCTCTACCTAGTTCCAGACTATTTTCATCACCCCAAAAGAAAATCCAGTGTCCATTAAGCAGTCACTCCCTATCTCCCTCTCTTTCCAGCTCCTGGCAACTACTAATCTGCTCTCTGTCTCTATGGGTTTGTTTATTCTGGATATTTCATATAAATGGAATATGCTACCTTTGTGTCTGGCTTCTTTCACTGAGCATCATGTTTTCAAGGTTCATTCATGTTGGAGCAAGTGCTTCATTCCTTTCTGTGACTGAACAATATTCCATCGTATAGATATAATACATTTTATTTATCCCTTCATCAGTTGGATAAGCCTATTTTAAGCTTCTTTTATCCAATAGGTAAGCAATGTTTAACAACTTTTTATTTTGGAATAATTTTAGATTTACAGAAATTTATAAAGACAGTACAGAGAGTTCCCATATTATACACACACCCCCACCTCCAGTTTCCTCCACTGTTAACATCTGACATCCCCAGAGCACATTTGTTAAAACTCAGAAACAGACACTGGCACTTTGCTATTAACTAAACTGCAGACTTTATTTGGGTTTTGCCAGGTTTGCCATTAATGCCCTCTTTTTGTCCAGGATCCAATCCAGGATACCACATTGCATTTAGTTGTCATGACTCCCCAGTCACCTATGGTCTGTGACACTTTTTCACTCGTTCTTTACTTTTATGACCTGACAGTCTTGAGTCTACCGGCCAGGTATCCTGTAGAAAGTTCCCCAGTCTGGGTTTGCTGGATGCTTTTTTCATGATTACACTGGAGGGATGTGTTTTTTGTGCATGTTATCCAGACAAGTCTCCACTGGGAATACTTTTGCCTATAAAAATATGACCCCCTTAGGGGTGTAAAGAAGGCATTAACTTGTCTTTTTCTTCATTCTTTGAGTGATTGCAAATGCTATCCAATCTACCCCCCATAGGCTCTGCAGATAGTTAGGTTCCCATTTTATGGGTGAGGCAGCAGGCGCCTTGTGAGTGGCAGAAAGGAGATTCTGACCCAGAAGCCAGTGCCATGATCTGTCCACAACTCCACATGCACATGCTGGTGGGCGGCTAACAAATTGGTTTGTCCAAGGGCATGTTCAACTGTACGCTCAGTTCCTCTCTGGAAGAGTTTCAATATCATCTAATTAGGTAACATGGTAGCAGGGCAACCATTACTTATAGTAGATGTGGAGTTGTAAATTATTCTATTTAATTAAGGACTGCTCCCTTCCTATTAAAGAAAAGCTTATCATAGGTTAGTAAATTTATTGGGAACACTTAACTTTAGCTAATTAAGCCGTTTGAACTCAAGGCAAGGGCATTCATTAATAATCAAGCCCAAGCAGTTGAGGGCAATTAGTGAAACAGCTGGTCTTTATCTCACTGATAAAGGGTGGTTAATAGAGATCTTTACAGCTGTTATAAATGTCCCCAAAGCAATATCTTTTTCAAAAGTTTGCGTTAGTTAAAAATATAGAGGAAGTGGGACTTCCCTGGTGGTCCAGTGTCTAACACTCCACGCTCCCAATGCAGGGGGCCCGGGTTGTGTCCCTGGTCAGGAACTAGATCCCGCATGCGGCAACAAAGATCCCGCACGTGGCAACGAAGATCCCACGTGCCGCAACTAAGACCCGGTGCAGCCAAATAAATAAATATCTTAAAAAATATATAGAAGAAGGAACTAAATTTAAAAGGACTGAGTTGGTAGCAATCTTGGTCTCCCAGCCCTAGGCCGAGGGCCAGAAGGAAGTGGAATTCATCAGCCGTGGCCCCATTCCCAGCCATCTCCATTTTTTTCTGGGCAGAGCCTGATCTGGAAGTCAGCATCGTACTTGTCTTTCCCGCTGGAATCTTGGCTGCCTGAGGAGCAAAGGGCAAGTGTTGATCATCTATACACGCAGAGATCATATTTTTTGAAAGAAAAATGGAGGAATGTGGTCTGACAAACTGTTTCTTTTCTGATCTGTGATGTCTTTATATAGAAAGTCTCACAGAGATCCCCTTTCTAAATGATATTGGCTCAAAATTCTTCTTCTTAAACTGAAGTGTAAGGCATTGACTCTGAAAAATCTTGGCTGGATGTCTTGGAGAACGTCCCACATCGGGATTTGTCTAAGGTTTCCTTTTGGTGTTTAACGTTAAGTTCCTCTATCCCCTACATTTCCTGTAAACGGGAAGTTTCCTTCAGAGCCTTGATTAGATTGAAGTGAAACATTTTGGCAAGCGTGCTTCAAGGTGATACCATGTATTTCACGTGCCTCATGCCAGGAGGTACATAAATGTCTTTTTGTTCCCCTCTTGGTGATGCCAATCTTGAGCCCTGCGTTGAAGAGGTAAGACCAGACCTCTGCATTGCAGAGGTACATTTCCCCCTCTGGAATCGGTACACAGTATATGGGCTGTTCCCTTTATCTGCAGTACTTCTCCCATGGCCTCCCTGTGCTTGATGTTCTCATCATTCTGGCCTCTACTCAAGTGTCACCTTCTCTCATTGGGCATTAGGCACCTGCTCTCAGGTGGCCTGCAAGGCCCTGTGTGCTCTGCCCTTGGCTGGCTCCTGGACTCATCTTGAACAAACCTCCCTTCCCTGTTGCAGCCCGGCCACACTGTCCACCTTTCAGTGCCTGGAGTGTGACGTGCTCCCTTCTGTCAAAGACGTGCCTGGAACACATGGCTCGCCTTCTTACCCAGTTATCCCCTTCTCATCCTTTAGGGTTAAACTAGGGTCCTTTCCTGAGGGATGTCTTCCTGGACTGTGCAGCCCAGTCTGGGTAAAATCCCACTTTTGAATGGGTGCCAAGGTGCCACATAAGTTTCCTGTGTGGTGCTCATCACACTTGGAATTTTCCGTTTTCTTTAGGTGATTATCATACTCATTTCTGTCTTCCCCTCAGAAGCTAAGCTTCACAGGGCCAGGGCACCTGCCTAGTTTTGTTCATCCTTGTAAACCCCAAACACCTAGCACAGTGCTTTGCACATAGTAGGCACTCGAGAAACATTTGTTGGATGAATGAATGAATGGTCACTAGTTGAATGGCTTCAGGGAGACCCTGTGATAAGGACTTCCTGAAGGATCCTGGTCCTATTTGGTACTGGGAATTTTCTTTTCTTTCTTTCTTTCTTCTTTTAAAATATTTATTTATTTGGCCGCACCTGGTCTTAGTTGCGGCATGCAGGATCTAGTTCCCTGACCGGGGATAGAATCTGGGCTCCCTGCATGGGGAGCACAGAGTCTTAACCACTGGACCACCAGGGAAGTCCCGGTACTGGGAAGTTTCTAGACTAAGGGTTGACAACCTTTTTCTGGAAAGGACCAGGTAGTAAATATTTTCCGCTTGCTGGACCAGATGATTGACTGGGTTGACTGGGTTTCCCCATCTGTAAAAAGGAAAATAGTAATAGTTCCTAGCTCATATGATTATTATGAAGGTTCCATAAGCTAATATATGTGGTGTTTAAAGTGGCTGGTACATAATCTCGCTTGGGTTTTAGCTGTTATTTTGGGGCTTTCATATGGTGGGGACAAAGGCAAGAAGCGCATTCATCAGTAACGAAACACATGTTACTATCAGCTAGAAGAAAGCATGGCAAATAGAAACCCTACTGGATTTCCACATGGGTGTCAGTGACAGGCGGCCTTGATTAAAGACCTGAGAAGTCACAGTGGGAAGAGCCGCCTTGTTCCCAGAGGAAAATGACAATCTGCAGAAAGAAGCAGCACAAGGCTTAGGGTGGGAGAGCTGGAAAGAGAGGCACAGCAGAATATTACTGAATCATTGTAATATTTTCCCTAGGAAAGTCCCAGGGGTCCTTGCGGAGGCCTTAATCGCCTATTCTAGGCGGCAGAAGCTTAATTCCTCACTCTTTGCGAGCTGTGCTCCCTATGGCCTCTGTCTGTCTCCGTTAGAGCCTAATCATATTTGAAAGTAGTTTTTATCTGTGATTATTCATCCGTATGTGAGGAGCTTACGTGTCTAAGCTGCCACTTCCATCAAATCCAAGCACGTGGTCCCCTTAATACACACAGGCCTAGGGCTGGCGAGAAAAGCAGTCCCCACCCCCATCCCCGCAGGGAGAGTCTAGCGAATTAGAGGAGACCAGCTCTGGGGCGGGGTGGAGGGGGGGAAGGGGGAAGGGAAGGCAGAGGGTGGCGGCGTTGGCATTGAGACCTGAGGCAAAATAACTGATAATATAAGGAACTACAGTCAGGCCTCTAAATCGACAGGTGGGCTTGTCCTAAGGCATGGCTTCTCAGACTTTAATAAGATGGTGTCTGTGAAGATTAAATATTAGCTTAGAGAACAATATTTCATTTTCACTGGCTCTTTCTAAACTGTGGGAGATGATGTGCCGGGCTAAGTTTAATGCTACGCACATGTTTCAGGTTAATTCCGTGTTAAATTGTGGTGGGGATTAGAGGGGAATTTCACCGCCCTTCAAAAGGTGGTGGGATGCTGACATGGGGGCGGGGAGCCAGCCCACGGGGCAGGCCAAGGACAAAGGTGCAGGGCACCAGGCTAGAGCAAAGACAAAGCTTTTTGATTGCCCCGTTTCTCCTACTGATTTTTTGGTTTTGTTTTTTTCAGTTTTGTGATATAATTCATTACCCATTTAAGGTGTACAGTCCAGTGGGTTTTAGTATATTCACAGTTTTTGCAACCATACCACAATCAATTTTAGAACAGTTTCATGCCAAAGAAGAATCCCCATACCCATTAGCAGTCACTCCCCATTTCTCACCAACCTCCTAGCCCTGGGCAACCACTAATCTACTTTCTGTTTCCATAGATTCACCTATTCCGGACATTACATGTAATTGGAATCATACAGCATATGGTCTTTGCAACTGGTTTATTTCACTTAGCATCATGTTTTCAAGGTTCATCCATGCTGGAGCATGCATCAGTGCTTCATTCCTTTTTATGGCTGAATAATATTCCATTGTATGGACATACCACATTTTATTCATCCATTCATCTGTTGATAGACATTTGGATTGTTTCCAGTTTTTGGCTATTATAATCATTTGTTACAAGGTTTTGTGTGGACATATGTTTTCATTTCTCTTGGATATATACCTAGGAATGGAATTGCAGGGTCTTGTGGTATCTCTCTGTTTAACCTTTTGAGGAACTACCAGACTGTTTTTCAAAGTGGCTGTACCACATTACATTCCCAACAGCACTGTGTTCTCTGTATCTTCACCAATATTTGTTATTATCTCTTCTTTTGATTATAGCCATCCTCGTGCTTCCCATCATATTGTTTAATCATAGTCTTAATGACCATTCCATCAATGTGTTGGGTTGGCCAAAAAGCTCGTTTCTGTTTTTCCATTACATCTTATGGAAAAACCTGAACTAACTTTTTGGCCAACCCTATATTACCTAGAAGGAGCACTTTTTGGAAAATGTGCTCAGGGGTGCAATTGTTACTCTATCTCTCACAGCTAGACCACAGGTCCAGATGTGCAGGTCACCACCTGCTATTTGTAGGGTTTGAGTTAAGAGTACAAACAGAGGCTCACATACTGTATGTTTACATATTTAAATGTAAATCAATATCTGTTTTATCCTCCTGCCTTGGTAAATAAACCTTCATAGTGACAAAATTAAAAAATTCAAATAAAGCTAAGGTTTTTGTTTTGTTTTGTTTTGTTTGGTATTTTGGCCATGCTGTGCAGCATGTGGGATTGTTTCCTGACCAGAGATTGAACCCAGGCCTCCACAGTGAAAGCACTGAATCCTAACCACTAGGCCACCAGGGAACTCCCCGAAAGCTAAGATTTTTATATGACCAAAGGTTGGCACAATATTTAAGACTATTCAGTTAAATTACTGGATGCTTTTTGGATAGTCTGTAAGTGGGCTGGCTGGCAATGTTTGGATGAGTAAGAAAAGACACCTATAATTCATAAATTATATTTTCCTTAAAATTTCTTGCCTTAATTTTAGCAAAATCACTAATAGTGTTTTTATAATCAAGATTTTCACTAATTTGTGTTTATTGACAATAATGATTTTGTGATTATAAATGAAATATAATTGGATTTAAAATATTCAATATTTGGATATAGTTTCACCAAGAAAATATATTACAGGTAAAAATTAAAAAATTAAAATTATAACCGATATGTGTTTTAAAAAAAGTTATTTCTTCCTGAGGTAGTCAAAATAATTTATTAAAATTAAAAGGTAAAATACAAATTATAAATAAATGTTAATAATTTAAATATTCAAATATTGAAAGTCGATATTTGAATACTTTAATATTTAATAGTCAAATATTGAAATATTCAAAATTTAATTTTTAACATTTTAATTAGATTTTATTGCATGTTTTTATTTAAAAACTATTCATAATTCTAATTTTCCATGTCCATTCAGTCATCAATGCCAAGAATCAGTATTATGGTCCTATGTTATGCCCAGACTTCTACATATACAAAATTAAGAGTAATATGAATTATTTAGTACTCCAGCATTTTTCTCGGCCACCACGTGCAGCGATTGCAAATGCCATACTGATTCCTGCAAAGGTCCAGAGCCACAAATTGGAACACAAAGGGAAGCTAGAAATAAGCTTGCCTCACCATGGGGAAATGGTGCTATGTTGTGCAAGAATCTATCGCAGTGACTCTATCCGAGAGACAGTATCTGACAAGTTAGTTCATTTGTCCTCTCTCTCACCTAAGCGCTCCTGCCACTCAGACCACCCCCCCGGCACCCCCCAGGCAGTGCTCATCTCTGCTTTGGCATTGGCACCACACCCCAATCTTCAAGCCGTTTGACACCGTTGCCTTCCGTTTTGAGGACAGAGGTCAAGATCTTGGAGAGGTGTTTCTCTGGGGCTTGAATGGTATCGCTCATCAGAGTGGATGTTTTGGGTAATGGGTCATGCTTTGATGGTGCTAGGTACAGATCCCAAGTGATAGAGGTGCCCCCTGTTGTTCAGGTCTGAGGGTTGTCCTACAGGTGTGTGTGGGGGAAGAGGGATTTGAGGAAGAGCTTCTGGGCTTTAACACCTGGATGGCATCTTGAAGTGCATAACCCATCTTCTTTTGATGCTTGTGGGAACTTTTCTCCATATTTCTCATCTGGGCAGTATTTTCTCACTTCTGATTTTACGGTTCTGTGAATAGTACTAAGAGCTAAGACTCTTATGGGTCAGAGTGGTGGGCTTTTCCATTTTATTTAAGGATGCAAGTATTATTTTCCTAATAATGGTTGGTTTTGGTTTTGTGGACCAAAAGCATTGCTACAAACACCTATTCTCAAATATTCTTATCCACAGATAAAGAACTAGGTAAATGCTATGGTGCTGGATAAAAAAGTCAACAACAAACCACCCAACGTTACTTGAGCAATTTTATTTGACTATTAGCAGAGAATATTTTGCACTAGAGGCTTATATCAAGTAATAACTGAATGTTAAGCAAACAGGCCATCAATTATTAAAATGCAGCTGCTATTAATGTAATCCTTTACATTTCAGTAACACCAGCATTTGGAGGGGGGATGTAAAGCTGGTTAGAATTATCTGATGTGCAAAATAAGAATAGAACCATGGTCCCTTTGCAAAAAATGTTTTTGGAGGATTTAGCTCTAAATTTTCCATTTAGGAGTGGGTTGTGACTGGGAAAGAGAGGTGTAAAATCCAGTCTGATGTAGAAATATCTGATCAAGATGTCAGCACAAGCAATATTCTGAAGGCTTAGCGCTCTTGCAGGCCCAAAGCTTACCTTTAATACAGGATGCAGGTAATTTTCTGTATTGGCCCAACTTAGGACAACTTCTTTTTGTGAACACATTTTCTTTTACTTAGTTTTTGGAATATAGACAATACATTTGCATGGTTAAAAAACTAAAAAGTAAAAAAAAAAACAGTGAAAACTCTTCCTCCCATTTCTGTCTCTATCTACCTGCCCCCCATTCCCCTCGACAATAAATCACTGCCATCATTTTTATGTATCTATACAGCACACAGAGAGCTTCCTCATTCTTTACTTCTAGCCACGGAGTACCCTATTATGCTTTGCAGTATACTGTTTAACCAGTCTACTCTAGATGGACAGTGGGTTGTTTCCAATTATTTCTTAAGCTATACACACTGCAGTGAATAACCTTGTACATGCATGATGTTACATATATTTAGGATAAATTTCCAGATGTGGAATTGCTGGGTTAAATTGTAATATGCATTTATGATTCTGATAGATACTGCCAAATTTCCCTCCATGGGGACAGTAGCCATTTGTGCTCCCGGTAGCAATGAATGCGAATGTCTGCTTCCCCAGGAAGAACGGTTTGCGTGGAGACTATCCCACTGGGCACCAACTTTTAGGAGAGAATAGCGCTTGCACCTTCGTTTCCTCATCTGTGAAACGGGGCTTTAAGAGTACCTACAGCCTCTGGTAGCTGGGAAAGTCCCATGAACTAATGCACACAAAAAGCACTGAGCTCAGTTCAGACATAGTAAACGCTTAAAAAATGCTGTCAGTTATTACGTGGGTCAAATAAATAATGCCACTTAGAGATTGTTCCATCTCTGCCTCTGTTAGGAGATGGTGTGTTAACATCTATGTCATGAAGCTACAAAGGCACTGAACATCTTCTTGGAGGAAGAGGAATCTTGGTTCTAGGTAAGCAAATGTGAGCCCCTCTGTTGGGTGTGGTTGGAGGAAACTGGAGGTTGCGAGCGGAAGAGGGAGGTGATGAGGCAGCGCAGCAGGAGCAGAGACTCTGCAGTGAGCCCTGCAGAGGGAAAGCAGATCTGCGCTTCAGCGTGCTTTGACACCAAACCCCATCTCCAAGTGGAGTTGGCAGCATAGCTTTATGGTTGGAAGCTCTTTCTCTGGAGTCAGACAGCCCTGGGTTCAAATCCCGGCTCTGTCACTTGCTAGTAGGGCGACCTTGGGCACATTCACATTTCTGCTCCTCATGCTGTTCGTCTGTCATCTGAGGACAAATGCCACAGTAGAAGCATTTCCAGGCTGCTTGTACGTTCACAGGGAGACTGTGAGGATTACATGATGTAATAGTTCTAAGGCACAGATCATCGTGCCTGGCACACATAAATATCAGCAACTATTAAGGGCATCAAACGAATAGGGCTTTACAAGTTCTGTGTCTCTGTGGCGGAAGAGAGACCCCGAGGGGGTGCACATTAACAAATCCAAGTCATGAAATCAGAAAAGGCCCATTCGGATGGATGTACAGTTAGAGGAAAAAATGCCTCTTAGCAGGCATGTTATTTGTTACAAAGCAAAACGAATCTGTAAGCATCGTATTGCAGATGCAGGGGAGGGAGATCCTGAAAAAATTTCCTGCAGTCTTGAGACAGCAGATGGAAAATGAGTTGTATGGTACTGATTGCTGCTAATTTAAGACATAGGAAAATCACTGATAATCTCTCAGCGTTCTCTGCTTTTTTATGTTATTTATTAAAGGTAAAATAGTCATACTTTTTCATACATTATCTTTATCCCTTTGTCTCATTTTCACATTAAGGACGTATGTTCCTTAAACACGTCTACTGCTTCTACTTAGTTTTCTCAACCCACCACTCTTTGTAAGAATTAAATCCTTGTGCTTGGGATTCATCAACTGTGCACTCTCCTTGCCTGGAAGGCCCTAATCTGTCTGCTCTGCTTTGCAGGCTCCTACTCTTCAATCAGCCATCACCTTCTTTGTGAAAATGTTCAATACCACCAGCCATCAATGGCTCTTTCTTCTTTGATTCCATGGGACACTGTCAGTGTTTCCTTTATAGCATCTTTTATTTTAGGCTCTAGTTTTTTGTGTGCACATCTATCTCTCCCTTTGCACTGGGAAGTCTTTGTCAAAGATTGTGTCCCTCCTTCCCTTTCTTCCTTCCAAGTTTGTCAAACATGTATTGTCAGGCCCCGTGACAGGTCTGGAGGGAAGATTGCAACACAGTGTGGGAGCAATTAAAGACCCAGGCACTGAGCTTCACATGACACAATTCCCTCATTCCATCCTCTAAATGACCCTAGAGGCACCTGTTATTATTCTCATTTTACTGTTGAAAAGCTCAAGTCAGATAGGAAATAGAAGTTGCCAAAGAACATAGTTGGCTGCAAGTGGTTGCAGATTGGTGTTGGGGGAGGGTCAGGAGACCCCCTGGAGGAAGCAATGCCCAGCAAAATTGTGACCCTGAGAAGGATTTGGCCAGGTGAAGGAGAGCCAGAAAGGAATTCCAGGTGGAGGGCGCAGGTTGTGCAAGAACCTTACTCATCGCCTCATGCCCAATATTTGCACAGAGTGTGCCGCATAGTAGGTGCTTATTAAATATTTGTTGTAAGAATGCATTTCTGTTGCTGAAGTCCCCAGGACTGGTAGTTCAACTCTGGGTTCAAGATCATGACATTCCGCAGGGTTCTTCCAATAAGGTTTCATTTTTGCTGAGGTCCTGGGGATGCGAGGACCACTGTCCCATCTTGGTAGAGCATGTCCCCAAATTGTTTTCATTCCACCCCACAAAGATACGGTACAGAGGCGTCTTCCTCTACCTCCACCCTTTCGATGTCCAGAGAGCACGCCCCAACCCGCAGGTTAGTCAGATTGAGCAAAGCTTTGAGCATAGATGGGCAATTGCTGGGTGGACAGCTGGTAGGGTCCCTTGACTGAGGCCATCTATAGGCCACACAGCTCTGGGGTACTCGAAAACTGCCCCTTAATGATGGGGACCACACTCAGGAAACATGAATCTTAGGGAGTCTGCTTATGGTCTGGCCATACCTCCTAACTCTTCCTTCTCATCATCTCCTTCCCATCTCTCCTCTCCATAGCCTTGGGGAATATCGTTCTAGTCTAAACGGGGGTGCGGCAGATGGAGACTCTCCTCTTCCTCTTGCTTTTGCTCAAGCTGCTTTGTCAAGGACAGGAATCTTCTTTCTTTTATAGCATGGAAGTTAATACCAAGGACTCTGGAGCCAGACTGCTAGGGGTTCTCAACCTGGCTCTGCTTCTTACCAGCTTTGTGATTTGGGGGAAGATGTGGGTTTGCATACCTCAATTTTCCCACTGGTAAAATGGGGTTAGTAACAATACCCATTTCATAGGATTTTACAAGAAAATTTAAAGGAATTAAAGCATTAGGATAGGGCAGTATCTGGCACATTGTTGGTACAATGTATGTGATGATGATGATGACGATGATGACGACGACAGTGATAATGATTAAAATTACACAAACCACTTCTCTTCTGGTTCTTTCGTATACTAAAAGTTAATGGCCCATGGCCCTAACTAAATGGAAATAGTTCTTCTTTTCCTCTAAGACAAGGCGAGCTTAGACTTTCTTATTGTCTAGAGCAATAAACAAAGGGAAGAAAAAGGAAACTATTACATTTCACATTAAAATAGTACGACTGCTTACATAAATGTTATACCCAAAGTTGTTTGAGTTGATGTGTTACTCAGAACTGGAAGAAACCTAATCTAGTCCATGTACTAAAATTATGATGGGTAAACTGAGACTCAGAGAAAGGAACTGACTAATGCATGGACCACAGACACGGGGCTGGAACTTGAACCCATGTCTCCTGATCTCTTTTCATGTTCCCTGCATTGCCCCACAACCAAGGGAAGAAATACAGGGAAGAAATACAGCCATTTTTTGGAAGGTTCTCTAATTTCTTCTATGACAGTGGTGAATGAATACTTTTTGTGTGTGAAGAACCTGATAGTAAAATGTTTTCTGCTTTGTAGGCCATATGTCTCTGTCACAGCTACTCAACTCTGCCATTGCAGAGTGAAAGCAGCTATAGACACTATGCAAATGAGTGGATGTGGCTGTGTTTCAGTAAAACTTTATTTATTTATTATTTTAAAAATGTGTTTATTTAATTTATTTATTTTTGGCTGCGTTGGGTCTTCATTGGTGCACGTGGGCTTTCTCTAGTTGCAGCGACCGGGGGCTACTCTTCATTGCAGTGCCCGTGCTTCTCATTGTGGTGGCTTGTCTTTGTTATGGAGCACAGGCTCTAGGCGCGCAGGCTTCAGTAGTTGTGGCACATGGGCTCAGTAGTTGTGGCTCGCGGGCTCTAGGGCGCGGGCTTCAGTAGTTGTGGTGCACGGGCTTAGTTGCTCTGTGGCAGGTGGGATCTTCCTGGACCAGGGCTCCAACCCATGTCCCCTGCATTGGCAGGCTGATTCTTAACCACTGCGCCACCAGGGAAGTCCAGTAAAACTTCATTTATAAAAAAAGATGGTGGGCCCTCCCGTCAGGAAACTTGCACAAGCCTCTTAGATAGCCTCATCCACCAGAGGGCAGACAGCAGAAGCAAGAAGAACTACAATCCTGCAGCCTGTGGAACAAAAACCACATTCACAGAAAGAGAGACGAGATGAAAAGGCAGAGGGATATGTACCAGATGAAGGAACAAGATAAAACCCCAGAAAAACAACTAAATGAAGTGGAGATAGGCAACCTTCCAGAAAAAGAATTCAGAATAATGATAGTGAAGATGATCCAGGACCTTGGAAAAAGAATGGAGGCAAAGATCGAGAAGATGCAAGAAATGTTTAACAAAGACTTAGAAGAATTAAAGAACAAACAGAGATGAACAATACAATAACTGAAATGAAAACTACACTAGAAGGAATCAATAGCGGAATAACTGAGGCAGAAGAACGGATAAGTGACCTGGAAGACAGAATGGTGGAATTCACTGCTGTGGAACAGAATAAAGAAAAAAGAATGAAAAGAAATGAAGACAGCCTAAGAGACATCTGGGACAACATTAAACGCAACAACATTCACATTATAGGGGTCCCAGAAGGAGAAGACAGAGAGAAAGGACCCGAGAAAACATTTGAAGAGATTATAGTCGAAAACTTCCCTAACATGGGAAAGGAAATAGCCACCCAAGTCCAGGAAGTGCAGAGTCCCATACAGGATAAACCCAAGGAGAAACACACCGAGACACATAGTATCAAATTGGAAAAAATCATAGACAAAGAAAAATTATTGAAAGCAGCAAGGGAAAAACAACAAATAACATACAAGGGAGCTCCCATAAGGTTAACAGCTGATTTCTCAGCAGAAACTCTACAAGCCAGAAGGGAGTGGCATGATATACTTAAAGTGATGAAAGGGAAGAACCTACAACCAAGATTACTCTACCTGGCACGTATCTCATTCAGATTCGATGGAGAAATCAAAAGCTTTACAGACAAGCAAAAGCTAAGAGAATTCAGCACCACAAAACCAGTTTCTCATTGTGGTGGAGCATGGGCTCTAGGTGCACGGGCTTCAGTAGTTGTGGCGCATGGGCTTAGTTGCTCCATGGCATGTGGGATCTTCCCGGACCAGGGCTCAAACCTGTGTCCCCTGCATTGGCAGGTGGATTCTTAACCACTGCGCCACCAGGGAAGCCCTATGATTACTGTTTTTGACGACGTATTTTACATTTACTTGTTTTGTGTATCCCTTAATGGCTTATTGTGGATATATATGATTTTACTACTTTTGTCCTTTAACTTTCCTATTAGCTTTGTTTGTGGTTGATTTACTACTTTTACTATATATATGCCTTTACTAAAGAGATTTTTCCTTTTGTAATTTTCATGTTTCTAGTTGTGGCCTTTTCTTTTTCACTTAGAGAAGTCCCTTTAACATTGCTTGTAAAGCTGGTTTGCTGGTGTTGAACTCCTTTAGCTTTTGCTTGTCTGTAAAAGTTTTGATCCCTCCATCAAATCTGAACGAGAGCCTTGTCAGGTAGAGTATTCTTGGTGGTAGGTTTTCCCCTTTCTTCACTCTAAATATATTATGCCACTCCCTTCTGGCTCGCAGAGCTTCTGCTGCAAAGTCAGCTGATAGCCTTATGGGAGTCCCATGTATGTAACTTGTTGCTTTTCCCTTGCTGCTTTTAATATTTTATCTTTAATTATTGCCGTTTTAATTGTAATATGTCTTGGTTTGATCCTCTTTGAGTTGATCCTGTTTGCAACTCTGTGCTTCCTGGACTTGGATGTCTTTTTTCCTTCCAAGTTAGGAAAGCGTTCAGCTATTATATCTTCAGATATGTTCTCAGCCCTCTTTTCTCTCCCTTCTCCTTCTGGGACCCCTATAGTGCAAATATTAGTGTGCTTCTTTTTGTCCTAGAAGTCTCTTAAGCTGTACTCATTTCTTTTCATTCTTTTTTCTTTTTTCTGTGAAGTGTCAGAGTTTTCCACTACTCTGTCTTCCAGCTCACTGATCCATCCCTCTGTATCATTTAGTCTGTTGATTCCTTCCAGTGTATTTTTCATTTCAGTTATTGTATTTTTCATCTCTGTTTGGTTGTTCTTTATATTTTCTAACTCTGTTTAAAACTTCTCACTTCTCACTCTGTTTGTCCACACTCTCCTGAGCTCTTTGATCATCTTTACAATCATTACCTTGAACTCTTTATTGGGTTGATTGGGTGTCTCCATTTCACTTAGTTCTTGTTCTGGGGTTTTATCTTGTTCTTTCTTTTGGAACATGTTCCTCTGTCTTATCATTTTGTCTGGCTTCCTGTTTTTATTTCTGCATATGTGGTAGGTTGGTTATGTTTCCTGACTTTGGAGAAGTGGCCTTTTGTAGGAGACATTCTATGTGTCCCAGCAGCACACTCCCCTCTGGTCACCAGAGCTATATGCTCTAGGGGTGCCCCCTTTGTGGGCTGCATGGGTCCTTCTGCTGTGGTGGGTGACTGCTGTGGGTAGTCTGATGGGCACAGCTGGCTCCCAGTCCAGTTGGTTGCCAGGCCCTGCCTTGTGCAGAGGCTTCTGCCTGCTGCTTGGCAGGGCTGGGTCATGAGGCAGCTGACTGTGGAACCCTGGGGGCCCCAGGGCTACTGCTGGCTCACTGGTGTGTGGAGGTGGGGTCTAGGAGATCCCAGAGCTGGTGCCGGCCCAAGTCCTGGGGGTATTGCTGGCCCACTGGCAGGCAGAGCTGGGCCCCAGGATCTGGCTGCAGGCCCCACGAAGTAATTTTAATCTATTGCATGAGAATTATCCACTCAGTTCCCAGAGATTACCTTGCTTTATTAGGGAATAAAAAAATAAGTGGAAAGAAGAGAATATGTGTTTAGAGATGCTTTGCTTTAGTCTGAGGAAATCAGTCCACAGAAGAGGCCACAGGCGGGTTGGCAGAGTGAAGTTTAATCTTTATCAAGTAAGCGTGCAGTTAAGAAAATGCCAAGAAACATTCTGTGAGTTGCATAGTTATCTGCATCTTTTGAAATGGTTTACGATAATTATGTATTAATTATCTATTGCTGCATGATAATCACACTCAAATTTAATAGCTTAAAACAAGACATACTTATCATCTCACAGTTTCTGTGATCAGGAATCCAGGTACAGCTTATCTGCCTTCCCTGCTTCAGGGTCTCTCACAAGCTGCAGCCAAGGTGTCAGCCAGGCTGGGGTTTCATCTGAAGACTCGGCAGAGGAAAGACCCACTTCTAAGGTCCTATGGTTGTTGGCAGAATTCAGTTCTTTAAAGGTCATTGAACTGAGGGCTTCAGTTCTTAGCTGGCTGTTGGCACCCTCAGTGTCTTGCTGTGAGACATCTCCAGTATGGCAACTGGCTTCATCAGAGCATGTAAACCAAGAACGCAATAGAGCCTCCTAGCAAGATGGAACTCACAATCTCCTGTAAACTAATTATGGAAGTGACCTTTACAATCTTCTGTTGATTAGAAGTAAGTCACAGGTGTTGCCTGTCCGAAATGGAGAGGTTTACACAGGACATGAGTACCAGGAGGTGGGGATGACTGGGAGACATCTTAGAGTCTACTTGCTGCAGGGAAGGAGTAGCAGTGATCTCAGCCTATAACGAGTGACATGTTGGGAAGATCTCTGAAGCCATATTTACTCTGAAGGATGGGTGATTGTTGATGACTGTCATGGGCAGAAAAGGGGGTTATGTGCTCGTGCTGCACATTTTCCATCTCTAACTCAAAGCTCTGTTTTGCTTCTGGGAAATCTGAACTGAGGCTAGACCATTCAACCCCATAAATCTAAGTGCTGGATAAGACAGGGCCCATGTAACAGTTAGGGACTCTTTATGGCAAGCAAGAGAAAATCTAACCCAACTGGTATAAGAAAAGAGAGAATTACTGGCTTACATAACTGGAACATCCAAGAGTAAATCTCAGTTCAGGGTTTGAAGTGCTATATTTTATTTGTTTGTTTATAATTTTTATTTTTTGGATTAGTCTTATTGAGGTCATATTATGTATGGCAAAGTCCACACTTTTCAGTGTACAATTCAGTGGGTTTTGACAAACACATCCAGTCATGTGATCACCACCACAGTCAGGATATAGAACGTTTCTATTTCCATCCCCCCCCCAAAATCCCTTCTATCCCTTTGTAGTCAACTTTTCCTGCTACTCTCAGCCCCCAGCAACCGCTAATCAGAATATCTTTTAAATGGAATCATACAGCACGTTGCCTTTCTTCCCCCGGCTGCACTGGGTCTTCGTTTCTATGCACAGGCTTTCTCTAGTTGTGGCGAGTGGGGGCTACTCTTCGTTGTGGTGCGAGGGCATCTCATTGTTGTGGCTTCTCTTGGTGCGGAGCACGGGCTCTAGGCATGTGGGCTTCAGTAGTTGTGGCACGCAGGCTCAGTAGTTGTGGCTTGCAGGCTTAGTTGCTCCGCGGCATGTGGGGTCTTCCTGGACCAGGGCTTGAACCTGTGTCCCCTTCATTGGCAGGTGGACTCTTAACCACTGCACCACCAGGGAAGTCCGTGTGTTGCCTTTTGAGCCTGGTTTCTTTCATTCAGCATAATGCCTTTGAGATGCACCATGTCATTGCATGCATCAGTAGTTGATTCTTTTTTTATTACTGAGTAGTAGCTGATTCTATAGAAGTACAATTTTTTTAACATCTTTACTGGAGTATAATTGCTTTACAATGGTGTGTCAACTTCTGCTCCACAACAAAGTGAATCAGTTATACATATGTTCCCATACAGTTATTTTTTATCCATTAACTAACTGAAGGAAATTTGTCTTGTTACCATTTTTTGCAACTTCACATCAAACTACTGTAAACATTTGTGCATAGGCTTTTTTTGTGATACAGGTTTTCATTTTTCTGGTAAAAATGAATTTAACACCTACTAGTGGAATCGGTGGTTCATATAGTAAATCTATGTTTAACTTTATAAGAAGCTGCCAAATTATTTTCCAAAATGGCTGCACCATTCTGCATTCTCATCAGCGGTGAATGAGAGTCCCGATTGCCCCGTATCCTCACCAATACTTGGTATCACCAATTTTAGCCATTCTAATAGGTGTGCAGTGGTATCTCAAGGTGTTTTTTGTTTGTTTGTTGCGGTACGCGGGCCTCTCACTGTTGTGGCCTCTCCCGTTGTGGAGCACAGGCTCCGGATGCGCAGGCTCAGCGGCCATGGCTCACGGGACCAGCCGCTCCGCGGCATGTGGGATCTTCCCGGACTGGGGCACGAACCCGTGTTCCCTGCATCGGCAGGCGGACTCTCAACCACTGCGCCACCAGGGAAGCCCTCAAGGTGGTTTTAATTTGCATTTTCCTAATAACTAATGATGCTGATTATCTTTTTATGTGTTTATTTGCTATCTATATAACCTCTTTGGTGAAGTGACTATGCATATCTTTTGCCCATTACAAAATTTTATTCTTACCTATTTTGAGGATAAACACAATTCTTAGAATTCTCATAGGTCAAGTTTGAGTGAATAGAAGCAACTGCAATAACTATAGAAAGGGGCCTATTGTAAAAATATAAAATATGCAAAAGAACATAGAACTCAAGGGGCGATAAAATAACAAAATAACATATAAAATTATATTGCTGTTTTATTATTGAGTTTTCAGAGTTCTTTATATATTCTGAATGCAAATTCTTTACCAGAAATGTATTTTGCAAATACTTTATCCCAGCCTGTGGCTTTCATTTTCATTATCTTAACAGTCTCTTGAAGTTTTAAAAAGTCAGTGAGGCCCAGTTTATCAGTTCTTTCTTCTATGGATCATGCTTTTGGTGTCATGTCTAAGAAATCTTTGCTTAACTCACGATCAAAAAATTTTCTTCTGCGTTTTCTTCTAGAAGTTTTGTAGTCTTAGGTCTTACATTTAAGTCTATGATCCATTTTGAGTTAGTTTTTGTATAAAGTATGTGTCAAAATTTATTCATTTATTTGCAAATGGCTACCCAATTATTTCAGCACAATTTTTTAAAAGAGACTATCCTTTCTCAAATTGCCTTCACACACTTGTAAAACACGATTGACCCAGTATTGGTTTCTTTCTGGGCTCTCTATCTTGTCCCTTTGAACAAGGCTATGTGTCCTCAGAGATGGCTGCATTTTCATGTAAGCTTTTTTTCATGGTCTCAGGATGGCTGACAGGTGCTCCTGGAACCCCGCTATTCAGCTTTATGTGTAGTGAAAGACAAGCATCTTTGGCCCAGTATTCTCCACAAAAATCCTAAATCCTGAGTTAGACTGCATCTGTTAGGATCAATTTAGGTCATGTGACACTAAATTGGGACACTGTTAAGAACATGAGTCACCTCTCCACCTGTAGAACTAGGAATGGACCTGGTGTGGGGCTGCATCCATGCACAGGGGGCACTTTCTCCTGATTCACCTGCCCAGGTGGGGCACCTTTTCCCATTTTACACAAAGGTATTTTATAGGCTGGAGGACGCCCTGGTCTAGGCCTTGAAGGTTGACCCATCTCTAAGTTCACCACCAATGGCTGCATTTATCAGCTTCTCTTGGCACAGATTAGTGGTGTTGCCAGGATGCTGACAAAATGTTTCTGGATAACTCCATGCCCTCTTCTACCTTTTCTGTTTGCCTTTTATTGATTCTTCTCTCCTCCCTTTCTAAGCCTGAGCCAGGAACCCTCCTGTTATTAAAAGCAGTCCCAGTTGCCCATACCTTTCATTTCCTTTGAATTACATTAATTGCCTGACAGCTAAAAAGTGAGCTGCTATTTTCAGATTTTAGCTGTTGGTCGGCAAGAAATATTTACCAGCTCCTGCAGACTTATAAAGATGCCACAGAGATGCCTGGAGACTAACAGTCAGAACATACAACAGCAAAAAAACACTATTTTTCAAGGTTAAATGCTCAGAATGCTAAAAAGAAATTGTCCATAAAGCAAAATAGGGATTCGGAAGCAAGCAGCCTGTACCCTGGATAAAAGAAAGGAGCCGGAGGTTTAAAATAAGATTTCACAGCTTCACAATAATTATGAATTTAATAAGGGGAACTTTATTTTTAATTTAGTTCCAGTCTGGCAGCCCGTCTCCTCCCTCCTGCCCTCTCTCCACGGCATAATAATGCTTTTTAATGTAGTCCTAAGGCTGAGGTCACAGTGAGCGCCGGGAAAGGGCCCCAGCCATAAGATTTTCTGATGAAGCAATATTAGACAGATAATGTTCCTGCCTCTCTGCAAGCAGATGGGACTAACTCTCACTGGCTTTACTCCCTCCTGGCAGTCAGAGATGTGTCTTGCTATGTAGGAAGACAGTAGGTTCTGAAAATTCCAAGACAGGAAGATTTTTTTCCCTGATAGGTCCGCAGGCGTTGTCTCCTGTTCTTCATGAGCAGAGTAATAAAACTCAGCGAAGGCCACCAAGCATGGTCACAGACCCCCAGGACAACTTCCGCTCCAATGCTTACTTTCCCCCCAAACAGGGTAATTTAAATGTGGTTGGTAAAGGACCACAGATTTTCCCAAAATGCTCTTCCATAGATTACCTTTCAGTGCAAGCTGTTTTCAGGGCCATACATATTCATTTATTTGTTGTTCATTCATTCATTCAACAAATATTTGTTGAAGACCTATTTTTTTGAGGTGTTCTTTTTTATCAAGGTTAAATTGAATGAATTTAACACAAAATGAATCAATTTAAAGTGAGCAAATCTGTGGCATTTAGTATTGTTTTGGCCAAAAAATTCATACAGTTTTTTTCTGTACGATGACTCTATAAATATAGTAGCACTTAGTTGTCTTTAACTTCATTTAAACAATTTTATTAGATTGTATTGTGTCATATCAGTGTGCATTTAAAAAAAAACTTATCAAAATTGGTGAATTTTTGTGTAGCCATTTTAATACTGAAGATGGAAGAAAAAAAGCAACATTTTTGGCATATTATGCTTCATGATTTCAAGAAAGGTAAACACACAACTGAAACGCAAAAAAAAGATTTGTGCAGTGTATGGAGAAGGTGCTGTGACTGATCAAACGTGTCAGAAGTGGTTTGCGAAGTTTCCAAGATTCTTTATCACCCAAAATAAAAACACATACCCATTAAACAGTTACTTCCTCCAGCCTCTGGTATTTACCAGTATGCTTTTCTGTCTCTTTTGATATGCCTATTCTTGATATTTTATATAAGTGAAATCATGTAATGTGAGACCTTTTGTGTCTGGTTGCTTACACTTTGTATACTGTTTTCAAGGTTCATCTGCATTGTAATGTGCATCAATACATCATTCTTTTTATGGCTGAATAATATTTCATTTTATGGATATACCATAATTTGTTTACCCACTCATCTGTTGATGGACATTTGAATTGTTTCCATGTTTTGGGCTGTTGTGAAAGGGGTGCTGTACATTCATGTACCATTTGTTTGAATATCTGTTTTGATTCTTTGGGGAGTAGAATTGTTGGGTCATAGGGTAATTCTATGTTTAGCTTGTTGAGGAACTGCCAAAGTGCTTTCTCCGGGACTGCACCATTTTACATTCCCATATCAAATGCTCTTCTACAGAAGAGCATTTCATAATGCTCAGTTTTGTTCATGGTGGACACATCATGAACAAAATTAACCCTTACATTCTAGCAGAGGGAGGTAGACAATAAAATATAAACATAATAAATAAATATGTACAGTGTAGAGAGTGATCTGTCCTAGGCAAAAAGAAAAAGTAAAGCAGGGGTGTCACAGGCAGAGGGAACAGTAAGTGCAAAGGCCCTGGGGTACCTGGCTTGTTTGAGGATCAACAAGGAGGCCAATGTGGCTGGAGCAGAGTGAGCAGGGGCTGGGGAGCAGGGTGAGGGAAGAGATCAGAAAGGTAAGATCATGTGGAGCCTTAAGAGCTATTGAAAGGACTTTGCTTTTGAACTGAGTGACATGGAAAGCCATGGGAGGGTTTTGAGCATAGAACTAATGTTTAAAAAGGAGGCATTGCAATAATCCAGGTGAGACATGATGGTGGATCATACCAGAGTTGGAGTGGTGGAGGTGAAGAGAAATGGTCAGATTCTGGATATAGTTTGAAGGTAGCGCCAATGGAATTTCTTTATGAATTGGATGACGATTGTGTGTGAGTCCAGGATAACTCCGAAGTGTCTGACATCAGCGACTGGAAGGAAGGAATTGCCATCATCCAGTATGGGACAAGCAGTGGATAGAATAGGGTTTGTGGGGAGAAGATCAATCAGTTTTGGACATGTTGTGTTTGAGATGCTTCATCAACACTAGACGTCTATTAAACTTTAGTCTTTGGAGCTTGTATTGGAGGACAGATCTGAGAGAGAGGGGTTGGAATGGCTGGCATTTAGCATGGAAGCAACATAGAAGCATATAGTACAGATAGAGGTAGTAGCTTGCTCCACTGTGATTTCAGGGGAAGTCTTTTATCAGGGGTCACAGAATGATTTCTTCAGGAGGCAGTTATGCCTGGTGAAAATAATAAGGGATGAAGATGGTGGCAAAATGAAGAACATAGCTCCTGGCTAAAGGAGACTCAGATAGGCTAATTTTCCCATATGAGGAGCCAGGCTTAGTGTTGTTAGATCTTCAGATTTTTCAAGGAAAACGGAAAGTCTGGATTCTTATGTGAAGTCTCCAAATTAAAAAAATAAACTAGCCAACACATATAAGACATTATTTTTGTCAACCGGGGAAATTGGAATATGAACTATATGTTACACGATATTACGGCATTATTGTTCATTTTCTGAGGTGTGGTAATGGTATTGTGGATATACTGGAAATGGAGAATAGCCTTATTATTAAGAAACTTCCAGGGAAGTATTCCAGAGTGAAATACTCTGTTGTCTGCAACTTATTTTCAAATAGTTCAGAAAAAAGTGTGTGTGTGTGTGTGTGTGTGTGTGTGTGTTAGGGATCTCTGAATATAATTATACTATTATTTGAACTTTTCTTTAAATTTGAGAATTTTCAAAATAAGAAGTTATGTGGGCTGTGGAGTGGGAAAGCATAGGCCCAAGAAAAATATCTGCGGGAGGAGGTGACCTAGAGGGGTTGACAGTTTCTAACCTCTTCCCTGATAAAATATTATTTTGGTCTCGTTACCTTTGTTATGGAAACAACCTTTTTATATATATGCAGATTCCTCAGGACTGTTAGTGTTCCCCAAATAGGGAAAATATCTTCTTCCTTGAAAAACTTTGGCCTCCACTAGATAGGAAGAGCTCAGAAGCAAAATGATGGTTCCTAGTGGTGTATCTACAAATTATGCTGGACCAAAGGAGAGGAATTCAGTCATTGTGGTTCCTACAAAATGGTAGGAATGAGACTAAAATCCTGGCCTTGCAGGAAAGACACCATCTTGAAAGTTTGCTGTGATGAATTCATTAGCAGACACACAACAGAAATACAGGACACATGCCTTCCTCTGTCTCGTTTGCCCTCCTTCTGTCTGCATAACTGACTCCTGAAATCCCTTGTAGATCTATGCTTTAATTACTCAGAGTTTGGGATCCACCTAATCTGTAAACTCTCCTTGATGTATTTATTTTCAGAACTTGGGACAGGGCTCAGCAAACGGCACTCACTCAGGAAGTACCTTTTGAAAGAATGAGAGAATGTTCATCTACCTATGGCCATTGCTAGACAAAGGAATCTGCTTTTTATGTCATGTCTGTTATTTGTTTGGGAGGGACTTGTGTGAGATTTCCTGTATGAGTTTGGGAAATGCTGAGAGATCTTATTTTTGGTGTTCAATTTTAGGTTCTTACTCCTACATAGGCCACAGGACAGGTCCCTCTTAAGGAATATAAAGAAGCCATGTTCAGATTTCAGGTTCCTCATAAATCTGCTTCCTGTGTTATCATTTTTTATCTGCCTACTTCTCTTTCCCCTGGGTTTGAAGGAAGCGCTTTACCTTAGAAATGATTCACTACTCCTGGGCCACCGAGGGCTTTGAAAGCCACACGATAGAAGTTTCACCTCAAATCCCCCCATTTATAATCATGGGGGAAAGCTGGATGTTATCCAGCTTTGGGAGTTATCAATGATTTCACAAAACTCAACCTTTGTCCCTCATGTGTCCATTTTTCAAAAACTTACTACTCAAAGTCATTGCCCCTGAGGAAACATTTATCTTTAGTTTGACATCTTTTGCACTGTATCTCTTTTCAATCCTCCCTTCTAACATAGGATAAATGGCTTTGTGGGATTTGGAATAAGAGTTGCATATTGCAGTATGAGTGTGTAGAAATCCTGCTCCCCTCCCCCATATCCCTGGGTCAGAAGATGAGGGGATAACCAGTAAAGACAAACGGATTTGGGTGATGTGATGGGTTGAATTGTGTAACCCTCCCCCCCTACACTGCCCCCACCATTCATTGTTGAGGTCCTAACCTCCAGGGCTTCAGAATGTGATTTTATTTGGAGACAGGGCTATTGCAAATGTAATTAGTTCAGATGAGGTCATCCTGGAGTAGGGTGGGCTCCTAATCCAATATAACTGGTGTCCCTGTAAAGAGGGGACCTTTGGAGATAAACACATGCACAGGGAGAACACCATGTGAAGATGAAAGCAGAGATATAAGTCAAGGAATGGCAGAGATTGCCAGCAAGCCATCAGTTGCTAGAAGGGAGGCAAGGAACGGATTTCCTCACAGCCCTCAGAAGTAATCAACCCTGCCAGTACTTTGATCTCAGATTTCCAGGCTCCAGAACTGTGAGGCAATAAATTTCTGTTGTTTAAGCCACCCAATTCATGGTCTTTTGTTATGGCAGCCACTGGAAACCAAAGCAGGTGATACGTTTATATTTGTCTAAGGGCCTGTATTTGCTTGGGAGGTGATGTATAATAGTATAGTGGTTAAGTATTTGAATTTTTAGAACCAGATACCTTGAGTCTGAATTCCAGCTGCGTAATCTGGGAAAATTACTTATTATCTCTAGGTTTCCAGTTTCCTCCGAATAAAATGGAGAATAATAGAGATTTGGACCTTACGGTACTGTCACGAGGATTAAATGAGATAATGTATTTTAAAGTGCTAAGACAAATACCTGGCACATAGTAAGCACTTGATGAGTGGTATTATTATTGGTAATAATTGGCAATATTTATTGACTCCAAAAGAGACCTTTGCTACGTAGAGTTTAAAAATTGCTCCTCGGACCACACCTAGCCAACAGATGGAACGTCCCCTCTCTCTGACCCCTGCTCTCAAGGTTAATGGGCTGGGGCTCTGTGCCATCTCTATGCCCTTTTGGGGACTTCATCTCTCTGTTGGTCAGGGCTTGTTATAATTGATACACAAGAAGATCCACTTGCCACTTAAGCAAGCGAAAGCAAGATGGTTCTAGAAACTGGACGGGAATTCAGAGTGACCAGACAGTTACCAGGATCATGCATTCATTCTCATTCAAACAACACATATTTCTTGAAAGTCAGTGGGCTCAGTGCAGGATCGGACTCAGCGTGGGCTGTTTCTTTTATCTCCCGTGAGCAGGGGAAGGGCTGCAGCATAATCATTATTCCACAACAACTGCCACTTATTGAAACGTGTGTCGGGTGCTGGACATCCCCTTAGAACCATCACCCTTTAAAATTCTGTAAAGTTAGACAGTATTATCATCCCCATTTTACAGATAAGGAAACTGAGACACAGAGTGGCTGTTAATCACATGTAGCTAATGGCAGAATGAGGATTTGAACTCACATCTCTCAGACTCGAAAGCCCATGTTCTGAGTCACTGCCTCAGCAGCACCAGGAATCGAGTGCTCTTAGGTGTGTATTTGAAATAGATTGTGAGGAAACCCATTATAGAATGCAATGCTGGGGCTTCCCTGGTGGCGCAGTGGTTGGGAGTCCGCCTGCCGATGCAGGGGACGTGGGTTCGTGCCCCGGTCCGGGAAGATCCCACATGCCGTGGAGCGGCTGGGCCCGTGAGCCATGGCCGCTGAGCCTGCGCGTCCCAAGCCTGTGCTCCGCAACGGGAGAGGCCACAACAGTGAGAGGCCCGAGTACCGGAAAAAAAAAAAAAAAAAAAAAAAAAAGAATGCAATGCTGGCGTGAAAAAACAAAACAAAATCAAATCCAAAAATCCTGCCAAGAATTGATGGCTGGAGCAAAATGTGCATTTTCCCAATGTTTAAATTCAGTGACTGAACCTGAGATTTGTTTTAATTTTCAATTGTCCCGAAGCCATTTATCTTACAGGCATTATGGTGCAGATGCATTTTGCCAGGCTGTTCCTCAGAAGCATTTTGTTGTGATAATAATCACAAGTGTGACCCCAGTACTTTCAGTTTTTTCTCCATTGTTTCCTGTGATAAGCACTATTTCAGTAGCTTGCCAACCCCCTCAATTCTTATTTGTTTAGGGAGGGAATATTAATTAGCGATGCTAAGGAGACTGTGAGCTGCAAATGAAATTTTGTAAGAAATTCCTTAGACTGTCTTTGCTTCCCAAGGCATCCTCTATTTAAATAGTCCCATAGAATGTTGTTATTAACATAAATTATAATAGTAATAATAATATTGACAATAATAATAATAATTAACATTGTTTTCTGCTTCAGTTGTTATTCATGGAAAACTGCAAGCTCCTTTCCATCTATATTGGCCTCAGTAAAAGTGGAAAATAGATTCTCATTTTATATTTTACTTCCCTATCAGTTTTGCTTTGCTCACCTCATTCTGGGCCTGGCCACTAAATCCTTATGATGGTCTTTATTGAACTTTTTGGAAAAATAAAAAATTTCTTGTTCCTATTTGAAAGAGGAGTCTGCCTGATGTGGAAAACCTCCAATAGGCCAACTTTTCTTTTCTATGAGAATTTGCCTTGAAGCTCTATTTGTGTGCTGTAAGTCATTCAAAAAAAAATTTGTTTTGCCAAGTTTCTCCTGGTTTCTAGAATCTCTCTCTCCCAGCCCATCATCTGGACACACTGAGAGTCATGCTTCCAAAAAAACAAGTCTGGTTTTCCACCTCCTTTGCTGAAATACCTAGATAAGCTTTCCTCTGCCCTCAGGATAAAATCCAAATTTTTTACCATGCCCTAATGTTGTGACTCTTATTTCCCTGCCTAGCCATATACCTCCTCATTCCATCTTCTTCTTTAGTCCAATATTAAATATCTTTTGGTTTTGTGGAGAGACTAAGCCATCTCACCTCTGGCCTTACCATGTGCTGTGAGTGGAATACCCTTTCCTCCCTAATTTAAGACTCAACTTAGACACCAAGTCTTATTAGAAGCTTTCCTGCCTTCACAGGTCATGTGTGGCGCCTGATGTCAATTTTAGGGAGGTGTAAGACTGCACACTCCTTCCCTTCTCCAGCACTGCTGGATGGCTTTGAATGCTGTACACATGGGCAGTGGTGTGCTTCAGTACCTCAACTCTTGGCTTGTTGGTTTAGAACAAGGGTCAACAAACTACGTCGAACTGATTATACTACCCAAGGCAATATACAGATTCAATGCAATCCCTATCAAATTACACATGGCACTTTTCTCAGAACTGGAACAAAAAAATTTTTTAATTTGTATGGAAACACAAAAGACCCCGAATAGCCAAAGCCATCTTGAGAAAGAAAAACGGAGCTGGAGGAATGAGGCTCCCTGACTTCAGACTACACTACAAAGCTACAGTCATCAAAACAGTATGGTACTGGCACAAAAACAAAAATACAAATCAATGGAACAGGATAGAAAGCCCAGAAATAAACCCATGCACCTGTGGTCAATTAATCTATGACAGAGGAGGCAAGAATATACAATGGAGAAAAGACAGTCTCTTCAATAAGTGGTGCTGGGAAAACTGGACAGCTACATGTAAAAGAATGAAATTAGAACACTTCCTAATACCATACACAAAAATAAACTCAAAATGGATTAAAGACGTAAATGTAAAACCAGATACTATAAAACTCCTAGAGGAAAACGTAGGCAGAACACTCTTTGGCATACATTGCAGCAATATCTTTTTGGATCTGTCTTCTAGAGTAATAGAAATGAAAATGAAAAACAAAAGTAGGACCTAATTAAACTTAGAAGCTTTTGCACAGCAAAGGAAACCATAAACAAAGTGAAAAGAAAACCCACAGAATGGGAGAAAATGTTTGCAAATGATGTGACCGACAAGGGATTAGTCTCCAAAATATACTAACAACTCATATAGCTCAATATCAAAAAAACAAACAACCTAATCAAAAAATGGGCAGAAGATCTAAATAGACATTTCTCCAAAGCAGACATACAGATGGCCAAGAAGCACATGAAAAGATGCTCAGCATCGCTAATTATTAGAGAAATGCAAATCAAAACTACAGAGAAGTAGAATGGCCATCATCAAGAAGTCTACAAATAATAAATGCTGGAGAGGGTGTGGAGAAAAGGGAACCCTCATACACTGTTGGTGGGAATGTAAATTGGTGCAGCCACTATGGAGAATAGTATGGAGATTCCTTAAAAAACTAAAATAGAGCTACCATATGATCCTGCAATCCCACTCCTGGACACATATCTGGAGAAGATCATAATTCAAAAAGATACATGCACCCAAATGTTCATAGCAGCACTATTTACAGAGGCCAAGACATAGAAACAACCTAAATGTCCATTGGCAGATGAATGGGTAAAGAAGATGTGGTATATATATATATACAATGGAATATTGTTCAGCCATAAAAAGAATGAAATAGTGCCATTTGCAGCAACATGGTTGGACCTAGAGATTAGCATACTAAGTGAAATAAGCCAGACAGAGAAAGACAAATATCATATGATATCACTTATATGTGGATCTAAAATAGATGATACAAATGAACTTAGTTACAAAACAGAAACAGACCTACAGACATAGAAAACAAACTTAGGGTTACCAAAGGGGAAAGGAGAGGGAGGGATAAATGAGGAGTTTGGGATTAATATAAACACATTATTGTATATAAAAGATAACCAACAAGGACCTATATAGCACAGGGAACTATACTCAATATTTTGTAATAACCTATAAGGGAAAATAATCTGAAAAAATAGATATATATGTATGTATAACTGAATCACTTTACTGTACACCTGAAACTAACACAACACTGTAAATCAACTATACTTCAAATAAAAAACAAACAAAAAACCACCACAAACTATATTTATATACCTGTATTTATATATTTATATTTTTTAATTGAGGGGAAATTCACATAAAGTTAACCATTTTAAAGTGTAAAATTCAGTGCCATTTAGTACATTCACAGTGTTATACAACTACCACTTCTATCTAGTTCCAAAACATTTTATCAACCCAAAATGAAACCCCACAAGAGTGAAGCAGACACTCCCCATTCCATTATCCTCAGCCCCTGTCAGCCACCAATCAAATTCTTTCTCTGTGAATTTTTCTATCCTGGACATTTCATATTAGTGGAATCATACAATATGCAACCTTTTGTTGCTTTTTCCACTTAGCATAATGCTTTTGAGGTTCGTTCACATTGTAGCATGATCCAATACTCTATTCCTTTTTATGGCTGAATACTATTCCATTGTAGAGATATACTACATTTTGTTTATCCATTCCTCAGCTGATTGATACTGGGATTATTTCCATCTTTTAGCCATGGTGAATAGGGCTGCTATGAACATTTGTGTGCAAGTTTTTATTTGAATATCTGTTTTTATCCTTCTGGATAATTATCTAGGGGTAGAGTTGCTGGGTGATAAGGTGTTTAACTTTTTGAGGAACTGCCAAACTCACCATCTGTTTTTGTAAATAATGTTTTATTGGATCACAGCCATAACCATTCATTTGCATATTGTGCGTGGCTGCTGCTGTGCCACAATGGCAGAGTTAAGTAGTTGCAGCAGAGACTGTGTGGCTCATCAAGCCTCAAATAATAACTACCCAGAACTTTGCAGAAGTTTGATGAACCCTGACTTAGAACCTCTGTGTTGAGAAACGTAGCCAGCAGGCCCTGAGGCCAGTTATAGCCTTTCTTTAAACAAGAATGGGATGAATATAGCAAAACAAATTATTTTTCTTAAACTGGCATATAGACTCCTGGCAATTTAGGATGTTTGAG
Organism: Pseudorca crassidens; assembly: GCF_039906515.1. NCBI lineage: Eukaryota > Metazoa > Chordata > Mammalia > Artiodactyla > Delphinidae > Pseudorca > Pseudorca crassidens. Next base: position 23,702,458 of record NC_090310.1, read on the forward strand.
TTTGACTTGTAGTTCTGAGGGGTCTATTTTGAATACCAAAGGGTGTATTGTGTAAAATACGTCTTGTATAAAAAGTGGTCCAGAAAATTGGATAACAGGAGTGACATCAGCAACATGGCTGAATAAGATGTCCCTCATCGTATCCCCTTCAGCAACAATAATTTGGCATCCTCCAAGGACAATGGTTCTTTTGTGAGAGCTGAGGGACCCATATGTCAGGGGAACCAGAAGGAATCTCACCCACCTGCATGTTGGGCAACAGGCATACGGACCTCAGTTGACTGTGGACTCTAAAGTGGCCTGTGAACTGGCTCCAGCCTCTCAGCCAGGGTCCAGGAGCTCCTGGAGAATAATGACATAGACAGTCACTCATGGATGAGAGAGCCTTTGTGGAAGTCCAGGTTTTCAGTGAAGAAGTTCCAGCGTATTGTTGGAGCAAAAAAATACGAGTTTAGGCATATTGGAAAGGGTAAGAGGAAGAGCGTGACTTTAGCTGCATCACCCTTCTCCCAAGGCAGCACAGCTCAGTGTCAAGCGAGACCTTCTTGGCCTGTGATTTCTCCTGTGGGGTAAAAGGGGAGTGTGTGAGTGAACATCAGCTGTGTGGGACATTGCCAAAGAGACCCCAGTTCTCTCTTGCTGCATCCAAAGTACTGAGTTGTGCACTGTATGACTTGGGGTGGGAAGAGGGTGGGAGAGCAGCAGATAGGCCTCTTGGAGGACATTAAAAGGATGCAGATTCTATTAACTGTTGTGGACTCCATCAAGAAGCCTACCCATGAGCTGCCGGGAATGTCTTGCTCATAGATCTCCCCAACGGGCATATGGGTACCACCAGGGCTCTGCATGCCTCACCCACACACCCCCACCCGACCTCCTGTGGCAGGCTCTCTGTGTGTGCTCCTGATGATAGCAAGAGCAAGCTTCAGCAGATGGCTAGTGAACACGCACAGAAAGGCAGGCAGAATCTGCAGACCTGGAAGTCCAAAAACTTGAGCTTCCACTCCACACTTGGGAAAGCGAAAGAGAGGCTGGCAGCACCCAGCCTGGTGCTTTATAGGACTGAGAGAAGGCATTCAAGCTTAAGAATTCTGCCACAGGAGGGAGCAAGAAGCATGGAGCAGGTGTATCCATAGAAAATCTGAGCGAGCCTCAGAATCCCTAGCAGGGCTGATGGAAGGTATTTCTCTCTTGACGTCAGTTAGTAAAGACTGGAGGAGGTGACTGCTGCTGCAAATGTGAAGACAGCAACGTAAGACTCCAAGGAACATGACAAATCAGAGGAAGCATGACAACATTGAAAGGTCACAGTAATCTTCCAGTAACTGACCTCAAAGACATGGAGATCTGTGATTTACCCAGTAAAGAATTCAGTTTAGTCTGTTTGGTGACCTCTGAGCTCTACGAACTTGGATATCAAAATGTCTCCCAAGGGCTTCCCTGGTGGCGCAGTGGTTAAGAATCTGCCTGCCAGTGCAGGGGACACAGGTTCAAGCCCTGGTCCGGGAAGATCCCACATGCTGTGGAGCGACTAAGCCCGTGTGCCACAGCTACTGAAGCCCACGCGTCTAGAGCCTGTGCTCCACAACAAGAGAAGCCACCGCAGTGAGAAGCCCATGCATGTCAACAAAAACCCAATGCAGCCAAAAATAAATAAATAAATTCAAAATGTCTCCCCAGATTTGGTAAATTCTCAGCCTTTATTTCTTTAGATAAACTTTCTGCCCCCTTCTCCCTCCCTTCTTCTGGGACTCCAGTAATTCACATATTGCTTCTTTTGATGGTATCCATAGATCAGTAGGCTTTCTTCACTCTTTCTCATTCTTTTTTCTTTGTTTTCCTTGACTGAATAATTTCAAAGTTCCTGTCTTCTAATCCACAGATTCTTTCTTCTGCTTCATTTGTTCTGCTGGTGATGCTGTATGTTGCATTTTCAATTCACTTATTGCATTCTTCAGCTCCAGAGTTTCTGTTTGGTTCCTTTTAATGATTTCTATCTCTTTGTTAAACTTCTCATTTTGTTTGTATATTGTATTCCTGATTTTTAAAAATTGTCTTTCTGTGTTTTCTTGTAGCTCATTGAGCTACAAGTGCAAGATTGCACTTGTAAAAATTTGAATATATCTTAATCAAAAAAGAATAGTATAGTTAATTAAAAATTAAAATTATTCTTAATGTTTAAAATATTTTCTTCTAAAATATTCAAAAATTTCTATTAAATTTAATAGGCAATATGGTAATTATAATTGAGAAAATAAAAATTTAAATAAAATTATTTATATGAAGTTGAATTTGATGTAATTGTTAAGATTAAATTAAATATAATTAAAGATTTTAGAAAGATTTTAAAAAAAGAAATGCTGAAAGGAGTTCAAGCTGAAATGAGAGGACACAGTAATGTGAAAACATAAAAATATACAACGCAGTGGTAAAGATAAGTATATAGTCAAATTCAGAATACTCTGAATACAAAATGAAAATGAAAAGGCAGTCTATAAAATGGGGGAAAATTTTTGCGAACCATCTATCTGATAAAGGTTTAAAAAATGTATATAGAACTCATACAACTCAAGCAAAACAAAAACAAAAACAATCTGATTAAAAAATGGGCAGAGGCTACAAGATATACAAATGGCCAAAAGGTACAGGAAAAGTTGCTAAACATGACTAATTATCAAGTAAAAGCACAATGGGATATCACCTCACAACTCTTAGAACGTTATCAAAATGACAAGAGAAATCAAGTGTTGGTGATGATGTGGAGAAAAGGTGTGGAACACTTGTGCTTTGTTGGTGGGAATGTAAAATGGTGCAGCCACTATGGAGAACAGTATGGAGGTTCCTCAAAAAATAAAAAATAGAGCTACCATATGATCTAGCAATCCCACCTCTGGGTATGTATCTAAAGTAAATGAAATCAGGATCTTAAAGAGATATCTGCACTTCCATGTTCATTGCAGCATTATTCACAATAGCCAAGATATGTAAACAACCTAATCTATGGATGAATGGGTGGTATGGTAAAAAGTGGTATGTATATGCAGTAGTATATTATTCAGCCATAAAAAGAGGGAAATCCTGTCATTTTCAGCAACCTGGATAAAACTTGAGGGCATTATGCCAAGTGAAATAAGTCAGAGAAAGACAAACACTGTGTAATATTGCATGTAGAATCTAAAAAAACCAAACTCACAGAAAGAGAGAGAATAATGGTGGTTGCCAGGGGCTGGGTGGTGGGGGAAATAGGTGAAGATGGTCAAAGGATACAAATTTCCAGTTGCAAGATGAATGGGTTCTGGGGATCTAACATACAGCATGGTGACTATAGTTAACAATATTATATACTTGAAAGTTGCTAAGAGAGTAGATCTTAAATGTTCTCACCACAAAAAAGAAACGATAATTATGTAATATGAAGGAGGCATTAGCTGAAGCTGTGGTGGTGATCATTTTCAATATGTAAGTATACCAAATCATTATGTTATACACCTTAAACATACACAATGTTAAATGTCAATTATATCTCAATAAAGCTGGAAAGAAAGATATTTAAAAAGACTTAAAATATACTGGGTAACAGCAGACTCTGGAGTCAGACTTCCGTGGGATAAGTCACTTAACCTCTCTGGGCTTCTGTTTTCTCATCTATTAAGTAGAGATTATAACATTCCTCTTCTTGTAGGATGTAGTGAGGATTAAAAGAAGAAAATACTCTTGGCTTAAAACGGTCCTGGCAGATCCTAACGGTCCTGTTAGATCTTATGACATGAGTCTCAGAAAACTCCTAGAAGAAATGATGCAATGGATCAACAATCTAGCTTATCTCATGCTTTAGGATAAAATACTTTACATTCTCTCATGGCACATGTAGTTACAGTTCTGGGTCATGAAAGGGGAAAGGAGAAGGAGCCTCTGCAGGATATTGTAATTTTAGAGGTTCTAAAATATTTGGGAAAAGCTTTTGAGATAGGACATTGCCTAAACCCCATGGAATAGGGGGAATTTCATAACAGTGCCTAAGATTCTCCAGGCCAACCATCTTTCTTAGTTTCCATTATCCCAGAATCATAGTGTCCACTAATATAAGGGATGCTGCCCAAACAAACTATTATACATAAAATAGATAAGCAACAAGGATGCAAAGTGTGAAGATCCTGTGGACAACGTGTTTGTCCTCTTGTAGGAACAAAGAGAAGGTGAGCATGGCTGGAGTGGAGTGAGTGAGGAGAAGGATGGCCCCAGATGATGTCGGAGAGAGACAGTTGCAGCCAGACCGTGCTGGATCTGGTGCTGTCTTGGGGGAGGAGTTTGGACTTTATTCCTGGAGTGATGGGAAGCCAGTGGAGGGTTTTCAGCGGAGGAGGGACATGGTCATCTCAGCTGGTTGCTATTGGAAAGGACGGGTCTGCTAGCTGACCACTGGTTTTGTAAAGTGGTTTTCAAGACTCAGCGATGGCTTGCATTGTTATATGAAGGTGAATTTGACAGCAGCCAACCTGGTAACAGATGTTCTGTTTCACGTGCCATAAATGGGGCCATATATCAAATACATTGACTTTCTACTTCTGAGACCCCAAAAGCAGTACAACTCTAACCCTCAGAGGCCCCATGTTAGGTTGACAGGATACCGTTTACTGGGGTTATGGGTGATGGAGCAGCTGTCTAAATTCTGCCCAAATTCTTTTCTACAAGCAGTGAGCCCCAGGGACTTCTTGCTTCTTTGAACATTTCAGAACTATCAAGGCCTTACTGGGGATGAGAGATGCACTGGACTTCTGAGCACCTACAGCCCATTCTTGTTCTGATTGTTTGAATGATATTTGGAGGAGAAGGGGGCGGGAGGCTGATTTGTGGGCGTTCCTCTCTCACTCCCTCCCCTTCCCCCAAAAGGATATCTAGAGCCATTCATTTTTCTGGCCTTGGAAGGAAGGAAAGAAACTAACATCTGTTGAGTAGCAACTTAAGGCTGGCTAGTTATTGTCAGGAGTTACTGAATTTCAGTAATTCATTCATTTATTCATTTTCCAAGAAATATTCATTGAGTACTTTTATGTGATCTGGGCCCTGGAGATAGGCAGTGAACACAATAGACAAAGTCCTTAATTCCCATGGAACCAACCTTCTGGCAAGGAAGATAGACATTAAACAAATAAATACAAATTGGGTGGAGAGGTCCTAGGATGAAAAATAAAGTTGATTAACAGGATGGAGAGCGAGTGTGGGCTATTTTATATCTGAAAGGGGGCTGGTCAGGGAAGGTTTCTTTGAAAAGGGGGTATTTGAGAAGGAAAGTGAAGGAAAAGGTAGAGAGGCACCAAACTTTCTGTGGATATAGAACATTGTTATTACTTCTTCGAGAAGAGGCTGCTGAGGGTTGAAGGAATTAAGTGGCTCTCCCGAGGTCAGAAGACAGGGGCACCTGTAGCAGCTGCAGTAGGAGATGAAATCCAGTAAGTGCTTACTCCATGTCAGACACTGGATTAAACATTTTATTTATGTCATCTCATTTAATCCTCGCAAAAAACCTACAAGGTAGATATCATTATTAGTATCCCCATTTTACAGATGGTACTGAGGATTAGAGAGGTTATGTAACTCAGCCAAGGGCACATAGCTAATAAATGAGAAGCTGAGATTCGATCCCCCTGGTCTCCAGGACCCTGTAACCCTTCCTAGCCCATAGCTGGTGAAGCTGGAATTTGGAGTGACGTCTCCATCTGAAAACCCCTCATTTCCAAGAGGCTGGTGCTACTCCTGTCAGAGGAGAGCCTGGCCCTTTAATTAACCCCTGGCATGGAGCTGGTTAGATGGATATTGAGGGCTTCCTAGACTCTGGCGGGGTTGTGACCACAGGCATCACATGTCCCATCATCTCTGATTTGCACAGAGGCCTCCCTGCGACTGAGCATTGTGTGCCAAGAGCTTGGGTGTCCAATAAAAGTTGATGGGGACCTAAATCTCTCTTTGAAAGGAATGGGCTGTGCACCTCCATTGGCTTGAAAAAAACATTTAATCACGGCTTCACAGCTGACCCTCTGATTTGGTGAGAAAAACTACAAACATATGATACAGGTATATGAGTGTATAACCCTCTTAGCAAGAATGCAGTTGATCTTCTAAATTATAGGCTCTACAGAGCTATTCAGACAGTGTACTTATAGCATTAGTTCGTTCATTCATTCATTCATCACAGTGCCTGGCAGTGGTCTTCATGGAGAATTCATTCCAGAGGGGAGGATGGGGTGAGGTGAAGAAGGACAAAATGAAGCGAATGAGTGGAGGAACAAGACAGTCTCAGACAGTGAGAGTGCCATGAGGATTGCAGCAGGGAAATGTGATAGAGAGGCTGGGATGTCTCCTTATACTGGGTGGTGAGTTGAAGCCCCACGGAGCAGGGGCCAGGTGAACAGAATGCTGGTGAGGATATGTGGGCCGTTCTGTAGAAAAGTGTTTCAGTGGGAGGGAATATCTCAGTAACGGAACAAAGACTGGACCTGGAGGTACGTGCATGGCCTTACGAATGGTGATAATTAGGTGGTTACACAAGTATTTTGTTGAGACTTGCAAAAATGAAACAAGTGAGAATGCAAGCATGAAAAAAAAAACCCATGAAATTTCAAGTCTGTTAGCACTTAAAAGTGGTAGACTCTTTATAACTTAGAAGTTAATATCAATAATAATAATAGCAGGGCTTCCCTGGTGGCGCAGTGGTTGAGAGTCCGCCTGCCGATGCAGGGGACATGGGTTCGTGCCCTGGTCCGGGAAGATCCCACATGCTGCGGAGTGGCTGGGCCCGTGAGCCATGGCCTCTGGGCCTGCGCGTCCGGAGCCTGTGCTCCGCAACGGGAGAGGCCACAACAATGAGAGGCCCGTGTACCACACACACACACACACACACAAATAATAATAATAATAACATAATAACAATGATAATAACAATAACGACCTACTTTTGTTAAGGGTTTACTATGTGCCAGACACTGTCCTAGAGCCTACCCCATCAGTCTTTTCTAGAGCATTTGAAAAGTGTGGTCCAAAAGAAAGTTTAGTTAACAGAGAGGATTTTTAAAAATTTTAAAGATTTGAAACATTTAAAAAATACTTAAAAATTAAAAAAATTTTAAGTAACTTAAACATAATTTTATTAAAGGAAATTCCAAATATATATGAACAAAGAACAGTGTAATGAGTTCCCAGGTACCCATCACCTAGTTTCATCAATGATTAACTCATGGCCAGTTTTATTCCACTTATACCCTCCCCCCATCCACATTATCTTGAAACCAATTCCAGCCACTGAAATTTCATCTATAAATATTACAATATGCATCTCTAAAAGATAATGAATCTTAAAAACATAATCACAATACCATCAGTACAGCTAGAACATTAACAATAATTCCTTAGTGCATCAGATATCCAGTCACTGTTCAAATTTCCTACCATCTAAAAAAATTGTTTTAGTTTCTTGGAATCCAAATCCAACTAAAGTTCTACATGTGGAGACTGCTTGGTGTATCTTTTCTTTTTTAAAGGTAGAGTACATTTAATGGAACTATATCACAGCACAATGTTCCCTTACTTACAAAGAGTACAGATTTGTAAAGTCATAAATTTGATTTCATTTTTCAAATAAAGGAAGCTTTAGGTAGCTCTAGAATTTTGTTTCTTCCCCCGTACTACAGACACTTTATTTGCAACCTGTTCGAAGCTAAAATAATTAACTTCCTTCAAACTTGTTCCTCTGTTGCATTTCCTATCTCTGATAATGACTCCATCCCTCTACCAATGTGTCCAAATATGAACCCATGTAACATTAGTTTTTTAATTTTTGAATTTTACTTTATTTTTTATACAGCAGGTTCTTATTAGTTATCAATTTTATACATATTAGTGTATAGTTGTCAATCCCAGTCTCCCAATTCATCCCATGGCCACCCCCCACCCCCGCTTTCCCTTCTTGGTGTCTATACGTTAGTTCTCTATATCTGTGTCTCTTTTTCTGCCTTGCAAACCGGTTCATCTGTAACATTTTCTTGATTCCACATATATGTGTTAATATACGATATTTGTTTTTCTCTTTCTGACTTACTTCACTCTGTATGACAGTCTCTAGGTCCATCCACGTCTCTACAAATGACCCAATTTCGTTCCTTTTTATGGCTGAGTAATATTTCATTGTATATATGTATCACATCTTCTTTATCCATTCGTCTGTCTGTGAGCATTTAGGTTGCTTCCATGACCTGGTGATTGTAAATAGTGCTGCAATGAACATTGGGGTGCATGTGTCTTTTTGAATTATACTTTTCTCTGGGTATATGCCCAGTAGTGGGATTGCTGGATCATATGGTAATTCTATTTTTAGTTTTTTAAGGAACCTTCATACTGTTCTCCATAGTGGCTGTATCAATTTACATTCCCACCAACAGTGCAAGAGAGTTCCCTTTTCTCCACACCCTCTCCAGCATTTATTGTCTGTAGATTTTCTGATGATGTCCATTCTAACCAGGGTGAGGTGATACCTCATTGTAGTTTTGAGTTGCATTTCTCTAATAATTAGTGATGTTGAACAGCTTTTCATGTGCCTCTTGGCCATCTGTATGTCTTCTTTGGAGAGATGTCTATTTAGGTCTTCTGCCTATGTTTTGATTGGGTTGTTTGCTTTTTTTAATATTGAGCTGCACAAACTGTTTATATATTTTGCAGATTAATCCTTTGTTGATACGTTTGCAAATATGTTCTTCCATTCTCAGGGTTGTCTTTTCGTCTTGTTTGTAGATTCCTTTGCTGTGCAAAAGCTTTTAAGTTTCAGTAGGTCCCATTTGTTTATTTTTGTTTTTATTTCCATTACTCTAGGAGATGGATCAAAAAAGATCTTGCTGTGATCTATGTCAAAGAGTGTTCTTCCTATGTTTTCCTCTAAGAGTTTTATAGTGTCTGGTCTTACATTTAGGTCTTTAATCCATTTCGAGGTTTTTTTTTTGCGTATGGTGTTAGGGAGTGTTCTAATTTCATTCTTTTACATGTAGCTGTCCAGTTTTCCCAGCACCACTTATTGAAGACACTGTCTTTTCTCCATTGTATATCCTTGCCTCCTTTGTCATAGATTAGTTGACAATAGGTGTGTGAGTTTATCTCTGGGATTTCTATCCTGTTCCATTGATCTATATTTCTGTTTTTGTGCCAGTACCATATTGTCTTTATTACTGTAGCTTTGTAATATAGTCGGAAGTCAGGGAGTCTTATTCCTCCAGGTCCGTTTTTCTTTCTCAAGACTGCTTTGGCTATTCAGGGTCTTTTGTGTCTCCATACAAATTTTAAGATTTTTTGTTCTAGTTCTGTAAAAAAATGCCACTGGTAATTTGATGGGGATTGCATTGAATCTGTAGATTGCTTTGGGTAGTATAGTCATTTTCACAATATTGATTCTTCCAATCCAAGAACATGGTATATCTCTCCATCTGTTTGTGTCATCTTTGATTTCTTTCATCAGTGTCTTATAGTTTTCTGAGTACAGATCTCTTACCTCCTCAGGTAGGTTTATTCCTAGGCATTTTATTTTTTTTGTTACATGAGATTGTTTCCTTAATTTCTCTTTCTGATCTTTCATTGTTAGTGTATAGGAATGCAAGAGATTTCTGTGCATTAATTTTGTATCCTGCAACTTTACCAAATTCATCAATTAACTCTAATAGTTTCTGGTGGCATCTTTAGGATTCTCTATGTATAGTGTCAGGTCATCTGCAAACAGTGACAGTTTTACTTCTTCTTTTCCAATTTGGATTCCTTTTTCTTCTCTGATTGCCGTGGCTAGGACTTCCAAAACTATGTTGAATAATAGTGGCGAGAGTTGACACCCTTGTCTTGTTCCTGATCTTAGAGGAAATGCTTTCAGTTTTTCACCATTGAGAATGATGTTTGCTGTGGGTTTGTCGTATATGGCCTTTATTATGTTGAGGTAGGTTCCCTCTATGCCCACTTTCTGGAGCGTTTTTATCATAAATGGGTGTTGAATTTTGTCAAAAGCTTTTCCTGCATCTATTGATATGACCATATGGTTTTTATTCTTCAATTTGTTAATATGGTGTACCACACTGATTGATTTGCATATATTGAAGAATCCTTGCATCCCTTGGATAAATCCCACTTGATCATGGTGTATGGTCCTTTCAATGTGCTGTTGGATTCTGTTTGCTAGTATTTTGTTGGAGATTTTTGCATCTATATTCATCAGTGATATTGGTCTGTAATTTTCTTTTTCTGTAGTATCTCTGTCTGGTTTTGGTATCAGGGTGATAGTGGCCTTGTAGAATGAGTTTGGGAGTGTTCCTTCCTCTGCAATTTTTTGGAAGAGTTTGAGAAGGATGGGTGTTAACTCTTCTCTAAATGTTTGATAGAATTCACCTGTGAAGCCATCTGGTCCTGGACTTTTTTTTGTTGGAAGATTTTTTTTTTAAGGCGGGGGGTTTGTGTTTATTTATTTAATTTATTTATTTTTGGCTCTGTTGGGTCTTTGTTGCTGCGCACGGGCTCTCTCTAGTTGCAGCGAGTGGGGGCTACTCTTCATTGTGGTGCACAGGCTTCTCATTGTGGTGGCTTCTCTTGTTGCAGAGCATGGACTCTAGACACGTGGGCTCAGTAGTTGTGGCACACAGGCTTTGTTGCTCCGCAGCATGTGGGATCTTCCCGGACCAGGGCTTGAACCCATGTCCCCTGCATTGGCAGGCAGATTCTTAACTAGTGTGCCACCAGGGAAGTCCCAAGACTACTTTGTAAATGGTCGTGTTTTTGTCCACCAGGAGACATGTAATGTCTGGTTATCTCTTGTTTTGTGATGTTAGCTGCTGTATGAATAATGCCTGCCTCTGTGAATTCATTAGAGAATTACAAAACAGAGAAGGACTTCAACTTGAACAGGCCTGGTTTGTTTTGGAAGTGGTTAATTTCTCTCTCTTTTTTTTTGCCATTTCTATACCACTAATAATATTTAACACCAATCGTGTGTTAGGAACTGTTCTAAGGGCTTTACACAAATTAGCACATTTGTTCATTTTCACAAAACCCTCTGAAACAGTCTATTAATTTACAGATGAACCTTTTCCCAGGGCAGGAATAGAAACACAGACATAGAGAATGGACATGTGGACACGGCGGGGAAGCAGAGGGTGGGATGAAATGGGAGATTAGGATTGACACTACCATGTGTAAAATAGATAACTAATGGGAACCTGCAGTATAGCACAGGGAGCTCAGCTTGGTGCCCTGTGATGACTTAGATGGGTAGGATGGGGGTGGGGTGGGAGGGAGGTCCACGAGGGAGGGGGTGTATGTATACATATAGCTGATTCACTTCATTGTACAGCAGAAACTAACACAACATTGTAAAGCAATTATACTCCAGTAAAAAAATTTCCTATTGCTGCTGTAACAATTTGCTACAGACATCATGGTTTAAAACAACACAAATTTATTACCGTATAGTTCTGGAGGCCAGAAGTCCAAAATGGGTCTCACTCGGCTAACATTGCGGTGTTGGCAGGGAGCCTTTTCTTTCTTTCTGGAGCTTCTAGGGGAGAACCTTGCCTTTTCCAAATTTTAGAGACCATGTGTATTCCTTGGCTTGTGGCCCCTTCTTCCGTCTTCAAAGCCAGCATCATCGCAACCTCAGCTCTCTCTCTGATGCTCTTCTTCCTCCCTCTTCCATGCTTAAGGACCCTTGTGGTTATATTGAGTCCACCGGGATAATTCAGAATAATCTCCCTGTTTTAAGGTCCGCTGAGCAGCAACCTTAACTCCGTCTGTCACCTTAATTCCCCGTTGCCATAGAACCTAAAATATTCACAGGTCCAAGAATTAGGACGTGGGCATCTTTGAAGTGCCATTTTTCTGCCAACCACAATCAGGCTCTGTGATTCCTGTTTTACAGATGAGGAAACTGAGATACATCTAGGTGAAACAACTTAACCAAGGTCGCACAGATCCTAACTGTTGGAGCTTGGTTACAAACACAGGGAGTCTAGCTCTCGAGTCCATGTTTTGAACCCTACAGATGTAAGATCACTTTAATTGTTCTTGTGCAACACCGCATTTTCTGAGACCTAGATCTTACCAGCCAGCCTACATTTTAAGAACGTTGAACCCAGTGGTTATCAGGGGATTCCTGTACACAGCTGTTAACTGGTGAATTTACTGCCCTCTTGGATGGTGAGTTGGTGTTTGTCTCCCCATGGTGGCAAAAATGGGCTTGCTCTTTGTTCAGTCTGTTTCTCTTTAAGCCCAGTCAGTTGTCAGCTTCACTGGGGATACTGAGTCAGTCCAACAGTAATTCCCAATCTTTTTGTGTGTGTGTGTGCCACAGACACCTGTGGCTTCTGGAGAAGTCTATGGATTCCTTCCTGGAACAACACAGAAAGTGAGGAACATAGAATTACAAAGGAAACCAATTGCACTAAAATAGAATAATCAAAATGAAAAAACCCCACCATATTTGTGTCGTAGTAAAATGTGCTTCTTTACTAACAAGATTTAGTGGTGGGTCTGATAACTATGTAATTGCAATTAGTGATGCATGTAGAAAACATACTGAGATGTTTATAGCAATTGTAATGAGATATGAAAATATCTGTGATTTATATTGGTGACAAAGTCATTGATAGCCGTGAATCCTATTGTGGTTGGTTCCTTCCATTTATAATGGAAGCAAATGCTCAAGTTCAGTTAGAAGCTAGGAAAAAATGGGGATGTACTCTTTTCCCATTCAAGTTCATGGACCATCTGAAGTCTGTCCACAAACCCCAGGTTAGAAACCTTGGCCTAGTACCTCATTGGTTTGCGCCGCTTCGTTGCTATTTACCTTAATTTGCTGGAATCCAACAAATATTAGTTGAGACTCCATGACGGGCAAGCATGTGCTAGCGACTTGGTGTGGGGCACTGAACAAAACTGATCTGGCCTTGCACTGCATCTGTGGACGGCTTCAGGCAACATGGTCTTGAAGGAACAGACAGATTTCTTTTAAGCTTTTTTTTTTTACCTCCCAGTGCTTGTGTGTTTTAACTGTTCACTCTGACCTAGCAAGCCATCCTTTTGGTAAGGCCTCAGGTGCTATGCACAGAAGACGCAGGAGTTTCAAGTGTCTCTCAAAGTGTGGTGTGAGCGTCACTAGTGGGACACAAAATAATTTCCTGTGGTACATGGAAAAAACATTTTATTTGATCAATTATGAATATATATTAATGTGTATAAGAAAAAGTATATACAGCTATCCACCTCAACACATGATATGGGTTCCTTTTGCTTGGGATGAGGAATTGTTTTTTCTTTTGTAAAAAATTGTGGTAAAAGACGCATAACATTGAATTTACCATCTTCACCATTTTTAAGTGTACTGTTCACTTATTAAGTATATTCACATTGTTGTGCAATGGATCTCTAGAACTTTTTCATCTTGCAAAACTGAAACTCTACACCCACTAAACACTAAGTTCCCCTTTTCCCTCCCCTCAGCCCTCGGAAACCACTTTTCTCCTTTCTGTTACTATGATTTTGATTACTTCATATGAATAGAGTCATACAGTATAGGTCCTTTTGTGACTAGCTTATTTCATTTGGCACAATGTCCTTTAGGTTCATCTACATTGTAGCGTGTGACAAGATTTATTTCTTTTTTAGGGCTGCATAATATTCCATGGTATGTATAGACCACATTCTGGACATTTGAGTTGTTCCACTTCTTAGCTATTATTATTCGCATAATGTTACCATGAACATGGGTGTTCAAATTCCTCTCTGAGATCCCATTTTTCTTTCTTTGGAGTATATACCCAGAAGTGGGATTGCTGGATCATATGGTAATTCCATTTCTAACTTTTTGAGGAACCTTCATACTGTTTTCCATAATGGTTGCAGCATTTTACATTCCCATGAACAGTGCACAAGATTTCCATTTTCTTCCTGCATCCTCGCCAACACTTGTTATTTTCTGTTCTTTTGACAGTGGCCATCCTAATAGGTGTGAGGTGAGTCAGGGTGAGGATATTTAAAGGTAACATTAAGTGACTAATAGGAGAGGTACTACACAGATGTGGCAAAAATGCAGGTGCACCAATGCATGAAGTTTGAGAAATTCTCAATCAGACGATCTCTAAAGCTGCTCAAAGTGTACGAGGCAGACAGTGTTGACCTGAGAACCATTTGCTACTTGTTAGTGACCAGATAATACAGACATTGAGAGTAAATGTTTAGAAACTTTTCTAGCAATTTAATGTTGATGCAATATGCAAGTGCATGATCATTATTCTATTAATTCATCTATATTGTATGATAATGAAAGTATTAGCCCATAATGGATTGGAAGACAGTAGAAAATGGCCCAGATGGGCCCTAAACCACAGATAGTTCGAGAAGCTCTGCTGTAAAGTCCCTTTCAGCCTTGACATTTTAACTCTTTGACTTATTTTGGCTCAGATTTCCCATCTGCAAAATGGGGATGAGAAAGGGAGAATGCAGTGCTGACTGCATCAGTTGTAGCAGGCCTGGTGCTAGTAGCTCTGCTGTGGTATTCTCTACTGAAGTGATTTCACAGGACAGCCACGTGGGAAGACTTCACAATGGCCATGATGAAACAAGGCAGAAATAAGAGCACTCTGCCATCATATCTGAGCACAAAAGTGAGAATGCTGTGCAGACCACAGAAATGACCAACATTTTGTCCTTCCAACTAACATGAGTGGCTGCTGCCTCCTTACCTGCAACAGCTTTAGCCCCACTCTGTTCCTCCTGCTTCCTAGATAAAAATGGTTAAGTCACCCACTCCAGAGCAAACGCAAATTCTATTACAAGCCCCTGCTAACACTGTCTAACTGAGACACACCAGAGTTCCCATGTTGTGTGGTCTCCCTGGTTGTGACACATCACTAATCCCAACTTTGTTCAACTACAGGCATGTTCCTGGTGGGTTTTGGCTGGTGGACATGGGCAGAGATAATAATAATAATAATAATAATAATAATAATAATAATAATAATGATGATAGGTGGCTATAGGATCAAGCGAGTTAATACATGCAAAGTGCTTAGAACCATGCTTGGCTCCAAGTACAGCTTATATAAATGTTAGCTGCCATTATTGATTATTATTATTATTATTACCAGTAGCATCATCATCTCTGTGTCTCTTGTAGTGATTGGTACCACATCTTGCCATAGAAGGAGCCCACACTATATTTGCAGTTTGGTTGGGGGTGGATGATGTATTAGTCACCTATTGCTGCATAACAGATCACCGCAAATTTAGCAGCTTAAACTAACAAGCATTGATTATCTCACAGCTTCTTTGTGTCGGGAACTGGGGAGCAACTTAGCTGGGTGACTCTGGCTCAGAGCTTCTCACTAGGTACCAGTCAAGCTGTTGGCCAGGGCTGCAGCCCTATCAAGGCCCCACTGGGGTAGAATCTGCTTCCAAGTTCATTCACGTGGCTGCTGGAGGCCTCAGTTCCTCCCCACATGGGTCTTGCCACTGGCAGCCTGATGTCCTCACAGTGTAGCAACTGGCTTCTTCCAGAGTGAGTGATTCAAGAGGCAGTGTGGGAATGTGCCCATATTCTATTCATTACACGGACCAACACTGGTACCGTGGGGACAGGGGAGACAGTGAATACCAGGGGGTGGGGACCCATGGGGACCATCTTCAAAGTTGGCTATGACTGATGGCCTCATTGTTCCTCCAAATGTCCTCCAACTATTCCCTCTTGGCTTCAACTTTAGTTCAGTTCAAGAAGACGTCTCCATTCTCTCTGAATGGACTTCGAGAGACAAACAAGAAATGGGTGTGTGTGTGAAGCTGGGCCAGGGAGGGGCCTACAGGTGTTTGAGAAGGAGCAGGTTTCATTCTGTCTGTTCACATCTGTCCAGGCCTCCCTGGGGCCCAGCTTTTGGGAGGCTAAGCATCAGCTGCACTTCCCTCTCCCACCCCCCTGCCTGTAGCAAGAGCCTTGCATCTCTCTGACTGACAGTGACAGATTATCTTATCAAAACACGGGCCCAGGACTGCAGTGTGATTGGCTGGGCAGAACTGTCGTGGGCCTGGAGAATTCTTCTCTGAGAGAAACGATTATAAGACATTTTAAGAACAGCGAGCTGAGTGCTACTCACAGCTGGCTGTTCTCGTTTATAAGTAATAATTGACTCAGGTGCAGAGGAAAGCGGGGCAGGCTCAGCGAGTTTGTTTTGAGAGGATGCTCCGCGCACAGGGGGTTGGGCTCTGGACGGAAAGGGGTGAACGGGAACCACTGGGCTTGGGGCCTCAGACTGACTCGATTTGGGGCTGGGGGAGCATCGTGGGTGGCCCTGAGTGACAGTCTGCTTTCTTCGATGCCCCTCATAATACCTTCTGCTGTCCAGGTGGACAAAGTGGTGACTTGCAGTTGTGGGGAGACCCAGATGCTGAGCCAACTAACCCAAAGCAGCAGACGTCCTGCATTTGGGCCCAGCCCCTGTGAGGGTGATGGGCGGGGGACCCCGTACGAGGTGTTTGTGCGGGGGGTGCCCTGGAGCTCCCACTGCCGTCACCTTGCTCTTCAAATCCTGGTCCTCGGGCCAGCAGCATCTGTGTCCCCTGGAAGCTTGTGAGAAATGCAGTCTCAGGCCCCACCCAGGACCTACTGAATCAGAATTTGCATTTGACACGGTGCTTCACAGGCACATTAAAGTTCAGCACCTTTGCTCTAAAGATGCGGTGGACACTGGAGGGGTGACCCTCTGGCTGTCTCCTCCTAGAAGGAGGTGCTCAACCTTGGCAGCACCTTCGAATCACCTGGGGAGCTTTTAAAAACCCCTCTACCCTGAGCGTCCTCCCAGACCAGTGAATTCGGGCTGTCTGGGGCTGGATTCAGGCACCAGGACGCTTTGCAGCTGCCCAGGTGATTCCCGTGGGCAGCAGGGCTGGAAGCCCCAGCTTCTGCTGTAGCTCAGCATTTCCTTCAGAGCCCAGGAACATGCCTGGACTGGTGTGCACTGGACACTATCTACCCAGGGTTAGCACACCACAGGTTAATGCCCACTCCTCAGACACCAGCCCAGGCTACTCACCCTTCTGCTCAGCTGATCACAAATTCGAGGGTTCCCAGGACACACCCCTTCCCCTTCTGGTTCAATAGTTTGCTAGAGAGACTCACCAGAACTCAGGAAAGCACTATCCTTACTCTCATAGTTTATTATAAAGGGTACAGATAAACAGCCAGATGAAGAAGTACATAGGGTGAGGTCTGGGTGAGGCCCAGCGTCAGGGCCTCTGTCACTGTGGAATTGGAGTGCATCACCCTCCCAGCATGTGGATGTGTTAACCACCTTGGAAGCCCCTGAGCCCCTTGATTTGGGGGTTTTAATCAAGATTCTCTCGCCTAGGCATCATCCACTGGTGACTGAACTCAGTCTCCGGTTCCTCTTCCCTCCTAGGGTCAGGGATGGGGCTGAAAGTTCCGACTCTGTAATCAGGTGCTTGGTCTTTCTGGGGACCAACCCTCATCCTGAAGCTATCTACCACAGCGTGAAGGGTGAACAGGACACAGATGGGCCAGTCAGGGGTTCTAGGTCGGAGGGCTCAGCACCTGCCTCATCTCAATGCTGGAAGGAGCGAAGCCGACGGTTTCCAGTCTCTTCACCTCTCTTGAGCTTCAGATCCGGGGGGGAGCACACATCCCTCCCTTTGCTTTCCTTTCATTGATGACAGACGCAACAAACAGGCTCCAATAGGGAGAAAGGGAAATGGGGAATCCAAAGGGGCAGCACAAGAGAATATTTTAGGGTGGGAGACCTATTCTCCCACCCTTGACTATGCTGGTGAATGCCCAGAGAACTGTCCACCCCCAAGAGGGAATTTTCTGGATGCAAACTAAAACATTTTAAAAAGGGCTCAAAAAAGTAAATGGGCACTGCTACTGAAAGAATATGCTGGTATGCATGCTGGGCAGTGAAAACAACCAACGAGTGTTGGTTACAGACGGAGCTCCATTTCTTTACATGGGTTTGTGTGTATTTGGTGATTTTAAACCAAAACATGGGAGTTCCATTAGAGTTTGTATTGCTCCCCCTTTTTAAAATTTATTTTTTATTGAAGTATAGTTTAATTACAATGTTAATTACTGCTTTACAAGAAAGTGACTCAGTTTTACGTATATATACATTCTTTTTCGTATCCTTTTCCATTATGGATTATCACAGGTTACTGAATCTAGTTCCCTGTGCTATACAGTAAGACCTGTTGTTTATCCATTCTATATATACCAGTTTGTATCTGCTGACCCCAAACTCCCAGTCCAACCCTCCCGTCCATCTCTCCCCCAACCCTTGACAACCACCAGTCTGTTCTCTATGTCCATGGTTCTGTTTCTGTTTCATAGATAGGTTCATTTGTATCATATTTTAGATTCCACATATAAGTGATACCATATGGTATTTGTCTTTCTCTTTCTGGCTTACTTCACTCAGTATGGTAATCTCTAGTTGCATCCATGTTGCTGAAAATGTATTGCTCCCCCCTTTTAAAAAATATTTATTTATTAATTTTTGGCTGTGTTGGGTCTTCAACGCTGCTCGCAGGCTTTTCTCTAGTTGCAGAGAGCGGGGGCTGCTCTTCGTTGTGGTGCACGGGCTTCTCATTGCGGTGGCTTCTCTTGTTATGGAGCACGGGCTCTAGGCATGTGGGCTTCAGTAGTTGTGGCACGCGGGCTCAGTAGTTGTGGCTTGCGGGCTCTAGAGCGCAGGCTCAGTAGCTGTGGTACACGGGCTTAGTTGCTCCGTGGCATGTGGGATCTTCCCAGACCAGGGCTCGAACCCGTGTCTCACTCCTTTGACTGAAAGGATTAAGGGCTCTGTTCCAGTCCTGGACTGGTCCCATCAGAGTCACGTGATGTGATGGAGAGTCCATTTGAAACCAGGCTCTGAAATAAGAATTAGGCGAGGAACCTGAATCTCACCCTAGGAAGAGTGACTCCATATTGGAAGCCCAGTTCCATTATAGAAAACCTATGACCTAGGCCTGAGTAAGGTATGATGTGATTAGTTGCTTAAGAATATCCTCTTGCTTAAGAAATTCCAGAAACTGGCCTGAAGGACTTCAGGACGTTCCACCCTACAGCTAAAGATTAACTGCTTTCTTTGCACGATACGATGATGCTAACCAGACCACGGCATGACCAGCTTCAAGATGATTGTCGGAGCCAACTGTGCTGTTCTGCACAAAGCCCCCGTCAGCACGTCCTTGAAACTTCCCAGGTTTCCCCTATAAAACCTCTTTCCTCTAACTGGCAACTCGGAGATGGTTTTGGGGTTGCTAGTCCACCATCTCCCCAGGTGGCTGGTTTCCTGAATAAAGCATCTTTCTTTTTCCACCAACCCTTGCCTCGAACATTGACTTTTGAGCAACGAGCAGCCGAACCTGAGTTTGGTTCGGACTCTGGCCAGTAACGCATGGACTTTCGAGGCAGCCTAAGCAGGTATAAAATTGGGCTCCCGCAATCCCCAGCTGTGCGACGTTGGGCAAGACTCTCTCCCCCCTAGAACAACAGCTTCTGCCCAGCTGGCCTTGTAGAGCTGTCGCAAGGGAGCAAGAGGATTAACGTGTGTAATGCGCTCAGCGCCGGGCTTGGCGCGGTACAGTGCTGAACACAGGCTGGCTATCGTCGTTGTGGCGACCAACTATTTTGTATGATTTTAAAGATATGCTTCGAGGTGATGTCAGGAGGGAGTGAGGATGGGAAATTTGATGATTTGGGGAGTTCACAGAAGGAATTCCCAGAAGAGGTGGTGATGATGTCAGCAAGGTCTGTAAGGCCCTTACGAGGTTTCCATGTGGTTCTTTACTCAGTTCTACTCTTCCCTGGCCAGAAATCAATCTGGAAGACAGTAATCTCTAGAGCTAAGTTGAGGGTAACACAGGATGTGTGCAAAAGGCTTGAATACGTCACCTTAGCTGTGTCTGACTTCCTTCACTCAGTATGACAATCTCTACGTCAATCCAACAACAGCCCTATCATTAAAGTGCCACACATCTAGCCCTTATTATGTACCAGATACTGGGGTACACACTTTATTGCTTCCTTTTTATAAAGAAGGAAATGGAGGAATTAAAATACCAAGAAATATTGAATATGAGAGCAATTTGAAAATGGTGTAACACATATATACAGAAGTAAAATGTTAAAAGAGAAGGCTTTAGGTGGACAGATTAAGTCACAACACTGACTTTTCCCAAGAAAATTGCTGGAAGGAATTTTTGTTTGAATGTTTTTCTATAATTTGTTCCTTTGTTCATTTCATCTGTGGACAACTCTTTTAACCCATTGTTCAAAGTCATGGTTGTTGTTTTTGAACCTTTAAACCAAACACTTACAGACAATTCCCCTCAGGATGGAAAAAAGGAAACAGGAAAGAAAAAAAATCACCACCACCTACTATTATAAAAGGAGTCTTAACGGTAAATTTTTTATCGTAGAAACTAGTGCTCAGGCTTTAGTGAAGGGAAAATACTGCCCATAGTTGATAATTTGCTTGGTGATTAAACTTTGAAACTTCAGTGTAAGGAATTATATAAATGTATATACACCAGAGTCTCTGATTTTATGATCTATGGTTTATTTACCATTGTTACAGGAGAGGAGTGTGTTAGTTTGGTTTAGCAATTTTTCATGCTGGTTCTGGAATCAACGACACTTGGTGGGATTCTTGGCTGTACCATTTACTGAGTGAATCTGGACAAGTTACAAACATTTTTGAGATCAGTTTCCTCATTTCTAAAATGGAATAACAATCACTACCGCCCACAGTTTCTGTGAAGATTGAGATAATGCACATAAAACAGCACAACAGCTCCAATGGAGTAAGTGCTCAATAAAAGGCAGCTTCTAACATTCATACCATCTTCTCCAGAAAAGGATTTGATGATTGTCAAAACGGAGTATTCTTCCCTGATATGGGGCTGTACGGTGAGCCCCCAGCACCTCTGTGTGGGTGGTTATCTGTTTCTTAAGTTGTCATTGCTGTTGCCTGGTCTCTGGTATAGTGATGGAATTTCTCATTGTGAGCCTTTATTTCCCCCCTTTGAAAGAGTAAGGAAGAAGCCTGACTTTTGGTAAAAACGTGAATCAGATTTCTGAAAGAGGTGCAGTTTGACTCTATTCCCAATCTCAGATGCCACCTGGCAGAAGCCGGTAAGTCTTGTGTAGCTAGAAACCTGGAATGAGACGATGTTGATTTAAGTTGGGAAAGCAAAATAGAATGAGGTCAAACTGAAAGGAATAATTTCACACGGTGGGCAGGACATATGTGGGATTTTTACTCAAACCAGTGGTATAGGCTGAATATGTACATATAAATAAAACTAGGTAAGCTAAAAATGATATATTTTTAGAAAGAATTAGGTACAAATTTGAGATTTGAGTGGGGACATGATCCCGTTCTTTTGACATCATCTTCCGGAATTGCTTTTTAACAATGTGTCCTTAGTTCCTCTTGCCCCAATGAAACCATCCATTCTGTGATGATGCGAGTGTTCTATATAATCACTGTCTAATTGGGTTAGACCATACAGCCACGTGTGACTACTAGCACTCTGAATGCGGCTAGTGCAACTGGCAATTCAAAATTTTATTTTATTTCAATTTCAATTTCAATAGCTGCCTATGGCCAGTGGCTGTTGTACTGGACAGCACAGTTCTGAGCCTCCGGTCTACTCTCCTGTAGCTTTTCTGATGTTTGAAGTTTGGACACTACAGCTACTCAGCGAATCTAAAGATATCTTTAAAAGAGTAGGAGTCGGCGTAACAAAAGTAATGGCAATAGCTGTTCTTTTGCATAGTACTTTATAGCTTACAGGGGACTTCCAAATACCTGATCTTATTTGATAGTCATCATGGCAACCCTGATCTGTGGGTGCAAATCTATAACTATTTTTATCGCTGTCTTCTCAGGGCTCTGATACCATCAAAGCAGCTTAAGAACCAAGGGAGATGTATAAGAAAAGGTGGATATCTCACGGGACTTACAGGCACTGGAGCGCAGCTTGGCAGGCAGCCGCTCCTCATTTCCTTCTCTGGGTGAGCTGTTTACTGTCTCTGCTCCTCTTTGGCACACCTACTCCACTCTCTCTTGGCACCTTTTTGGATCCATGTGGTTAAAGATGCTCAACTGAGTGGTGGTTCCAGATTGCTCCGATTTAAGGGCCCACAGAGGTGCCTGGGAATTGGCTCAGCTTAGATCAGGTGTCCGCCGTACTTGGTCTACCTGGCTAGGGGTTGGGCTCACATTAGTTCTGGAAAGCTTTCTTGAGAACAGAGGGCATGGGAGATGGGAAGCCCTTTCCAACTGACAGAAAAGGAAACAGGTTTAGTGAGCCGAGAGGCACCCCTTCTTCTCTGAACGGCAGGTTGGATAGCTGACTGTCTCATGGGCACCTCTGCTTGGATGTCTTTCAGGCAAACTAAGGTATTGAGAAGAGAATTCTTTCTCTCCTTCAAACCTGTTCACCTTCCATTCCTCTCCATCTCAGCAAATGGCACCACCATCCACAGTTTCTGGGGAGAGAATGCTAGTGTTCATACTGATTCCTCCCCATTCAATTCATCTCTTAAGACCCATCATTTCAACCTCCAAAATACACTTCAGACTTACTCACTCCTCTTCAACTTTACCATCCCTATCCTGGTCTAAGTCACTGTATTAGTTTTCTATTACTGCATAGCAAATTACCCCCAAATTTAGCAGCTTCAAACAACATAGAGTTTCTGTGGGTCAAGATTCTGGGTGCAACTTAGCCTGTGAGAGACGCTTGGGCTCAGGGTCTCCCACAGGCTGCCGTCAAGGTATCTGTGAGGGCTACAGCCATCTCCAGGACTTGGGGTGGGTCCACTTCCAAGATCACATGATTGTTGGCAGGCTTCAGTTCCTGCGGAATTGTTGGGCTGAGGACTTCAGTTGCTAACTGGCTGTTGGCCAGAGGCAGCCCTCAGCTCCTTGCTAGCTGCCTGTCTCCTGAGGGCAGCAGACAGTATGGCAGCCTGTTTTATCAAAGTAAGCACGTGAGTGGAGGGTGTGTGGTGGTGGTGGAGAGACAGAGAGAATAATGTTGAAACTTGGATGGGCCCCATCCACAGATTTAGAAGAACCAGTAATTTCCCAGTTTTGCTTGGGCTGACTTGAGTTGGATTTATGTCACTTGCAGCCAAGTACCCACAACCCCCACAGTGGCTCCCCATTTTTTCTAAAGTCTAGCATCCTCACATTGGCGTACAAGAACGTACACATCCTGGCCCCTTTACTTCAATGACCTCGTCTCCTATCCCTCCCGCCATCACTCACTCTGCTTCCGCCACGCTGGTCTCCTTGCTTTCCCTCAAACATGCCAGTCCCTATTTCATACCGATTAAATCAGACTTCTTGGCTGGGTCCTGATGGGGATATTTGTATACGTGTAGCTGATTCACTTTGTTATACAGCAGCAACTAACACAACAATGTGAAGCAATTGTACTCCAATAAAGATGTTACCAAAAAGAAAAAAAAGAATGAAAATAAAGATCCAGTATAAGTGAACAGATAGCCAAAAAAAAAGGTACTCAGGGATTCTAAGGTATAGCCAGGGCTGAGAACCACCCCTTCAGGTTAATAAGACTGTCGAATATTAGGCCAGCTACCATAAAGAATTTAGTAAAGTCTATATATAATTTTGTCTCTTGTCAACATAAAGTTCAGTTCCTTTCTAATTTTTTAAAATTGAAGTGTAGTTGATTTACAATGTTGTGTTAATTTCTGCTCTACAGCAAAGTGACTCAGTTATACACATATGTACATTCAGTTTCTTTTTAATTTTATTTATAAAATAGTAAAGCACTTTTGCATATGATTAAAAAGTTTGTTTTAAGAGTTCCTAGCACTGTTAACTGATAACCTTGAGATTTTAGAAAATGTGTTATAAGAAACTGTGTGTTTGTCGTAGAAAAGTCCATTTGTCCTCCTGAGGTCATAAACTAAATTTGTCACAGGAGGTTGATTTTGTGCTCCAAGCTTGTGATCCTTGACTACTTTTCAATTCTTCCAGTTAAGCTACTGAGTTTTTTCTTATTTGATATTTAAATTAAGTCACCTTTACAAAAATGTTATTTTGCAAATAACTGACTCCAACCTTTAAAATATGATGCAAATCTCAATTTTCTATGACTCAACAATTTTAAAGAAATTCCCCTACTCATTACACATATGCCAAAAAGAATCTCAGCCTTGATTTTTGATAGCTTCAAAATTTCTGGTTCAAGGATCTTATGAGGCCAAGTTCTTCTTAGTGACCTGGGCTTCTGTGAGATGTCCTTGATTCCTTTAATAAAATCCTTAGTTTGTTTGATGCTGCTTGACTGGGTTTCTGTTACAGTCTTTGACTCAGCAATTATTAATCCTGACAGCAGCCCTGCAAAGTGAGTCTTCTTATTCCCATTTTATAGATGTGTAATCCAAGCCCCTGAGGGATCAATAAACTTGTCCGAGTCCACACAATTAGAAATTGGTTATCCCTGGATGGCAACCCAGATTTATTTGACCTCATTGCTGTGACTTTTGCAGAAGTCCCTGGTATGGCATATTGCTTTTTAAAAAAATTGAAATGTATTTCATATCCCATAAAATTCACTACTAAAGCATGTACAATTCAGTGCCCTTAGTATATTTACAAGATTTTCAACTCTCACCACTATCTAATTCTAATATATTTAATCACCCCACAAAGAAACCCTTTACCCATAGAGCAGTCCCTCCTCATTCACCCCTGCCCCCATCCTCTGGCAACCACTAATCTACTTTCTATCTCTATGGATTTGCCACTCTGAATGTTTCATATAAATGGAATAATACAATGTGTGACCTTTGTGTCTGGCTTCGCTCTTTAACATAATGTTTTCCAGGTTCATCCATGTCGTAGCAGGTGTCGGTACGTTGTTCCTTTTTATGGCTGAACATTGTATTGCTCTGCCACATTTTGGTTATCCAGTATTCATCAGTTGATGGACATTTGGATTATGTTCACCTTTTGGCTGTTATGAGGCACATTGTCTTTTTTAAAATATTTCATTTTTTGATACAGTTTTTAAAGGTTACAAAATATTTACAGTTATTACAAAATATTGGCTATGTTCCCTGTGTTGTACACTACATCCCTGTAGCTTATCTCAGACTCGATAGTTTGTGCTTCTTACTCCACCCACACCTGTATTGCCCAACCCCCCCGACTGGTAACCACTAGTTTGTTCTTTATATCTGTGAGTCAGCTTATTTTTTTGCTATATTCACTAGTTTGTTGTATTTTTCAGATTCCACATATAAGTGATATACAGTATTTTTCTTTCTCTGACGTATTTCACTTAACATAAGGGACACTGTCTTTTGATTAAAATTCTGTCATAATAGTCTTGTTTTTCAAAGTAGACAGAGGGGCAGATCCTGTTTTATACACTTTAAAAACATCACCCTATGGGGGTCTTCCAGTTACTATTTCTATGCTACAGATCACACAAATATTTAGGGCCAATAACAACAATTTTATTATTCTCATGGATCCCCTGGGTCAAGAATTCAGATTGGGTGCAGAGGGGATGGCTTACTTCTGCTTCATGATGTCTAGGGACTTGGCTGGGAAATTCAAAAGATGACGGTGACTTGATGGCCAGGAGTTGGAGCCATCTGGAGGCATCTTTTGTCACATGTGTGTTTCATGCTGACTATTAGCTGGGACCTCGGTTATCCAGTTATCTAAAACATCTACATGTGACCTTTCCACATGGTGTCCCCATGTGGGCTATTTGGGCTTCCTCACAACATGGTGGCTGGGGTCCAAGAGTATCCCAAGATAGAAAGGAGGAAGTACATACAATTTTTATGCTCTATCTCTGGAAGTCAAATAGCATCTTTTCTGCTATATCCTATTGACTGAGGCAGTTGAGGTCCAAGGGAGAGGAATCATGGACTTCATCATTCCACATGAAGACTGTCGAGGTCACCTTATAAGAACATGTGGCATGGGAGCTATTGTCTTGACCATCTTTGGAAAAAACAATCTACAACAGGAGACTTCCACTGTGTTGGGTCCATGATGGGTATCCAGTAGATCCTTGTTGAATTGAATGGAATTGATGCACATCAATAAATTATACCCAGGTCTGTCCCTCTGATATGTTCTTTAATCTACCTCCTCCCTCAGAAGTGACTCTTTTCTGGGCATTATTCTAAAGCTTTGCTTTCTTAACTCTAACTTAAAACACCTTTTTGTAATTTCTTGGCTGAGTGGTCTTGCACAAGTCACTCTGCCTCTTTGAGACTCAGTTGTCTTACTCATAAAACAAGGGAAAATGTTTATTCCCACTGCACAAAATTATCTGGGGAAATCAGTGGGCTAAGGCATAAAAGAGGGCTTATTACAGAGCCTGGCTGGAGGTAGGGGTTAAATACATGATAGCTATTTTTATTGCTGTTGTGATTACCCAAATGTAATCCCCATTTATTTATGCTTTCCAGGATCCAGTCTGAACCTTAAGGATTAGGGACAAATCCTATTTGGGAAATTGGAACTCCTCTGCTTTTCTTATTTCCCATTTATTTCTGTTTCTCTTGTTAATATTTCCTATCCTGCAGATAACTTTCCGCTGACTTGCAGAGAACTCAGACAAATCATGGTAGATGCTATCAATTTAAAATAATAAAAATAATAAAGCTCCAATCTCAGGGAAGTCTCCATAGTCCTAAAGTCAAAACTTCCAACCTTGCCTGGCCCTGGAATTATCCTCAATTAGAACCCGCAGTCTCCCTGCTGCTTTGCTTGTTGCTGTAATTATTCTGTCATCATTAATTCAATGAAGCCTATTAACCCACATCAGATAGTGGATGTACCTACAATGTGTGTTACCTACTCCTCTAGACAAGACAGCTGTCATACTTCAGGCCTGCCGTCTTTTTGTTGAGGTCCCAAATTGTCAGTTTGCAAGTGTTTTATATATAGTATAGAATCTTCATTAATGGTGTTCTTGTAACTTCCCAAAGACCAGACCCACACTGGAGGGGTGGTCAGCTGCTCCATCTCACTGCTCTGTGGGAACCTTCTCCCCTCTTCCTTCCCTCATCTCTCTCCCTATCCATCTTTTCCTCCAGGGGCTGAGCTCATGGGCTCTGGAAACAGACTGCCTATGTTTGAATTCTGGCTCTGCCTGGTGACCACGGGGAGGTGCTTTCTCTCTCCCTGAGCCTCTGTTTCCTCATCTGTAAAATGCTGGTAATAATGGTACCCATTTGTTGTGAGGATTAAATGTGTTAATATGTGTGAAGCACTTAGACCACTGTCTGGCTGACGGTAGGTGTGCCATAACTGTTTTTGTTGTTAGTATTCCCTTCTTTTTCTTCCCTCCTGTCTCAGTCAGACTGCTATAAAAAAAAATACCACAGACTGAGTGGACTAAACAACACACATTTATTTCTCACAGTTCTGGAGCCTGGAAGTCTGAGATCAGGGTGCCAGCATGGTCAGGTTCTGGGGAGGGCCTCTTCCAGTTTGCAGATGGCCATTCTATCCTGTGGCCTCACATGGTAGAGAGAGAGCTAGCTAGCTCTCTGGGGCCTCTTTTATATAAGGGCACTAATCCCATTCATGAGGGCTTCACCCTCATGACCTAATCATCTCCCAAAAGCCCCACCTCTTTATACTATCATGGGGTGGGGGGGGTTAGGATTTCAACATATGAATTTTGAGGGAACAGAAACATTTGGTACATAACACCTCCCTCCCAAAGGTTCATGCACATCTCATGTGGCAGATGCGCAGCTTGGTGCTGGGGACCCACTGATGAACTAGTCCCTTGTGGCACCTCTAGTGAGGGAGACAGGTATTAAACAATTACTAATGGACATCAGCTGTGATAAATGCCACAGGGTACTGGGAATGAGTATAACAGAGGTAGCTCAGGAGGTGGGGCTGGTCAGGGAAGACTTCCTGGAGGAAGTGACATCTGAACAGAATTCTTAAATAAAAACAAGATATTTCCAGGAGGAAGATTTCGTGTGTGTGTGTGTGTGTGTGTGTGTGTGTGTGTGTGTGTGTGTGTAAGTTAAAGCAGAGCATCTCTTTCTGTACAGCAGAACACTATAGAAAGTTCTGAAGTACGAAGGAGGCTCCAATAGGTTTCTTTTGGCTGCATTGGGTCTTTGTTGCTGCATGCAGGCCTTCTCTAGTTGCAGTGAGCAGGGACTACTCTTTGTTGCAGTGCACGGGCTTCTCATTGCGGTGGCTTCTTTTGTTGTGGAGCACAGGATTTAGGCGCACGGGCTTCAGTAGTTGTGGCTTGCCGTCTCTAGAGCTCAGGCTTAATAGTTGTGGCGCACAGGCTTAGTTGCTCTGCGGCATGTAGGATCTTTCTGGCCCAGGGCTCGAACCCGTGTCCCCTGCATTGGCAGGTGGATTCTTAACCACTGTGCCACCAGGGAAGCCCCTCCAATAGTTTTCTGAGTAGGGTAATACTTTTGCATGGTTCAAACTTCAAAACATACAAAAGAATAAACAGTGAAAGGTCTCTCACTTTTCCATTTACCGTCCCCCCTGCCCTCGGGGCAACAGGCAAACCATCCTAGAAATATGTATATGTTACCAAATTGTGTGTGCATGGTATACATACATACATGTATGTATACACACACGTACATATGTTTTCTTCCTCTTCTTTTTTAAACATAAAAAATGCCCACATAGAAAATCCTAAAGATGCCACCAGAAAACTACTAGAGCTAATTGATGAATTGGGTAAAGTTGCAGGATACAAAATTAATACACAGAAATCTCTTGCATCCCTATACACTAACAACGAAAGGGCAGATCATAAGATGACTCCACTCTTTAAAAAAATATCTTCAGGAAAGGTGATTCCAGATGCTGTTTTAATTATACTTTCCTGTGTTTACTGCCCATTTGGTAGAAATACCTCCCTTATATCCAAATGAAACCCCTGATGCTGTAGCTTAAGCACATACTAGAATAGTTTTTCACCTCATCAACAAATATTTTCTCAGTACTTTGTATGTGCTAGCATGGAACTGAGTGGCACTGGAGCTACAGAGATTAGTAAAGAAGCCAATTAAAAACAGTTAATAGTCTACAACCCAGAGATAACCACCATAAACATCTGGTGTTTATCATTAAAGACTTTTTTTTTGGCTGCGTTGGGTGTTCAGTGCTGCGCGTGAGCTTTCCCTAGTTGTGGCGAGCAGGGGCTACTCTTCGTTGCGGTGTGCGGGCTTCTCATTGCAGTGGCTTCTCTTGTTGCGGAGCACGGGCTCTAGGTGCGTGGGCTTCAGTACTTGCAGTCCGCAGGCTCAGTAGTTGCTGCCCGTGGGCTCAGTAGCTGCAGCACGTGGGCCCTAGAGCATGTGGGCTTCAGTAGTTGTGGCACATGGGCTTAGTTGCTCCGTGGCATGTGGGATCTTCTCAGACCAGGGATCGAGCCCGTGTCCCCTGCATTGGTAGACGGATTCCAAACCACTGCGCCACCAGGGAAGTCCCTAAAGACTTTTTAAAAAAAGTCTATAGTGTTAGTCAAGGCTTGCCAGAGAACCAGAACCATTAGGATTATACAAGAGAAAACTTATAGGAATTGGGTCATGTGGTTATGGAGGCTGAGGAGTCCCATGATCTGCTGTCAGCAAGCTGGAGAACCAGGAATTATGATAGTGTAATGAGTCCAAAGACTTGAGAATCAGAGCGCTGTTAGTTTAGGTTCTGGTCTGAGTTTGAAAGCCCAAGAACCAGGAGTGCCAATGTCCAAAGGCAGGAGATGTTTGTCCTAACTCAGGCAGAGAGAATGAATTCTCTCTTCCTCCACCTTTTTGTTCTACCCAGGCTCGCAGATACTGGATGATGCCCACCTGCACTGGTGAGAGCAATCTTCTTTATTCAGTCTCCTGATTCAAATGCTAATATTTTCTGGAAACCCCCTCGCAGACACACCCAGAAATAATATTTTACCAGCAATCTGGGCATCCCTTAGTCCAGTCAAGTTGACACATAAAATTAACCATCACATTTATGTAGATATATTTTAAAAACAACAGTAAGATTATTATACGCATAATATTTTATGGTCTGATTTTCAAATATATCCTGGATTTCTTTCTATTTCTATGTCACCTTCTATTTCTTTCTTTCTAACTATAAATCTACATTGTAACATTTAAAGTCTGTGGGAGTGATTTACATGTAGCGGGTTTTGTTGAACAACTTATTGATTGACCATTTTCCCTGTTGCACCATTGTAAACAATTCTGCAAAGAACATCCTGATATCTTTATCTATGCCCTCTTGTCCTGAACATAGAATTGCTGGGTTATATTGCTGAACTGCTTTCCAGGAAGATTATACTGATTTGTACTTTCACGAGCAGTTTAAGAGTACAAGACACACACACACACACACACACACACACACACACACACACACACACGGAGGGTGAGAATGGGGGAGCACTAAGGGGAAATATGAAGGCTATTTTGGGGTTTTAAAGCTTTATTTCAGGGGGCAGCAAACTATGGCTCCTGGGGCAATTCTGGTCACTGCTTGTTTTTGTAAATAAAGTTTTTTTGGAACACAGCCACACCCATCCACTATGTATCAGCTGCAGCTGCTTTCCCCCTGTAAAGGCAGAGATGAGCAGTTGCAACAGGGACCATATGGCCTGCAAAGCCTGAAATATTTACTAACTGACTCTTTTTGGAAAAAGTTTGCTGACCCCTGCTTTATTTCGTTAGAGAAGTTATTTTACTTTTTTTGGGTATCTTCATTCACTTCACTAAGGCTGTAAAAGATGCTTTTGATGTGGAATGTGGAAGGAACATCAAACATCTTATTCCAAAACCTACAGGCTTTGAAGTGATACAGATCCGAATTTCAACCCATCATTTAATGACTTCGTAACCTGGTCAAATTTTAATTTCGCAGACACTCAGTCTGCTTATGTTAAAATGAGAATGACGACACCAACCTAGCAGGGTTACACATGTAAGGCACACAGCCCAGTGCTTGGCTTCTGGTGCTTATAAAACTTACATGAGGTCACTTTCTCCTTCCCCAAGACTAATGCTTCTAGAAAGCAGAAACAAGACACTGGCAGGGAAGAGGCACTGAGTTGGTAATAGCTGTTTTCTGCTGTTGCTTCCCATTTTCTGTCCCAAAGTTTGGGGAGTTCAATCCTTTTGCCCTGAGTAACTTCCAAACATTTAAAGCCCCAGATCTCTAAGTTATAAGAATTATGTCAAGGCTGAGAAATGACTGTCTTCTTCTTCTGCTTTTAAACTTTCTAGGAAAACAGAATTTCTCTTACTTACTTGGAGTGGGCAAACTTCACAACTATTGTAAAATTTAGGGAGTGCTTTGGATTGATGGGATCAAGGAATAGTAGGTCTGCAGCTGTAATTCACATGAAAAGGTGATATTAAGTTAAGGCATGTGGGAGACCTACCTGTAAAAGTGTCAGAGCATGCAGGTTTCTCACATGCTACTGACTTCTTAAACCAGATGATTCTTTGTGACGGGGGCTGTAGGATGTCTAGCAGGATACCTGGTGTGGGAGATAGAATAATAGCCCCCCAAAGATATTCGTATCCTAATTCCCAGATTCTGTGTATATGTTACCTTTACATGGTGAAACAACCAAACTAAACCAAACCAAAGCAAACCCTTGCAGATATGATTTAAATTAAGAATCTTGAGAGGGGGGAGATTATCTTGGTTGACCCAGGTGGGCCTGATATTATCATAAGGGTCCTTATAAGAGAGAAGGTGATATGATGATAGAAGCAGAGAAGGAAGAGGAGATAATATGGCTGTTGTCCTTGAAGATGGAGGAAGGGGCCATAAGCCAAGGAATGCAGGCAGCCTCTAGAAGCTGGAAAAGGCAAGGAAACAGATTCTTCCCTAGAGTTCAGAAGGAAAGCAGCCCCATGGACTCATGTTCTGACCTCTGGGACTGTAAGATAATAAATTTGTGTTGTTTTAAACCACTAAGTTTGTAGGAACTTGTTAAAGCAGCAATGGGAAACGAATACTTCTGGTATCTATCCACTAGATGCCAGTAATACTCCACCCCAAGTTGTGATAACCCAAAATGTCCACAGACATTATTGCCAAATGTCCCCTGGGGAGCAAAATTGCCCCTGATTGAGAACCACCGTGTTAGGGAGATTCCAACAGTAGCTGCACAAAGTCACAGAGGAAAGAAATCAGTGCCCTGGGTGTGGCTGGCACACAGCCAGCCAGGTGTGTGGAGCTGGGAGATATAGACTACACGTCATGTTCATTGTCACTCCTTTCTGCTCCCTTCCTCTGGAGATTCACGCATAGTAATCAGGGAGCACTGCCGGGCTGACTGAGAATATTTATTGAATGTGACAGCTTGCCCTGCTGGGTCCCTGCCTCTTAGCACAAGGATGACAGCTGCTCTCTGTGGCAGCCTTTCCCTGCGGGTTAGATTCCTTTGCCTGCCTGACCAATTCCCTTCACGCTGGGCGGGAAAGACTTCATTCCATCTGAGCCACAGTAGTGAAGTCTTAGCTGGTTCTAAGCGACAGAAATGGACTCTCGTTACTACAAGGAAAATCAATCATTGATTGTTAAGATGGTAGGGGCAATCTCAGAATGAAGGAAGAGTTTGTTAGGAAGGGAAATACCACCCAAGCTCTGCAGAGCTCGGTAGCAGATGGAATTCATGGTCAACTTGTAGAGTTCTGCCATTAATGTGTCTTGGTTTCAAAGTATCAAATTCCTGGGGGAGAAAAGCTTAGTACTTGGGTCCAGTAGATCAGCCAGCTGAGACCTGGGGATGGACTTGCCCAAGGTCACACAGCACTAATAGCAGAGCTAGGCCACTCCTCCTGACTCCTGGACCTGTTCATTTTCTGTAACTTAGTGCTAAACTCTTTGGGGAGATTGAATTGTCCAAAAAGAGCTAGACAAGAACTCCTACAGTAAGGAAAGTTCTTTGCAAGGCTGCAAAAATGACATCTGCACTGGAAAATGTGGAAAGACACTGGCTTTTCTTTTCTACTGGGCATCAGGCATCTAGATGTTTTTAGAGATCTAGAAATGACATGTGTTTCCTTGACGTGTTTGAAGTTAGTTAAAACAGAGTTTTCGGGGGAATTATCGTGGCTCACAGTAGGGTGGAATTTTAAAAACTCCTCCTCCATTTTCAACAGTTTCTGATTCCTACCCAAGTTCTTCTGGATCCTTGGGCAGTTGGCATAGCCTACTTGAATATTCTGTTTCAGGTCCCCTTTCCTGGGTCTGCTTTGGGCTGTGACTGAATTCTTCTCTTTAGGTGTCTATTTAGATAAACACAATCATCTCAACAGGTTTGATGTAGTTTTAGTCCCACAATCAATACGTATTTATTATGTAAAAATTTAAATATACAGATATGCCAAGTAAAGTATTAAAAATCACTCACAAGCTCAACATACATAAAAACCGGTTCACATTTTACTCTGTCTTTCCAGACTCTTTTTCTTAAATTTTATACTTCATGAAAACCTGGGATTATACTACATCTCTTTTCTTACCGGCTTTATTCATTTAATTATCAAAACATCTCTCAATGGCTTTAAATATATGTGGATTACACTATTTTTTAAAGTTAATTCATTTATTTTTGGCTGCATTGGGTCTTCGTTGTTGTACGTGGGCTTTCTCTAGTTGCAGCAAGTGGGGGCTACTCTTCATTTAGGTGCGCGGGCTTCTCATTGCAGTGGCTTCTCTTGTTGTGGTACGTGGGCCCTCGAGCATGTGGGCTTCAGTAGTTGCAGCACACGGGCTCAGTAGTTGTGGCACGCGGGTTCAGTAGTTGTGGCTCACGGGCTCTAGAGCACAGGCTCAGTAGTTGTGGCACGCAGGCTTAGTTGCTCCGTGGCATGTAGAATCTTCCCAGACCAGAGCTCGAACCTGTGTGCCCTGCAGTGGCAGGTGGTTTCTTACCACTGCACCACCAGGGAAGTCCCGATTACACTATTTAATAGTTTCAAAGTATTCCATTTCATAGTTAGACCACGACTGATTTAACTTATCCATTATGGAGGAACATTTTTGTTTCTATCTTGTTGAAAAGTTTGTGATGTTGACATGGCTGCAGAATAAATCAAACCATGACTTAGGTTTCATAGTTTCACGAATTGTCATGTTCTCCGTTTATTTCATTTTGGATTTTTTTTTTTTAGTACGTTCTGTATGAAGGATTTGTTATGACATCTATCTGTGGTGCTGGGGAAGGAATATGCTCTTTTTTTGGGGGGAGATCAGTTTCTTTTTTTTAAAATTGAAGTATAGTTTATTGACAATGTTGTGTTAGTTTCAGGTGTACAGCAAAGTGATTCAGTCATACACACATATATCTATTTTTCTTCAGATTCTTTTCAGTGGAATATGCTCTTTCCTTAGGTCTTCTCTATGCATTTGATCCCCCATTCAGCCTTCTCTGTGCACTTGATCCCCCGTTCAGCCTTCTCTATGCATTTGATCCCCCATTCAGCCTTCTCTGTGCATTTGATCCCCCATTCAGCCTTCTTCGTGCATTTGATCCCCCATTCAGCCTTCTCTGAAAGGCTTGGCCTGCGGAGCTATCCCACCACCTACCGGCGGAGTGGAAAACAAGTCAGCTTGCTCCAACCAAATCACAGTGCTTTGTCCGTAGGCCATTTTCTGTGACCCTCAAAACAATCCATAAGGGGTCCCATTTTTCTTCATTCATGTGAAAAAGTTTTATTGAGCACATACTGTATGCTTAGCAGTGTGCTAGACAGAGGAAACGTATATAAACAACCTTGGGGCATGTCAGTGGTGAAGTTCTTTTTTAAAATCTCCCGGTGATCAAATCTAGTTCATCTCACTTCAAACCTGGGGCTTTGGAGTAGGGAGATTTGGACATCCCTGCTAGCTGCATGATATTGGGCAACTGCACACTCTTTGTTTACACTCTTTGTGCCTATTTTCATATTATATTAATAAAGTTCAATGGGATCATCTGTGTAAAATACATAGCCTATAGTAAGTGGTTCATTATGCAATGGCCATTGTTATTATCAACGTTATCATCATATTCTACAGAAAGGCTTACCCATCAAGTAGAGGAAAGTGTATCACCTGTTCATTTATTTTCCCAAGCAGTTGATGAAGAAAGGAGAACTAATTAGCTCAAGGAATTAGTAGGGTTATAGGAGGAGGCCGTTTGCTGACTCTCTGGCTTTAATTTAGCCATTATTTCGGACTGGAGCTGGTTCGTTTTGAGTGTGAAAGGAACCTGCTGCTTGTTGATAATTAGTCTGGTTTTAATGAGTTATCAGGTGTTAATAACAGCTCAAGTGCAATATCTTTTCACAGCCTTCAGAGGATGTTCAAGATGTTCACTGGGTTCTCACTTCTTGGGGTTTTATGTGGGTGTTAGAAGCTCATCCGAGGAGGGCCAGATAGGATGCGTCCATGGATCCCGGGGAAAGAAGCTTTAATGGTGGCTGCAGCATGATTACGCCCAGAATGAGTAATACTGGTATTACGTCGATTGGGACAGATGCTGACCTTTCCTAATGGGAGGTGGCATCTCTTTACCAGTGGGTGACATTTCTTCTTGTCCAAAATAATCCCAACAATTAAACAGTTTAGAAGAAAAAAAATCCCCAAACTGGAAGCAATGTAAATTTTTACCACTAGAGTACTTGCTAAATGGTCATTAGGATATCCACACAACAGAATACAATATAGCCATTAAAAAGCATAAGGTGGGTCTATATAGACTGTTGTCCAAGAGATACAAAGTGGGAGAAAACCTGCAGAACAGAAACTAAGATCTGATTTGATGTATGGAAAGAGAAAGGAAGGAAGGAAGGGGACAGAGAGATGAATAAAGGAGAAAAGGGAGTGAGAAAGAAGAGAGCGAGAGAGAAGGAGGGAGGGAGGGGGAGAGAGAGAGAAAGAAAAGGAAAAAGAAAGGGAAAGAAGAAAAGTATTTCTCTCCTTTGCAGAGGCACAGTTTACTTCAGAAACCATGAGAACTAAAGTAGACTTTTATTGCAGGTATAAAAGGGGTGTGTGCACAGTGGTTTTACACAGAAACACGTGGAAGAGCCACTCCAAGTCTTTCCCTACACTTTATTTGGAGAGCAGGTGCCCAGACTTGTATTATGCTCTGTGGTTCGATGTGTATCATCAGCATTGAACTATCCATAGCCCTCTTATTTGTTTACTTATAATAGGATGGACACACATCCTTACTGTGATCAGAACAGTTCAGTATTTTTCAATTCTATTGAGATGCAATTTACAATAATTAAAATGTACCCATTTTAAGTGTATAGTTTAATAAGATTCAACAATGAGGATATAGAACATTTCTATTACCCCAGAGATTCCCATGCACTTCTTCCCAGCTATTCCTTAACCCTCACGCCTTGTCTCAGGCAACCACTAATCCGTTTTTATCATAATACATTACATTTTTCTTTCCTAGAGTCTCCTGTAAATGCAGTCATACGGTGTGTACGCCTGTGTTAGGAGTCTTTCGTTCAGCATACTGCTCTGGCTGTGCATCTGTGTTTTGTGTGTATCAGTACTTCTTTCCGGGTTTTACATTTTGGCTGAGTAGTATTTGATTTTGTAAATGCAAAGCAATATGTTTATCCGTGCACCCACTGAAGAAGATTTTATTTGGGGATGTGTTTATGTCACCAAAAAGCTTGAAAACTACATTTTTACCTTGATTCCATATTCTTGAGAATGATCGAGAACTCAATTTAAAACATCATTTTCAGTGAGAAAGCAGGTCATATGTTAAGAGATTAGGTGATAGGATGACTGAAGGGTTTTGTGACCTTATTGAACATACCATGTGGCAGGCATCCCACATATGGTGACCCCTAGTTATCTTCACCTCCTGGTATTCATGCCCTTGTGTAATATCCTCCCCTTTAGGGTTGGCTGGACTTACTAACTTACTGCTAATGAACTGAATATGGCAGAAGTGATGAGCTATCACTGTTCTGTCTTGGATGCTCTTTCTTGGATTGCTTGTCCCATGGGAAGCCAGCTACTATACCATGAATCAGTCCTGTGGAGAGGTCCATGTGGCAAGCGATCAAGGCCCACCAACTACCACTTAAATGCACTTGGAAGGAGATCCCCTAGTTGAACCTTTGAATTTGGTCATAGTATCTCGTGCCTTAATTGCAATTTCGTGAGAGATCTTGAGCCAGA
Source organism: Pseudorca crassidens (assembly GCF_039906515.1). Taxonomy (NCBI): domain Eukaryota; kingdom Metazoa; phylum Chordata; class Mammalia; order Artiodactyla; family Delphinidae; genus Pseudorca; species Pseudorca crassidens. The sequence goes on from NC_090310.1 coordinate 23,739,759, forward strand.
AAGCACCCAGATAAGCTAAACTCAGAATCCTGATCCATATAAACTGTGAGATAATAACTGTTTATTGTTTTAAGTTGCTAAATTTTGGGGTCATTTGTTACGCAGCAATAGGTAACTAATACATACAAGAATGTTATTGTTGTTGTTATTATTCCTATCACTACCATGGACTTTACTCTTCACTGTTTCAATTCCAGGTTTAGCAGAGCCCTGGGGATGCATTATAGGAATAATCACCATGTACTGAGCGTGGAGTCAGGCACCTTGCCAAGCACTTACTTTCATTTTCTCACTGAATCCTCACAGCAACTCTATGAGAGGGAACAATACTTGTCCCTCTTTTACTGACCCAGAAAGTAAACATCAGAGAGGAAAAGGGCCTTAAGAGAAGTAGAGTAGTATGGGAAGGAGCTGGGGTTTGCATCCAGGCAGTCTGACCCCAGTGTCCCAGGTCATGACCATTGCGCCATCCTGATGCCTCGGAGACCTGCGCCCCCCCACATGGTCATGACTCCACCCTTCTCCTCGGTTCCATTCTTGCCTCTTCTTTCCTGTATTCTCCCTTTTCCAACCCTGTCTCACCCCCCACCCAGCCCATGCACAGTTCAGCCATGCCCAAATTGATTTCCAATCAAAGATGTTAGACCTGACTGCCTAGGTTGAAACCTTTTATACTTCTCACCTTGTCCCTCAGATCCTCTCCCTTCCTGACTTCCTTTTCATCCCAGCAACTGTTCTCCTTTAGTCAAACAGAAACTTAAAGTTTTCCTTTCTAGCCCCTCCCAATCTCAGAAATTCCCAAACACAGTGAATATGAATTTATATTTGAAGGATAAATAAAGCAGTGACTGACTGAATCACCCACTTGTGTAGAGAGGCACCTGGGACTGGAAATGAGCTTGCTCTTCAGATTCAAAATTGCGCTGGAATTCTAGCTCTGCTGCTTCTTGGCTGTGAGATCCTGGCCATGTGACTTAACTCCTCTGTGCCTCTGTTCTCTCATCTCTAAAATGGAGATGATAATTCTTATGTCGGAGGATTAAGTGAGATAATATATGTAACAGCCCAGTGCCTGGCACAACATAATTACTCCATTTATTATTGCTGTTGTTATTGCTTAATTCTTATTTGTAGATCCTCAGATGTCTTTTCCCAAATTTCAGGAGCTCTTTAATGAAAAAGATGGTCTCCACCAACTGTCTCCTCCCCTGGGTAATCTTGGAGGTAGATGATTCTGTGATGAGATCTGGCACACCTCCTCTTGGGGATGGTACAGAGGTCCAAGAGTATGGCCTATGCAGCCAGAGAACTGGTTCTGAACTTTAGTTCTTCTGCTTGTTCACCTACCTAATGACCTTGGGCAAGTTAGGAACATCACCAGGCCCATTGGTAAAATGGGCATAATAATAGCTCCAGCCTGATGGCACTGTGGTGAAGGTTAGTTGAGATAATTACTGCATGTAAGATGCTTAACGTGGTGCTGGCACACAGTGATAACCCAGCAAACACAAGCTCTTCTTCTTCTTCTTCTAGGAGTTGACGGAGGATGCTGAGGCATGAGGTCGCCCCTCCTACAGCTTTTAAAGTTTAGGTATTCATTCTTAAACATGCTGGAAGCACCTGCTGGGATTTCAATTTCCTGCTGCACTTTGGACAGCAGTGACCCATTTGGATCAGAGGAAGGCTGTCTTCCCTGATCCAAATGGATCTTCTTCCCTGAACAAGAAGGCTTGTTCTTCCTCCCCCAGGGGTTTTCTTTTCATTCGTTGGACTTCTATTCATGGATCATCTGCCAGAGACATGGACCAAGAATTCTTACTCTTTACAGATTTTCTTCCCTTAATGGTCCTGTTCTGTGCTGTCACCCCGGCACCCTCCCTCCCCTTCAGCCCTCAGCAGCTGGCAGGAAATGTTTATAGAAGAAGCGTTTCTTTCTCTTTTTAATAGCCTCCTAGGCTGCAACCTCCCAAATGAGAACCTTGTTAACCAGAAGGACTCTAGGCTACTGATTTATATTCCAGTCATACCGAGAGGAAAAAAATTACAAAGGGAGAAAGAAAATGCCAACGAATCCATGGACTAATTACAACACCCTCTCTGATGAGGAGTGTATATTTCCCTATGCTCTGGGTGCTAAGGGATTCCTTCCAGATTTCAGTATTTGACCTATTATCCTTGGATCACGTGGATTCTTTGTACTTCTTGTGGGTTTACTGAAAACAAGGGTAAAAGTTCCATACTCCCGCTATTTAAACAAGAGATTTATTACTTTCAAATAGTAGAGGCGCTTGTTTCAACAGAAATGTTAGTATCTCAGTAAAGATGGTGTCCAAACTCATGGAGCCTTCAGAAGATGGCTAAAGGCTCGCATTCTACCACCCTGCCCAGGCACTGATGGGCCAGCATCCCTCCAGGTAGTTAGTTATGCAAAGGCCATAAAACATACAGGTAAAAATCTTTAGTGGTTAGAATTCTAGCTTGATGATTCAAGGAAGGCTTCTAGGAGGAGGAAGTACATTTGGAACTGGGCTTTGAAAGTTGGTGTCATAAAGAATGCAGGCTGTCTCCCAATATTTACTCACCTCTACTTCCATAGTAATAGAATCTAATTTTTAGCTGGGTCCTCACCCCCCGCCACACACACGGTATAAAGACTACAGCTCTTTGGAAAATTGCGTGCAGCAATGCCCACAATAATTCCCCTTCCTGTAGGCATATCCTTTTGCAATGTGACATGGTATCCCCTCCTATTTAGCGGTAGCGTCTCTGTCCCCACTCTTGAATCCAGGCCACACTTGTGACTTGCTTTGGCCAATGCAATGTGATGGAAGTGACATTGTCCCAATTCCAAGCCTAGGCTCCCAGTGACCTTTCATGCTTCCATGTAACCTCTTGGACTCCTGCCCAACCACCACATGAACAAGACAGAGCTAGCTTTCTGGAGGATAGGAGCCCACTTGGAGCAGAGAGAAACTGTCCTAACTGAGGCTGTTCTACACCAGCCAGCACCCAGCCAACCAGACAGCTAACTGCAGGTATATGAATAGGCTCAGTGAAGACCAAAATACTGTCCATCTGAAACCAGCCCAAATTGCCAACCCACAGAATCATGTGTTAAATCAATGCTTATTATTTTAAGCCACTGTTATGAGGTGGTGGTTTGCGACATAGCAAAAGTAACTGATACAATTTCCCATGCAGCTAGATGTATTCATGTAACTAAGTTTTGTCGAATGACACCTAAGTGAAATGGTGTGTGTGATTCTTGGGGAGTTTCCTTACAGGAAGGAGGCATGCTCTTCTTCCAGCTTCCTTCCTTCCTAATGACTGGAATGAGAATGTAATAGCTGGAGCTCCAGCAGCCATCCTGGACAATGAAGTAAAATTAGGAATGGAAGAAATCCATGGCAGAGCAATAAACTAGGAGGATCTTATTTCTGTGAAGCCGTACATTACCTTTCCAATCTTATTCTGACTACAATGTATTAAACGAAAGAGTTAAATAAACTTTTATCTTGTTTAGGCCACTGTCGTTTCGAGTTTTACAGTTATTCATAGCTGGATCTAATTCAAAAGCATACAGATGGTCAGGATTTAGCTAAGCAGGGATGGTAGAGAAGAGCACTTATGTCAGAGTGAACATCATGGATAGTCACAGAAAAAGGAAAAGAGTGGGTAGTGGGTGGGAAACAGTGAAAAATTTCATGGTACTGCCTAAGGGGAACAATGGCTGATAGGACTGGATTGGGACCAGCTTTTGAAAGGCCTTGAAGGTCAGGCTAATAAATTTGGAGAGTGTGGTAAAACAGATGTCTGAATGTTATGCAAATCAGAGTGAGAAAGTCATATCATATATTCTTTCTTTTTTCCATTCCTTGAGTCACTTCCTCTGGGGAGTTTATATTCTGGTGAGGGAGACAAGATAACAAGGTAGTAGGGTAATTACAGGTTGTGATTAATGGGCTGAAGTACATAAACTGTGAGATGTGGTAGAGACTAACTTTTGGGTAGAGGGGACTACTTTAGATAGGGTGGTCAGAGGAGGATTTTTTGAGTTCCTAAATTCTGTTCCAGGCATTGTGCAGAAGTCTAGGGACACAAGGATGAATAACACACAGTTGCTGTCATTGAAGAGATCACAGTCTAGAGTGGGGTGAGGTTAATCAGGAACAATCTCCTAGAAGAGGTGGGAGAGAGCCAAAGGAAGTAATTTAGTCTTCTCATATGTATCAGGCAGATTCAGCTGCAATAAAGCTGCATAACATACATCCCTCCAAATCTTTGTTTAGACAAGAATGATTTTTCTCACTCACAGGTCTGCATGTAGGATATGGTTCTGCTGGGCTCTGTTGGATTAGCTTGGCTTGATTCCAGGCTATGGGTTGGTCCAGGTCTGCTCTATATATCTCCCCATTCTAGGGCCAATGGCTACCCAGGGTTTGATCTTTTCATGGATGGCAGAAGTGCAAGAGATCAAGCTAAATCCCAGAGGCACATTTAAAGCCTCTGCTTACATCACATCCACTAATACTACTGGTCAGAGAAAGTCACATGGCCAAGACTAACAACAGTGCATCAGGAAGAACACTCCACCCACAGTGGGAAGATTGCAAAGGTACAAGGATGTTTCATTCTGCTAACAGAAGGAGCGAAGAGTGGGGAACAATAATTCAATCTCTCACACCACCCAAGGAAATGGTACACTTCTTCATAAATGTCTGATAGTTTTACTATTTTTTTCCAAGAAATCTTTTATATTTCTTGTTAGATTTCTTGCAAGGCACCATACTTCTTTTTGTTTAAAATTTTACTTAAAAAATTACATGTGCTCAAGTGGTAAAAGCTTTAAAAAGTAGTGCTAAAGAAAAGTAGTACTAGAAGATATAACAGTGAAAATAAAGCTGGTCCCTATTTCCTTCTACAGAGGCAAATACTGCTTTTTCTTTTTCTTTTTTTTATCTGGAGGGATTCTCTGTGTGTACAACCAAATATTTGCATACATTTAAAAAAATACAAGATGACATTCTACTATACTTGGTCCTCTGTGCTTTCCTTTTTTTTTTTTTTTTTTTGTTCTATTTAACAGCATGTCTTAGAGGTCGTTCCATCTCGGTTTAGCCAGACCCATTTCATTCTGTTAAATGGCTGCATTGTTTTCCGTTGTGAGGCTGTGCCATAACTTATTTAATCAGAGCCATATTGATAGACATTTGGATGGTTTCCAATCTTTTGCTATTATAACCAAGGCTGCATTAAATATCCTCGAACATCTATCTTTATGCACATGTGTGAGTGTGTCAGTAGGTTAAATCTCTAAACAGAAATTGCTAGATCAAGGGATACGCATGTTAAAGTTTGATGGATATGGACCCTCTGCTTCTAAAGAGGAAGAAGGATTCCTTCCAGAATCCTACAGGTCTTGGTTCCTCCCGTCTTCTTCTGATTCTTGTCCCATGGCATTATTCGGGGCTGAAGCAATGGGATACAGTAGCTCAAAACGTACCCCTATAGGCTCTGGGGAAACTTTGAGGAGTGCTCTTTGAATTTTGGCACGCGGTCCCTAATTTGAAGATGAAAAGAACTTGGCACTACTGTTGCAATCCAAATCATCCCTTTAATGAGGGTGCTGGAGGAGCGTCAGATGATGTTTTCACAAACAAGTTTACTGAAGAACTCTGTGGTGCAAGTGGAATGATTAATATCCCTGGGACATCCCGGTAAAAAATGTGCACAATACCCTTTAATTTGATCTGCTTTCCCTGTAGCAGCTAAATATTTAGGGCAAATAGAAAATAGTTCTGATTTACAATCTCCATAAAAATTTTAAACGACCTAATAGGACATTTGATCATGAAATTGCCTGAAATAATGTTGGCACTAGTCAGCTGTATTTCTTTGAAATGGCCTGTAACTTCAGAGCAAACCCCCAAACATGGATTTTTTTTTTCCCTGCTAATAACAGTCTTATTAATAAAAGAATTATTTTCTTTACTGATCCTCGGCAGCTGTGTTTCAGTGCCTTTGTTCAATAAAGATAGAGATAGTAACTGTCAGTGGAAAGAAAATGTGCTGAGGTTCCCACGAAGAGTGGTAGGAACAAATCTTTTATTAAATCATGTCAAATTGTGTTTTGTTTACTTTTTTTATTTTGTAAGTCACAGTCATATCTGCTAGTCTTTGTAAACCTTGCCTCCCATTTGTCAAAAAAGACTTGGAGGCTTGGTGTTCTCGAGGTTAAATGCTGCATGATCAATCAGGGTGATACACTTCATACAATTAACTCCGTAATGGCATTTCTGAGTCTGTTTCTCTTTTTACCCCTGCTGCCATCATCTGAGATGGGTTAACTTTTGATAACGGTTTCAGATGTTCTATGGATGCCTAGAAAAAGAGCAGTGGGAAGGTGTAGTGGATATCTGGAGTTTTTAACCTGTCCACAGATTCATGCCCCCTCTTTGAGTAATAACATCCCATTTTCCTTTGAGGGCAGGTGGCTCAGATGGACCTGATCTATTTCTAGTGCAATAGGTGGGCATATGACCCAGACCTGGCCAATCAAAGCATCGTTACTCAAGTTGGACCAATCAGAACCAGTGAGAATCCTGAGACTTTTACCACAACCATTGGGAAAGAGAACTTTTTTGATTGGAATTCTTTAAAGAACAAGATATAAACCTGTTTTTGGTTACCTTTCCTCTCCACGGGGAGAACACTCTTGGAGGAAGACAAAACACAGAAAAACCGTCAAGAAATGGAGGAAGACAGATCTTTTAAATTTATTTATTTATTTATTGGCTGTGTTGGGTCTTCGTTGCTGTGCCGGCTTTCTCTAGTTGCGGCCATCAGGGCTACTCTTCACTGCAGTGTGCGGGCTTCTCATTGCACTGGCTTCTCTTGTGTGGAGCATGGGCTCTAGGTGCACGGGCTTCAGTAGTTGCAGCACACGGACTCAGTAGTTGTGGTGCACGGGCTTAGTTGCTCCTCAGCATGTGGGATCTTCCTAGACCAGGGATCGAACCCGTGTCCCCTGCATTGGCAGGCAGATTCTTAACCACTGCGTCACAAGGGAAGTCCCCAGGACAGATTATTGACGCAGAAGATAGTTGATGTTATCACTCTAATGCTTGAATCTAGCTACGCCTGAGGTCTTATCCATCAATTAGGCAAGCTAATAAATTTTATTTTCTTGCTTAAATCAGTTTGAGTCGGGTTTCTGTCACTTGCCTCCAACAGAATCCTAAACACTTGTGTTTTCCAACTTTCAGTAAAGTTTCATGCCTAGGAGAGTGTGTTCGGCACCAGCATTACTCGTGTCCATAATAATAATAATAATATGATATGAGCTCTCTTTCCTTCTGTTGTCAGTGGTCACCATTGGATGATGGACTGTCTTCAGGCTGGAGCACCTGCACCAGTCCAGAGCTCATCAGAGGGTCTTGGCTTAGCCTATCTCCTGTCTTTCCAAGAATTCTCATTGCTAGAATGAGTGATGGTTGTCCTTTATCCATGCTCTGAGATATGGTATTTACCTGTGCTATGCCCTGTCCTCCCCTACCTTGGCCCAGTAGTTCGGTGGTTCCTTCTGAATGCAGTTGTGCTTCTTTCTGTCCCAGGGAGAGTTCAGCCTGAGAATTCCAGGCTACCGGGATCTTCTCCAAGCCTTGTACCTCTAAGATCTTGGGTCCATTGCTAGCTCTTTCCTTGCCTTGCTCAAATTAGGTAATGACCGTATTTGTGGGAGAAGAGATGAGGTAGACAGGGGTACAGACTAATAATCAGTGTGGATTTACAGTGGCCTTCTGCGTATCAAGCACTGTGCTTCACTTGCGTGTACTCATGTCAGCTTGTGTTCCCCATAGCACTTAATGTCATGTCTACTTAATAATTTTTACGGGCTGGACACTGTGCTAAGTGTCATCAAGTAGTATCTAATTTAATCCTTTTAAAATTAGGAGAAAGGCACTGTTACCTCCATGGATAAGCTGAGGCGCAGAAAGGTCAGGTAATTTCCCCATTGTCCTGCAACGAGGAAGTGGTGGAAGCAAGATTTCAGCCCAGCCTGAATGACTCTGAATCTAGTTTCCTGCCTTCCTACACGAGCACTTGTATTGTTAGTGTTGGTCTGTGCATCTCTCTCGCCTGTGAAATTCCTGACCTGATGTACTCTGTGTTTTCTTTGATTCCTGATCTCCACTCCAGAGCCTTGCATGGAGTAGGTTCTCAAAAACTGTTTCCTGAATAAAGAAATCTTTACAACAACTTAGTAAGATGAGCATTTTCTTTCCATTTACACAGGAGAAAATTTAAGCTGAGGATGGTCAGGAACTAGCATTCGTAAAATATAATCCTATAATCCTGAAATTTCCTCCTTCAGTTGAGAATTGAGAAAGGTATTGTATGTGCTAAAGAGAGGAGTCTTCAGTCTTTTCATATGTGTCAATATAGGTAGGTTAATGAAGGCTATATTCGGCTGGGTTGCCACGAAGAAAACAGCATAGACATTTTTGTGAAAGAAAGCTGCATCTGTGGTACTGAATCTGTACTTGAAACCCTTATAACTTGTGAGCAGGCAGAACATTGCTTAATGGTGCTGGACAAAGCTCAAGTGAAAATAACTCCAGTGGGGAAATCTTTTATAGAAATGGAAACGATTGTTTTAGGAATCTGAATTGTAATTTTTTACTTCTAAGTCTCTGGTCTCTTGAGCCTGGTCTATATCATGGACACATTTGATCTGGAATTCCGGTGACTCTGGCTGTGTAAGGAGCGTGTAAAGAAAGGCACACAAGCTCAGAGTGCGGAGGGAGACATGAGTTAGGTGTGTAGCAGCAGAAGCTGGGACTCTTTTTAGATGAAACCTACAGCTCTGAAGGACAGCTCAGGGAAGGACATTTCCCAGGGCGTTTAAGAACATGGGAGCTGAGCCCAGGGTTCGATGTAGCTCTCTCTGTTTGAAAGCTCTGACATTCTGTTAGGCTAATGATGAGTTTTCACTTCATCTTTCCTCTCTACACTAACACTAGGCAAAAATGCAAGGGAAGAAAAGACAAGAAGCAATTTCCAAAGTCTTCAGGGTCCCTAGGATGGTTTTTGAACTAAGTCACACTGCTGTCATCCTCCAGACTGCTTGTACTTTTGGAGTAGACATCGGCAGATTAATGAGTTTTCTGAAAGTTAAGAGAAAATACTAGCTTAAAATAGCCCTAAGATTTTCAAGGACATTTTTTTTTTTTTGGAAGAGGGTGAAATACTGTAATCACTGTGATGTACTCATGAATGCATGTAGGTTCTGTCATTAGTTAAAATTTCCAGCCATGGAGTCAAGATACATATAATTTACTCACTCACTCACCCACCCTCCCATCCATCCATCCATCATCCACCCATCCATTCATCCATCCATCCGTCCATCCATCTATCCATCCATCCATCCATCCACCCACCCATTCGCTCTCTCATCCACCCATCTTCCACCCATCTAGCCACTCATTTTACCCACCCACTCAACATTTATCAAGCACAGACAATGTGCCATGTATTATCTAAGGCTATCAATACTTGGTTCTCAGGGAGTTCCAAGACTGCATTTTCTGCTATACTATAATTTTGGAAGGTAAATTTACTCTTGGGATTTTCATTAAACTGAAGCAAAATGTTGTATTGAGTTTATATAGGTTTTGACTCATACAGCTGTACACTGGGCATTGAAAATCTTATGCAGCTTATTTGGGAAATAATGGTCTATGGTACAAGTTGCTGCATCATGCAGAAAGATGGGCCACAAGAAACGGTTTTTGTTTAGGCTTTGTTTTTCATTCCAAGCGGTGAAATTGTTGAGCACAGGTTGTTTTGCTTCGTCAGGTGTTGCTAGTCCACTAAAAATAAGCCTGTATCAGGGAACATCTTAGATTCTAAGGAGAGTCAGCTGTGAGTGAAGTAATTTAATACACTTGCATTTTGTTATGTTCTACCACTTTGAACTCTAGTAAGGGCTTCTTTGAACACAGGCGGTGGAACGTGATGCTGAAAGCACAGGATCTGGAGGCACAGAGCCCTGTTACAGATTCACCTTCTACCACTTACTTGCTTCGTGGTCTTGGGCAAACTTTTTTTTTTTTTTTTTTTTTTTTTTTGCGATACGCGGGCCTCTCACTGTTGTGGCCTCTCCCGTTGCGGAGCACAGGCTCCGGACGCGCAGGCTCAGCGGGCATGGCTCACGGGCCTAGCCGCTCCGCGGCATGTGGGATCTTCCCGGACCGGGGCACGAACCCGTGTCCCCTGCATCGGCAGGCGGACTCTCAACCACTGCGCCACCAGGTAAGCCCTTGGGCAAACTTTTTACCCTCCCTGAGACTTAGTTTTCAAAACAAAATGGGACAAACAGTGACACTTACCTCATAGCGTTTTTGGTGAGGGTTAAATGAGATAATGCACACAAAGCAATTTCCCCACCGTTTTGGCGAGCAAGCTTGGTACTGCAGGGGCACGGAGTAGATTTATTCATACCCACGGGTCGGAGCAAGCCCCTCACGTTTTTATTTCCTTTTATTACGTGTTCTCCTCCATCCCCATGTCTCCTTAAACTCTCTTATAGGCACTCCTTCTAGTATCCAGAACATCCGCTTTCCCGTTTCCCAGTTCTCCTTTCATATGTTAATGTACTTATATGTACATAATTGATAAAATATATAGAGTTGTTTTCATATGTTTTTGATTAGTTTACATAAATGGTTTGGGGCCCTAAACCGTACTTTCCTCCACTCAACACTATAATTTTTGACATCTCTTCATTTGTTCTATGTAAATCTAATTAATTAAATTCTGACTGTGGCCTATGAGTCATCGTATGCATAGATCACAGTGCATAGACCTAGTGAAGAAGAATAGGGACATGGATGTCTTTGCTGTCACAGAGAAAACTACTGTGAACGTCCTTATGCATGCGTCCTTATGGTTTTGTGGGAGAGTTTCTCTGGGGCAAATACCCAGGCAAGGGGAACTGTTGGGCAGATGAAGAGTTCATTGCACTGAGTACTGAGAGATTGCTACTTGGAATAGTTGCTTAGTTGACACTTCTCCCTGGCACTTGATGTTATCCAGCTTTGTAATTTTTGCTGATCTGATGGGTGTAAAGTGATATATTATTGCTGGTTCAATTTGCTTCTCTGTGATTACTAGTGAGGTTGAGTATCTCTTCATATACTTATTAGCCATTAGTGTTTCCTCTTCTATTAATTTTCTTTTCATAGACTTTGCCCATTTTTCTATTGGGTTTCCTAAACTTTTATGGCCTTTTTTTTTTTGATAGTAGGAGTTTCTTTAGATATCAATGTCAGCCCAGTTTTAGATATCCTCTCACAGTCTACAAGTTGTGAAATGTGTAGATGATGTTCTTTTCTGAGCAGAAATCTCAATTTTAATGTAGTCAAACACTTCATGTTTTCCCCTTATGGCTGACTCTTTTTAGAAATTGCTTAGGAACCTGCCCACTTCTAAAGTTGCGAAGATGTTTCCTCCATTTTCTTTGATTACTTTTATAATTTGTCTTTCACATTCAGATGTGAAGGAAGGAATCCAATTTTATTTTTCCCACACAGTGAACCAATTTCCCCATGAAAATCTACCAAATAATTCATATTTTCTTATTGGGCTATGACAACAAATCTCCTATATATGTAGGAGTGTTTCTGGAATCTCTATGCTGCTTCATCGATTTATTTATACCACACTTAAAAGAATTACTATGATTTAGTAGTATGTCTTAATATTTAGTAAAATAAATCTTTACTCCCATTTTCCAAAATTACCTTAGATACTCATGCCTTTTAAATTTCCATATACATTTTAGAATCAGTTTTTCCAATTCCTCAAAAAATTCTGCTGGAATTTTCATTAGAACTGCATTAAATCCATAGATTAATGTTGGGAGAAAATTAATATCTTTACAATATTAAATTATTATATTCACAAACATGGTATTTGTCTTACATCATTCAGGCTTTTTAAAAGGTCTTCATAAGAATTTTACTTTTCTCCATGAAGCCCTAGTGCATTCATTTTTGGGGGTTGGAGTGTTTAAATACATGTGTTGACCTAAAACAGTAAAACAGCCAGTTATTTTATCAGCTAAATTGGCTTATTCAGGAATAGCAAAGAACTGCAATTCAATACATGCAATGTATGGCGAACCACAGGGAAGTCCAGGGAACAAAGAGACCATTCTATTATAGAGTAGAAGGGGGAGTTGGGAGGGGCTGTCAGAAACGAAGAGTCCATTGGAGAAAACTGGGAGTTTGAGGTATAGTGACTTTTCATTTGCTGCGTTGTGCCAGTCTCTCATTGGCTGGGCTGTTGCTGGGCAAGGAGAAATTCTTCCTTCCTTCTGCTGGGTTGTAAATTGGTAACCTTCTTTCTGTTGGAGATGCCAGGTTTGTCCCTTCCTGTTGGGTCTGCAGTTGAGGTTGAGTGGTAGGGTGTGAGAGCTCCCCCTTCTGGTCTCCTGACTCCATTTTAAAATGAGGTTTCTGTTTACTAATTTTCACAAATTATATTTTTGGTTGCTATCATGTTTTAAATATTCTGTACAATACCTGACACATGGTGAGTGCTCAATAAATTGTACTTATTGTTACTGTTGTAGCTATTATAACAGGAGGGAAATTGTGGAGGGAAGGTCTCCAACTGTCTTAAGGAATCATCATATCATCCCGGAAATAACATGGGTGTGGAGTCAGACACACTGGGGCTGTGAGACCTTGAACACATTTTTTGAAGCTCTGGGCCTCTGTTTCTTCTGCACTGTGAATAATGTTCATCCTACCAGTATTCTAGGTAGGGTGTGAGGATAAAATGAGATTACAAACCAGCAACACAGCAACTGGCACATGAAAGCCCAGAAGGCGGTTCCTTTCCCTCTCTAGTGAAGAGGTAAAAACTTTGTCACAGCTGCACGATTTCCCCATCAAACAATCTTCTTTTCTTCATCTGAAGTCAACTTCCAAACTTCGTCTTTTCTAACCAGATGGTTACAGAGAGTAAAGAAAAGTGAAAAATTAAAGAGAAAAATCTACCCTCCCAGCATCCCCTTTTCAAACATACTTTGCCTTTTCATCTTTAGAATATAAAGTCCTTGAGGACAGGAGGCACGGTGGCCCCTGGGGTGGACCCCACACATCCGTTTCCCTCCAGGTGGTTTATCCAGGGTAAGCCCAGTAAGTCTATTCCCCTCGTCAGTGATTGGTTCAGGGATGGGCGGGCCCATGCAAATCTGAGCCGATGAGATGCCAGGAGGGGCTTACTGAGGGCTTCTGGGAAAGGAAACCCCGTTTTCCTCCTTCGCTGTACTTGAATTAAAGAAGCCCACTGCCCAGTTTCCACAGGCAACCATGTCAGTGAGGGGAGCCAGGCTGGGGGTGAGATCCACACTGTGAAGTGGGGCAGGAGCACAGTGTGGACAGAAGTTCTGGGTTCCTGATGTCAGTGTTAAGCTGCTGCATCAGTCAACCCTTAAGTTCCCTTCCCTTGTCGACTTCCTGTTATGTCATGATAAGTAACCCTCTTATTGATTTAGTCAGTTTGAAGAGTGTTATGAACTGAATTGTGTTTCCCCCTAGATCATAGGTTAAAGCCCTCACCCACAAATGTAATTGTCTTTGGAGATAGGGCCTTTAAAGAGGTAATTAAGGTTGAAAGAGATCATAAGGTGGTGGGGGTGTAGTCCAATAGACTGGTGTCCTTTTAATGAGGAAGAGACACCAAGCGTGCTTGCACACAGAGAAAAGGCCACGCGAGGACACAGTAAGGAGGTGTCGTCTACAGGCCAAGCAGAGAGGTCTCATTGGAAATCAACCTTACCATACCTTGATCTTGAACTTCCAGCCTCCAGAACTGTGAGAAAATAAATTTCTGTTGTTCAAGCCACCTACTCTGTGGTATTTTGTTATACAGCCCTAGCAGAGTAAAACAAATGGGAATCTATTTGAAGTCTAAAACACTACAGTAGATTCAAATCTTAAGTCTTTGGCATGAGCCTGCAAATAACTGATGCTCAAGAAATGTATGATAATGATTGTGAATGTGCGAATCATACTGAATTTATACAGTGCTGTGAAGCACACAATTCTGCTTACTCTAGATGGTTGGAGCTTTCTAATGGCCTTTGGTATAGATGTAGATTTACTATTATCTGCATCTTTCAGATGAGAAAACTGGGGATCAAAGAGGGTAAGTGATAAGCTTGAGTTTGAATAGATAGGTGGTCCAGCTAGGTTAGAACCGAGGTCTTCTCACTCCTGTTTTAGTACATTTTCTAATATGCTCAGTCTCCACTAGTCTGTGAGAAACATTGCAGGTGGGAGCTACATCTTACGTTTTTGTAATCATAATGCCTAGCAGAGTCTGTTTCTTAATGGTTGTCAATAAGTGTTAGAAGAATAAATAAATGGCTTGTTATATCTTGAAAGCAACCCTTACAGAAAGACAGGGGAAATGATATCTCCTTCCAAAGTATTTTAACAATGTCCAGCAGTGGCTGTGTCCCATTTCATGGGTGTGGTTCCACCCCTGGTATACCTTTACGTCCAGCTCTCAGCACAGATGTACCAAGCAGTGATGATATTGCAAAGGTTGTACTGCCTAGAGAATCCTTTCAGGCACGAAGGAAGGGGTCAAGAAGCAAAGACACAAGAGATAGTGTAGACCTGTCATTCTGCGTACCCCTGGAAGGAATTTGCACTCAACACATAGATCAGGCTCAGGGTCTATCTAGTGAATACAAAGACTTTAGCGCCATTTGCTTCTCCTTCAGCATGTTAAATTATGACACATGGTCATTGGGTTTTTCAATAACGTGCCCCATAAATCCAGTTAGCATTTTCTTCTGGGTGTTGCACCTTGAGAAGCTGCTTAAGTACCTTGAAGGTCCTTACCCAGCTCTGGCCTTGAATCTCAAGGAGGGTCTGAGACACTTCAGACTCTTAACTGGGTATTACGTTATCTTTGTTATCTTTGTTATAGCCCTTTATGCCTGTCTGGAAGCTCTTCAAATGATAGATCTTAAAGCTTAGATGAGGACCTTCCCTCCCACGAGGTTCTGTCACTTTTGTAAGGAGGCCTAGTGCTATGGGAGCGGCTCTATGTGTCATTGGTTGTTTCTGTTTGTTCAGTGTCACGTTCCTTTGCGAACTACCCCTTGTGTGTTGCAGGACTGTGATGGGGCTGTCAATCATGAAACTCACCCCCTTCCCCTCCCGGCCAGAGGGCTGGGTCCGTGAGCCTTACTGGTCAATCTAAGCTCTGTCTTCTGGGAATCTGAGTCTTGAGCCAGGAGACACAGGGGTGGGAGGTGATTGAAGCAAAGTCATTTACTTTTGAGGCTGTTGATGAGTTTCTGCTCCTCTTCATTCCTTTAAATTTTTTTCTGCTTTATTGAGATATAATTAACAAATAAAATTGTAAGATATTTAAAGTGTACATCGTGATGGTTTGATTCACATATACATTGTGAAAGGAGTGCTTTATCTGGTTAACACATTCATCTACATCTATATCTATATCTGTATCTGTATCTTTATATCTTCCCTTCATTTCTGTGACCTTCCAAATATCTTTTCAATAAATATTAATTCTGCTTGAATGTGTTTGGGTAGGTTTTTATTGCTTGCTTTTAAACACCTTTAAGTGATACAGATGTAAATAACACAAGATAGTTCATTTTATAATTTTTATTTTCCAAAATGAAAATATCTTTGTTGAATCTTCTAATAATGATGATGATGGTGATAAGAATATTACCTCCATTATTATATCTTCATGTTAACATAGAGGAATAGCAATAAAAGCTAAAGTGTTCGAAAGCTTCCTGCTTGCTGAGCTCAGTGTTAGTAGGCAATATAGAGGGGCCAAAAGCATGGACTTTGCCTGGGTTCTAATCTAGGCTCTGTCAGTTCCAGGCTGTGTGACCGTGGGCAAGTTACTTAACCTCTCTGAATCTTAGTAATCTCACTCATAATAGAAATAATAATAGTACTTCATAGGGATATTATGAAGCTTAAATGAGTAAATATATGTAAAAATATGCTTGGTGTATGGTAAATACTCAATTCATGTTATCCCCTTACTGTTAGATGTTTTGGCTGGGAAAAAAAAAGGGTCTGTTGAGCTGCTGTAACTTGCCCAAGGCCACACACTAAGGCACAGTGGGAGCTGGGCTTAAATAAAGTCATGCTCCTGAGTGCCTAGCATGGAGCCTGGCATAGAGGGAATGCTCTCTAAACTCTAGCTGCTCTTATTCTTTTAAATGGTTCATCAGCCCAGACGTGAAAGAGAAGTGTGTGAAAATCATGCCCCAGGATAACTGAAAGCAGAAATTAGGCACCCTCTCCTCTCTCTGCTGTCACCTGATACGCTTTCCTTTCCCCTCTCCCTCCAGAATCCCTATCAAGCCCCGTTTCAGATCATCCTTGCTGCTGTGCTAAGTGATAGCTCAGTAGCTATTAGCTGGTGTTTAAGATAAAGCCCTTCCTGGTCTATTTGCATTTCAGAGGGGAATTCCCGAGACCCTGGTGGCTTCCACATGCAAAGCACTTAGGGGGCATTGGTCTCTCCCTCTGGGGCGACTCTGGAGACCTCTGTTCGGAAGAGTTACTCATCCCGGCTGGGGTCTCGTTAATTAATATCTAGCCTCAGGAGGCTCAGGATGCCTGAACAGTGCTTTCTACTGATCATTTTTACTGTGGTTTACAGGAGATGTATGATTGCCACAGAAGGGGAAAGCATGAAGGTCAAGGGCAGGGCCTTATGAAATTAGAATATTGGAATACAGGTGTGTGTGTGTGTGTGTGTGCGCGCAAGTGCACACACACCATAAATTATTTAGTCCCATTTCTGCTGTTAGTGCCATGCAGTATTACGTTAACACATATTTAATCCTGTTCTCACAGAAATCCTGAGAGCTTGGTACCATTTTCCCATTTTGTAGACTAGGAAATTGGGGCTGGTAGTGGTCATCTGCTGTCTTTTCTTATCCAACATTTCCCCCTTCTTTTTTTTTTTTTAAATATTTATTTAGGCTGCATCGGGTCTTAGTTGCAGCGCGTGGGGTCTTTCGTTGCGGTGAGCTGGCTCCTCTCTTGTGGCGCACGCACAGGCTTAGTTGCCCCGTGACATGTGGGATCTTAGTTCCCTGAGCAGGGATCGAACCCACATCCCCTGCATTGGAAGGTGGATTCTCAACCACTGGATCACCAGGGAAGTCCCCACCCGCCCCCCAACCACTTCTTTTGTTCTTAGCCAGAAGCTCAAGTAGAATTGACCCTCTCTTGGCTCCTTGTGCCTGAGAACTGGCCCATCTGAATATCCTACCCCTCTGGCCTCTGTGATTGGTTCAGGGATGGATGTGTGAGGCCAATGAGAGCCGATGTGGGACTTTTGTTGGAGGCTTCGGGAACATGCTGTCATGTTTCTTGTCTTAGGTGGCTCAGGCTGTAGAATATGAGCCTAGAGGAAATGGCAACATCCTGATCTACCAGAGGATAAAGCCAACACAGGGAAGGAAAGGTGGAAAATGGGAGAATGGTTCTAGCTGTTATCATTTGAGCCTCTGAGTCCAGACATGCCTCAAGCCAGAATATCTCTGGACTTTTCTGTTTGTGAATCAACAAAATCACTTTTGTGCCTAATCCAGTTTTGCTCTGGGTTTTTGGTTACTTGCAGTGGAAAGAATACGATGAATACAGGCTCAGAGAGTGTTATGGACTGAATGTTTATGCTCCCTGCCAAAGTTCATATGTTGAAGCCCCAGTCCTCCCCTGTGGTGGTATTTGGAAGTGGGCCTTTAGGAGGTGATTAGGTTTAGATGAGATCATGAGGATGGGGTCCCCATGATGGGATTAGTGTCTTTATAAGAAGAGGAAGAGGCTGGAGCTTGTTCTCTCTTTACCATCTGAGGACACAGAGAAAGTGGCCATCTGCAAGCCAGGAGAGAGTCTCCCCAGGAACCGAATGGGCCGTTCGTTACCTTGATCTTGGACTTCCCAGCCTCCAGAACCATGAGAAATAAATGTCTGTTATTTAAGCCTCCTAGTCTGTGGTATTTTGTTATGGCAGCCTGAGTCTTGTGTCATGTCATACAGCTAGTGAGTGACAGAGTCCAGATTTGAACTCAGGTTTCACTGACTCCAAAGTCCATGATGTCTCAGTGGAAATATGAGCTCTGACAAGGAGAACAGATAGAGCAGACCCTGACTTCAGTTTCGGCCTGGAGAAGAGAGGTTGGGTCCTTGTAGGTTCTGTAGTGGGACCAGGGACAGGGAGGAAACATGGGGCCCTCAAAATATATCCAAATTGGGACTTCCCTAGTGGCATAGTGGTTAAGAATCCACCTGCCATTGCACAGGACATGGGTTCAATCTGTGGTCTGGGAAGATCCCACATGCCGTGGAGCAACTAAGCCTGTGCGCCACAACTACTGAGACTACGTGCCCTAGAGCCCACACGCAGCAACTACTGAGCCCATTTGCTGCAACTACTGAAGCCCTCGCGCCTAGAGCCCATGCTCTGCAATAAGAGAAGCCACTGCAATGAGAAGCCCGCCTACTGCAACAAAGAGTAGCCCCTGCTCGCCGCAACTAGAGAAAGCCTGCACGCAGCAACGAAGACCCAACGCAGCCAAAAATAAATAAATTAATTAAAAAATATATATCCAAATTCACTTCATTGATTCACTGAGTCCATTGTTGCTTGAACTTCAGTTGCCAAACTAAATAAAAATGGTGATTAAAAAAAATGCGTGCTGGGGCTTCCCTGGTGGCGCAGTGGTTGACAGTCCGCCTGCCGATGCGGGGGACGCGGGTTCGTGCCCCGGTCCGGGAGGATCCCACGTGCCGCGGAGCGGCTGGGCCCGTGAGCCATGGCCGCTGAGCCTGCGCATCCGGAGCCTGTGCTCCGCAACGGGAGAG
The DNA here is from genome assembly GCF_039906515.1 of Pseudorca crassidens. Classification (NCBI taxonomy): domain Eukaryota; kingdom Metazoa; phylum Chordata; class Mammalia; order Artiodactyla; family Delphinidae; genus Pseudorca; species Pseudorca crassidens. The sequence continues at coordinate 23,758,715 of NC_090310.1, forward strand.
GCCACAGCAGTGAGAGGCCCGCATACCGCAAAGAAAAAAAAAATGCATACTATGTGAGAGGTGCTGTGCTCTGCCTTTACACGCATCACCGCATTCAGTCATCAAAGCCATGTTACAAATTAGTACTGTTATCTCCATTTGACAAGATGAGGAAAATGAGGCTCAGAGCAGTTGATTCACTTTCCCGGAGTCACGCAAATAGTCAGCTGGAGCTGGGATGGAACCTGCTATGAACAGAATTGTGTACCCACACACACACACCCTACCCCAATTCATATGTTAAAGCCCTAATGTGACTTGACTGTATTTGGAGATAGGGAGGTAATTAAGGTTAAATGAGGTCATAAGGGTGGGGCCCTAGTCTGATAGGACTGGTGTCCTTATAAGAAAAGAAACACTGGAGATCTCTCTCTGCCATGTGAGGACACAGCGAGAAGGCAGCTCTCTGTAAGGCAGGAAGAGAAGTCTCACCAGAAACAGAATTTTTTGGCACCTTGATCTTGGACTTCTCGCCTCCCAGAGCTACGAGAAAAAAATGAATTTATCTTGTTTAAGCCACGCAGGTTGTGGTATTTTATTATGGCAGCCAGAGGGGACTAGTACCGAACCCAAGCCTGCTTGCTTCTGGATCTCATCTTTTTAACCCCCATGCCAGCTGGCTTCTACCACTAGATGCCTCACCCACCATTGCACACAAATTTAACATATGAAAAAAAGAACCTTTACAGAAAGTGGCCTGAGGGTGGAGCTGTCTCCCCACCAGGGCTAGAATGAGTTCTGGAGTCATAAAGTTGGAAGGAGAGTGTAAGGTCACATCTACTTGGCAGGAAGAATCCAAACCCTTACAGCAGGTACAGACTAATATTTTCTGACCCAGGGCCTAGAATCCCATATAGCTCAGTCTCATCAAGAGAATACAATAAAACTCATTGCTGGGAAACGGGCAGCTTTATTTCTGTCTAAAAGGCCGAATTGAGAACATCAGTAGCAACTCTCCTTGCAGGAAAAGTGAAGAATAATGGAGTGATGAATCAGTTCCTTACAATCCACTGAGAGACTGATGGATAAATGCAGTGACAAATGCCAAAATTTATCTTTCTGCAAGTCTCCCCCAAAGAAAAAGGCTTTGTCCTTTTAGACATTCCCTGAAAATGGGATGAAAATATGACAGAAAACCCCACTGTCTGGGTGACATATATTATTATTATTATTGCTATTATGTAAGAGCCAGGATTCAGGTGTTAAAAGCCAAACATGGAGTAATTACGGTGTCACTGAGGCTCAGATAATATTCTTCCTGCACCTCTCCTGTTTTGATAGTTGGCTGTATTGGCAAAAGCCATGCATCACTGGGGGCTTAAAAAAGTTTAGGGTTATACTTTTCTGATTACCCCCCTTTGGGGCCCAAATAAACGACACTATAAAGATCAACATAGGACACCTCTATATGTTTTTCTCTAAAAGCCCCTGCACAGAAGTCTTATTTTTCTTGAAAGTATTTTTTTTTTTTTTTGCAGTACGCGGGCTTCTCACTGCTGTGGCCTCTCCCGTTGCGGAGCACAGGCTCCGGATGCGCAGGCTCAGCGGCCATGGCTCATGGGCCTAGCCGCTCCGTGGCATGTGGGATCTTCCCAGACCGGGGCATGAACGCCTGTCCCCTGCATTGGCAGGCGGACTCTCAACCACTGCGCCACCAGGGAAGCCCCTGTTTTTTTCTTCTTGATCAGTCTGGCTAGGGTTTATTAAGTTTACTGATTTTTTTTAAAGAACAAACTTTTGGTTTCATTGATTTTTCCCTACTGCTTTTCTGTTTTCAGTTTTGTTGATCTGCACCTATCTTTATTATTTCCTTCCTCTGCTTATCTTGGGTCTCATTTATTTTCCTTTTTTTTCTAGTTTCTTAAGGTGCAAGCTTAGGCCATGATTTGAGACCTTTCTTGTTTTCTGACATAAGTATTTAATGGTACAGATTTCCCTCTAAACACTTTTATCTATGTCCCACACATTTTGATATGTCAACTTTATTTTTTATTAAATTCAATATATTTCCTAATTTCCATTATACGTTCTTTTTTGTTCACTGGGTTATTTAGAATGGTGCTGTTTAATTTCCAAGTATTTGGAAAATTTTCACATATCTTTATGTTATTGATTTCTGAGTAAATTCCGTCATGCTCAAAGAATGTACTTCGTATGATTTCAACTTGATAAAGTTTGTTTTATGGCCCAGAATGTCTTGTTGAATGATCCATGTGAACTTGAATGGTATTCTCTTGTTGTTGAGTGGAATATTCTGTGTCAGTTAGACCAACTTGGTTGATAGTCTTATATATTTTTACTGATTATCAGTCTACCTTTTCTATCAGTTACTGAGAGAGAAACTGTAAAGTCTCCAAATGAACTTGTGGGTTTGTCTATTTCTCCTTTCAGTTCCATCAATTTTTGCCTCATGTGTTTTGAAGCTCGTCTGTTAAGCACATACACATAATTAATATATAGTTTAGAATAGTGTTTGCATGGTATATATTTTTTCATTTTAACCTCCCTATGTCTTTATATTTAAAGTGAGTTCCTTGTAAACAGCATATAGTAAGGTCTTGCTTTTTAAAATCCAACCTCAGTTTCTTTCTCTTAAGGTGTATGTTTAGACCATTTACATTTAATGTCATTATTGATGTGCTTGGATTAAAATAGAACATCTTACTGGCTGGGAGTTATTCTTGGTGTTGTGCTTTTTTTCCATTACATTCAGATCTTCTGCAAGTTCTCAGAATGGTCTCTGCTGAGCTGTAGTGAACAAAGGGGAAGGGCCTATTCCATTCTGGACAGTGGGGTCTCCATCAGAGGCCAGCTGTGCCCAGTTCATTACACTGTTATCTGGGCCTCGAAAGCAACAGAAGCAGCAATATGGCAGAATGACGAGGTGGCAGGTTATTCAGCAAAACCCTTGGAGAGTATTATCTCAAAGTGGTAGATATAATTGTTACACCTCCAGAGTACAGATGAGAAAATTGAAGCTTAGAAAGACTTATAAGTGACCTGACCAAAATTATGCAGTGGCAGAGCCAAGATTTGAGCACAGGTTTATCAGAATCCAGAGTTTAAAATCTTAATCACTATGTGAAAAGGTTATACATAAATAATTTCAAGGCATACACTATTGATCTCAATCCAAATTGTTATCAATATATATGTTGAAAGATGTAATAAAATGTTCATCCTTGTGAGTGTCTATCCCTTCAAGGCAAGACAATAAAAATTTGATATTATTTTGTTTGCCTTCATTAGAAATCCAGTAATTTACGGGAGACAAGGAAACACAATAGGGTTGAATACTATCAACTTGTACTGATGAATTGGCCAAGGGACACACCTGCTAATTTGCCCATTTTTGGGGTTTGTATTGAAGCAGGATACAGATGAGTGCTTCAGTGAAGAAGGAAATCTATAAATGAAGATAGTTAGTGGTGAAGCAGAGTGATTCTGACATCTGCTAACTGGATAAGCACACCGACTTCACCGACTCATTGCCATGTCCTCGTTCTACCCTGTGGAATCCCCTTTTAGCCAATTCTTGATCAAATAATGAATGCATTGAAGAAATAAATTATGGGGAAGCACATCCATTGCTACCTCATCAGGCTTTTTTTTCTGTTCTATGCTGTTTCCTGTCATGCATAATATAGCAAATTAATTAGTGAATCTTGTGGCATTTTGCTAATACAATTTCTCTCCCTTGCTTGAGGTGAATTATGTTCATGCTTCAGTCACTTGAATATTACTCTTCCATGTTTGACGGAATTATGTTATCAGGTGATGATTGTACTGCACACTATCTGATTCTAATTAAACCAGAAAATAGCGATATTGTAAAAGAGGAGAATGTTTCACAGTCTATACTCTCCACCCCCTTGCCGCTGTATCACATCTTTAAAGCTTTCCGGGCTGTGCTTGGGCTGTTTTCTGACGCTTTCTTCGTCTTACTTCTCTCCAGACACAATGCCTTCTTGAGTCTGCTTCATGTAATATGTAATTTGTGTAAATTGAGTCTTGGAAAGATGTAATGTTTACACTTGCCTTTTTTATCAGGAGCACGATGCGCAGTAGCGACTGTGGTTATTTCAGATGATATCAAAGAAGAAAATGTGCTGTTTTGTCAAAACCATCCACATAACTCGAAAAAAAGATTCCTTGTTTGAGAGAAGAGAAACTAAAATTTTAGATGGGGAGAACTGGGCTGTCAAGATGAACGAGGGAAGCAATGTAATGTAGGAGTTAAGATCACAGGCTTGGAGAGCTGGGTTTGAATGCTGGCTCTGCCTTCAGCTGACATTACTTCTCTCTTCTTAGCGTAATAATAAGTGCTCCGTGAAACTGAGGTCCAGAGAGGTTAATTGACTTGCCAAAGGTCTAATGATGAAGTGAAAAAGCCAGTGCTGGGACTCCCACTTCAGCTCTCCTTCATCCCCATCGTATGGGACACTGCACCCTGATTCCGCCAGGACGGAGAGTGAAGGAGGGCCCCTGGAGCCTCCAATTAGAGCAGGTCACTGGATGGCAGAGTCTCTTTACTCATGAGGATAAAGATGTCCTTTTGAGTTAGACTGTATTCACCCTCCATGAACCTTGGAGACATTGATGGCGGGGAGAGGTTTCTAAAGCCTTAGACAACTCCAAGGTGAAATAGGCACCATGCTGCAAATGAAAGGCACTTTAATGGTTGACTGCAAAAGGTATATAGCATGCTGCTTTCAACTTAGAAAGCCCTAGTGCAAGGTACAGTCCAGTGTGGTCTGCAGGCTTCGGTCTTTTGTCCTGTTCAAAAGGTGGTAAGGCTGGGAGAGCTCATTGCTGAATGGGGCTTGTTCCTGTTGGGATAATACTCGTGGACCACAGGTCTGCTCATTTTCCAGACTATTTTTCTTTTGGAGAAACAGACTCATACTCTGCAGTAACAAACTGTGTAATTCAGGTTGAGATTGGCTGGCTTTCCCACTGATTTTTATCTTCCTCAATGAAGGCCACTTGGCCTCAACCACCTTACTAGACATTATTCCTGGCCTATATGCACAGTTGAAAGCCTGACTTTGTCCAGTGGGAAGTGGACTTCTCAGTAACTTCTGGACTGGTGGAAGAAAACGGCTGTTCCTTGGGCTGCTTGTAAGACACAAGGTGTAAGAGAAACTCTTTTTCTTTGGAGAATTTCTGCTGTGGGAGGAGGCAAGGCCAAGCAGGGGGCAGGGATACTTAATATATATTTATTGAACACCTACTATATTCCAAGTCATATTCTGCGTGCTGGGGAGAGAGCAGCCAACAAAATGGGCAAAAGTCTCTGTTCTGGGGGCATCAGAAATAGGCATTTAATATGGTGTGGTAGAAAGAGCACTGGGGTCAGGGCCTCAGTCTTCTTCTTTTTTTTTTTTTTTTTTTTTACTAATTTATATTTTAGTGGGGAGACATTGATGTTAAGCAAAACAAAAAAGAAAAGTATATAGTATATTGGAAGGTGATGAGTTCCGTGGAGAAAAAGTAAACAAGGGAGGGAGATAAGGAAAGCAGAGATGGAGTGGAGGAGGTTACAACTTAAAAATTTTTTAATTGAAGCATAATCGACAGATAAAATTATAAAATATTTAAAATGTAAAACATGATGATTTGATGTATGTACACTTTGTGAAAGGATTCCCCCATCGAGTTAATTAACACCATCCGTCACCTCACATATCTACCTTCTCCCTTTTTTTTTGGTGAAAACATTTAAGTTCTACTCTTACCAAATTTCAATTATAAAATACAGTGTTATCAACTGCAGTCACCCTGTTTCACTAGATTTTCAGACCTTATTCATCTTATAAGCAAAACTTAGTACCCTTTTACCAAGCTCTCCCTATTTCCCCACCTCCAGCCCCTGGCAACCACTTTTCTGCTCTGTTTCCATGAGTTTGACGTACTTGTTTATGTAGATCCCACATATAAGTGATACCAGGCAGTATTTTATTTCTCTGTCTGACTTATTCCACTTATCATAATGCCCTCCAAGTTCATCCACATTGTCGCAAATGACCAGATTTCCTTCTTTTTAACGGCTGAATAATACTCCATTGTAAGTAGACACCACTTTTTCTTTATCCATTCATCCATCAACGAAAACTTAGGTTTTTGCTGTACCTTGGCTATTGTGAATAATACTGCAATGAACATGGGAATACAGGTATCTCTTCAAGATAATGGCTTCATTTCCTTTGGATATATACCCAGAAGTGGGATTTCTGGATCATACGGT